>NC_142039.1:54511952-55711952 GCF_982192425.1 Myodes glareolus
TTATTCAGAAATTGTGCCCCAAGAGTTACCTGCTCTTAGTGTCTAGGGTGATAGACTGGAAGATTTTAATGAGATGTCCTAGATGACCGAAGAGTCCAGAGGAAAGTCCCAGGGCCAGTTATCAGTGCTCCATGACAATCACAGGGCACAGGATTAACCCAGTGGAGTTGAAAGGTCATGCCAGACATTGGTAATGGAATGTTGCAAAATTTCACTTAGTGCTTGGAATATATACTTCAAATACTTTGGATAACTAAGAAAATGAAAAGGTTGTTGTTATTGTTGTTGTTGTTTTAACCTGAAAATGACCTCATTAATTTTTTCTATAAAAAGTCTTTGCATGGAATGTTGCTTAGCAAACAACTGTCCCCATACTACCCTGTAAAGCGACACATCTATTAACTATGTTCGGTACAATCAGAGGTAATACTGGCTCCCTTGACTTGCATAGACTTTAAAACAACCATGACTTTCTTACCTCTCTATAGTACTGTGATGACCTAGCATCAGCATGGTTTGCAGATCAGAAGACAAAGAGCCAGAAAAAAATAAAGGCTCAGAAAATCAGGCACCCAGAAAGCTGGAGGTAGGGGAATGATGGATCAGTTCCAACCGTCATTCTTCTAGAACGGTATTGTCTGCAAAGGCTTGCCCAGTGAAAGTCTTTGCTGCTAATAATGCTTTCCACTAACTGGCAGCAGCTCCCCCACCCCGGGGTGTTAATTAGAGATATAGAATCTTACACCCCACTCAGTTGTATTGGACCAGAGTCTCCTGTTTACCATGATTCTCCAAGGATTTTCACGAACGTGGTTCACTTATGTATTTATTTAAGGCAGGATCTCACTGTGTAGCCCAGGCTGACTTCAGACTCATTTTATAGCCCAGGCTGGACTTGGACTCCAGATCCTTTTGCTTCTATCTCCTGAGTACTAGGGTTACAGGTGTGTGCCTCCGTGCCAGCTTCATGCACATTTATGTTTGATAATCAGTCTTACAACCCAAGATAGCAATTGTCTTCCAAGCAGATGCTGGCGTAATAGGAAATAAAAGAAGATCAGACTCTCCAGAGAGTTTAGAAAGGGAAGACTTTCTGGAAGCCAGGTAAAGGTGATACTGGAAGTACCTGGCTTTGTGCAAGTAGGGAACTGCTATTTGCAGATTATATCAGGCACAGGATTGTTCTGTCTTTTCTCATTTATTGAAAACATAAAGTGGATCCTGGAAAACAGCAGGAAGAGCAGCAATGAAAAGGTTAAGTAAATAACATTGGAACTGATGTTGAAGCTCAGTAGTAGAGCAAGTGCATAGCATGAACAAGGTCCTCAGTTGTATGCCATCGTCAAGGTCATGCGCGCGCACACACACATACACACAGTCCTAGTCCTGAACCTAGTCCTAAGCTCTCTCTGGAGCATTTGTTCACATGATATGCAGCATGATCGTGACCCCATCATATTTCAGTTTCCTCAGCTTGGAAACTGCCCATGTCATTTCCAGAGAGTGCATGAGGATTGTACCAAGGGTGTGATAATAAAGGGTTCTGGGGCCCTCAGATGGAAGATACAGTCCAAGTTTGTGTGTCATTACGGCCACACCATGAAGGCCGGTGGCCTCTTGTTTTGCAGATTCCTTACACTTCGGGCATAATGTGGTCATTTTTTTTTTAAAAAAAAACCTAGCTCCTGGCTTCTGGGGAAGAGAGGAGAGGATGGTTCAGGGGCAGGGTTAAGCAGATGAAGTAAACCTGAGACCTGGTGACTCAGAGGAAGAGTCATGGGGGCTGACAGATCCTTACTCTCCAGGGCCTGTCTGCCCACGCATGGCTGAAGAGAGCCTGAGCTTCTCACACTGTTGCTGTGATGTGAGAGGGGGCGCGTATCCACATTCCCCAGTCTTCCTGTGGGAAGAGCAACTACTGAATGATGTCATTAGTAGCTGGGTGGTTGTTACACCTGTGACATGTGACAACACATAGCAACGGAGGCAAGTGCATGGCTGACTCTCAAAGTGATTTCTAGGCACAGCATGAAATAAGCATCTGTGAGGGACTGTAGACTCCCACAGAGGCTGTGGTTGTATGTGGCAACTCCAGAGTACAGCAGGTCACAGTGCACCTAGCATACAGATGTGCAAAACACATAAGCCAGAGCTAACAGTGGACAGAGAGAAAGAGAGAGAGAGAGAGAGAGAGAGAGAGAGAGAGAGAGAGACTCTTCACATTATATTTACAATGTATAAGACACTTTTGGCTGAGGTGTCCAGTATATTATTGTTATTGGCATCCAACCTACTGTGTAAGAACTCAGCCTGCTGTCTTTATCCTATGTAACTGTAATTTAATAGCCATGGCCAGTAGTGTTTGTCTTAATATCACATATTCTCTTTCATAGGCTGAATCTAAATTTAAGTACATGTGCAACAACAAAGTAGAAGTAAACCATATGGGGAGAGGAAGTTGTCTAAGGTGGAGGGGGCCGGGGGCAATGTGGTTAGAAAGACAAAAATATTAAGTGTTTTCCGTGTGGGGATTTAAATTTAAGTGTTTGTATATACATGGAAACAGAAGCTGGACCATTTAGGAGAAAGGGAATCAGAGAGACAGGAAAGCAGGCATGGGATATTGGGGGGAATCTGATACATATATTTAACAATGTCATAGTGGAACCCATAACTTTATATGCTAACTAAATTAGGGGCTGGATGACTCAGTTGGTAAAGTGCTTGCTGCACAAGGTTGGCCTGAGTTCAGGTCTCCAGCACCACATAAGAGCCAGGCATGATGGTACACGCCTCTAACCTCAGTGCTGGATGTATGTGTGTGTGTCATGCACAGACAGGTAATTCTGGGACTTCTGGTCAACCTCTCTTGCTGAACCATGAGTTTCAGTTTCAGTGAGAGACCCTATCTCATAAGCTAACTGGGGAGGAAGATACATCCACCTCTGGTCTACAAGCAGGGACACATGTAGCTGTATACACACATACATATACATCCTCTACACATGTGCACACACATGTATACACAAAGGCATCCAGGACCTTTTTACTACTAGCTTCTGTCCTTAAGGTTCACTCGTTTCTAAACTTGAGTCCGAATTTCTAACCATGTAAGGTTAAGTCGCTCTGTATCTCATTGTGTTTATGTGCCACATCTCATTTGTATGTTCATCTTTCAGTGGATGATTGGCAGTTTTCACAGTTGGCTACTATGATTGGATGTTATCAAGGAGACAGGAATGCAGATACTGTCAAGTTTCTGATTTCAGCATTTAAGGTTTAGCCAGGTGAGAGGAGATGTGTTTAGAGGGCTAAGGACCAGTGATTCTGGGCTGGGCTGGAGTTCAGTGATACCATAGTGTGATCTTCTGTAGTATATGTGAGTACTAGGTTCAAGTCCTGGTACCAAAAAAAGAAAAGAAAGAGAGGGTTGGACCAGTGATTCTGACTACCAGAGGCCTCTGGACTATTGATCACCTTCTTGGTGGTTTTTCTTCTTAATCCTGAACTCCGAGCACATCCCCCAAGTGGAAGCAAGAGTGTTATTACTATTATTTACCATCTCCTGAAACTTAGATATGAAGACATGCCTCACATCTTTTGAAATTCCCATTTTAAAAAGGAGGAATAAAGCTAGGTTAAAACCCAAAGCACGCAGCATGGTAAGGAATGCTGCGTCTTAAAAACCCCTACTCGCTTCTGATGTATGCCATGCAGTGAAAAACCAGTCATGTGGCGTTTTCCCTGTGTAATTCATGTCCCCAAGAATCAAAGGACTCCTTTCAGTCTGTTTGCTGTGGCAACAACAGAATGCTGCACACTGGGCAGGCTACAAACACTAGAAGTTTATTTGACTCTAAGTTTTAGAGGACTGGAAGACTAAAAAGTTCAAGATCAGAGTCTTCTTAGATTGGCATCAGATATTGAGAACCGAGAGAAGAGTGATGTGAGTTTAAGTCAAGAGTCCTTCCTGTCAGGGACCCATATCCAAAACAAAGGCAGGAACACAGCCAAGAGACAAAGCTCTTGTCCTGATCACCTCTTATGGTCCCACCACCCGTCATCACAGCAATTAAGTTTTGGTTTGGTTTTTTGAGACAGGGTTTCTGGTTGTCCTAGAACCTGCTTTGTAGACCAGACTGGCTCGAACTCAGAGAGATTTGCCTGCCTCTGCCTCCTGAGTGCTGGGATTAAAGGTGTGCACCACCATCGCCTGGCAGCAAGTTTTAACATGAGCTTCGCAGGGTACATCACAGAGTCAAACAGAAGTGAAGGCAGGTCCTGGGAAGACGGTTCAGTGGCCACACTGCTCACTGGGCAAGCTTGGAGACTTGAATTCAGAGCTGCAGAACCACATGGAGTTGGATGTGGTAGTGTGTGTGTCCTTACCTCAGTGCTCCGGAAGAGGTCTTGTTTCAAACAAGGTGGGAAGGAAGGATAGATGACCAAGGTTGTTCCCTGAACTCTGCAGGTTTGCCAAGAATGTGACTGCATACCACACACACACACACACACACTGAAGGCAAATAGAGTCTATGTGTTAGAGAAGGAAAAAACAGCTTAAGATGTGATTGAAACACCGAGAGTAATGGGGTTATTGGAACAAATTTACTCAATATAAAACTGTCCATGCCTCATCCCAGATGCATGTGGATTAAGAATGGAAAACAAAACGTAACACCTTGCAGGATGGAGTGTGTTGTCATGAGGTAGAGGACATGCTTTACCTGTTCAAAACCCTGGGCTTTTTACTGAGCACCAAAAGAGCTAACCAAACACAATGGGAAACTGCTTTTGATTTATTTTCTGTATAGTTTTGAGGTGTCGGGAGTACTGAATAATACATTAAGACTAAAGGAAACAGGCCACAGAGGTTTGCAGCAATTACCTGTGGGGGAAGGATTAGGGATTTTCTTCTTTGTAGCCGTTCTTATTTATTTATTTTTAAAGATTACTTTGTTTTTAATTATGCACACATGCAAATACCTGGGGGGGTATGCACACTTGAATGCAAGGTGGCCAAAGTGGCCAGAAGAGATGTCAGGCCCTGGAGCTCGAGTTGTAAGCAGTTGTGAGTCAGATGTGGGTGCTGGAAACTGAACTCAGATTTAGATTCTTAGCAGCAGCGATGCATAATATTAACCAATGAGCCACCTCTCCAACCCCGCTTCCTTATTGTATTTTACTTTATTTAAATATATTGAAAATATCAAAAAAAGGAACAGGGAGCTGGTGTTTTCTTCATTTATCCTCTTTCCCTTCAAAAAAGGTAGGTGGAAGAACGCTGGTGAGAAACACTCACATAAGACTAATGAATGTTGAGCTGTAATCTCTTAGTTGTGGTGTCTTTGTTGATATAAAGAATGTGGTTTAATGCATCTGCTAAGGGTGCTGGCATGTTATAAAATAAAGTATTGCTATTAAACAAAAATAGAGATTTCAAAGTTTAATTTATTTAGCAGGAGGAAAGGTAATCTTGTAACAAAACACAGCCTCCCCAGCTCTCTCTGTCTCTCTTTCTCTTTCTCTGTCTCTCTGTCTCTCTGTCTCTCTGTCTCTCTGTCTCTCTCTCTCTCTCTCTCTCACACACACACACACACACACACACACACACACACACACACAGAGAGAGAGAGAGTCTTGCTATATAGCCCTAGCTAGACTGATACTTAATGTGTAGTCCAGTAGCCCTCAAACTCATGGCAATCCTCCTGCCTCAGCAACTCAAGTGCTGGGATTATAGGTCTACCTTGCCTGATAATCATTAAATTTAATGCTCTAAGTGTTTGTAAGAGGATGACTTGAAATACACATTTGGCTGTCTATCCTTGTTTTAGAATATAGCTTCCTTTCATTGTTCTCCTGGGAAGAACTTACTTTTCTTTGCAGTTAATCCCTAAACAGAACCAGGAATGCGAGAACTGGTGCAGGCAGCTCCCCCCCCCCCCCCGCCCCCAACGCCGACTTAGCCACTAGCAGGGAAGAAATGCTGGCTGCTCTCCACACCTATTCCTGAACTACAAGAAAGAAAACCATCCCGACAGCTGGAAGCCGCCCAGAACACAGGCACAGACCTTACTTCTCTGGCTGTGCCCATTCCCTGAGGTATACCAGCATCCTGGAAAGATTCATTGCAGTTGGCAGCCCAGGAGGCGTCCTGTTCAGGCAGGCTTGGTCCTGAGAGGTGATGTCGAGGCTGCTGGGACAGACAAGGACTTAGGCACTAGGTGTGTGGAGTACTACCCCACACTGCTGAATTAGGATTTTAGACCTGCTCTCAGCCCTCAGTCATAGAGACCAGGTGGTGAAAAGCTCTGGAAAGGGCTCGTTTTCCTTGTCACGTCTTCATGTCCAACGAAACAAACGGCTGATGATAGCTACACCTGAGAGTTTAAATTCTCTAGAATCCACTGTATAAAACAAAATCTAAATCCAGAACCCACCTGGAGAAGGGCATGGTAGTTCAATGCCTGTAATCTCAGCACATCAGAGGCTGGAGCAGGAGGATTGCCCTGGATTTGAAGATAGCCGGAGCAATGCTGACACCCTGTCTTAAAAAAATAAAAACTAAAATAAAAAAGGAAACAAATGAAAAAGCCATCCAGACACAGAACTTATCTGGGGTTGCTTGGTCGCTCTAGGGTCAGCTTCATGCACTGCTTTTCCTCCGTTGAGGGTGCTTAGCCTGGTGAGGGCATGGGCTCTCTTCTAAGGAAGGCAGAGCCTGATAAATCTGATAACAGAGAAAAATTCTGGCTGAGGTGTCCAAAACAGCAGACAAGTCTATGCAAGGGGTTTGGCCCAAATTTAGCCTCAGAGTGTCTAAGCAAAGAGCTATTTGGTAAGGATTTCTCGGGAGAACGTGCACGCATCTTTGCTGGTCATACATATAAGGCTTTGCTGGCTGGCTCTAGCCCACTCTTCTATGTGACTGTGCCCATGGCAACACAAGGTTATCTGGATCACTTCAGCTTTATAGTCAGCTTTAAGATCAGACAGTAGAGCCAACTTCATCCTTTTTTCAAAATTGTTTGGCTCGTCTTTGGTACTCCCCCCCCCCCTCCCAGCCGGCCCCATAACTTGGAGAGTCAGCTTAACAAATTGTGTGTTTTAAAAAGTCTCTTAAGATTTCTGAAGCCTGGGGAGATGGCTCAGTGGGCGTAAGGAGTTGTGCTCACGTATGTAGCTCACATGTAAAAAGCTGGGCATTGCTTTGCATGTCTGTAACACTAGTGCTGGGGGACAGGCAAGCAGATCTTCAGAGCTTCTTGGATGCATCAGTGAACCAGTTTAGTGAGAAACTCTGTCTCAAGTTAAAAAGACAGAAAGCAATAGAGGAAGGCACCTAATATCCTACTCTGGCCTCTGTATATATGTGCATGGGCACATGAGCCTGCATGCTCATGTGCATTTAACACACACACACACACACACACACACACACACACACACACACACACTACAGACAGAAAGCTTCTGAGTGAAATGATGTACTGGTTAGTCACCTGAGAACAGGCAACCTCAACTGAGAAAAATGTTTTATTTAGATTGGCCGGTAGGCAAGTGGAGGGTTGGGAGTAGAGGGCATTTTCTTGATTAATGATTGATGTAGGAGGGGCTAGCCCTCTGTGGGCTGTACCAGCCCTGAAGAGGTGACTCTGGACTCTATAAAAAAAAAAAAAAAAAAAAAAAAAAAAAAGCAAGTTGGGCAAGCCATGGGGAGTTACCCAGTAAGCAGCTGTGTTGGCTAGTTTTGTGCCAACTTGACATACACTACTGTCATCTGAGAGGAGGGAAACCTCAATTAAGAGAATGCCATCACAAGATCAAGCTGTGGGCAAGCCTGTAGGGAATTTTCTTAAATGATTGATGGGGAGGGCCCAGCCCATTGTGGGTGATGCCATCCTTGGACTGGTAGTTCTGGGTTCTCTA
Organism: Myodes glareolus; assembly: GCF_982192425.1. Taxonomy (NCBI): domain Eukaryota; kingdom Metazoa; phylum Chordata; class Mammalia; order Rodentia; family Cricetidae; genus Myodes; species Myodes glareolus. Next base: position 54,519,885 of record NC_142039.1, read on the forward strand.
AGAAGGCAGGTCAAGCAAGCCATGGGGAGCAAGCCAGTAAGCAGCACCCCTCCATGACTTTTGCATCAGCTTCTGCCCCTGGGTCTCTGCCCCGTTTGAGTGCCTTTCCTGACTTCTTTTGACAAGGAGCAGTGATACAGAAGTGTAAGCAGAATAAACCCTTCTCTCCCCAAGTTGCTTTGACCATGAACTGCAGAACACTGAGGCTGTTGGAGAAGCCAAGGGCTCCCATCCCCCACGCCTCAGCACCCCCCACCCCTGCACCAAGCTAAGCCAAGAGCGAGTAAGAGAGCACCAAAGAGGGAAACTGGACTTAGGTTGTGCAACCCATCATAGGTGTGTCAGAAACTCACTTCCAGCTTAATGGATTCCAGCCAGAGCGAATCACGTAGCAGAGATCCCAAAGTGTGATTGATAAGTATGTGTGGTGGTGTGCATGATGTCCCTCACAGGCTCGTGTATTTGAACACTTGGTCCCCAGGAGGTGCTGCTATCCATGGAAGTTTTGAAACCTTTAAAAGGTACAGACTTGCTGGAGGAAGCTTGACATGGGCAAACTTTGAGGGTTCATAGCCTCTCTCTCCACTTCTTATTCTTTCCATTTCCTGTGTGTGGATAAAATGTGACCAGCCAGTGATCAGCTCCCTCACCTAAAAAAAAAAAAAAAAAGCCCTTCTCAAGTTGCTTTTGTTCATGGTATTTTATCACAGCAACCAAAAGTAACTAATAGATTATGTTCAAAGAAAGCAATGGAGAAGGTAAACTCCTGGATAAATCCCATCTTAATACAACAACAACAAAAAAACTCAGCTGAAAGAAGAAAGTCACAGGCACTAGAAGGAAGTCTTAAATTTTTTTAAAAGATATATATATATACATATATATATATATATGCACATGTGTATTATTTTTATTGTTTAAAGATTTGTTCATGCATGTGAGTGCTTTGTCTGCATGTGCAGCTGCACACCAGAAAAGGACATTGCAACAGTTGTGAGCATCATGTTGAGTGCTGAGAATTGAGCTCAGGACCTCTGGAAGAACAACTAATGCTTTTAACCACTGGGTCGTCTCTCCAGCCCCAAGATTTATTTTATTTTTAGGTGTGTGTGTGTGTGTGTGTGTGTGTGTGTAAGGGTGTTCACATGTGCGCAGGTGCTTTTGGAGGCCAGAAGAGGGCGCATCAGATCCCTTGAAACTAGAGTTATGAGTGGTTATAAGCTGCCTGACATGGGTGTTGGGTCCTGAACTTGGGTCCTCTGTAAGAGCAGCAAGCGTTCTTAACCTTGGAGTCGTGTGTCCAGTCCCCAGGGAACAGTTTTTGTTTTTATATCACCAGAATGCAAGAGCCTTCCTCCTTTCCTCACTGGTTGATCAGGAGTACAGCAATGTATATTCTAGATAGCTCCTATACCCCCCCCCCACCGTCTGCTTGGGTTTGTATTTTCTCAACTAATAGTGTACATTGGTCTGTTCCTATGTCAACATCCTGTTTATTCTAAAGCTTATCAGACACATGACCTTGTCATATAGGCGGTAGGCCTCTAGCTAAGCTTAGATGTTAGTAATTTTACTCTAAACTTTCTGCCAGACAAGCGCTCTGCCATCTGAGCGTCCTGAGCATCCTGGAATTGATTTTCAATAAAGGAAATGATTTTTTCTTTTCTCCCCTTTGGTGCTGGAGATTGGACCTAGGGCCTCAAACATGCTAAGCATGTGCTCTGTCTCTGGGCTTCACTCCCAGCCCTAAATTCAGTTTTGGATTGTTCATTATTAATATATTGAAAAACAGTTTTTATGTATCAGCGTTAAGACCCCCTGACCATGCTGAGAGATTTTGTTGGTTCTAGGAATCTTAAATGAATTTTTTAGGATTATCCATCTACAGGATTGTGTTGTCTCTGGGTACAGTTTTCTTCTTTCTTTCTAAATCTATATTCTTTTGATTTATTTTCCTTGCATTGCTTCCAAGACAAGGGCTTCCAGTGATGTGCTGAGCAGAAGCATTGAGGACAGATATGCTTGGCTCATCCAATCTGAGAAAGCATTATGTATTTCATCATTTTATTTACATTTATGTGCTTTCATTTATTAGCATGTTAAGTTTTTTTTTTAGATTTGTTTATTTCATGTGCCTGAGGGTTTTGCCCAAGTATGTGCATGTGCACCACCTGCCCACCTGATACCTGAGAAGGTTTGGAGAGGGAGTCGATCCCCTGGAGCTAGAGTTATAGACAGCAGTGAGCCACAGTGTGGGTGCTGGGAACTGAACTGAGGCCTCTGCGAGAGCGACAAAGGCTCTTAAGTGCTAAGCTAACCCTGTAGTCCTTTACATATCTTTAAATATCAATTCTCACTCTCTTTCCCAGACAGATCTTACAATTGTAGAAGACTCAATTTTTCTTCTGGACTCAGCCTCCCAGGTAGCTGGGACTGCAGAAATGTGTCACCATGCCCAGTTTTATTTTATTTATTTATTTTTTGAGATAGGGTTTTGTTTACCTGAGGCTGACCTTGAACTTAGATCTTTGCTATAGTAACAGAAAGTTGACTGACACGTGGGTTAGCAGTGTTGATCTGGCAGGAACGCTTGGAGGATTTAACGAGAATATACTGAAAATAGGCATTGTTATTGAATGTGGGGGGCACAGCTTGTACCCCAAGTCAGGTCTGGTTACCTGTCTTCAGTAAGCCCACCCAAAAAGGAAAGAAGAAAGAAGAGGTTTGTTCAATGTGACCTCCTTTGGTAGAAGGACAAAGGGATCCAGTAAGTTCTCCCAAATACCTCTTCAGGATTCTGAAGTGAGCTAAAAGCTTAAATAGAAGGTCAAGGGAATACACATCTAAGCAGGCCTGGGGAAGGTGTGGTCCAGCCCACCACTGGCCCATCATTGTTAGGGTTGACAACAAGTTGTTATAACTCTGTGAAATTGCTTTCTGGGAGACAAGATCTGCTCTGGCTGGGGAATTTCCGTTCTACCAGCATGAGATCTCTGAGGGGATTCCTATTTCTTTGGGGTCCATTATTTCAATAGTCTGAATGTCACATGTGTCTCCTTAGGACTTCTCTACTTCAAGGCCTGTTAGAGTACCACAGAGCTAGCACTAGGTTGCCTTCCCAGTCATACACTGTGATATTTACTAAAATGATATTTACTTTGTAAAAAGAATGTAATTTGTTGAATTCCAAATGTTCTCTCTCTCCTCTCTCTCTCTCTCTCTCTCTCTCTCTCTCTCTCTCTCTCTCTCTCCAGGGTCTCATTATATAGCCCTGGCTATCCTGGAACTCACTATATAGACCAGATTGACCTCGAACTCACCTGCCTCTGCCTTCCAAATACTGGGATCAAAGGCACACACACCATTCCGTGGTCTCACTGTCTAACTCAGGGAAGTCAGGTTGGTCTTTGACTCCTACTCACCCTGTCCCCACCCCATCAACCCGCCAAGGCTAGAATTACAGGTATGTAGCACCGTGCTCTGCTGTCGTGTTTTGGAGCAAAGGCATGTCTAATCTTGTGTGTGTGTGTGTGTGTGTGTGTGTGTGTGTGTGTGTGTGTGTGGTGGGGGTGTGTGGAAATGGCACATAGGAGGCAGAGTTCCCCACATGGTCCATGATTAGCCACAAGCGGTTTTACGTGGAATCATCATTCAGGGCTTGAGTAGTAGAAACATGAAATACTGTTAAAGAGGTATTAGATCCAAGGGCAATGGAGACAGCCAGTTGGTTATTGCCAATGACCTTTCCTACAGAGGGGGAAATTGTCCTCTGTAGGGAAGAGACTCTGTGACCTCAGTAACTCTATCAGGGGCTTTCAATGCAGCTCAGTGATAGAGCTTTGCCCACTATTCTCAGTGTTCTTGGTTATATTCAACACTACACACACACACACACACACAAAATACACACGCGTGTGCATGCACACACTCACATACACACACACGAGTCTTAGTTACTTTTCTATTGCTGTGAAGAGACACCTTGACCAAGACTTAAAAAAGAAAACTATTGGAGCTCATGGTTCCAGAAGGTAAGAATTTATGACCATCATGGCAAGGGTGGGTTGGGGCATGGCAGCAGGCAGGCAGGAAGGTGCTGGAGCAGTAGCTGAGGCTTATACTTGATTTATAAGCAACAGGCAAAGAGGGAGCTAACTGGAATGCCACAAAATTTTGAAATCCCCAAGCTCACGCCCCTAGTGACACACTTCCTCCAACAAGGACACACTTCCTATTTCTTACTGAAAACTTCCACATCCCTCTACTCCATCCTCACTCACGTCCCTCGACTCCCCCCCCAGTTCTCCAGCCTCCTTCTTCCCATTTCTTCACATTCTGTCCGTGGCACCCCTTATTCAGCCCCCATACTTACTCCGCCATGATTCTGACTTTGTCCCCATACCTCTTCAGTCTGGAACTGGAGGCCTGAAGACCCACGACAGAACCTTGGTGTCACTCATTACTCCTCAGGGGACAGCCACAATGGTATTCACTGGTAAATGCCACACGCTAAATCCCTATTCGATTGTAATCAATGGGTCATTTCTGAAAACTGGGGGCGGTGAGGTGTTGAGGGTGACTTTTTCATGCCAGTGGTTTTCTGGTTGAGCTTGAAGACTCTTGGTTCTGTGGCTTCTGAGATGGCTCACTTTCCCTTCACCAGATTTACAATCCAATAACGCAGTTTAGGGTGCGTATTTCAAGGTGAAGGGGAACTAACTGTGCAGTGGTTCCCACTATCTCCTGCAGATGAGGGTAAAATGCGGAAGTCCTCAAATATATATCTTCAGGTCCTACGCTCCTGGTCTCAGGTCTCACTGATTCCCCTCTTCTCCCACAGCACTATTGACCTAGAAGTGGTCACCCAAGCTCCCCAAACACCCAAACCTCTTCCTGTAGCTAAGCACATTCCTGGAGTGTTTGCCTTGACTTTTGTAGCCAATCGCCACTCACACTTCATTGTCAGAATGAGATTCACTGATGCCTCCCCTGAAGAAAGTCTTGTTCCCACTTCTATGTCCACCCAGGACTTTTCCTTCCTCCTGGAGAACCTCCCTACCCCACCCATCTTCCACCCCAACTCTCTTTCGCCTGTTCTGTTATCAGTCTGTCTGTACCCCTTGCTTTCAATTTTTATCAGTGCTTTCCCATGCTAGCCTGTGAGTGCCAGAGGTTGACACTGGAAAGTCTTCTCTTTATTCATGTAATAGTGTTTAATTTGCTGCATGTGTAACTGTGAGTGCACAGGTGCTGAGACTTGCATGTGGAATCCAGAGGTCAATTTTCCAGGATCTCCTTCCAATCTGGTGAGGCAGGGTTCTTTTGTTTTTGTTGATAGCTGACCTGTGAGCTTCTGGGGAATTTTGAGATTTTTCTCTCTCCTGTCTCTACCTTCCATCTCATGGTAGGAGTGTTTTTTTATTATTATTTTTATGGTTTATTTAACTTTATTTTATGTGCATTGGTGTGAAGGTGTCAGATCCCCCGGAACTGGATTTTCAGACAGTTGTGAACTGCCATGTGGGTGCTGGGAATTGAACCCGGGTCCTCTGGAAGAGCAGTCAGTGCTCTTAACCGCTGAGCCATCTCTCCAGCCCCCCCTTTTTTAAAAACAAATTAAAGTCACAAATCAAAACAAAAATCTTTTTGCATACAACCTGAATTGAACCCAGGTTGTCAGGCTTGCAAATGCCTTTACATGCCAAACTTCCTCCCTGCCCATTTACCTGAGATTTTTTGAGACAGGATCTTTCACTGTACCTAGAGCTCGCCATTTTGGTTGGTTTAGCTGACCAACAAGTCCCCAGGATCTGCCAATCTTCACCCATATTACAAGCATGTGCTTTTACATGCCTGCCTTTTATGTGGCGGAGGGGATCCGAACTCAGGTTCGTGTTGTGCAAGCACCTTCCCCACTGAACACCTCCCCAGCCCTCTCTCTATTGTTTTCATTTGCACAATCATCCTTTGTGCCTGCTGCTAATAATGAACATTATTTTGTTTTGAAATTTTACATAAGAAGGAAAAAAATTAACGAGGGGAATTTCTGAGCTGAGCTTGTTATATGCCAACAGGCTAGCAATCTACTTGTAGGGATTGTCCTCATCTTAGTAATTGGTTAGGCTGAAAATTACACTCCCAGAAAAATGGGACACTCCCATTTTGGGGAGACACTCCCAGAAAAGCTAGTAAATTTTCTAAAAGTCTTTGTTTATCTATATGATGGCATGGTGCCACAAAATAAATAATTATACATGTGAAATCTATAATTTTCTATGTAATTAAAGAAGGGATGCTAATTGAATCCACTTCCCCTCAGGCACTGTGTCCTAGCGATGAGCGTTTGGGACCAGCTGTGTGGGGTAGCTGCAGAACAAAGGAAGCAAAGGAGAACAGCACTGAACGATGGCAGTGTCGTGTCCAATCCACCCAAAGCTGCTCCGCAGAAGCGCCATTTAAAGGTCCTCTCTTAACTTCTGGACAAAGGAAGCATTAGTCACGCCACGCCCTTTTATTTTTGCTTTTGGAGAAGCTTGTTTCATTTTAGGAGGTTTAAATATTTGAGGGCATACATGGCCAGTTGGCAGGTACCTGACTCATCAGTTTAACAGTGGATATCCGTGGAAGTCCTTCCCTGATCCAGGGGAAGGTCTGGAAGCATCCAAGCAAAGCTGCAGAGATGCTTAAAGGGAGTAGAAGTTTAAGAAACTCAGGCTTTCTAAAACTCGAACTAAAATCCCACCACTGCCTCTACCTCCCAGGCGCTAGGATTGCAGGCGCGCACCACCACCACGCCCTGCTGGCCGGTTCTACAAACTTCGTTATGTGTCCTTTGTTGAGCAATTATAGTTCTTTACATATAAACCTCATCAGATGTGTGGTTTGCAATCATCCTCCCATTTTATAGATTCCCTTCTCCCTTTCTTGGTCCTTCAGTGTACATAAGTTTTCAGTTCTGAGGTACATTTTGTTTTTGCCTTCGATGCTCATGTGTTGGCATCTTGCCTAAGACTCCCCTGCCACACCCAAGGTCATGACTGCCTCTTGTGTTTTCTTCTGGACTTTACTGTTTTCATGCTTTTATTTAGGTCACCGATTTATCAGAGTTAAGTTTTGCGTGTGGTGAAAGACAGGGGCCCAAGCATACGGAAATCCTGTTTCCCTAGAACAATGGGGAAGAGATTGATCTTTGCCTCATTGGATGGAATTGGCGCCCTTGTTGAAAGCATTTGACAAAAGCATGGTTTTATTTCTAGATTCTTCTAGTCCATTGGTCTATGTGTCTATACCAATGCCAGATCCACACAGTTTGGGATTGTTTTGAAGTTCATTTATGTGTACATGTGTATATCTGTGTAGGGGTACGTGCTCATGAGTAAAATATCTGTGGAGGCCAGAAGATTGTGTCAGATGACCTGGAGTTGGAGTTACCGGCAGTGGTGAGCACCGCATGCGGTGCTGGGAATCCAACCCAGGTCCTCTGGATAAACAGCAAGTGCACTTAACCTCTGAGCCATCTCTCTAGCACACTTTAGACTAGCAAGTTTAGTTCTGCTGTAGGTTTTGAAATTGGAATGTGTGAGTCCTTCAGGTTTCTTCTTTCTCACTGCACTGATGTCTCTTTGAGGATCTTTGCAATTCCAAATGAATCTGAGAGGTTTTTATGCTTTTACGAAACAAACAAAGAAATACCAAAAGACCACAGCTTCTGCCTTCTTCCCCAGGGAATGCCACTTTCACCATTAGGTGTGGGGAGATACTTTCACCTGCAGCTCCTGCCCATGGAATTCCTTTTGGAAGCCTAAGACACTTTAGTGCATGGGGCTGAAGCTTTCTTGAGCTATGTTAGGAGAGCAAGAAGTGAACAGGTGAGATTGGGACTTGAGGCTCATTTCTTCCTTTAAATTACTTTGCGTGTGTGTGTTTCCGTGTGTGTGTGTGTGTGTGTGTGTGTGTGAAATTTATGGGGGAGTTTGGGTGGTAGATATCTGTACCAGAGGGGTGCTGTATCACTGAACATAATGGTGCTTTTCCTGGTGGTTCAGATGTAGTGGGAAGGGCCAGGAGTTGTGAGGTGGCATTGTCATGTAAGAACAGAATCATCAAGGGGCGCGGGAGGGGGGGGAAGCAGTATGAAATCGAGGTAGGTGACAAGAGAAGACATTCTAGTGGATCAAAGGGTGTGATAAAGAGAGCTGGGAGCAGCCAGGCAGTGGTGGCACACGCCTTTCATCCCAGCTCTCAGGAGGTAGAGGTAGGTGGATTTTTGTGAGTCTGAGGCCAGCCTGGTCTACAAAGTGAGTTCCTGGAGAGCCAGGACTGATACACAGAGAAACACATCTTGAAAAACAAACAAAACAAAACAAAGGGGGGGGTGGTGACTGCAAAATCCAAGACTTGGTGGAGTGAGCAGAATGCCTCTGTGAGTTTTCTAAAATCTCAGTCTCAGTGCTGTATGAGAAAAGAGGCCCCAACTGCAGAGCCAGGGTGGAGCCCGGGATGGAGAACCATGAATCAAAAGGAGTTGTCTGAATAGTTGGTGCTGCAGGATTTATAGGCTCATCTCATATAGCTCTGTTAACCACAGCCTTTCTAGTTTCCTGAGGACCCATTGTTCCCAAGGGGAAGGTGGAATGTGGCCCTCACCACACATCAGCAGGTGCAGGAACTGGGAACGAGCGTCAGGCACACCCGAGTCTCCAGCTTTTATTCTGGAGCCACCACCTGAGCCAAGGCCCTAGTCACTCTGCACTGGCTTGATTGAAATAGCCTCTTGTCTGACCTCCCTGCCCTCGGGCTTACCTCTGCCCTGAACCACAGGGCAATCCACAGCATCCTAAAGCACTCTCAACCACGTCAACACCACGTCGTCCATTACTCAAGAATGCTGTCCAGCATGGACCCAGGACTTCTCTTTCTAGAGCAATCTCAAGGGTTTCCATGGTTCTCCCTAGCTCTTAATATATAGCCCTAGCCTCATGTCTCTAGTCCTCCTTCCCCCTTCTCCTTGGTGCCAAGATTGCAGGCTTATGCCACCATGTCTAGTTTGCTTTTTACTTATAGAGAAAGCTAAGGACTCTGCAGAGTTTTGCCTCCTAAGAATGAAATTATACAATCCATGATCCTCTGTATCTGTCTCCACCCCCAACAACCCATATCTGTCTGTTTGGAAATCACACCTGTCTTCAGCCTACAGAATGGAAAAAGATTTTCACCAACCCCACATTGGAAAGAGGGCTGATTTCCAAAATATACAAAGAACTCAAGAAACTGGTCATCAAAAGAACAAATAATCCAATAAACATGGGGTACAGACCTAAACAGAGGAATCTAAAATGGCTAAAAGACACTTAAGGAAATGCTCAACATCCTTACCCATCAGAGAACTGCAAATCAGAACAACTCTGAGATTCCACCAGTAAGAATGGCCAAGATCAAAAAATGCTGATGACAACTTATGCTGGAGAGGTTTTGGGGTAAAGGGGACACTCCTGTATTGCTGGTGGGAGTGCAAATTGGTATAGCCCATTTGGATGTCAGTATGGCGATTTCTCAGAAAATTAGGAAACAATCTATCTCAAGACCCAGCAATACCAGTTTTGGGTTTATACCCAAAGGATGCTCAATCATACCACAAGAACATGTGCTCAACCATGTTCATAGCAGCCTTGTTTGTCATAGACAGAACCTGAAAACAACCTAAATGCCCCTTGACTGAAGAATGGATAAGGAAAATGTGGTACATTTACACAATGAAGCACTAAATAGCAGGAAAAAAAATGACATCTTGAAATTTGCGGGCAAATGGATGGATCTAGAAAACATCATATTGAGTGAGGTAACTCAGACCCAGAAAGACAATTATCATATGGACTCACTCACAAGTGGTTTTTAGACATAAAGCAAAGAAAACCAACCTACAATTCACAGTCCCAGAGAACCCAGACAACAATGAGGACCCTAAGAGAGACATGCATGAATCTAATCTACATGGGAAATAGAAAAGACAAGATCTCCCGAGTAAATTGGGAGCATGGGGACCATGGGAGAGGGTTGAAATGGGAGGGGAGAGGAAGGGAGGGGAGCAGAGAAAATATGTATAGTTCAATAAAATCAATTTTAAAAAAAAAAGAAATCACGTCTGTCTTAAAAGCAGACATCCAATTAAATCCGTCTCCTACACTGGTTGCTGTAAGAGCTTTCTGTTTGTTATACTTGCGTTCAAATCCCAACATCTCACCAAAGCCTCGAGGCTCCAATGCTGACCTAGGCCTGGTAGTTTCCATTACTTCCTTCAGTCACTGTGGTCTTGCTATTCTATCCTTTTCTCTGTTTTTAGTTTGTTTTTTGAGACACGGTCTCATGTAGCCCAGGCTAGCCTCACACTTGCTATGTAACAGAGAATGACTTGGAACTTCTGACCCTCCGGTCACTGCCTCCTTAGTGCTGGCATTGTAGGTACGGCTACTACGGCCACTCTTAGGTGATTCTGGAGATCGAGACTGAGGACCCACGTACGCAAGGCAAACATTCTACCAACTGAGCTTTGTTCCTCTTCTCTGTTAATAGCCATGTGTTTATTGAGAGATTATTTAGTGTAAAACACGCTGGCATGGACTAGAGGAGATAATCAGGTGGAACCTTTAGAAAGCTCTGTAAAGCCAGCCTTCCATAGCCAAGGGCTGCACGTCTGTGGGCTCTGTCCAAGGAATCTACCAACAAGAGAGCAACAAAGCTTTAATTGGGCTGATACTAACATGTGCTTACTTTTCTTGCCAGTCTTACTGGAACAAAAATGTATAGCCAGGGTTTGCACAGCATTTATATTACGTTAGGCATTGTAAGTAACGGAAGGCTGAAGATTGCTTAAGCCCAGGGGTTTGAGTCCAAACTAATGAGATTTCTCTTTCTTTCTTTCTTTCTTTCTTTCTTTCTTTCTTTCTTTCTTTCTTTCTTCCTTCCTTCCTTCCTTCCTTCCTTCCTTCCTTCCTCTCTCTCTCTCTCTCTCTCTCTCTCCTCTCCTCTCCTCTCCTTTCCTTCCTTCCTTCCTTCCTCTCCCCCCTCCCTCCCTCCATTCCTCCTTCCCTCTCTCTCTTCTTTCTTTCTTTCTTTCTTTCTTTCTTTCTTTCTTTCTTTCTTTTCTTTCTTTCTAAAGGAACAATGAGGACCCCAAGAGAGACATGCATGGATCTAAACTACATAGAAAGTAGAAAAGACAAGATCTCCCGAGTAAATTGGGAGCATGGAGATCATTGGAGAGGATTGAATGGGTGGGGAGAGGAAGGGAAAGGAGCAGAGAAAATATGTAGAGCTCAATAAAATCAATTTTTAAAAAAAGAAATCACGCCTGTCTTAAAAGCAGATATCCAATTGAATTCATCTCCTACATTGGATTTTCTAAAGAAAGAAAAGAAAAAAAGTACCAACGGGGATATGTGTAGGTTCTGTGCAAACACTACATCTTATATATAAGGGCCTGGAGCGTGTTTGGATTTGGCTATCAGGGGCAGGGGGAGGAGAGTGGGCCCAAATCCTGGAGCCCAGAAGACTGTGAGTCTCAGATGTCAGAGACTGGGCTACATGCTGGACTCCAGTTTGGCTTACGTGTGATTGCTTGTGTGTTCTGGTTCTTCTTGCAGTAAGAAAGCATTGTGCTTGTTTCTGCTTAGCAGGAGCCCACAGTTAGTTAAGAGACCGATGTTTTAAGGAGATGTTGAGCTTTTAAGCCAATGGCATTTTTTAAAATGGTGGCACTTTTAAAGTTGTACTGTATTTTATCATACGGTAATCACATGAGATTATGGGGACCAATGAGAAAAGAAAGGGGATGGCTTCACATGACACGTTCATGTATTAAACTGACAAGCAACGGACTTGTGATGGTAATGGCTGTTCTTGGGTGTCAACTTGGCAGGCCCGGGAAGAGGGAACCGCAGCTGAGGAATTGCTCCATCAGACCGGCTTATGGGCATGCCTGAGGGGACATTTTCTTGGTTGTTAATTGATGGGGAATGGTCTATCCCACCCTGGTCAGTGCCACTCTGGGCAGGAGGTCCTGGATTGTATAAGGAAGCAGGTGATGAGAAGCAGGAAGCAAGCCAGGAGGCAGTGTCCTCTGGGGTTTCTGTTTCAAGCTCCTGCCCCGGCTTCCCTTGATAATGGACTGTAACCTGAAGATGAAATAAGCCCATCCTCCCTAAGTTGCTTCTGGCCAGGGTTTATCACAGCGACAAAAATCAAACTAGGACAGAAGCAATGGACGTTTTTTCTGTGACAAAGTAGCTAGCAGGCAGGACAATTAGGAAGCCAAGCAATGAATAAGCAGATAGGTTTTGTTATATTTCTGTTTCTGTCTCTCTGTGTCTCACTGTGTGTGTGTGTGTGTGTGTGTGTGTGTGTGTGTGCGCACACACACACACACACACACACACACACATGCATTTAAGTACACATTCAGGCACATAGATTGAAAATTTCCAAACAATAGAACTCCAGATCTGAACCTTTCTGAATGGTGATGTGATACCATAAACAGAAAATTCCACAGCAGGCCTCATGTGATGGGTGCATTCACAAGGAAGGTGTATACTATTACCGCCAGGCTATGCAGACAAGGTGTACATAAACTAGGAATTAATTTAATGTTGCGCTTTGGGATCTACCTCCAAGATTCCTTATGATACATGTTCTGACACCCCAAAATCTGAAAGAAATCCAAAATCAGAACCACTTGTCTTTCCTGGCATCAGGGATAAGGATTACTCAGTTTGTACACAATGTTAAGAGTGTTGTGGGTTTTAGCTTCCAAGCACTTTTCAGAAGTGAGGTAGCCATGGATTCAAAACAGTTTCAAAGTTTCCTGAGGCACATGGATGGAGAGCTGTGTGCAGACACGAAGAGGAAGATGTCAGCCCATGTGTGAAGCCTTGTCCTGGGTCCCTGGGTGAGGGTGACGCGAGCGACAGCCAAGCAAAGGAGGACGAATAAAAGAGGTAGAGAGGAGAGAGACCACCGCAGGTATTTCTGAGAGCACATGAACGCCATGTGAGGGGGTGAAAGGGACCTAGAACAATTCTCAAATTTCTGACATGATCATCTAAAAGACGGTGACATCCCTGAGGTGGAAGAAGGGGGAAGCTAAAAGAAAGGGGGGGGGGGCTGGAGAGATGGCTTAGTGGTTAAGAGCATTGCCTGCTCTTCCAAAGATCCTAAGTTCAATTCCCAGCAACCACATGGTGGCTCACAACCATCTGTCATGAGGTCTGGTCTGCAGGCACACACACAGAAAGAATATTGTATGCATAATAAAGGAAGGAAGGAAGAAAGAAAGAAAGAAAGAAAGAAAGAAAGAAAGAAGGGGGAAGCTGCAGAAGAAGGGAAGGTGCTGCTATGACACAAGGCAGATGGGGACGAATATCAAGGTGGAGACGTGGGACACTGGGTTAAGAGCATCAGAAAGACCCTGAGGGAGCCTGGAACTTCAGTGGGCTTTGAATGAGGATGAACCAGCTCTTGTCAAGCAATGCTACAGCAGAGAAGACCTGGAGAGAGCAGATGGCAGAGTTGTCAAACGTCCAGCACCATAACGAATGCCTCAGAGACGCAACATAAAAAGAGGTTTATCGTGGCTCACTGTTTTGGAGATTTTAGTCTTTGACAAAATGGTTTAAGCCTCCCTCTGATGAGGCAGTGTGTCTCGGCAGGAATTTGTGGTAGAGCAAAACTTCCATGGGTCAGGGAACCAAAAAGAGGACGAAGGGTCTGGGGGGGGGGCGTCCCACAGTCTGCTTCAAAGACATGCCTTCAATAAGGTCCCCCCAGTAGGTGCCATTCTTTCTTTTTAAAGCTGGCAATTGGGCCCATAACACATGGGCCTATGAGGAACATTCTAGATAAAACTGCAGTAGGAAGCTTGTAGTTGTAAGCAGGGAACAGCAGCAAGAGGTTCAGTTAGGGCGCCCCTCCTGTAGACTTGAACGGCAAGAAGAGTCCTCTGTTTTAGGCATAGGGGAAAGACCTGGTGGGGTTTGCTAGTGGAAATCCACCAGGGTTACCTTGTTAGAATAGACAGCGGGAAGCCCGGAGACAGTGGGGAAGAACTTCTAGTAGAGTTTTGCATTAACAGTGGGACGAAGTAATGGAAGCTTGGATAGGGACCCACGGGTTGGAAGGAAGAGGGTGATGTGAAGGGCCCAGGAGCTGTGCCCTAAATGTGAGGATACAGGGTGGGGAAGATAGGCCCAAGACCACCGTGAAAGATTTGAACTTGGGGTCAAAGCAATGAACTCAATTTGGAGAAGATGGCTTGAGATGAACAATCTTGTGTCTAGACCCCAAGAATGGCCCAGAAGGATGAGAATTTGGTAAAAGCCAAGATTAGAGTTGGGGTCATCCTGTGAGGTTACAGTTGAATGCGTGGCAGTGAACAGTCGGGGCTGGGGCCGAGGAAAGAGACAGAAAGGGAAGGCAGCCAAAGACGAGGCCTTGTGAAACACCTTGGTCATGGATGAGAAGAATGAGGCCCTACAGGTGAGAGGCTGTGGCAAGGAATGAGGCCACGGGAAACTGCACAAGCCAGCAGCAGGAATTTCAGAGGAGGTGGAATGAGCTAGAAATCACACCAGACACCGAGTATTTAGCATGTTGCTATTTCTTTAGTATTTTGGCCGAAGGGTAGATATTAACTTTTGCCTTTCTCTCTACCTCCTGTCATATGATTTTTTTTTTTAAAAGAGGACTTTTCTAACACGGATGCTTTGTGACCTAAGATGGTGCCATGGTTCTGTTTAGGGCGCTTTGATTTTATGATGCTGTAAAAGGTGTGTACAGTGGAAGCCAGACATGGGATTCTGGGGATGAATCCTCTGGTGGCAATGACCTTGTGCAGCAAATGTGCTTTTGCTATAATGATAATTTTAACTCTCCATAGTATGACGCAATCCCATCGTAAGTAGAGGGGCATTTGAATCCATAGAGAGCAATGGCAACCAGGCCATAAGAGACATGAGATTCGCCCCCTTCCTCTTCTCTCCCCTCTTCCCCTTCCTCTCATCTCACGAGGCAGTTCAGACAGGCTGTGAATTCATCATATAGACCAGGCTGTCCTTGAACTCATGGGCCTCCGCTTTGTTTCCCAAGTACTGGTGTGTGGCACCGTGCCTGGCTCGGAGCATACAGTTAATGCCAGTGCAGCCAGGATGCTCTGAGTGGCTGGTGAATTTCACTCTGGTTCCCTTTACCCTGGCCTCTCTGGGTCCTCATCTGTGCTCTCCTCCTTCAGAGTTTTAACAGTTTTGACCTGGCCGGCTTCACTGTTGACCTCACAGGAGGCTGCCTGCTTTTACAGCTGGCTTTTCGGTCAGGACAAGGTCCTGCCTGGCTTTTCCTTTTCTTTGATTAACATGCCTGCTTATTCCGATCAGGGCTATTAGGGATCACGCTACTCCTCCGTTCAGACCAAGAGCTCTAGGGCAGATAAAGGAGATGCCATTGGAACAGGGGATGTGGCTCAGTGGTGGAGCACTGTGTCATGCAGGGCAGGGTCATGGAGCATGAGGCGAGGCTGCCGGGAGATGAGAGGAAGTGTTCTGTCTCACAGTCACATATGACACAGTGTGATGAGGAGATCTAGACCAAAGTGTGGTCCCTGGCAAAGAGGAAAGGGTGCTGGTGGCCGTTGACATATTTTGCTCATTGTCCTCAGGCAGGTCTGGCCAGAGTAGCTGCAAGGGTCACAGAGGAACGGAACGAATGGAATCCCAGCCTCCTCCCTGGAGGTGTTTGACATTCCCTTTTCTCTTTCCCCCGGAATGATGGCTGGCTGCTCCTAGCTCCTGCTCTGACCTCAGGTCCAGGTGATGAGAGCATACAGAGGCAGAGGCCTTGATGTCCCCTTCCCCCTCAGGTTTGCTCTCTTCTGTGAGATGGAGACGGCTTCTCTGCCATTCTGAGAGTCCTGTCGTGTGGTCCATTTAGAATGAGTCCTCTGGTCATGGCTTCCATTCTCTGTATGCCTCCTTTCCTCGCTGGCTCTTTGCCTTATAACTGTCCATGTTTTCTCTTCCCTTTTCCTCCAATAGAAGTTCCAAATCAGGGCCGGAGAGATGGCTCAGAGGTTAAGGGCACTTGCTACTCTTCCGGAGAAACAACAGCACCCTTGTTCAGTGGCTCACAGCTGCTTGTAACTCTACCTTCAGTGGATCTGACGCTCTCTTCTGGCCTTTTCAGGCACCCACACACATATAGCAACCACCCACACACATGTAGTGCATGCGCGCACACACACACACACACACACACACACACACACACACACACACACACATGCACATGTTTAGCTTTAGAATAATGTGTATTGTTGTGTCTACCCAGTGCTGTCCAGGCAAAGCCCATTTATTAAAATTTCAGGAAATGGGGAATGCTGCCGGACATGGTGCTGAAGTTGATGGTGTGAAATCTCAGACACTGGCACACACCAGCAGGGCTTGTTTCTCCCTCTTCTGCTAGACTGATGGCTACAAAGAGAGCAGGTTCTGATAACTTATCTTTCATAATGGCTTTTCATTCACTGTGCTTTCTTCAGGCCTTAGGCTCCATTCTAGCAGACATCCACTATTTCCTTGAGAGCAGCCAAATCTATTGGCAATGATGTTGCAAATACCCGTTTGTGTCCAAGTAAGCATTGCTCAAGATCAGCCCAAACCATTGTAAGCCTGACAATGGGCAGCCTCCCTCCCCTGGAAGGCTCCAGCATAAAGATTTGTCTCTTACGCCATCTGGATGCGATATCAGCCTCCTGATTCTATTTTTTATTTATTTAAGTTTTTGTTGTGTGTATTCACTCACGATGGATGTGTGGTGTGGTATAGATGTGAACCACGGCATGCAGGGGGAGGCCAGAATACTGCTCTGTGGCGTCCTTTCTCTTCTACTTTTATGTGGGTGCTGAGGACTGAATCCAGGTCACAGCAAGCACTTCTACCCATCCGGGCAGCTCACTGGCCCTCATGGATTTTTTTTTTTTTTAAACATAATCTTGGTGACCAGGCTACACTTTAGGTATCCACTCTCCCTGACATCAGAGGCACAAAATTTGGATTCTAAATTATGTTGCTAATGAACACTTTGACCCTAGGTAAAAAACGTTTGCCTTGCTGAGTGGTGGTGGCACATACCTGGAATTTCAGTACTCAGGAGGCATTGGCAGGTGGATCTCTGTGAGTTCGAGGCCAGTCTGGTCTACAAAGCAAGTTCCAGGACAGTCAGGGCTGTTACACAGAGAAACACTGTCAAAAAAAAAAAAAAAAAAAAAAAAAAAAAAAAAAGAAAGAAAGAAAGAAAGAAAGAAAGAAAAATTTGTCTTCATGGGCCCCAATATTGTAGGAGAAGGCTGATTGTTCTTTCTAGCCACCTAGAACCAAAATAATCACACAGAAACTATTTTAATTTAAACACTGCTTGGCCCATTAGCTCTAGCTTCTTATTGGCTAACTCTTATATTAATTTAACCGATTTCTATCAATCTGTATATTACCATGTGGCAAGTGGCTTACTGGCAAAGATTTGGCATGTCTGACTCTGGCGGCTCCATGGAGGCTCTCTAACTCTGCCTTCTTCCACCCACCATTCTGTTTAGTTCCCCCGTCCCCCACCTACCTAAGTTCTGCCCTATCAACAGGCCAAGGCAGTTTCTTTATTCATTAATGCCAATCACAGCACACAGAGGGGACTCCCACATCACAATATCTTATCTATGAATGAAGGGAATGAGGAGTTTGCACATCAACAATGAGCTAATACACTTTGTAGCCATCAGTCTAGTAGAAGAGGGAGAAACAAGCCCTGCTGGTGTTTGCCAGTGTCTGAGATTTCACATGCTCACCTTCAGCACCACGTCCGGCAACATTCCTGAAATTTTAATAAATGGGCTTTGTCTGGGCAGCACAGGATAGAAACAGCAATACGTATTGTTCTAAGGCTGAAAATGTTATTATTAGCTTGAAACAGAGTCTCATGTAGCCCAGGCTGGCCTCAAACACGATAGCCAAAGATAATCTTCTGCTTCCATCTCCTGGATATTGGGATTACACCCCCTACTTGATTTTGACAGCGCCAGGGATTGAACCCAGGGCTTTCTTCTAACAGGCAAGCACTCTACCAGCTACCTCCCCAGACTTAATCCTGAAATTCTGCGATGTTGAGATCTTAAATCTCATTCAGGCCTAAAAGACTGAAATCCTATGATTCTGATGCTGGGTCAGTATACGCCTGAAGCTTAATACACAGCACTCGGGGCATCGGCATCCTGATTCCCCCTGACTGTGGTCCAGATTGCAGTAACCTCCCATCTTGTGAGTGACACTGGTCTGATGGTCTGAAAAGACACCCACTTTGAGTTGGGACATTCAGCCTCGCGCTGCTCCTCAGCGAGAGCCGCTCAGCCTTCCCTGTGGGTCAGACAGGGCATGAGTCATCCTGTGTCATCTCAGCCACTGTTTCCCAGGGTGCTGGGAAGCCAGGAGGCCGGAGAGCTCGAAACAGACAGAGGGAAAACAAGGAGGAGGAGGAGAAAGGGCCCCTCCTTGGGCAGGGCCTCCTAGGCGAGAGTGAGTCACGCTCACTGCCTGCCTGCCACACCTCTGAACGTCAGGTGGAGAATTTGCCGAGACCAGGCGCCCTTGATCAAGTCAAAACAAGTTTCCTAAAGACTGGGCCCATTAAGATTAATGGACTCAAAATAGGCCAGTCTTTTCTGGAATATGCTTTCTCTCTGTTCTATCTGTAGCGAGAGCTGGAAGTCCAGAAGGGCGCAGGGCAACAGGCTTATTTTGCTTGTATCTGGGAGGCTGGGGAATAACAGAGAAAAGGGGTGGACTCACACAGTGCCTTCCTAACCTTCCTGATCAGTGTTACAGAGCTGAGAACAGTGAGGGATGCTCTGGGCACGGTTACTCACAACCTAACTTTACTGCAATCAAGATCTACCCACCGGGAGTGCATGTGTGCACAATACCGCTACCGAATTACGGGAAGGTCTAGTATGGATTTTTAAGGGAACTTGAAATCCTGAGGGATGTAGGTCACTTGCATCAGGATGGATACTACCCAAGGGGGTGGGGAAAACAGAAAAGAACAGGTGTTGGCAAAAATTCAGAAAAATTGGAAGCCCTTAGCACTGTTCTTGGGAATATAAAATGGTCTAGCCATTTTGGGACACAAAATGGCAGTCTTTCAAAAAAATAAAACATAGGATTATATGACCCAGCAATTCCACTTCTGGGTATACACCGAAAGAATGTATGTGTGTGTGCGTGCAAAATGATTGGCATCTTTCACTTAATACATACATAATGCAGTCTGTGTCAGAGTTCCTTCCTTTTCAATGTTAGATATTATTCAATCCTATGATATGTGTGTGTGTGTGTGCTTGCATGAACATGCATGTGTGCGTACATATGTAGGTACTGCATAGTGAATGTGGTAAGGTCAGAGAACAACCTCAAGAATTAGGCCTCAATGGGATCTCTCCTCTTGCTCACGGCTGTCTACGCCAGGCTAGCTGACACTCAGGTTTCAGGCGATTCTCCTTTATCTGTTTCCCACTGCCCCATGGGGCTCTCTGGGGTTACAGATGACTACAGGGTTCCAGTTTTGCAAGATGAAGAGAAGTCTGTGGACGGATGGTGGCACTGGGGGGCAGCACTACGGATGTGGTTAACATCGCTGAACTGTATACTTACAGTGATTTTGATGGCAAATGTCATGCTGTGTATGTTTTTCTGTAATTTGAAAAACTTCTACACACACAACAATGACCAAAAACCTTGGAGACAAACAGCCTTAGGTTTGTCAATAAATAAGGTTTCATAATCAATAAGACAAGTAATGCGGCCACGTGAGTCTGTTTTGTCCTACCAGAGAGTGATGGCAAGCAGTCCCAAAGGTTAGCCTAAGGTTTAAACAATGTAGTACGGGTAAAACTGCTGCTATGCTTTGCCTTACAGCAAGGGCTCAATACGCTTTAACTATTGTTATTATGGAAACATGCCATTATTGGACTTATACAGATGAAGGTCGGTAGAAGCTGCCATGAACAGTCTTGTCTAACTTGCCTTTTTTGACTTGGTTCAGCGGGGAATAAAGGAATTTTTTTTACAATTCGTATTCCCATTCGGAAGCGTATGTATCATTAAGACTGTGTACAAATATGTGCCGGAAAGACAAGCTAAGATCTCTAGTTAGCATTTTTAAGTTTATTTTCCCCCCTGCCGAGGACAGAACTAAAGGTCTTGTACGTGGTAGGTCAGTGCTCTGACCACTGAACTACACCCCCAGCCCCAGCCAGCATTCTTAACTTGTCTTTTCTGCTAATATTGCAGATTCTCTCTTTGCCTCTAGGCTGGAGACATTTGGAAGTGGTTTAGGTTTATCAGTGCCATCAGACTACACCTTGGTTTTCTATGAGGAACTATGAGACTGGTGCCCGAAGTGTGTGGTCCACAGAAGCTTTAGGGGCAAAGCCCATGGGCACCAAGCCAAAGCTGTTACTCAGCACCGGCGGTGGCAGGGAGGCTTTCTACCCCACCCGGAATCCTTATCTGCACGCGGGTCGCCTCAGGTTCCCTCTGTGCCACGTTGCCAACGCACAGCACTTTTGGAAGATTCATGGGCAAGTTCATCCTCTCCCAGGGATGCCCAAAAGGCAATGACAATGGAAAAGTGCTAGACTTAGTACAAGATCCCAGTAAGAAGGGGTGGAATATGCAAGAAGAGAAAATGTTCTGCAAAAGAAGGTTTGCCGAAACAGGGGTTTTCAGATGGGGATGGCCTGCCCCCACTGCTACCTGGAGGTCACATGCAGAGCATTCTTGAGTGTCACAGGCTTGTGTCCAGTGGTTGGAGGCCAAGGATCCTGCAGAGATTCTATAATCCCTAGGATATGTCATTCAAAATGACAATTGTTCAGCCTGCAAGGCCAGCACTCTGAGGCTAAGAAGGCTAATCCCAGAACAACCAGAAAGAATGGAAACCAATCATTTTCTCCCTGAATGGAGAGAGGGTGAGAGAAAAGATCTGTTAAAAGGGGGATGATTAGAGGAGGCCCAAAGGAAAAAGTCAGCTCGTGGAAGCTATTTGAGAATTAAAAAAAAAAAAATCTGTCTTTATATTCACGAATGTGTGTGTACTCACATGTACACACATGCCCAAACCTTCATCAACTGATCATTATTGTTAATGTTTGTTTGTTTGTTTGTTTATTTGTTTTGAGGTCGGGTTTAGCTCAGTAGCCCAAGCTACAGCCCCCTGTCTTAACTTCCTGAGTACTGAGACTACAGGCATGGGTCCACACACCTAGTATCGTTTATGTGTTTAGTATTTGTTTGGTGGCGTCTTTCTTTTGGAAACATTTAACACTAGGTTTGGTAAAGCCAGAGAGCTTATACTGGGCTCATGCTTCAATCCTAGCACCTGGGAAGCTGGTTGCCATGACCGATCAGGCTACAAACGCCTGGCCAGCCTGGAACTGTGCCTAAAACAAAAGCAAACCTTTATTTATTTATTTTTTCTGAGAGGATTTCCTCTCTAGAGCAACTAGTCTAGGCTGCTTTAGCGATGCCTCCACCAGCACCGGTCTGAACTTGTTTCCTATCTTGTTCCACTTTCAGGAGGAATTTGTCCAAACATGAAATCCTTTTAGGCTTCACAGTGGGTTACCCCTGGGAAACCACTTTATGAGGCACAGATTAAAGGGGGAGAAGGGTCTGGGAAAGCTGTACTGAACGGTCTGTGGAGAACTCTGAGAACACAAGAGCCTCCCTGCGGCCTGGGACCCTAACCTCAGCTGAAGATGCGGCAGAATAGCCACAAACCTCTTCCGAATGCCCAGGGTTGAGTCCTGTGATAGATAGCAAGATAAGCTGTGTGGCCTCTGGCAAGTCACCAGACTTCTTGGTGATTCTGTCTTCTCATCCAAGAAATATGCATAACAAGAGAATGTACTTCACCTGGTTGTTGGGTAGATTAAATGAGAGAGCAAGTCCTCAGGAAAGGTTAGCTGTTCCAACTGGGACGTAAAAGTCAAAACCAGGCTTGCCATTCACTATTGACATAGTGGGAGCTCCCACCAGCACATTCTTTGCATCGGGCTTCTCCCCTAAGCCCTGCATGTGGAGAATTTCTTCAACAGTGCATCCATTTGTCATTGGTACCTGACTTTCGGAGCAGAGAAGCTTGCAGACACAGGGGTATATCAGGAATCTTTCAGAATATTATTTTCTCTTCACACCTTTTCTGTGGACCTCGGATTATCAGGCAACAATGGCAATCCAATACGAAGAATATTCGAATTCAGTTCTACTCTTGTTAGGGTTGGCCCCAGGTGGACAGACAGGGATCACCGGGAACCTCATCTTTGTCAGTCTCCTGTCTGATACCAACTTTGCTGAGACTGGCAAGCTCAACCAGGCTTGCGACACCTCTCTCGGCTTGTGAAAGCATAGATAGGCCATGGAGCGTTCAACCTGCAGTACAAACCTGCTCTCCTGCCCCGCAAACCAGTAGGTGTAGAAATACCTTTGACAGCCAACCCTACAGTCAGGTTCAAGGGCCTCTTTTAAGAGGGTAGTGTGAGGAACAGGTTCCTGAGAGTCAGTCAAAGCACCAGAGACAGCCCTGTTCCCATTACCAGGAATCCCACAAATAGACCAAGTTGCACAGCTGTCTCATATATACAGAGAACCTAGGTCAGTCCAAAGCAGGTTCCCTGGTTGTTGATTCAGACTGCATGAGTTCCCATGAGCCAGGCTAGGCAAGGGTTTCCTTTGGTGTCCCTGATCACGCCCCTGTCTCCCATAATCCCTCCTCTCCTTAGCAGGGCTTCTGGAGGTGGGCCATGGGTCTCTGAATTTGCCATTCTCAGTCACGGGATAACTATGACAACCTGGGTAGTCACCAATCCGATCACAGGGGATGACCAGTTCAGCCTACGCATCCCCTGCTGCCAAGAATTAGCTGGGGCCATCTTTGTAGACTTGTGGGAGTTTCCCTTGCATCAGGCTTCTACCCAACCCCATAAAGCCCCCCTTTCCAGTCATCTCTCTTAGTACTCTCCCCCTCTGCCCACCCCCAACCCGATTCTTCAAGTTTCCATCCCCAGCTGCCCCCAGTCCACCAAGGATATCTCTATTTCCCCTTCCCAGGAAGATGCATGTGCCCCCTTACCTTTGGGGCCTTCTTGTTACCTAGCCTCTCTATGTCTGTGAACTGTAGCCTGGTTATCCTTTACTTTACAGTGAATATCCACTTATGAGTGAGTACATACCATGTTTGTCTTTCTGGGTCTGGGTTACCTCACTCAAGATGACATTTTTCTAGTCATCCATTTGCCTTCAAATTGATGTCATTGTTTGGTTTTGACAGCTGAGTAATACTCCACTGTGTAAACGTACAACATTTTCTTTATCCACTCTTCATTTGAGGGGCATCTAGGCTGTTTCCAGGTTCTGACTATTACAAATAAGGCTGCTGTGAACATAGCTGAGCAAATGTCCTTGTGGTATTGAACATCCTTCCTTTGGTATATGCTCTTGCCCAGACTGAATACAGGGGGAAGTACTTGGTCTTATGGCATCTTATTAGACCACACTTTGCTGATGCACAGGAGAGAAACCTGCCCTTTTCTTCTGAGTGAATATGGAGGAGGTGTGGATGGGGAGGGGGTAGAGAGGAGGGAAGGGAGTGCAAGGAGAAGCTGAGGTTGCTGAGGTAGAAGGACTGCAAGTTTAAAATTAGCCTGGGCAACTTAGCTGGACCCTGTATCAGAATGAAATGAAATGAAGTAATAAATACAAGCGGCAGGAGGCGGTCTCCTGGGTAGGATTCTTAGTTCACATGGGAGAGGCCCTGTGATCAATCAAATTAGCCTGATAAATGTCTTCCCATTCTTTAAAACGAAAATTTCTGCTGGACACGTGGGTCTAATTGTTCACTCTAACCACACAGTAAAGGGTGGGAATGCCCGGATAGGAACCTGTCCCTTCCTGGTTTTTTGTTTGTTTGTTTGTTTGTCTGTTTACAATTTGTGGGATGTTGTAATACACACAACTTATTTCTAAGGGAGGAAGGGTTTACTTAGTCTCACGATTTGAGGGTTATCATCTATCATGGCCAACAGGCATGGGTGACTCTGTGACAGTTGGTGGCTGGGCTGTAGAGCTTGCAGCAGTTGGTTATGTCCCATCAATGATAGCGTTCTTGTGAAATGACATTAAATGAAAATCCTCTTTTTCTCTGATCTGCTTATACTCACTAGGGAAAATGGACGCATCTGTGTGGATTCCCGCTGATGGTCACATCCCCCATTATAATCTGCACACAGCTTTTGGTAAGAGATTTTCCCGTGCTCTGGAGGTCTCCTGCTGAGTTTATTGGTCTTTTAAAAATACAGTTCTGAGGGCTGGAGAGATGACTCATCAGTTGAGAGCACTGACTGCTCTTCCAGAGGATCTGGGTTCAGTTCCTGGTACCCACATGGCAGCTCACAGCTGTCTGTAACTCCAAAATTTGACTCCCTTACACAGACTTACTTACATGCAGTGAAAATATCAATGTACATAAAATAAAAATAAATTAAAAATGAAAAAAATACAGTTCTGTTATAGAAATTGGTTTAGGTAGGTAGAGTTCCTTCTAATGGAATTATCAGTTCTCTCTTTCTGATAGGGTCTTGCTAGTCTAGGCTGGCCTTGAACTTGCAATCCTCCCGCTTCAGTCTGCAGCATGCTGAGGTTACTCCAGAGTATGAGTCAGCTCATTGTTTCTATCATTGTGCCCTTGAGGATGGGCACCCTGGGGTTAGGATGGCAGTTGAACAGCTCCAGAGAGCCACCTGTACTCTTATAAGCTAATCTGCTTTGCTGACTATTGAATCCTTCCTTGGGACAATTTAATATCAAATGCTCATTCTTTCTGAAGCTCGCCCTTCCCTTTCCAGCCATCTAACAGAGTAATCATCACCTGGCGGTTCTTCTTACAGCGCTTACTGAATACTGAAAGCCTTGGGAATTTAAGAAAGGCGGTGAGGGCCAGTAAGGTAGCTCAGCCCATGAAGGCACTTGTCAACAAGCTTGACCACCTGAGTTCAATCCCTGGGGTTCACATGGTAGAAGGAGAGATGCAATTACACAAGCTGTCCTCTGACCTCCACATGTCTGATATGGAGGTACATGCTCCTTCCACCATCAGCCTTTGACTTCCCACAGGAGATGATTCCGGGCTCTGACTTTGTGGTATAGGAAGCCCATGAGTAATGGTTCTTATGCACGAGCATCGCCTCAGGAGACTTGATAAGATCCAGTGTCCAGGCTGCACTCTGGACCAGGTGATTCAGCATCTCTGAAGAGATGACTCAGCTATGTACTTTTTAAAGCTACCTGAGCAATTCCGGCTTAAAGCTGGGGTCAAGAACTAGGCCTTGGGTCAGTGACTGTCATCAAAGAGGCTGCATGGTAGAACCTTCTGGAGAGATTTTATTTATTTATTTATTTATTTATTTATTTATTTATTTATTTATTTATTATGTATACAATATTCTGTCTACAGGCCAGAAGCGGGCACAAGACCTCATTACAGATGGTTGTGAGCCACCATGTGGTTGCTGGGAATTGAACTCAGGACCTTTGGAGGAAGAGCAGGCAATGCTCTTAACCACTGAGCCATCTCTCCAGCCCCTTCTGGAGAGATTTTGTAAAAATGAATCAAACTGCCCAAACCTCATCCCAGAATAGATGAGTGAGAATCTTTGGGACAGGTGTCTGGGTCACTGGAGTTTTCCAAAGTTCCTCTAGGTGATCTGAAAAACACCAAGTATTGGAAATCATGACTATGTACAGTCTTGGATTGAAGGAATGCCCATCTCTTTGGCCCTGATTCACACATGGCTGTGGAAGACGGGCTACTCCCACCAGGACACACGGAGAAATGGAGGCAGTATAGCCTAGAAGCTGGAGATGCTGAAGGTATGGGCCCTACTGTGGCTTTTTCACAGTTTTCTATGTAATGTCAGACAAGGCACATCCCTCTTGGGGTAAGAGTTCTGCTCACCAAACCACAATCCTGTCCTCTTTCCACCGTACAGGGTTTCTTAGCATTTTCCTTTAATTGATATTTTACTGGCTTTTGTTTGCTAATCAAAAGTCAACCTAATGACTTAAGTGTCTATGTTGATACACATGGGTGTAGTTTTTCATACAAGTCCTAAAAATGTAAAAAGCTAAGCAACTGCAACTTTTTGCTTAATCATTGTCCAATTAACCTTTCAGCTCACAAATTGTTAACAGTGCATTCTTTAAAAGAGGCTTTTTAAGCTAGGGAGAAGACTTC
The DNA here is from genome assembly GCF_982192425.1 of Myodes glareolus. NCBI lineage: Eukaryota > Metazoa > Chordata > Mammalia > Rodentia > Cricetidae > Myodes > Myodes glareolus. The sequence goes on from NC_142039.1 coordinate 54,546,264, forward strand.
GTTGGTAAAGTACTTACATTGCAAGTAGCAAGTTTGATCTCTAAAACTTGTCAAAATGTTGGGCATGGTGGCCCATTTTTGTAACCCCATTACTGCGGAGGTAGAGACAGGCACATTCCTGGAATTGTTGGCCAGCCTCACCTACTTGGCAAGTTCTAGGCTAGTGAGAGACCCCGTCAAAAACAGAAAAACCAAAACTGAAAAAGGTGGATGCCACCTGAGGAATGGCAGCTGAGACCCTCTGGTCTCCACAGACCCGTGGTGCTCATGACTGCATGTAGGCACACAAAAAGAAACTTTCAAATGCCATTATCTTAAAATAATGATAATGTTTTAAGTTTCATTTTTTTACCCAAGAGTTGGTGAGATGGCTCATGGAGTAAGAGGGTTAGTTCTGTGAGCACAAGGACCTGAGTCCAAACCCCTAGCACCCACAGGTGCTGGGCGTGGCTATGTGTGACTATAACCCCAGGACTCGGGTGCAGAGAAAGGAGAATCACAAAAACTTGCTGGCTAGGTAGTGTAGCCAAAACAGCGTGCTTCTGTTGACAGAGGTTTCTGTCCTGCCCAGTCCTGTAGCCATTCAGTCCCAAAGAAACACACAGAGGTCTACATTAGTTATAAACTGGTTGGCCTGTTAGCTCAAGCTTTCTTATTAACTAAATCTTACATCTTGACCTATAATTCTTGTCTGTGTTAGCCATGTGGCTTGGTACCTTTTATCAGTGAGGCATTCTCATCTTGCTTCCTCTGTGTCTGGGTGCCAACTGCTGACTAAGCCTTTCCTCTTCCCAAAATTCTCCTATTCTGGTCACCCCACCTATACTTCCTGCCTGGCAACTGGCCAATCAGATTTTTATTAAACCAACACAAATGACAAATTGTTACAGGGTACAAGACCATTGTCCTACAGCATGGTTCAGCTTCAGTGGCACTGTTCAAAGGCAATAACGGCTCATAGACACTCATGCAGGAAGGCATGCTGTCCTTTTCTGGCTGTCATATGAGCATACATGGACATACATGTCCACACATTCATGTGCATGTGCTCCCCCCTTAGAATTCATGATTTCGTATCATATGCATCTACTGCTCAGGGTGTCCAGTCTTTCACAACACATCACCAAAGGCATGAGGAAAGCCAGACCACCACAGACAATGATGTTACTGGGGACACTCCATGGAGCTCAGATCAGGAAGCAGTTTTAGAAATTGTCCTCAACCAGAAAAGAACAAAACAAAACTAAGCGCATGCAATGTTTCCATCAAGACAGATACAGGACTGTGTCTTCAAATGGACACTTAATGGTGTTTCTCACTACAGGGTAGTCTTTTGAAGGTTTCTACCTGTGTCAAATGTACATGCATCTACTCGAGAAAGATCCTGTGTGACTGAGTGCTTTGTCCTCATGACACCCTGGTTCCATCCTCAGCACCAAACCCACCCTCTGCATAGATGAAATAGTTGACAAACGATTCATCTGGCTCCACCAGAAGGTGATACTGAGATTAACTCTGAGACTCGGTCCTGGCTGCTAATCAGATTTGGCTTCTTGTTCTCCTGCCCTATCATCCATCGCCTGGCCTCTACTTGTCTGAGCAACTCGCTTTTCCATGGGAGAATCTTTAATTTCTGGGTCAGGCAGGAGGACTCTTTTCCTCCAGCTTCCTTTGACAACTTCCTGGGTTGTTTTTTTGTTTTGTTTTGTTTTTTGTTTGTTTGTTTGTTCGCTTGCTGGCTGGCTGGTTGGCTGACTTCTAAATGAGTTCTGCTATTTCAGGAACAGTTGGTCTGGTGAGAGATCACCAGCCTCTTTTTGGGCTCTCCCCTTGAAAGAGAAGAGATGCCCCCTTTCCTAGGTATTTTGCCAAGATGTGGACAGCAAAGGCATTTGTGGGGATGGTTCAGTGCATGTCTGGGCCCACTGATGATGCTGCACTTACCATGGCTAAGCTGATGACGCAAACTCTGTTTTCAAACTTAAGTGTACCAGATTTCATGTGTGTGTGTGTGTGTGTGTGTGTGTGTGTGTGTGTGTGTGTGTGTGTGTGTGCAGGTCAGAGATCAGCCTTGGTGTCATTCCTAAGGAGCCATCTACCTTGTGTATTAAAACAGGGTCTCTAATTAGTCTGGATCTTGCTGAGTAGGCTAACCTGTTCTAGCAAGCTCCAGAGATCTGCGTATCTCTGTCTTCTTAGCACTGGGATTACAAGCTTCTGCCACTATGCCCATTCATTCATTCATTCATTCATTCATTTTTTATTTAAAAACTTGGGTTCTGAGAATGGAACACAGGTCCTCATCCTTGCTCAGCAGGCACTTTGCTGACCGAGCCAGCTCCCTAGCTGTAGAAATCCTACCATATACGACAGCTCGCAGAAAGCCTACTGTTTCACAGGGCTGCAAAAGTGGCTGTGACTGTCTGGAGGGCGCTTTGCAGAAACGCTGGTAAGTGTGCCTTAAACTCCTTGCTGGGCCATCATGGAACTCTGACATATTTTTAGCATTGACTATGAAAGATGATAAAAACAAACCTTTTGAGGATTCTCTTTTCATAAGTAGAACCACTGATCCTGTTTCCCTCTTCTCAAAGAAAGCTGGATGGTAGATACTGACAGCACATTTCTGGGAACCGGCAGCTCCTATAGTCCTGTGTCTGTCAGTGAAGGAGCGGAATCCCTGGGTGAAATGGGAAAGAAGCCAAACCCAAAGTCTGACCTGAAAAGAACGTGGGGCCCTTTAGCTGCCTCCATCCACCAGAGATGGGCAGAAGGGTCATTTCCTCCTAGGTGAGGATACAGCTGTGACACAGTTATAGGGATGCCGTCTTACCCAAGGACTAATGAAGTACCGTCAGTCAGCTTTCCGCCACAGTGATAGAATACGTGGGCTCACTGGCTGAATTCAAGAGTTTCACTCATGGTCTCTAGACTTGTTTGGGACACGTGGCAGCACAAGTCATGGTGGTGGGAGAGAGCTGATCATCTTAGGGCAGCCAGGAAGCAAAGAGAAGGATGAAGGGATGTAGGCTCCCTTCAAGGCCACACCCCAGGGACCTAACTTCCTTCCATCAGTGGCGGTCGCTCTAAGAAATGTTCCACCAGCTTCCCAAGAATGTTGCAGGTGGGAGACACAGTGGCATTTGCAAGATGCTCACACTCCAAACAGTAGCAAGTGCTACCTGAATCCATCAGTGACTGCTTACCCAACAGTCCCTACCAGGTGACCTGTGACCTTGGTTAATGACCACTAATCTGGATTCATTGTTTACCAGCAGCTTAATAAGGCCTTTAATGACCTCAGTGAAGAAAACAATTCAGAAAGTACAGCCTAGGTGACCCGATGACCTGAAGAGAGTCTGGACTTTTATCTGACCGATCAGTTTGGGATCTGAAGTAAGTGTCATCAATATTTCTTTTAATTATATTTTATTTATATTTTAATTATATCTGACTAATGTCTCATCCCCAGGGGAAATTCCAAAGGCTTGACTCAGTAGCCTACCCATCAGCTACACTTCTTACAGAGCATATGCATATGATTTGAAATTGAATATGATTTGAATATGTGGAGATTTCTATATAGGCACTTCAAGTAAACTCTCATTGCAGTTGATCATACATTGATTAAACAGTGCCATGTCCCTTGATCAAGTAATAAAATTACCATCACTCCAGAAACCCCTCTTTGTCCCTCTCTGTCACCGTCTACTCAAAGAACCCCAGCCCTAATTTTAACTCTGTGGGCTAATACTCTCTGACTTTGTGGGTTTCTATTATAACAGCCAGCCCCTTTAAATCCATTTCCATAGACAGAGAACATGCTTGCTAAGATTTCACCTCAGCGACTACAACAAGGGGCTTTTTCTTCACCTTCTTCTTTAATGCCCCATTGTGAGTTAGACAAGTTGGGTAGAGCATTAGAGAGTTCAAAGACAACAGGTGGTGGTTCGTTTGTTAGCTTTCAATTACTCTATCGAGTACCCAGGACGCTCAGCTTATAAAGAGAAAAGGCCTATTTCAGGTGAAAATTTTGCAAGTGTCAGTCCCTGGTCAGGTGGTCTTCTTGTTTTGAGGCCCGTGTTAGGCATCACGCCAAAGTGGGCAATGAATGGTAGATTCAAGCCACTCACCTCCATAGCTGGGGATAGGGGTGGGGTGGGATGAGGTGCGGATGAAATCTTACAGTCTTCTTCAAGGGCCTACCTCCAATGATCGACGACCTCTCACTAGGCCCCACCCCTTGAAGCATTTACCAGTTCCCAACAGCACAAAGCTGAGACTCTGGGACTGTGATCCAGATCCAAACTACAGATGGAGCCAGCCTTGTTATATAACCATTTGGCCAAGAGTCTGAACAGCTCTTTGATGGCTAATACATTGCTTTTTTTCTTAATTGGTTTTATTGAGCTATATATTTTTCTCTGCTCCCCTCCCTTCTACCCTCTCCCATGATCCCCATGCTCCCAACTTACTCAGGAGATCTTGTCTTTTTATGTTTCCCATGTAGATTAGATCCATGTATGTCTCTCTTTGTTGTCTAGGTTCTCTGGGATTGTGATTTGTAGGCTGGTTTTTCTTTGCTTTATGTCTAAAAGTCACTTATGAGTGAATACATATTATAGCTGTCTTTCTGGGTCTGAGTTACCTCACCCAATATGATGTTTTCTAGATCCATCCATTTGCCCACAAATTTCAAGATGTTATTATTTTTTCCGCTATGTAGTACTCCATTGTGTAAATGTACCACATTTTCCTTATCCAGTCTTCAATCAAAGGGCATTGAGGTTGTTTCCAGGTTCTGGCTATGATAAACAATGCTGCTATGAACATAGTTGAGCACATGTCCTTGTGGTATGATAGAGTATCCTTTGGGTATATACTCTAAAGTGGTATTACTGGGTCTTGAGGTAGATTGTTTCCTAATTTTCTGAGAAGTCACCATACTGAAATCCAAAGTGGCTGTACCAGCTTGCACCAGGAATAGAGAAGTATTCCCTTTATCCCATATCCTCTCCAGTGTAAGTTGTCATCAGTGTTTTTGATCTTGGCCACTCTTACAGGTGTAAGATGGAATCTCAGAGTTGTTTTGATTTGCATTTCTCTGATGGCTAAGGATGTTGTGCATTTCTTTAAGAGTCTTTCAGCCACTTTAGATTCCTCTGTTGAGAGTTCTCTATTAAGGTTCTGTACCCCATTTTTTAATTGGATTATTTGTTCTTTTGATGACCAATTTCTTGAGTTCTTTGTATATTTTGGAGATCAGCCTTCTTTCTGATGTGGGATTGGTGAAGATCTTTTTCTGTTCTGTAGGCTGGATGACTGATACATTTCAACAATACCTCTGCATCAAATTCAAGCCAAGTATATTTGCATGCACTAGACACTTGTGGAATGTGCACACATATGTGACTTTCTTTTCTCCACCTTGCTTTCTCTTTTTTTTTTCTTCCTGTTTTCAGGAGACACCTTTAATTGAGCTTCTCCTGCATAACATCCTTAGCAAGCCTTGCTCTCCAGAGTCGTTTATGCCCCCACCACCACCTCCACCTGCTCCTCTACCCCGACAGTGCCCTGTTTATCACTCAGCAGACTTCACAGCCATCAGGAGTTCCCTATTATCACTACTGTTTCTTCCTCCTCTTCTTTTAGACAAAGTCTCATTATGTAGCCCAGGTTGACCTGGAACTTGGGCTTCTCCCGCCTCTACCTGCCCTAACTTCTACTGCTGTTGCAAAAGGCACAAGGAATATAGGTTGGAAAGAGATTGTGGACAGTAAAAGACAATGTTAGGAGGCAGGAGGGCAAGTTGATGACTAGACTAGGTAGGGAGATCCTGTCTTAAAAGACAAAAATACTCAAAAACAGCAATGATAGAATGGATGGAGTTTCATTATTTGCACAATGCTCTATCTTAGAATTTTTCTCTTCCTCCTTTCTCTATCCCTCTGTCCCTCCTCCCTCCTATTTGGTGCCTGGAGATCAAACCCAGGGTCCTGAACATGCTGAGCACATGCTTTTCCCTTGAGCTGTATCCCCAGTCCTCAGCCTGAGTTCTTCTTGAATGGGATGAGTTCTGTGTCTCTACGTGTGTTTATGAATTGGTAGACAGTCCATATCCCCAGCACATCATCCCAAGGCCCACCATGTGCTAGTTGAGTTGGAGATTGAGCTCCCAATGAGGAGGTCTGTGTTCAGACCCGGTGTACCCTGGAATCCTACACAGACAAGACCCTCAGAGTATAAGTTGTATTTTATACCTTCTGTGTGTGGTTTTGGGGAGCAAACTCGGGGTTTTCTGAAGCCTTCTTCTAACAAACTATATTCTCAGCACTCTAATTCCTCAAAATGGGGGCTAAGTGGAGAGAACACTTATTCTTGCAGAAAACCTGAGTTCTAGTCTCAATACCCACATCTGTCTGTAACTTCAGGTCCAGGGGACCTGAGGCCTTCTTTTGGCCTCTGCAGGCACTGCATTGGACGTGGTGCACATACATACATGCATGTAAGAAGTAAAGTAAGTAAATAAAATGAATTTTAATGGATGAGCTAATAGTACATGTTCTTCGGGGGCAAATAGACAACTCTGAATAGTCTGGAGGGAATCTAGAGAATTACTTTCTAAATTAAATTTAATCCTGCACACATGGTCCTGGGTTTGATTCTCACCTCTCTCTCTCTCTCTCTCTCTCTCTCTCTCTCTCTCTCTCTCTCTCTCTTACACACACACAATCCACAAATGAATAAATGTAATTTTTAAAACTAAAGAAAAACAGAAAACAAAGAAATCGAATATATGAAGAAAATACTAGGCATCTGGTTAGACAAGCCAGTTGTGGGCCCTTCCCAGTGACTCCTTCTAGACACACTCAGAAGTAATTTCTAATATCTCATTAAAAATTGATATGTATGGATTGGGGATTTGCTTGTATGTATGTCTGTGCACTACATGTGTGCTTGTTGCGCTTGGAGTCCAGAAGGGAGCATGGGATCCCCTGGGACCAGAGTAACAGCTGGTTGTGAACTGCCTGTGGGAATCACCCCAATTCTTCTGAAAAAGCAGCCTGTGTTCTTTTGTTGTTATTTTTCAAGATAGAGTTTTTCCGTAGCTTTTGTGCCTGTCCTGGAACTAGTTCTTGTAGACCAGGCAGGCCTCAAACTCACAGAGATCCATCTGCCTCTGCCTCCCAAGTACTGAGATTAAAGGTGTGCGCCACCACCACCAGGTTAGCATCCTGTGTTCCTAACCATTAAGCCATCTCTCCCGCCACCATCCACTGAGTTTTGATATATACATAGTCGATGTATAGAGAGTCTTTCTTTTTCATATTTCCTTCCTTCCTCCCTCCCTCCCTCCCTCCCTCCCTCCCTCCCTCCCTCCCTCCCTCCTTCCTTCCTTCCTTCCTTCCTTCCTTCCCTCCTTCTTTCCCTCCCACTGAGCCATATTTTAGGCACACATTGTGGAGGCATATTTATAGGCTGAAGGTGATCATGGTCCCCACTCCTGAAGCTTGATGAACTCGATCTCCATTTTAGAACATCTTCAACCAGTGATCCTTAAAACACACACACACACACACACACACACACACACACACAAACAAGAAAAGGTCACCCACAAAATGAATGCTATTAGAATAAAATTGGGGTCACCTGAAGATGAATATCCTCTGTATATGGCACCTGAGAAGGTCCCATGGCACCTTTCTGGCAAAGCAAGGATAGCCCAACTGCTTCTTCAAAGACTTTCACCACAAACAGGCACTCTGACCACCAGGAAATACAGCAGACAAATACAGCTTCAGTTTCCTTGGCTCTCCAGGACTTGCTTGCCTCCCCATTCTCAATACTAACACATAATTATTCTTTCCTTCATTGGCTGCTGTCAGAAGTATAATTTTGCTTAGGTGCAAGATACACAATTTTTAATAATAAAATGATCCGTATAATTTAAAAGTCCAGGGGGTTATTGAGAGTGTTAGCAATCTGTCTAACTCATGTTTGAGTTCCTCTTACCTTTGTAAAGATGAGGTGTCGACTTTACAGGGCTGTTAGGGTGCCTAGAACCAATCTGTGATTCCCACTCTGAACATGATATGATAGTCTAGATTGTCCCATGGCGCTGACAAATCTGCTTGCTGAAACAGGAAATGACAAGCTAAGAAAACCCAAGGAGACAACACACTGTAAAGGTCTATCAAAGGCTGTGTGCCTAGAAGAAAGGGGAAGGGACAAAAAGGATAAGGGAGGGAGAAAGAGAACCTGGAAATGCCGGCCTCGCTAATTAGTGCTGAGTGACCATGGAGTGATAACCTGGTCCATGAACTTATTTTATCTCAATAAAATCAAGGTTACATAATGCCACTCAAGGTGTCATTCTTAAGATAATGGCAAAACATTTTACGTGGCTTGTGTTGCCCCTGGGATGTAGTACACTGTGTTAGTTTCTTTCCTGTGACTGAGACAATACTGGAGCAAACAAAGAAGATAGTTTTTTATTTTGTTTTGTTTTGTCCTGATTTCAGAGATTTCACTGCATGGTGCTGGCTCTGCTACTCTCAGGATGAAGGAAATCGAAAACACTACAGTGAAGGGAGTGTATACTGAAGATTGCTCTCACCACCCAGGAAGAGAGAGCATAGCATGAGAAAGACCAGCATGCTATAGGATACCTTTCTAAGGCACGAACCCACCTTCGCCATGCCTCACATGGGGATGCTCATTCCACCACCTCTCAATAGTCCATTTAATTACGAAGTCGTCAATGGATTGATCTATTGAGTAGGTTTAAGCACTCATGATCCAGACATCTCAATGGTTGGATCTACTAGCTGGAGACCAAGCCTTCAGACATGAACCCTTGGGAGTGGAGTGGAGGGGAACACAGCTTATCTAAGCTGTAACATATACACAAACGAAATGATAACAGCTTCCTGTTTTCTTAGGCCACGAACCTTTCAGGATGGGAAGTATAAATTGCTTAATTTTGCTTTTTAGGAATCTAGCACAGTGTCTGGTTCATAACAGGGACTCAAAAAAAACTTGTTGAGTGAAGAGATGGAAGGATGGTGTGGAGTGTTTTGTTTTGAATGAATCATGGACTTGGAGAACATGGGAGAGTCTTGGGATATAAAGATTCAAAGTCTTGTGTGGAACAAGTTGGAGGCATTGCAACAGGAGAGAAGCAAGGACCAAAGAAAAGCAGGGGAGGACCATGTGCATGCAGGGGAGGATCATGTGCATTTAGGGGAGGACCATGTGAGTGCAGGGGAGTGGTATGGGACAATTCTGTATTCTGTCAATTATGTTTTAAATAAATGCTGATTGGCCAGTAGCCAGGCAGGAAGTATAGGCGGGCAACCAGACAGGAAGTAGAGGTAAGGCAATGGGAACAGGAGTATTCTGGGAAGAAGGAAGATGTGACCTGTCCCGCCAAAAAAGGTACCAAGCCATGTGGCTAACGTAGATAAGAATAATGGGTTAATATAAGTTATAAGAGCTAATACAAAGCCTGAGCTAATGGGCCAATCAGTTTATAACTTATGTAGACCTCTGTGTGATTTTCTTTGGGACTTTACCAACTGTGGGAACTGGGCAGGACAAAAACCCCAATAAGCAGCCCAATCCTCATGTTACAGGGGAGGATCATGTGCATGCTGGGGAGGACCATGTGTGTGAAGGGAGGACCATATGTGTGTAGGGGAGGATCATGTGTGTGCAGGGGAGGATCATGTGTGTACAACGAAGGACCCTGTATGTGCAGGGGAGGATCATGTATGTGCAGGAAAGGACCCCGTGCATGCAGGAGAGGATCATGTGCATGCAGGGGAGGACCACATGCACACAGGGTAGGTTAGGATTTAGCTGTGCGATTTCCTGCCTTGAGCATCACAGGCCAAGCTGGCAGGGTGTATGTATCTCATCCGCTGATAGAGAGGGTTGACAGAGAATCCTTAGGATGATGACGTGAGAGAGAACTACCTGAAGACTAGCCTGGTGCTGATGTACAGTATGGAGAGTGGCTAGGGAGGGTTAGCCTGCTCTACTCAGAAGGCAGTCAAGTCTCTGACCAGGGTGACAACTACCAATGTGAGGAGGGACAAAAGGCAGATTAAGGAGGGGGCAGCCAACGCTCCTCTATGAATTCTTAGAGTGGCCATTTAAGCCGTGAACCGTGCACATGGACTCCTGAAGCATGATGTTTCTGTAAATCTCCTGGTGAGTTCTGAGTTGGAGAGGAGACACGTTTAAATTGGAGGACGGATTGAGGAGTGTGGAGCATGTGATGGGAACCAATGAGAGCCTTTTCTCATCCAAGTCTTTCTCAGAAGACTCTAGCTTGTATCAAGTTGATAAAAACACCGGCCAGCACAAAAGTCAACTTTCACAATTGTTGGCTGAAGCACCTTTAGATGACAGAAGCAGTTCAAAGGCTGAGGGTTTATTTCAGCTCATAGCTCAGGGGAGAGTTTGTCTTGGTGGGGAAGGCAGGCAACAGGACCCATTCTTGCCCTGGTGGTGGGAGTATGAGGTGATTGGTCACATCATGTGGGAAGTCAGGAAGCTGGGAGCACATATAGAAACCAGAATTGGTTATCACCAACCCCCAAGGACCCATTCCTCCAGCTAGGCTAGCCCAAGTTCCACTTCCCAAAACATCATCACCAGCTAGGGGCTAAACATTCAAACACACGAGCCTGTGATGGTTGGGGGGGGGGCACATTTCACATTCATCCCGTGATCTGGACGAATGGTGAGTCTATGCCATGAGCAAAGAAGCTTGCTTAATTCAGTTCTGCATTTATGGGTGGGGTGTGGAGCAACCTGTTCTAAGGCTTGAAGGATGCAGCTGAGCTGCTAGGTTTCCAGATGGAACTGCAGGTTAAGGAGACAAAAGAATAGAGAACTGTATTTATTAGAGTTCATCATCCAGGGCCTGGCAAGATGATCAATGTTAAGGACAATCCTCCTGCCCATGGGAGTTCTCGGCCTGCCCCAAATGAACCAAACAAGAACCAAGACACTGAATCTGATTTACATGGCTACCAAGTCCATAGTTTCTATTGTACTTTCCTTATTATAAAGTTTCTATCGCTCAAGTGTTTTCATTACAATCTGTTTCAATAATAAAGAAAACAATTTGAAAAACAAAAAAAGCATACAGAAGGCCATCCACTTACTATTCTACAGTCAGAGATAATGTTCTTAGATTTTGGAGCACTGGCCGACTAGAGCTTGGTATGAATCCTGGGGATGACCACAAACTGCTTGCTCTTTCACCAAAACAATCCAGCAATTCGCTTTGTAGCACAGCAGCACTTTGGACTTAAGAGAGCTGCGTTTGAATCTGAGCCTTGGTCCTATCCTGTTAACAAGTCAATCACATCCATACCTCAGCTACACCTCATAATAACCTGGGCTGGTTTCAAGGATTAACTCAGACAAAAGGTGGAAGAATTAGCAATGATGTCTGGAGCCATTCAGAACTTGCTCTTCTATTGCTGTCAGATAAAACATTCGGATCCAAAGCAGCTTAGGGAAGAGTTTCTTTGGTTTGTTCTTCCACGTCACGATCACTGAGCGAAATCAGGGCAGAATTGAGGCCGGTACTGAAGCAGAGACTAGAGGTGAACGCTGCTACTGACTTGCTCACCAAGGTTTGCCCAGTTTGCTCTATTATACAGCCCAGCACCATCTGCCCAGGAGTAGCACAGCCCACAATGAGCAGGGTCCTCCCACATCAATCGTGAATCAAGAAAATGCCCCTCAGACTTGCCTACAGGCTTTTCTCAATGGAAGTTTCTACTTCTCTTGTGTCAATTTGACAAAAAAAACTAAGCAGGGCAAAGACTAGCCATCTTTGTGGTTGTGACTTATTCCTAAAAGGTGGTGTGTGATCTGGGACAGAAAAGTGCACTTAGGTGAAGGAACTGGAAGCTGCAAGGACAGCAGTAGGGACCTGAAGGGTATGAACATGGCCGGAAGGTCTGTGGAGATCTTTGATGTCCTCCTGAAGGGTGGCTTCCAGTGTGTGGGAATGGAAGCCTCAAGGACTTGAGGGTCCAGGGAAGTACAAGTCTGCCTTGCAGCATAAGAGGAGATTGATTCTTCTCTAGCGAGAAAAACAAATGCCTCTGAGATGGGACAAGGGTAGAGGAGTGGTGGTGGTGATGCGGGCGGAGGAGGCATCATGATCTTTTGAGGCTTTGTCTTGGCCAGTGGCTCTCTAAGAACAGTAACAATATCTCTCTTGCACTGGGTGTCCAGCTAGAAGAGCTTGTGGTTTAAGATCTAAAAATGATGGGGTCGGGAAGTGTGTCACATCATGAGTTCTTGGATCCCGTCCACAAGCCCACAAGGAAACCAAGACAAAACAGGAATGTCTTGGTGCCTGAAAGTTTTATAAAAGGCACAGAGAAACAGGGTACGTCTGTGCCTCTTGATGGCACTCTTCTTCCAACAATATGAGAGACAATTGTTCCCAAGCTGGAATTCCATAACCGGCCAAATGATCAATTAAAATGAACGCTGGAATAAGGACACTTTCAGATAAACAAGTCCTAGAAAAAATGGACCTTGCATGCACTTGTTAGTCAAGTTTCTGGGAGATGTGTGTCTCTAAAGTGAGGGTGTAAGTGAAGAAAAGGAAAACCGCTATCCCCGGAAGAGAGAGGTTACCGCTCATGCATGGCAGAGGTCAGACAAAGGGGGAATCACAAAAGCTAGGGGGTTCACTTGAAAACAAGCCCAGCGATTCCAGCTGATTCCTTTAGGCAATGAAATGGATAGAATAACTGATACGAGCGATGTATTGAGGAGATACCCAACAAGAGAGGAGTTTGGGGGTGAATCGGTGATAACAACAGCAGCTAAGCAAAGGTGAAACGTTTAAGCTCTGAGGGATGGGGAAGTTGTAATCGGAAAGGATTATGATAAATTTATTGCATAAAATAATCTACCAGTGTTGTTTATAATAGCCAATAGGTGGAAGCAATCCAGACGTCCGTCAACAGGTGAGTGGACAGACAAACTGTGGTGTGTCCATACAATGGAATATTGCTTAACCTTAAGAAGGAAGGAAATTCTGACATTCGCTGCAGCATGGGCAATCCTTGAAGGATCATGATCGGTGAAATAGGCCAGAAATGAACAAGGACTGTATAATTCTACTTAAACCCATTCTCTAGGGCCATCAGATTCGTAGGATCTTCTAGAATGGTGGTGTCAGGGGTGCTGAGGAGGGAGGGATGAGGAGTTGGCATTTGGTGGAGTTTCAGTTTGAAATGGTGTCAGCGTTCAGGAGGTGGGTGATGGTCATGGTTGTATTTAATGTCATCAAGAACGCTTGTAGGGCAAGTGTGAGGACTAAGTGGGAATTCCCAGACCTGAGCATAACACCAGAAGCTCTGACAACTCTCAGGCCAGCTTCTGTGAACAAGAGACTCTGCCTCAAACAAGCTTGGAAGTGAGGTCTTACCCTCTGACCTGTGCATGTGTGTCAGGCGTATGAGCATTTGCATTCACACACATGAACATGCACACACAACCAAATGCACACATGAACACACATTATATAAGTACATACGCATTGATTAAAACACTTTTCAATTTGTTTTCTCTCAAGTCTGTATTCACATAATGAAAGAAATGAAAAATAGGCCAGAGTGACCCAATTGTTTTCCCCTTGAATCACGCTGTTTAGGCTATGCTAAAACACTTCGTACGTGACAAGGGCCAGAAGCTGATCACAATTGGGAAAGTATTGCTTCCAGGATAGCCAAGAACTGACCAATTTAAAATATGTCCATAGTATGCTTCATCTACATACCCCAAGGACAGATAGGAACGGGCCAACTGAGAATACACTCACGTCCAGACTTCATTTACATAATGATGTCATGCTTTTTGAATTTGCTGTCCTCAATTAGGTCCAGGTATGAAAATTAGGTGAAAACTGGTGGTCCTGCAAGATTGTCTGTAAAAAGTCCTGTAATCTCTGGAAGGCAGCTCCTCCCGCCCTCACTATATTGAGTGTGCTGGACAAGTTCCCTGCCGAGGCTCATACTGCGCTTTGGAATAAAGTTTGCTTTTGCATCCAAGTCCCGATTCCCTGGTGGTCTCTTTAGGGGCCAAAAGTCTGGGCATAACAATAAATGTACTCATTTTCTTAATATGTATTTGTAACAATAACTGGAAAATGTTTCCTATTAATGTAAGTACCTCTTTAGAGCCAAATTCCTCATAATTAAAAGGGAAACTTTCGAACACCTCCTTTTGTATATCATATGCTCCAGGGAGGCAAACAGGAACCTTGGCTTTTTGTTGTGGTGGTGTTTGTTGAGAAGACAGGAGTCCCTTTTTAAAGCCATGCAATTCTGTTTTTTCCCTTAGTAAAGCACAGTCGAAGGTTTGGGGCGATGACAAATGATATTTCTTCTGGGTGCCATGATGGGAAAGGACGCTTTGTTCCAGTCCACTTGAAGGCAAACTGCTAAGTAGTTAAAACTCAGGAGCGGTCAGGCTGGTTTAGCGAGAATGACGTGTTCCTCTCGACACCCACCTTTGTAAGACAAAACTGATTCACCTGGTTGTGGAGCCTGCGCGGAACACGCTTAGGCTTCCCTAGAGTTGAAGTGTGTCTGTCTCCTGACAGCCTGGCTTAGCTGTTTCAGAGTGAAATCCCACAAGCACGTAGACAACGCACCAAGTGACTGCGGCTGGATGTGGGGCACAGAAGCCGTCCTTTAGGCTCCCCGGGTGATGTGCACAGCTTTCTCCTGCTGGACTTTCGTTTAAGTTGTGAGGCAGCAGTTCAAGAAACCGGAAGTAGCTCAGTTGTCTATGTAAGTAGGGATAGTTCAGGCAGTGAAGGTAATTCCATCTCTGGCATCTGCAGCCCTATGCTGAGAGCTCAGGACTGTTGGGAACCCCACAAGGAAATGCCTGCATTCCTCAGGGTAGGATTGTTTTCTTAAACACCATTTGTTGATGGCTGTAACTGCTTTACACGAAGTCATTGCTCACTGCCTTCCCTCTCTGTGGTTTCCATCAAGAGTGAATCCTACTTACCGTGAATATGAAACATTCTAGAACAAAGGTAAACCGTCACTTCCAAGGGAGGCACTGTGATGTGTGCTTGGCCATTTTCAAAGAGTCTTCAACAACAGCAACAAAACGAGACAAAAACCAACAACCACTAAACACACACGCACCCTTTAAAAGCAATACTAACAATATGTTTTAAATGAGGGGAGAAGTTGCTTATGATAGACAAGGTTCAAATAAGAAGCTAACCTCCAAACCACGTATATAATGGGCCATCAGTTAGGGAAAATGTCTATTGTCGGGGAGGAAACCTGGGTGAAAGCCAAAGACATTTAGCACGATTGCTTTGGCTGCTTGGCACAGATACAGTTTCTTAGCCTTCTCTCCACTTCCACTGCCTCTGTGAGTGTTTTACAGCCAATGTACACTTGTATGATCAGGAGGAAAACAGTCTTCAAGTTCAGGTTCATCTGTCTGAGATAAATTATTTGATTTGCTAATTGGCCTCTTGTCTCTAACCTGAGCTTTACTGCTGGCTTACTGGTTGGGACTTTAGGCAGTGACTTTTGTATGGTATTTTTTTCTTTCCCTGGGGGAAGTTCTGGGGATCCCCAGGTTAGGAGACTCAGTTAAAATGCTCTCCCCCCCCCACCCCACCCCAGTTGGTGCTTTATCTAGATGCTCACTTGTTGTGTTTTATTGGTTGTTTCCCTAGTTCTTTAGTCTCCTGGATGCCAATATTCCTCTTTGCAGTAGGGGTGGGGGCAGGGCAGGGGAACAGGGTTTCACTGTGCATGCTTTAGATAATGGTGTGGGGTACTGGGAACTCGTCTATTGGGGGCTTGTGAATATTTGGGACTTAAAAAAAGTCACTTCAGAAACTAGATTACACCTTCAAATCTGAATCTATGTTGTTTAGTATATAAACCTCTAATTTCACTTTTTCTGTAGAATAAAAACTGTGTTCAAAACCAAACCAAGGGCCAAGGAGCCGAGGAAGATGGCTCAGTTAGAAAAGGTACTTGTCAAACCCTTGAAACCCATGCAAAAGCTGGACGCAGTGAGGTGTGTCTGTAATCCCAGCGTTTCTACAGTGAGATGGGAGGCAGAGACAGGAGGCTGCCCCTCGAAGTTCACTGGCCAGGTACCTGGAGTACACAGGACAGTAGCAAAAGTCCATAGACAATGTAGATAGTAAGGACTCACCTTGAGGTCTTCTTCTTCTTTTTTGTTTGTTTGTTGTTGTTTTGAGACAGGGTTTCTCTGTGTAACAACATGTGATTATCTTCTGTTATTCACAAGCGTGACATCCGTACACACACACAGCTGCACACACACACACACACAGAAAGACACACAAATATAGTCTCTGTAATAGTCAGAAATTAATGCTATGGTTCTCCTCAGATAGCAAAATCCATGTATACTCAAGTCCCTTTCATCTCTTAAATAATCTCTAGCTATGTATAATACCCAATATAGTGAAATTGTAATTATACTGTATAAAGTAATGACAGAATTCTGTATATGTTCATTGTAGAAGCTTTTCTTTCAGTCTGTTTACTGACAGTGGGAGGAGAAGGGTTTTGTAGAACTCTGGTTGTTCATGTTTTGTGACTTGAGATCACCAAGAGAAACAAGAATAAGATCAAATATAATAATACCTGTGCTTTGTGTGACCTTGGGCAGCAGGCCCATCTCTTCATTATTGTTGAGTATCTGGACACTCTGTTCACTTAGATTAGAAAAATACCAGACACTCTGTTCACTTAGTTTAGGAAAATAACAACTAATAGAACACTTCCTTGGTTTCAGGTGGCTATCAAATCTTGCTCAGAAATGTGTTCTTTCATGTTTGACAGGACAGGAATTTTGAAGAGCTTAGAAAATTACTTAGTGAGAATATTAAAAAGGAAACAAGATGGTGTGTGTGTGTGTGTGTGTGTGTGTGTGTGTGTGTGTGTGTGTGTGTGATGAGTCTGTGTGGTTGGTCCCTGCCCAGAGAGGAGGTCAGAGATACCTGATGCCTTCTCTGAAGAGTGGTCAGCAGGCATCACAGAGACAGGGCATTAAAGCTGAGGCCCTCCCTTACCATCCTAGCTCAGGATCGCTAGGCTTTCCTGCTCTACCCTCCTAAAGTACAAGGGGTAGGGTGTGGCTGGGGAGATGCTCAGTGGTTGAGAGCACTGGCTGCTCTTCCAGAGGATCTGGGTCCTATTCCCAGCACCCACATGACAGTTCACAACTATCTGTAACTCCAGTATGAGAGGGTCTGATGCCTTCTTCTGGTTTCCATGGGCACCAAGCATTGTGGGATAATTTTTTTTGTACATTGTGAAAATGTGTTTTTGCCATGGTACCTTCTGATTGGTTTAATAAAGAGATGAATGGCCAATAGCTAGATAGGAGAGGATAGGTGGGACTTCTGGATAGAGATAGGAACTCAGGGGAAGAATCAGAGAGTCAGAGATTTGCCAGCAAGATACAGAGGAAACCAGTCAAACAGTATGGAGGAGAGGTAATGAGGAGCCATGTGGCAGAACATCGATTAATATTAATGGGTTAATTTAGGTTGGAAAGAAACATAAGCTAAGGTCAAGCTTTTGTACTTAATGAAAACTCTTCATGTCATTATTTAAGACCTGGTGGTCCAAAGAAAGTCTGACTACAGCCAAGCATTTATGTGGCAGATAAACACGCAGGCAAAACATCTATACACATAAAACAAAAAAATTCTTACAGACTATGCTGAAGAGAACAAAATCAAAAATAGAAAAACAGACAAAAGTCACTGCAGACAGAAAAGTTCTCCTGTTCATCAGGAAACTTAAACCAAGAAAAATAAAAAACAGTTTTGGCCTACAAAACATATTTGAACATTTTCCTTTTTCTGAAATAGATTTTATTTGCTTTAGCAAAAAAGGTCATATATACTTACGTGTTTTACACACACACACACACACACACACACACACACACACACACACACACACAGTTTGCAGTGCTGTGGATCAGGCATGGGCTCAAATGTGTCAGACAAGCGCTTTCCTCCAGAATCACAATTTCTAACCACTACATATTAGTCACTAAGAAATGATCTGCCATTTTAATAGATCTTTTACTTTACTGCACATACTTTTGTCCAAGCTTCTGTGTGATCTTGTTTATAAAACACTCTTCCTCTTGCAGGGGGACTGACTGTTTTGAACTCAGGGGCTGTAAATGGTTTTGAACAAAGGTGTGTCACTTCCTACAAAGAGCTAATGAGGAATCCTGTGCGGTTCTGAGCCAGCAAATGGTATCTCGTAGTCTCATTGAAACCCAGGTGGTCTGTTTAGTGTTTTAAATCTGCTCGGGAGACAGTTTAGGGCTCTTTCCTAGCTGCAAGGTCATTTCTAACGTTAACCAGAGACAAGGTTGCCTGCCAGGGAACTGTCTCTATCAGTACAAGGGAAGCTATCTACAAGTGGCAGGGAAAAAATAACTGACCTCAGTCAGCCCGGCTAGTGACGACTTCCAGACTTCCAGTCCTGTACTTTGAAAACCCAGTTGTAAGAAACAGGGTTTACAGCCCTGTACTGTGTCCCCACGGTTCCAGGATATAATAGCATCCATGATGCTCTGTTGTGGTTGCTTTCCTAATGCAGATTTTGTTGTTCTACAGGACAAGGGCTGCGTCTTCTCTACCTTTGCGTGTCTAGCATTGAGCCTGTGGGCTGGTCCATGCTATATATTCAATATGGCTCATCACAGGAATGTATGTTAATAAGAAGATTTCTGATGTAGATATCAAGATGGAAACACTAAAACTTCACACCTAGCCAAGAGTTTTTGGTTCAGTGGGTGGTACCTAAAGTTTTTTTTAATACAATTTCCATTTTTTCTTTTTATTCATCACTTATTATTATTATTATTATTAGTTTTTTGAGACGGGATTTCTCTGTAGTTCTAGAGTCTGTCCTGGAAGTCGCTCTGTAGACCAGGCTGGCCTCAAGCTCACAAAGATCCGCCTGTCTCTGCCTCCTGAGTGCTGGGATTAAAGGTGTACACCATACGGGCAGGCTCATCTATTTATTTACATCCTGGTCGCAACCTACAACTTCCATTTTTTTTTTTTACATTTCTTATAGTTTATTTAACTTTTATTTTATGTGCATTGGTATGAAGGTGTCAGATCCCCTGGAACTAGATCTTCAGACAGTTGTGAGCTGCCATGTGGGTGCTGGGAATTGAACCCTGGTCCTCTGGAAGAGGAGTCAGCGCTCTTAACCACTGAGCCATCTCTCCAGCCCCATACAACTTCCATTTTTAAGAACGATTCCATGTGGTACTTCATCTCTGGTCCTTACCTCAGAAGGTTGGCAAGGCAGATATTGCGATTTCCATTTTCTGAGCTGTATCCTTGCCTGAGTAAATTATAATAGCACAAAGGTCAGAACGGTGGCCTTCTGATGTTCAACGTTTATCATGGCATGAGCCAGCCTAACCAGCTAATGTTGTGTGTATGTCTGGAGTCCATCTTCCTAGCAGGTCATCCTACTTATTTCATCCTGTTATCTACGTGACTCACCTCAGAAAAAGATAAACGAAATCACCATCTTCACAGGCAGGTATGTTTGGTCAGTTTTAGAGCCACGATATTCTTGGGAGGACCAGAAGAGGAGCAAGATGCAGTGAGGTAGATCAGGAAGCAAGGATGGTCCCAAACCTACATCAGGTGGGCTGCGTTTTTCAGTTCTTTTCCCCTTTGCAAATAGATTGACCAATTGTGGTGTGGGCAGCCTGGCTCCTGATGAGCCAATGTGAGCGCTTAGACCTTTGACTGAGAAGGGTTATTCTTGCTGTGAGGTGTTTTTGCAGATAAATGGCTTGTATTTAAGGTGAATTCCCAGGTTAGTTGTATATCCTTTTTAGTACTGGAGAAAGGGGCTCTCTGACTGTTTCAAATGAAGTTCTGCTACAGCTCTGATGAGGACTGTCGCTATGTGCTTGCGTTGTCTTTTGTGCCCCTTGATACCAGCCCTTTCATACTGTGTGTTACAGTTATTTGCTGGACAGACAAGATGTTTAAGAAAGAAAACATTCCAAATCAAACCTTGTGCATTAGTTACTGATACCTCAGATGTCCGCGGATGTTACAGGCTGTTTGTGTGAAGGCTGACTTCAGATACTGATTCTGTTTCTGAGAAAGCAGCTTTGTCTACACTTTTTGGCCAGGTGAATTCTTAACTAGACACGAGAAGAAACTGAGATGGCAGTAGAATTTAGTGGGAGTGTTAACAGGGGCAAACTGTTACCTCATGTTGTGTTTGCCTCCTTGGATTTAAGTTGGTCTGCTCAGGTCAATCATGAAACAAAAGCACACACAAGCTCTGTTGTCAAAACCAATGCCCAAAAGGTGGAAGTGTCAATGGAGAAGTAGCTATATCGCACATTTAGACATTTAGAAACCCCACTTTTTTCCTTCCCCCATGTCATTGTAGTTTGATCTTCATTATTATTATTAATATTTTGGTTTTGTGAGACAGGGTTTCTGTGTTTAACAACTCTGATTGTTCTGGAACCCACTTTGTAGACAAGGCTGGCCTCGAACTCACAGAGATCCTCCTGCTTCTGCTTCCCAAGTGCTGGGATTAAAGCCACCACCATCAGGCTGATATTTACTTTTTGGGTTGCTTTAACCAGTTTATAAACACTTGAGAATACAGTGAACAACCAGGAAAACTTACTGGCATTATTTTGGAAGGTGAGAAATATTTATTACAAAGTTCTTTAAGTGTTGTTATCCAAGCTGTCCCAAGTTATCCAAACAGCTTTTACTGTCCAGTGTCCTGAGTCTGTATCTAAAGCCACTTCACGGAGACTAAGGTGTAGTTAACACTGTCTACTCACTGGGAGTGGCCTTGGAACAAATCGGTGGAATGTCCTGACTGGGCGTTACTCATCTGTCCTGGGTTCTTGGGCACAGAAAGGGACTCAGGTTGGGGCTCAGGAGCCTATTGCAAGCACACTCATGATTCTTTTAGCAAAATGGAAGGCCGTGTCTGGTTTCTGTTTGAGGCAAAGTCCTTGTACGTAGCCCTAGCCTTGAACTCAGTCCCGCTTTGGAGTGCCAGGATTATAAACAACACCAGGCTGAAAACTTAGGTCCTGTGTTTTAAATCTTCACAGCTTCTTGTTAAAAATGAGAGTCAAAAAGAAAATAAGAAACTAACTTTTATTGTTCTGTCATTCAATGGAAAACAGTGGAAGAAATGTCTTTATCCTCACCACAAGTTATTTCAGGAGAAACCCTTTTCGGGATTCTCTGTAAAAATAGTTTTCACACAACAGAAATCGAACTCCTGGGGCAATTTAAATAGAAGCTGGGGTGGCTTCCTTGGGATAAGCAAAAAGTTAATGTTTCACTAGAGTCGTCCTATCCAGCGTCCCTTCCAGCCCACTTTATTCCCGCCCCTGACATGTAGAGGGTCCCCAAAATGTGGGCCACCGTGGCCGAGCTGGACACCTAGTGCCGGAGCAAGTCTCCCGCGGTCCAGGCGCCCAGAGGAGGTCGGGTCGCCAGGCCCCCGCCCCTCTCGGCTGCTCAGGCTTAGGTGGCGCAGGGCGGAGCCGCAGGTTGGGGAGGGCGGCCCCTGGCGTCGGTGACACGCGGGGGGCGGGCGGGGGAGGCGAGGCGGCCGCACCCGGCCCTGGGAAGAAACCGGCCAGGTGTGGCCTGGGCGCCTGGTGCCAGCGGGGAGGAGACTCGCGCCGCCTCGACCAACACCAACACCCAGCCACGACCCAGCTCCTCTGAGCCCTCGCCGCCCTCCGAGCCACAGCTCCGGTCCGGCTCCCGCGTCCAGCCAGTCGCCGTCCCCGTCTCCGCCCTGCTGGAGCGCTGCGCGCCCTCGCCAGCCTCCCGCGCCCCGCGCTCCTCTCCGGGAGCCCCTCGTGTGGTCCGAGGCAGCGCCTCGCGTATGCCGCGGTGCTGAGCTGCTCTCCGAGTGACCGGCGACATGAGCTGCAACGGCGGCTCCCACCCGCGGATCAACACGCTGGGCCGCATGACCCGCGCAGAGTCCGGCCCTGACCTGCGCTATGAGATGACCTGCGGCGGCGTTGGCGGCGGTGGCGGTGGCGGGGGCGGTGGCACCAGCAGGATGTACTACTCCCGGCGCTGTACCGTCAACGACCAGAACTCCGACGGCTACTGGTGGGTACCCGCCTGCCGCCGCCTAACTCAGTCCTGGTTCTTGGGCCAGGGAGGGGCCCCGCCTTCGGGGCAGACCGGGAAACCCAGGTCTAGGCCGAGGAAAGTGCTCTGCCCCAGGTCACGGAAGCGCAGGACCGGGTGTCCAGCCGCCCTGCTCTCCACTGAGACCAGGGAGCGTGGGTGTGCCCGGGGACCCGGGCAACAGCCTCACCGTGAGCCTGGGCCGGGTCCAACGGACCTCACCTGGCTTCTGTCCTAGAGCGTGGCCCTAGGGGCGCCTCCTCCTTTCCGTCTCCACTGTGAAGGGGAGCTGTAGACGGCAGGGACACAGGTTCCTCCGTTGTGTCACCCCCACCCCCCACCCCGGCTGTCCCCTGCTCGGTGGGCCCGGCTGCGATCGCCTTTGTTTCAGCCGACAGGTGGGAGGTCAGGCAATGCTGGGCAGCGGCCACAAAACGCAGCTTACAAAGTAAAGTACTACTGTCGAGGGGCGGGGTCCCCTTTGCCGTCCGGGGGGCCTCGGAGGGACGGGGCTCACAACTTTAATGGTCGCTCCAGGGCTACGGCAGCGGTGGTGCTTAGGTTACTTGGCTACCCGAGGGCATTTGCATGGAAGTTGCGTCCTCCGCCCGGCCAGAGATTCCTCCGTCACGCAAACGGGGCTCCTCTGCAGGCTTGGCCTTTGGGCGCGGGGTGCCACTTCCCCACTCCGGCCACTCGGTAACCCCGATCGCACCCCAGGCTCCGCGCCTCTTTAAAAAGACAAACAAACAAACAAACAAACAAAAACCCAGCGAAGTTTCCTGGGCGACTTTGTAATAAGTATTAGTCATCTCTTTGATCTGTATAGAGTGGGCTCAAGTTCTGGATGAGAGGGTGACCCTGGAGAAAGTACTGTGGCGCCCAGGCCAAGGAACCCACGGCACAAAGGGCTGGGTCCTCCTCACTGGACCGTCGGGGAAATACAGCGAGGGAGTCACGGGTGGGTGGGAGAAGGTAATGAGCATCCTTTCACACAGTCCCCAGAGCAGATCTCTGCGAGCCCACGTGAGCCGTGGGACTTTTGCGACCCGCCCCTTCCCAGCCCTACCCTGCTCGCGCCTCTGGGAAAGAGGCGGCTCTCCCACTGCCGTAAGACTTCCGCGGCGCTCTGGCCTCAGGCGGAGGAGGAGAAACCTGATGGCTCCGCTGGAGTTTTGTTTTGCAAGCAGTTTTAGAGACCGGACAGTCCTCCCAGTAGCAACCTGTTTTCTCCTTAAATTTATTTCTTTCTTTCTCGAACGTTAGGGTACCTTTCCTCATTTTTAGAGATCTTTGATTTCTGAACAAAATGTGCCCGGGGATTTCCATGAACGATTGTGTCCTGTAACACCAGGTTTTAAAACTTGGTTTTTAAAAGTTTATTTTAAAATTTGGCCGGTCATCTAAATCTCAAATTTACTTTCTGTCTTAGCTTTCCTGGAATTACGGAGCCCCCGCGTCCTCCCTTTTTCTTTTTTTCTTTCTTTCTTTCTTTCTTTCTTTCTTTCTTTCTTTCTTTCTTTTTTTTTATAATGTGTGGATTACACAATTCTAGTCTAGGACAGAATATGTAGGAATTCTTTAGTAGTTCTTGTTAGCACTTTATGAGCTAAGTTTTTATTATTATTAATCTTATTATTTAGTCTGCTTCTACTAGCCTAGGTTTCTCATCTTTTGTTATTTTTGCTGTCTTGGGAATCAAACCCAAGGCCTTGCACACAGTAGGCAAGAGCCCTTTACACCCTGTCCCTCTTAAACTGACAACCATCAGTGCCTAGCAATTGGATATTTTACTTCCTTGACTTCTTAAAGTTTTATAGAGAAGTAATATTTTTAATTTATCCATTGATATGTGAGCTGTGTAAAGATACATGTTTCATTAGGATTCTTCTTTAAAACATTTAATTTGATGGAGGAATGAAAAGAAAAGCCTGCTTATAAACCTGTCGAACGCTATAGCTTCTGGAAGGGAAAACAGACCGAAGTGGAAAATGACCTCACTTTGAGAAAGGATTTTATCCCCCTAAGGACTGATGTTGGTCATGCTGTGTCAGGGGGTGGACCTTGAGTCAGAGCCTGCCATTCTTCTCTTGAGACCCAGGTGATAGAGCCCCCTCCCCCCAAGCCTGTTGGACCTGTCCTAGGGCTGCTGAACAGAAAATGGCCCATAGGTGCTGACTTCTGCATTTTCAATTAATGGAGGCTGAGTGGGGAGTCGGACCGTGCACCCAGACCTGTTTTTCTGGTCGCGTTTTTGTTTTGCGTGGAGGGAGCTGATCACTCATTGCCTAGACTTTGCAGAAGTAGGGAGGCCCTGTCTGCCCTGAGAGAGTCAGAGACCTCTGCTAAGTGAACAATGAAGAATTTAATAAGTATTTGTTTCTTCCACTCTGTACAGAACTCCGTTTAGAAGCTGCTAGCTGAGTTTAAACTTACTTGTGTGTGTCGACGGGTTGAATTAGATCGGTGACTTTTGAAGTTAAGTGTGTGGCTCTTCCCTATGTAAACCAGTCACTGTAGAGAACTCGGATCTCCTTTTTGCCGTTGAAGTCACCTCAGAGTGTCTCTGTCTCCGTTTCATTATTAACTCTTGCTCATTTTCACAACAGGGTTAGATCACGTTTACCTTGCAGCAGCCTCTCCTTTCCCCAACATCCATCTCTCCTGGGTTTCCTTTAGGTTAGATGGGAGCTATATCTACATCATCTTTTCCTGGTGTTCCTCTTAGTAGGGTTTATATGCTTGGGAATATAAAAGGTCTGAATTTTGAAAATGAATAAGACATCATATTAATATGATGACATCATATTAATGATGACAAATATAAGACATCATATTAATGCTCCTTTCAATGAAAGCAGAATTTCTGGGTTCTTATTCTTGTAGCTAAAATGAAATACTGATCACTAAAATATATTTGTCACCAAAGTAATCAAATCTCACACTCAGCTCTTCCACCAATTCAAGTGTAGATTTTTGTGGACGGATTAAAGGCAGTAGGCATTCAGCTTCAGAAATATGTGGTTGTACATATATAACATATATAATATATATAACATGACATAACAATATGTTATTGTTGTCCAGATCTCATTATTTCAAAACCAAAACGGGCTGAGAATGTGGCTCAGGGGAACAGCTCTTGCTTAGCATACTATGTCCTCAGCACAGCAAAAACAAAATAATAATAATAACAATAATAATAGTAGCAGTAAAATAAACCAAAACTAACCTGGAACAAGCTTCTAAACTAAGGATTACCTAGCCTCACCTCAGTCTTCCCATACTGACTTTGAGACTGGACAGACCCGTTGTTACTTGTTAATATATGTAAAATTCCATTTTTTCATTGTCTTAGGAATTATTTTCTGAGGATTTCATGCATGTGTGAAGTTTATAGAGAACAAACATGAGAGGGTGTGTGCTTGAGACCATACAACTGCAAAGATACGAAAGGGTAGACTTGAGGGTATAGCCTGGTGCTGTAGTGTTTGCCCAGCAATCTCAAGGACTTGGCTTGCATCTCTTGCAACACATATACACACGTGTGCACGCACACACACACATGCACGTACACACACACACTCATGCACATATGCACGCATGCACACACACGCACGCGTACACACATACACACGCAAGAGCACACACAAGCTGGAGGTACAAAAATAGCTTCAAAGCTTTCACAGGTAGAGATAACATCTGTCATGGGGGCCTTGGTGAGACTTTATAAAAAAAAAAGCGGTGTTTACTTAGTGTAGTAATTCAGTAGGTACAGATGGGTGTAGAGAACAAGGGCAAAGTTCAAGAGGTGTGTGGAGTGGGCTCCTTGTAGAACATTCACTGAAAAGTGGAAAACAGTAAGGAGAAAGGAGGAAGGATTATGGGAAAGCCTGGTGGAGGAATTTGGCTAGAGATGGAATCCATGCCAGGTTTTCATTGCCGCCAGACTCTCCATTCTAGAGCTCAGGGAGGTGTGAAGGTCTGTGTGCCTCAGGAGGGCTCCCTCTGGGGCTGCTCTGTGGAGGGTAGTGCCCTGTGTGAACCTGTCAAAGTCTGGGTGAGGCGGCCATTGCCCCACTTCGGGAGGACGAAAGGGAAGTTTGGGTGTGGGCAGTGCAGCGAGCCATATGGGAAAGTAGACACTGCCCAGGTGGGGTCACGCTTCACCTGGTGTGAGATATTAGGGGAGCCTGAGGACAGAGCTCAGGGCCTAGGTAACTCAGAGGGTGCATATTCTAATTTTTTTTTTTTTTTACATGATGGCAAAATAAGTTTCAGGTAAATTCAATATACGGCAGATAACATTGGAATTGTTATTAAGCCTGGGTAAATTGTATATTTTATAAAACATTAGATCTATGGTTAATAATAGCTCCCGTCATCTGCTAGACACCTGCGATAAGACAGATATTATGCACGCCTCATGTAATCACAAACCTCACCACCAACATCCCAGTTTGAAGATGGGGAACTGAGGCTAAAGTGGGAAAACACTTTGTCCAAAGTCTTGCAGCTAACGCGTGGTTTAATTTATTATCCAGATCATCAGGCCAGCTGAGAAAAGATCAGACCTCTGTCATTAAATTCATATTTTCTACCTGCAACCTTTTTCTAGCCAATACAGCTTTGACTTCATTTTAATTCTGTTGCATCCCCATTCTGCATTCGGTGAGATACTTATTTTCTAATGCATTGTTTTGCTTTGTTAATGCCCTTATGAGGAGTTTCATGTGTTTAGGAAAACCCCACCCAACATGATTCTGTATTACACAGACTAATTGTTGATTCTATATTATGATGTTGTCTGATTGTTATTTAATGGGACAAAACAGCTTTCAACAATAGTTTATTTATTTATTTATTTCTAAACATGGGCATGGTGTGATTGTAGTTCAGGAGATTGAAATGTCTTGGGAAGGGAAGATCTGCTGATGTTCTGATGTCTCAGCGCTGACTTCTTAAGGTGGAGCAAAGAGAAGCTGGGTGTGACTCTGAGAATCCACCTTACCTCGGGTAACCAGTCTTTCCAGATGAGGAACTTGTAGAAGATTTTAGAAGTGCTCTGTTTGGATGAGTGGCTGGGAGGTCTGCTCCCTGCTCAGCTCTCCTCCTCTTCCATCTTCCTGGGCCCCAGTGACCCTGACTCTTAGAAACTGAAAATGATCAGAGGTGGTGCTGGGTGTGAAGCCACAGCCCCAGAGATCCCAAGACCAAGATACCAAGACAATGAGCCATCACTGGGAGCAACATCCTAGGACATGCTGGTTCAGAGTTTCTACCTCACCACAGGGCGGAGAGGCTCATTTACTTTGTAACCATGGACGAGAAGGCTACATTTCATCAAAATAGGACCCGTTAGTGAGAAGTAACAGCAAACAGTTGAAGGTTTTGCATGGAAATAAGGTTTTTGACACATAAACATCCCACCTCCAGTTTTATCTGCCTTATAGGGGAAGAAGGAGGGAGCTGCCATCTTCAGGGATGACAGGACAATATATAGATGATTTTTTTTTGAGGCTCAATAAAATAAATGTTTTCACATAGGAAAATATTCAAACCAGAAATCTCTATTTTGGCATTGAATTTGTAAGAACCAAATATCTTGGTGTCATTTCCACTGAACAATAAAAACAAACAACTAAGGATGACCTCTTTCTCTGAATTTTCTTACTCCTTCTAGAATCCTTTTGTACTGCTAAAACACATCACTCTCACTTCATCGCCTGAAAGTTGTTTTCGAGTCTTACAGGACTCCTGGACACTGCATACTTAATTCCCAATCTGTCCCCTCTTTCCTCTTTCCCTTTGTAAATATACTATTTTAATGGTTCTACTGCAGCATAAAAATTGTATGTCTTCACAGAGGATGCTGCAGAAGTCCAATGTATGAACCCACAGTCTTTTCCTGTTGTTCCTTGTCTACTTTTTTCTGCACATTGTCCTTAAAATAATAGCTTGGGGCAAAGACAGTAGCACAAAAAGGAAATTTCAGAACCACGTCTTAACAGCAGGAGCAACCACCACAGGCAGAGCCCTGGAGTTCACTTCTACAGCCCTCTGTAGACCTAACTGCACACCTAAGCCTCTTCCACCGCGGAGGTGGGGTTTCCACCGGCTGGAGAAGCAGGCAGTCAGGCAAACAGCTGGAGTAGCATGCCGGCTTCGTTATAAAGTCATAGACTATACAGCTGGGAGTGGTGGAATTGGGAATGAGCTCCCCTGGTACCAACTCTCTGGTCTCTGTGAAGGTTACTGCAGGTGTGACCAGTTTGTCCCTTTATCTGCAGTAGCCACCTGACAGGTAGTAAATGGTGGAGAACCACCCCAAAGGAAGATGGGTATTTTATTGGACTTCTGCCCCCATGGGTTTTGTTTGTTTGTTTTTGAGACAGGGTTCCTTTATGTAGCCTTTGCTGTCCTGGAATTAGCTTTGTAGACCGGGACTGTTTCTGCCTCCCGAAGGATGGGATTAAACGTGTGAACCACTGCCGCCACCACCACTCAGCCACCGTTCTTATACTGGGACAAAATTTAAAGCCAGAGGAGACTTGTTCATCTAAACCTGTACGGAAAGAGTCCTTTACCCCTCATTTGTTGCATGGGAACAGCAACTGGGAACACTCCCCGGTTGAGCTTCTCAATCAGGGCGATCAGTTTAATGTCATCAGATAGTCACGTATTCGCCTTTGTTTTTCTTCCGCTCTACTGAGCCCAACAAGCAGGCATCAAGCGCCTGCAGTGTGCAAAGCCTTATGTTGTTGGTGCTTGTAGGGGGGGAAGATGATGAAAGTGTGGGGCATCCACACCCGTGTGTAAATCCGTCGTGCAGGAGTGTGGGAAGCCCCAGGGAAGACGTGTCATTGGGTCTGTCACTCCTGAGGCCATCCAACAGTCCAGCTGATGGCGAGGGTGTTAAGTGAGTTAAACATTAGTAGGCTAAAATTACACTTTTTGTTTTGTTTTACTTAAGATTCTTGGAAGAAGCTAACAATGTAGGATACATGAAAGACTTTGAAAATTATAATGAGAATGGATTAGGCCTGAAGATAAAGTTGCAATTTCCCACAGACATTTACTGAGGTTTTTTTTTTTTTTTTTTTTTTTGGGGGGGGGTGTTATTCGATGAATCTGAATACAGACAGATATACAACTTCATTTCTGGCATACCTAAAAGACCCTACATGGCGCAAAGGAAGAAGGAAAGCTGTAACATATGGAAGAGATTGTGTGCACGCAAGAGAAATCTAGTAAGGTAGAATGGATGGCTAATGAGTGATAAAGATTATTCCGAAGTTATTTTGTAAAGCAACACAACTTTGCCTTGAAATGTTTTGTGTCTGTTGTCAATTTTTTTTCCTGTTATATTCTAGAAGCAGATGTTCAACAAATTAAGATAGCTAATTTTGGAGTCTTTTTCCTTCTTTAAAAAACAAATGTTATTTAAACCTGCTGAAATAAAACATGGCTGGATGCAGTTTACACACACAATTGTGTAGTCTGTGTTTGGACTGAACTCCAGGGCGCATTTTCCTTTTAACCACTGATGAAGGGATCCTTTTACAAAAGCTTAGCGCCATTCTTGTTTAAACAAGTTTTAGAATGAATTTTTAAAAATGTTTGCACAGGCAGGTTCTGTGCGGGATGAGTCATTTGTCTTTCTGAGTTTGAAGATAAAACAATGTCGGAAGAGTTCATCTTCTAAGGACGACTCTTTAATTACCCAAGAATATCTATCAATTTTAGCTTAGCTGTCAATAGTCTTATCATTCAACCCACATGAGCTCTCCCCCCCATATCTTTTACCTTCGGTGTCTATAAAACAAAACACATTTTTTAAGTGGAACGTAGTTCAATTCTGAATGTGGTTTATAAGCTTGTCACTTTGGGCTGGGAATGAAGCTTGGTTGGCAGAGGGCTTGCCCAGCATGCACAGAGCCCTGGGTACACATCCCTGGGCTCCACATAAGCTGGGTGTGACTGCATAGCCTATTTAACCTAGCACTCAGAGGTGGAGAAAGAGGGCCGCAAGGTACACTGGTGATATAAGCTAGCAGTTGAACATTTGCCTAACTTGCTTCAAGACAAGGGTTCGATTCCTAATACCAAAAAAAAAAAAAAAAAAAAAAAAAAGAAAGAAAGAAAGAAAAGAAAAGTAAAGAAAAAAGAAAAAATAGTGTGTTTCCTGAAGCTGTTTCCAACACTGGATAAGGAGACTTCCTTTAAGGATAAGATAATAGAAGCCTACCCATGGCTTCATTTTCTGTTCTTTCCGTTGCCTATTGGTCAACCACTGTCCAAAACCACCAAATGGACATTAGGCAGGTGTGGTGGCTCATGCTTGGAATACCAGCACTGGGGAGACAGAGGCAGGGTCAGAAATTCAAGTTGACCCTTAGCCACAGAGCCAGTTTGAGGCCAACGTGGGAACATGAGATCTTGTCTCAATAAATAGATAAATAAGTGGGGGGAGGGGAGTGGCTCACTCCTGTACTCTCAACACGCAAAAGACCGAAGGAGAAGGATCGCTGTGACAGTAGGAAGCCAGCCTTGGTGACGCATGAAGGTCCTGTCTCGAAACCAACTTACAAAAAGCAAAACAAGCAAAAAACTGGGTGACTCTAGAAATAAGCATTCTAAAGTTCGAAACGCCCGTTACTACGATGCATTGTTATGTTTAGGTATGACAGTTCTGTTTTGCTATCACTATTCTCTTATTGTACCTCATTTGTAGATTAGGCAGCACCTAATTCATATATATGTATGAACAGGATAAACGATAGCTTTTGGTGCTGTGAAAATAGATTTTTAAGGCTACAGTGTAACAGGCTTCACACCTGGCTCGGTGGCTGTAACTGTGGCCCTCAGGAGGCCAAGGCAGGAGTGCCGTGAGTCTGAAGTCAGCCTGATTATAGCGTGGCTTCTGGGCTTGTCCGTGCTACAGAGTGAGAAGCCACTTCAACAACACATAGATCTTAGTGCGCGCCAAGGTTCCAGACATCTTGCTGAGAGTCTTAGTGTCGGTTACTTGGATATGGTAAATTAGGCAAATAACAATGGCAAGTTCTTACTTTCACTCTTCAAACAATTTCGCCTTTCCCTTTTTTTTTTTTTTGTTTTGTTTGTTTCAGTTTTAAAGGAACCTGATTTCTGTGTATCCCTCTTCATCTACTAAGATGGAAGGCAAAACACAGGTTAGTGTAGCCAGGGCATTTGGTGAACACATGCTAGCCCTTTAGGAAAGGGTTTAGAGATGTTTAGAATTATTAACAGCACACGGAAATCCCCCTTTGTAAAGACTGTTCACATACATGTGGGCAGGGTGAGAGGGTCAGACGTCTCGTCTTAGGTAGGACCCAACAGATCTCCAGTAATAGAACTGTCTTCCACACTACGAGGGCATAACGAAGCTGAGCAACCTGGCTGCTCTCACCCAGTGTGATTGCTCCAACTCCCTGGTGGCAACTCACCTGTGAGTGTCGTGTCCTGCCAAATAGTGGGGTTTCAGAAGCTCCAGAATTTATGTTTTGTGATCCAAAGAATTTCACCTTGTAAACTGACATAAAATGTGTATGGCACTCTGGATACATTTATTCATAACTGAGTTTGAACTTCCTGTGTCTGTATATATTTGGTGTATGTGTGTGCATGTGCACGCGCGTGTGTGGTGCTGGGGATTGAACCCACGGCCTTGCTCGTGTTATACACATCCTCTACCAGCCAAACCCCCTATTTAATACATTTTTATTCTGAAGTAGATTTTGATTTACAGGAAAGTTGCCAAGTTGGTACAAAGTTCTAATGCATGCCAGACCCAGGTGCCCTTAATTATCTGTCTTATGGCTCAGGTTATTGCTGTTTTCACTGTGGCATACCTTGTTAAGTCGGTTAAGAAAGTCTGACTTTTATTGTGTGGAGAGACAACTCCTTTATTCATGTGCCTAGTACTGGCATTCTCTGTGGACATCACCGTCCGAGCCACCTTGTTGAACAGAACTTTCCCAAATGTTCCAGAAGGAAGGTACTCACCTTTTAGTGAAGAAAACAAGTTGGCTGTGAATCCCAGTCCTCAGTAAGCTGAGGCAGGAGGATTGCTATGAGAACGAGGCCAGCGTGGGCTACATAGTGAGTTTCAGGCCTGTCTAGGCCATGGAGTGAGACCCTGTCTCAAATAACCAAAAGAGTAAAAGGAGGGAGAAAAAGGAAGAAAAATAAAGAAAGCAATTGTAGTTACACAGGACTTAATCTAATCCTTCCCTCCCATTTTTATTTTATGTGAAATCTCACTATTGCCCTGCTTGGTTTTGAACTCCTGACTCCAAGCCATCTTCTTACCCCAGCCTCACAAATGGCCTTTGTGATTTCTTCTTTGTCCTAGAATTCTTAATGAAGTCCCCATGTTTCTCTCTTTTTCCCTTTGTTTCTTACATTTCCTCCTGCTTTCTGGCAGGTACATTGGGAAAGTGTTCTAAGGCAGCTGGAATTCTGTACAAGTTAGGACAACAGATGTAATCTTGTCTTCAACCCAGCAGTGTGGGAATCGTGCCAGATTTCCTGTGTAATGCTGAGCGGAAACAAGACTGGTTGTACTCATGGTGCGGGAGTGGAGGAGGCTGTCCAGGTTTTGACAGGTGGACGCTCGGGTCGTGCGCTGCCTGGGCCTGCCTCAAGGAGCCAGTGTCGTCATTTGGGAGTGGTTCCCAGGGAAAGCTGGGATCCTCACCCACATCCAGCTAGTGCTGGCTTGTTGGGGAGCCTTGCTCGCAGGGAGGAACCCCAAATAGGTGGCAGAAAAAAAGAAAGAAAATGCTTTCCTGTGGTGTGGTAATATGTAGTCAGGCACTGTGGGAGAGGTTCCCACATTCATGTGGGCCTCCCCATCTGGGTATGTTATAGCCATTGTTTTCTTAAGTTTTTATTTTTTTTTCCAGTGCTAAGCTTGTAACCCAGGGCACATGCCAGACAAGGGCTGTGCCATTGAACTGAACCCCTAACTCAACGCCCCGTTTCTTTTAACAGTGGCATTCTTTCTTTAAAGTCTACAGGGTGGGCTGGAGAGATGGATCTGCTGTGGAGAGCATTAACCGGTCTTGAAGAGAACCTAAGTTTGGTTCCTAGTACCAATGTTGGGTAGCTCACAACCACCTGTAACACCAGTCTCAGGGAATCAAATATCCTTCTGCATTCAGGTGCACAGATGCACACACAGCTCTGCACACACTAAGACACGTAATTAAAAACAAGATAAACCTTTTAAAACAAGACATAGAGGAACACACACAGAGATTTCAGTTTGTTAGAGAGGTAGCGAAGAGGTAGAAACTGGTACAAATTGGAGGTAGCTGAAGGACTAGGTGTCTCCGAAGCCTGATAAGCAATTGAAATTTGTTTAAAGTATGTGTATGTGTATATGCATGGATATGCAGGTGTTCCTGGGAGCCAGAAGAGGGTGTCTGAGCCCAGGAGTTGGAGTTACAGACATTTCCCATATGAGCTGCCCAGTGTGTGCACTGGGAACTGAATCCAGATCCTCTGCAAGAGGGGTGAATGCCTTTGACCACTAGCTCGCTACCCCCGGAGTTCAGCATCTTGTAGCATCTTCATCCATCCATTCACACACACTACATACAGTTTGATGTGCTTTAAATCTCTTTTAAGCCAAGCCACAGTAGGCAGGTCTGCAGCTGGACTCATATCATCGAACTGACATACAATGAGCCTCATTATGGGAAGAAGCTTCTACTCATGGGCTATCTTGAAAGCAACAAAATATGCTTAAATCTGCCATCTTTCCCCATACCATGATCCCTTCGTTCTTCCTGCCTCTTGGTGCGAATTAGAGTTAACTTGGTGTAGAGTTAACTTTGCTCCTGTGTCCTGTTTTCCTGTGACTGGATTTGCTAGTGACATCTCTGTTCTCTGCGCTTGACCTGCTGACATCTTGCCATAGAAGGACATGAGCCGGGGACTTGACTGTTGGGAGGGAGTAGGAGTGACCGACAGATGAGGTCACTGGCTGCAATTGCTGCTCATGTGTTTTTGCACGTCAGAAAGCTGTTCTGGATTAGATCTTTGACCTGAGGAGAAATTGTTATGAAGGACATTTTTGGTTAATTTGTGAAATTTTGGTGGCTCACAGCTCTAGTCCCAGCTCCTGGGAGGCAAAGACACAGAGCTCTATGAGTTCAAGGCCAGCCTGATCTACGTAGTGAGTTTCAGGCCAGCTGGGATACACAGCGTGACCTTGTCTCAAAAACAAATAAACAAAACAAACCAACAAGACAAAACACAGAGTTCTATAGGTTAAAAAATAGTACAATATCCATTTTAATTTCCCGTACTTGGACAATTGTGCCATGGTTATATAGCTAATTGTCTTCATTGTTAGGAAATATATATTGAAATTTGGTGTGAGAGGGCACTGTCATTGTCAAATGGATCAGGAAAGGGTGAAGTAACCACACACACATACTCATGGGGGAAAACATCAACGTGTGAGTAATTGTGGAGTGAGGATCACAGGACCACATCTGAGCCAGCTTTTGGAACTTTTATGAAAGTTTGATATGTTTTTAAATGGATAAAATCATTTCCTGTCTGTTTTCTTTCTGTCCACAGTCAAACTGGCACCATGTCCAGGCACCAGAACCAGAACACTATCCAGGAGCTGCTGCAGAACTGCGCGGACTGTCTGATGCGGGCGGAGCTGATCGCCCAGCCGGTAAATGCTCTCTTCTCACTCCTCAGAGTCGGTCCTGGCCCACGCTGGTTTCTGAGGAGCTCACGCCCTTGCCACAGCCTGCACATCCCTGTTGTTGGGTCTCTCACATTATTAGTGTCCAGCGATGGTGCGATGGTCCTTTCAGATCAGACGAGACAGGGATATTATCTTAATCTTTTTTTCTGTTGCTAGCAACGACACCACAGACTGGGCGAACTATAAAAGAAAGCAGGTTTGGTTTGGCTCCTGGTTCTGGCCCAAGCTCAGGGCAGCGTCTGGCGATGACCTCCTTCCTGGCAGAGTCCCCAGGTGGCAGAAGGCATCACATGGCAACAGACAAAGAGCGTACACTACTTCTAGCCAACTTAGCTTTTGTAACAGATCCACTCCGATGATAACCCGTTCACCCACTAATCACATGTAATGATTAGTCACCCCTTGAAGTTCTCACTTCTTAAAAGATTTATTTTGACTTTTCTGTGTTTGGGTGTTTTGTCTGTCTGCACATATGTCTGTGCTCCACAGGCCTGGTGCCTACCGGGGCCAGAAGGATAGTCAGGTTCTCTGCAACGGGAGTTATCAGTGGTTGGGAGCAGCACCTGTGGGTGCTGGGAATCGAACCTGGATCCTCTGGAAGAGGAGCGTGTTCTCTTAACCACCGAGCCATCTGTCCAGCCCTAAGTCTTTTTAAAAATACTGTAGCCCTCACAGCCGTTCTGGATTTTCTAAAAGGTAGCTTGAGAATCATCTTTTCTGTCTTCCTCATGAGTGATGCGTGTTTTCAGCACAGGACTTGAGATCTAGTCTCCCCCGGGTTGACATTAATGCTTGGATTACATCCAAAACCTGCCACACTGTAAGCATTTTAGTCCAGAAAATTTATGGTTTTTTTTCCCCCTTTGAAGAGTAGCTTAATGTTCTAATTTTTTAATTTAGATACTGTGTAGATTCTCATAGCACCCGACTCAAAGACTATGTCCATTCGTGTGTGCTGCCCCATGCTGGTGATCACAGCCAGCACTTAGGAAGCAGAGACAGGGGGATTCTAAGTTTGAGGCCGGCCTGAGCTGCAGTGAAACTCTCCCAGTGAACCAGAGGGATCGATGGTATAGCGAAGGAGAGCCGGAGGGGAGGAGAGGAGGAAAGCACAAGTTTTCAGTTCATGGTTGTAACATGAGTGGGGCCTGTTTTTTGTGTATCTGTCCTGCCCGTTCCCCCAGCTGTTTAGTCCCAAAGTAAAATCACACAAGGGACTCCGTAAGTTATAAAGCTGATTGGCCTGTTAGGTCAGGCTTCTTAGTGGCTAACTCTCACATCTTGATTAACCCATTTTTCTGATCTATTTTAGCCATGTGGCTCAGTACCTTTTGCAGTGGGGCAGCTCACATCCTGCTGTTTCGGTGATCTGGGCAGGAGAGGGTGGAATCAGCTTCCTCCTTCCCAGAATCCTCCTGCTCTCCTTGCATCACTTCCACTTCCTGTCTGGTTTTCCCACCTATACCTCCTGCCTGGCCAATCAATGTTTATTTAAAACATGATTGACAGAATACAGACAATTCTCCCGCACCACATGGTAACCGGATTTGGGGGTCAGCCCAGTCGTTTACCTAATGACTGACTGACTCCTTCATCCAAAGCAGATAGGGGTATCAGTACTCAATTTAGAACATACATGAAGCCCTGTGTGTTAGTTTGTGGTGACCATGGGTACATTTACCCACAGTGCAATGCCATAGTTTTCCTAGTTTATCTCTTTTCTTTTCTTTGTCTTTATCTCTTTTTTTGTTTTTCTTTTTTGGCTTTTCGAGACAGGGTTTCTCTGTAGCTTTGGAGCCTGTCCTGGAACTAGCTCTTGTAGACCAGGCTGGCTTCGAACTCAGAGATCCACCTGCCTCTGCCTCCAGAGTGCTGGGACTAAAGGTGTGTGCCACCACCGCCCAGCCTCCCAATTTATTTCTATTGACTTGCATTCAAATACTACAAACGAGTGCCTGGGAAGTAGTATCACACTGGTTAGCACTTTTGTGTACAGAAGTAAGATTTGTTTGACTGCCGCTGGAGGGGAACAGCAAGAGGAGAATGGAGAACAAACTGCTGAAAGCGGCGGAGGAGGCTTTCCGCTTAACAACGGCTTAGTGTGACGCTCACACACCTGTCACCCAGCCCCCTCCACTGGTGGCATCTGACACAGCTGTAGTTTGTCATTTTTTTTCTTAAAGAGCTGAAAAGCTTTGTTCCTCTGTCATACAGGGAAAACTCAGCGGTGTTTAGAAGGCCTACCTTGTAAATGGTCCAGCCATCTTAGCTGAGTCAAAGCACAGTCGACAGGGGCTGGTGTAAGATGGAAGGTGGAAATTCAGCACCTTGAAGAAACGGGAAGAGGAACAGTCTGCGGATTTACCTTTAGAGCCCTCCTGAAGGGCTGGCAAGTTGGCTCAGTGGGTAAAGGCTCTTGCCGTGCAGGCCTGGCGGCTTTAGCTTGATTCCTGGAACCTGCATAAGTCTGGAAGGAAAGAACTGACCCCACATATAAACACACACACATACATACATATTATATACATACATATATATATAATATTTTGAACCATTTTTTATTACATTTGTGTGTGTGTGTCTGTGAGCACACACATGCTTGTGTATGTGAGTGAGTGAGTGAGTGTCAGGGAATGAGTGTGGAGGTCAAAGGACCACTTCCGGGAGTTGGTTCTCTCCTTCCACCATGAGGGTGCCTGGCATCAAATTCAGATTGTCAGGCTTGGTGGCGGGCAGCTCTACCCATTGAGCCATTTCATTGGCCCTGTTTGTTTTTAAGACAGAGTCTCTCTCTATAGTTCAGGCCAGCATCAAATTCCTGATCCTCTTGCCTCAGTTTCCAAAAGTGTGGTATTAGGAGCGTGCCCCACCATGCTCAGCTCAGTTAGAAATAAGCAGTTTATACTGGGTTTATACTGTCTCTTCCATTACAGTAGAAGGGTTACTTTCGTTGACTCATGCGAAACTTTCCCTTACAAGTGTACACATTTTCATGCAAATCCCTTCTGCTAGGAACTGAAGTACGGGGATGGAATACAGCTGGCCCGGAGTAGGGAGCTGGACGAGTGTTTCGCACAGGCCAACGATCAGATGGACATCACAGATAACTTGATCCGGGAGATGCGGCAGATGGGCCAGCCCTGTGACGCTTATCAGAAAAGGTATGCCCACAGACCATGGTTGGGGGACCTCCAGCAGGTGACCCCAGGCTTTTTCCAGAGGAAGCCCTCACATGCCCCAAGAACATCTCCCTTGCTTGGAGCTTTGTGGTGTTATCCCTTTCAAATATAAAACTGCAATCTTCATCTTTTGTGGACCCCAGAGATGCTATGAGAATTAAATGGACCCGCAAGAAAATAACCATTCATAAACTCTAGCTCCTCCTGGAATGGTGGCAGAGCCCTGAGATCCTGGGTACTCAGGAGGCCAAGGCAGGAGGATCAAAAGTTCAAGGCCCGCCTGGACAATTTAGTGAGACTTTAGCTCAAAATTAATTAATTAACTAAATGGGTTTTGCTTTTTAAAGAAGGACAAAGGATGTGGTGGAGTACTTGCCTTGGGTTCAGTCCCCAGTACTGTAAAAATTCTATGACGGTCTGAGAGGTCGAATGGGTCATGAGCCTTCCCTCCATTTAGACGGCAGCAGAGGCCTCCGGTGCAGCAGCTGACCTCTCCAGAGGCTACTACCGAGCTTCGCTTAGTCAAGTGAGACTCTTGGAGTTGCCGCTCCACGGCAGAGACGTGTAGTATGAATTTGCTCCCATGCTGTTGAGGCCCAGGGTACTACAAAGATGAATTCCTAGGACGGAACTCAAGGAATCGAGGCTAGGCACAGGCAGTGACCCTTCTCATGACGTTTTGGGTTGCGAGTGGCTTTCTAGCATTGATACTTCCATCAAGTGATCAAGTTGAAGATCATGGGGTAAAGAAAAAGAAATCCTCCAATGCACCCACTTTGGCTGTAGATTGACCCACAGGAAACCCAGGAAAGGGATTTCGTAGGCTGTTTTCTGTGACGACATCGTCGTTTGCCTTCCCTTTCAGACTGCTTCAGCTTCAGGAGCAAATGCGAGCCCTTTACAAGGCCATCAGTGTCCCCCGCGTCCGAAGGGCCAGCTCCAAGGGAGGCGGAGGCTACACCTGCCAGAGCGGCTCTGGGTGGGATGAGTTCACCAAGCGCCTCACGGGCGAGTGTCTGGGCTGGATGAGGCAGCAGAGGGTAAGTGGCGGCCAGGTAAACCCATGTGTGCTGGCTCTCAGACTCCTGAACCTAGGTAGTTCAATCGCAGGCAGACCTCCAGTGGCAGCAACCTGCCAAGTCACAGGGTCGTTCTGTCTGAGGTGCAACTGGCCTCATCTGTATCACACTTAGACTGAAAAGGAAGGAAGGAAGGAAGGAAGGAAGGAAGGAAGGAAGGAAGGAAGGAAGGAAGAAAGGAAGGAAGGAAGGAAAAACTCTTTGATGGTTAATTTGAAATAGTAACACAAGAGTGGGAAACATTAAAATAAAAAAATAAGTGATAAAATATTATCATGTAGGAAGAGCTAGACATCGTGACACTGGGTGTTCTGGTGTGGGCTCCTTCATGGTACCCTCCCATGGTACCACACACCAAAGGTGTGGACCTTTGGTGACTTTTTTTTTTTTTTTTGAAGTTCAGCTGTACGGCTGTGCAAGGCTCACGTCACTTGTGTGGGTGTGAAGTCAAGTCATGGCACAAGAAGGATGTGTCGATCCTTTCCCTGCAACTGGATTTTCTACAAAGTATTTTTCAATGCTAATTATTGTTTTGTTGTTTTATGTAGTAATTAAGCCCGGTAATGAACAGGTGGCCAGGGAAACATGCCATCATCATGTAGATGAGAATTTTATAATGAAAACCTTCTACTGAGCCATCCTTCTTTGAGACGTGGATGTGTTAGAGTGATACATTGTGGGGAGATTGTTATGCAGTGCTGTAAGAACTTGATTAATTGTTGGGCCAATTTCTAAGTGGTTCTAAAATTTCTTAGCTATTTTAACATTCCCCCCTACCCTTTCTTTGAATCTGTATTAAATCGTGTTGCCCAGGCTAGTCTTGAACACGCAGACTCAAGCCATTCTCCCAGGTCGACCTCCAGACTATCTAGGACCACAGGCAAGTGCCACTGACACCAGCCCAGCCTTTAAAAGGTTTTGGGTGTATTCTTGTGTGGCGATTTCTTTTGCACTAATCATTCATTTACTCACTCATTCGGTCATTTTTTCCGTTTACCTTTTTTTGTTGTTGTTGTTGTTTGTTTGTTTTTGGTTTTTCAAGACAGGATTTCTCCATGTAGCTTTTGGACCCTGTCCTGGAACTTGTTAATTCACTCTGTAGACCAGGTTGGCTTCAAACTCAGAGATCTCCCTGCCTCTGCCTCCCGAGTGCTGGGATTAAAGGCATGCACCACCACTGCCCGACTTCTTTTCATTTTTTTTAATGTGTACTGTGTTTTGTCTGCATATATCTCTGTGTACCACATGCATGCAGTGCCAACAGAGGCCAGAAGAGGGCACTGAATCCCCTAAAACTGGGCTTGCAGAGGGTTGTGAGCCACCATGTGGGGGCTGGGAATCAAACCCAGGTCCTCTAAAAGAGCAGTCAGGGCTCTTAACCCATGAGCCATCTCTCCAGGCCTTACTTGTTTTTGTTTTTGAGACAGGGTCTTGCTTTGTAGCTTAGGTGAGCCTTGAACTTGTGACCCTCCTGTCTCATCTTCCAAGGTACTGGTACTATAGTGTGTTCTACCATGCCTATTTCCAAACCAGTTTTTATTATGAAGACCATAAACTCTTCTGGAAGGTGGAGTAGATAGTGAAGAAATAACGATTATCTTGGAAACCTAACTATAAACTTGTTTGCATGTCTTCAGATCCCTGCAAGTCTTTGAAACTTTATTTATTTATTTATTTATTTATTTATTTATTTATTTTTGAGACAGGGTCTCATAGAGCCCAGGCTGCCTTGAACTAGCTACGGAACTCAGGATGGCTCTGAGCTGCCCAGGCCCTGACCTCCGTCTCTGAACACACATTTCCTGAGGGTTTATCTATATTGGCACCCTGGTAGAAACTGAGGGCTCAAAGATTATGGTCCGTAGTTATGAAGATGAATATTATCGACGGCAACAAGATACACGTCAAATGCCAAATAATTGCTTTGCGAGAGCTATAATAAAATCTTGCTCAGGAGTTGCGGGAGAGTGGCACTCAGTCCTGAGGAAGACTTGAATTCACGGGGCTTGGCCTGTACCCTCAAGGATCCCTGATGAGTGCAGGACAAACTTTGAACCGGAGTAATTAGGAGACGTCATATCCCCTGATGTCTTCTGAGACAGCGTGACAGTTACATTAAGGGACAACTCAGAGTTAGTCATTTTCGGTATACCTGTGGGCGTAGTACTGTAAAAATTCTTTCCAGAGCTGGGTGTGCCTATAATTTCAGCCTGGGCTACGTAGGGAAACTCTGTGTCCAACACCAACAAATGGGCAAACAACAGCCACACACACACACACACACACACACAAATTAAAACAAAATATTTGGTAGAAAAACCTCTACATCTTTAAACTTCAGGAAGTGACGTTCTCACACAAGCATATTGTTCCATCACTTTCTAACACCCCTCGGTGAGCCATGCTTCTAATATTGTCAGATAGCTCAGGGTTCTGAGCAAACTGAGAGCTGTTTGATTCCTGCTGTAGGTTTGCTGGGATTCTGTGTGGCCTTTTCCTTCCCAGCCCACCTCCCCCCACACATAGTCTGAATTCTTTAAGGCTCCCCAGAGACCCAGCTGCGGCCTCAGCTGATAAGGGAGCGCTTTTCCCCAGCGGTGTGTTCAGGAGGCAGACACGCGTCTCCCTACCGGGTTTCTGCTTTGTTTCCCTGATCTGGGCTTCTGCTGATGGGCGGGCCAGATACTATACACCTGGCAGGTAATGAGCGGTGTGAGCTGGCCCGGGTCATCTCTACCTTCCCAGCGGAGCACCTGCCGTTTCTGCTTTAAGGCTCTGGGCAGTTGCAGCTGCTGGAGACCAGGGCAAAGTTCTTGCTCAGCTTCAGTTCTTGGACTCTGGAAGGGCTCCTCTCAGAAGCCTTGCCAAGGGCACTAAGAACACGGGTGTGGCTTAGGACAATTGCTTTCTGTCCTTGCTGCCTACCCAGCTTGGGATGTTTGCCCTTGGCATGCCCGAGAGATGACACAGGTGATTTAGACATTTACATGTGCTCATGCAAAAGGAGGAAGAGACGCTGGACTGGACTGGAATGAAACTTGCCAGATATTTGATTCTTACCGTGAAACATTCTTAAATTTCAGACTTAAGTGATGAATCTTGTTGGGTTTCACATTTAAAAAGCAAATGTAAACCCATAATCCTCGTATTGTTAATCAGAATGAAGAGTCTTGAGTTTGCTAGGAACCTTCCCTTTGAAGTGCACCATAGAGTTTTTACAGTTTGAAAGGGGTTTTTAAAGTGCTGTATTTCTGAGCCAGCAGTTAACCATATAACATTCATCAGCACTACTTAGGGCTGGATGTGTAGCCTCATGGCCACTTAAAAGAAAAAACAATGACAACTTCTTTAGGCTAGTGATTT
Source organism: Myodes glareolus (assembly GCF_982192425.1). Lineage (NCBI taxonomy): Eukaryota > Metazoa > Chordata > Mammalia > Rodentia > Cricetidae > Myodes > Myodes glareolus. Next base: position 54,588,906 of record NC_142039.1, read on the forward strand.
AGTTTGAGAGGCAGCACGTGACTGTGCCATTAATGATTTCTGACACGCTTTTAAAATGATTGAATAAAGAAATGTCTGTTAGTGCTTACAATGTATCATGTTCATACTAGTATCTAGTCATACAAGTTTACATCCTCCTTTTTATCCTTTTTTTTTTTTTTACAATGTCATCATTGCCATTGTTTGTGAGTGCAGGACATGGATATAGGGGTCAGAGGAAAACTTTTGGGGGTCAGTTTTCTTTTTCTGCTACGGGTTCTGAGAATCAAAATCCAGCAGCAATTCCTTTCAGCTGCTGAGCCATTTTACCAGCTCCACCCCAGCCCTGCATTCTCATGTGTAGATTCTTCCTTCAGAAGAATTGATCTAGGTCACAAGGAACCCGCTACTGAATTTCTTCCTCAGTTAATCTTGGCCTAGAGCCAAATTAAATTGAGTATGTATGTGGTGATTTTCATTAGCTATTTGATAATCTTGAAACATGAACAAATGTTTTGGCTTCAGACATGCTTCATATAGTTCTTCCTTCCTTCCCTCTTCCCTCCTTTCCCTCCCTCCCTCCCTCCTTCCCTCCCTCCCTCCCTTCCTTCCTTTTTGAGTGAGGGTCTTGCTGTGTACTTGGGTCAGTTTTGAACATCTACACTCAAGCAATCCTCCTGCCTTAGCTTCCCGGGTGGTCGTATGTTTTGTTGTATCTGAAGCAGAGCTGGGTATGCTACCTTGATCCCTGGCGCTGTAGAGACACGAGTCTGTGGCAGAGGCGGGACAATAAAGGGTGTGCCCTGCCCCTCTCCCTGCAGGCCGAGATGGATCTGATGGCCTGGGGCGTGGACCTGGGCGCAGTGGAAGAGCACATCAACAGCCACAGGAGCATCCACAACGCCATCGGAGACTACCGCTGGCAGCTGGACAAGATCAAAGCCGACCTGGTACTTCTCACATTCATCCTGGAGTCGCCAGCAGGGCGCATCACTTAGGCAGATCTGTCTGAAACCCACGGCTGTTATTTTCTCTCCAAGAGACTAGAAATTAAAACAAAACAAAGCAAAAAAAAACCTCCATTATGTTAAAGAGCAGTGGAAACAGATTTATGGGACCCAGAGAAGGAGTTGAACCAAATGCTGAGTTTGTACAGGATATCACAAGTTTATGGCTTATGAATAAGTATCTGGGGAGGTGGTAGGTAGACCATTACTGTAGAAAGCAAAGCATCACCTATCAGAAGAAAATGAAATTAGCATGTAGCTTATATTACTGGTAACTCGGTGAGTTCCCTTCTGGGTGAGACTAAAGTCGCATTTGTCTGAAGGAAACCGTGTCTCATACCTCTCCTCTGCTGAATAAAAGTTAGACTTGGGGCGAGTGGAGGGTGACAGCACAGGGCAGTAGTCGGATCTCAGCGCTCGGTTGTGTCCCCCGCGTCCTGTCCCCGCCACCCCTTCCATGAAATCATTAGCAGTAACACTTAAACCAAAGTTTTCATTTTCACTTTGCCCTGCCTCTTTTACAATTTACACCTTACTCCTGCCCACTCGAGTATCTGCCCGGCTTTCTCCTTCAAGTCTCTAAGGTCTGGAGGATCCAAAATTCTATTTTCCTCAGCAAGCCTTTAAGTGATGAAGTATCTGCTTTGTGGAGAAGGCAGGAATGTCCAGAAAAGAGCCTTCAAGCCATCCAAGGATAGGTCACTGTGGGCAAAAGACTTCATAGAGCAATTGCATCTTTTCACTGAGGGAGCCAAGGCCAGCATCTTACAAAGAGGCATAGAGGGGCTCTACTTTCTATAGAACTCCATGAGGGGGACGAAATAATTACCCGCATTTTCTTTTTTCCCAGCGCGAGAAGTCTGCAATCTACCAGTTGGAGGAGGAATATGAAAACCTGCTGGTAAGCCCATTTAGCCTTTATTGTCAACTCAGTTCAGTTCCTCGAGTGGGAAGCGTCCCTGGTGGACCACACACGGGGCCTAGTGCTCACCCAAGAGCCTGGACACTCACTGGCTCCGGTGTTCACAGATGATCATTTTGTTGTTGCTGATTTTCTTTTCGAAGTGACGTTTCAAAGGCTTTGTTTTGGTTGTTTCTGAAGGCAGTGCCTGTAACATGAGGTTCGGCTTGTTGGGGTATCTGTTCCGCCCAGTACCCCATAGCCGGCAAGTCCCAAGGAAAATCAATCACACAGAGATCTCTGTAAGTTATAAAGCTGATTGGCCCATTAGGTCAGGCTACTTATTAGTTCTTATAACTTATGTTACCCCATTATCCTTATCTACGTTAGCCACATGGCTCAGTACCTTTCTCAGCTGGGCAGCTTACATCTTTCCTCTCCAGTGGTCTGCGCAGAACTGCGGAGGCAGCTTCCTGCTTCCCAGAATTCTCCCAGTCTCTTTGCTCCACCCCTACTTCCTGTCTGGCTTTCCCGCCTATACTGCCTGCCTGGCCAATCAGCGTTTTATTAAAATATGATTGACAGAATACAGGCAATTCTCCCACACCAAGTGCCTAGCACTGTTCTGTTTTCTGATTAAATTTCACACAAATGACTCTTGCTAGATGGAGGTGAGGTGATAAAGGATTGCAGCCTTTCTGAGATATAAACATAAATATAAACAGCGACAAAATAGGTTTCCTCACAGATTTTACCAGCCTGTCATCATTCCTAAGCAGAGGCTTCCACTCTTCTCATTGTGCCATCTTATTTTCACCTTTTCCATATTTCCTTGCTGGTTACAATACTTTTAAAATAGCGTGGCTATTCCCGTCAGGATGGGCATAACGCTGATGGCACCTTAAAATTATGTGGGCAAAGCGACTTACCTAAGAGAAAAAACTCGATTTATCTAAGAGTCTAGTTCCCCTTAATTATGTAAAATTATTAAACCCAAACATCAATCTTTTAATTTTTTGTTTGTTAGAATTGGTGTGTGTGTGTGTGTGTGTGTATACAGGTATTTATATTCTATAATGTATATGGGGGTTACAGGACAACTTTGTCGTCAGTACTTTGCATAGGTCCTGGGGATTAAACTCAGATCACCAGGTTTGTCCAGAAAATGCTTTGTCCACTGAGCCATCTGGCTGGCTTCAGTTATAATTGTCTGAATCGAGACTCTTCAGAGGCTGGAGATGTAGCTCAAAAGTAGAATATGAGGGATACCAGGAGTCTCTCCAGCACCGGGGAGAAAAAGATGAGAATGACCCTTTGGAATTAGGATGTTTGAATCTGAGATTGCCATAAGCTCACAAGCATCACAAATTTGGAGAGGGCCTCTCTCCTACACCAGCTGAATGCAACAGGTTCAGAGGTTTTACCTGGCCTCAGATGGTCTGGGTAAAGAACGACACAGGTTTGTCTGCACGGTCCGTGAGAACGCTGTTATCCTAACGCTGCTCCCCGCTTGTCTGCAGAAAGCGTCCTTCGAGAGGATGGACCACCTGCGCCAGCTGCAGAACATCATCCAGGCCACCTCTCGCGAGATCATGTGGATCAATGACTGCGAGGAGGAGGAGCTGCTGTATGACTGGAGCGACAAGAACACAAACATCGCTCAGAAGCAGGAGGCCTTCTCTGTAAGAGCCCCGCCTTGCCTTTAGCCTGTTGCTGGCGGGGGTAGCAGGGGGTGGTGGGGGGTGGGGGAGGATGAGAGATCTTTTAGATAAATTGATCAGCCATTTGTAATTTAACCTTGGAAACACTGTGCAGTGATGGAAGATTTATTTAGTTTTATGTGTTTGCCTGCATGTGTGTCTGTGTGCCTTGTGCATGCAGTGCCCACAAGTGCCAGAAGAGGGCATCATATCCCCAGGAACTGGAGTTACAGGCGCTTGTAAGCTGCTGTGTGGGTACTGGGACTTGAACCCAGGTCCTCTGGAAGAGTAATCAGTGCTCTTAACTACTGAGATTCCCAACAGCCTTTCCCCCTTATTTGTAAAGGTAGGGGTTCCCTCTGGTAGTCAGTAAGGCCACTGCTTTTTGGAACTCAAAGAATCATCTTGCCTTTTCCTATCAAATAGATAGGACTATGGGGATGTGCCATCGCTGGCTAAGCAACCCCCACCCACAAGTTCATTGTTTAGTATCCCTGAAGATCGTGATTCATAGGTAAGCATGGAAGTTAGTCCATCCCGAAACCCTAGAGTGGGGGCATTGTAGAACAGTGGATCAAAACCCAGAGTTAGGAATCAGAATGTGTTGAGCACGTGTAATTTGAAAATCTGAAATCCAGAAGACTCTACAAAACTTTTTGAGTGCCACCATGACACCATAAGTGGAATATTCCACGCCTGACTTCAGGTGAGAGGTGGCAATCAAAATCTAGGAGCCCCCAAAATATTCTAAAATAAAATAAAATTAACTTCAGGCTATGTGGGTAGGAAACATTAATGAAGTTTGTCTTTAGACTTGGGTCCTATCTCCAGTGTATATGTAAATATTCTACAATAGCAAATCCCAAATCTGAAACACCTGTGGTCCCAAGCGTCTGGAGTTAGGGATGCTCAGTATGTGTTCGTGGCAATGAGGTTAATGCCCTGAGTGGTCTTAGTCAGGCCCTGCCAGAGCCCCTTTCTAACCTAAATGCTGTCGTTCTTGAGAACAATGTAATATGAGTCCTTAGCATCACTCATTCCCACAATACACTTTGGCATGTACCACCACCTTTGCATAGTGCAGTGTAACAGAAGCCTAACTGACTCTCTGTAAAGGGTTTGGTCTTTCCTTTCACAGATCCGCATGAGCCAACTGGAAGTCAAGGAAAAGGAACTAAATAAGCTCAAACAAGAAAGCGACCAGCTTGTCCTCAATCAGCACCCAGCTTCAGACAAAATTGAGGTAGGCTTCATGGGACTTACATTTCCACTAGGGGAAAAACTTTCCATAAAATACATCTTTGTGGGTGAATGATACTTCTCCATTATGAAGCTGTGCCAACTTTATCTTATATTTCGGGATCAGCACCCTAGGCTAGTGATTGGCACATTTTTCTTCCCCTGGAAAATCTTGAAATATTTTATATTTTACCAGATGATCTTATCACAGTTATTTAACTCTGTTCTTATATCACAAAAGCAGCTATGGCCATGTTCCAATAACACTTTATTTATACCTAAAAGCAGTGGGCCAGATATAGCCCTTGGGCAGTATTTGCTGGCTTCTGCTGGAGACTGCTGTCTGTGAACTTGACTCAAGGCTGATGTAGGTGGTAGTGCTGCTATTGGCCATATTAGTTGTTAAACTGAAATGTCCATGTGAGCTGGTAAAAGTTACTACCTTAAGTCTCTAAAGCCTTCCACCCGAATGCATCCCACCTCTCCATGATCGAGTGCCCATCTAAGAACAGGCTTGGTGTGCCAGAGGGAATCCCACTCCAGCGCTGTTCCCAGTGTCTGTTCTGGTTGATCAGTAGCTGCTCGATTCGGGCAAGACCTATTTTGGCTGTTAGCCCTTCGATTGTAGCTGTTTGTAAGAATGGATTGCACCAAGGGATCTCTGGTGGGATAGTCTGTCTCCAGCCATGAGTGAAAGTTTGCTTGACTTGGGGTGGCCTAAAGAGGTATCGTCTGTGTAGGAGGCAGCCCTCTGTGCCCCTGAGTAGGCGTAGGAGATAGCTGATTCCCTGGTGCTTTCTTGTTTCAGGCATACATGGACACACTTCAGACGCAGTGGAGCTGGATTCTGCAGATTACCAAGTGCATCGATGTCCATCTCAAAGAAAATGCTGCCTACTTTCAGGTTGTTAGGCATAACTTTTTTTTTTTTAAAAATCTACATTCATTTGTGTGTGTGTGCGCACATGTGTGTGTCTGTGTATGTGTGCACGTGTGTGTCTCTGTGTGTGCATGTCTGTGTATGTGTATGCGTCTGTGTGTGCGCGTGTCTGTGTGTGTGTGCACGTGTGTGTGTGCGTGTGTGTCTGTGTGTGTGTGCGTGTGTGTGGTGGTTGCATGCCACCACGGGCACGTGGGGGTCAGAGAACCACCTGCCTGAGTTGGCCCTCTTCTCCCACCGTGTAGGTCCTTGAGATAGGGCTCAGCTCCTGAGACCTGGTGACGGGCATCTTTACACCCTGAGCCACCCTGCTGGCCCTGGCTGATATTGTAGAGTGGTCACGGGACTGTGAGACAAAGTGTTGCTGACAATGATGGAGTCTGGTTCCAGCCCTTCTCCCGTGTATTTGTGTAATCTTTGAACAGATCACAGCTCCAGGCTTCTGTTTCTTATGCACGAAATAGGGAGATCAGACCCACGGTCTCCAGGGAACTTTCCTAGTCTAAAATAATATGGCACATGTATGCATTGTATGGATGAGGTATTAATCAGCACATATGCTACACAGATATGGGAATAATGGAGTCATATGCAGTGCAATGCCAGCACTACCTTATCTTCTGAGTATGTTTTTGAATCAAGAAAGCAGTCTTGAAGGTCTTGTGTAAACCCTACTTACTGTCCTTGGCCTAGAGGAACACAGATCTGTAACGCTGTCACTCAGCCCTGCTACCAAGCCTGTGAATGCTTCTGCTCTGATCTTTTCCTTCAACTACTTAGCAGAGGCTTGGGGTGGGGATTGTGGTTCTTGAAACAGAACTATTAAGTGATTGTGTTGGTTAACTTTTCCCTTGTGTTAGCAAAATGCCCAGGATAATTAACTTTGACAGAGAAAATGTGTATTTGGGCAACAGTTTTAGAAGGTCCAGTCTGTAGCCCATGCTTCACTAGGCAATGAAGAGCTTAGGTATCACAGTGGGGAGTGAAGGGTAGAACAAAACAGCCAGAGTAGTGGAGAGAAAGAAGAGGAGGCTGGGGTCCCATGATTCTCTCCGAAGGACCCCAATGATCCAAAGACCACTCTTGATGCACTTTCTTCTAAAGATTTCACCCCACGAAGTGCCACTCTGGGAACCTTGCCTTTAACCCAAAAGCCTTTGGGTGACATTCAAGATCCGAACCCTGACATTGAGTGCCTTTTCATTGACTGGGGTTGTTGCCATCCTAACAGTTTTTTGAAGAGGCTCAGTCAACTGAAGCCTACCTGAAGGGCCTGCAGGACTCCATCAGGAAGAAGTACCCCTGCGACAAGAACATGCCCCTGCAGCACCTGCTGGAGCAGATCAAAGAGTTGGAGGTACCGTGCCACACCCAAGCCCTCAGCAGCCGCCCCCAGGGGAATCGGTGCACCCCAGACCCAGGGCAGGCTGTGATGGAGTAGCACACACCGAGAGCCTATACCCTGATTTCTGCATCTTTCAGTGGCATCTGTGTGCCCAGCTTTGGTAGGAAAGGGCCTTTGCTTCAGTATCTCAGTAATGGACTGAAAACAAGAGTGGCAAGAATGTCATGACTTTACTTGTCAAGTTCCTTGGGAAAGCATGCTTCTCCTTTTATTCACAGAGATGGTCTCTCCTTCCCAGCTAATTCAACAGGCTTCCTATAGGCTGTCTTTCCTTGCGAAGAATTTGTGGCTCATTGCCACGAGTGGAACTATAACCGTATTTAACTTTGATGTCATGGCAGCTTCCCCGAGAGGTCTCTAGACCTCACAGATTGTTTAAGGCAGATTGTCATTGCAATTGCAGAAAGAACGGGAGAAGATCCTGGAATACAAGCGTCAGGTGCAGAACTTGGTAAACAAGTCTAAGAAGATTGTGCAGCTGAAACCCCGGAACCCAGACTACAGGAGCAACAAGCCCATTATTCTCAGGGCTCTCTGCGACTACAAACAAGACCAGGTGTGTACTTTGTGTTCAGAAGCATAACAAAGCCTTCTCTTTCTTTACCTGAGCTTTCGTCAATCAAGAGAACAAAATTAATCTTGGTTTCAATAGGCATCATGGTCATGTCTTTTCTAAATAAAGCAATCTCCTGTTGAACAAATGCAGGAGCTTAGCTGAATCTCTGGGGACTGTTAGGAATTGGGACAGTAGCTGCTTTCTTTGGGTGCTGGGGAAGGAAGGCAAAGTTTCATGTTATGTGGAGCGTGTATCATACCTCTGAGCTCCACCCCTCACCTGCATGATGGTTATCCCGAAGGTTTAGAATCTTTCTAAGGTTGACCACTTCCTCCTGGAGATACCTAGAGCTTACTTATTGTGATTGCCCCCATCTTTAAGTTTCAGACAAGATATAAATAGAAGTAGAAAGTGACGCTGTCATTGCTCCTGCAAGTTTTTGATAGTTCTGGACCACGCCAGTCCCATAGGCTCTGTGAGAAGCACAGGCTTACAGAGAAGGGGCTAGTTTCTGCTCTTGTCTGTGTGACTCCCACTGTTCTGCTTCCTCATAATAATAAGGATAGGAAGGATCTAAGAAATGAGGTGTGGTTACCTGGTTAGGTGAGCTTTATTAAACAGGAATCTTCCCTGTGGAATGTTCAAGAACTTGTGTAGTGAGAAAGACGTACGTTGGACTGGACATGGTGGCACACACCTGTCACCCCAGCATTTGGGAGGCTGGAACAGAATTCCCTCAGATTGGAAGCCAGACCAGAGTACAGAGTGAGACCTTGTTTCAAGCAATACACACACACACACACACACACACACACACACACACACACACAAAGAAAGAAAGAAAAGAAAAAAAGAAAAAAGGAAAAAAAGAAAAGGAAAGGAGAAAAAAGGAAGATCAGATTGAAATATGAGGTGAAAAAAATACAATTTCTTATGTTTTACCAGTTTATACAGTTGCCTTAATACATAGGTTGGTTTTTTGTTTTTGTTTTTTTCTTCTGTGGTGCTTGGAATCAGAGTTATGCAAACACCTTGTCACCCACTGAACTGTACTCTAGCCCTTATCTTAAGAAGTCATATAGGGCCAGATGTGGGGCTGCAAGTCTTTAATCCCGGCATGCTGGAGGCAGAAACAGGAGGCTCTCTGTGTATTCAGGGTCATCCTGATCTGCATAATGAGTTTCAGGCCAGTTCAGGCCACATGGTGAGATCCTGTGGCCCGGACACGGGGGGGGGGGGGGGGGGAGAGGGGCTGGAATTAATTAATTAATTAATTTTTTATTGTATTGGCCAATTAAACCTAGGGTCCACACATGGCAGGCCATCACATATGTCCAGGTCTTTTCGTACTTACTATTTTGAGACACGATCTTGCTAAATGGACCAGGCGATTCTTAATCTTGCTCATATCTCAGGCAGTTTTTGAATTTGTACCCCTCCTGCCTCTGCCTCATGAGTAGATGGAACTAGAGGCCTGAGCCAACAGGCCCGGCAAACATTCATTTAGAAGATTGATTCTTTAACAGACTAATGCCAGGGTGTTTTTATTTTTAAAATTTAAGGGCAAATGAGTGAGATGAGTGACCCCCCCCCCCAGATATTAAAGTCTAATATAAAAAGCATGAACTCAAAACAGGAAGAAGATATGATGAGGGTTTGCCTTGTGGAAGAGGTTTTCTCACATTCCTGGGTGGTCTTTGAAGAGCTTCCTTCTCTAACTCACTTAGGATATAGCTAACTTTTTAGAGGCCCCTGTGGCTCACATGTATTATTACACAGATACTGCTAGGGAAGATCAGGATGGCGGAAAGCAAGTGTGAGAGTGTCGCGGTATCTATGGCTTCCTTTTCATCCCTCTTTCTTTGCCTGGCAGAAAATCGTCCACAAAGGGGACGAGTGCATCCTGAAGGACAACAGTGAGCGCAGCAAGTGGTACGTGACGGGGCCCGGAGGCGTTGACATGCTCGTTCCTTCCGTGGGCCTGATCATCCCCCCTCCAAACCCACTGGCCGTGGACCTTTCTTGCAAGTAAGTTCTGAAGTCCTTAGCAGCTGTGGCACTGAATGGTGGGGGCGGGGGTGCTTGTGCCCGAACGAGATGCTTAAAGCCGTGCCTGCTGTCATTGTCCCCCAGAAAGGGAACTTGATGGAGTCGCCTTTGTCTTGCAAGTTATGTGGAGGCTTTTATTACGGATAGAAGAGAATGTCTGACCATTTAGGAGAGCCCGAGCAGGCGTGGGTGACACTTGCCACACCCTCTGAGGCGGTTGTTTTCAAGTTCCTCCCTTTTCTAGCAAATCAGCTGTTTCGTGTGTAGTTACACCCCTCAGGTCAGGATTTGTTCACCGACAGGTGGAGCATTGCATTTTATAGACTGTCCAAGCAGATTCTTTCAAATGTTTTAGTTGGGAAATCTTGAGCCTTATACAGAGTCGAGAGTGTTGGGTAACGCCATCCTTCCCTCTCCAGTCAAGTTCAGGGGTGGTCAGTGTTTGAGCCACTTACCAATCAAAACACTGCTAGCAGTCAATACAACTAAAAAAAATGAGATAGCCTGTCTCAGCCAGAATGATTTAAATGATCTGTATAGTCATGCACAGACTATAGATAAAGTTGAGAATTTACTTCTGGGAAGTAGGTTAGTCTGTATCTGTTGACGTGTTGACAGTTTAAAAATTACACGATCACTTCATAGGGTTTGGTTTAGATTTCTGGGCAGTTTGGGCTGGAGTGTTTTCCTTTTCTGCCTTCCAGGATCGAGCAGTACTATGAGGCCATCTTGGCTCTGTGGAACCAGCTCTACATCAACATGAAGAGCCTGGTGTCTTGGCATTACTGCATGATTGACATTGAGAAGATCAGGGCTATGACTATTGCCAAGGTATGTCCTCGGGGCTGCCTAGAGGGTCCCTCGCTGCTTGGCGATTCATTGGACAAAAGAGGATTTTGTGTCTCACCCCAGGAGGCCTCTTGGTCTCCCAAAGGACTGGTCTGTTCAGTACCGTACAGAACGGAGTGGGGCTCAGGGGTAGAAAGCTTGCTTAGCATGTGTGAAACCTTGGGTGCTTCTGCTAGTACCCCAAAATAAGAAGGAATTGACACATGACCGGTTGAACAGAAACACTCACTGAAGTGACCTGAAAAGCCTCAAATACCTATGGAAAAAGACAGTGTGGGCCCTCGCTCCCTAAAGATAATGGGAATGAGGTCCATTAGGACCCAGCAACAATACCTACCCACTGAAGCACTGCAGAGGGGGAAGTCAGGGTGATTCTTGGAAGATCTCCAAAAGCATTCCTCTAAGTCAGAGGTCCTTAAGGTATGGTTGGCAGAGCACCGGGTCCGGAGTCCCTTAGTGGAGTGATAAGCGAGAAGGGAACAGGCTAGGAAGCTTTAGGGCCCTCCAGCCCCTTTCTCTTCATGGATTGGCGGTGCTTCATTGAGCTTTATTTGCATTTGAGTTTCTGCACAGCATTTTGTTTGAAGAAAAATATCCTGCGAAGGAAAAAGCCACTGGCAAGCTGGGCCCCTTAGCAACAGGGATGAAGCCCCAAACCCTTTTTCCATCCTAGTTGGCCTGTGATGAGTTCTGCCTTGCCCCCTCTGTCTTGTCCTCTTCTTGCGTGGGGATATAAGGGCATTCGCGCCTTCTCAGCTCACCGTGCCTTATTCACCTCCAGCTGAAAACCATGAGGCAGGAGGATTACATGAAGACCATCGAAGACCTCGAGCTCCATTACCAAGATTTCATCAAAAACAGCCAGGGCTCGGAGATGTTTGGAGATGATGACAAGCGGAGGATGCAGTCCCAGTTCACTGATGCCCAGAAGCATTACCAGACCCTGGTCATTCAACTTCCTGGCCACCCCCAGCACCAGACAGGTCAGCTGGGTCTGCCTTTTCTCTTTCTATCAGTCACATACGTGGTGTTGTGTAAAGCCGTTCATCTGAAAGACGCTTAGGATGCTCCATGTTGATAGAACAAAACACCTGAAGTTGGATGGTTTGTAAAGAAAAGAAGTTTGTTAGTTCGTTACTCTGAAGGCTGGGGGACAGTGTAGAGCCTGGGAAGTGGTCCATGGCTCTGTCATAATTCAACAGGGAAGTAGAAGGGGAACAGTAATGTGCAGAAAGGACTGAAAGCCTGGAGTGACTTTAGAGTAATTGATTCTGTTGAGGACGAGTCAGTGCCGTAACTTAGCCAACACCCAGGAGATAGGCATTCGTCCTTGCTGAGTGTGGTAGCCTCATAATCTAATCATCTTCTACTAGGTCCACCTCTCAAAGGCTCCCCTTCATTAGGGCCCAGTCTTCTAGCACATCAATACCTGGGGGACAATAAGCCTTATCTTTTACATAGCAGATACAGAAAATATTTTGTATGCCAGAGTTCTAGAATTAAGTCACGGGGAGTAGGCATATTTTTATACAGCTGAGGTGCCTCGCACCTTGCCAGCTGGGCAGCCTGTTGTATTTATGGTCCTAATTTGTTTTTACAGTCACCAAGACAGAAATCACCCATGTGGGCTCCTGCCAAGATGTCAACCACAATAAAGTAATCGAGACCAACAGAGAGAACGACAAGCAGGAGACGTGGCTGCTGATGGAGCTGCAGAAGATCCGCAGGCAGATGGAGCACTGTGAGGGCAGGATGACACTTAAAAACCTGCTGCTCACAGACCAAGGCTCGACACATCACATCACAGTGAAAATCAACGAGCTCAAGGTAGGGTCTGTTCGCATTAATCTCCTGAGTCCACAGGGCCTTACGCTTATCTATAAATGAGGAAAACCCCATGGCTTACATGTTTACAGGCAACTGTATTTGCTTTCCATTGCTACACTAGAGACGTAAACCTAATCTTAAGAATCACTTCTGGGTGGTGGTGGCGCATGCCTTTAATCTCAGCACTCAGGAGGCAGAGGCAGGCGGATCTCTGTGAGTTCGAGGCCAGCCTGGTCTACAAAGTAAGTTCTAGGACAGACAGGGCTATACACAGAGAAACCCAGCCCCCCCTAAAAAGAAAACCACACAGCTACAGTGCAGCATATGTGTGTGTGTGTATGCAGGTTGCTAAACTTGTGGTATTTATTCTAAATTATGGCAAGGTCAGAGAGGCATGGGCACATGAGTATGGGTACCCACAGAAAAGGGTATCAGATCCTTAGAGCTGAAGTTATAGACACTCGTGAGCTGCCCCACCAGGTAGGTTCTGGGACCCCTAACTCAGGGCTTCTGCAAGAGCCGTGCAGGCTCCTAACCCCTGAGTCATTTCTCCAGCCCAACATGGACTATTAGTTTTAAAATCTCAGTTTTAAAGAAGAAAGAAAAACTGAGAATTGTGTGACCCTGGGGGATACTATGCTGAGTGTTATGGACCAAGTGCAGAAGGACAAACAGTGTGCGATCTCACGTACATGTGTAGTTTAAAAAGGAGTCAAACATAGAGAAACAGATGGATAGCGATGACCAGGGTTGGGGCCATGAAGGGAGTGAGGAGATGTAGGTCTGAGACTGCACACTTGCAGTAAGGTAAGTCTGAGATCTGGCATGCAACTGGGGACTGTGAGTGATAACGTATTCATTGAATGTTGCTGAGGGATTAGACTTTGGGTGCTCTTACCTGTCGGGCACCTGACATGTTACTTGCATATATGCTTATTATCATATGTATATATGGTACACGTATGCAGACGTACGCATATACATGAGCAGAGCAGAACAGCATGCTGCAGACCTTAAAGGCGCGTGACGGAAATGAGTTTGAAACAATGGCACAGCTAGTGAGATACGCTTCCCTTCTTCTCCGACAGAGCGTACAGAATGACTCCCAAGCCATCGCCGAGGTTCTCAATCAGCTGAAAGACATGCTCGCCAACTTCCGAGGGTCTGAAAAATACTGCTATTTGCAGAATGAGATATTCGGACTGTTCCAGAAGCTGGAAAATATCAACGGTGTCACAGATGGCTACTTAAACAGGTGAGCACAGCTAATACCCCTCAAGAAAAGTTTTCAAGTTTGCTTCTGCCTTCCCTGTTGGTATGGGTGGGAGTGGGGTAGGATCCGGTGTGACCACTCTCTCACTGAGCCACATCCCCAACCCAGCCCCGTTAGGGTCACTCTTGCCTGACTTCATTTGTTGTATGTGCTTGGCTTTTTGGAGCTTGTGCCTTATAGACACAATGCTTTAGCATCATCCTGTTTCCTGAGCAGTGGTGAGAGCCGATAGTCGCCCTCCGATGATGTCCCTGGGAACTTCATCCGCCTCTCTTGCTCTTTCCAGCCTGTGCTCCGTGAGAGCTCTTCTCCAGGCTGTCCTGCAAACAGAAGACATGCTGAAGGTCTACGAAGCGAGGCTGACGGAGGAGGAGACCGTCTGTCTGGACCTGGATAAAGTGGAAGCTTACCGCTGCGGACTGAAGGTGACACAAGGGTCGTAGCTGCGGCCTGGCCTCCAGGAAGTGACGGGGACTTGGCCCTCAGCCGCAAAGCCTCACTCCGTTTTCATGAGTGTTTTATTTTAGTTCACTCTTTGAAAATACGTTTTATTTTTTAGAATAATAATAGGTTTACAGGACAACAGACAGGATAGAACCCATATACCCTGGGCCTGGTTCCTTCTAGGGTCAGCATCACGTATTTGTGTGGTCTGTTTGATAGAATTGGTGCGTTGGTGATGACGTATTACTACAGGCTGAAATCCACACCTTTTGTTTCTTTGTAAAGAAATCATCCCCTGTATGTCACACTGGTCTCAGAAGCACTGTGTAGCGGAGGCTGGCCTAGAACTCCCGATCCTCTTGCCTCCTCCTCCTGGCACTGGGACTGCAGGTGTGCACTGCCGCACCCACAGCCCATGCTTTATTCATATGTGCACCTAGGATTATGGGATTCAAACTTTCTTGCTTTCATTGGCCACATGTGGTTGATGTCGGTCGCTGACAGGAAGCTCTGTTGTCAGTGAAGGAGTGTGGAAGTGGTTTGTAGCGGGAATTGGTGAGAGAGTGCTGAGTTAGAATGGTTTCTTCCCTTTGGGACCTCTCTGTCAAATGTGGTTGTTCATGCCTATAATCCCAGCACTTGAGAGGCAGAGGCTGAGGGATTACTGTCTTTGAGATATTGAGGATCAAGCCCAGAGCCTTGTGGTTGTGAAGCTCCTGCTCCAATGCTGGGCTGTACCCCTAGGCCTTTCTCTTTCAAAGTTAATGATAGGAGCCAGTATGCAGCTCTGTGGTAAGTGGTAGGATGCTATTTGCCTCAGCACCAAGATTAGATAAGCAAGTAAACAAAATAAACAGTGGCTTGGGGGTGGCACACAGCAGAGAAAGAGATTCATTTGTATGTACTTTACCCCCCTTTAACTTGCAGAAAATAAAAAATGACTTGAACTTGAAGAAGTCGCTGCTGGCCACCATGAAGACAGAGCTGCAGAAGGCTCAGCAGATCCACGCGCAGTCCTCACAGCAGTATCCACTCTACGACCTGGACCTGGGCAAATTCAGTGAGAAAGTGATGCAGCTGACGGACCGCTGGCAGAAGATAGACAAACAGATAGACTTCAGGTGTGTCAACATCCTAGCCCGTGGCCTTCCCATTCGCTGGTTCAAATGCCACTAGAAAACACCATTGGCCAAAAGCAGTGCCTTTGCCTGGCCAGCTTTCTGTCACTTGTTTTGTACAAGTGTCCTCATACAGTCTGTAGACTCCTGTGAGTCGCTTCCATACAGTGCGCGGCTTCCACGCTTCATGTCTACTGTGGCATATTCTGTGCACCTAGTTTATTTCATCTTATCCGTTTATGTCTTTGGTAGTAGGGATTGAACCCATGGCCTTGCCCCTTCTAGACAAGTGCACTACCTCTGACCTAGTCCCCGAGCCCTAGGGGTTTTGAAATAGGGCCATGCTATGTAGCTTAGGCTAGTTTGGAACTTGAGATCCTTCTGCCTTAGCCTCCTAAGTACTAGGATTCACTTGAGTCCTTTTTCTCATCTGTCTTTAAAAAATGGTATTAACTTTCCATGAGTTGAACTTGGTCTATTTTTTAGTTTTTTTTTGTAGGGGAGGTGGTAAGACAGATCTTGTATAACACTGGCTGCCTTCCAATGCCCTACGCAGCCAAGATTGGCCTTATACTCTTGACCTTCCTGCCTCTACCCAAGGGCTACCACACCCAGTTCTTCATCTCTTTTTATGGCTCGGAACGATTCCTTTTATTTGGAATGGTACCACAGTTGATGAACATTTGTGGTTTTAGATTAGGGAATAGGATGAAACATGCGATGATGAATATTCCCACTGAAGTGGTTGTGTTTGTGTGTTTTCGGTTCCTTAAGAAGAATTTTAGAAGCTAATAAGAGAGTCTCAATCATTTTATCCATTTTCCCTAGACTGTGGGACCTGGAGAAACAGATCAAACAACTGAGGAATTACCGCGATAACTATCAGAGCTTCTGCAAGTGGCTCTACGATGCCAAGCGCCGCCAGGACTCTTTAGAGTCCATGAAGTTTGGCGATACCAACACAGTCATGCGGTTTTTGAATGAGCAGAAGGTATAAACATACGTGTCATTCCCAAGTGCCCTGTGGAGACTAGTTGGTTTTAAACTGTTTTCGTGCCTGGTTTGAAATGATGAATATTTCATATTATGAATTTACCTTGTAAATGTTTAAAGCGTGCACAGAGGAGGAGCCACTGGGATGTTTAGGAAGAAATACAACTGGAAAATAGTAACAACGGAGGTTGTTTTCATGTCACAGTGAAGAACCGTTAGAGTTGGGCTGATGTTGTGAATGCCTGTAGTCCCAGGGCTCGGGGATTGAGATGG
This sequence comes from Myodes glareolus, assembly GCF_982192425.1. Lineage (NCBI taxonomy): Eukaryota > Metazoa > Chordata > Mammalia > Rodentia > Cricetidae > Myodes > Myodes glareolus. The sequence continues at coordinate 54,605,459 of NC_142039.1, forward strand.
AGGTCCCTGAGTTCAAGACCACCCTTGATCTATCTCAAAAAAGAAAAGAAAAAATAAAAAAGACATGATAGGTGTGTGAAGTCGTGCTGGTTGAAAGTATCCCCTTGTAAGTAATAGATCGCAGGACTTTCTTCTCCTTTCTGAATGGAGAAAAGTTCTTCTCTCAAGCCATTACTGAATGTGAGTCCCCAGAGCAAAAAAAAAAAAAAAAAAAAAAAAAAAAAAAAAAAAAAAAAAAAAACAGAAAGAAAAAATAACCACCGTAAAAGTGAAATGACACCTGCATTTGTATGCTTTAACATCTGTGCGTGTCTTATTCTCTGTGTAGAACCTGCACGGGGAGATATCTGGCAAACGAGATAAATCAGAAGAAGTCAATAAAATTGCTGAACTTTGTGCAAACTCAATTAAGGTATGGTTTTATTAAGAATGCTGGTACAGTGGGGGGAGGGTATAGAATTAAAATTCACTGTATTCATGTATGAAACTACCAAAGAATCGAAGAAAGAGTGGTTGATGCTAGCTGGCAGGAGGGCTCATTTAGAGGAGGTGCTCGCCACTAAGTTGGCAACCTGAGTTGATCCCCAGAATTCACATTAGGAGAAAACCCACTTTTTACAAGTTGTCCTCTGACCTCCACATGCATACTCTCAAAGTAAATCTTTCAAAAGTCGAAAGGTTGTTGTTATTTCATTCATAATAATTCATTCATAATAATATTCGAGAATATTATTAATTGCATTATTTGTTTTTTTGCTTTAAAGATTATAAACTTCGTAAAGGTGGTAATCGTATATATTCAGGCCTGAAGAACCTGTGAAAGTTTGTTATTTATTTACTTGAATTCAGGCTGGAGAAATAGCCAAACCGTTCAAGGCCCACGCTTCTGAATGGCAAAGTTTGGGTTCTGTTTACTTGAATCATTGCACTTTGGAAATATCCCTGGGCAAAGGGCAAGTCTTTATTCGTTAGGTTGGTGCTCTATGCAAAAATGAACATTTCATTTAATAACAATCTTAACTGATTGTTGTCAATGGCCTTAGTAGGTAATTTTAAGAAATAATTTGTGATATAAATCTGTGGAATTATAAACTGTTAGTGACCCTTTTTAGTTCTCTTAAGACTTTTTTGAGCTAGATGTGATGGATTACATATACAGCCCTAGCACTCAGGAGGCTGAGGCAGGAGTATTGCTGTGAATTCAAGCCAGCCTAAACAAGACAGTGAGTTCCAGGCTATTCTGGAACAGAGTGAGACTTGGTCTCAAAAGCAAAAACAAAGACAAAGGGCTGGGGTAGAGCTTAGCAGTAGTATTTGCCTGGCACTCAAGATCCTGGGTTTGAATGCCCACCAAAACAAAGATGCCTTCTTAAACTTTGTTATTCTGCAGGATTATGAACTCCAGCTGGCATCATACACCTCCGGCCTGGAAACCCTACTGAACATACCTATCAAGAGGACCATGGTTCAGTCCCCATCTGGGGTGATTCTTCAAGAGGTATACAAGTCATTACATATCTCTTAATGTCTGCCATCAAAAGTCGTTGCTTATTTCTTCATGTCTGTTGTCCTTCCTTCCTGTCTTTTCCCTGATTCCCGCCCAGCTTCCCTACCATGCCTGAATACATCTCTGGTATAGAGGTATAGAGGATCCACTGAAATTCAAGGCTTATTAGCAGTTCTAGGCTCCCTCTCATGAGAGCCATCTACATATGACACAGTTTAGGAAATGATCCTGAGTGGCCAGGTGTGTCATGTATATATTGGGATAAGGTAGACTCCTAAGAATAAGAAGTTATAGAGTATATTTCTAAATGACAGCTTTTCCCAAAGATGTCAGAAAATGTCGCTGTGGGTGAGGTGGAAAGCCTGGAACGGTGAGAATGAGACACAGAGCGCTCTGGTCCTTCGTATGGCTATAGCTCTAGATTCTGGATCTAGCACAATTGCCCGAAGGGAATTCACTCTTCATGTTATAATGCCACTGTTTTATTATTTTAAGAAAACAATCATTAATCACCTCGCACAGAACTTTTTAAAACTGCAGTACACATAGATATCTATCTATCTATATATATTTTTTATCTCTTTTCCCCAAGGCTGCAGATATTCATGCACGGTACATAGAACTGCTGACAAGATCTGGAGACTACTATAGGTTCTTAAGTGAGATGCTGAAGAGTTTGGAGGACCTGAAGGTAACTCATTTTCTTGGAGTTTTGTTGTTTCTTTCTTTTTTTGTTTTGTTTTGTTTTTAAAGAAAGAGAGAAATAGCATAGAACCTTATTATCTCTGCTTCATTATAACATGGTTTGGTCAAACTGCATTTCCTCCAAACATTGGTATGACACGGTTTGAGTCCGGGCTCAGTGCTGTGCTCTTGTGCAGCTGCCCCGAGTTAACTTAGGTAACTGTTTGCCAAATTGTGATTCCATTACTTTGCTCAAACCCGTGCTTTCATTCAGTGCTTAGCTGAGGAATTTGCTTTATTTATGTAAAATTTTAGAGAAGCTCACTGTGGACTAGGTGGCTTTTAATCTTTAACATCAAGTGATTATTCAATTTGTTCTCCTTTTTGAGAGAGGAATTGAGTTCATATGGATATTTGCTCTGTATCTTTTGATTAAAAGGTACATGATATATCAAATCATAAGCTTTTGGATTTTGTTTCTGAGACAAAAGGCAAAAGTAGGCTGGCCTCAAATTCACAATCCTCCTGCCTCAGCCTCAGAAGTGCAGGATTATAGGATGTGCCACCATGCACAGTTAATCATAAGCTTTTGATCGTGGGGGAAACTACTTCATTTAAAAAACGGAGGAGAATGGAGTTCAAAGTTGATAGGTCATTCCCTAAGATCGGATGAGTAGCTGATGGAAGATTACGATAGGCCTGGAGGGTCTTGAATTTTTTCTGGTGACTTTCATCTTATATCATATTGTGTGTTTGTGTGTGTGTGTGTGTGTGTGTGTGTGTGTGTGTAAAGAAAATACACACAGGTCTGAAGAGGAAAAGTGCTGTTTCTTCTGTGTGGTACAAAGAGCTTTCTTTTCAATATGATTTCTAATTTTATATCCACAGCTGAAAAACACCAAGATTGAAGTTTTGGAAGAGGAGCTAAGACTGGCCCGAGATGCCAACTCTGAAAACTGCAATAAGAATAAGTTCCTGGATCAGAACCTGCAGAAATACCAGGCAGAGTGTTCCCAGTTCAAAGCAAAGCTTGTGAGCCTGGAGGAGCTGAAGAGACAAGCTGAGCTGGATGGGAAATCAGCCAAGCAAAACCTAGACAAGTGCTACGGCCAAATCAAGGAGCTCAATGAGAAGATCACCCGGCTGACGTACGAGATCGAAGATGAGAAGCGCAGGAGAAAGACCGTGGAAGACAGATTTGACCAACAGAAGAATGACTATGACCAGTTGCAGAAGGCAAGGCAATGTGAGAAGGAGAATCTTGGCTGGCAGAAGCTGGAGTCTGAGAAGGCCATCAAGGAGAAGGAGTACGAGATAGAGAGGTTGAGGGTTCTGCTGCAGGAGGAGGGCGCCCGGAAGAGAGAATACGAAAATGAGCTGGCAAAGGTAAGAAACCACTATAATGAGGAGATGAGTAATTTGAGGAACAAGTATGAAACAGAGATTAACATTACGAAGACCACCATCAAGGAGATCTCGATGCAGAAGGAAGACGATTCCAAGAATCTCAGAAACCAGCTTGACAGAGTCACCCGGGAGAACCGAGATCTCAAGGACGAGATCGTCAGGCTCAATGACAGCATCTTGCAGGCCACGGAGCAGCGGAGGCGGGCTGAGGAAAACGCCCTTCAGCAGAAAGCCTGTGGCTCCGAAATCATGCAAAAGAAACAACACCTGGAGATGGAACTGAAGCAGGTCATCCAGCAGCGCTCGGAGGATAATGCCAGGCACAAGCAGTCGCTGGAGGAGGCTGCTAAGACGATTCAGGACAAAAATAAAGAGATCGAAAGGCTCAAAGCTGAGTTTCAGGATGAGGCCAAGCGCCGCTGGGAATACGAAAATGAACTGAGCAAGGTAAGAAACAGTTACGATGAGGAGATCATTAGCTTAAAAAACCAGTTTGAGACGGAGATCAACATCACCAAGACCACCATCCACCAGCTGACCATGCAAAAGGAAGAGGACACCAGCGGCTACCGAGCTCAGATAGATAATCTCACCAGAGAAAACAGGAGCTTGTCCGAGGAGGTAAAGAGACTGAAAAACACACTGGCCCAGACCACCGAGAATCTCAGGAGGGTTGAAGAGAATGTCCAGCAGCAAAAGGCCACTGGCTCAGAGATGTCTCAGCGGAAACAGCAGTTGGAGATTGAGCTGCGACAGGTCACACAGATGCGAACCGAAGAGAGCATGAGGTACAAGCAGTCCTTAGATGATGCCGCCAAGACCATCCAGGATAAAAACAAGGAGATCGAGAGGCTCAAACAGCTGGTCGAAAAAGAGACCAATGAGAGGAAGTGTCTGGAGGATGAAAATTCCAAGTTACAGAGAGTGCAGTATGATCTGCAGAAAGCCAACAGCAGCGCAACCGAGACCATCAGCAAACTGAAGGTGCAGGAGCAGGAACTGACGCGCCTGAGAATTGACTATGAGCGGGTTTCCCAGGAGAGGGCCGTGAAGGATCAGGATATCACGAGGTTCCAGAGCTCCCTGAAGGATCTGCAGCTGCAGAAGCAGAAAGTGGAAGAGGAGCTGAACAGGCTGAAAAGAACAGCCTCCGACGACTCCTCCAAGAGGAAGATGCTGGAGGAGGAGCTGGAAGGCATGAGGAGGTCTTTGAAAGAGCAAGCCATTAAAATCACCAGCCTGACCCAGCAACTGGAGCAGGCGTCCATCGTTAAGAAAAGGAGCGAGGACGATCTCAGACAGCAGAGGGATGTGCTGGATGGCCACCTCAGGGAGAAGCAGAGAACCCAGGAGGAGCTGAGGAGGCTCTCCTTGGACGTGGAGGCCCTCAGGCGGCAGTTGGTGCAGGAGCAGGAGAATGTCAAGCAGGCTCACTTGAGGAATGAGCATTTCCAGAAGGCCATAGAAGACAAGAGCAGAAGCCTCAATGAGAGTAAGATCGAGATCGAGAGGTTGCAGTCCCTCACCGAGAACTTGACCAAGGAGCACTTGATGCTGGAGGAAGAGCTGCGCAACTTGAGGCTGCAGTACGATGACCTGCGAAGAGGCCGGAGCGAAGCGGACAGCGATAAGAACGCAACCATCTCGGAGCTAAGGAGCCAGCTGCAGATCAGCAACAACCGAACCCTGGAACTGCAGGGGCTCATTAATGATTTACAGAGAGAGAGGGAAAATTTGAGACAGGAAATTGAGAAATTCCAAAAGCAGGCTTTAGAGGTATTCACAAATATTTGATCAAAGCTTCACTGCTTCTTAAATACCTGACGCCAGCTCTAATCTGACCTGTTCTCTTGCTGCGATTTTCTTCAGGATATCTAATTTTTCCTGTTCACGCACTTACTCCTTGTTAGATCTACACTATGGCTTTAAAATAATTCTAATGCTGTGCACCCTTCTGTTCTGTCGCTGTGTTGAATGCCAGTCCGCTGGTCTTGGTACAACTTTAAGAGCTTTAGCATGAGAAAAACATCTAAGATATTTCCCATGAATGTCCCACTCTCCTTCTAGAAGGTAGCTCTTGGCCGGGGCTCTCACTGAGTGGTAGATCATGCACTTGGCATGCACAAGGTCCTGGGTTCAATTCCCAACATCAAAATTTTAACATACTAAAATAGGAGGTGGTTCTTATTTCGTGGTCTGTATGTACATCTTTAATTCAATTTTTTTCTCAGTGAAATTTATTAATTCTTACACAATTTTAAATTTCTACCTTGCTTAGATGACTTTTCGGCATGCATTACCCTGTTGTCTTTTGATTAGGAACCTAACATTTTTTTTTCTTTTTGACTTTTCTTATAACACGTTCTAATTTTAAAATAACCTCTAATATATTTGACCTCTATGAACAATATTTGTGTGGGGCGGGGTGTTGTGTGTGTATTTGTAAATTTGTTTTGCTTTATTAAATGTGTCAGTATAATATAGCAGGTGAGATGTAGGTACAGCAGGGATGCTAACTTGGAAGAAAATTACTGCCCTCTCCTTTTCAAACTATAATTACTGTTAGAAGTAAGGCAGGCCTACAACTTCTAGTTCTGTCTATGGAAAAGGAACACAAAACAGTAAGTATGAAGCCATTTACCAAAGTGGCAATCTACATTTTCATAATTTCTTCCAGAACTGTGTAAGGTAACAAATTAACAGTATAGGCAGGGAAAATACAGACAGGGAAAATGAGACTATGTTTTATATATATCTATATATATCTATATATATATATATATGAAAAGAGGTTAAATTACAATGATCTTATGTTAGCATCTAAACAATATTTTTTTCCATTTCTTTTTTTTTTTTAATTCTAGGCATCTAATAGGATTCAGGAGTCAAAGAGTCAGTGCACACAAGTGGTTCAGGAGAGAGAGAGTCTGCTGGTGAAAATTAAGGTCCTGGAGCAAGACAAGGCAAGGCTGCAGAGGCTGGAGGATGAGCTGACCCGTGCCAAAGCCACGCTGGAGGCAGAAAGCAGGGTGAAGCAACGCTTGGAGAGTGAGAAACAGCAGATCCAGAACGACCTGAACCAGTGGAAAACGCAGTATTCCCGCAAGGAGGAGGCCATTAGGAAGATAGAATCAGAAAGAGAGAAGAGCGAGAGAGAGAAGAACAGCCTCAGAAGTGAGATCGAGAGGCTCCAAGCAGAGATCAAGAGGATTGAAGAGAGGTGCAGGCGGAAGCTGGAGGATTCTACCAGGGAGACTCAGTCCCAGCTGGAAACTGAGCGCAGCCGTCTCCAGAGGGAGATTGACAAACTCAGGCAGCGCCCTTATGGGTCCCACCGGGAGACCCAGACAGAGTATGAGTGGACTGTGGACTCCTCTAAGTTGGTGTTTGATGGGCTGAGGAAGAAGGTGACGGCCATGCAGCTCTATGAGTGCCAACTGATCGACAAGGCCACGCTGGACAAGTTGCTGAAGGGGAAGAAGTCAGTGGAGGAGGTGGCTTCCGAGATCCAACCTTTCCTCCGGGGTGCAGGGGCCATCGCTGGTGCTTCTGCTTCTCCCAAGGAAAAATACTCTTTGGTGGAGGCCAAGAGAAAGAAATTCATCACCCCAGAATCCACGGTCATGCTTCTGGAGGCCCAGGCAGCCACGGGTGGTATCATCGATCCCCATCGGAATGAGAAGCTCACTGTAGACAACGCCATAGCTCGTGATCTCATTGACTTTGACGACCGCCAGCAGATCTACACAGCGGAGAAAGCCATCACTGGCTTTGATGACCCGTTTTCAGGCAAGACAGTCTCTGTTTCAGAAGCCATCAAGAAGAATTTGATTGACCGAGAAACCGGAATGCGCCTGCTGGAAGCCCAGCTTGCTTCAGGGGGTGTAGTAGACCCCGTCAACAGTGTCTTTTTACCCAAAGATGTCGCCTTGGCCCGTGGGCTGATTGATAGAGATTTGTATCGCTCCCTGAATGATCCCCGAGACAGTCAGAAAAACTTTGTGGATCCAATCACCAAGAAGAAGGTCAGCTACATGCAGCTGAGAGAACGGTGCAGAATCGAACCTCACACGGGTCTGCTCCTGCTGTCAGTACAGAAGAGAAGCATGTCCTTCCAGGGAATCAGACAACCTGTGACCGTCACGGAGCTGGTTAATTCTGGCATATTGAGACCATCCACTGTAAATGAACTGGAATCGGGTCAGATTTCTTACGACGAGGTTGGTGAGAGAATCAAGGACTTCCTCCAGGGTTCAAGCTGCATAGCGGGCATATATAATGAGACCACCAAGCAGAAGCTTGGCATTTACGAGGCTATGAAGATTGGCTTAGTTCGACCTGGTACCGCTCTGGAGTTGCTCGAAGCCCAGGCAGCTACTGGTTTTATAGTGGATCCTGTCAGCAATTTGCGGTTACCCGTGGAGGAAGCCTACAAAAGAGGTCTGGTGGGCATTGAGTTCAAAGAGAAGCTGCTGTCTGCAGAGCGAGCGGTCACTGGGTACAATGATCCTGAAACCGGAAACATCATCTCTTTATTCCAAGCGATGAACAAAGAACTCATCGAGAAGGGTCATGGCATCCGCCTACTGGAAGCCCAGATCGCAACTGGCGGTATCATCGATCCAAAGGAGAGCCACCGCTTACCCGTCGACATGGCGTATAAGAGGGGATATTTTAATGAGGAGCTTAGTGAGATCCTCTCAGACCCGAGTGATGATACCAAAGGCTTTTTTGATCCAAACACTGAAGAAAACCTCACCTATCTGCAGCTGAAGGAAAGATGCATCAAAGACGAGGAGACGGGGCTCTGTCTTCTGCCTCTGAGAGAAAAGAAGAAGCAGGTGCAGACGTCACAAAAGAACACCCTCAGAAAGCGGCGAGTGGTCATCGTTGACCCGGAAACCGACAAGGAGATGTCTGTTCAGGAGGCCTACAAGAAAGGCCTTATTGATTACGAAACCTTCAAAGAGCTCTGTGAGCAAGAGTGTGAATGGGAAGAAATAACCATCACGGGATCCGACGGCTCCACCAGGGTGGTCCTGGTAGACAGGAAGACAGGCAGCCAGTATGACATCCAAGATGCTATTGACAAAGGCCTCGTTGATAGGAAGTTCTTTGATCAGTACCGATCGGGCAGCCTTAGCCTCACGCAGTTTGCTGATATGATCTCCTTGAAAAATGGCATTGGCAATAGCAGCGGCTTGAGCGGTGGTGTCAACGATGATGTGTTTAGCAGCTCCCGCCATGAGTCAGTAAGTAAGATCTCCACCGTGTCCAGTGTTAGAAATCTAACCATCAGAAGCAGCTCTCTGTCCGACCCCCTGGAGGAGTCAAGCCCCATTGCGGCCATCTTTGACACAGAAAACCTGGAGAAAATCTCTATTACGGAAGGTATAGAGAGGGGCATTGTGGATAGCATCACTGGTCAGAGGCTGCTGGAGGCTCAGGCCTGCACTGGCGGCATCATCCACCCGACCACGGGTCAGAAGCTCTCTCTTCAAGATGCGGTCTCCCAGGGCCTCATCGACCAAGATATGGCCACGAGGCTGAAACCGGCCCAGAAAGCCTTCATTGGCTTTGAAGGTGTGAAGGGAAAGAAGAAGATGTCTGCAGCGGAAGCGGTGAAAGAAAAATGGCTCCCCTATGAGGCAGGCCAGCGCTTCCTGGAGTTCCAGTTTCTCACCGGAGGCCTTGTCGACCCGGAAGTGCATGGGAGGATCAGCACCGAAGAAGCCATTCGGAAAGGTTTCATCGATGGCCGTGCAGCTCAGAGGTTGCAGGACATCAGCAGCTATGCCAAAATCCTCACCTGCCCCAAAACCAAGTTAAAAATCTCCTACAAGGATGCCATGAATCGCTCCATGGTGGAAGATATCACTGGGCTGCGCCTTCTGGAAGCTGCCTCCGTGTCCTCCAAGGGCTTGCCCAGCCCTTATAACATGTCTGCCCCAGGTTCCCGCTCTGGTTCGCGGTCCGGATCTCGCTCAGGCTCCCGCTCTGGTTCCCGCAGCGGGTCTCGGAGAGGAAGCTTCGACGCTACCGGGAATTCCTCCTACTCCTATTCCTATTCATTTAGCAGTAGCTCCATTGGGCACTAGTGGTCAGAAATGGTTGCCATACTTCAGAATCATTTGTATGAATTTAAATAACAAAGAAAACCTGGTGCTTGCAGTATAGTGGTAGAAAGTTCTAGGCTTAAAAGGTAGCTGCAATAAAATTCCAGTAGTAAAGGCTCCATTTGGCTCTGCAGCTTTTGGCTCAGCTAATGTAGTGTCCTTCCCTGTAGCGAATGTGCAGTGGCAATCACTTGTAAGGATAGCAGAAATTGAATTTAGAATTTATTGCTTCTCTTCTATGTTTTGATCAATTTTCTGTAACTTTTCTTGGCCTGTAAGGTCCAGTTTCTACACTTGGAGATAGAAATGAAGCTGACTGCTGGTGCCTTAGCCCTCATTTTGTTGCTTCCCACCTAAATAGTCATCTTTCTGTACTAGGATAAAACTGCTCGCTCCCCACTCCAAGCGTGTTGGCCCAAGTTTCCTTTAGTTTGAGAGCATAGATTGTATTACCTGAATCCTCTTACATGTACTTGTTTGGTTTGGTATTACTTTGACTATGTCCACACCAGCAGCAAACTTTGCTTTTTGTTAATCAAGGTTTTCTGTTTGTTTGGCTTGTCATTTTCTATGTGCTTTAAAAAGCTGTCTTTATGAAGTGTGCTCTTCTGGCAATAAACTTTCAGACTTTGGAAATTTTTGTGTATTGACTTAATTAGGCCTTATATACATACACGGACATTTAGTGACCGATTTTAATGTGCCATAAAATGGTTTCAACCATTATTTACTAACTAACATCATAAGAAAACCCCTCAAAATACTAGTTTGGAATTTACTGTTTTAAAGAAGAGATGGCCTTCTGAATTTAGTTCTTTCAATTTAGCTCCTTGAAAAGAAGAATATGGAAGTAATCTTTCTAGGGACGAACGCTCTATTCTGGTTTGTGCTGGATAATATGTTCAGCAAAAAAAAAAATCATAATACTGGGGAAAAAAATAAAATGGCTGAGATTTCTTTCTGGAGAACCTCAAAATAAGTAATGTTGCATTTTATCCTTCAAAAGGAAAAATGTGTTCTTGAGTCTATGAGGATGGTCCCTGAAGAGTTCTTGACTCTACATTAAAAAATGAAATATGAACTTATGTACAAGGACTGATGTATTCTGCCTCATGGTTTTGGTCTATAATTCTTGGCTCCATTGCCTCTGGGTACATATGGAAGCAGAACTTGATGGCACGGAGGATACATGATAGCGGATAATTCAGGGTGTGCAGGAAGGGGTGGGGAAATGGAAGGGAGGGGCATACACCCAGTGACCTTAGGCTCTGTCCCCTAAAATTTTCAGCATCTCTAAGTAGCTCTACCATTTGGGGATCAACCATTCCATGACAAGCCTATGGAAGACATTTCAAACACATAATGTGTCTGGTATTGGGCAAGGTTCTGCAAGAATTCAATAGAATTTACTGACTGCAAGATATTCGCAGTTTGGATGGGGACAGGAGACACCTAAAACAATCAGTAGGATAACTTCCGTTCACCAACAGGTTATGCACAGTCAAACAAATTTCGTATAGATCAAATATAAAACAGCAAATAAAATGCTAAACATGCAGACGAAGAAAATCATTAAGATCAGATACTTAATGATACTTAAGATCAGATTGGGGACTTTTGGTACCCATTGAAAGTTGCCTTTATTTTCATTGAACATGGTATTTCCCCTTCCTAGTACTCTTCCCCCCCCCCCCCACCACCACAGTCCATCTCCTCTTTGCCCCCATCTCCTAGTTTGGAGGACTCGCAGTTAATTTCATTCACTGAGTTCTGTCTGCCATGCTATAGGTCTCAGGTTAGAAAAACATAGTAAAAAATAGCACTTGTAAGTCTAAAAGGAAGAAGAAAACTGGTAGGGTGGGAAGGGGGGGGGAGAGGAAGCATTCGGGAAGTTCCTGTGCTAGATCTGGTGGGTTCCTTCACATACCACAGACCTCTTGGCTTAGCTACATGTATCACCCTTCAGTTCTGGACACTGGAAGGTCACAATCCAGGTGCCACAGAGCTAACTTCTGGGTCATCTTTTTGATCATGGTGTTTTTTTTTTTTTTTAAAGTTTTTAAAGATTGATTTATTTATTATACATACAATATTCTGCTTGTATGTATCCCTGCAGGCCAGAAGAGGGCACCAGATTTCATTACAGATGGTTGTGAGCCACCATGTGGCTGCCGGGGAAACGAACTCAGGACCTCTGGAAGAGCAGCCAGTGCTCGCATCCTCTGAGCCATTTCGCCAGCCCCTGATCATGGTGTTTCTATCCATACCATTACACTTTATTGTTATTTGCCCCTCTTACTGATCTCCTTTCTCCCCACTCCCTAGTTCCCTTCTGCTTTAATGTCACATGTATTCCATTACTCTTTCATATTCTGCATGCCTTTAGATCACACCCCTCTTGATACTTTTTCTAGCCACACATACACTTAAATCTGAATTCTACATATGAGAGAAAACATGACGTTTGTCTTTCTGAATCTGGCTTGTTTTGTTTAACACAATGATCTCTGGTTCCATCATTTTTTCTGCATTCTACACTCGATACAGCTAAGTACAATTCCATTCGTATATGGACCATGTTTTCTTTATCCGTCCATCTGTTGATTGATTCCTAGATTGGTTCTATATCTCTGCTCTTACGAGTAGTGCTGCAGTAAACAATGGTGTGCAATTATTTTTGTGATAAAAAGCATGGAATGCTTTGAGGATTTGCATGTTGTCCTTGCATGAGAGTCATGCTAATCTCCATCACTCCAATTTGTGCTGCACAAGAGGAGTGTCTTTTATGAAGGCTTTTTTTTTAATGAAGTTAGAACCTCACCCTTACACCTTTGTTTAATCTCATCTCTTTAAAGGCCTTATCTCCAAACACAGTCACACTGTGACGATGGAAGTTTCGGAAGAACCCAACTCAGCCCATAATCGAAGCCTGGCATACACAGACTAATGGGGATTTGTTAAAGACATCTAGGGCATGTCTTAATCTGGCTTCCATAGGCCAAATATAGGATGATTCTAGTATCAACAGTAATAGCAAATATACTTTATATAATATGTATATAATTCTAAATTTTAAAACTTTACATTTGTTTAATTAAACCCAATTCACGGTGAAATAATCAACAAAATGGAGGTGGTGATTAAACAGAGATTAGCAGCATTGCTGTGGGGTAGTTTTCCTCAGGGTAAAACAGTAACCAGAGAAATAGGGTGAGCTGGCAAAATTTCCCTGTGTCCTCCAGGTTTCTGTGCCTGAACCCTTAGATGGAACTTTTAGGCTGGCAACATGGCTCTGTGCATAAAAGTGTGTGCTGTGCCATCTTGAAGCCCCAGAGTTTGATCCCTGGAAGCCATGAAAAGGCGGGAGGAGGGAACTGGGTCCACAGAGCTGTCCTATGACCTTCACACGCATGCTTTGGTACTGAGCAAAACCAACTTGGGAGGAAAGGGTTTATTCTATCTTACAGTCCAAGGCATGAGCTCAGTTAGGAACCACGAAGGGGTGCTAGCTTGCTTTCATGGCTTACTCAACTTGCTGTTATGGTCTGGGACTAGCCCGGGAATGGCACTGCTCACATCAATCATGAATCAGGGAAATGTTTCACAGACACACAAAAGAAGCAAGAGGGAGGGGCCCACTTCCATAAAAATGATCACTGTGTCACTGTGAAAATATTAAGTCCCGTTAAATAAGGTTTCTTGGGATGTTATTCGGGGATGGATTTGCAAAACAGGAACTGGAGAGAAGACTCAGAGATTAAGAGTATTTGCTGCCCTTCCAGAGAACCAGGTTTCATTTCCCAGGACCCACACAGTAGGTCAGAAGCATCTGTAACTCCTAACTCCAGCAGATTTGACACCCCTCCCAAAGGCACTAGGCACACATGTGGTACAGAGACATATACATAGGCAAAACACCTATACACATAAAAGTACACTTCTTAAAATTAAAAAATAGTCAAAGCAGTATCTATAAATACTATCTGAATACTACAGTAGTATATGTTACGGACGCAATTATGAATGTACGGGACACTCTAAAACTGCTAAACCGTCAACGAGCAGACATTTGGTGGCAGTGAATACAGTGTGGCAGGTGACCTAGTGACACTGAACACAGTCACCGGAGGTCAGCTCTGGCCTTTCCAAGATGGGAAGCCGAATATAACTCAGGCAGGAGTTTGATCTCTCATACCCCGGCACAGTGGCTCTGTCTTTCCTTTATATGATGGCTCAAGGACTGTGGAACGGATTTCCATCCGGCAGTAGTGTTTAGAAACACACAGAGACCCCAAGCTGCCGTGGAGTCTGCAGCATGCCACTATGCAGAAGGCTCAGGCGCTCACGTTTTCCACCAGCTTCCTTGCCTGAGGTCCAGGGAGTCAACCCGATTGTTAGCAGGTCAGAGCTCTGCTTTCAGTGTAGGTGGGGAGCACACTGCCGGCAGCACTCTGAATGTGTCAAAGGGAAGCCCGATCTTTTGTAGTTCTGCTAGTGACGCTGATTCCTTCAGGCGAAGAACTCAAAATGTTCAGTCACAGAATGTCAAGCTGTGAAAAACGCCTAACTCCCAGGGTACAAAGGAAAACTTGTGAAAACTAAGATTGACATCAGCTGTCAATTTTCTAGATATACAGCTTCGCACAGATGATTCTTACTGCAGAAGTGACATGTGTTTCTACGGCGTCAGACACATCACTGGGAATGAAGGTTGCTTGTCTATCACTCCTAGTGTGACAATGTTGTGATCGCTGACTCTGGAGTCATCGGCAGTGCCAAGGTGGTCTCAGGTACACAGTCTTTGGTCTTCACATTTGCTTTGTGGGTATTTTAGGACTCCTTGGCTTCTTTTCTTACCATTTATCTTCGAATAGTTTGTAAAGGATTACCGTTCAGGGTCAGGAACCTCAAATGGAGGTTACCCAATGGACATTGTTGCTTAGGTAAAGCTTTCCCGAAGACGACAGCAGGGCTGTTTCCTCTGGGAGGGTTTAACTTGTTGTCCCTCAGGTCTGGCAGAAGGATCACATTCAAGGCTTAAGACATTGCCCTAATGCAGTGGGTCTCAACCTGTGGGTCATGACCTCTTTGACAGTCATTTTTCAGATATCCTCCATATTAGATATTTACATTACAATTCATAACAGTAGCAAAATTACAGTTATGAAGTAGTAATGGAAATAATTTTATGGGTGGGGGTGTTTTAGGGTTTCTACTGCTGTGAAGAGATACCCTGACCACGGCAATGCCTATAAAGGAAAACATTTAATTGGGTGGCTTATAATTGCAGAGGTTTAGTCCATTATCATCACGGTGGGACATGACAGCATGCAGGCAGACATGGTGCTGGAGAAGGAGCTGAGGGTGGAGAAGGAGCTACATCCTGATCCCTCGGGCAACAGGAAGTGGTCTGTCTCACTAGGCATAGCTTGAGCATATATGAGACCTCAATGTCCATCTCCACAGTGACAAACTTCCCCCCAAAAGACCACATCTACTTCAACAAAACCACACTTCCTAGTAGTGCCACTCCCTTTGGGGGACATTTTCTTTCAAACAACCACAGGGTGTCACCACAACATGAGGAACTAAATTAAAGGGTCATAGCATTAGGAAGATCGAGAATCACTGTCCTAATGTTTTAGTCTGCTCTTCCTCTACATGTAATTCTTTCAATAGTCTACATGAAGGAGATTCCAATAGAATACTCTATTTATTTTCAAATAAAGTAATCCCACAGTGGCTGGTCTGGGAGGCTCTAAGAGACTTGAATTATAACCCAAATGCTTTAATCTTTTTAGCTTGCTTATTTCGGTGGGCAGACTCTTCAGCTGTCTACTATACAGATAGGATTGCAGCAGACTGGATAGACAAAACAAAAACAGCAGGCAGAGTTTTCGGATGATTATTTGAAAGACCTAAATCTTCTAAACTAGAAAGGTTTAAATCCATCTCCAGTACACAAGTCAGTTTATTTGGCTAGATAAACAGCACCTTCAGGTTTCTTATTTTTCTAATTTCTTTAGGGCACATTTTCAGTTTGTTATGGCTAATATTAAGTTTCTGGAGATTTTCTAGCTCTTTCACAGCAGAAGGAAGGAATGTCAGCTGATCATCGCATACCTCAATAACAGCGAGGGCGGGCACGAATCAGAAGCCATCCAAGAGTGACTGAAGTTGATGGTTTGCAAAGATGAGCTTGGTCAGATCTGTCTGCTCCCATGATCCTTCAGGTCATTCCCAAGGTTCGTCCGTGCCTGGTTGAGCTGGCTGCTACTTTGAATGAAGTCTATACCTCTGGCTGAATGGCAGGACTGAATGACAAGGGGAGAGGGTGCTGAGTGTGGGGCGCATGCGCTTACACCACACTCCCGGCTTCTCTGCGGTGAATGCTAGACTCCTCAAGCTCCCACCAGTGTGATTTCTGCTGGAACGATGGACTGTAACCCTGAACTGGGAACCCAGACAAACCCTTTCCCCATGTGTTAGTTACTTTTATGTCGCTGTGATAAAATACAATGTGTTCAAACACATAAACCTATTGGGGATGTTTCACCACCCCCTCTTAAATAGACTTTGTCAAAGTATCTTATTAAAGAAACTGAGACAAATGCCCATTAATAAATGTGAACACATGACACTATGTGGGAAGAATCATTTTAAACCTGTAATAAGAGGTCAGTGGAGAGTTATATGAACATGTAGGAAATATATTCTTAGGGTCTATGTTAGCTATGGTAAAACCATTTTTGTCAAGCTCTTTTATTTTGGTTAAATAATATTTCCTGAAACTAATGTAATTTGGTTTCCAGAACTAAAGTAACTGTTTTTGTTTGTTTGTTTTTTAAGATTCTTGCTCTCTCTGTCCTATCCATGCTCAGAAATGATTGGGCGTGAGAAATATTTATCTATCATCTGACATTCCATCATTCTGTTGTCCTAGCTACCACTTGTAACCGCCCACCAAAGGCCTCAAAGAAAATTTTCAGTCCTCTTTCTCTTTTCTTCTCTATTACTACCCCAGACTCATTGGTGCAACTCTATAACCTCATCACTCAGAAGCAGAAGTAGGCAGATCTAGGTCTGGTATCCAAATTGAGTTCCAGGCCAGACAGCCACCCTACATAGTGACACTCTTGTCTCAGAAAGGGGGAGGGTGAACTGTAGACAGAGGAGAGGAGGCTGTCTTAAATTAAGAGATTATAACTAATTATAGTCAATTGATTGAAACATAATACAATTGCTGTAAGAAGAATTCGTCAGATAACAAACTACACGTTACATGATTTTACGAATTTTGTGTTTGATCATGCATTGCAGTTATGTAGGAAAACGTTCTGAGGACGTGCATACTAACATCAGGGATGAAGAGTCAAGAAGATATGAAGACATTTAGAGTAGTTAAAAGTGGCAAAATGCTAATGAGCTGGAGGAAGGCTATACCGATACTTTTTTGTTTTTATTTAAGCATTTCTGTCGATATAAATCATTTTTCCTAAAAACGCTGAAGAGGCGTGGAGAATGATGCTCTGGTAAGCCAGGGTGCAAGTACAAACCAGCTATTAGCAAACGAAATCTGGCCCCGAAGAACCCGGAAGACGCCTTTCAAAACTACGGCTCCCGCGGCTCTTTCCTATAGGCTGGCGTCATCCGTCGGCTCCGCCCACAGCTCCCAGAAGCCCGCGCGCGCGGCCAGCAGTTCGACAACTTCCTGCGGGAGGCGAGCAGCGACCATGGAGGTTGAGCCTCCACCTTTGGAGGAGCGGCGGCGGCTGCAAGAGGAGTTGAGCGAGTTTGTAGAGAGCTGCTGCCGTACTCTGGAGGAGGTGACGGCGTCCCTGGGATGGAGCCTGGACCAGCTGAACCCTGGGGACGAGGCGGCGGCCGAGGTGAGGGAGGCGGTGGCCTGGCCTTTTCGGGGCTGAGGGCTTCTCGCCGAAGGGAAGACGCGCGTTCGGTCCAGGTCTCTCCGAGCACTCCACCCCGGTGCGGTGCAGAGGCGGGCAGGGCTCGTGGGGTGCTGCTTGTGGGCTTGGCGAGTTGCTCTGTCATCTGTCAAAAGGATTCCGCATTGCGTTAAGAGTCAGTGTCAGGAAAGCCGGAGACGGGAGGGGAGTGGGTATCGAGTTCTCTTTTCTCCACCTTAAATCCGGACGCCTTTCAGTACCGGTTCTAGAAAGGACGCCACTAAGGTAACTAGCAGCTGACCCTTAAGAAGTGTATTTGAGTGAATTATCCTGACTTGTTTTGATCGGCCCAGGATGAAGGAATTTGCATTGCATGGAGCTTTCTTACACTCGTATGCGTTTACTATGCTGAAATAACAAGGTTTAAGTCGTACGCCAATGGAAATATTTAAGATATGTTAGATGCACATATAAGCTACTAGCTGTTAAAATTGAAGTGACAATTAGAAGGAAAATACCCTCCATTGTTCCTTTACAAGTATTTTTGGAGTTATGAATTAACCAATTATAGCTCATGGATTAAAACCTAGTGACGGTGCTGTAAAGTGGGTTTGGGGGAGAACTGACCATTTTTTGAGCATGTATTAGATGATTTATGAAATTTCCAGGCCTTTGAGCAGGACCCACCACCGCCTTCTAGGTCATCGTTTGCTCAGCAAAAGGATATTAACCCTCACCTAATGCCTTGTATACGGCACCTACATTACTATATTTAACATTCTCCATGACCCTCTTAGGTGAGAGTGATTGCCATTCTGCAGATGAGGAAACAAAACCACTGACGATAACTGGCAGCTGGGGTTTGAGTGCAGGCCTTGTGGTTTCTAAGAGTGCGTGTACTTAGTTGATATGTGTAAAATTATTTAGTACGTACCATGTGCTAGCCCCTTACCGAGACGTTTTTTGTGTATAAACCCACGTATTTATGTTTATTTAATCTCCATGATATCTTTCTGAGATAAGGGTCTTTTGCTTCCCTTTTATAGATGAAGAACCTGAGTCAAGAAAAGGTTGATTATGTTGCCCAGTATCGTATAGTCAGTAAATGGCAGAGCTAGGGTATCAAAAATAGCTGCATGGTGGAGAATGGGGTAGAGCGCAGCCATCCCAGAAGCAGAGATAGAGAGCAATTAGATGGCAGTTGTTACCTAGAGAGGTGGTTGGAGCATCTAGAATTGGAGAAGTGGCACTGGGGATAGAGAGAGTGAAGAGGATTTCAAAGACATTTAAGAGTAAAAATGTCAGGACTAGGCAATTCTTGGATGTGGTGACAAGGGAAGAGGCAGTTTCTGAGCAGGTGGTTCCTTTCACAGAAATGGGAAGAACGCAGCTTTGGGTGCTAGGGGGCTTAGTTACCTCTGTATTGCTGTGATAAAAATACCCAACAACAGCAAGGTTAAGAGAAGGTGTGGGGCTGGAGAGATGGCTCAGTGCTTGAACATTGACGCTTTTCTAGAGGACCCGGCTGGGTTCAGTTCCCAGCTCCTATATGGCAGCTCACAACTGCCTGTAACTCGAGTTCCAGATTATCTGACACCCTCACACATATGCATGCAGGCGAAACACCCATGTGCATGAAATAAAAATAAATTGTTTTAAAAAAAAGAAAGGATGGTGTCATGATTAGTTTTGACACAATGCAGAATCACCGGGGACAGAGTCTCCCATTATTTAGATCATTATGAATGATCTAAATTAGGTTGGCCTGTGGGCATCCCAGAGAGGGATTTATTAATTGGATTAATTAAAGTGGGGAAATTCACCCTGAAGAGGGGAGTACCATTTTATGGGCCGGGCCCTGTACTAATTCAAGGGAAAAATAACCCAAACACTAGCGTTTCATACATTCTTGTCTCATCCATAACTGTGGGTGCATTTGCGCAGCTTTGGCTTCGAGCTGTGAACCAAATGAGCTCTTCTTTAAAGTTGCTTCTGCAGGGTGTTTATCACAGCAACAGATGCAAAACCAAGGAGGCTTTCAGTTTAAGGTAAAATCTGTGCTAATAGGGAAGCCAAAGCTACAGGAACTTGAAGCTTCTGCAACTAAGACTATAACTTAGAAACCTGGCCCAGGGAGTAGTTCCACTCACAGTCTTTAACCTCAATTAACCTAATCAAGATGCTTCTACATGGATATGGGCCCAGAGGCCCTAGGCGAGTCTAGATTTTATCAATTTGACAACTAAGACCAAATAACACACAAACCATGAATATATTGAATTTATTTTTGTTCATGTTGGGCTTTTAGTACAACATACTTAATAATTATTAAAACAATTAAAGAAAAGTATTGTGTGTATATGATGCGGGGTGGGTCAGGGCAGTTTTGTGGAATCAGTTTCTCTCTTCTCAACTTCGTATGGGTTTCAGGGATTGCGCTCAGGTCGTCATACTTGCTTGGTGAGTACTGCACCCTTTGAGCCACCTTGATCCTAGTATAAGGTACCAAAGAGAGAAACATGATCTGATGAGATTGACTACAGTATAGTGAGACTTGAACGCAGAATATTGGCTAGGAAGCATGTTATTGAATGACAAGAGGTTAATGATTAGCATTACATGAAATATCAACATTTAAAGGGAGCAACTTCAAGAGCCAGAGGGGCAGAAATAAACATTTGTCAGAAGCTAGATGTGGTGATGAATGCCTGTAATCCCCAGCACTCTGGAGACTAAGGCAGGAAGAATACCTTAAGTTCAAAGCCAGCTTGGGCTACATAGCAAGATCCTGCCTCATAAACAAAACAATGGCTTGGTTGATAATGTGCTTGCTTCAGAAAAGTGAGAATTCCTAGAATCAGTAACCTCAGTATTGGAGAGAGACCTGGGGGCTTGCTGTTTAGCCAGTCTTGCCAAATAGGTGAGCTTCAGATTTAGTAAGAGACCTTGTCTCAAAAAATAGAGAGTAGTTGAGAAAAAGGTTGATCTCCAGCCTCCACATGCACATTTACACATGTGCTCCCATATACATGTGTACATATAAACAACAAAAGAGAGCAAAGTTGGCTAGGAGCTCACATACAACAACCATGACATGTTTTTTGGCTTCAGTAGCAAGAAGATTGCTAATGGCTGGTGTCAGTCAGGTAGTGATGACAGAGGTGTAGAGGTAAACATTTACCCATGGCTGTGAGTCTGGGGAGATAGTGAATCAATCGTTAAGAAAGTTAAGCTCAGGTGGGTAATAGTGGCAGATGTCTTTAATTTCAGCACTTGAGAGACAGAGTCAAGTGGATCTCTGAGTTTGAGGCCAGCCTGATTTACAGAGAGAGTTCCAGGACAGCCAAGGCTACACAGAGAAACCCTGTCTTGAAAACAAACAAATAAACAACAACAACAAAAATAAGAAAGTTAAGCTCTGAAGGACTGGAAAGAGGACCGAGGCTTTAGAATTTTGAGACAATTTCCTTTTTTTTAAAAAAAAAAAAAAAGGGAGTCTGCAGAAAGGAAGTACTAGATTGTTGTTTAAATACTATTTTCCTCCTTCTGTTTGATTTTTGCAGAATGAAATCACGGTATGCCCTTATGATTCCAATCATCATATGCCTAAATCATCATTAGCAAAGCACATGGAATCTTGCAGATTGAGGAAGCTGGGCTATGCCAGAGAGGAAGAGGTAACATTTGTTTATTACATCATTTATCAGTAAGTCTGAAGGGTGTATTATGATCCCTTGTAGAACACAGTACTTTGCCTGACTTCACAAATTGTTAGAAACTTCAGTAGTGGTATTATTTCTGTCAAATCTTAAAGCAGACAACTGTGCAGTCTTCAAGAATACTAGCTAAAGTTTCTCTTTTTGTTTTCTCACTGTTTAGGATGAAATGTATAATCCTGCTTTTTTCTATGAGAATTTGAAGATTCCTTCAGTTACTTTGAGTAAGTATATTAGATTATAATTGAAAAAAAGTCTAGTTTTTATATTTTTCTTTAGCAAAAGAATAGATATTAGAGACATGCTTGTGATCAGTGATAATAGGAGTAATTAATACACAATGAAGATAATTCATGTAATGTGAAAACAAGATTGGGCTTATGTTAACAGAGGTGAAAATACTGCAAATTTTTGTGTAGTAGACCAGGCATGGTGGCACACACCTCTAATTTCAGTACTCAGAAGGCAGAGGCAGGCAGATCTCTGTGAGTTTGAGGCCAACCTAGTCTGGCAGAGTGAGTTCCAGGACAGCTAGGACTGTTACAGAGAGAAACCCTGTCTCAAAACAACAAAAAGAAACAATTATATAGTAGGGCACGTGCCTCCCTTCTTGGTTGTAACAAAAATATGACTATGCAACAATGACTGAAGGTACAAGGGAGGGTGGGATTGTGGTCCATCCAATGGGAACTGAAGATAGAGGGAAGATGAAAATGGGAAATGTGTTCCAGTTATTTGCAGTATATGGACAAAGTCTTGATTGATCTCTGGAAACAGGATGTCCTGATTCACCTTAGGTATGTATGTGACTTTTGGTGCGCAGTTGCCTTATTGATTGCCTAAGTTTCATTATTTCTTGTGGTACTGGAGACTGAACCTAGAGTCTGTTATTTTCCAGGGAAGCACACTGTTCCCACACCTTAAAGATTATGATAAATCTAATACACTTCAAATGTTGTCTGGACTCTCAGAGATACTAGTTATTAGTTGCTTAAATTTGTATCTGCTAATCCTGAATGCCTGATTATGTTTTCTGAACTAATTGGAAACTGATCACCTAGTGGACTGGAAAAAAAAATTCTTACTGAGATTATGGACCTTGATTTGGATTTTTCTTTTTCAGATAAAGATTCACAGTTCCAGATAATTAAGCAAGCTAGAACTGCAGCTGGGAACGATGGCGATTGTTACAGTCAAAGTAAGTGTTGTAGTCCAGCTAATTTGAGAATCAAGGTATTTTTTTCCTCATATAAGCATGATATTACTTCTCAAGAAAACCCCTGTGAAATGGTTACACTGAAAAAGGATCAGTTTTACATTTAACAGTGGAATAGCTTACATTGTTTCAACTTGATTATTAGCTATTTCCTATTCAGATACATTGGAAGCTCCCTCAGACTCCATCTCAGCCAGGGGTGCTGTTTTGGCATTATCTGATAGGTGTGGTTGCCTGGTGGGTAAGTTGTTAAAAGATAGATTATTTAGTGAGTAGGTATGCTGGATAAGGATGTCTTCTTGTTTTGTTCTATTGGGGTGCTTGAAAATGTTGAAAAACACGTACCACTAAACATGTAGTCTCCATTGCCGCTCTTGGAATGTTCCCTCCTGAGTCTGTACCAGGAAAGCACAAGCACAGTGCTTTACCTGCTGTGGTCTTACATGGTTTGTGGGGTCTCATACCCAGCTTTGGAGCTGTTTTCAAAGGGTTCTGCCTTAGAATTCGACAGAAACTAGAATAAAAAAAGTTAACTATGAACTAAAAGAACAGCTTCCCTCAAACAGAAGGAATGAAGGTATTAAAGGGTTTAGACTTTTAAGTCCGGGTGTGACATATAGTCAGAGCACAACTGGCTCCTCTTGCCAAGGTTGTCTTTCTGTGGGAGGTGGACTGCTCCTTCCCGTCCCTTTCCCCGTTGCCGTGTTCCCCACCCCACCCCACCCCACCCCACGCCCAAGTCGTTATGCAGGTTTTCTTCCTTGTTGAAATTCAATCTTTCCCCATGTGTCACTATCTGAGTTGTCCTGTGGCTTTAGAAGGAAGATTGTTTTGTCCTTGGCCTGTGTCTCTTGTGTTAGTTACTCAGTAGCTGGAAACACATTTTTGATTTGTGTATTTGTGGGGGGAGGACTGGGGGTGAGGGTGGCACATGTGCCATAATGAAGGGTAGAGGTCCAAGGACAACTTTAGGAAGTGAATTCTCCCCTTCCACAGTGTGGCTTCTGAAGGTTGAACTCCTGTGGTCAGGCTTGGTGGCAAGCATCTTTACCCACTGAGCCACCTTGCCAGCCTAAACCTCCCACATTGGTGCCTGTTGGCCTTCAGCTCAGCTTTTCAGTTTACAGATTACTGATCTGTGATCACTGAAGTCTTTCATGGTCTGTTGTTTCTGTTTGTTGGCTCTGTTAGTTAATAGACTAGTAGAATTAATTTTTTCAGAAAAATGAAGTTTTGTTTTTTGAGAGTCTTGCCTTTTAAGACATTGACTCTTAACTGTAGATAGAAGTTTCTTCCCTGCCCAGTCCCACAGCTGTTCTTACATTGATTATAAACTGTTTAGACAGTTAGCTCAGGCTTACTATTAGGTAGCTCTTATAGCTTAAATTAACCCATAATTCTTATCTATGTTTAGCCACGTGGCTTGGTTTCTTTTCTCAGTAAGACAGTCTCTTCTTCCTTCCTCTGCTTCTGGATTATAACTGACTCTCTGCCTTTCCCAGAATTCTCTTAGTCTGGTCACTGGCTTATACTTCCTGCTACTGTCCAGTCAGCGTTTTATTAAACTAATACGATTGACAAATCATTACAGCATGCAAGAGCCTTATTCCACAGCACTTAACTGGCTTAGATAGATTAATGATTTGTTTTGGAGTTGAAAGAGTACTTGGATCATGGAATCCAGGGTCTATATTTTACAGATAGGAAACTAACTGGCTGATAGGGCCAGTTGAATAACGTCCTTGTGTGTTTGTTCTAAAAGCCTGGTGCTTTTGTTCTTTAGTAAGGTTCTCCCCCTCTGCACCTTCTCCCCTTGTTTCTTTGAGACAGGGTCTCTAGCTGAGGCTCCCTCAGTCTGACAATGACCCTATCTCAGCCTCCCTTGTGAATGCTGGAGATCCTGGTGTGTGCCACACATCCAGCTGATCCTTTTATTTTATTTTTTTTATTTATTATTTTTAAGTTCTTTATCTCTGAGCTCTTTTGCATGTTCCATTTCTTTTTCCCAGCAAGCTGTGCTGTGTTGGAGAAGTGTTTTCCCTTCTCTAGGTGAAGAAACACAGAGGGATGCAAGGCTGCATCCGGATGAAATTCTGTCTGTGTCACAGAAGAACTGAGTTCTTCTATTTTGTGTTAGAAATGGTCTTCATGTAGTAAAAGTCATGGGCTGGAGTTCTTTCCCGTGTTCATATGTGTTACATCACTGTGAGCACGTCGGACTGCACGCACACGCTCACGCCAGTGCTGCTCACCCTTCGCTCGTCTGAAGGAGAACGGCTGCCACCCACCCTTGCATAAGTAGCTTGGAAGTTTTGTTCTTCTGTGCAGTAGAACCGTTGTCTTGTCTTTGGAGAATAGGCCTGACAAGTGCTAAAGTAACTAATAGACATTCTGTATGAGAAAAAACTAATGTGCAGAAAGTGTTAGTATGTTGTGGATGGTTTTGTATAAGTGAATGATTTAGAAAATGTCACAGTATGAATTTATAAACTAGACAGTAAAATTTAGATGTTGAGCTCAGTTCATCACAGAAACGGTTATTTTGGTTTTTTATTTATTTATTTATTTATTTATTTATTTATTTATTTATTGGTGTGGTACTGGGGATTGAATTTAGGACATCTAAGAATTGCTTTGAACTTTATAGAGAAACTTATTTGACTATGAATTCTATCTTAAAATTGGATTGTGGCCGTGTGGTGGTGGCACACGACTTTAATCCCAGCACTGAGGAGGCAGAGGCAGGTGGATCTCTGTGAGTTCGAGGTCAGCCTGGTCTACAAGAGCTAGTTCCAGGACAGGCTCCAAAGCTACACAGAGAAACCCTGTATCAAAAAACAAAACAAACAAACAAACAAAAAACAACCAAAACAAAAATATTGGATTGCTTTGAGTAACTATTTTAATGTGATCTGTAACCCTCCTTTAAAAATATGTTTAAATCCCATGTTGGGGGTTCTGCTTTTTTTTTTTTTTTAAGCAGAATTATCTTTGTGGTCCACTTATGTTCTAGATATTTTCACATCTTTGACCTGAAGACAGAAATCCTTTCACTGCCTTCTTACTGATTTATTTATGTGAACATGAAGTTTAGGGTCCATGAGAACGGAAGTCTATTGGCAATGAATGTGTGTTTTCGTTGTGCCTATTGTGCCAGTCAGACCTAAGCTCTGCTGACCTCCCCATGATGGGAACAGCCTAGGCCTAGGTGTTTGTTTGCTGTCCTGTGCAGCTCTTTTGACTGGTTTTATAACAAAGATATTAATTTTGATCATAAATAGCAACTTTATACTTAGTGGTTTATCTTTTTCTGCAGTATTAAGCATTTATGTTGCTGTAAGTTTCCTGACACATATTTGAGACATGGCCATGATTTGCTATCAGTGTTCTATAGAAGAACCTTGGAGGGCCATTTGAGCAAGTTAGTTTTCTCCCATGAGCTTTATTTATTTATCTTTTAATTTAATGTTAGAGTTTGTCTCTGTGTCGATTCTCTGTACAGTCATAAGTGCCACACAGAGACAGTTCCTTTTACTAAAATATGTGTGCTGCAGGTAAGTGATAACAAGGAAAAATGTGCATTAGAGTAAACTGCTGTCTGGTTTTGGATGGATGAGAGTTCTGGAGATGGGAAGGAGTGATACTTGCATATAGTGAAGTCTGGTCCAGTGCTCCAAACTGTGTAAGTAAAACTGCTAAGAAGGATAAATTGTGTTTCATTTATATTTTACCACAACTTAAAAAATGCGGAAGAGGACACAGACTTACAGCAATTACAGCACATAAACCGTATGGAAACTTATAGTTTGAAATTTTACACTTCCTATAAATGAAGCTTGCTTAAGTGTGCTTATCCTTTTTTTTTAAATCAAAAATAAACTGTCATGAGAGATTTGAAATGTAGTTTGTTGCTTAACCTTTTCTGTACTTTTTCTTTTTCAGTAATTGGGGTGAGTATAAAGAGGAATTAGAAACCTGAATGTACTCCTTATTTAAAGATATGCAGTATCCTTTTTGCAAATGATATCCTTTTAAAGTATCACTGAAACTTCTGGCTTTATCTCAATAGTTGTCACTCTTAGAAGTCTTGGTTTGGAATT
The DNA here is from genome assembly GCF_982192425.1 of Myodes glareolus. NCBI lineage: Eukaryota > Metazoa > Chordata > Mammalia > Rodentia > Cricetidae > Myodes > Myodes glareolus. The sequence goes on from NC_142039.1 coordinate 54,632,112, forward strand.
CTGATTGAGTTTTGATAAGTTTAAGTATTAGTTTCTATAGTAAAGAAATTTAAGATTAATTAATAAAAGAACTTTGAGCTTGATTATCTTACTGTTTTCTACATTTTGTATTTTTCCTCTCTGATTTTTAAAGTTGATATTCAAAGGAATTAGACTCACCAAAGCCTGTTTTATATAGAAATTATGTTAACACCAGCTACATAAAGTCTTTTGATAGTGCCTCAGCATCAGAGTGGCTGATTTAAGAGGGAGTCATCCCTCCCCACTCATTTCCAGCCCCTTGTAACAATGTCCAGGTGTCATTATCTCATCTGTTAAACCACAGCCTCGGTGCCACTGAGCTCTCCTGAGCTCGAGGAGAAGCGTGTGTGCTGGCATTTCCTCTTCTATTTCTTTCTTTCTGCTCTTTGTATGCTTAGCTCTTAGTGTGCTCTTATTTGAATTCTCTAGCCTCTTATCTAAGCAGTTAATGAGGGCTCGTGACCTAGCAAACATTAGCATTCCTTTAGCAGTGATGTTCTGTCTGCAGTGGGAAGATTTGTTTTCAACTGCTTTGTTTACAGTTACAATCATTTTATTTCTTTGAGAATGTTTGAATCTCAAAACAAAATTTTTCTTCGATGTTTTAATACATCATACCAAGGTATTGTATATATTTATTGTTCATTCATGAGCAGATTTTAGAATGATCATAACTATTGGGTGCACTGCTGTTCCCTTTTTGTTTGATTTAGTTAAGCCAGCATACTTCCTATTTCGGAAATTAAAACTAGTCTAAATAGTCTTCTCCTGGTCTTAGGAAATTTAGGATTTCTACTTAAAAAAAAAAAAAGAGTCTGACTGTATAGCCCACCCAGCTTGACCTCTTGCTATGTAGGCCTGGCTGTGACCTTCCCAATCCTGAGAGCTAGGATTACCGGTGTGTGCCACCATACTTGACTTAATTTCCATTTTTATTCCCTATTTTAGTCATTGCACAGATGTAGTGAACTTGAGTATTGAACTATCTAGTGCTTCATCTGAGTTATTCTTACATACTCATGGCCCTTTAGTTTGTTTTCAGAAGGAAAAATGTACATTGCCTACTAAAAATATTTTCAGCTTTTATCAGGAAAAAAGGCAAATACACGGAAATAATTCATATTTTATATAGAGGTTGTACTTAATAAATTATACAAAAGCTTTCTTAGCCTGTTCCTATGGCTTGTGCCTGTAGTCCGAGCTTCCTGGGAAGCTGAGACAGGAGAAGCCTTCAAGAATGCCTTGTAGTTGAGAGTCTGCGCCAGCCTGGCAAGCATGGCAAGACCTCATCATGAAGGGAAAACAGGCTTTCTAGTGAGCGAGTTGGTTCCTGTGGTTATTACTACCTGGTTTCATAGACCTGGCTTAACCTTGTTGGAAGAGAACAGCAGACATCATGAACATTAACATTTACCACATCCTCTTTTTTATGTAAAAAAAGTAGCTTGTGTTAGTATTGCATTGTTATAGCACATATTTAAAGAGAGTGTTAAGTCCACAAGCTTCATCATTTGCTCTTGTCTTATTTTACCTTAGGAATGTATTCTTCAGTGCCTGTTGAAGTTCCTCTGAATCACAAACGATCTGTGTGTGACCTCACCCAAGCAGATCGCCTTGCCCTTTATGATTTTGTCATTGAGGAGACAAAGAAAAAGCGCTCTGGTTCTCAAGTCATTGAAAACGACAGCGATCTGTTTGTAGACTTGGCTGCTAAAGTCAATCAAGGTTTAAGATGAACACCATTCTTTACATTTCTTGTCATTCTGTCTCATGAGTGTTAGTAAAGTGATTTTATTTTTGTGCCACTTGAGGTGGGGTATGGTGGTTTTGCACCATCTCTTATTGACATTATTGATTAATGGTATTGCTTACGAATGGAGTTTTACTTTGACTTGTACTTTAAATAGCTCCACATATAAAAATACTATTTGTCTGTAATCTGTGGAGTTGAACAATTCTATGTTTACCTAGTGGGTTTAAAAAAAAATAAAGGAGCCGAGCTGTGGTGGTGTGGTGGAGCATGCTTTTAATCCCAGCACTTAGGAGGCAGACCTCTGAGTTTGAGGCCAGCCTGATCTACAAAGTGAGTTCCAGGACAGGCAAGATAGTTACACAGAAAAACCTTGTTGATGGGAGGGGGAGTGATTAAAAAATAGTTTGTGTACATAATATATATTTTTTGAAACTTTTTGTGTGTTACCTTGAAACATACTGAACAGGATTATTCCTAACAATAGGTTCTTAATTTAAAAGTGAGGCTAAAGAGAGATCAGTGGTTAAGAGCTTGTAATGCTCTTGCAGAGGACTCAAGTTTGGTTCTCAGTACTCACATTGGGTGCTCACAGTTGCCTGTAACTCCAGCTCCAAGGGATCAGATGTCCTATGGACTTCCCAGACACTCTCACTCACAAGGACAAACCCACAGACATACATATAATATAATATAATATAATATAATATAATATAATATAATATAATATGTATTATATATATTGCATATTATGAATTGGAAAGCTTCTAAGGATGTAATAAGTTTATTCTTTCACTAGATAATAGCCGAAAAAGTCCAAAATCTTACCTGGAAATCCTGGCAGAAGTGAGAGATTATAAAAGAAGACGTCAGTCCTATAGAGCCAAGAATGTTCACATAACCAAGAAGTCATATACTGAGGTGAGTGTCACATCATTCTGCGGTGTTTGTGTGGAGAGTAAAAATTCCCCATGGTTTTCTGGTCTGGTTTATGCCCTGAGAATCCCACACAGGTTGGTACTTGCCCAGTGTTTGCAGGCCCACCTCTCTGCCAAGCAGAGGCTTTCCTGGTACTAACGTCATCTGTGAAGGTTGTGTAACCTTTTAAAGACATTTCTTTTTGAGAAAGTGGCACTGTGTTGTCATGAGAGTATAAATTTGGGCTTTTCACCTGCCCTTGGCTTGAGAGGACGGGGAGTATGTTAAGATTGGCTCTCTATGTAGTCCTTTCTGTCCTCGCCAGGTTGGTCTTGAACTCACAGATCCTCTTGCCTGGAATTAAGGGCTTGAGTTTTGACTCTACTGTTTGTCGTTGACTTGCATGAGCTATTTGAGCTTTTTTTTGTTTTAAATTTTTTTGATTTTTTTTATGCATATGCCTTAGCCTTAGTATATATGTGTGCATTATGTATGTTTAGGTGCCCATATCGTCCAGAAGAGGGTGTTGGATCTGGAACTGGGTGCTGAGAATTGAACCTGGGTCCTTTTGAAGAGCAGCCAGTGCTCTTAGCACCCTTTCCAGCCCCACTGAGCTTTCTTAGATTCTGGGAGAGACCCCTCCTCCTTTTTAAAATAGTAAAACCTTAGCAGGGTTTTCATGAGGATTAATAAAGATAATATAAATTCCTAAGCCAGGCAGTGGTGGCACATATCTTTAATCTCAGCACTAGCATGGCAGAAACAGGCGGATCTCTGAGTTCGAGGCCAACTTAGTCTACAGAGTGAGTTCCAGGACAGTTAAGGCTAGCTATACAGAGAAACCCTGTCTTAAGAAAACCAAACAAAACCGGAAAAAAAAGAAAGAAAAAGAAATTCCTCAGTACATAACTGTGACTTTTTGCATAAATATTTTTCAAGATTTATTCTTATTTCATGTATGCTTTGCTTGCATCTGCATCAGTGTATCACATGTGTGCGAGGCCAGAAGGGTGTGTTAGATCGCTAAGAGTGGAGTCATGAGTGTCTGTGAGCTCTGTGTGGATACTGGGAGCTGAGTGCAGGTCCTCTGCAAGACAAACCAGTGCTCTCAGCTGTTGACTGTCTCCCCAGCCTCTGAAACTTTAACGCTTTTACAGTACTTTACCAAATATTTAGCCTGAATTTTCAAAAAAATTTTTATTACTTCAGTCATTGGCTCATTCATTCACTGAGACAGGGACCCTCACTGTCTGTAGCCCAGAGCCCAGACTGTCCTGGACCTCACGGTGTAGCTCAGGGTGAACTGACTTTCAGCAGTCTTTCTTTCCGTACTCCTGAGTGCTGGGCTTACTTTCATGAGCAGCCATGCCTGTGAGAAATGTTGTGCTTTTGTTGTAAATCAGTCTCTTTATGATAAAATATCTAGACTTAGTTTTAGGTCTTGTTTAAGTGGGAAAAATTGATGAGTTTTTGGTACATAAATTACTTTACCCAGACCCAGTTCCCATATTAAACTCTAATTGCTCTGTATGATTTCGTCCCTGATGTCAAAGGTCTTACAGTCTTACCTCATTTTGTCTGTATTTTGCTTCGTCCAGCGTGTCTTTGAAGCTGTCTGGTGACACACTCTTCCCTCTGTGCTCTGACACACGGTCCGCCTTCCATGCAGTGCTCTTCTTTCTGCTGCGTAAGGGCCGCTCATCCACGTCCACAGTACCGGCTGCGGCTGCTTCTGAGCTGCCGCTGGTTCCTTATAATAACACTGCCACACACCCAACCTTGCTTTTCTTACAGTGGTTTTTATAATTAGAATATGTTTTGGACTTGCCTATCCCAGGAGAAGTCTGGAGCTGTATGGTGCTATAGGCTCTCAAATATTTGATTCTTCACTAGGTCCCCTCTGGTCTCATATCTTTGGAATTATGTTACTATTGGTATTCTTTATCATTTTATGATCGACCTTTTCTTATGGAAATACTTAAGCATACTCAAGGGAACAGCACCGTGTAGGGAATTTATGTTCTCTTAATTGTCTACTTCCTGCCTCTACACTTGACAATTTACCCCTTCTTTTGGCTTTATTTGCATTTTACCCTTTCCAACTTCCGTTTCATGCCTTATATAATTTAGTATGCCCTGGACTGGAACCTGAATTTTGACAAGTTTCAGCAAAAAGCTGCTGTAAGGTGTGCAAAGGTGATGGTAACAAGATGTCATCTGAGCTTTTAGTGCTGTGAGTGAAACGTGTTACGGACTCTGAGTGCTAAAGTCTGAGGAGCAGTGCTTCTTTTTAAAAGGTTAGATTGGTGTGAGGTCTTAGAGACCATCGCTCCGAGGGAAAAGGGAATCAAGGAAACTTAAACTCCTGGCCTTTTCCTGTGTGGTAGACCTGTGCTAGGTGGGTTCTACGTGGGTATCTAAGTTAGGGTTTCTGTTGCTGTGTAGAGACACCATGACCACAGCAAGTCTTATAAAGGAAAACATTTAATTGAGGGGTATTATCGTTCAGAGGTTTAGTCCGTTATCATCATGGCAGGAAGCATGGCAGCCTGCAGGGAGACACAGTGCTGGAGAAGTTGCTGAGTTCTACATCTGGGTCAGCAGGCAGCAGGAAGAGAGAGTGACACTGAGCCTGTCTTGAGCTTCTGAACCCTCAAAGCCCACCCCCAGTGACATACTTCCTCCAACAAGGCAGTGCATCCAATAATTCTGTGGGAGCCGTTTTCATTCAAACCACCACAGTAGGCTTTCATGAACTCACGTAGAGCTATCAAAAAGTAGTCTAAGCAGGGCAGTGGTGGTGCACGCCTTTAATCCCAGCAAGCACTTGGGAGGCAGAGGCAGGTGGATCTCTGAGTTCAAGGCCACCCTGGTCTATAAGAGCTAGTTCCAGGACTGCTAGGGCTGTTACACAGAGAAACCCTATCTTGGGGTAAAAAAAATAGTCTAATGGGGTTGCTCTAGAGATAGGTACTAGAGCTGGGCCGTGACTGAGAATGTGTGTGGCTCATGCACTTCTCCTGGCTCAGACTGGGCTGCCTTGGGGTTTCCGTGGGAGAATATATAGTGGGTAAGAAGTAGGGGTAAGGATTTTCCAGATGGAAAGCAGAGAACATTGGTAAGCATTGGTAATTTAAAGATTAAAAATGTTGAGAGTCTTTTGGGAATACCTGGAGCTTAGGGTCCTGTGGAAACTGCCTAGTGTGCTCACTAAGGCATCTACTGTGTGGTGTCCCGAAGTCATGGAGGACTCCCAAGCCCTGTTGTTCTGTGTTTAGCTTTTGGAGCTATTGAAAGTTTCTCTGAGGGAGGGGAAAACTGCAGTCAAGTCTGAACTGTAGTGACTTTCTGTTTGTTTGTTTGTTTTGAGACAGGGTTTCTCTGTGTTATCCTGGCTGTCCTAGAACTCACTTGTAGACCAGGCTGGCCTTGAACTCCCAGAGATCTGTCTGCCTCTGTCTCCTGAGTTCTGGGTTTAAAGACTTGGTCTACTATGCCTGGCTCTATAATGTCTTTCTTTGGTAATTGCCCCTATTTCCTATACTTTGAAACATTTCCTTGGCAGACAGGAGAGGTCTCAGATCTGTTTTTGTTTTATCTGTCTTCCCTGGGACGAGTCCTGTGTTTGATAGTGTGGGTTAGATAGAAGAGAAGCTTTGAAGAGGTTCTCAAAGCTTAGGACTTGACTCTTTTCAAGAACATCTGTGAAGTAACTGTGATATTTCACACTCTGTCTTTCATCTTGGTTTAATTGTAAGGTTTTAAAGTCCTGTGCAGATAGAAATATTCATACAGAAGTTATGAAACTAGGAGCAGCAATCAGAATTCTGCACAACTTTACATTTTAGGTACTGTGCCTTGTGTGCTCACCATTTCCCTCCACCCTCTTCCTTTTTGTTCCTTCATTCTTTTTTAATTTTTTAAAAATTTACTTGTAACGTGATGGGTTCATTCTGATGTTTTAGTGTACATGTGCCGTTGTTCTTTGCTCTTATCCATAAACTCCCCATTGTCTTCTGTTGTCTCTGCCCCCCCTTTGCTGGTCCCTCCCCAACTTCAAGTAGTCCTCCTTCTGCCTTCATGTCACATGCATTTCATTCTAAATCTCTTTCTGTGTGCCCTTTCTCGACAGTGCTTCATTGTGTGGCCCAGGGTGTTCTAGAATTCCTTTGGTGTTGGGATTATAGGCATAGCCACCCAACCATTTTTTCTTTCTGTACATCATTTACTATTTTGTATCTGTACATTTTTTCCTTGAGTTATTCAAGAGTAAATTTCATACATTATGATTCTTGATCCCAAAATGGTATGTGTGTTTCCAGAGAATAAGACTATTTACTTTCATAGTCATAACATAACTCCAACTTCAAATTTAATATTGAAATAATGCTGCCATCTACCATCTATTCACCAGTGTGACCAGTGCCTACTCTATAGTTCCTAAATACATGCGTCTCATAGTCCATTATATTATAGCCCTTAGCAAAGTTTTTAGTGAAGTCAAGCAGAGATTTTTCTAAAAGATTTTATTTTTAGTTACATATATGTGTGTGATCATATGAATATGAGTGTGGGTGCCCAAGGGGCCAGAGAGGACATCAGATCCCCAAATTCTGAGTTATAGGTGATTGTAAGCCACACCACCTGGATGCTGGAAACCAGATTTGTTCTTCTGGAAGAGTAACAGATTCTTTTAACCTTGAACCATCTCTCCAGCCCCGTTTTTCAGGTTTTATGATTTTGAATTTTAGAGCAACTTCCCTGTCTGACGTTTGGTTTTTACTCCTTCCAAGGTAATTCGGGATGTGATAAAAGTGCACATGGAAGAACTCAGTAACCACTGGCAAGAACAGGAAAGAGCAGAAGATGGTGCTGAAAAGTATGTCATTGTCTTTACTGATGAGGCGTTTGCTTATTTAATTTTCTGTTTGTGTTGAACCCAGGGCCATGCACTTGCTGTATAGTAGTGTGTCTCTCATGTGCTGTAATTGTGGGCTTGCATACTATGTCTGGCTTAAAGTAGTGTCTTTTTAACTATCACCTATATGTACTATTAAACCATAGCATTTCCAAGATTCTTGGTAATATGCTGTGATTCATTGGTGCTTGTTTATTGCCAGTGCTCAGAATTACTGTTCTTAGTGTTGTGATATTGTCAGGTATAGGGATGAGCAATCATATTAGGGAAATAATTAAGTAATATTACAGGGGTTGTTTCTTTGACTGCTACCTTTGTGGAATACAAGATTAAGCTTGTTTCTTTACACTCTTGATGCCATTGGTATGATACAGAATATTATACATTAGGTTGGTGGTCTGTGTGTGCAGTGAGACCACTGGTGGAAGGAACTGGTGGGTATTCCTTTCTGTGCTGCAGGAATGAAGAAAGGCGATCAGCTTCGGTAGACTCACGACAGTCTGGTGGAAGCTATCTGGATGCGGAAAATTCACGACATAGAAAGGCTCGGAGTAGGAGCCCACACAAACGAAAAAGAAATAAAGATAAAAATTCTGAGTCAAGAAGAAGGAAAGAGAGGTGAGTCTGTCTACCCCTGAGTTACCCAGCATTGTTGACTTTGTTGTAGAATGTAGGAATAAGCTAAGGTCAGGGAGGAATCAATGGAATTCTTCAGAGTTACTGTAGCTTACTTCATAGACTACCCCTGTAGTGTTGTATTCCTAGTTCTGTGTGCGTGGTAAAACATTGCCTTCCCTCAGCCCCTTCCCTTTGTGGTATTGGAAGTTGAACGTAGAGGCTCATGCATGGTAGACCAAGTGCTCTACTGCTGAGCTATAACTTTAGTTCTTTTCTATATATATATATGTATATGTGTGTGTGTATGTATATGTATATGTATGTTTTTTTAATTTTGAGACAGAAACTGACTCTGTTACCCAATCTGGCCTTGAACTCACTATAGAATTCAGGCTGACCTTGAGTCTTTGATCCTCTTGCCTCTGCTTGCCAAGTAGCCTGGATTATAGACTTGTACCACCAGGTGACCTGCTTGGTGCCCCCACCTCTTTTTTTAAAAAAATCACTTCTTAACCTGATGTGAAAATAATGTCTAGATAAGGCAGTGTTATGATATTGCTTAGACCTTCTGTTCATATTGTTCTCTCTTGTTTCGCATTCTTCATGCTAATTCCCTAGCTGAAATATTTTTAGAATCATACACATCCTAATTTTAATCAGTAAATTTTAACTTGGTAGTATAATTTTGATAACTAGGAGATATGAATTAATGTTAAATAATATATTTAAACTATCTAATCTTGTATGCCACCTGCTTATTGGGCATCCTCCTGGATGTCACATTCACCAGGGCTCTGACTAAACTGTTTCGCGTCCTGTCCTTCCCTAGTACTCCTGTCCTGGTTGGTGGGATAACCCTCTCAAACTTATCTAAGCCGGAAATCATTCACTGCCTACCATTGGTCAGGTCCAAATTTCTGTCCATTCTGCTGTGTGCCTCTCTCCTGTTCCCGTTGCTGTCTGAACAGACTAGAGAATAATAGTCATCTTTGAGTTGCTGTCTGAACTTAAACGCTGTGACTCCATTTCTACTGTGCTGCCCAAGTGAATTTTCTTAAAACTGAGCAGCAGCAAAATCCCCACTTCTTTGAATGGCTTTCAGCATTTAGGATCTGTTTCTGTTTATTTCTTGTACTTTCCATTACCCCATGGAGTGCAGAATCTGCCCTGGGTAGCCTGACATGAGTTCTCATTCATAGCTATGCCATTTTGCACCGTGTCCTTCTATTTTTTTTTTTTTCTTTTTAAAGGCTTGCTTGGTAAAGCCTTATCTTTTCCTGAGCCGATGGTCTTACCTAGCACAATATTGTTTGTTGAACTTAGTAGTTTCTTCCCCAGGAGAAGGGTAACTCTGGAAGGCAGGGTCTGTGTCCTACTTGGTTTTGCTGTTGTATCTGTTTGTTTTTTGTTTTTCTGAAACAGAGTCTCACAGGGTCACTCTGGTTGTCATGGAACTCACTATGTAGACAAGCTGGTCTTAAACTTACAGAGATACACCTTAACTCTGCCTCCCAAGTGCTGGGATTAAAGGTGTGCACCACCATGCCTGGCTCTTTGGTTTGATGTGCACAGTGCTGTCAAACACTAGATTTTCACATGGTGTGTCTCTGCAGAGCCAATGGTAAAGAAGAATTAGTGAATCCTTTTTTAAAAAAGTTATTTGCCGGGCTGTGTTGGTACATGTCTTTAATTTAATTTAATAATTCAAGAGGCAGAGGCAGGTGATTTTGAGGCCAGCCTACTTTATAAAGTGAGTTCCAGGGCAGTCAGGACTGTTACACAGAGAAACTGTGTCTAGAAAAAAAAATAATAAAAGTTATTTATGTTATGTGTGTGTGCCTGCATGAGCTTATGTACACCCAGTGTGTGCAGATGCCCATGGAGGCCAGAAGAAGACACTGGATGCCCTGGACCTGTAGCTACAGACGCTTATAAGCTGCCTGGGTGATGGGAACTAAACCCTGGTTCTCTGCAAGAGTAGTCAACATTCAAGCCAGCTCTCTAGTCCAAGTAAAGCTTTTTCTATTGGCCTGACAGTTTTGCTAATCTTACTGTTATTTTGTAGGTCTAAAGCTAACTGTGATGTAGTTCTCTTACAATGATGAAATGCTTGCTTAGTTACCCCTCTGACTCCCACAGATGAACTCTTCCATCTAGTAGACACTGTACTTTGGCTCTTTACAGAGTTGACATCTCTAATCAATCCCTATAAACTTACATTGGAAGTCGTCAATGTGAAAATGAAGTAGTCTTGTTAGAGAGGATAACCAGTGTACACACAGGAAATACTTCCTCCTAGTGTAAGGCCGATTTCTACATTCATTCCTAAAATAGAATGAGTTAGAGAGGTTGAGACAGCAGCCAGAATAAGGAAGTCAGCTAATTTAATTTTTTTTCTGTACCTTTAGTATTCTATTTGAAATGGATTCCCTGGTCATCTAACATTAACATATATTCAGAGTTATTTTAAAGCAAATCTCCTAAGTATAATCCTATTTTGCTTATCTTTTCCCCCTTTCTTTTACTTTTGAGATATCATGTCCTCCTCCTTGTCATTCCTCCCTCCAAACTTCTATATACCCCTCCTTGCTCTTTCAAATTCATGACCTCTTTTTCATTTATTGTCCTTGTATGCATATATATATATATGCATATGCATTCCTAAATATAGCCTGCTCAGTCTGTATGTTACTTGTATATATGTTTTCAGAGCTGACCATTTGGTACTGATTGGATAACCAAATGGTCGCTCTTTCAAAATACTGTTTCTCCTGCTCTGAGAATTCCTTAGTTGCCTATAGTTCTTTGTGTAGGCTAGAGGCTTCATGGGCTTTCCCCAGTCCTCTTTGGTATGTCTGCTCTTGTCTTTGCTCTGGACCTGTATAGGTAGTTATGTTAGTGAGACTTTATGAGTGTAATTTCTGAAATTACGAGGAGATAGTCATTCCCTGATCCTCTGGCTCTTATCATCTCCCTGCCCCGTTTTCTGCGGTATCCCCTGAGCCTTAGGTGTGGGGGTGTTTTGTAGATGAATCTGTCCATTGGTGCTAGGCTCCACAACTCCACATTTTGGTTAGTTGTGATTTTCTGTAATAGTCTTGTGTCTGTTGTAAAGAGAAATTTCCTTCATGAGCGGTGAGGATTACATTTAACTGTGGGTATAAGGACAAATATTTTAAGTAAAGTTAGGGGCTATACTGGTTTAATAAAGTGGTAGTTGAAGGCTCTCTTCCTAGATCCATGACTTTACTACCCCTGGGTAGTTAGCTAGGTCTCCAGTACTAGGCATGACTTCTTCTGTTGAGCAGGCCTTAAGTTCAATTAGAGAACTTTTGGATACCAACAAGGTATTTGTGCCACTATTGGCACCCTTAGGACTATTGTGCCGTGCTTGTTGATGTGGTTCATAAGCATCATAGCTGAGTAGGACTGTTGGTTGCTTCCCTCCTTTGGAAGTTTGCATGGTGATTTCTGGTACCCTGAAAGCTAATCGTCAAGGAGAAGGAATTTATTCTTGTCAGTTCCAGCTCAGGGGTCTCTGGGCTCTGTGTCTGAAGTGCATGGTGTCTTCAGCAATAGGGACTTACCTTCCACCTCTGAGGGGCAGCCAAGAACAGCGGCAATGACCTTTAATTCTTTGGGAGTTTCTTGAACAACTTCCACCAACAACTCAGAAGAAGGCTTCTCATACCTGGTTGGGGGTTTTGTTAGGTGGTCTTTGGCTCTTGGAGGGAGCATTGTCAGGCCAGGTGAGAAAATTTCATATAAATTGTGTATTTGTAAACAGACTTAGGTTTTGTTTTTGTTAGCTAGTTAGCAGTATGATTCCTTATAACTTTTTTCAAACATCTTTATTATTATTTTGCCCTTTTATTTCTTTTGTATTTATCTCTTTTCCTCTCTCTAATTAGAGCCTCCTCATTTTGCTTACCTATATTTTAATCTTGATCTTAATTTTAGTCATTTAACTTTCTCTTTTTACTATTAAGTAGAGAGTATTGTCAACTGGGAGTGGTGATGTATGTCTTTAATCTCAGTACTCGAGGCAAAGACAGGTAGATCTCTGAGTTCAAGGCCAGCCTGGTCTACATAGTAAGTTCTAGGCTAGCTGGGGCTATATAGTGAGACTGTCTCAAAAAAAAAAAGTATTCAGTTCTAAATGCATGTCTTAGCTTATCATAGTTTATGTCTGGTAAAAATAACTTTGTTGAATTACTACAAAGCTCTAATATAAATAATATGTCTCATAATTTTATGCCTATTTATTTCAGGGATGGAGAAAGACATCATGGTCATAAAAGAAGAAAACAAAAAATATAAACAGAATGTGACTGCTTTTGGAATACATGTGCTGGTGTTTTAATTATCTTTGCATAGAAGAAAATGGCTGTTATGATCATATAATACTGAGTATTTTAATAAATGTTTCAAACCATGAATCAAATTGTACCATACATGTTTGTATTTTCCTTAATGTTTTAATAGATTCTTAATATTTGTTTCATTGTTTTGGTAATATAGCTAACAGTTTTCTTCTTTTACTAGTCAGTACTTCAAGTAGGCAAATTATACATGAGAACATTCTCCTTGTAGGAAGTTAAACTGAGGTTAGAGTCTTCCCAGCAGTGACTACTGTTTATCACTATACTGGAGAGTTGTAATCTGGGAGAGCAATCTAATTGTCTTTCTGTGTTCAAGCAATCCTCCTGCCTCAGCATCTTGTGTGCTGGGACTAAAAGCATGTGCCATCAAATTGGTGTTTTAAGTCTCAGAAGTTGGCCACTAGGTACATAGTAAGCATTAACTATTCTTAGTTTATTTAACAAAGTCAAGGGCAAAAAAAAAAAAAAGTATTGTGAGAGATAGGAAATGTTGGTGGGAAAGTCAGGCTTGAACAAACACGTAAGCTGGAGGTAGAGGCAGGACTACAAATCTGATGTTAGCCCCTTTGGCAGGTCCTTCAGAGTTGATGACTGCAGTGCCTTCCTCCTGCACCCCCACCCCAGTCCTTTTCCCCAGCAAAGGCAGACAAGGGTGGCCCAGTCACATCAGGGGGTCAGAAGGTGAACTTTACTCTCCAGTTGGGTGAGCTTGTGTGTCCCAAGAGGAGCAGAAAGAATGGGGGTGGGAAGACAAAGTGAAGGCAGAAGCATCAAGTTCGTTGTCCTAATGGATGTAGTGATCCCTGGCAACACCTGTCTGACAGCCTCTGGTGCTAGATGAGCAGCCAGCACAGAACTAATTCCTGACAAAAGGCCTGGGCACCTGTTTTGTATCTTGTACTCCTGGGACTGCTAGAAAGGGCTGCATCCATGTTGCCTGCCCCCCCTTCACCCCCAACTCCCTTCTCAAACTCTCTCACCCCTAATTATACACTGTTTTGATTTATACAGAGTTCGTGCATGGCAATTGTAATGGCCAATCTGGTTGTCAGCTTAACACACCTGGGAAGTAGGACTCTCATTTGAGGGGTTGCCTTCAGCAGAGTGTCCTGTGGGCATGTCTGTGGAGCGTTTTTCTTGATTGCTAATGGATGCAGGTGGGCCCAGTCCTTTGTGGGCGGCATCATTCCCAGGCAGGTGGGCCTTGGCTGTGTAACTGAGAAGATCAGGGGAAAACAAGTCCATAAATAGTATTCCTGTGTGGTCCGTGCTTCAGTTCTTGCCTTGAGTTCCTGTCCTGGCTTCCCTTGATGAACTGTAACCTGTAAGCTGAAGGAACGTTTTCTCCAGACATTGCTTCTCAGTCAGAGCTTATGATAGCCACAGAGAAGCCAACTAGGGTAACTGAGTGGGTGGGTTAAGGCTCCCACCAAAGGAGACACTTTCCAGTAGTTAGAACTGTCCCACAGCGAGGCTGCCAGGGTTGAGGCGGTGGATGTTCAAGGCGGAGAGTGGGATTCCAGCTGCGATATTGGCTTCCTTGTCTGTGTTGACAGGCTTGGAAGTGGCAGCTCCTCCAGCAGTGACTCTGTAGCCCTTGAGCAGTTTTTAATGTATGTTTTCCTGCCATGGCTGGGAAAGCCCAGCAACTTGGCAGGACCAGCTTTTTGCCTATCTTCTCAGTCGCCCTGACGCCATCATCCTTGTGGCACACACAGAGACAGACCTGTCTCAGCACAGGCATTCCAGGAGGTAAGTGACCTGCTCCTTACAGTTGTGGATGGGGATTTTGAGAAACTTCGAGGGAAGGAAGGTCATGGTGAGGCTCTCTTCCCAGAAACCTAGACACAATATGTGCTCTTAAGCAGTGGCCGGTCAGCCCGCCAGTGCTTCGTGTGGGTGGAGAAGTGCCGACAGCGCACACAGCTGCTGGCCTCGCTGGAGGCTCCACCTCAGCCCTTTAGGCTGCTCCCTCTTGTAGGCCCAGTTCTACCTTCATAGCACGTATTAATCTTAAAAAAATTTAAATTCTGCATGTGAAAACATTTATCTTTCTGATTCTTGCTTATTTCATTTACCACAATAATCTCCAGTTTCAACTGTTTCTCTGCAAAAGGCATAACTTCATTATCTTTTTACAGCTGGATAAAACACCACTGTGTATGTGTGTGTGTGTGTGTGTGTGTGTGTGAGAGAGAGAGAGAGAGAGAGAGAGAGAGAGAGAGACATTGTCTACGCTGGCTGCCTATCTTGGCTATGGTGAATAATTCAGTGAGAGTAGGTGTGCAAATATCTCTGTGGCGTGGTGACTTCGATTCTGCCAGGTATGCAGGGAGCAGCGTAGCTGGGTCATGTCGTAGCTCTCATTTTGCATTTCCGAGGAGCCTCCATACTGATTTCCACAGTAGCTACACTGGCTCACATTCCCACCAGCAGTGGGTAAGCACCCTCGCCTTCATTTGATGTCTGGATAGCTATTCTGATTGGGGCGAGACAGGTGTTAATGTATTTAATTTCTAGTTCCCCAGTGCTAAGGTTGCTAAATATTTTTCTCTATATTTGCTGTTATTTATTTATTTATTTGAGAATGAGAACCGTTAGTCTTTATTAATGTTCAGTTACTGCCCATTTGTTGACTGGCTGTGTGTGGTGTGTTGAAAGGATAAATAAAAAGAAAGGTAAAGTGGGTACCTTTCAGCGGGCCCTGCCAAGGTATGCCACTAAGCAAACACGCCATGGGCAACAGAGTTAGTGCAAGAGGTTATGCGGGGGTGGAAGGCAAAAGGGTGAAACACATGTCAGAGTGGGGACAAGAAGAGGCAAGAGAGGAAAGAAGAGGCCAAGAGAGGAGTAAGAGGCAAGAGAAACGAGACGAGAGCGAGCTCTACTCCGGCGGGCATGTTAAAGGGGTGCGTGTGTCGCGTAGCTGAGGATAGGAAGGCACCTGGCAACAGGTGATGATGTAACTGCTTTGGCGGCTGAGGCGGGCTGCTGCTAAGGTAGAAACTGACTTGTGTTCAAGTTTCTCATTTATAGATTCTTGATATTAGTCTAACATCAGATGTGGATGCCCAGATTTTCTCCCATTCTAGAGACCATGGATGCCTAGTCCTGCCTGAGTCACATGCAGCTTGGAGTAGGTATGAACACAATTTTACACTTACTTAAAACACCATGAGATTTACAGAAAAATACAATGCAGTTGAATGATTCTCAAGAATGAACTATGATATCATGTCTATATATAAAATAAATGTGTATGCATTTGTACTATCTGTGCAACTGTATGGGCTTCAGTATTTTGTGTGTAGTTTCTGGTATTTTGGGTATTTTGCCTGCATGTGTGTCTGTGTAACAGGTGTATGCAGTGCCTACTGAGGTCAGAAGAGAATATCAGATTCCCTGGAACTAGAGTTATAGACAATTGTGAGCTGCCATGTGGGTGCTGGGAGTCAAACCTGCGTGCTCTGGAGGAGCAGCCATTGCTAACTGTGGTGCCATCTCTCCAGCGTATGACTCAGCTGTATGGTGGTGTGCAGACTCAAGTGTGTTTCTTCCAAGTGCAGAAGTTGAATTGGCACCATTCGATGTTCTGTGTGCTCAAGGCCACTTGGTGGGTGACATTCAGCAATTATAAATAACAGGTTAACATATTGCAAATCGTAGGTTCTTAATGCTTCTTAGAAGATAGTTTTTATTTCATCAAGACAACTCAGCTGGCCAGCGGTGGTGCACACCTTTAATGCGAGCACTCAGGAGGCAGAGACAGGCGGATGTCTTTGAGTTCCAGGCCAGCCTGATCTACAGAGTGAGATCCACGACAGTCAGGGCTACCCAGAAAAAAACTCTGTCTCAAAAAACAACGAAAAAGGCCACTCCATGCCTTCTCCACGCTGCACTCCTACCCCACTGCTCTTTATAGCTGGCTCTGTTCACGCCACACTGACAGCTAAATGTGAACTGGCCCAAATCTTGCTCTATTCCTCTCAATTTTCATAATAAATGTAAATATTGTTCCTTATATGTTGCTATATTTTAAATTAATAGAAACAGAGACAGGTTATCAAAAAAAGAAAAGAATCTCCTTAAATCTGAGTGGGCTAGCGGGATGGGAAGAGGCAAGCATTCGAACACTGGGCAGGGAATCTTAGGACTCTGTAGGTTGTTTACATAGCGCTGCTGTTTCTTGTTTATACATCTTGGGCCTTTTTTGGTTCATGTTCTGTTTGTTGTGTGTCTTTTCCTGTCAACTGGCTTCTTTCATGTGTTAATCGGTTCTTTTTTATTGATTTTATTAAATTTTTCTCTCCTCCCCTCCCTTCCTTCTCTCCTCCCCTTCAATCTTCTCCCATGCTCCCAATTTACTCAGGAGTTCTTGTCTTTGTTGTCTAGGTTCTCTGAGACTCTGTTTTGTGGGCTGGTTTTCTTTGCTGTATGTCTAAAAAACCACTTATGAGTAAGGACATAAGATATTTGTCCTTCTGGGTCTGGGTTACCTCACTCAATATGATGTTTTCTAGATCCATCCACTTGCCTGCAAATTTCAAGATTCTTTTTCTTCTGTGTAGTACTCCATTGTGTAAATATACCACATTTTCCTTATTCATTCTTCGGTCGAGGGGCATTTAGGTTGTTTCCAGGTTCTGGCTATGACAAACAATGCTGCTATGGACATAATTGAGCACATGTCCTTGTTATATGATTGAGCATCTTTGGGATATATACACAAAAGTGATATTGCTGGCTCTTAAGAAAGATTGTTTCCTAATTTTCTGAGAAATTGCCGTACTGATATCCAAAGGGGCTGTACCAGCTTGCACTCCCACCAGCAATGCAGGAAACCACATGATCATCTCATTAGATGCTGAAAAAGCTTTTGACAAAATACAACATCCCTTCATGATAAAGGTCTTGGAGAGACCAGGGATACAAGGAACATACCTAAACATAATTAAGGCAATATACAGCAAGCAAACAGCCAACATCAAACAAAATGGAGAGAAATTCACATTGATCCCACTGAAATCAGCAACAAGACAAGGTTTTGCACTCTCTCCTTATCTGTTCAATATAGTTCTTGAGATCCTAGCTAGAACAATAAGACAACAAAGGGAGATCAAGGGGACAGAAATCGGAAAAGAAGTCAAACTCTCACTATTTGCTGATGATATGATAGTTTACATAAGTGACCCCAAAAATTCTACCAAGGAACTTCTACAACTCATAAACACTTTCAATAATGTAGCAGGATACAAGATTAACTAAAACAAACAAACAAACAAACAAACAAAAACAGTAGCCCTCCTTTACACAGATAATAAATGGACAGAGAAAGAAATCAGAGAAACACCACCCTTCACACTAGCCACTAATAGCATAAACTATCTCGGAGTAACTCTAACCAAACAAGTGGAAGATTTATATGACAAGAACTTTAAATCTTTGAAGAAAGAAATTGAAGAAGACACCAGAAAGTGGAAAGATCTCCCATGCTCTTGGGTAGGTAGAGTTAACATAGTAAAAATGGCAATCTTACCAAAAGCAATCTACAGATTCAATGCAATGCCCATCAAAATCTCAGCAAAATTTCTCCCAGACCTAAAAAAAAAAAAAAAGGTACTCAACTTCATATGGAAAAAGCAAAAGCCAAGGATAGCCAAAACAATCCTGTACAATAAAGGAATTTCTGGAAGCATCACAATTCTTGACTTCAAATTTTACTACAGAGCGACGGTACTGAAAACAGCCTGGTATTGGCATAAAAACAGACAGGAGGACCAATGGAACTGAATCTAAGATCCAGATATTAATCCATTCACCTATGAATACCTGATTTTTGACAAAGAAGCAAAAAATATAAAATGGAAAAAACATAGTTAACAAATGGTGCTGGTATAACTGGATATCAACATGCATAAGAGTGAAAATAGATCCATGTCTAATACCATGCACAAATCTCTAGTCCAAATGGATCAAAGACCTCAATGTAAAGCCAGCCACACTGAACATTATAGAAGAGAAAATAGGAAGTATAGTTGTACGCATTGGCACAGGAGCCACTTTCTAAATCTAACCCCAGTAGCACAAACACAGAGAAGCAATTAATAAATGGGACGTCTTGAAACTGAGAAGCTTCTGTAAAGTAAAGGACATGGTCAACAAGACAATCTTTTCTAAGATTTACTTATTAAATATACAGTGTTCTGTCTGCATGTATGCTTGTATGCCAGAAGAGGGCACCAGATCTCATTATAGATTGTTGTAAGCTACCATATGGTTGCTGGGAATTGAACTCAGGACCTCTGGAAGAGCAGCCAGTATTCTTAATCATGGGAACGTCTCACCAACCCTCATGTGTTAATCTTGATCCTCTCTCCACATGCCTACTCTGGTCATAAATCCCTGTAAGAGTTATTATCCCAGAAATCAGAGTTTGGGGGTGGGAGAGGAAGCAGAAGAGTGATATACAGTCAGCCTTCTACTTCTTCCATGGTGGCAAGAGGCATAATCCTTAAAATGGACCACCACTGGACCACAAAACTCCTACTACTTTATCTGCAGTGGGAGAGGAGTCTTGCTTGATTTTGTCTTTTTTTTTTTTTTTTTTTGATACCGGATCTAACGCAGTCCTTGCTGTCCTAGAACTCCCTATGTAGACCAGGCTGGCCTGGAACTGACAGAGATCAGCCTGCTTCTGTTTAATGAGTGCTGGAATTAAAGGCTTGCACCACCACACCTGGCACACTAGAGGAGACTTTGGACTTCCTCTAGTAGGGATTGGCTATAATCCCTACATAGTAAGGATTTCAATTTGGAAGTGTCGCTTATCCCAGAAGATACACTTTTATTAGATTAAGAATATAGGGTCCTCTATTGCTTAGGGTATTAGATAGAGTCAGCCTTGTGGATTCCTGGGAATTTCTCTAGAGCCAGGTTTCACTTCAGCTAAGACCCTAAGCAATAGAGGAGAGTGGGCCTAATCTTGATTTGACCTGTAGTCAGACTGATGAATATCTTAAATATCACCAGAGAATCTTCATCTAGCAACTGATGGAAACAGAGTAGAGGCCACATTGAAACACTGGACTGAGCTGCCACCGTCCAGTTGAAGAGTGGGTGGAATGGGAATATGAGCAATTTTCTTTGTCCTTCGTCGGCGTATCTGGTACAGAGACGGTGCTTGGTGACAGCAGGTAGAGGGACTTTGAAACTTCATAGAAAAACAATACAATTGCTATTCAAAACTCACATTTTATGAAGTGTCATTGCATAGAACACAATGTATGCAAAGAAGCATTAAAAATTGGTTACAGCCCGAATATTGTCCAGACTGACTTCCATGAAGGGTAAGGGATTGAATTGTTGGTGATCCCAGGAATTCCTCAAAAGGAGAGACTTTTTGGAAGTAAGAGGGACATGTCAAAGCCAAATGGTTGGAAGGGGTTTTTTTTTCCCTTCTAAATTTGGAATATGTTATAAACATATAGGATCAAAACAAAATTTGTGCCAGAACATCCTGCATTTTTAGTGGATTTAAACACTCAGTTGAATGAGTTCAACATGTGTCTTCAAGGTGAAACTGACTTACAGCCCCGTTGCTTCAGATTCCACTAGCCTTCCAGATGAAGGCATGGTACGCTCACGTCAGGCAGGCAGGTTTATGCGTTTTGACACATGGGCTAAACACAATCCTACGAATATGAAAATATGTGACTTTGCTTTTTGAGTTTGTATGAAAGACTTGAAAACATTATAAGAGTTCTGGGGAAGTAATCACTATTTTGGTATATTTGTGATTTCATTTTTAGTCAACATAAATGCAGTAACTTTCAGTTTCAGATGGCACACACACAGCTGCAGTCATACCTATTGACTAGAGTTGAGCCCTCTAATTGATTATCCAATACTGAGTGGTCAACCTTGAAATCATATGCATACAGTCCCACTAAACAAATTCAGCAAATTATATTTCTATATTAATGTATTTCTATATAATTATATATTAATGGTTGCAATATATATGTGTGTGTAAAATATTTTAAACAAATATTAAAAAGAGATCATCAATTTGAGAGGGAAGAAGGGGAGGGACATGGGAGGATTTCAGGGAGAACAGGGAAGGGGAAATGATGTAATCATATTTTAATTTTTAAAATTTTTTAACAAAAACAGTAAAAAGAAATAACAAAGCCAAAGGTTTCCCAATAGTGAAAAAGTTCAAAAATAAAATTAGATAAATATAAGAAGGGTAATAAAAACATAACTATTTAAAACTCCAACAAAGTCAAAAATACTATTAAAGGTGTGCATGAACACAGAGGACAAGAAAAAGAAGAAGAAACGAAGGAAAATAAATATCGTCCGTAAATGGGAAAAAAATGTAATGTAGGCAGGGAAATAATAAAAAGAAAAAGGAAAATGGAAAAAATATGTGGTTACTGTAGAAAAAGCGTCTAAGTGTGAGTTGGGGAAGGAATCTCATGGCAAAGGGAAAATGCTGCGTTGTTGGAACAGGTTCTTTTTGGTTTCACAGACAGGAGACTCAGTTATCCTTGGAGAGAGGAGGTCTGGTGAACTTGTGATCTCTTGGCTTTCTCATGATTTGTGCTGGGGCTGAGCCTATGTGGGACAAGTGTCTGATGACAGAACATGTCACAGGGCTTGCTTACTTTCTTTGTGCACTGGGACCTCTGCTGGACACATTGAACTTTGCAGTTGGTGGCCTGAGTGGATTCCTTAACCCCCCGGGGACGCTCCAGACACTTTAGGTGCCTTGTGAATGTGTTGGCAACATGGGAGGCAGCTCCCACTGTGACTGGTACAGCAGAGGACCTGCTCTGGATTTTCAAAGCCTTTTGAGTTACCGGCAGTTACCCTGCTGGAGGAATGTGACTGTGGGCATCATGCACACACCGGTAGCTTTGTCATTCAGGTCCTCCTTAGTGAGGGTGGACAGAAGACTTCAGGATGGGATCCATTTGCTGTCTTTAGGCTCAGAGCTGTCAGCCTTCAGGGTAATGCTCTGATGATGAGACCTGTCCCAGGCTACTAAGAGAAGGGTTATGTCAGCTTTTGTATTTCTAGTCTGAGCCGACCTCTGGCTACCTGTACCCTTTGACTGGTCAATGTCTGTTTCTTTTCCTCTCTATAGCTGCCTCTCTGGGTCTCTCTCATCAGAGGCTAGAGCAGGCCAGATTGAGATCCGTTCTTGTAGACATTTCCTAATCTCAGAACCCTAGGGATTATTCTGTTTTCAATAATAGATTCTTTGTCACAATGGTGCCTGGCCACTGCCCTCCAGATGATAGTATGACCAAATCGAGTTCATTTCGGCTGTCTCACCAAAACCTGCCGCTGGATTTGAGGCTCGGGCTTATCTTGAGGCTCAGGCTGCCCATCTTCAATGTGCCTTCCTTTTGGAAGTGGTTTCTAGGGTTGAGCACCACAGGGAACTGCCGACTGGAAGCTGTTTTCAGCTTGCTTCTCTGTATCGTGTGCTACCACTTATGAGGTCTGCTGCCAGTCTTGACAGTCTTTCCCTCTATAAACTTATTGTAGGGTTACTACTTCTGTGATGAAACACCATGGCCAAAAGCCACCTGGGGAGGAAAGGATTTATTTCACTCACAATTTCATCTAGTAGTTCATCACCAAAAGTAGTGAGGGCGGGAACTCAAGCAGGGTGGGAACCTGGAGGCAGGAGCTGATGCAGAGACCATGGACTCTATCTGGTTTCTTCCCACCTGGCTTGCTCAGCGTTCTCTCTCTCTCTCTCTCTCTCTCTCTCTCTCTCTCTCTCTCTCTCTCTCTCTCCTCCTCCTCCTCCTCCTCCTCCTCCTCCTCCTCCTCCTCCTTCTCCTCCTCTCTCTCCTCCTCCTCCTTCCCCTCCTGCTCCCCCTCATCCTTTTCTTCCTTCTTTCTTTTTTTTGAGACATGGTTTTCATGTATAGCCCCGGCTGTCCTGGAACTAGCTGTTGTAGACCATGCTGACTTCCAACTCATAGATATCCTCTTGCCTCTGCCTCCCAGGTGCTGGGATTAAAGGTATACCCAACCACCATCTGGCTCCCCTTGCTTTCTTATAGAACCCAGGACCCCCAGCACAGGGATGGCACCGCCCACAATGGGGTGGGCCCTCCTCCGTCAATCACTAATTAAGAAAATGCCTTACAGGCTGGCCTACAGCCCAATCTTATAGAAGTATCTTCCTTTTTAAGGATCCCTCCTCTCAGATGGCTTTAGCCTGGGTCAAACTGACATAGAACTATCAAGCACAAGCCTGCACAACGGTTTTGATGCAGATAAAGTTAGCTTGCTTCTTTTGTGGTTTGGTGTGGGCCGGTATTTCAGTTCCATAGGTAGGGACCAAGAACCTGGGGGCCCCTGACCACTATACCAAATAACACACTCAGCTTTGACAATTTGCTAGAGCGGCTCCTGGAACTCACAGGAAGACTTGGCGTATGTGTTCTGGTATGTTACAAGGGATATTTTGAAGGATGAAAACAGTTACTGAAAGAGCATACA
The DNA here is from genome assembly GCF_982192425.1 of Myodes glareolus. NCBI lineage: Eukaryota > Metazoa > Chordata > Mammalia > Rodentia > Cricetidae > Myodes > Myodes glareolus. The sequence continues at coordinate 54,655,246 of NC_142039.1, forward strand.
GGATAAGATCTGGAAGGCTCAGAGCTTAGAAATCTTGATGGATTGGAATATGCTACAGTCTCCAAACTTGGATGTGTTCAGCAACCTGGAATATCACTGAGCCCTGTCCTCTGGGTTCTTATGGAGGTCTTCCTGGGAAGGCATAGTTGATTAAATCATTGGTAAATGGTGAGCAACTCCATCTTCACCCCTTCTCTCTTCTATTGGAGGTAGGGCTAAAAGTTCCAGCTCTCTAAGGCCTTGATTGGTTTTCCTGGTAATGCCCCCTTCTGAGGTTGTCCTGGAGCTCCCAGCCACAGTCTGCACTTTGGTGTTTGTATCAGTTAGGTTCTCCTCAGTGTGACACACACTTGCTGGGAAATAACTTAGGGAGAAAGGTTTATCTGGGTAATTCTGTGGTGGCAGGAACACATGGCTGGGCCTCCTCAGCTCACTGGAATTAGAACAGAAAGAGGAGAGCTGACGGGACCGGGAGGCAGTCCCCAGAGACTCACTTTCTCCAGTATTACCCCATGAACTCTCCAAATGGAGCCAGCAGCAGGAGACCAAGTGTCCAAACACATGAGCCCCCAGAGGACATGTTACAACATTTGAACTGTAGTAGTGTTCGGAGAGGCACAATACTCCAGTGTAGTGCCCAGAAACAAGACCGCAGATGTACTTCATAAACCAGCATCACGTTCCTCCGCCCTGGATCTGGTGCCAAGTGTCTCTCTCTCTTTCTCTCTCTCTCCCTCTCTCTTTCTCTTCTGCCGCTCTTGTCCCCAGGGACCAGTCTCTGCCCCCCCCCCCTCTCTGCTCCCTTCTCGGCCCATTCTATCCCCTCTTCCAGTAAACCTCCTAAGTGAGCCTTGTTACATGTTGTGACTTCTCTTTGAGGTGTTTTTTTTTTAAATTACAACACCAGCAATTTTTTGAAATGAACTTGAGAGCCACAAAAATGGCGTATATGGCCAAGGCTAAGACACTTAATTATGACCCTCCCTGGAAACCCTTGGGAGTGACTTATTTCTGAGCTTCTCTTTTTCTCCTAACCCTGGTGCTTAAAGTCCATATTAAAATAATGTCAATAAAACCACAATTCTGCCTCATACTGGCTAGTCCAGAAATTTATTTCTTTCTGCATCAAAGCTACAAATCCTGTATTTGCCTAATTTGAGTTCCCTTAGGGGAACTCCTCAGGCTGCAGAGGAGTGTCTGTCTGTGTCCCCTAATCAAGGATGACCCAACTGTGGTTGAGTGTTGTTGACTTTGGAGACCATTCTTCTGGTTTTCTCTTCTACTCCCCAGGTTGTCTTGGTATCTGAGACCAGTCCCTCTTCTGAGTTTCAGCTCTGGGATGCCCAAGACTCACTTTTTCATCTCTCTTATTTTTATCACTTCCCGGGGTCTCTGCTTTAAGTCCTGTTTCTATTCTGAGGACTCTAGCCCTTTCCAGCCTTTCCCTTGTACTCTGCACTGGACATCACTTGCTATGTAGGAGAGAAGGGAGGTCTACAGCGACTTGTCCATAGCAAAAGACAGATTAACAGGGGAAGAGCAACCAGGTGTGGTGGTGCATGCAATCCCAGCACTTAAGAGGCAGGAGTACCCCTGCAAGCCAGCTTGCTCTACATATAGCTTTGGGTCAGACAGGGATACATGGGAGAAGATATAAAAAAACAAACCAAAAGAAACCACAAACAACCACGAAAACCCACACAGAAAACAAGAAAAGCACAAAACACATATTTAGTGAAATTTCTATGTGACATGGGCATCTGTTGGGGACTGCAGACCCCTGGCCCCTTGACTTTCTTTGCCTACCCAGACCCTTTGCCTGCTGGAGTGAACGGAGTAAACAACCTGTTTACCTGTGCCTGCAGCTGCTCTGAGCATGAGTTCCTGATGGCAGGGGAGTGAATTCTGGTGGGTTCTACAGCTGGAAATCCCAAGAGCTGAGGCGTGGCTATCAGTTAGGGATCCCTATATAAGCTTCCCTGGAGCACAATAAAGTTGGCATTCTTGGTATTCTTGTCTCAAGGGCGACCCTTGTCCTCGCGTCTCTGTCTGTGTTTGTATATTTTTAAATCTCCAGCCTAGTTCCTGTGCCATCCCATAGTGCAGGTGCTACAGGTGTCCTCAGGATAGAAAGGCCACTGAGTTCAAGAAAATCTGTGTATTTTCATAGTTATGTTTGATAAAGATGAGAGAACTGCATGGGAGAGAAATGAACTCCCATTGGCTTTAGATGAATGTTCTCTGTATGGCAGGTGCTGTATTTGGCTATCCCATTTCCTAAATCTCGTTACCATGAATATCTAATGAACATCTTGAAGTAAATATGTTTAAAGTTAAACTTTTATTTCTTTCTAACTCTTCTTCCCAACCAACCATCCTCTGGTTTGCACAGCTCAGCAAAGTATAATTCCTTTTCTGCCATGGCTCATCCTTCTCTCCTGTCTGTACCTCGGCCGTGATCCTATCCTGTCAGCTTCAGTGTTCTCCATCTCTGTCCTCTGCCCTAACATTACCTCATTAGAGCCCACATAAGCCTTCAGCTGCAGGAGAAACTGCCCACTCTGTCTCCTTCCCTCCATCTCGTGTGTTGCTCTCCGCAGGAGTCAGGCTCCTTCATGGTCCTTCTTCACTGAGGCAGGACCCTGTCTCTTTACTTTTGCAAACCTTCCTATGGTTTTCTACCTCTGTTCATGTTCTGTTACTATATCCAAGTACAAAAGGCTGGATAATTTCAAGGAAAAGAATTGCATTTCTTACAGTAATTGGAAACTGGAAAGTCTCCAGTTTAGGGCCACATCTGGTGAAGGCCGTCTTGCAAATGGGGACTCTCTGCGGTGTTCTGAGGTACATGACATGGTGAGAAGACTCATGAGATATGGCCAGCCTGGCTTTAATGGCAGACCCGTTCTAGTGAGAATTAAGCCGCTTACTCAATTACTTGCAGCAGCATTCCAATCCCTTCCAAATGCCACTACCATGTATGACTTTGAGAACCATATCAGTTTTGTTTTTTTTTTAAAGTATCACTCCGGTGATCAAAACCTAAGAAGAGCATACCGAAGGAAGAGCGATTCATTTTGGCTCATGGTTTTAGTCCGCGATGTCGGTTAGCTCTGTTTTTAGGACTGTGACAAGGTAGAAACACTGTGGCACATGGCCTGGTGGAGGAACACTGCTCAGGACGGAGAAGAGATCTGGGGAAGGTCCAGAGATAAGAAACACCCCTCAGGGGTGTAGACCCAGTGGCCTACTTCCTTCAACTGAGCTTCACCTACTACGATCTTCAGATTGTGATTCTATTAATGGATTGGTCAGTTAATTAGCTCAGGAATCCCACCTTTGGATAGTACTTTGGGGCCAAGCCTTCAACCTATGAGTTGTTTTGGGGACACTCCATGCCCAAACCATAAGAAGGGGTTGATTCCCAACACATTAATTTTGAAGACCATTCAAACCAGCGCACTGCCCTTCTCGGGCAGAGTAAGGCACAGGCTCTCGCCAGGACATCAAAGGCTCACGCGGTCTGTGTCACACCCTTGCCTTACCTCACAGCATTGGTCTCCCTCCCTTCTCCTACATCAGCTTCCTCGAGTCTCCCCCAACATGGCCTCTCTTTGTTGTCTACTCAGTGACCCTAAAAAGCTCATTTCTGTCCCCTAGGTTTCTACTAAAAGTTGTTTTAGCAGATTGTCCCTTACAAGACATTCCTGTCTAAAATAACTTGCCATCCTCCTGTCTCAGTCTACTGAGTACTAGGGTTATAGTCTTGCCTTGTTACATCTGGCCAGTTTGTTCCTGTTTGAGCTACAAGTATTGCTGACAACTATGGGCTGCTGCCGCTTGTGGAAGGATTTTGGACTTCTGTTGAAGAAGCGACTGTGATACCTGTTTAAGATCAAAGGACAAGCAGCTGGGTCTGTCGTCCCCCTCTAAATGGCAGCTGACAAGCCCAAGGGGCCCAAATGATGAGACGTTAATTGTGCTAATGGCCACAAGACAACTGCTCATTAAACCTCAAAGAACCTGGCCCCATGATACCAGACTGGAAATTATACCTGAGACCTCTCTCATCTTCTTCAGTTTGAATTTGTGTGCACACACAGGAAATAGAGCTCAGAAAAACAGAACCAATGTGTGTGTGTGTATGTGTGTGTATGTGTGTGTGTGTGTGTGTGTGTGTGTGAAAAGAGAGATGAATGAATGTGTATGTGTATGTAGAAGGATAGAGAGAAATCAGAGAATTAACCCATGCAGTAATATTCTGACACAGCTACAGTGGTGGGGTAGACCAGTAGGCTGGAAAGCTGGGGAAGAGCTGATTTCCAGATGAAAGCCAAGGGCCATCTGCTGACAGATTAGCATCTTGCTCAGTGGAGGTCAGTCTTCTTGATGTGTCTAAGCCTCCAGATGACTGGACGAGCCCACCCACACCAGAGAGGACAATCTGCTTTACTCAAAATCTGCTGATTTCAGTATTACTCCCCTCTAAAAACACCCTCACAGTGAGAGCTGGAATATTTTCAAACCAGGTATCTAGGTGTTGTGTCAAGTTGTCACATTAAAATAACCCCCAAATAACAGCATTATCAGCAACAACAGCAACAAAACAACTTAACCAGGACCTGGCATGGTGGTGCACACCTATAATCCTAACACTTGGGAGGCAGAGGCAGGTGGATCTCTATGAGTTTGAGGCTAGCCTGGTCTGCGTAATGATTTCTAAGACAGTCAAGGCTAGCTACGTGGTGAGATCCTATCTCAAAACAAACAAACAAACAAACAAAACAAAAACAAACATTTAACTAGCATAGTCATCTGGCTGTGGGATTCAGAGGATGACCCTTCCCAATTAGAGGCTCTGGTTATTAGAATGGGGCTCACAGCAGGCTACAGATGGAGAGTTCACTGTCCTGCAACTTGGGAGTCTAAAAGACACAAAGTCATCCTGGGCAGGGGCAGGCATCACCTTAGATGTGTTCATTTGGATGAGGGGCAGAATCCATTTCTTTGGAGCCTTCTTTAAGAGAAAGAACTTGCTGGGGCAGTAGTGGCACACACCTTTAACTCCAACACTGGGGGAGGCAGAGATAGGTGGATCTTTGTGAGTCTGGGGCCAGTCTGGTCTACAGAGTGAGTTCCAGGACAGCCATGGCTGTTACACAGAAAAACCTTGTCTTGAAAAATAAAATACAAGAACCAAAAAAGGAACAACAACAAAAAAGGAAAATGAAAAAGAACAGAAGAAAGGCTGGAAGTAGAGGTGCCTGCTAGCTTGTGTGAGGCCCCTAGTTCATCCCTAGAATGGAAGAGGTGGAGGAGGAAGACTAGGAGCAGACGGAGGAAGAGAAGCAAGAAGAGGAGGATGGAGGAGGAATAGGAGATGGTCTAGGAGAAGGAAGAGGAGGGGAAGGAGAGGGAGGTGAAATAGAAGAAAAGAGAAGGAGGAGGAAAAAGAGGAAGAGGAGATGCAAATCTGGGTACCAGACCTTGGAAAGGATCCTGAAGATGAACTTCTTGGCCCCACAGCACAGTCCTCTCTGAGAAAGAACGCAGGGCTAACAGGGAGAGTGCGAGCCCCTCCCCACAGCAGTCTTGGAGTAGGTGAGGAATATGGATTGATATTTTCATTTTAACAGATGACTAAACATTGGAGGAAGATTTTGGCCACTGGGCTTGTCTTGCTTTTAACTCATAATACTACCTCCATGGAAGCACAAACATTTGGGCTTGTCTGAGTTCAGATGTCTTTCCTCTAAATCAGGGCTTGGCAACCTCCTTTTTGCAAAAGGCCAAAAGTAAATACTTTAGGCTTTGTGGGCCATATGGTTCCTGTTGCAATTACTCATCTCTGCTATTGTAGTGCAGACCAGCCCTAGGCAATCCAATAAAATTTTATTTACCAAGATGGGTGATGGGCCAGGCTTGGCCAGCCTAAGCTGCAGCTTGCTGACCCCTGCTCTAGACCCCAGGTTTCAATAAAAATAGAAAAACACCACCCAGGATGTTTTCTTCAAGTCATCTTAATAATATTCATTATGTAAACCTCATAAAGCAGCGGTTCCAGCTAGAACTTGGTCAAGTAGAAGGCAAGTGAGAGCCCTGCCCATGTTGGAGACCCCAAAGGAAGTTCCACAGGGTGACTTGGGTCCTGTACTCCCGCATCTGGATGGCCTGTCCCCTTCATGCTGGTGATCAACTCTCTGTTCAGTTTGCTATAGTGTTCCTTATCACGGTGTTGTAGCATCCTTGAGGGCCTGGGCCATAACCATCCCATCTTTTCCATGTTGCTCTGTGGCCAGTGTGATCTGGGGTGCTGGCACGGCTGTTCACATGATACACTTAGGAATCCAGTTAGGCATCCAGTCTCTGACTCATGACAGCCAGGCAATGCAGGCATAGGCACCAGGCAGGAAGAGAGAGGGACGGAGGGAAGGAGAAAGGGAAGGAGCAAGGGGCGGGGAGGACTGAGACTTCACAATTCCATCCCACTCCACCCCACTCCTGTCTCTCAGGTGAGAGAACAAGAACATTTGTTCATCTTCTTGCTAACTTAAGAAAAACCACTAAATTCTGACATACACACACACCCACAGACATTGACTTTAGTATGCCCTGTTTGGGGAAATAACATTCATGCTTATGAATAATTATCCCCCCGCCCCCCCAGAAAAAACCAACCATCAGGGAAAGGCTGGTGAAGCTGACAGTGTACATGCATATGTGAGGGTGGAGCTGGCAGCGTTTCCTGTTCATGCCTGGACAAGACACATGCAGAAGCCATAGAAACACACAGCTAGAGATGCTCCTTCACTCGGGCCTTGAATTGTGCTTGACCCATACCCTTGATGTGAGCAACGTAGAATGGTGGTTTCAAGAGGTTCCTCTTGTTCCCATGCTCACGATCTGAGATCCTGAAGTTTTAGAGTTAGCTGTACAAAAAAAAAAAAAAATTAAAAATCACACACCTAGTGGAAGTATTTATTTACTAAGAGCCAGATGTGGTGACGCAGGCCTTCACTATACCTTTAAACTCAGCAGGTGGATCTCTGAGAGTTGGAGGCCAGCCTAGGGTACATAGTGAGTTCCAGGGCAGTCAGGGCTATGTAGAGAGACCCTGACTTAAAAATTAAAATAAAATAAAAAGTATTAACCAAAACCCAACTGTGCCTGACCTCTTCCTACACTCAAATGTCTGTCCTGGCTCTGTTGTTGCTAACACTGAGAGATGCCACGCCAAAGCAAATGGACATCTCAGGAAGCTGGTGGAAGCGCCCAGCTGAGAAGGTTCCAGAAGCCAGCACCAGGACAGGAATGAGGAAGAGAAAGTTCACAGAACATCAAGAGAGTTTCTTCAAAAGGGAGAGATTGCAATAGCAAAGGAGTAAGTCAGACGTGTGGGCGAGCCCATGAAGCAAGCATATATTTGGGAAAATGGCTGGCGCTAAATTGAGGCGTTCTCACACATCAAAGAAGTGGATCAGAAGCTGTGCCCCCCTCCACAAAAACCTTCTTGCTTTTGTGCTCGTCTTGAAAGTTACTGGATTTTTGAAATAGTAACAAAAATTCTGTTCAATATTAGACCAAGAACACATTTACATTAATTTTTCCAGATAAAAATCCAGCTCAAGTCTTTTAAGTTATCTGTTACGAGAACAGTCTCCCTTTTAATTCTTCTACCTTGAATCCGTCTCTCCTTGGTCCTACTGGACTCAGATAATGAGGACTGTTTTCCATAAGGTTGGAGTGGAAACAACTTTTCCTGTGATCAAAATGTCAGTAGAAAAGGCTGTCAGGCTGTTCCGTCAAGATTTGGATACTTTTTGGCATAACAAATTAAAGATAATGAAGCAATTCCATAAGTGAAAATATGTGTTAGTGTGAGCATTCATAAATGCTCAGTTACCATGGCACAGAGAAAGCAAAGACGGACGAAGAAGAACGAGTAAGTCACTAGAAGTCCCTGAAACAACTCGGGTTATTGCCGCTGTCCCTGATCGCCTGACTAGATGTTAGACCCTATTGCTGGAAACAAAACACATGTTGGTTATGCAAAGATACAGAGAACGCAAGCTGGTACTGACCTGCTAAGTCTCCCTGCCTGGGTAATTAGCACCGTGCTCAAAGGTACTGTTCAGGCTGCTGGGAGAGAAAAGCCGTTAATCCTGCGTGCTACAGCACAAACCTGGAAGGCGAGATGTGCCCATGGCTATAATGGTAGCATGAAGGTGATGGGAGCAACCAACTACTGAAAGACCCCCGAGGGATGTCTTCCTTTCGAGAGAGGCCCCGGACCCACGAATCAGACGAAACCACACTTACGGATGCAAACAGCAAGAGGTTTATTCGAATACACAGGTACCTGGGGCGACAAGGTCTCTCTGAAGACTTGCGCGCCTCCAGGTTGGGGTGAGGGGTTCTTATAGGAGAGCAAAAGCGCGGGTACAGAAGCGAAAAGCGTGGTTACGGGGATTCATTCCATTGGTCAATTCAAATAAGGCTAAGAGCGCGCTGAGTGGCAAATTCTTGACCTTTCACCTAAATGCCAAGGAGGGGGTTGTCTGGGGGCTTTCTGTTTTTCTTATCTCTTCCTCCCTCCCTAGCTGGAGACCCAATGGTCGGCTGTAAATACCCTGACTCATATCCTGTCACAGGACAACAGGCCCCCTCCTCCCCCTTATCTCTTCCTCTCCCCTAGCTGGGGCCTGACTTGTTTGTCCCTAAGGACCTATATTCTAGCACCACGGGTGGTATTTCTTTCTTTTTTTCTTTTCACTACCTTCTGGTTAGATGTGAGGTGTGCGCTGCAGGAGGAATTCATGCCTGGTTCTCTAAATCGGGTCAAAAGTCCCATGGCTAGAGAGGTCAGGAGCCTTAGGGAGAACCTGTGAGTGTTGTCGTGTTAAATGGATACGCCAAACTGCCCTCTGAATCCTCATACCCACACATTAGCAATGCCCCGAGACGCGTCTCTCTGCAGTGGGCAGCACTTAATGCAGAGACCCCTAGCTGGTCACAGGGCTGAGAATAAGTGACTGTTGAGCACTCTGCTCTAATGGGACATCTGTATGTATGAGTCCCACCCACCCCCAGGTTCAGGGGACACCATGGAAGAGGGAGTGGAAGGCATGCAAGAGCCAGAGGACGGGAAGGGGTGCTGTGAAATGCCCTTCTGACATGGCATGGCCATGAACTCACCGCAGCTATGCACAAGACCAAGCCAACAAGAACGGCTAACATTCCAACAGGCAGCCCTAATTGGATGCAGCGAACTTAAAAAAAAAAAAAAAAAAGGAGAGGACATGAAGTAGGGATGTATTGGGCAGTATCTGAGGGGACTTGGAGGAGGAAGCTGGGGTGCATTGATCAAGAAAATGATAAAGCAGAAACAGAACTGGCAAAGATCATGGTTAGTAGATCCAGAGAAGGGAGTGAGTGGAATGTGCTGAAGACAAATCGATACCTACTCGTGATGTCATCAGAGGCTGCAGAAGGACACAGGGAAAGCCATTTCAACCACCCAGTATTGAGCCACCCTCAAATCTATTTTTGTCTTTGGGAGGCCTAAGTTAGCAGCACTGAGCAGACAGAAATCGTATCTATCACTCGGTGAAGTAATCCCACTGCTGGTGACGGGGACCATCCCTCAGGACTACTCAGCATGCCCACACAGGACGCTCTATCTGCTGTTTGCGATCTTAGGATGGCCAATGTTGGAAACACTGCTGTCTCTATTACTGGGTCAGTGTTTGTGTTCAGCATTCTACCCAAACCTCGTCCCCCCTGGCAGCCCTGTAAGTAAATACTTTTATTGTCCTCAGAGGATGCACCTGAGCCCTGAGCGAGGCAGGTTATTCAAGGTCACTCACTAAGGGAGGTGGAAGTATAACCTGAGGCCAGCGATCTGACAGAAGCCTGATTTGTGACACTTACCATGCAACCCCTACGTTTTATTGTGAAGTCCTTACAGGACAGATTATAAAATGAAACAGATGCGTAAATTCATTCTTAAAAAATGCACATGCTTATGTGGTGTGTGTGTGTGTGTGTGTGTGTGTGTGGAGTGTGCTTGCATAAATGGGGACTGGAAGAAACATGCAAATTGTTAACAATAATTGCTTCTGCCAGGGTGCATCCGATGTATGTGAGGGTGAGGTAAACTGAGATAGAGAGTTTCTCTCTCTATCGTATCCGTTGTTGAAGATTTAAGAACACTGTATGACTTGGGGAGGGGGGGGGGGTGCGGTGTTTCCGGCTTGGTCTATGGGCAGTTTTGTTAGAGGCGTGATGGTTGGCTCCAGGTTTGATGGAGCTGGATGGAAGCAGTCATTCGTGTGAGAGCAGTGGCTGGGGACAGGGCTCAGCCAGGTGAGTGGCGGGCCAGCAGCTCTCCCCAGAGGTGTTCCCTGACAGCCTAGGCTTGGCCATGGACATGAGAGAAAGCTAGCTCTCTGCAGTGTCGAGGGCCAGTGTTAGCCTGGGCAATAAATTATTTTTCTCGACCAGACCCCAACATAAACTCTCTCTGGACTGGCACGGAGGGAATAAAGACACAACTCACCTGGCTTTATTGGGAGGGAGATTCTCAGTGGTCCCTCATGAAGTCCTGAGTTCACATCCTGAAGAATTTCTCTCGTTTATTCTCCAAACAGCTTTTATACCAAAACATAAACTGAGTGGGGGTGGGGGGGACACCAACATTCTGTCTCCTAGGTAACCAGGTGAATGGCGTTTTGTCACGTCCGCATCTACCTGTCTGCTGTGTATGCTAGCTGTCACATAGGCTTAAATTAACATCTCTATCAGGCATCCTCCAAATTACAAAGAAAGGAGCAACAACATCCTGACGCTTGTTATGGCAGTGACAGCCTGTCTGCAGGACTACGTGACCACCCAGGTGGGGCCTATGGCTTCAGAGCCTGGCTGCCACACCATATAAAAATATGGGCCTACACAGCAGGACCATGATTTCTGTCACTGAAGGCCCCAGAGAAGGATCCTGGCTTCTGTATCTTCTGGTGTGGTGGGCAATCCTTGCTGTGTCTTGTGGGCTTAACATGCTAGTCTCTGACAGTGAGGCTGCAGGCCCTTTCACACGCCTCTTCGTGCAAGGTGCACAGGTCACATTGGGCTTCAGGTTAACGCTACTTCAGTATGACCTCATCTTGATTTGATTACATCTACAAATGGTATATCCAGTAGAGGTACAGTCATAGGTGCTAGGGATTACGACTTGGATGAATGTTAGAGGAGCACAGTTCAACCACTAAAACAGACTAAGGGCCAAGAGTGAAAAGATAGACATTTCAGTGAGCCTTGTGGTGCTCAATCCTGGGTGGCCTACTTACCACTTCTTATAAATATATAATATAAATATATTAATAGAAATAAATTATATTTATAGTCATACAATATAAAATATATAATATAATATTGCATATATACATATATATGCAATATTTATTCTTTGACAATGCCATGCACGCATATACTGTGTCTTGATCACGTCCACCTCGGCTCCCCTCTCTCACTCTCCTGGGACGCTACCCAACATGCTCTTCTTCTCCCTTTATAACACACAGTATCTAACCATGTTGCCTGTGGAGTGATCTTCATGGTCTGTGCTTGTGCAGGGAGCCACGAGTGCAGTGAGTTCAGGACTATGAGGTCCTCATCCTCTAGGTCTTACAAGAAGGGAAAGAGGGGCTAGGAGGGAAGAAAGGAAGGAGGGAGGGAAGGAAGGTAGGAAGGAGGGAAGGAAGGAAGGTAGGAAGGAGGGAGGGAAGGAAGGTAGGAAGGAGGGAGGGAAGGAAGGAGGGAGGGAAGGTGGGAAGGAAGGAGGGAGGGAAGGAAGGAAGGACGGATGGAGAGAAGGAAGGAAGGATGGATGGAGGGAAGGAAGGACAGATGGAGGGAAGGAAGGAAAGAGGGAAGGTGGAAACGAGGGAAGGAAGGAAAGAGGCAAAGAAGAAAGGTAGGAAGGAGAGAAGGAAAGTAGGTAGAAGGGGAGAATAAAGAAAGTGAGAAGGGGAGAAGGGGCGAATTTATTTGACTCACACAAGATACCCTAAAGTTTGCAGGCTAATTTAAAAATTAGTTTGAACACAGGCATCCTGCATGAATAGACACTGCTTCCCTCCAAAGGATACGGGTTATTAAATGAAACTCTCAGTTCCTTCCTTCCACTTCCTCTTCTTTGATTTTCCTGAGCCATAGGGGGCGAGTAACCACACGGATGTCTCATTTAGGGCTGAACACTCCACGGTCACTTATTCTCAGCCCCTTGACCAACTTGACCTCCCCAGCCGTGAGCTTTTGGCCAGGTTTACAGTACCAGGCAGGATTCCCTCCTGTAGCATAGCCCACACCTAATCAGAAGGTGGTTGGTTATGGCCCTCTCACCTTCTGTTCTGCTATGGTACCCATGGGTACATCTTGCCTGGCAGACTAGCATTGAGTGGTCAAATAATTGACCACTTATTTTCTCTGCCAGCGGTCTGCTGAGCACCCCTGGGCCCTATGAAAGCTGCTTAGTAGAAGGAAATTTTCAGGTAGTTCCAGCTTGATTCATCTGTCCAGCAACTAAAGTGTTTTTGTTTTCCAGTAGGGACCTTACCGTCTAGTTCTGGTGGGTAAGCAAGAGTAGCAACAATTAGCCTGTTTGGGTGACTTCAGGGGCCTCCCCGACTAACACTCACAGGGAGGCAATGGCACTGAAATTTCATTTAATAGTGCACATCTTCTGTGGGAAAGCACTGTCCATCCGTGAAGCATACTTGGGTTCAAACTGCTTTTTAAATTAGATTTTTAATTAGCTTATAAATTAATGATTTTTTTGTAAATCACATAAATTCCCCCTCTTCTTTCTTATTCCTCTGTCCTTACCTCCTTCCTACCGGCTTCCCTTCTTGTTCCAATCTTTCTCCCATTTCCCCTCCCTCCATCCTCCCCTCCCTCCCTCCCTCCTTCCCTTTTTCCTTTCTTTCTTTTATTCTTTGATATGTGTTTGAGGCCAGGTCTGGCCTTGAACTTGCTGTCCTCTTCTGTCAGGTTTCCTAGCACTGGCATTCCCCTGTGCAGCCCTGTGTGCGGCTGGGAAATTGGTTCAGGTTTCCAGTTACCTGACCGATATGTCCAGTGCACAGCAGAAGGAAAAGGACCCTGCAGGACAAACCTTTCCATTCGTATTAGATGCCGGTCTGGTTAAGGCTGGATCCTTGGGGTCTGTGGCATGTGCGAAGTCTAGGTTTTGTGCTCCGTGGAGCATGTGTTAGCACTCATGGGATGTCTCCGGGAGGTCTTGCATTCACACGTCATCCTCTCGCAGCTGTGCTTTCTGGACGGGGCCTCGGAAAGCTGGATAATACCCAAGCTCCCTCCTGACACTCAGATTCTCACTTCATGTCCTGCTTGCCAGGGGAACACACACAGGTAGCTTTCGTTTCCGTGGGCCTCTTTCCCTGTATTTCTAAAATTAAATCTAAACACCTCAGGGGGAAAAAAACCCACCAAAACCCACATGATATATAAAGCGTGTTCTGCTCAGAGTAAGCGCTCAGAGTTGGCAGAATGTATGTTTGTGAATTGAAATGAAAATCATTTAGATCTAGTATCCTGGGTAAATCTGTCTTCGTTGTGAAGGCATGATCAGAAAGTGGGTTGATTTCGTGGTGTGTGTGTGTGTGTGTGTGTGTGTGTGTGTGTGTGCGCGCGCGCGCATGCGTGTGTACGTGTGTGTGTTCAGGCATCCTCTTGCCACAGCATTGTGTACAGAAGTCAGAAAGCAGCCTTGTGTGTTGGTCCTTGCCTTTCCCTCTGTTTGAGATCAGGATCTCCTTTTTCTAGTGTGTGGCTACATACACTAGCTGGCCTATAGACTGGTGGGGATTCTCAGCTTCCCATCTCCTCACAGCTGGACTGGGATTACAGATGTGTGCTACTGTGTCTGACTTTATGTGGTTTGGGGGATTCCAAGCCAGGTCCTCCATCTTGTCCTCACTGAACTAGCTCTCCAGTTGTGCTGAGTTGGTTCTGGACTTGCTCCTGGATATGAATACTTGGACGGGATTGTGGCTTTCCTGGGCAGTGGGTCTTGGAGGTGTCCATGGAGGTGCTCTAGGCTTGGCAGCTATAGAAAGTTGAGTGTTTCTCTTGAGGTCCTTTTGTGGGATTTTGGATGAGTCCCTCTACTTGGATCACTCACGTTTGTTCTCTCTCTCTCTCTCTCTCTCTCTCTCTCTCTCTCTCTCTCTCTTCTTTTTAAAACATATTTTCTGGGTTTCTGTACTGAGATTCTTCTCTGTCCATTCCCATCATTCTTAGGCTGGTCTGTTCATGGAGTCCCAGATTTCCTCCTGCATGTTTTGTGTTAGGAGTTTATTGGATTTAACAGTTTTTTGACTGATGAATCTATTTCTTTTCTTATGTCTTCAAACACCAGAGGTTCTCTCCTCCATCTCTTGTATTCTGCTCATGATGCTTGCGTCTACAGTTCCTGTTTGCTTACCCTGGTTTTCCATTTCCTGAATTCCCTCTGTCTGTGTTTTCTTTATTGCTTCTATTTTGATTTTCATGTCATGAATAGTTTTCTTCACCTGTTTGATTTTTCTTGGCTTTCTTGGGGTTCTTTAAGGTATTTGTTGAGTTCCTCTAATTTTTTTTGGTTGTCTTTTCCTTGACTTCTTTAAGGTAGTTTTCATTTCCTCTTTAAGGACCTCTAGTATCTTCATAAAGTTGGTTTTTTTATTGCTTTTTATTGAACTCTACATTTTTCTCCGCTCCCCTCCCTGTCTCTCCCCTCCCCTTCAACCCTCTCCCAAGGTTCCCATGCTCACAATTTACTCAGGAGATCCTGTCTTTTTGTACTTCCCATGTAGATTAGATCTATGTATGTCTCTCTAAGAGCTAAGAAGCCAGATTTGTTTTCTTTAAAAGATTTGAGTGATACCAGTCCTTTTGTCCCCCAAACTGTAGAGGACTTACTCTGTGCTCCTGATAACAAGAGCTCTTCTCTTCTTTATGCATGTGAGCTGCGAAGCCAGCGCTCCTTTTTCATCCCACAGACATAGGGGTAGACAGCCCACTGCTAATCCTTGCCCTCACCCCTCTCCATTAGCACTTGCTGTCCTTCTGCTCCTCAAGAAGTTGAGGGACCCAGAGCCATGAGTCAGTTTTGAAAATTTGCTTTGCAGTGTGATAGGTTGAATGCTCTATTCTCTTAAAGTTCATCCATTGAAGGCCTATGGGTTTATGGTATTAGGAGGTGGGGCCTTTGGGGCATGGTTAAGTCATGAGGGCAAAACCCTCATGAGTGGGATTAGTGCCCTAATAAAAGGGACCCCAGGGAACTTGCTTGTTCTTTTTCTTCCCACATATATGGTTAAACATCATTTCTGGGTATGTCTGTAAAGAAGTGTTTGGAAGGTTGTGTGTGTGTGTGTGTGTGTGTGTGTGTGTGTGTGTTACATTGATGTGGAATTGACCAGTCCAGAGTAGTCCAGAGCCAGCCTCCTCTGCATGGCCCCTGTAACTTTAGTGTCCACTTTGTCCAGTCATCCCAGGGTCAGGTGCTAGGCAAACAGGCCCCACCTCTGAAGCCCAGAGCCCAGGGCCCGGCACAGTAATTCACCTCAATTAGTCCTGGGTGCTCGTCCTGTCTAGCTTGCCTTTCTTGGTTACTCACTAAGCACGCTAACCTCCCTGCTGTCCCTTTGCCAATGACAACCTGAGGCTTCTCCATACGAACTATCATGGCCCAGGCGCTGAGACCTCTGAGCCTCTCCTAGGTTCTCTTTTGCGGATGCACCTACCTGATTATCCAGCAAGAATCTACAGTGCCCTGACTCTCCCATTTCTGTATAGATGCCCTCTATTTATGGTTTCTGGGTTCTGCATCCATGCCTTAAATCCTTTAAATGGAAAATAGTTAGGCAAATAAGATAACAATTAAAACAATGAAAATAAAAATACAGTAGAATAGCTATATGAGATAGTATTAAAGATTAGAAATGATTTCAAGTGTGTGGGAGGCTGAGTGCAGGTTCCTTGTGAATAACACACATCCTGATAAAGGGTCTAGAGCATCCAAAGATTTTAGATTTGCATGTCTTCAAGAGATCTAGCCTTCTTCAGGGAACTAGGCCTCTGTAGTTGTCCAAGAGTGGTTGTGTACGTGGCCTATTGGTTCTGTCTGTCTGTGAATCCTGACTAACAGCAACATGGGGCTGCTGGGAGGACTGATTGAGACTCCTCCGCTAAAGATCCAGACAGTCTGAAGTGTGTCCGTCATGGAGCTGCACAGCCAACCATCTTTTTTGAGTGGGAACACGTGACTCCTTGCTCCAGGAGGAGTGCAGGGAAGCAGTGGTCCAGCACTCCTGCCAGAGTCTCTTCCAGTGTCAGCTTTCAGAGGGGCAGAGAGTGGTTCAGTTACAAAGACCTGATCCAGTCCCTGAGACCTGAACACATCCCATAGCCCAAATGCATGCACCGAGGGGGAAGGGACACCTGTTACTTCTTCCAGATGAACTAGGGTCAGCGGCACGGAGGGCAGATGACCTGGGGGACCCAGGTCCCTGGGACCATGGAGTTTGGTGGCATGGTGAATGAGTTACTAGTGAGGTAGAAAAACCTCTCTCTCCCTCCCTCCCGGGACCCCTTAGTGCTTACACTACTGCAGGGCTGTGTGGATCTGATGGAGGAGAAAGGGGCTGTCTCCTACAGGCGAGGGAACGGCTACTTAGGTGTGCCCTCAATAAGACAGAGAAGGTGACTCTGTTTGAACTGGAACACCCTACCCTGGCTTTAGACAAGGGCTTCCTCTCCCACAGAACTTCATCTTATGAAACTGCCTCAGAAGTGGACAGACATTTTACCCACTGAGGGAAGAAAAGTGGAGGAGGAGCTGGGAAATGGCAGTTTCTATTTTTAAAAAAGTTTTTCTAAGGATTGTAATTTCTCTTTGTTTAAAGTGTGTTTAAGATACTCAGTGAATGCTGTCTGTCTGTCTGTCTGTCTGTCTATCCATCTATTCATCTATCTGCTTATCCTGTTTTTCCTATGCACATATACCTATGTAGAGTTTAACAAGTTTAATTTTTAGAGCCGGGCGGTGGTGGCGCATGTCTTTAATCACAGCGCTTGGGAGGCAGAGGCAGGTGGGTCTCTGAGTTCGAGGTTAGCCTGGTCTACAAGAGCTAGTTCCAGGACAGGCTCCAAAGCCACAGAGAAACCCTGTCTCAAAAAACCAAAAAAAAAGGTAATTTTAAGGCACAGTAGGAGACTGACGACAGCTATGCTGAAACAAAGCTCTGATAGCAATAGGCCGAGGCAGAAGTTGCATGGCTGTGGTCTCTCTGTCAGAACAACTAATGAGACTGTCTTCATCCTTGTTCTTCTGAGTGCCTCCACGGTGAGATGAAGGGAGGTGGGCAGTGTGAGCATCGCTACGCCGTGTGAGGCTGTTATTGACATTTTCCACTGATTCCCGGGAAGCTACACGGAGAATCATGGTGAAATCTGACGCTGTCTTCTCTGTCCCACCCAGGATGGGAGACACCCCCCTTGCCCAGCATCTATGTCCTGTACCAGACACCTGCCAATAGTCACTCGGTAGCCGGCTTGGTTATCAGAGCTGCTATCGGGGTCTCACTGTGCTTGTGTGTAGCCTGACACTTGCAAATTCTCTACTTCTGATTTTTTCAGTGTAACATTTTCCCACCCTGTGTCTTAGTTAGGGTTACTATTGCTGTGATGAAACACCACGACCAAAGGAAACCTGGGTAGGACAGGGTTTATTTCACTTACAGGGCCATATAGCAGACAGTTCATCAGCAAAAGCAGTGAGCACAGGCACTCACACAGGGCAGGAGCCTGGAGGCAGGAGCTGATGCAGAAGCCATGGAGGAGTGTTGCTTACTGGCTTGCTCCCCCTGGCTTTCTCAGTCAGCTTTCTTATACAGCTCAGGATCACCAGCCCAGGGATGGCACCAACCACAATGGGGCGGAACCTTTCCCTGTCAATCACTGATTAAGGAAACGCCCTACAGGCTGGCCCACACCTGATCTTATGGGGGCATTTTCTTAACTGAGGTTCCCTCTTCTCACAGGACTCTAGCTCATTTCAAGTTGATGTAAATCTATCTAGTATACCCTGGTTGACTTCAGGCAACTAAAATTGTGGATGACAAAATCCTGGACCGAGGGCCAAGGCACCTCTGACAGGCCAGAGCTAGGGGCTGCAGCTGCTGGACTGGGAGGCAGTGTGAGGTGACATTGTTCTTCTCCAGAGCGTTTGGTGATTGCATACCTGGCTCCATCTGTCACTGGGAGGATTCAGACACACAGGCAGGGACTATGAATCCAAGCTCAGGCCTCAGCATCCTGCAGAGAGAGTGGCCTCTTGGCCCCAGCCCAGGTCTAAGCTATATGCACTAGAAATATAGTCACCATTTTGAGGAGTGACCTCAGATAAGATGGGGTGCAGGCACTCGAAGTGAGCATGAGGTTATGTGAATGAGGAGTCTAAGATCCTGGGTACTTGTACTGTGGAAGAGAGAGCGTGTCCCGTGGTTCTAGGGGCTCTTCCTGCTCTGAGATCGAATCTGTACAGAAAGTGAGAAAGGGCCCTTGAAAGCACTGGACTCAAAGCAGAGGCCCTTTGGCCCAAGTCCGATGGTTATTTTAGATTGAGAGTAGTTCCTTTAAGGCCCTATTTTAAGAAAAGAAAAAACCATCTCAGATGCTGATTAAAAATAACAAGCAAGCAAGAAAACCGGGAGAGTCTTCAAGCCAACAAATCCAGATCGGTGACCACAGTATAATTATTGTGGGTAAGGAATTGTCTGTGCTGGTTATATCCTCATGGCTGCCTCCTTGTCCAGCAGTCCTCCCCAGTCTGAATTCTGTGCTTGTGCGAGGAAAACCATCATAATCACTTAAGGGACTCAGTAAGCAAGGGGTAGAGAGTACGGCCTGAAAAAGCTAGTCTCGAGGCTGAGGAAGCATTTCAAAGATATACTTTTTATTTGTGTGTGTGTGTGTGTGTGTGTGTGTGTGTGTGTGTGCCTGAAGAGGAAGTAGATCCCCTAATTATAGGCAGTTGAGAGTCACCTGATGTGTGTGCTGGGAACTGAACTCCTCTCCTCTGCAAGAACAGCAAGTAATTTTTAACCACTGAGCCCTCTCTCCATCCCCAGTTAAGGAGATACTTGCCATAGGTCAAGTGAGGAAATCCTCAGAGACCAGAGGAATGGAAGGCTGTGGCATTAGAAGACGAGGGGATGCTCAGGTTGGTGGTAGCCAGGCGAAGAGAGACAATTGGAGGATGGTAAGACAGACTAAGCAACTGACCCTGAACAGAAAGTCTGGAGAGCTGTAGGTAGCGGTCTTGATTACGAAGACATTCCCTGGGGCTGTTAGGAAGCCTAACAGCACTGCTCAGGCTAATTCACCCCTTGTAGCCAAGAGCCAGGGGCAGGGCCAGTTCTCCTGCCTTCACACTCTTAGTGTCGGCTCTTCCAAGCTTACATCACCAGGGCCAGCTCCACCAACATCCACCCATCTCCGATCTGCTGCAGGATGTGAAGGGACCTGACCCACAGACCCGAAGCTGCGGGATCTCTACCACACAGGGTAACAACAGGATAGCCAAGAAGAGTCCACTGAAGACCCAGCATCGGTAGTGTCGTAGAGAGCAGAGGCCTCGAACCGGACCGATGACTCTTTGCAGCAAACACTTGCAAATAAAGAGATATGGATGAAAGGACGCAGGGACGGAGGACGGATGTGAACGGGATCAAGATGCCTGATGTGAAAGACACGGAATGAATAAAGAGAAAGGTTTTTTTTTTCTTTTTTAGAAAGAATGCCTAATTGCTTAGGATAAGGCTCAGTGGTAGAATGCTTACCTAGAACAAATGAAGCTCTCATTCCGCCTCCAGTTCTACATAAAATAGGTTTCGCGTTACACACCTGCAATCTCAGCGTTTGGGACTCGGAGGGCAGAGGGAGGAAGATTTGAAGTTAAGGGTCATCCTTAACTCCACTGTGAATTCAAGGCCCTATGAGACTCTGCCTAGAAAAGAAAAAGAAATAAAAGATATTGAGAAAGCCTAAGGGACCGCACTGTGCGAGTGTAGTCTTGTGAGACCCTGCTGGGAAAAGACAGGCCATCTGGGACACAGGACCATGATTCCAGTTTAGATCGAGCTCCCAAGGGCAGAGGTCATGGAACATGAGTCATTTTAGCTCAAGTACAGTGAGTCCTGTTTTTTCTTTTTTTCTTTTTTTCTGGTTACATGGAACTTTTCCGATAAAAAAAGGAACAAAAACCTAGGTACTTCGCTTACGTTTTGTAAAGCGGGACTCACATACTTAAGCTATATTCTTAATTCCAGTTTACGAAATGTCCGCCGAAGATGTTTCCGATAACCAGGGGACAGCAGACATGGGCGCTGTCATCCCTTGCTCACGTCTAGCCTTTTCCTAGCGAGTTCTCCTCATGACAGATGTTCCCAATTTAGTCTTCAAAAGTACACAATAATAAAAGAATCTGCAAATTAGCATGTCGGTAGGGCCCAGTGTTTACAATCCAGTTCCAAAGACGACTCTGCTCCTGCCTGCTTGCATCTGTGTGGGGAAGATGGGCTTGCCCAGGGAGCATTATCGTGTTATCTATATCTCCTCAACTTTCATGTGCGCGCCGTGGCTCAGCAGAACATTCTTACTTTGAAGCTGCGGGCCGAACCCGACCAAGCATTTGCACTTCCTAAAACACTCAATTTCTCCCTTTTCCTTTCTCCTCTTTTTCGTTGCCCTCCTCTGCTGTCTCCTCTTCCTCCTCCTCTCCTCTGCTTTTCATTACTTATTTGAACTGTTGTCCATCTTTCTTAGAAGCCATTCAAGGCCTGTTTGATGGGTCAAGCCTCCTCCGAGGGAGTGAAAGACGCTCAGAGTTCTTAATTTGTTTCACCTGGGAAAGATTGGGATCAGTGAGGGGAGAATGGAAAAGGCCGCACATGGTGGGCTGGCAGAGGACCAAGGGTGTCTTGCTGAGACATACGTGGAGCCTGTATCTTCTAGAATGATCTTTGTTTTAAAGTGTCAGTGGATGATCCTCTCTGGGCTCCACCGATGGTGAAGTCCACTCAAGAACTCCGAGTGTACGTTCTCTGTGCTGCGCTTCCCTTGGGATCTGGTCTGTGTTGATCCGGTTGTAAGAGGACATTGTGATGCCTGTCACTGTAATGGCTGCATCTTTGTCTCTTTTTCGACAAAGAAAGTGAGTTGGCTTCCTCTTCTAGAGCCTGGACAGGGCTGCGATGGCTCTCACAACAGATTAGGGTAAGAGGGATGCTTTGACAGTTCTGGACCCAGGCGTTGAGACAATCGTAGTGTCCATCTAGTCTACTAGAGGACTGGGCTTCTGTGCAAGTAATTCACCTACCCCTTTCAAGAGTTCACTTGAAAAGACCCTGAGACTGTGTCAGAAGGGAGAGGGGTCTTGCCTAGCTAGTCTTCAGACTGTCCTTGGAGGCACCAGACCTGTGAGTTAACCAGACTCCAGATGAACACACCTACCGTCCATCAACTGCACGAACGGAAGAATCCCTGGCTGAGTTCAGCTCAAGTCCCCAGCCTGTGAAACTGAGAACAGCCATTGTTCCAGGGCAGCGAGTTTTGGACAGTTAATTTTATGTAGCAGCAAATAATTGGAGGAAACATGGTGCCATCTAGAAAGTATGCAAGGTGTTGACACCATCTCGGGGCACATTCATGGTGATTTATCGTAAGGACACAAATCCAGGAGGGACAGTCCTCTCAACAGTTCACCTTTCTTTAGAAAGGCTCACAGATGCTCAGATCCAACTGGATTGGTGCCCTGGTCACACATGTCTTCCTAAGCCCCCGTGCTTCCTGCCAAACCTCAGACACTTGCAAATAGAATGGTGAGGTTCAAGCTGCCCAAATTATGCAGGTGAGTCTCACTGGCGGACGCAGGTTACACCAGGACCTATTGCCAAACAAGTATCTCTCCTGCCTCTGAGGCCAACAGCCCTGATTTGCCAAATGTTTCTTCTCCATTACTATGCATCAAATCACTCCCCGTTTGCTGTGTTGACAGAGAAACAGTGGGTGATGTTGTTCTCTCGTCGCACACAAGCCTTGTCTATGGCACAGCCGGAGTGTGGTATTGGTATGTACTGTGGTAAGTCCTCAGGACAAGTATGATCCCAATTTGAGGAAAAGAAAAGAACACAGCGGAATGTGGCTTTGTAGATAAGGAGACCAAACATTTTTAACAAGTGAGAAAAATGTACCAGCTGCTCAAGCTTGGTAGGCACCACACGGACAATGATCTAAGCAGCAGCAGCAGCAGCATTTATCTGCCAGGGATGGCCCTGCCTCTGGAATCGCAAACACGGGAATTAGGTTTTAGCTCCTATTAGCTTTACTATGTTTGCAGCTTACCCTCTAAGGAGGAAGGCTCATGCAACCAACCAACGGCATCCTAAGTTGTCTTCTTTAGGAGGTGACAAACCCTCATAGAGAAGTGGTGTTAAATTGATGAGGATAGGCGGGGGTGGTGGCACATGCTGGGGATGCCAGCGCTGGGGAGGCTGAGGCAGGAGGAGGCTCAAAAGTTCAAGGTCAGCCTGGGTTACAGACCAAGACTGCTTCCAAAATCCTGAACCAAACCAAACCAAAGCCCTAAAAGCAAAAGCAAACATTCATTGATCAGTAGAGTGAACCTTAATTTAAGAATTTTATGAGCCAGGCAGTGGTGGTGCACACCTTTAATCCCAGCACCCGGGAGGCAGAGGCAGGCAGACCTTTGTGTGTTCGAGGCCAGCCTGGTCTTCAAGAGCTAGTTCCAGGACAGGCTCGAAAGCCACAGAGAAACTCCGTCTCAAAAAGAAAAAGAATTTTACGAATCGTTTCTCCACTGTTAAAAAAGTCCTGTGAAACTGAATCGTCTTTTAAAAGTTAATTATTTGGGGGAGGCTGTGGTATGTATGTGTGTGTGTGTGTGTGTGTGTGTGTGTATGTGTGTGTGTGTATGTGTGGTGTTCGCATATGAGTGTGTAGTGCACACACTGATACAAGCCATAGGAGTCCATCCTGAGTGTTTCTCTGCTGCTGTTCACCTTTAAGACAGGGTCTCAGGGCCAAGGAGATGGATCAGTGGATAAGGGTGGGAGGAGAGAACCAACTTCTGTCAGCTGATGTGTGAACCCATCCTCCAGGTAAATAAGGAGAGAGAGAGAGAGAGAGAGAGAGAGAGAGAGAGAGAGAGAGAGAAAGAGAGAGAGATTATTGTTGAGCTAGTAGCTGAACTAGCAGCTCACTATTTTAGTGAGCTAAGGTTTTACCTGCCTCTACCTTTCAACACTGAAGTCACAGGCACGTGGAGCCTTGCCCAGATTTTTATGTGGGTCTTTGGATTTGAACTCAGGTCATCATGCTGGCACAGCAAGTGTTCTGACTGAACCTTTTTCCCACGCATGTCAACCATTGTTTGTTGTTGTTGGGTGTTGTGGTACTTTGAATGTAATTGGCCCCATAAGGTATTAGGAAGTGTGGCTTCATTACAGTAGGTGTGGCCTTGTTGGAGGAAGTGTGTCACTGTGGGGGTGGGCTTTGAGGTCTCCTTTGTCCAAACTATGCTCACTGTGACATCCAGTTCACTTCCTGTTGCCTGTAGATCAAGATGTAGAACTCTGAGCTCCTTCTCCAGCACCGTGTCTGCCTGCATGCCACCGTGTCCCGCCATGATAAAGGACTAAACCTCTGAAACTGTAAGCCACCCCAATTAAATATTTTCCTTTATAAGAGTTGCTGTGGTCACCGTGTCTCTTCACAGCAATAGAAGCCCTAACTAAGACAGGATTTTGATAGAAAGCAGAAGACTCGGCTAGTTTAACTTCCCTAGAAATGATGTCCAACCACTTGCTATGTTCGTTCAGCAGGAATGTTCTAGATGATAGTGGATTGGCATTTGGGGGCTCTGTTACAACAGTCTGCATCTCCAGGCAACTCACAAGTTCTCTGAGGATTCTGTATTGCTTGCTTTTATTTCCCTTTTTCATAGCTTTTGGTATCAGCAGCCTCTGAATGCACTGATCGGCTACCTATAGCCAGATACAGGTGTACGCTTTCAAGGCCTGTGCTCATTTGGATTTAGTGTGTAAGCTTGTTTTCACTTATAGTCCCGTAAAATAACGCTTGGAACTTACTCCCAGCTATTTATGTGCATCAATATTATTCTATTACACCCTTGTCAATACACACAGTTGTCTATTACACCTTATGTGTGTGTGTGTGTGTGTGTGTGTGTGTGTGTGTGTGTGCACATGCATGTGTATCAGGGAACAGCTTGATTCTTTCTTCCCACCGTGTGGGTCTTAGTGACTAAACTCTGGTTGCCATTCTTGGCAGTAAGGGACTTTACCCAGTGAACCAGCTTACCATCTCTCCTCCTCCTCCTCCTCCTCCTTCTCCTCTTCTTCTTTTCCTCTTCCTTCTCCCTTTTTTAAAGGTAAGTTCTTACTTTGTTCATGTTAATCTGGGATTCATAGTCCTACCTCAGCCTCCCAAGTGCTGGGATTACAGATGTACATCGCCACACCCAGGCAAATGTTACTTGAAAAACATCAAATCCACTCAATACTCAATTTTAAGAAAGAATTTGAAAGGGAAACAGAAGAGATGTTATTTTCAAAGAAAATACAAAATGAGTGGGGTTCTTTTTATTTATTTTTTATTTTTTTGGTTATTCATTACCATGTACCAAATCAACCCCAGGCTTTGTGGCTTGTCTTTCATGGTTCTTTGGATCAAGAACTCAGGAAAGACTTGGTTAGTGGTTATTACTCTGCTTCCACGTGTTCATGACCAGGCAGTGACCAGGACTGGGGCTGGCCTGACATCTGTTTCCATGATGTCCCAGGGACTCTCCTTTTTGTCTCAGTGGGGTACGGTTCAAGGTCCCTCCCAGCATAATGACCTCAGCAGGCAGATGCTTGGTGTGGTGGGTCAGAACTGCAAAGACAAATGTCTTGAGGGAACTAGGGAAGCTAGGTCACCTTTAATGTCCTTGTCTCCAAATCACACAGCATCACAGTTCCTAGCCAACCCACCTCTCCATGGGAGGAATGTAAATGTCCCTAGTGAAAGAAGAGCTTGTTGGGTGTAGGATGTCATTATGATCATCCTTGGGATGTCCAACTTGGTGCGTTTTCAATCTTTACAATCTTTAGGAATTTTCAAGATGTCAGAACTAACATCTGGTCAGTAGTAACCTCTGCAGTTTTTGTAGACTCATTAGGTGTTGCAAGTACATTGCTACTACTTGCTTAACACTTGGGTTCTTATTGTTTGTTTGTTTTGAGACAAGGTCTCAAAGTACCTGGATTTAAAGCAACAGCAGCAAATAGTACTAATAAATTGCTGTTTGTGCTTGGGAGATGGCTCAATTGGTGAAGTGCTCGCTGCACACACATGGAGAACTGAGTGCTGATCTGCAGCATATAGAGTTGCATGTCAGGCACCAGCAGTGGCTACAATCCCGAAACTGGGTAGGGAGAGAGAGACGGATCCCTCCCTGGAGCACACAGGGCAGCCAGCTTAGCTGAACGGTGGAGTTCAGGTTCAGTGAAAGAACCAGTCTCAGAAAATGAAGTGGATAGCGATTGAAGACAGCATCTCTGGCCTCAAAGACACATATCCACTGTAGATTTTGCTGTGATAAAATAGCATGGCCCAAAGGAATTTGTAGAAGATAGACTTTATTTTCAATTATGATTCCAGAAGGCAAGTCCATAGTGGTGGAGAAGGCACTGCAGCAGGTTGCTGGAGCAGGAAGCTGAGAAATTACATTTTCAGCCTTAGTATTGAAGCAGGGAAAGCAAACTGGAAGTGGGCTGGAGCTATAACTCTCAAAGCCTGCCCCCCAGCAATGTACTTCCTTCAGAAAGGTCCTACCCCCTAAAAGTTCCATAACCTCCCAAACAGTGCTATCAAGCATTCCCGAATAATCCTTCCGAGGCTTAAGATTAGTTACAAACTGTTTGACCTATTAGCTCAGGCTTATTATTAACTAGCTCTTACAACTTAAATTAACCCATTTCTATTATTCAGTATTTTACCATGAGGCTCATGACTTGCTACCTTACATCCTGCTTCCCCAGCAGCTGCTGGTGTCTCCCTAACTCTGCCTTCTTTCCTCCTGTCTCCCAGCTTGGATTTCCTGCCTAGTTATATTCTGCCTGGCTATGGCCAAATCAGCTTCTTTATTAACCAGTGGTAATAAGACATATTCACAGCATGCAGAAGGGCATCTTATATCAACCAAGCAGGAACCAAGTGTTCAAATACCAGAACTAATTGCGGATATTGCTCATTCAAACCACTACACACATGTGTGCACATACACGCACTCACGTGCATGCACGCACACACACACACATACACCAATCCACGCATGAAAAGTAGCCATTCCTTCCTCGCCTGAGTTGTGTCATGCAACTCCTGCATACCCTCTTTTCAATTGTAATAACTTTTTATTTTTTAAGTTCATGTGTTAGAAAGAGGTGACATTGGAGCTTGGTAATGGATGGGCAAGAAAAGTGAGAAAAATAGAAAAAGCAAAGGTTGCTTTTGTTTTCTCCAAGAAAACTTAAAAGAATGAGGGAAGATATTGCAAATTTAATTTGGTATTTAAAACACACT
This sequence comes from Myodes glareolus, assembly GCF_982192425.1. Classification (NCBI taxonomy): domain Eukaryota; kingdom Metazoa; phylum Chordata; class Mammalia; order Rodentia; family Cricetidae; genus Myodes; species Myodes glareolus. The sequence goes on from NC_142039.1 coordinate 54,681,973, forward strand.
TTTCTGCTTCTAGAGAAAGAGAGGGAACACAGACACTAATCAGAGAAGCTGGCAGGTCTTGAATTACCTTGGAACGATGGGGAAAGGGGTACGCCACTGAGTATTTGGAAAGGCCTGCTTACCCAGCCACAGAAGGATTTATTCCGAGTTCCACAAACACTTGCCCTATGTCCTTAGACTCCCTCAAGAATGAACACTTCCATGTTGTAACAAAAAATGAAAAAATTTCCACATATTCATTAACTGTAATAAAGAATGACAACCAGGCCTGATGGTCCATGTCTGTAACTGAGATGCCGAAGAGCAACGAATGAGAGTCCCAAGCCTGCCTGGGCTTCAGAGTGAGTTCAAGGTCAGTCTGGGAAACTCAGTAAGATATCATCTCAAACCAACTAACCAACCAGCCAACCAACCAACCAACAAACAAGCAAACACGCAAACAAACGCAGCAGAAATGGGGATGTGGCTGAGTGGCGGAGTGCTTCCTGACATGCAGGAGGCTCTAGGTACAAACCCGAGTGTTACAAAAACCTGAAACGAAACATTTCATTAATACCAGAAGGGCCATGACAGGTTCCTAGTTGTTAGAGGATGAAAATACAATAACTTAGTAGTAGAAAATTATTACTATGAGACTTGACGTGAAACTCAGTGGTTGAGTGCTTCCCTAGTTTGCACTAAGCCCTGGCCTGGGTTTGGTCCCCAGGACCACATAAAACTAGGCGTGCTGGTGCTTGCTGGTGGCTGTAATTCCAACATGGGCAAAGTGTAGGCCGAGGATCAAGGTCATCTTCACCTACTTAGCGAGGTGGAGGCCAGCCTGGGTTACAGAAAACTCTTTAAAAATCCCCAAACAACCTGAAAAACATCACTGTGGATTTAATACACATAAAATACCCTTGATAAATTGTGAGTAGGACTGCCACCTGATCCAGAAATTTCACTTCTGGGTATTGATTCAAAGAATCAAAGACTTATCTACATCCATACGTTCATCAAAATATTCACATAGTCGCCAAGAGGTAGAGATAGCCTAAGTGCCCATCAATAAATGCCTGGATAAAGAAGATGGTATGTGGACATATGAGGGAACATTATTCGGCCATAGAAAGAAGATAAACATGTCACGTGCTATAGCGTTTTTATACCTGGGAGGAATTATGAGAGTAGGCCTGCCACAGTAGGGCAAATGCATACCATTTCTTTTCCATGAGGGATTCAAAGTCGTCAAATCCAAGCAAAAAGTGGGATGGTGGCTTCTGTGGATTTGAGAAGAGGGAGGAAACTGCGAAGTGTCATTCAGTGAATGCCGCGCTTCAGTCACGCGAAGGTTCTAGAGAGCTGCTGGGCAATATCCACGCAGTTAGCAGGGCTGTATCACAGATGTCACAGGTCTCACGAGCCATTCGGGGTGACACACACTTGCAATCACAGCCCCTAAGAGGTGGAGGCAGGAAGATCATGAGGTTGGTACCAGCCTGGGCTTCATAGTGAGCTCAGGGTCATCCTGGGCTACATAGCAGGTCTTTACCTCAAGAAACACAACAAACGGACAAAAAAATCTTATGCTATGTGGTTTTCAACACAGTAGCTACCATCAGTGACCTGTTTGTCCCATGTATTGTTTTTATGCCTATATTTCATAAAGCGTTAGAAAGGTGGGCATGTTTTCTTATACTTTCTCCTTTTCTACCTTATTTTTTGCCTTAGAGTTTCTTAAATTTAAACTAGACTCTGGGGATCTTGGGAAACTAGTTCTTATGGCTGGAGGTGCGGCACGCATCATTGCCAGCCGTTTATGATAATTTTATGTGGTTGTAATTTTTTCAGAATTAACTAGTGGTGTGTCTGAGCCTTTGATGTGAGTGGCTTTCTAGATGCATTTGACCATAAAAATTCATGGAAGCAGGCAGGGGCTCCTTTAATGAGTTTCTTTCACGGTTGGTTGCGCTTTCACTCCTTGTCTTTAGAACTAATTTTCAGAATAACTGTGGTACTTTAATAAGAGCCCACAAGGGCAGGAGACTGACCTGAAAACGGCAGCTTCTCAGAGCAGAATATCAAGACCCTCAAAGTTCTTTCAGGTCTTAAAAATAGATATCTTCAATTAATGTGATTTATTTAGGTTTTTTAGTAGTTCATGCTTTAATAAAACCTCCCTCACTCTCCATAGCAGGAATGCAGCTATGCTTTAGAATATTAAGAAGGCTTTTGCTAGGCTTCTGGCGTAGGTCTGTAGCAATAGCAACCTGGGACACCGAGGCAGGAGGATCTCAAGTACAAGATCTACCTGGCCTACACAGGATAATGCATGAAATATTCCCGCACCAGTTTGGATTCAAAGGAGTATTTATTTTAGGGGTAAAACTTACAGAACACCATCAGTCAGGAAAGGAGTCTAGTCGCTGGAGCAAGAGCCATAACCAAAAGAGCGAGCAGAGGGCTGCCACTTTTTTTTAAAGAGAAACAGACCACACCGCATTGGGCTGATATTTCAGCAGCTATTGGCTGAAGGAGCAGAAGGCACTCCCACAGCACCATGAGTTCAAGCTGCCTAGGAAACTTAGTGAGACCCTGCCTCAAATTAAAAAGTACAAATTAGGAAATGGAAATTAGGTCAGTGAAGTGCTTAAGTTTGAGGAGTTGGGTTCTGGTCTGGGTACCCACATAAAGCTGGATATTGTGGTTCACACCTATAATCCCAGGCAGGAGAGGATGTGAGAGCGGGATCCTCGGGGCTTGCTGGTCTTCTGAACATTGGTGAGCCTCAGGCTCAGTGAGAGACCATAGCTCAGCAACAAGGTGGAAGACACTCAACGTCATCCTCTTGATACCCCTGCCATGTACATGCATACCCACATGTACATGAACACATAGACACACACAATAAGTTGGAGAATAATTAATGAGGATGACTGGTGTCAAGCTCTCCTCTCCATAGACACACATACACACACACACACACATACACACACACACGAGCACACATACAAACACACACATGTACGTGCAATTACACACACACAGCAAAACCATCTGAGAATATAGATCAGTGGCAGTGCTTTCCCTGCAGTCAGAAAGCCCTGGTTAAATCCCTGCTACAGAAGGAAACAAAGAATGAAAGAAGGAAGGAAGATAGGAAAGAAAAACAGGTTTTTACAGTTCTTATATAACTCGGTGTCTTAGCTTCATCCCTGTTGCTGTGGCAGAATCAGCTGACTTGAGGTAACTTAGGGAAGCAAAGGGCTTGTTTGACTGTAATTCCAGGTTACAGTCCTTTCTCATGGGGGAATTCAAGGTAGGAAGTCACATTCACAGTCAAGAACAGAGAATGCTCCCATGCTGCCTGCTTGCTGTGTACAGTGCAGGCCTCCCTGCTTGGGGAATGATGCCACCCATAATGGACCTTCCTATATCAATTAACAAGCAAGGGGATCCCCCAAGACAATTACTCAAGACTTTCTTTCCGTGTGATCCAAAGCTACAGAAAGTTAACAGTGTATACCTAGTGACTGAGAACTTTGAGGGACAAGAACTTCTGGCTCAGGTTTTGTTGGTTTTTCTTTTTCTTTAAGGATGGATTTTATAACCTTCTTCTACATACTCTCTAGATCAAGAGTTCTAATGAGCAGGCACAGAGCAAGGCTGGAATGAAGCTCGGTGTTCAATGAAGATCTTCACAAGTCACCACATGCAGACCCAGGGCTGCTCCCATGGCTCTTTCAAACGTCATGGAGTGTGATTGGGCCTTACTTGACAGTATATTAGAGTATTGAAATCTATTCTAGGACCCAGAAACTCTGGGACATCTTATGGCAGTTACTGTGACCCTGCTTCTTTATTGTCACCGAGGGCTTCCATAGCAAAGCACCGTAGACACGATTGGAATGGGGCTTATACCACACGAATTTACTTCCTACAGTTCTGGAGGGTGACAGTCTTCAGTCAAATGAATGGAAGTAGCAGAAATTGGTGATTGCATGTCGCCGAGAGTTCTCTGTGTCACAACCATCTTCTTGCTCTGTCCTCACATGGCCTTTCTTCCATATGTGCACTTGGAGCGAGGTCTTGAATCCCTTCCTTCTCTTATTAGGGCTCTAGTCCCATCCTGGGGCTCCACCCTCATGACCTCATTTAGCCCCAATTACGTCTCAGAGGCCCCACCTTGAGTATCATGCTGGGAAGTAAGACTTCCGCGTCTGAGTTTCAGAGGGACACCCTGCAGTCTAGGACAGCTTTTCTTAGATACCGTTCCTGTGGAAGAAAATCCAAGCTTTGGTATTTCTGGAGCACTTTCAGGAAAACAGTTGCTTGTTAGAATCTTGGCTTAAGCGTCTGAAGTGATTCTTATCAGGGATTTCTTGGGAATGTCAATATTTATCTAGATAATAATTGCATGTCATGAAAGATTAAATCTGCTTGATCCCTTAGATGTAACAGTTACCCTGAGGTATAAAGTGACTGTTAGTGATTATCATGTTTCTGGAGATAGGGTCTTGCTATGTAGCGAAGATTAATCTGGAACCCAGGATCCTTTCAACCTCTGCCTCCCAAGTGCTGAGAATACAGCTGTGCACTACCGCTCCCGGTTTCTGTTATCATTTTTATTGACATGTTATTACTATAAGCACACACTCTTATTAACATTCAAAATTTCTTTTAACTTGTGGGGTCTACTGGTTGTAGAATGACCTCTAATCTAGATGGCTCGGAGTCTAGTCTAGATGCCTGGGTGTTTACAAGCCTCAGAGCTCAGGGTGTAAGCTCTGGCTCTGAAGCTTCTAAGTCAAAACTGTCAGTCTTCCCACTTTAAAGAAGTCCCTCTCCTTTTGTGGTGGTTTGAAAAAGAATGGTCCCGATAGACTCATATATTTGAATCCATAGTCATCAGGAAGTGGCACTACTTGAGAAGGATTAGGCGGTGTGACCTTGTTGGAGTGTGTCACTTGGGGTTGGGTTTGAGGTTTCAAAAGCCCACACCAGGTCAAGCATATCCTCACCCCTCCCTCCCCCCCGTCTAGGGATCATGATGTAACGCTCAACTACTTCTCTAGAACCTCGCCTGCCATGCCTGCTGCCATGCTGATAACAGACTAAGCCTCTGAAACAATAAGCATACCTCCTATTAAATGCTTTTTATTTTTAAAGTAAGAGTTGCTTTGGTCATAATGTCTTTTCACACTAATAGAGCAGTGACTTACACAAAATCTGCAGAGTTGGGAGGGAGGGAAGCCTCCCGTCTGTTCTCACTGATTCTCAGAGTAGGCGCCTACTGCTTTTACTCCAGGCCCCACAACCTCCATATCCAGTCTCTGTCTGGAACATTGCTCTTGTGCTCTCTTTCTGGGTATGAGTGACTAAGTTCATGTGTGTGAAAGGATGTTGATCGAAAGACTCACTATCCAACACCAACTGCCTTAGGAACAGGAGGGATGTATTTATTTCCTGTTATGACTTGAATGTAAATTGTATTCCATAGACACGTGCATTTTTACATGGGTCTCCAGCTGGTGGCACTGACTTTGAAGGTTGTGGATTCTTTAGGAGGTAGAGTCTTGGTAAAGAGTAAGTGGGTCACTGGAGGCAGGTCTTGAGGTTTAATAGTATGGCCCTCCTTCCTATCTGGTCTCTGCTTCTTATTTTGTGGAGATAGAGAAGTGAGGAGTTCCAGCTGAACACTTCAACTGCTATGGAGCACCTACGCCTTCCCTACCAGCATGGACTGCTTTCTCAAACTGTGGTCCAAAAATAGACCTTTGCTCCCTTAAGTTGCTTCTTTCTGGTATTTTAACACAGTGATGAGAAAATAACTGTCCAGAAAACTGGCACCAATAAGTGGAGTCACTGTTGTGAGAGGCCTGGCCATGTGGTCCTTTGTTGCTGCCACCTCAACCAGCAAGGGCGATGCGACACCAGAGCTCTTCTTGCAGGCAGTTTATTCAGGACCTTGAACAATGGCTTCTCTCTTGCTTCTCTCTCATTTCTCTCCCTGGGCAGACCTCTCCCAGCCCTTATATAGCCTATGGTCGCCTATCCCGGAGTGCCACGTGGATATCGCCCATAGGCTCAAGCATACGCAAGTGACACGATCATAGCAAGTTACGAGCCATCACCATAAAAGGAGTTGTTTGTCACAGAGAGCGCTTGCTTTCGGCTTGCGGAGGGCTGCAGCCGGCACCATCTTAAAGGTGCGGCTCCACGCAGCTCTCTACAGTTCTTAAGTCTTTGGAACTGGTTTGCAGGAGGAATGTGGAAGAGTCTGAAGCTGTGTGTTGCAAGGAACCGCTTTTGTTCGTCCAGCCTCCCAGAACCAAAATAACCACACAGAAACTGTATTAAATCCCTGCTTGGCCCATTAGCTTTAACTTCTTATTGGCTAACTCTGACATATTAATTTAACCCATCTCCATTAATCTGTATATCACCACAAGGTTGTGGCCTACCAGCAATGCTTTAGCATGTCTCCACGGCATCTCTCTCTCTCTCCACCTTCCTTCTCCCAGCATTCAGCCCAGTCCTCCCCACCTACCTAAGTTCTGCCCTATCAACAGACCAAGGCAGTTTCTTTATTCATTAATGGTAATCACAGCACACAGGGGGGACTCCCACATCCCCATGGGCCATGATACATGTGGAACTGAATGGGTCATTCTGGTGTGAGCTCAGAAGACAGTAGGGTGTTGAGGTGATGGCTCTGTGGTTGAGAAATACACAGTCAAGACTATGCTCATTAAGTTTCAGATGAGGACAAGGACTCTACTGGAAGCTGGGCTACAGATCATGCATTTTATATGTTGGCAAGGAATCTGACTGTTTTTTTCATATCCTAAAAACTCGAATAAGGCTGAATTTAGAAAGCAGTGGGCTCCATTTCTTGGCCGAGGGACTTTTGTGAGAGCAGAATGTGTAGGCTGTGGTGTAGTGGTTGCTTATTGTGTTTATGCTTAGAGTGAGAGCAAGGGCAGAGGGAGCTTGAAAGAGCTGAGTTTGGGCAGCTGAAATTGTCAAACAAACTGATGCCATAAAGGAGAAACATGTGCGTCTACACTGGGACAATAGGACATGTTCCTGGAAGGCAAGAGTCTACTCATCTGGAGCTCCAGGGCACAGCGATGTAAATTCATTGAAAATGAGAGTGGCTAAAAAGACACAGCCCTCAGAGGTCCCTTCTAGAAAATGGCTTCCAGGTATGTCCTTTCTAAGGTTTGGATAGGAAATCAAGCAGTCTCTGCAGCTATAATCCGGTCTACATTTCAAGCTGGCAGCAGTACTGGGCTTAGGTAGTGCTGTTTTGCAGGCACGCAGGATGCAAGGGTGTTCAGGCCACAGAAGCTAGCGCCTAGGTTTCAGAAAACTGCTAAGGAGCAGGCAGTGTGTAGAAAGGTGAGACCACCTGCATGGAGCTCCAGAGTAGGTAAAGTCTAGGTTCTGGTGGAGACCGCAGCATAGAGGAGATGCCAGAAACAGGGGGCGTTTGCCAAGGAATGCTGCAGGCATCAAGTAGAACTCAAGAGAAAGATCATATGCTCAGCAGGTAACAGAATGGAAAAGTGTGACTACCCAGGCCTAGTGGAGCCCAGATGATCAGAATACAAGTCCCAGATATTGGGCAGGAACCTTCATGATTTGTGTTTGTCCTGCTGGGTGATGGACTTGCTCCATTTTTCTCTCTTTCAGAATAGGAATGTTTTCTTTGTGCCATTGTATATTAGAAATACTAAATTTGTATTTTGATTTTTCACAGTTAAGTCTTAGGGTAGATTTTGACATTTCTGAATAGCATGGAAATAGTTAAGACTATGAGAACTTTTGAAATTGGACGGGGATGTATTTTATATTATGAGCTGGCCTTGAACGTATAGGGGCCAGGGATAGAATATTATGATTTGAATGTAAAAGCACCCCACAGACTCAGGTATTTGAACAGTTGATTTGCAGCTGGTGCTACTACTTTGGGAAGTTGTGGGAACTTTAGAGGCAGCACTTCCCTGGAGGAAGTGAGTCATTAGGGGACAAGTTCTTTAAATACATACACATACATACATATATACATACATACATATAAATATATAATTTTATATCTTTATTTTTGTTGTATGACTGTCTTGCCTGCATGTGTGTCTGTTCACCACATGTGTGCCTGGTTCCTGTGGAGGTCAGAAGAAGGCATCAGATCCCCTGGAACAGGAGTTAGAGGTGGTTGTAAACCACAGAATGGGTGTTGGGAATTGAACCTGAGTCCTCCTCTGCAAGAGCAGCCAGTGCTTTTAACCTCTGAGCCATCTGTCCAGTGCCCTAGGCTTTGAGGTTTGATAACTTGTCCTCACTACCTGTCTACTCTGTTTGCTGATCTACCAGGATGTGAAGGCATGTGTGGCTTTACCAGGCTGTATGCTTCTGCCACTACCGAGCTGCCTGACACCATGTCTTCCCCACCATGAAGGACTCTATCTTCAAACCGGGGACAAAAATAAACCCCTTCTGCCATAATGTACCCCTGCCTAGTTTTCTGAAGCAAGGTTTCGTGTAGCCCAGGCTGGTCTCAGATCTTGCTATGTAAGGGTAGCCTTAAGCTACTAATCCTCCTACCTCCACTCCACTAGAGCTGGGGCTACAGATAGAGGCCAGCAAACCTGCTTTAGTTTGTTTCTTGAGACAGGATCTCAGCACTGGCTGCTCCACTTCTGGTAGAATTACAGGCTCACTACCATGCCTTGTCTTACGTTGTCTACCCCTGCCCCATGGTGATTTTTATTTCTTTAATCACAGTAACGAGAAAAGAGTAACTAATATATTCTCCTAAGCAAGCAAACTCTTGGGTCTTGTGAGGCCGAACAATCATATGATTAAGCAAAATCAATTTATCCCTCCCAGGTAGACAGCGAAGATAAGCAGAAACCTGAAGGAAGGTGAGCCAGCCTCTTGGCCTCGGAAAGTTCCAGGGTGAATGGAGTCTCCCCTAGACATCCCCTATTCTGCCCTGTGGCTAAATGACACCAAAACAGCCCACTCTGGGTCTCATGCATCAATTGAAACTGGGACCTCTGAGAACAAGTACTGAAGGACTGTCAGTTTCAGGAAGGGCAGGCAGGGATGTAGTCTGGGTGGGCGGTCCCAGACAGTCCCTCTGCAACCTCAGCTATTGCATCCTTTCAGTTGTTCTGAGAACTACACACACCTGAGGGCTGGACCAGACCTGGGGACCCATTCTCCTGCAAGTAGAAAGAACAAGGATGCCCAGAACTGAGGGGGAGTATTCCCTCTATCCCTCCCTCTCCCCTCCTCTCTCCTCTTCTCTTCTCTCTTTCTTTCTCTCAAATTTTCCTCCATAGGGCCAGAACTACAGCAGCTGAGAGCATTGGGCACACATCTTTCTGACTTCCCTTCTGAAAGGAAAGATTTTCTAGTTTCTTAGCTGAACCAAACAGGGTAACGTTTCGGATTGGCTTGCCGTGCCTGCTGGCCCATATGACGAGCCTCGCTGTGTCAGAGCTTTGACAGAACGCTTGCACCGGGTGGGGGAGGAGGGACACCGCTCAGTGCACACATGGACCACCTGTTGGAATGAAGCAGTTTACCACGAGAGGGAGAGAGGATGGAGACACACACCAGAGCACGGCTAGTTGGGCAGCCTCATTATTTCCCACTTAGCTTCTACTCCAATAAGAGAGCTTCTCCTTGCCGCCTACCTTGCACAGCCTTATGGGTAGACCCGTCTTGACTCTCTACCCGCCTTCATAAACATCTCAATGAGCCAGGCTAGAAGAAGCATCCCAGGGCTCCGGGATGAGCAGGTGTAGGTGGCCTTTGCCACCCAAGCTCTCCAGCATACTCCCAGCACAGGTTTTGGTACCGCTGCTGCCTTCAAGTGTTCAATTTTAGAGTTTGCTATGACACAGCCCTGATCAACTTACCAAAGACGTGATTCTACCGTGCCCAGCAGGATGATGTGCCATACTGCTTGGTTACGTTGCTGAATGTCTGGCAGAAGGAAAGATTGACAATCTTCTCCCAATTCCACAGTTACTAGTCCTCCTTAAAACAGAAGGCTGTTCACCTTGGATTTCAAATTATTTCCCCATGGGTCTGTAGGGATTATCATATAGATCCATCATTCAGCCATACTTGATGGCTGGTCCCTTGGATACTAAAAATGGCTTGCCGGTACACTGAGTTTTCTGGTTATAGGATCAAGTTCACAAATGAGAACCATGCTTTCCCATCTCTGACTGGGCAAAAACGCTTTGGGTTTCTTCCTTCTCTCCATTATGTGGGTTATTTTAGCTTGGGACTCTGTGGTGAGTTTGACAATTCTTTGAAGATAATGGTTTATCTTAAATTAATGTCAACTTTTCATTCTACTCAGTTGTATCTGTTTACTATATAAGCAATGTTTTAAATTATTTCTATTGAGGAAAAATAGATTTTCTGAAAAGATACGTCATAGTTATCTTATTTTCCAATTATTTTGGAGTTTTGAGTAATTCTTGGCAAAGGGTTTGAGGGCACAGCCACAAGGAATCACTGTCTTCACTTTGCTCCCCCCCCCCCCACACACACACACACTGCCCCGCCAGTCTCCAGTCTTCCGGAGCAACTTTGAGAACTCGAGCTTTATAAGATTGAATATCTGGAACACACAGACCATAGAGCATCGTGAATGGAAAAGAACTTTCCAGACAAGCTCGACAATCCAAGTTCATCGTAGCAACCTCTGGCCTATACAACACCCATACCTTCTTTTGACAACTCCCTGACTTGGGACATTCACGTCATGTACTTGTTGGCCTCATGAGGGTCGTTGAGTCACCCAACTGAGTGCAGCACCACCGTCCTGGTCAGCTTTGACGACGACTCTACAAAGCCAGGGGTGGAGAGTCTGCATTGGGTGTGTACATGAGTCAGGACATCCCTAAGCCTCTGGAAGTGGTGGATGTTTTTCTGCCCAGTGTCCATTCACTCTTCTCTGATAGCCACACCCAGGAGCCCTCTGGGACCTCACACTGAGGCTCATTCATCTTTCTGCCTCAGGTGGCATTCACTCCTTTGGCGTAGGAGGTATACAGCTCAGGTCTAGGCAGCCAGGATCGACCTGGCCCCTGATCAGGGACGAACTGAGATACAGTCATGCCAAATAAATTGAAACATTGCTTAAAGCCTAGAGCACACACTGCCTAAAGTTCTTGCATAGATTTGCCCCAGGAAGAAACTCTAAAAATAAAATAACAACAGACTAGGCTGTGGCTAACAGGCTGTCTGAGGGACAGACACTATCCTGGTGACGTTAGTGAGTGTTTCCAATGGCCTGCACTCAAAACTAATACCACTTCAGTTATCTTAGTTAATCTCCCCCGCCCTCCTGCCCTCTCTTCCTTCCTTTCTCTTTCCCTCCCTTCCTCCCTTCCTCCCTCCCTCCCTTCCTCCCTTCTCTTTTCATCTTCCTCTGTCTCCCTTCTTTCTCATTCCCTTGATGACTGGAGTTTCGTTCTTCGGAATGAAGGAGTTTCCAATCAGATGTCCTGTGTAAGTGGGGATTCTTTCCGTAGGCTGTGAGAGAAAACTGACAGTACCGAGTCATCCACATGGTTAGCCAAGAAGGACGTCCCGTCTTTCTCAGTGAGCGTATCCCGTATCCTGACACACTTCACACTGGTGAGCACTGTGAGCTGGTTCCCATGATCGCCTTCCTCTGCCGGTGGCTTCATGGTGAGGCTCTTGTTTGCTTCCACCTTTGTACACCAAGCACATCAGCAGTGGCTAATTGGATTTAGATCTTTCAGAAAAGTGGTCAAGTATATTTTTAGTATACATAGATGCTTCGCAAGGTCGGGGAGGAAGTGGGGCAGCGAGCAAGCTTAGACCTTCCCTTGCGCAGACCTTCAGGCTGCCTCCTTAGCCAGTGTTAGTGAGGACAGCTCTCACAAGCAACCACGACTCCCCAAGTGGTATTGGTGAAGCGATGAGGGCAGCTATGTCTTCTTTCTTCCTGTTCTTAATTATCTGACTGCTTAACAAAAGGATCCCCGGAAAAGTGAAGGACATTTTGCCTTGAAAGTTTACTCTAGATAAAAGCAGGCAAACAAGCTCATGTCACCTGTGCATGCCGGTGCCTACCTGTAATCCCGGCACTCAGGAAACTGACTGAAGAGGTCTGTGAATGCCAGGTTAAGCTGGGCTAGGTGCTAAGACTTCCTCAACATCTCCTATGGCATTACATAACTCCCATTCGTTTGTTTGTTTGTTTATTAGAGACAGGGTTTCTCTGTAGCTTTGGAGGCTGTCATGGAACTCACTCTGTAGACCAGGCTGACCTAGAACTCACAGAGTTCTGCCTGTCTCGGCCTCCTGATTGCTGGAATTAAAGGCATGCACCACCACCACCTGGCTTTATTTATGGTTTTTTGAGGCAGGGTTTCTCTGTTTACAGTGTAGTCCTGGCTGACATGGAACTGGCTACTTAAGACCAGATTGGCCTTGAACTCAGAGATCTGCCTTCCACTGCTTCCTGAATGCTGGCATTAAGGGCATTTGCCACCACCCCCCTCTTGAACAGAGAGTGGGAGGGAGCAGAGGACTCTTCGATCCAAGAGATTGCTTCAAACCTTGGCCCTGTACACTCCAATTTAGAACCAGCCTCACTATTTTAAGCCCCGACGAAAATCTTGTTCATGGTTCTGTCAAAATAAACAGTTAATATATCCAAGGAAGGGAGAGCCAAAATTGAGGCTTGCATTTGTGCTCTGATTCTGCCTTGCAAAATATCGGTGATGGTTTGCAGAACTGTTTAAAACGTCTGCATTTGAGATGATGCCCTTTTGTTAGAGTAAATCTGACAGCTTCATCTAGGACAATGGCAGACTCTGAGCTAGTTTCATCCTAAGCTCTGGATTCTACTGGAAATGTTCACACGGACTTCAGGTTGCTTTCTAGATTTCCAAAAGTATTTTAGGATGTCATACCATCTTCCAAGATGCCTGTCATCTGCCAATAAATGCAACTTTTGGCTTCGCAGAGCATCCTAGGCATTTTCTCATGGTTTGTGGGTTACATCTCAGGTTTGGAAAGTACCATTCCAATTCTGCCATCTCAACAACTGTTTAGCAACAGAAACAAAGTCAGTTTTTCAGTAGTAGGGAATCTTGCATGCCCACCAAGAGGAGCTATGGCACATGATGGGGTTGGGGCACCAAAAACTCTCTCCAAAGCACAAGGTTTCAGGAAACAGGACAGATGGTCTACGTGGGAGCTGTTGCTGGGTTTCCCACTGCCATAGCCATGTTGCCTGTCTTTGTAGACAGCTATTGCCAAAGGCTTGGTCATGGAGAAACCAGTTCCAACCACTGCATCTTGTTTTACGCACTGTCTCCAGTTCTCTGTGCCTTCTTTATCACTATCAAATAATTAGCCAATAAACGGAGACATATTTACTAATGTATCTTTTCATTATGTGTGTATGTATGTATATATGTATGTGTATGTACATGTACATGTGTATACCGGTGCAGGTACACAAATGTACAAGCAGAGGTCAGAGGTCATCCTTGGGTGTTGGTCTCTCAAGTGTCACCCATGTTGTTGTTGAGACTAGAACTCTTCATTTGCCTGGATTTTGATGAGTAGGCTGGGCTGTCTGGCCCGTGAGCGCCAGGGTCCACTCATCTCTACTTCTCCATGGCTGAGATTTCAGGCATGTGCATGGTCATCCCCAGGCATGTATGTGACTTTGGGGATCAGACTTGGGTCCTCAGGTTTGTGCTTCAAGCACTATACTGACTGAGCCATCTCCTAGCCCTAGTTACATAGTTTTGGTTCACACTGATAACCTTCTCAGAGACCTAGTGCATGAAATGAAAGGAATCTCACTTCTTTAAACTCAGAGCAATGCTTTCAAAGAGAATTTGTTTTTTTGTTTTGTTTTGTTACTTTGCTTTGTTTTTCTGGGAGAGGACTTCTCTGCGTTTATGTGGCATGCTAGACAGTATTGCCCATTTCTTCCTTATTCCTCAGCCTTCTGCCCAAGGCTCCTGGAGGCCAGGACCCTCAAAAGCTCTGCATCTCAGAGCTTTCTATATATTTTTTTACAAAACAATTATATTTGTTTATTTAAGCATTCTATTTTAATTTTGGAAATAAAAAAATTCAAAGTCAGATACTGTTGACGAGCTTTCTGTCCCCCCAGGTTCCACAGTAGTTTAATCCCAAATAAACAGACAGAGGCCACGTGGCTAACACAGACAAGAATAATGGGCTAATATAAGATGTAAGAGTTAATAAGAAGCCTGAGCTAATAAACCAATCAGTTTATAAGTAATGTAGACCTCTGTGTGATTCTTTGGGACTTAACGGCTGCAGGACTGGGTGGGATGGAAACCCCAGTCAATAAGATACAAGATAGGACCAAGCCCATCTGCTTTTAAGCAGTGCAATTGAATAATTGTAGACAAATAAGAGAGTTTAGGCCAGGATCCTTCATTACAATAGATATATTTCTGCACAGATGGCCATTTTTTGCAGTTATCTTATTCACTGGCCAATTTCCCAGACTATCTCCATTTTCCCTGTGTTAGACTTGCTTTGTACTTTAATTCTTTTTTCTGACATGGCTTTGCTGAAGTTGGTTTCTAGATTTTCCTATCATGAGCTTCACATTCAGATCATGGGCTGGAAGCAAAGAGATGACTCTGCTTCCCAACTGTCTTTAAGAGCTCACCTATGACCTTACTCACCTATGACCTCAGCTACAGTCAGGTGCTCATGAGTACATACCCCCAATGCATGAACTCCCGGGTAGGATATGATACGTGGGTGATGATAGCAACCTGCCTACAACAGAACAGAAGTTCTATTTCCAACTTGGCAATGAACTGATTTCTTTATTGGGCTTAGAATCTTGTACATGATCTTGAGGAAGACTCACCAGTATTTTATCAACATGGTGTTTTGCTGCGCAGGTTCATCCCACACATTAGAGACACAGAGCACCTCTAGGACTATCTCAGGTACCTGTTACCAAAGTTACTCCAATATCTCTACTACCTCACCCCTCCCAGAAGCCAAAGGAATGAGGACTTACATTCAAGAAAGCATGGAGTTGAAGGCAAGCTCACAGTTCCTTTGTAGGGAATTCCAGGACAGGCAGCAGAAACATGTCCACTTTCTCCACAAATAGCTAATCCATAAAAATGGGATCTGGGCTTCATATTGGTCAAACTCTTAATTCAGACTCAGAAAGACTCCAGAAACTTCTCCACAAAGGGACTATATGTGCCTATTGTTTCCAAAGCTTGAGGTTCTCTCGGTTTTATTCTATGCTTCTAAATAGAGAGGTGGGAGGAACAGAGGTCTCCTGTAGAGGGACTCGAAGTAGATACCAAGTGCTTTCTCAGGATCAGTTCTGATGTGTATAGAACTTGTATTAAAAGTCTTGATATTTCTGACCTGGACTAGTTTTGAGGTGGGGGGTTTATCACTCATAACGTACCTTTTGGTTTCTCTGGAGGCGCTATAGTACAGGGTTTCCATTGACCATATGAGTTGTGTTACATGGGAGAGGAAAGAGGTCTTGGCTTTCATAGCATAAAATCTTTCCAAAACTAATAAAACCTTAAAGGGACCAAATGCTTATTATATGTGATAATCAGAGCAAAGCATTGCTTTTAGAATGTTGTTCTCACAGGCCTTGGGACTGTGTATTTATAAACAAAACACTCTCATAGATAGAAGAAAATTCCAGTTGAAGTCAGTTTTGGAGAAAGTCATAGTTCTTTGTTTCTTTTAAAGTGCAGAGGATGGGTCACATTTCCAGTGTCTCAGTGACTGCACCAAGTTAATGAGGGTATCACAAAAGCCCTATCTGTGGCTAGATAGAATAGTCATCTAGAGGACAGGGGATAGACTCACACACAACTCTTTTTTGCAAACGTTTCCCTTACTGATTGTGCTTTATATGTAACACTGTTAAGTGTGGAAGGAACAATTAACAACGACAACAACCAACATGTATTTTTTTTCCAAGTCGAGTTCAAACGAGCCACCTGCACATCAGGGACACCTAGGAAGCCATGTCGGTCAAGATAACATTCTACGTCATGATGGTTGTCTTAGTTCATTTATTTTTTTTGTTGCTATAATAAAATACCCGAGGCTAGGTATTTTATAAAGAAGTTTCTCACAGTTAGGTCCAAAAGCATGGTGCTGTCATTTGGGCAGCCATAATGGGGGACTTTTGGTTGCATCACATCATGGTAGATAGCATCATGATTGGGGTGTGTGCAGGAAGGAGAGGCCACCTGGTCAGACAGGAAGAGAGAGACAACTCATTTTAGACCACCTTCGATTTTCTGATATTAGTCTAATCTTACCACAGTCAGCCTTAGTTCATTCATGAGGTGGTACCCATGATGTAATTGCCACCTAATAGGCTCTCCCTGGTAATAGTTCCATGACTCCCGACTCCAGCATTGTGGGCATCAGACTTTCAGGAGGTGAAATGGTGGACAATGGTCAACAAGACAGTGAGCAGACAGGCTCCGTCAGCACTGGCCACATCTTAGTAGCTTCACCTTGAAGCTGCGTTACCACCCATGACATCCAAGTATTTTCCAGGAGAGGATTTCAGCCACCACCTCTGCAGGGATTGCATCAACATATGCTTCTTACCACAGGGGCCATGTTCAGGATAATGCCTTGCACAAGAGGGTGGTGGTGGGGTGTTTCCGACAGACCGACACAACTAGAAGTATTCTAAGGGCTAAAGAAGGAAGGAAGGCTGAAACCATGTGAAGGGGAACAGACATTTATCACAAATAAGGGTGTGGGTGGGGTGCTCAGAAGAAGAGAAAGGGAGGAGGTAGCCCCTGAAGAGTAACAGTCATGGTCTATGGAAAAAAGGAGGGACGGGTTACTTCTGCCGGGTCTGGAGGATCCCAAACTAGCTTGTAACTGATGACAAGCAGGACCACCCCTGTTCCTTACTTCTTTCCCTTCCTTCTCCATTGCTGTTCCCTGAAAAAGCAAGGGAAGAACGTGGAAGCACTGTGGGGGCCCAGTGAGGGGCTTCCTCGTTAGCTTCTCCTTGCCCAGTGCTGACTTCAGCTGTAGTAAGCAGCTTATAACGGAGCTGAGAGTCTCAAGAGGCCCTGGCCACCTTCATGAGTAAAGCAGGTCCAGTCTGCAATGCGATAGGACCACGAGGCCACAATCTCACTCTTCCCTTTGTCTCTTTCCAAAGCCATCACTGTGTCCCTCACTGCCAGCAGAGTGCCGGCCGGCACTTAGCGATTGCCTGACAGGTGTATTTTGATGAAGGAATGCCTGTGCCAGCCTCAGGAAATATCAGTGCAGGGTCATGAGGGTCAGGGATAGTGGTTACTTTTCTTAGCGCCATGATTAAATACCCATCAAGAAAAGACTTGAGAAGAAAGTTTTATCCTGGTTCAGGATTTAAAGGGACACAATCCCTTACAGTGAGGAAGGCATGGTGACAGGCAATGCCATGGTAATGAAAGCTTGCAGCTGGGCCTCCTCACGCCCTTTCGTTTGGGAGGAACAGGAAACAAAGACTGGATAGGATATGGGTAGTGCTGTAAACCCTCAAAGTCTTCCCTCAGTGACCCACTGAAACTGCCCCCCTCACCTCCGCCAAAGGTTCTGCAACTTCCCCTAATAGCGGCATCAACTGGGACACTGAAGACATTTCACATTCCAGTCGTGAAAGAAAGACTAGGGCACCTGTGTGTGGGTTGGGGGGATGATAAATAAACGGAGAAAGAATTCAAACAAGCATTCCCCTTCACAATAGCCACTAATAGCATAAAATATCTCAGAGTAACTCTAACCGAATAAGTGGAAGACTTGTATGACAAGAACTTTAACTCTTTGAAGAAAGAAATTGAAGAAGACACCAGAAAGTGGAAAGATCTCCCATGCTCTTGGGTAGGTAGAATTAACATAGTAAAAATGGCAATCTTACAAAAAACAATTTAAAGACTCAATGCAATGCCTATCAAAATCCCAGCAAAGTTCTTCACAGATGTCAAAAGAACAATACTCAACTTCATATGAAAAAACCCCCAGGATAACCAAAACAATCCTGCACAATAAAAGAACTTCTGGAGGCATCACAATCCCTGACTTCAAACTCTACTACAGAGCTACAGTACTGAAACAGC
The DNA here is from genome assembly GCF_982192425.1 of Myodes glareolus. Lineage (NCBI taxonomy): Eukaryota > Metazoa > Chordata > Mammalia > Rodentia > Cricetidae > Myodes > Myodes glareolus. Next base: position 54,700,143 of record NC_142039.1, read on the forward strand.
CTAGTACTGGCATTAAAAACAGACAGGAGGACCAATGGAACTTAATTGAAGACCCAGATATCAATCCACGAACACCTGATTTTTGACAAAGAAGCAAAAAATACCAAATGGAAAAAAGAAAGCATATTTAACAAATATAGAAGAGAAAGTAGGAAGTACACTTGAATGCATTGGCACAGGAGATCACTTCCTAATTATAACTCCAGCAGCACAGACACTGAGAGAAACAATTAATAAGTGGGACCTTCAGAAAGTAAGAGGCTTCTGTAAAGCAAAGGACACAGTCAACAAGACAAAATGGCTACAAAATGGGAAAAGATCTTCACCAACCCCACATCGGGCAGAGGGCTATCTCCAAAATATACAAAGAACTCAAGAAATTGGTCATCAAAAGAACAAGTAATCCAATTAAAAAATGGGGTACAGACCTAAAAAGAGAACTCTCAACAAAGGAATCTAAAATGCTCAACATCCTTAGCCATCAGAGAAATGCAAATCAAAACAACTCTGAGATTCCATCTAATACCTGAAAGAATGGCCAAGATCAAAAACACTGATGACAGCTTAGGTTGGCGAGGATGTGGGGTAAAGGGAACACTTCTGCATTGCTGGTGGGAGTGCAAACTGGTACAGCCCCTTTGGATATCAGCATGGCAATTTCTCAGAAAATTAGGAAACAACCTACTTCAAGAGTCAGCAATACCACTTTTGGGTATATACCCAAAGAGTGCTCAATTGTACCACAAGGACATGTACTCAACTATGTTCACAGTAGCATTGTCTGTCATAGCCAGAACCTGGAAACAACCTAAATGCCCCTCAACTGAAGAATGGATAAGAAATATATGGTACATTTACACAATGGAATACTACACAGCAGGGAAAAAATAATGACATCTTGAAATTTGCAGGCAAATGAATGGATCTAGAAAGCATTATACTGAGTGAGGTAACCCAGACCCAGAAAGACAAATATCATATCTATTCACTCGTAAGTGGCTTTTAAACAAAAACAAAGAAAAACCAGCCTACAATTCACAATCCCAGAGAACCTAGACAACAAAGAGGGCTCTAAGAGAGACATATATGAATATAATCTACATGGAAAGTAGAAAAAGACAAGATCTCCTGAGTAAATTGGAGCATGGGGACCATGGGAGAGGGTAGAAGGGGAGGGGAGAGGAAAGGAGGGGAGCAAAGAAAAATATATAACTCAATAAAAACAATAAAAAATAAAAAAAAGTGTGTGTGTGATCCATTGTGTTGGGGGTGTGCCACAGCACAGGCATGAAAGTTTAAGGACAACTCTGGGAGTCCATTCTTTCCCTTTACCATATGGGGGTCCTGGAGATCATACTCACGGGAGATCATACTCACGGGGGATCATACTCACAGGGGATTGTACTCACAGGGGATTGTACTCACACCACTGGACTTGGCAGCAAGCACTATCACCTGCTGAGCCATCTTGTTGGCTTAAGTAGGTCTCATTTTTATCTCCATGTGCTTTTGTAGTATAAAAATTCACAGAATGTATTTCTTCTGCTTAAAACAAAACAAGACAAAAAGTAGTATGTGTGTGTAGGTGTGTATGTGTGTTTTTATGTGTGTGTATGTTTGGTAGCGGGGTGTGTGTATATGTGTTTGTGTGTATGTGTTTGTATATGTGTGTGTATGAGTGTATGTGTGTATGTGTGTGTATGTGTTTATATGTATGTGTGTATATGTGTGTATGTGTATATGTGTATGAGTGTATGTGTATGTGCATGTGTTGGGGTAGAGAGGTTAAAATGCACAACTGTCAAATGCCACAGAGAGAGAAAATGACCCAGGCAGGTGTTTATTTGCAAACAGCTCAGACAGGCTGTTAGTGACCTGTAGACATGTTCAGGGGGTGCTGGGAAGGTGAGGTCATGTGACTGGGGATTTAAAGGGCCAAGGGAGAGATGAACTGAAGGCCGAAGAGGTCCAGCATTAATCAAGGAGAGGGGAAAACATCAGAACTAGTTAGTGACGAGTCTCAAAGATTACTCCTTTTCCCAATTTTCAAATCCCCCAGACCTTTCTCTATGTGCCTAATATAGGTGAATTGTGAGCATACCTGAAGCTGGGCTGCAGATACAGGAGCAAATCCTGGCAGTGAGTCGGTTTGTTTGCTGGTATCCTAGGCCGGGTTGTATAGCATGTTTGTTTTATTGCCTCGCATGGAGTTCTGTATGCCAGACGTCTGCAGTCAAGGGATGGAATGACTCATTTCTGCTGAGGCTGCAGATGGTGTCTTCTTCTTGTGTCCTTGCATGGATGTCCTTCTGGTGTGTCTGTGTCATACCTGCCTCTTCTTACAATTGAATTAAGGTCAATTCTAATGGCTTTACTTCAATGTGATGGCCTCCTTGAGGCTATATTGAAAATATGCCACATTCTAAGATCAAGACTTCCACATATGAAGAGAGGGGACACAAGTCAACCTGGGACATTAGTGACCATCTCAGAGAGGTGGTAGAGCCAGGGGTCCCTACCAATACTTACCACCTTCATTGAGAGAGTCACAGTTGGTAACCCTAACCAAAATGGCAACCATTGACCACGGCTCTCAACACCCTCCTTCCTCTACCCTGATGTCACCCACCCGTCAGTGACACATACACTCTTCTTTAGGATCCTGAGGGCTCCTTGGCCATCCTGGGCATTCCTGCTCTATTGGAATCATCTCAGGACCATTCCTTGTTCACTGGTCACTTGAACCTAAGATCAAACAGGGTTCAAAGTGACTGTTCCCAATCTTGAGATCTGGGGTTCCAGGTCAGGTCAAGAATTTCCCTAAAGTGCGGCAATACTCTTAAGTGAACTGATGAGGCATGCCCCAGTTAGGAGCTGCAGCCTGCGGGGAGGAGGGCCCCTGGGAAGCCCTCACTCTTCGAGAGCCAGCCTGTTTACCCTGAGTCACTCGTGACAGTGTGTCAGCTAACGTCCTTTGGTAACTTGCTAATGAAACGCTCTCTGTTAAGTACGCATATAGAAAGGTAAAAATAGGTGGTGCGATTTCTAAATAACCCTGGCTCAAGGTTAAATGGTAAGGGAGTTATTAGTTCTTTGCAAGGCAAAATAAAGCAGTTCTTCATTCTCTCCAACCACCCTTCAACTTCGTCCCAGGACAAACAAGTCACCCTCCATTTAAAGAAAATGAAATCGCTGTTCATGACGGGATGGCTTCAGAAAAATGCTTGGCCTCCGGAGTTCCAGCTTTAGTGGGCCTCATTCTTACAGACGCTAAACCTTGTGGTTTTTTGGTAGGAGGTAATTTCTGTGCTGGTTATGATTTGAAGGAGCTGGCCCACAGCTCAACCTTGCTTAAATTGGAACAAGATGTCACTCGTGGTCTTGCTTCCATAGTGGGCTCTTGAAAATAGATTGTCAGATGGGTGAGCTGTAGGCCATTCTGGGGACTTCTGTTAGTTTCCGTGACCGGAAATGACACCACTGTTCTGCCACTGCGCTTCATGAACTGTGTAGGGACTGAGTTGTTATGGGTGGTTTTCTTTCTTTCTTTTTTTTTTTCAAGCGATGAAGGCAATGGCAAAGAATATTTCATAAAAAACAAGTGACAAATTTCACTCAAGTTACTGACACATACAAGGAAAAAATGAGTTTTTGCTTTGAAGCTAACCAGAAACAAATGGACCATTTCTCCAAAGGAAAAGTTGGGAATTTAGTTATGATCCATCTCCCAGAAATCTAGGAAATTATACATACCGTCCCCTCTGTTTATAAGAATATGAATAACATGATTGTGTGCTGGGGTCAGCTATAGGTCAGAGGAGAATTTACTGCCTGAAGCCGCTACTGCATCAGGGCGAAATAGGAAGGCTGCCATTAACCCCTTATCGACTCCACCCAAATGCTGCCTTTTAAGAAAAACGTTGTGAGTTCCTTAAAGTTAGGAACTGGGTCTCCAATGTCTATTAGACCTGCCCACAAATGCCTCTTATGAAGAGCTTTGAAAAACCTAGAATCTGGGAATGGTAAAGACGGCTTCACCTCCATGGGGTCAGGCGTGATGCCCACCCGGGAATTGCCTGTGATCTTGGAATGAAGCAGTCTGCCATTAACTTCACTGCTCTGGGTTCTGGGGGTGAAGTACAGGGGTCTTGTCATGTTGGTTGGGGAGCCGAAAGTTCTACCCAGGCTGAGAGGTTTTCCAAGAGCTGTGGGCTTTGTCTCTATTTAATTTATCAACCATGGAGTGCATGCTGTCTTCCTTTTAGGGGTGAGGGATACTTGTTCAGAGCCGTTAAGTGGCTTGCACTCTCATGTAGTAAGGGGTGGGGGATGAAAGGGCTCACACCCAAGCTTCTCTGAGTCCAAAGAACACCTCTTTCATGGCCACCCGCTCACGAGCCAGTCCCTACCAGATACCGAAGATCACAATGGAGGAGTGCAGGCGGAAAATCTGGCTAGGCTGAGGGGTCCCTGGAGTCCTGCCTCGGCCATAGTTTAGAACCCCTCCCTGCCTCACTTCACTGGGGATTGGGGGAGCGGGCGTAACAACACCGAAGCAAGTACAGCAGTCCGGAGTCAGCCTAGGGGTCCTTGGAGGAAGGAAGATGCTGTGTGTAGGATGCAACTAAGTCGGTTGGCTTGGCAGCCCCAGGGCAAGGAGCCCTAGAAGGGATCTGGGCTGCTAGACTCAGCAGCAAAGGCCTATGGCTGCGTGGGAGGAGGGTGCGGCCCCAAGGCAGGATTGTTTATAAGCACCGCAGGCCTTTTTTAAAGTACCAGCGGATGGCGCCACCTCCTTCACTTCTATTTGAAATCCCCTCTGAGTCACCTTCCAGTCACCTTCCAGTCACCTTCGGTCCCCAATCTGCTGCAGAAAATGCAGCACCAGCCCAGGAGCAGAAGATTGGGACTCCAGTTGTGATGTGGACTAGCTGTGGGCAGACTGCTTATGAGCAATACATCCTTGGGGGGTTATGATACCCATCTTACGCAATTCTTGACCAGCCCTGTGAAGTGTTTAGAAATAATGCCTGGCGCCCAAGAAAGGCTTGGATACCGTTAGTTCCGAAAAAACAAAGGGAATTTTATTGCCTATTTCTGCTCATGTTTCTAAATACGATCCTGGTAAGACATGGTGATAGTATGCGTGCCAATGGGCTCTGTTTCCTCTTTTACCATAGCCCTACTATGCGTCCAGACACTGAACGTGGGATAGAAAGATAAATAAATAAAATACATTCCTTCATTTCCGGGCCCTTGGATTCCACGGAGGAGACAGACACACACACAAACAAATCACATATTATTTGTTAAATGTTGCCTCCATGGCAAGCGGGGAGACTTGAGAAAGCCAAGGGAAGGGTTCTTGGTCGTTCATTGGTAGAATGCTTGCCTAGCCAATTCATTCTGCTACAACAGAATGTCAACAACAGCAGTAGCAACACACACACACACACACACACACACACACACACACACACACACACACTGTAGGAAACATTGGGCTAGTGACTTGGCTTCAGTGAAGGCACTTCCTCAAGTCTGATAATCACCGGTTGGTCTCTGGACCACATTAAGGTGGAAGGGGAGAACCAACTTTACACCTAGACCTCCTCTGACCTCTACACTCAAGAGCTGTTGGATGGACACCGTGACAAACACATCATGGACACACCCAATAAAAGAAAGAAGTTAAGACAGGAAGAAAGGAAGAACACAGAGAATGGACAGTGGGTTCACTGTGGAATTACATGTAATTTCCAAAGGTAGATGCACAGATGAGTCTAAAAGACCAGCAGAGTGGTCACCTTAAGCTTGCTTGCTTAACAAATCAGAACTACACTTCCCATGATTCCTGTTGCCCCCTGGATTCGGCCATAAGTAGAGAGGTTAAGGTATAGGGGAACTCTTGTTAAAGTAGGGTCTGGGCTATACAATTCATGTGGGAATCATGATGTGAGCTGTAGTAAGAAGAAACATGTATCACCCAAGAGCAGTTGAGGGCAGTTATACGAGGAACCAGAGCCGCTGTTTGGCTGCCTCTAAACTAACGCTTGCTGCTGTAGGGCTTTGGACTTGCCTTGTTGGTGGGAGGCCAAAGCCCCGTTTGCAGCTGCCTCAACTTGTGCCGGGCTCCCTCCTTCAGCTTCTGACATCTGGCCAGGGTTAAGATCAGTGGTGCAAGCTGTGAACTTCCCTGTAGCACGCTGACCCAAGGAGCATGAGTGCCCACTTGGGGGTCCCACTTCCTCCTCCTGGCTCCCAAGCTATGCAAGTGACATCTGTCTTGCTTTCCCCAGCTTCACATTCCTCTTCCCTTTCTGACTACCAGCCTGCTGACTGCATTCATAGCCCCAGGTGCAAAAATGACCACATAAACTGGTTATGTATCTCCTACAATGGTGAGGGCTAAACCCCTTGCTTGGTATCTTTGAGCTGAACAGCCTTTGATGGCTAGGCCAGTGAGAGACAGCTGGAACAAAATAAGCCAGGAAGAGGGAAGGGAAAAATCACATTCATGAGATGGTGAGAGTTGTGTAAAGGCCTGATAATCCTAGAAAGAAAAGCAAGCGCTGGGGAAGGAAGATGCGGGTACAGAGGGGGAGAATGACAAGGTGGTGTGGGGACCGAAGGCCATGAGAAATACTTAGCCAGTCCTAGGACACCTGAATGAAAGGAGCTTCTAGACTTTTGGGAAAGATGCTGGAAATGGTTGACAAGATCCTTTATGCTGTGTGTTGTTCTCTGAATCATGAGCCTCATGACGCATCCTTCACACGCAGTGCTCTCTTTAAGCAAGGCTGTTTCCTATAGACAAATGGCAAGGATTAGGAAAGGTGCAGCCTCGCATTGCCTGAGGAGGAGGAAACCTTCTAAGAAAGAGATTTTTGGTTGGCGGGGGAGATAACTTTGTCACTGTGTGAGCATCTTAGCTCTCTTACACAAACCTGCGTGGAAGAAGCATGGCTTCTTGTAGCCCTCTTGATGCAGCCAAGGAACACTAACTGCAACCTGGGCAAGGCTGCTCTCAGCGTCAGATGGTTGGTGACTTTCCAGTCCGTGTTTTCTAAGTAAGGGGTGGGAGCTGAAAGAATGACAAGAGTAAAGCCAATAGTTTGCCCAATTGTAATGCACTCACTTGTGGCTGCCATGTGCCATGCTTACGTGTATGTGTTTTGTTGTAACACACAGCATCACTTCCGATGAGACGAACGCTGTGTTATGTAGCAGTGACTGTGGTGACTCTAGAAGGGGGGAACATTTTCTCTCCATTATTACCTTCAAGGCCTGCATTGTATGAGCTTGTCATTGACTACATTGCCATTATGGGGCATGTGACTTACTGGAACACGCAAGCTAAGAGTAATGAGCAAACTGCATATTTCAGTGACTTTATGCCACAAACAATTTTTTCGTGTGTGCTGGTCTGAGTATTACCACTGTTCTGTCACTGGACTCTACTGATTCCATTTTTTTTTATGACACAGAGTCTTGCAAGGAAACTAAGACTGGTCTGAAGCTCTGTCTTAGTCTGAGTACTGGAACCATGGTGTGTGTGTGTGTGTGTGTGTGTGTGTGTGTGTGTGTGTGTGTGTGTAAGACACTGATATAATATACTGTATATTGTATTGTATTGTAATTCAAGAGATTGCCAAGAGAAAGGACACCATGGTAGACCATCGTGATGGTCAGGATGGGATGGGTCACTGGGGCAGGCCTAGAAGTGGCTTATATGACATCTACCAGATTCGCATTCATGGCACCTGTGCATGCTTCCCTCACTGCTAGCAGGCTGTAAAATATGGGTCTAGAAAAGAAAGAGAAAAAAAGAAAGAAAAATTTGATGCATACACAGTACTGCATCTTCCACTATGGTCAGATTAGAAGCTGTTATTTACAGGTCAGGTGCAGTGGCAGAACTACTGTGTTCATGCAGGGCAGGATGTGGAGGACATTTTATATTACAGATGCTCCCATCATTGGAAATAAAACACCCTGACTTGGGGATGCATTCAGTCCATCGCATCTTTTGAACCGAGAACTCAGGATCCACACAGCACAGTGTGTAGAACTGACTCTTCATATGCTCTCAAGGCTGTGTTTGCCTCTCAACCCCAAGGATGAAGAGGAGCAAACACAGCCTGCATATTACCAGCCTCAGAAAAGACCCAAATTCCAAATTCAGGTTCCAATGAATGTATATCAACTTCATGCCTTGGTAAAGTTGAAGAAAATTGTCTATTCGAATCATTAAAAGCTGGTCCATAGACCAGCGTTTACCTAGACCAGCTAGTCTGCTCTTGGTAAGCACCCCTAACAGAAAGGCAGGTGAGTGAGTTCACCCTCCAGCATTAACACCCAAGTGCTAAATGGTTTAGGTTGATGTCAGCTAAGAAAAATGTAGTGGTTAGTTACTTTCTGTTTGTTTGTGTAGAGACATGGTCTCTTCATGCACCCTCAGTTGCCCTGAAATTTACCACATAGACAAGGATGGCCATGAACTAAGAAATCCACCTGCCTCTGCATTCCAAGTGCAAGGATTAAAGGTGTGCACCTCCACACACCAGGCTAGAGTAGTTACTTTCTATGATTATGCAAATAGGAATACAAAGATTCTGATGTTCAAGAACATGGGTGCTTTCCAGTTCTGGTCTTTTTGGTTTTTCACAGTCCCATTAACCAATGGGGAGGCCACCACAGGTAAAATACCACAGGGGTTATCCTGTTTCTTTATTTATTTTCTTGCACTGTTATACAAAAAATATGAAGATTATATATGCTAACGAAGATTTTATGCAATGTCTCTATTCATATTTCTGTGTATACACACAAAATGTGTTAAACATATTCCCTCAATATTTTTATTCTTTCCTCTTGGTAAGAGCATGTGTGACTCTTTCTTTTGGAGATATCCTCTAGGTGACTGTTATCTATGGACCAGGAGCTGTGGAATGCCACCAGGGCTTCTGAACCCCTATCTAAGTGTAAGCCAGGGTTCACTGGTCAATTTCTCCACTGCCCTCCCTCTCCCTAGCAGCCGTTTTGAGGCTTAGGATGTATTTCTCCATAGACACAGGGGTAAACAATGGTAAGATGAGGGCCTGAGAAAGCCATTGATTTGCACCTTCTCCAGCAGAGGACGGATCAAGTAGGAGACATCAGTTTAGTATATCAGCTGTCACACGTGGTTTGTCCTGAAGGCAAGGCAAGGGGCCAAACAAAGCTTTGGAAATAATGACTTTCCTTTCCAATGTCCAAGAAGTGTAAACAGTAAATTTTCTTATGATGTCTCAGAGTCAAAATGATGTTTGAAGCAATAAGATCAAGCAAGATAAGTGTGCTTTCCCTTTTTTCCGTAGAGAGCTCTGGATGGAACCTACGACGTTACAGTGGGTAATTTTGTATGTCAAACTGGCAGAGTAAGATACTGCAATATTTGATGGAAAGCTACTCTAGATTTTGCCATGAAGATATTTTTTTTAAGATGAGCTATTAATTTAAGCCTCCAGTAAAAGAGTAAAATAGATGACCCATCATAAAATTTTAAATCACTTGGCTTCCTTAAAATTGATCCATCAGTTTATCTATCTGCATCCACTATTTTGGAGATAAGATCTTACTTTATCTCAAACTGCCCTAGAACTCACTGTGTAGCAGAAGTGCTTTAAACTCATGGTGATCCTCCTGCCTCAGCCTCCTAAATGCTGGGATGGCATACTTGACACAGCATTCCCTGTTCTAGCTCCAACTTAATGCTTGGGTTTCTCCGGGCAATCCTGACTCATAGGAACAGTTTTGTTTTTCTGAGCAAAGAAAACAGATGGTTTACAGAGAGAGTTCCTGGAGAGTCAGGGCTGCAGAGAGAGGCCTGAGTCTTGAAAACAAAACCAACCAACCAAACCAACCAACCAACTAACCAACAACACCAACAACACCCCCCTGTCTTTAATGAGGTGATGTGGTGCACGCCTTTAGTCCCAGCACTTGGGAAGCAGAGGCAGATAAATTTCTGAGTTTGAGGCCAGCCTGGTCTACAGATCAAGTTCCAGGACAGCCAGGACTACACAGAGAAAAAAGAGAAAGAAAGAAAAGAAAATGGACAGTATCCATTAATTTGCACCACAGTCATTTAGAATTTCACACCTACAAAAGTGTTCTCTGAGAGACAAGAATCCACTTAGGAATCTGATCCTATTCTCCTGGTTCCTGAGCCGTCACGGACACAGCCCAGTTACCGGAGGGAGTCTCAATTAGGGGATTGCCTTAATCAGATCAGCCATGTCTGTGGGTCATTTTCTTGACTGCTGATTCATGTGACCCAGTCCACTGTGGGCAGGACCAGTCAGGGGGTCCTGGGCTATGTAAGAAAGTTAACTGAGTAGAAGCTAAGGAGCAAGGCAGTAAGGAGCTTTCTCCCATGATTCCCGCCTCGGCTTCTGACTCCTTTAGTGACGGACTGTGTCCTGGAAGTAGAAACTAGAATGAGCCTTTCCTTCCCTAAGTCGCTTTGCAGTGTTTAGTCCAGCCACAGAACGCAAACTGTGCCACACAGCCACATACCTTAGGCCATCTTCCGCGTTTCCTGTCTTCCGTAACCCTTCCGTAATCAGAAGTGTGATTTCTCACTTCTGCTTGATGGCAAATGGGCCCAATCCCTCCTGTGTCCAGGCCTATACATCCAGGACTGTTCGCTCTGGATTCCATGGACAGGGCTGTTCTTCCTCTGAACTCTCGTTCCACCTCTGATAAAGAACTGGGCTGATGTCAGTCCATATTAGATACAGTCCCAGAAACAAAAGGAATCGGCACTAACCAGAATTAAACAGCGCTTGGGCACCAGCCAATGGAAGAAATGAAAACATAAAATATGATGGAGGCCGCCTGCCTCTCTCAGCTCGGGCTTGGCTGGAGTTCTGACGGCGCACAGGGTGATGCACTGTGAGGAGGATGGATGAGCATGCGAGCTGGTCGGCTACACAAAGAAGAAAGTGTCAGCATTATGGAGGTGATTTGTGCTCCAAGGATTACTTCCTAAATAACGTGAACAGAAGAACCTCAGTCCGTCCTGTAGAGTGGAGGACCGCCTAACAGCAGCCTCCAGCTGCCAGAAATGGAACCCATGGCTCGAAGATGCTTGAATGAAGCAAGAAGGACAAAGTAGTAAGGTATGGCACAGGGGGCGGTGGCCAACCAGGAATGCCACAGGGAGCGGTGGCCAACCTTGGGGACGTTGTGAGAGGCAGCTTGCTCTTTTTCTTATTACGTTAGCAGACAGTAAATTTGACAAGATTAAAAAGGAAGGGCAGGGGAGAAATGGAAGGTTAGGGGTTAAAATCCTTTATTTATTTATTTATTTATTGGTGTACTCCCCTTTTTTGCTTTCTTTGGAAGCTGGGGTAGGAGTGTATATCTTCTAGACTGAAATTCCTGTCCATAAACCTCATAATCTTAGCAATCTGAGCATCATCAGTCATCCACATGAAAGGGAAAACTACGGCACAGGCAGCTGCTGTCGGGACTAGGGTAGCCAGCTGAGGAGAGGTAGAGACCTAAAACTAAGCCTTCTGCTGGACCCTGCGGTGTACTTCTGTAATCCCTCTACTCAGGGGCAGAGGTAGGAGGGGCCATCGTGAGTTCAAGGCCAGCCCTGTCTTAGTGAGTTCCGTCCCAGCAAGCAAGCAAGGAAAAAGCAAAAACAAAACAAAACAAAACAAACAAACAAACAAATAAAATGAAAACAAAGCTCAGGAAGCAGAGGCAGGGGGATCTCTATGAGTTCGAGGCCAGCCTAGTCTACAGAGCAAATTCCAGGCCAACCAAGGCTATATAGTAAGACCCTGTCTCGAAAACAAACCGAAATATAAAAACAGAAATTAAAGTTAAAAACGAGGACTTTTACTTCAGAAGGAGCAGAGGGGAACAGAGGAGGAATGAAAATTCGAGTCAGGCGTGGTTGGGCTCATCTGTAAATTCTCACTAGGGAGACTGAGGCAGGAGTTACCTCAAGTTCTAGACCAGCCTGGACCATGTAGCAAGATCCTGTCTCCAAAAAAACCAAAACCAGCTAATAAAACAACAATTATGTATGTGTATTTATACATTGCATATACACATATATTGTATATACACATATATATGTATATGCACTCATACACACACACAGGAATATGGTTAGCTGAAAGCACAGAGGACGTTACATTAGGAAGAGAATGCTCTTCCTGGGCCCAGGCAGCCTGCTATGTGGGATCTTTATGGAACATCTCCTGCTTTCCGTGGACGATAGCTTTGGATTTACACACACGCCATGCAGAGGCTATCTATGGAGGGGTTCTAGGCAGTCTCCGCCTCTCAACACTGAGCCTGGGATCCTCTCACTTCCCAGGTTTTGCTAAGAAATCGGACGGTTTTCTTAGGAGTTCTTCTGAAACCAGCATTGTAATATTAGACCTGGGCATGGGACAATATGAGGCTTGCGCCTCTGGTCAAGTTACTAATTTGTCCAGGCCTCCATCTACATGGTGAAGAAAGTTGAGGGGCTTATTCCCCAGCTCTCTCTCATGCTAATATTCTGTGATTCCCTATGACTAGTTTGAGGGGCCCCAACGTCTAAAGCATATAAACTTTACCTTAAAGTCCAGTTCCATCACAAATATTTAAGGAAACATTTGTGGCCTGCCTAGGGTGTGCAAGACTGTACTTGTTGGCCTAGTGGATGAGGCAGATGAAGGCTTCATTAGGAGGCTGGCAGGCAAGCATGAAGGAAGCAGACAGGAGGCCCAGAACTCTGGAGGGAAGTGCCTTGGTCTTTCCACTGGGACCTGAGGTAGGGTCTGTACCCTAAAAAGTAGGAAAGTATAGCGGAGCCCCAGAGCATGGGACTCGTGTTACCAGAGCCAAAAAGAGCTCCATCAAGGCTGGAGACTCAAGAACTACTTGAGAAGAAGCAGCACCCCTCTCGAGGCATGCTGTGGTGGGATCCAGTACACTCCCCCAAAGGGTCACGTGGCAGAGGCTGGCCGTGGCGGTGGTGATGGGCAGAACCTCCAAGAGGCACAGCTAAAGGTGGAAACTAGGACCATGGTGGCTTTGCTTTCAGGAAAGCACTGACAGTATTCCTTGGAAGTGGGCTAGGTTTTGAGGAACTAAGTTGGTTGGTGTAGAAGCAGGATGGCTTAAGGCCTGGGACCTCCGTTGGGACGGCTTCATGACACCCGTTGCTTTGTTACATGTGGAATGACACCCGTCCCCAAGCAGATGCGGTACCCTGACTTTGGCTGCAGAAGGGCGAGACTAAATAAACCTCTTTTCCTGTCCTAAGTAGCTGGTCTCAGCTATTCCATCCCAGCAGTTCAGCAGGATGGAGTAAGACAAGGAGGATTTCAGAGTACGTACAGGAGAGAAGGCAGGATGGAACTAGTGGATGTAGGCAGTTTATCGAGTGCCTTAGAGGCAGAGCACAGGGCCTGTGCTTCACTGACTAACAATTTCTGAGGAAGGGCGCTAGAGGACATTATGTAATAGATCAGTCAGAAAATAGACAGGGAGAGAGGCCGAGGGACACGCCCACTGAGTAAGAGAGACTTCAGGGACAGCAGGGATAGGGCAGCTTCCTAACGCGTGATCTGGTTTAGTCAGTGGTTCATGCTATAAAAATGGCATATGGTAAACTTATGTGGTAGAGGGATGTCATTGTCACAGCTACTGACTACGTGCCTCTGAAGGTGTCTGCTTGTTTTGCTAGGGTATCTCCCGGAAATAGGTTTGTTTTCCAAGTCTGTCATTGACGCAGCCCATGGTGGGGAAGTTTGGCTTTCCTCCCGCCCATCTCCTAATACTACCTTTTTTTTTTTTTTTTTGGCTGTCTAGCGGCAGCTTGGTACATGTCTGGGGTGCAATAGCTCTGAAGGGTGTGGCTCTCAATGGTCCTTTCTCTACTTCCTACCAGAACACAAGGCAGGGGTGGAAATGAGAAAGCCAGGATGCCTTCTGGCTTTCATTGTTGATTTTTTCCTTTCTTTTTATAAATGGGATTGTTGTATATGTTCTCCACAATGCATTCTGATGCCAGTGTTGACATGATCATTGCTGTTAGGAGGGTTTTCTTTACTTTGTAAAGTACCTCCCTCTTTTTATGGATTTTTTTTCAACCTCTAACTTCTTTACAACACAGCCTCAGAAGTTTTGTCTGACAGGGCGCAAGGACAAGAGTCCTGGACTGAGGACTCAAGGGACCAGCATGGTAACACAGCGGGTATTTTGGGGACAGACTTTAGGAGGAGATTAAGGGAGACCAGTATGGGACATTAATTCTCTTCACTCGAGCTCCGGCCAGCGGCCAGCTCCATCTATTTAAGTGGTTGCTTCCCTTTCTGTTTTTGTCTTCAGGTAGGTGACCCCATTTTGCTGCTTTCTTCACACTTCTCTGTCTTTGCTAAGGATTCCACATTTGGGTTTTAATCAGCCCCAGCTCCTACATTCTGTACTTTAATGTATAGGAGCCCCCTTCACCCTTTTTGCAGATTACTGTTCACACTTCAGTTCTAGGGATTCGGGTGTCTTACATACATCAGCACACATGTAAGATCAAATGTCCACGCTAGTTCAACTTTTGAAGCTAATTCAACTTGTTTGCAACCGCTATTTTAATAAGATTTTGAGTTTGTGTTTTGCTGGTTTGTTTGTTTGCTTTTCCTCTCTCAGATTTCCCGTTGGTGGCATTTCACTTCGGGAATCACAGTGTTCAGTACACTGTAGAAGTGTGGGTGGTCTCCTTACCCCTAGAGCCAGCTCGTGTGCTCAGTAGGCTTGGATGTGAAGCTGGAACAGCAGGCAGGAAACTCAGTTTCTGGTGATCCCACTCTCCTCGACAGCTGCTCTAGAAGGGACACATTTGAAGTTTTCAGTAATGTTGACATTTAACTTTATATGGCGGGGCACATATCACATCATACATCATACACAATCAAAGAAAAAGTAGAAACCTCTCCACACTAGGGTATTTACTACAAGTTGCCAAACTATACGTTTCAGATTCTAAACTGTTTGTGGGAAGAGCTGTAAAGTCATCAAACACAGTATAGTTTTAAGTTTGAGAAACAATGAAAGATTCTGGTCGGAGGAAGTACAGTCAGGCAGGAGACGAGAGTGGAACAGAACACGCAGGGCCTGTTCCTTGCTGGCTTAAAGACTGGCATGATGGAAATGTTGCTGGTGGTCATTGTCTAGATCAGGCATTTCTAGGTTCTTGACTTATTCAAAGCATTGCAAAGCACACCTGGATTACAAAGGAGCAAGGTCATTTTATTTATGAGAAAAGCAAGAGTACAGGTCAGATTCACTGCTGGAGAGAGAGCAGAGAGCTCTCGTGTTCAGAGTGCCCAAGGGTCCTACGTTATTGTATGGGGCCTTCCTTTTAGAGATCTAGGAGGAGGAGGAGGAATTTGGTTGCTAGGGGTGTGGTATGGATTGTTTTCTGTTTTGATTGACAGTCATGGATTATGTATGTTTTTCTCTATTGTACATGTCCTTTCCCATAATGCATCTGATAAAAATCATTATGATATGCATAAGATGGTATACAGAGAATTTCCCTTCAAAGTTAACTCAGAGGACACAGTCTGCTGAATTGTGTATGCATCCAAAACCAGTCTAGGCTAGATAGTTCCCCTCATTTCTGTGTCTGAATGCATTCGAGAATACTTTTGCATAAAAACTGTTGATGGTTGTAGCAGAAGAGAAACTTACTCCATTGTTCAGAGTGTAGTACATGGACAGCTTGGCCAACGTAGGGGATCCTCGATTGCTAGGTACACTGTCAGAAGAGGTATATATATACACATACATAGACCAAGCTAAGTCGAGTCCCAGATTGCTAAGCAATACTGTATGCTTGCCTGTCTCAGAAGCAAGGGGTGGCAGAGTTAACAATATGGCACTCTTATTAGAGAGAGAGATGTTGGCTATTTGGTGCCTTAGAGGAATTGTAAGGTTCTGGCACAGCCATGAGCTTGGCAGAATGCGTTGTGACGGAGGTGGAAGTTTGCTGAGCTAAGATGCTTGAGGGCCAGAGAGATGGACATTGTCTTAGTCGCTGTTCTATTGCTGTGAAGCGACACCATGACCAAGGCAACGCTTCGAAAGGAAAGCATTTAATTGGGGTCTTGTTCACAGTTTCAGAGGCTGAGTCCATTATCATCATGGCAGGGAGCATGGTGGCATGCATGGCACTGGAGCGGTAGCTGAGAGCTACATGTATACATGCTACATGTGTCCTGATTCTTAGGCAGAGAGGGAGAGGGAGAGGGGGAGAGAGAGAGTCTGGTCCTGGCATGAAGCCTACCTTCAGTGACACACTTCCTCCAATAAGTCCACACCTACTCCAACAAGGCTATACTTCCTAATCCTTCTAATCCTTTCATATAGTACCACTCCCTGGTGACTAAGCATTCAAATATACGAGCCTATGGAGCCATTCTTTTTCAAACCACCCAGAGGCTGACTTGTAGGCAGTCTCCATGGAAACTGCTAGTGACACAAAGTTGGCTTGCAACTCAGAATAGAGACCAAAGCTGATCAAGAAGGACAGTCTCTTCACGTTGACTTCTGTAATGAAAAATCCGTGTTTCATTGCTGGTTTTGGATTGTGCTTCCTCCGAAAGTTTAAGCTTTAGAAATAAATTCTCCTATTAGTATGTTGATGGCTTTTGGAAGTAGCAACTCTGGGGGTCAGTTAAGGTCAGATGAGGCCATGAGGGTGGAGCCCTGTGGTGACATAGGTGACTTCCTGAGAAAGGAAGACTTGAGGCTGACCTGTGGCTTCCCTCTCTGGCCATGGGATGCTTACAGTGCATCAGCGTGGAGGCCCTCAGCAGAAGCTGGTGCCTTGGTATCGGACTTCTCAGCCTTCCAGGAAATGAGCTGCACAATACTTATGTGGTGTTCTGTTACAGCAACATAAAACAGACTGTGATCATAATCCATTCAGCACTCAATTAAAAATCAGTGTGCCTTAAGTGCCAATCAAATAGCAGATGCTGGAAGTTGCCGGAGTTAAACAAGTAGAAAGACCAATTAGCCACGTCTCCAGCAAAGGAAGCTCACTCTAATCAAAGCGAGTGTTTTATACCAGCTATTTTAATCCAAACTGAAAGCTCATGGAGATGTAGAGCCATGAGAAGGGTGAAGCCAGCAAGCATGATGTGCTGGGAATGTCTGACAACTGTGGGGAACTGGGGGGATGCAGCTGTTACTCCATGTTGGCAAATCTAATTTTTTTTAAGATTTATTTTTAGTGTGTGTGTGTGTGTATTTTTCTGAGTATATGCCACTTGTGTGCTGGTGTCCTTGGAGGTCAGAAGAGGGCGTTAGATTCCCTGGACCTGGGTTTATAGACAGTTATGAGCTGTGCTTGGAACTGAACTCAGGCTGTCTAGAAAAACAAGAAGTGTTCTCAAATACTGAACCATCTTTCCAGCCCAAAATCTTCTATTTATTTATTTAAAAGTTTTCATACAACATATTTTGGTCATATTTTTCTCCTTCCCTAACTCCTCCCATCTACATCCCCAACTTTATAATCTTTCTTGCTCTTAAAAATGAAAGCAAACAAAAAAGCAACACAAAAAAGTATACATATGTACAAAAACAAAAAAGAAAGAAAAGCATAGAGTGTGTTTTGTGTTGGCCTGCTGCTCACGAGCATGCAACCTACCCGCAGTGGGGATGATACACCCAGTATCACTCCAGAGCAAAAAACTGCTTTTCTTCTTCTAGCATCTCTCAGTTGCAAACCCTTCTTGGTTAGGGGGTGGGATTCCCTTCTCTCTGCTGAGACTGTGTCTGCCTTAAACCTGCGCAGGTCTCGGGCATGTTGTCCAGTATCTGTGAGCTCCTGTGTGCATCGCGTGTGTCTGAAAAACCCTGTTTCCTCGGAGTCATCACCTCTGTCTCTCACGGTCTTTCTGCCTCTTCTCAGATCTCAGAGCCTGGAGGGGAAGGGTGTTATACAGACATCCATAAGGACCCTGTGCTCCACAGTCTCACTCTCTGCACATTGTCCAGTCGTGGGTATCTGTGCTAATTCCCATCTACTGTAAGAAGAAGCTTGCTGATGAGGGCTCAGCAAACCACTCATCTATGGACATAGCAATACGTTGTGGGAAGTTATTTTATCTCGAAAAGAAGTCAGAAATGGAGGTTTATGACCCTAAAATGTTATGATTTTAAGGGTTTTTTGTTTTTTTTTTCCTTTTTCTTTTTCAGCAAGCAGTTTAAACAGTTTTAAAAAAGAATGTACCAATAGTTTGGTGGCCTCTGGTTTAAATAATTATTGCTGCAGGTAACCTTAGGTTTTTGACTCTGCCCTGAACCTGCTGGCGATGTCAGAAAAAAGGCTTAGCTTCTTTGGATCACAGTGTCCCATCGATCATGAAGAGCAGTGAGCTGTTCAGCATGGATGCCAGAGTCTTTCCCCAGTTCTGTGATTCTGTAATTTTGCTCTCCAAATAAGCTGACTTCCTTTCTCTGCCAAATTACGGAGTCTGAAGCCTCTATCCTCTATGGTCCTCTCTCTAAAATATAGAGAGGCTGAATGACCCTTACTCAGGGGTCACCTAAGAACATCAGACAACACAGATATTGACATTATGAATCATAACAGCAGCAAAATTACAGGTATGAAGTGACGAACAAAATAGTTTTATGGTTGGGGGGGGGTTACACCACGAGGAACCGTGTCAAAGGGTGGCAGCATTAGGAAAGTTGAGAACCACTGCGCTATAGGAATTCATTTGGTGACTGATACGGACCCAGTTACAATCAAAGGAAAGGGACCAGGTTTGCATCTACTGAGACGACCTTTCATTTCCACCCCTCTCTCCCATGCCTGTGGTCAGGAGGGATGAGTTGTGGCTAATGGTACGCCCCAGACAGATTCATGCTGGAGCCGTGAATCTGCTAGTGATGTCTGCAACTGGGGTCATCCTCTTCCATGGGCCCCAGCTGTCATCAGCTGTAGAGCTGAGAATAGAATTGTCCTCCTGCATGAACTTGGAAGCTTCCCTTGCCAGAGGAGACCTATATCATCACACGCTGTGACTGGGGCACGAAATGTGCCTGACCATTTCCCAGTAGGTCCAGTAGGTTCTTGGATTTGAATGCTTGGTCCTCAGCTGGTGGAGATGCTTCGGAACATGGTGTCATCTTTAGGGGAGGAGACTCGCTGGAAGAAATAGATCACTAGTGCTGGATCTTGAGGTTTACTGTCTGGCTCCATTTCCTGCTTTCTAATTTTGGAATGTGGCCAGATGTCTCATACAGTGCTGCTGTGTCTTTCCCACTGTGTTAGACTGTATGCCTCAAACTGTGAGCCAACACTAAGCCTTTCTCCTTTAAGAGGCTTCTGGTCAGGTTCTTGTTATTACAGCAATGAGAAAGGTGCATATCTCTACTTGTTTGGGTTTTTTATCCCCTCAGCTACAGAAAGCAAAATGTCTGGACCAAGCTAGCAAAAGATTGCTTTGACTAAATTATAATTTAATGATTTTTTTTCCTTCAGCATTATTGTTTTAAAGATAACTGTCCTCAGTGATTCAAGATGGCAGCTCAGTATTTCCTATGTGAAACCTGAAAATACTATAACGCTGACTAGAGGAGTTATTGATAGGACCATGTGGCTCCTTGTTGAGCTTTGGCTCCAAGGAGAGAGGTGAGCAAGAAAGTAGGAGTCGCATTGCTTGCAGGGCTTTTAGAGATTATGTGAGGATAGAAGGGAAGCCTAGGCAGGAAACCAGTGAAGAGGCTTCCTGGTGGACATCAAATCTCCAACATGAATTTGGATGGGGCTTTGCTCTTCATTAGCAAACTAATACTGAGACTCTTCAATACAGTTCCTCATATTGTGGTGGCCCCCAACTCTAATTTTTTGTTGCTACTTTATAACTGTAAATCTGCTACAGTTATGAATTGTAACATAAGTATCCACGTTTCCCAAAGGTCTTGGGTGACCTCTGTGAAGGGTTGTTCATCTTCAAAGGGGTCATGACCCGCAGATTGAGAGCCACTGCCTTATGTGGTCTATGATCATATTATTCTCTTCATCTCACACAAAACTACCAGCAGCATCTTTGCCACTCGATAGTAATCCTTGGTTACACTTTGATATGCCAGATTCAAAGATTGCTTGAGGAGAGCTGAAACCTGAAGCTACCTTGATGGTCCAGTCACCCGTGGGTTATGTAGATAGATACTGAGTGTCCTTTTTCCAGAAATGCTCGGGGTCAGAAATGTTTAGATTTCAAAATCTTTCAGATTTTAGAGTATTTTCATAGACTTTACTAGTGGCTTAGTATCTTTGGATTTTGGGATTAGACATGTTCAACCTGTGTAAGTGTCCCATAATATTTTATTGTCAAATATTATTGCCAGAAAGCAGAGTGCCAAATAAAAGTATGGGCTTCCTTCTGCCTAAGGAGAACTACACGACTAATTTAGTAATTTTAAAGCCTTGGTTAAATGAAATCAGAACAAAATTTGGTGTCCAAAAATATATCACCAGTTCTTAGTGTATTTCTTCTTTTTCTCATCATCTCTGACTTCTTTCCCCTTAGGAGGTGAAACAATCCTCTCACGGGGGTTGCCAAAGACAGATATTTGCATTATGATTCATAACAATAACAAAGTTGCAGTCATGAAGTAGCAGCAAAAATAATTGTATGGTTGGGGGTCATCACAACACGAGGAACTGCATTAAAGGGTTGCAGCATTAGAGAGGTTGGGAACCACTGATGTGAAGTTTATATACACAAAACATGTGATAGTTATTTTATCAAAGACAAGGTCTCACTATGTAGCCCAGGCATGTCTTGAACGCACTTAAATGGTTTTTTATTTATTGCAAATATGTAGGTAGTTGCGGATGGGGGTGTGGGTGTGACCGTGGCATGGGTGTGACCGTGGCATGGGTGTGCATGCAATGTACGTGTGGAAGTCAGAGAACAGCTTTAAAGAAATGGATTCTCTCCTTCCACGCTTTTGAGGTGGACTCTTTCTTGTCATTTCCACCACCTGGTTGTGTGTGTGATACCAGAATCCAGTTTCATTGGCCAAAATCAAGCCATGCTGTTTGAATATACATTATAAATATCTAGGTTAGGAAGAAAATGACATCCAAATTTTACTGAGAGGTGTCGGCCCCCCCTCCATACCCAGGGCTGGGAATTGAACTTAGGCCTTCATCCTTTCTAGTTAAGCCCCTATCAGTGTACTATATTCCTAACACCTCAGCAAGTCTTCTGGGTTTTTTTTTTACATTATGTTTAAATTAAAACTGAAAAAATTAAAGTCTCAAAAGATTATAAAGCTAGAATATGATAAAAAAAATCAAATGACTGAAGATACCTAAATTTGGGCTGTGGGTGTAATTGAGGGCTAACACTCTTCCCTAGCATATGAGAGACCTTGCTTGAATGCTCAACACTGCAAAACCAAGTCATCAATCAAATAAACAAAAGAAGCCTGTTAAAAAATAATAGCTGTTAGTCAGGCATGATGACTCCCACCTGTGATCTGAGACAGAAGCAGAAGGAGTGCCACAAGTTGGTATAGCACTACATGGTGGGTTCCAAATCAACCAGTAAGACACACACACACACACACACACACACACACACACACACACACACACACATATATATATATATATATATATATATATAGAGAGAGAGAGAGAGAGAGAGAGAGAGAGAGAGAGAGAGCAAGACCCTGTTTGAACAATAAACAAAAGTAATTGAATAAGACAATTTGGGTAAAGTTTATTAAATGGTGAGATGGGGCAGGGAGTGAGGAAGAGGACTTTTGCTGCCAAATCTGCTGGCCTGTCTCCGGAACCCACGTGGTGGTGGGGAGCCAATCCTCGAAGAATTGTATTCTGACCACAAGAATGTGTGGCACATGTGCAGCCACACACACGCAATAAATACGTAAGTGTAAAACTCAGTTCATTCATGTTTAGGATTTTCACATGCCAATTTCAACTTCTTTTCTTTATAGCCTCAGTAAACTGAGGTGCTTATTTTTATCTTAAGTATTTCCAGACAAACCAGTGTTGACACCTAATAAAGCCATCGTAAGGAAATCGGGTGTCATATGGCGACAGCTTGTTTTATAATTTTTCAGTAGGAAGGAACTTTGTAAAAATAATCCTAAGATCAGGATTCATTAAAGAAAACCCATAAACTCTTTGTATAGCAGAAAACTTCATAAAGTAAAAGTCAAACAAATTTCTTTACAGCAGAATGTCAAGATCAATTGCCAAGAGCTCCTTGGGGTAAGTTCTTAAAAACCTAATAGAAAAATGGACAAAGTGTCTAAAAAGATAATCCATGCAGAAAGGTATGTCACCAGGGATGAGTTAGGTGGGTCAGTGGGTAAAGGAGCTTTCCCAGTATCCTGATGAGTTCGAGACCCTGGACCCATATGGTAGAAGTGAACAGGTTTCTACAAATTGTCTTCTGGTGCCCACATGCAAGCTGTGGCGCATGAAAGTGCTTTATTGTTAAGGAAGTGTGATACTTTACTGTCTTGCAGAATTATGTTGGTAGCATCACCTCTTTCTTAAAACCCATCATGCAGAAATAAGGAGCATAACCAATAAGCCTTACAATCTAGCAAAGCCATTCCTAGGTTTTTACCCAAGAAACCAGGAAACTTTCATGCACATAAAATTTATGTGTGGATATTTGTAGCACACCAACTAATAATCATGCACAATGGAAAACACCCAGATATCTTCTCAAATGGGGGATGCATCAACAGAATGTGGTATAACCACAGACCAGGGTACCATTCTACAGGCAAAGGGGACAAGTTACTGATTCATGTAGCATGTGCCACTTTCAAATGCATGATGTCAATCTCAAAAGACTACAGTGTTCTCTTATGACATTCTGGAAAACATTAACTTAGCGGAACGGATCAGTGGTTGCCCACAGTTGAATGTAGGGGAGGCGTTGACTGTCATGGAGGACATTCTGGAAAGTTGGGGATAATGGATGGTCCTAAATCTTTGTTGCCACCATTTCAGAAAGATCTTACTGAGTAGTCCCAACTGGCCGGGAGATCACAATTCTCTTGGGATTGTCTGGTTCTGAATCTTGGTAAGACGGTGTTCTGACTCATAGAAATTTATACCTCTAAATGTTAGATGTTAGGTTTATTTTTTTTAAGTGTGTGTGTGTGTGTGTGTGTGTGTGTGTGTGTGTGTTTTCATGCACTATGGCATGTGTGTGGAGGTCATAGGAAAACTTGAAGAAGTCAGAACTTTTCTACCCTGTGGGTTGTAAGGATTGAACTCATATTGCCAGGTTTGGTGACAACTGTCCTCACATGCGACCTCATCAGCCCAAAAGTCAGTTTTCTTGTATATTGATTAAATAGTTATAAAAAGCTAATCTCTTTATAAATATCAGATTGAGAATCAAGGACAGCTTACTTTGTTTTTTGGGGGAGGGTTATTTGTGCATGCATGAATGTCTATGGAGAGAGGCCAGAGGTCAGTGTGGCGTGACATTCTCAGTTGTGCTCTGTCTTAATTATTTTTTCTTTTCTTTCGTGTGTGTATTTGTGTGGGTGCATGGCTGCCTTGGCATGCATATGGAGATCAGACACAACTTGCAGGAGTCATTTTTCTCTGTCCTTGATTGAACTCAAGTCATTAGGCACGACAGCAAGTGTCCTTACCCACTGGGACATCTTGCCTACCCTTCCAATTTAAGTTTTGAGACAGGGTCTCTACTGAACCTGGGGTTCACTAATTCATCTAGACTAGCTGGCTGGCAAGCTTAGGGATCCCCCTGTTTCTGCTTCCCCAGTGCTGGAATTACAGATACTCATAGCTGCACTGTTTGGGCTTTTGTTGTTGTTATGTTGTTTTAACTTGGGTCCTGGAGGAATCTAGCTCAAATCCTTGGACTCCTAGTTTTCCTGCCCCCACCACCAAAGAGCTGGGATTGTGGGTTTGTGCAGTTGGTACACTACCCCCTAACCTCTTTAAAACAAACAAGGACTTTGGATTTGATGCCCTGCACTTCCTTTTTTCCCCCAAAATAAACGTCTTATACCTTGATGTATAAGAATGTAAACTGTGAAGAAGTACACAAAAAAAGCTTGTGAATGGCCACAGCTGTCAAAGGCTTCACTATGCACACTCAGGTGGTGAGGTAGAACCTGCCAGAAATCCCTCCCCAGCTCCTCTCTTTAGAGCTAAGGTTACTATTGCTGTGATGAAACACCATGACTGCTGTGGGGTATCTTTTTGTATAATGTGAAGATACATCTTTACTAAGACACCTTCTGATTGGTTTAATAAAGAACTGAGTAGCCAATAGGTAGTCAGGAGAGAACAGGCAGGACTTCTGGGAAGAGAGGAAAATTCAGGAAGAATCTGAGAGGTGGGAATTCAGCAGTGAGATGTGGAGGAAGTTGGACACACACTGTATTGAGGAAGGATAATGAGCCATGTGGCAAAATGTAGATTAATACAAGTGGGTTAATTAAAGTTATAAGAGCTAGTTAGTAACAAACCTAAGCTAAGGTCAAGCTTTTATACTTGATAAGAAGTCTCCATGTCATTATTTGGGAGCTGGCAGTCCAAGAAAGTTTGACTTTACACGACTAAAGCAAGTTGAGGCGTATCTTAGGGTTTCCAGTGCTGTGCTGAAATACTGTGACGAAAAGCAGGTTGGGAAGAAGAAGATTGATTAGGCTTATACTTCCATATTGCTGTTCATCACTGAAGGAAGTCATGACAGGGACTCAAACAGGGTAGGATCCTTGAGGCAAGAACTGATGTAGAAACCATCGAGGGGTGCTGCTTACTGGATTTCTTCCCCTGGCTTGCTCAGCCTGATTTTTTATAAAAGCCAGGACCACCAGACCAGAGATGGTACCATGGGCTGGGCCTTCCCCCATTGATCACTAGTTGAGATCTCATGGCAGCATTTCCTCATCTGAGGCTCCTTCCTCTCTGATGACTCCAGCTTGTGTCAAATTGACACAAAACCAGCCAGTGCAAGGAGGGAAGGGTTTATTTGGCTTACACTTCCATATCACTGTTTATCATTGAGGGAAGTCGGGACAGAAACTCAAACAGGGCAGGAACCTGGAGGCAGGAGCAGATGCAGAGACCGTGGAGGAGTGCTGCTTACTGGCTTGCTCAACCTGTTTTCTTATAGAACCCAGGACCACCAACCCTGGGGTAGCACTACCCATAATGGGCTTGGCCCTCTTCCACCAATCACTAAGAAAATAGCTTGGCAGGCTTGCTGATAGCCCAATCTTATGGAGGCATCTTCTCAGTTGAGGCTCCCTCTTCTCAGATGACTTTAGCTTGTGTCAAGCTGACATCTGACCAGCATAAGAACCTATCTTTATATATTTGGTTCTGAACTTATGTGTGACTAGAACCATGTAGCAATGAATCCTGCACCCGTAGTGGGACATTTAGTTATATTTCAAATTACTTTTTTTTTAATGTAACTTTGATTCGATATGCCAGGTAGCAAGGATTAGCTGACCGACTAATGTTCCTGCTTCTTCTAAGTCTTAAATTTGAACCCCAAAGTTAAAAGAATTGTAAATAATTTTGTCCAAAAATAAAATCTTTCAAAAATAACTAAAGACATTTAGGAAATGTACACAATACTTCATCCTTACATTATATTTTTCTCTAATGTTACTTTCCCAAGCATGCCTAGACATCAGTCTTAAGCTTGGCCTGATAAACTGATCCTGCCAGATGATGCATTCTTAGTAAGCAAGCAGCCAAATAATGACCGGGAACTTTTCCTGCTTTATTCTTTTGAGTTCATATTTGGCTTTCTGCTCAATTACACTAAAGCTAGGGGAGAGGCTTCTTGAAGGCTGTGTACTAAAACCTGCTCTACATGTGAATATTTGGAAATTTCTGGTAAAAGCAAATCTATACGCCTGGTCTGATCCTAGCTTGAGTCTTGTGTGGTTGTGTGGTGGGGTCCAAGACACACACACACAAACATACACACATATACACAGACATACACACACAAACACACATACATACGTACACACATAGATACACACATATACACACATAAACACACATACATACGTACACACATAGATACTCACATACACACACACATACATACGTACACACATAGATACACAAACACACACACACATACATACACACACAATCTTCTCTGGGCTCTTGTGGTACAAGCCAATTATACTGGTTTTATTTTTGTTATTCTTTCCATCAAGAAAACGTGGAGTCTCAGCTCTGGGTTTCAGGGCTGGGGCAGGTTTTATTTTCTTAGCAGTAACCGAGCCACAACAGAAATAAAGAAAACAATCTCTAAGAATAAAAAAAAAGCCTTGAAAATAATACCAATAGCAAATCCTAGCTCCGAAAGAGGTGGTGCATCCTCCAGCTACCTCAGAGCTTGAATTCAGTATCACACCCTGAGACTCTTTCACAGAGCGATGGGCCAGCCACTCCTTCCATTGTTAGAGCCAGCCACACCACTCAGTTCAAGGGAAGGATATTCCCCAGTTGGGTGTGGCCAGCGGGGGGGAGGGGGTGGGCACCCAGCCATGGATTTCTTGGTTATTACAACTCAGGAATGATTTTTTGTAAATTGGCTTTTATAAACAGGGCTAAGCCGGAAGATTCCTCACGTGTCCTCTCGTTTCCCCTCGCTGTCATTCATTGCTACAAATGAGTTTCTTACTTCATGGTAAGAGTTTTAATTGAAAGTAAATGTTTTTATTTTTGCTACTGTTTCATTTCTAAGTGAGAAACTGGTATAATTCATATATATATATATATGAATATATATGGGATTTAATAAATGTTGGCACTCGGGGCCTACGGAAAAACTCGCAGAATGCTAGCGCTGGATGTGAACCCGTCTGTAAGAGAACAATTGGGCTTGAAGGCGCATCTTTTGCCTGAGGTTCCACAGACAATTAGTGGCAAAGAAAACTAACATCTTGAAGCTCCCATTGTCCAGTCAAAGACTCCCTTCCTATGTTATCCTGATTCTCTCAGAACACACTGAAGTAGGTTGACATTGCAGCAGTTATGAGCATGCATGATAGAACAGCCTCTCGGGAGCAGAGTTAAACATTTCTCCCAGTCAAACAGTCTGAGGAAGGTAGGCTTAAGTAACACTTTGCTGTGACAGTTTAATGACTCTTTTCACGACAAGTTTCTTTTCCAGTCTCCAGTTGTCCTTTCATGGCGCTACCGTTTGTGTTTTATAATGCAAAGCTGTCAATATGCTTCCTCCTTAAGACTCCAGAAGATCTCTTTAGACCTCTCCTTAAATTACATTGGTTTTGATGTTTTGATGGCTGATAGGCCCACCGTGAACCTTCAGCTGCGGTTGGGTTATAATCACATTCCCCTAAGCAGAGTGTAGGCAGAAGGACAGAATACAGAGGCCGTTGCCAAGAGAGGGGAAATACACGGAAAGGCATGAGCCAAAGTACCGTAGGTACATGAACAGAAATCAACCGAACTTGTTTAAACGAAGAGTGGGAATTCATTCACAGACATAGATTGGTCTGGTGGAATTTAGCAGAAGCTATGGGCCGAAGAGGAGGCATGGCAGTCATGAACCAGGAAGCCTTAGCCCAGATCATTGCCTCATCTCCCCTCCTTCATTCCCTACTCCTCCCCTCCTCTTACTTTTCTTTCTTCTTCATTCTGACATCTCCCCATCCTTTCTCTCCTCTTACTTCTTCCCCCTCCCCCTCCCTCTCCTCTCCCTTCCTTCTGTCCCTGTCACCTACCCCTCTCCCCCTTGCCTCTGGTCTCTCCTCATTCTCCTTCCCCTCTTTTCCCCACTAACTGACCACCTCTGACTTCTAATTCTTCATTCCAGGACAGCTGTTTAGTTATCTTGGACTAGTGCCCCTGCTGCCGTGAACAGTGCAGCAGGTTAGAGATAAGGCTACTAGACCCACCGTTGGGGTGTGTATGGAAGGGGATGGGTTTACTGCTCTGGTTCTTAGAGGATCAAGGCTAAGGTGGCCCTAGGAGGGCACTATTAGATGGGGACTTGGAGCTTTGCATAGTGGCTGTCCTTTATGTTGTTCCTGGAACTGGGCTGTCGTTAATGGTGAGAGAGACATCTATCTACCAGTTTGAGGTCGAGAGGGTGGAGGAAGGTATGCTGAGAGGAGAGGAAGCTGATGGCGTGGGCTAGGAGAGAAATCTTGCTTCCAAATGGCTGCTGTGGAAATGAGAGAAAATCTCCCTGGAAGGGGGTATCTGTGGAGCGACAGGACAGCTTTCATGGGCTGTGACGCTGCCGCTGATGAGGTACCGAGAGGCAGCCCACAATGATCTCTTTCAAACCCCGACTCCACACCACCTTTGGGGAGCCCAGAGGAGCCTCCCTGAGACAGCACACTCCCAGCGTTCCCAGACTCAGGTGCTGCTGGCTTTCTGTTTACATTCAGTAGCCTCACCCTTTCCTCTGGGAGGGTGAGTCACTGCCCTGGATTGCCAGTGTCTGAGCCAAGAGACGAGTCAGAGGTGACTGTTGGGGGCTTGAAGCTGTCCATTGTAGTGAGGGTAGTTGTCATCCCAACCTTGCCATTAACGCTAAGCCCACCACAGCCCTTTTCTGTTTTGTTGTTGTGACTGTCACGGACACCCAGCATGGGAATCTCATGGGTAGGCTGTGTGAGTGTTCGTGCATGCATGTGTACATGTGTGTGTTCTCCAGAGGTCAGTGCGAAAGGTAAGAAACATTAAGAACTGTCTATGACCACCAAGTAATATCAGATTTCTCACAAAATAAGGTCATTCTTGAGAGATCTTAGGCTAGCAAGCAGTATAGGGCTAGCTATACTGCTAGGGTATACATAGAAAGAGTCCCAGGTTAGCCAAGCCCAAGGGCCACTTCATTAAAGGAGCAATGCCAGAACCAGGAGCAACTGAATAAAAGCAGAAGACAAAGATGGGGAAGGAGACACAGAAGAATCGGGAAGAGAGGAGACTAGACCAATGACGGGCGCTGTCAAGCCGACACTGCAGACGGATTGGTTTAGGTCTTTGTCAACAGCAGCTAGGGCTGTGCAGTCATTTTCCTTAAAGCACCCTGGATTTGACAAAGCTCCTTACGCACACTCAGGATGTTGCTGCACCCCAGAGTCATGCTTGGCGGGGAGTAGTCGTCATCCTCTCTATTTTGAACGAATAGCGTGAGGCTGGATGAGGTGAATAGTTTAAGTGCCCCATTGTGTGAGCCGGCTTTCTAAGGATGGAGGGAGGAAACAAAAAACGAACCTGAAATAACCAAGCTTTTAGGATGAAAGGTCTGCTTTGGCTCTTGACTTCATAGGGTTCAGTCCATGGTTCATCAGTCCTGTTGCTTTGGGCCTGTGGTATCTTCGTACTTATAGAGAGGGCATACGGCAGACCATGTATTTTCACCTTTGCCAGCCACGAGGCAAAATGAGAAATAGGAGGGAGTCTCCATCTCCTTTAATGACACTCAGTAAGCTAACTTCCTCCCTCTAGGCCCCACCTCTAATCCTTCCTCCCTCCCTCCCTCCCTCCCTCTCTCTCTCTCTCTCTCTCTCTCTCTCTCTCTCTCTCTCTTTCTCTCTTTCTTTCCTGCTTCCCTCCCCTCTGGGATTTTGCCTTGAGTTTGCACAGGTCTTGTGTACGCTGTTGTGATCTCTGTTCACACATGCAACTGCCCTGTTGTGTCTAGAAAGTACTGTTTCCTTGACGTCATCCGCTACCTCTAGATCAATCTGCCACCTCTGGATCAGTCTTTCTGCTCCCTCTTCCTCAAGGATCCTGAGCCCCAGAGGGGAGGGGTATGGTATAGATGTCTCTATTTAAAGCTGAGCCCTGGAGTCTTTTATTCTCTGCATGGCGACAGTGGGTCTCTGTGATAACTGACATCTACAGGTACAGCAAGATAGCACGGGGAATCATTTTAATGGTACACCCATTTAGCAGACTAATAGTGTTAGCTCTTCGCTAGGGCTTATGGCCTGTCCTGTCCAGGTTCTTGGCCTTGATAACAGTTGCCAGGTATGGGCAGTAACAGGTTCTCGGCCCAGACAGTAGTGCCAGGTATGGGTTCCATTGATGTGGGATTCCCCTCTGTATGCTATGAATATGTTTCATTACCATTGGCTATTACAGAAGCTGTTTCGGCCAATAGCTTAGTAAAGCAAAGCCAGGTGGGAAATCCAAACAGTGATATAGAGAGAAAGTGGGCGGAGTCAAAGAGACTCCATGCAGCTGCTGAAGGAGACAGACGCCAGCCACTAGCCAGAACCTTACTGGTAGGCCACAGTCTTGTGGTGGTTCACAGATTAATAGAAATGGGTTAATTTAAGATGTAAGAGTTAGCTAGAAATATTTGTAAGTTATTGGCCAAACAGTGTTGTAGTCAATACAGTTTCTGTGTGATTATTCATGGCCGGGCGGCCAGGAAATGAACGAGCAGTCTCTGCCTACATTCCATCCCGTGGAGAGTAGGCCCCACATCTTAGAGGCTTTTCCACCTCCCAGTTCTTCTGCTCTGGGGACCAAGCGTCAAATGCATGGCCCTTTTGGAGGTATCCCAAGTTCCAAACCATAGCACCCAGCTAGTGTATTCTGAAGCTGGGATACAGGCTTGGGCGCTCTGTTGCCTTATACTGTCTTGACATTCTCTTGCTGTATCTCAATAAAGGGCACCAGCCATGGTCACCTCTCTCTATTCTCACAATGACAGTACAAATTTGCTTGTTGCTATTATGCAGATGAGGAGAGACATGATAAACACACTCAGTACAGGATGATTATATGTCAGGCTCTGGCCTACGTTCTCTGTGCTGTCTCCTTTTTGGCTTTTACCACAGGTCTACCACCCTTCATTTTGTGGTGGGGACGCCAAAGTGTGGAAGGCTAGGAGACGCTCCCCTATCTGTACAACCGTACATCATCACCCAGAGAGCCCAGATCCAGCCCTGTTCTTCTCCACTGGTCTGCCTGATTACATCCACATGGGATGGTTCGGAGCATGGAGCCCAGACAGGCTGACCTCAGAGAGTGTAGCTACATCTCAGCTGAGCTGGCTCACCAGCTCAAGGAAACCACTTTTGAGTCCCTCTCGAGTGCTAGGCCCTTTGCTGAGGGTGAGGAGGAAAACCTTCACCAAGATGCCTTTCATCTGGGAGCTCATAGGGTCATGGCGAGGTGTGATGCTGATATTCGCACAATCAGGCATACAAGTGCTGTAACAAAGCTGCACTCAGAGGCCTGGGTACCTGAATATTCGGGCCAAGCACTGCTGAACATGTGTTTGTGCGAGACAGCGCCTTGTAGTAATGGGGTATTATAGAGTAGGTACATTGTAGATGACCTTTATTTTCTCTGGGTTTTACAGAGACCCTTCCATTTCTTTTAAAATCTGAAGAAAATGATGAATTTTAGGGCCAAAGAATTTGTGTATGTATATATATATATATATATATATATGTATATATATATATATTATTTGTCTTGCAATAAAGCAGTTGTAACATGGAAGTTTCAGATACAATCAGCACTCCCTGCCCCCACAGTACACCTGCAGGTTCTACATCACAGATTCAATGTTTCCAAAAAGATACAATATATTGGAGAAAAAATTGCATCTTTCCTAACATATGCAGACTTTTTTCTTGTCATTATTTTCTACAAAATACAGTATGACAGCTATTTATGGAGTGTTCAACTTCTATCGGGAAAATCATCTATAGCTGATTGGATACAGGAGGGACCTGAGAGATAGCTCAGTAGATGCCAGTCTGACAATCTGAATCTGTCACCAGAGCCTACGTAGAAAGTCAGATGCAGTGATGAGCACCTGCAACCTCAGCACCTGCAGAGCAAGATTGGAGGCAAAGGCAGGATAATCGGCCAAAAGCTCGCAGGCCAGTAGGAAGCACAGTTACAGAAGCAACAAGAGAGACCCTGCCTCAAGATGAGGTGGAGAGTGAAAATGGACTCCTGAAATATGTCCTGTGACCTCCACATGCAGTCAGTGGCATACTAGTGCCTAGGTGCACACGTGTGTGTGTGTATGTGTGCACACACACTAAAGAAATAATAAAATAAATAAATAAATAATATTTTTTTAAAAAAGAAAGCATGTGCATAGGTGTTATATAATACTATGTGGTTTGCAGTAAGAAATTTTGTGGTAATTTGAATAATATTGGTCCCCAGAGGCTCATATATTTGAATGTTTTGTCACCAGGGAGTGGAACTGTTTGAAAAAACTAAAAGGATCAGAAAGTGTGACCTTGTTGGAGGAAGTGTGTCACTGGGAGTGGGCTTTGAGGTTTCAAAAATCTATGCCTAGCCCAGAGTCTCTCTTCCTGCTGCCTGCAGATCAGAATGTAGAACTTTCAACGGCTTCTCATGTACCATGTCTACGTGTGTGCAGCCATGCTCCCTGCCCTGATGATGATGATGATGATGATGATGGAATAAACCTCTGAAATGATAAGCAACCCCTTCATTAAGTGTTTTCTTCTGTAAGAGTTGCCTTGGTTATGGTATCTCTTCACAGCCATGGAAGTGTGGCTCAAAAAGACTTGACCATCCACTGTGCCTACTGAATATCATAGATGTGCATGTGTGTGTGCGCATATGTAACTCATACACTTTTGTCATGGACTTGGTACAAATACAACCACACTGCTATGGTACCCTGAGAGTTCTCAGAGCAGCAGCATCTTTGAGGGATGTTTTCATTCTCTTTCATATGGTGCTCAGCCCCCTATAAAGACTTAGTAAACATATGTGAGCTGAGTAATATTTTTGAGATCATGTGTGTGTTTTCCTTTTTGGTGGGGCACAGGAGATCAGCAATGCTTATTTCCCACAAGTCTCCTAATATGTCCCTGGTTGTAGCAATCTATTATAAGGTAAAGATCCTGACTGAGTCTTTGTTCTGATTTTCCTATGGGCCAGGTGATGTGGGGCATGAACTAACTTCTAAGTCAATCAGGGAGGACAGAGAGCTGGGTTGAAAAGTTTTGTTTTTTTTTAAATTTTAAAGTTGTGTACATATATATGCCTATGGACACATGCACCATGGCAGGCAAGTGGAGGACAGTGGACAGTTTGTAGAAGTCGATTCTCTCCTTCCACCACGTGGATCCTGGGGCTACAACTTGGGCCATCAAGCTTGGAGACAGAGGCCTGTTTCCACTGAGCCATCTCACCAGCCCTGAGCGCTTATTTTAATGGCAACAGTTGTAAGCATGATCGTGTCTCCTGATACTGTGCAGGAATGTTCTCCTTGATATCTCTTGAGCACTTGATTGGTTTAATGGTTTTTGTGAATGTTCACAGCTGAACTGGGCATTCCTGTAGGGACTCTTTTTGTGTTTGGACTTAGGAAGGGGGGCCTTGTCTGCCATTGTCCTTCTCATTCTTAAAAAAAGCTTTTACATTTATTATTTATTGTATATGTGGCAGGGCAGAGGGCACAAGCCCTGGCCTATGTGTAGTGGTCAGAGGACAACTTGTGTTGGTTCTTTCTTCTACTTTGTGGGTTTCAGGGTTCTATCTCAAGTCGTCAGCCTTGGTAGCAAGTACCTTTACCTGCTGAACAATCTCACGGGTCCTTGAGGGGAAAAAGTGAAACTCTTGAAAAGAACTTTATCCTCCCAAGAATTTTATTTACATCCCCCAATGGCAGGATATGTTGTGGGTAAGACTCAGGAGGCTTTAGCTAGAAAGAACTGGACAAGAAAAACAGAGAGATACAAGGATCCAAAATTTCAAGGTATGGACAGGGATATGGATGGTGGGACCTACAAAGGGTTGATAGTGGAGGTTCTCAAGGAATTCCATGTGAGAATGATGTGCCCTGTAACTCTAGCAGGGCTTAATCCCTTCTGTCCAAGAAAAAATAGAACACGCACAGCCTTCAGAGAGATGGTTTCCAGTTAGCATATTGTGAACACTCTGGCCTCTGGCCTTTGGGATTTGTTTGTTGCCTTTGCATTTTTCTGCAAGGGTTCCATCTACAGACACCTAGGACTCTTTGGGCTCCTTGACTCATTAAGGGACTTGGTCTAGTCTAGAGCACCCGCCCCCAGTGTTTTTAAAACAGATGGGTCAGAATTGGCTCAAACCAACATGATTAATGAAGAATGTTACCTGGGTTTGGTCAGTTTTCTGTAGCCATAAATACAAGAATCATTGTCTTTGTTAATAATCTGGCATGGGCCAAGTTTATTCTCAATACATATACTAGGGATTTTCATGCAGTAATCAGTAACTTGGGCAATAACTCATTCGGAGGTACCTTTGAGTGTGTTCGCTATTTATTGATTGATTTTTTTACTCATACTACACTCATACTACAGACATGAAACCAAATTGTGATAATCACCCACTATTGACAACACCTTTAACGGCTTCTTGATTTCTCTTGAAGAATGACTAACTTAACGACTGACTTAGGCCTCGTGTGATCTCTGGCTTTCCTGGTTCCCTAGTCTTCTCTCCCCAGTCTTCTCTCTACCGTCTAGTTTCTGCTTTGTTCCTGGACAGCCTAGACCTTGGATCTTTAAATGTGCAGCACACTCTTCTGCGTGGGGTCTTTGCTTCAGAAAAGAGCAGACTCTGGGAAGAGCTGTGTTACTTCCTGTCAGTTAGCTCTGCCTTTGCCTTTAGGTATTTGGTTGAATACTTCTTAACTTAAAGACGGTGTTTCTGACCTTGATTAGGCCTGATCCTGTCTCAACAGTGTTCTTTAGAAAGTTTTAAGGTTTCTCTTGGAGTACCAATACCAGTTGTTTTGTTAGAAATTTAAAAAGCAACATTTTTATATGTATGCTGTATTATTGTATTGTCTCATGTATATAACGGATTAGGATTCAATCAGAATAAGTAATATGGTTTTCCTTTTGTTTAGCCTCATCCTCTTAATCCTCCTGCCTCAGCTTCCTAGTTACTGGGCTTCCATTGTGCATGTCTAGTGCAAGATTTCTTTATGACAGCCAGATCAGCCAATTAAGGTGTTTGTGGATAGATAATAGATAAAAATGTGTACATTTATTAGAATATCAGTTATCCATTAAAGAATAAAAGGGGCTAGACAGATGGCTCAGCAGTTAAGAGCCCTGGCTGCTCTTCCAGAGAACACAGGTTTGATTCCCAACACCTACCTGGCCGCTCACAACTATCTGTACCTCCAGTTCCAGGGATCTGACACCCTTATCTGGCCTCTAAAGGTACCGACACACACACACACAGTGCAGAGACATACATGTTGGCAAACATATTCATATGTATATATGTATGTATGTATGTATCTTAAATAATGAAATAAAACTTGATATGGTGGTACATGCTATAATCCCAACATTCAGGAATCTGGAGACAGCCTGGGCTATGTTCTAAGAACTGGTTTGCAACCCCTCAAAAATTAAAAACAAACAAAAAAGAAAGAAAATGGGGGAAAATGAAATCCTGTCATATATAGCAACACAAATAGAACTGGAGACCACATTGCTACGAGGAATAAGCTTGGCAGAGGAAGAAGAGCACATGTGCCCTGCAGAAGCCTCAGTAACTGTCAAATTTACTCTGTGAGTCTTTGGTTCCTGTGGTTATTCTGCCTAGATTTTTCTACCGAGACAGGGACAAGGTCTGATGCCATTTGCTTTTGTCTCTCCAGTGCTTATAGGACAGTAAAGAGTTAATCGATACTTGTTAGCTATAAGATAGAATGAATAAAGGACGACCGTGGATGAAAGAAAGATGAAGGCAAAACTAACCCCTTGTTGAGCCGGGACAAAGGAAAGCATCTGTCACGGATCACTCGTTTAGGGAAAAGCAGGCTGACCAGTATGATACCTAAATTACTCATATAACAGACAGGACGTTTTCTGTTTTCTGGTTTTGTGGGGGAGAGAGGGAAAATCCCATAGCCAAGCAAGCCTCACATACAAAATGATAGATGCCTATTATGTATTTTTTCCCTTCTCTGTATTTTTCTTAATGGAAGCAAATGGAACTTTCCAAATATCACTGTATGATTGGAAAAAGTGAAGTGCTCCATAGTGCCATTTGGGGGGAAGGAGGGGGCAGACGAGGAAAAGATTCTGAAAAGGGTTTATGTCTTCTAATGGAAATCAGATGTGGGGCTCATTTACATCGCTCCAGCAGAGTGCTTCATTCTCTCCATTGGAGGCCGTGTTCAGCCTAGGATGTCCGGAGCCCCTCTGAGATAGGCACGCTCCTTGCATTCTGGGTGTCTTTGTACTTCAGCAGTTTGCCCCCTCTGACTGGCGGCAGAGCCGAAAGGACACTCTGGGCAAACCTCCGACGACTTCGAATCCGAACCTGCCCGAGAAAGATTTCTCTTACAAGCTAAATGTTACATTTCCCCTCGACAGAAAGGTACGGCTGT
The DNA here is from genome assembly GCF_982192425.1 of Myodes glareolus. Classification (NCBI taxonomy): domain Eukaryota; kingdom Metazoa; phylum Chordata; class Mammalia; order Rodentia; family Cricetidae; genus Myodes; species Myodes glareolus. The sequence continues at coordinate 54,736,616 of NC_142039.1, forward strand.
GTGACCGTAAAAAGCTGGCCAAAACCTTGTCACCTTTCGCAGTTAGTCATGTTGTTTTTGGTGTGTGCCAACGCGGAGCCCAGCTGTGACTCAAGAGAGCCACTGCAGCAAGAATCGGGAGTTGAAAGACCTCGACCCCAGAAAGCACTTGTTTTCCCTTCTGGGCCATTACGCAATGCGTCTTGTTGCGCACCTTTCCGGTCTTCCCTGCATACACACGAGTTGGGCTGTCATTTGGAAGATGAAACCTCTGGGTTGCGTCAACACCTTCCTCAGGTCCCACTGCAGGCTCAGACTGGGGAGCGTTCCTTCTTGGATGTTTGTTTTACGTAAGTAGTGACTGCCTTTTCAGACTAAAAAAAAAATCCGTGTTGATATATTTCTCACTCCAATAAACTCAAAATAGGATCGGGGTTGATTTAAATGTTTGCACCTTCGCCTGTGAGAACGGCAGTAGCCCTGTCCACCGGCTCTGCCTGTTTTGGCTTTCCCCAGTTAATGTTACTAAAATGAGTCCACGAGTTTAGACTTTACCGAATGGAAAGCAGGCCTGGGCTTCAGCAGGGCATCTTTTCTTGTATTTATCAACATTATAAACCTCCTTTGGACTTCTACCTTCATCTTCTGTTATTTACTTATGTATCAACATGCTGGGGCGGGGGTCAAACCCAGGCCTTCGGCATGCTGACAAACACTCTACCACTTTGCTATATTGTTACCTCTCTCTCATTTTATTATCTGTTGCTTAAATTTGAGAAATACTTCAGTTTTCCCATTCAGGAGCACATGGGAGGAGGATACAGAGAAAAATTGTTTATGTGTACAAAGTGTAGGTTTTTTAATATGTACGGGTGTTTTGCCTGCATGTCTGTGCAGCGTATATGTGCAACACCTGTGGATGTCGGAAGAGGCATCAGATGCCCTGACAACAGAGTCTGTTGTGTGCCGCTGTGTGGGTGCTGGGAACTGAACCAGAGGCCTCTGACGGAACAGTGAATGCTCTTAGTCACAGAGCCATCTCTCCACTCCCAGGAGAGTAGATTTAAAGCTTAATGATTGAAGTTAAAATTTGTAGGTGGCGTTGCACACCTATAACCCTAACACTTGGGAGACAGAGGCTGGAGGCATAGGAACCCAAGGCTATACTTGGCTACTTAGTGAGTGAAAGACCAGCTTGGTCTACAAGAGACCCTGTTTCAGAGAGAAAGAGAAGGGGAGTGGGAAGACCCACTAATTCACCAAATCATTTACACAACACTTCTTCTCAACTTGTCTCTGGGGAGACAGCTGGGGTTTGCAGCCTCTGAGACCAGACATGGTTCTTCTCTCCTGACTTCACGATATGGCACCAGTTTGGGTAATTTAGCTTTTAAACATCACCCCAAAGGTCGGTCATTGTTCTAAAGGCCTGGTTTCCAGGCCGTGGCACTACCGAGCATTTCTTAAAGAGGCAGAACTTGGTGGGAGGAGATTAGGACATTGGGGGTACACTCTTGAAAGGGATACTGCGATTCAAGTGTCCTTGTCTCTTGCTTCCTGGCCTCCTAAGCGGAGCAGCCTCCTCCTCCATGTGCTCCTGTTGTGCAACCCTGTGTTCCCACAGGTTCCGAGCAGCACGGTGAGACAATTGTGGGCGACAGTCTCTGAGACCTTCCGCCTTTAGCTATTGATTTCTTAGGTATCTTGTCACTGGAGTAGAAAGCTAATGGCACTCCTCCAAGTGCAGAGTTTCATCCGAAGGGAAAATGTGTTTGTACTGTAGCCTTTGGATGAGGTCAGGAGCTATCTTCCTAAGGCACATGTGTGAAACGCTCAGGAACCCCCTTCCGATGCTGGTTTAAGGGACAGGGGAAGGTACTCTGCTAGAGGAGTGTCTCCTGTGGCTGGTCTAGGAACTGGTTTCCAGGGCAGCAGCTATCCATCCTTAGTTCAAACTGAGGAGACACATGCTTTGCTTTGTTTACAGAGCTCTTTGTTCTGCCTGGTCCCACAGTTGTTCAGTCCCAAAGAAACACACAGAGGTCTAAATTAATTACAAACTGGTTGGCCTATCAGCTCAGACTTCTTATTAGCTCTTATAATTTATATTAGCCCATAATTCTTGTCTGTGTTAGACACGTGTCTTGTTACCTTGGTCAGCGAGGGGTTCTCCTCTTGCTTCCTCTGCAGCTGGGTGACGACTGCAGACTGAGCTTTCCTCTTCCCAGAATTCTCCTGTTCTTGTTGTCCCACCTCTACTTCCTGCCTGGTTGCCTCACCCCTACTTCCTGCTTGGCTACTGACCAATCAACTTTTATTTAAAATACAAGTGACAGGGTACAGACTATTGTCCCACAGTATTTGTGCTGTTCTTTTATTATAACACATTCTTGCCTGGAAAAAAAAAACTGAACTGCAGTGGAAAAAAAACCCAAAAGATTTATTTTTAATTTGTGTGTGTGTGTGTGTGTGTGTGTGTGTGTGTGTGTGTGTGTGTGCAATTGGGTGCCCATGGGGGCCAGAAGAGGTCGTCAGATGCCCTGAAGCTGGAATTACAGGCAGTTGTGAACCACCAGCTATGGGTGCTGGGAACTGAAGAGTTGCCAACTCTCCTAACCACTGTGCTGTCTCTCCGGCCCCTTCAGTTTTTGAAGGACAGACCTCAGGAAACTCCTAGGTTCATCATCTTATTTGTAGATGAAGAAAGCAACATAGAAAGGTCAAGGAACTTGTCTAAGGTCACACGGTGGATTTATGGCAAAACTGGGCTTCTCATCTAGATCCAGTATTTCCTTTGCACCACCCTGCTACTGAGAACAAATTGGTTCAAAGAAATAACTGCTCTAAAGAATGTGGGCCCTCAAATCCTAAAAATATTATTTCAATCACTAAATGTCAGGAGCATTAACACTGAGACTGTCGAGCAAACAATGAGGATTTTGCAGTAAATGGAAACTGTGTTTATTTAAAGAAAAAAAACGCTTCCTCTGTCCTTATGTTTGCAATGATTTTTAGATTATCTTTTAAATTGCTGATGCTTAGTTTGGAAAAGCAATTAACGTTGAAAGACATGTTAATAAACTAGAATTTTATTTGTCGAGTTTATGTAAACAGATGGACACTAAAACATTATCTGTGAAAAAGATCCGTTTGTTCCTGGTACATATGAGCTCAGTAAATATTTGTTGGATTATTGAATAAAAATAGCAGTGCATTTGACTGTAGACATATTAATAAGATATACAAAACATGGAGTTGAGAAAAATAACCAGACACAAATTAGCATGCTGTATGACGGACTGACTCTATCATCTATCTGTCCATCCATCTGTCTGTCTGTCTGTCTGTCTGTCTGTCCGTCCGTCTTTTTTTTTTTTTTGAGATAAGGTTTGAATCTAGTCCAGACTAAACTGAGACTCATTTACTCCGTAGCCCAGGCTGGTCTTGAACTCATGGCAATCTTATTTCAGCCTCTTGAATGCAGAGCTGAGCTTATAGGCATGAACTACCATTGCTGGCTTGACTACTTTTATATGAAGTTCAAAAGCAGGAAGATTTAGACTGTTAAAAGTCAAGACACTGGTCATTCATGGGATAGATTTCTAGCACTTGTTAGGGGTTGCTAGAAGGACTCTTGAGGGACTCTCTGTGATTTTCTTGACTTGGGTACTGTTTATGAGTGTTAAGTCTGTGAACATTTATTGAGTTTTGAATGACATCTATTTATATATATATGGAATTTTGTAAGACTAGAAAGGTTTAACAGGAAGGGTTAAGAGCTCTTTAATTCATGGAGGAAATTCCTATAGCATACATTTACGGACTGATATCAGGGTGAGGTTTCTACTTGCTACAATACTAAGCGTTTGCAACACTCATGCCGTCACTGGCTAGATAGACTTGGAATGGCTCATAGCTTTTGCAGCTCCCTCTGCAGACTCTGACAGGTTTATTGCATGTTTGACAGTTACGAAGCATGTGTGAGATATCAGGATGATGCATGGTGATGCCGGAGAGCCTGCATGCACAGACTTTCTAAACTGAAAACGTCTTGGCCGAAAAGAAACCATGGTGTCGGGCAGTTGACTGATGTTGCCAGTTTGATGGAAGCACTTTTTGGTGTGGTTCACCAAGCATAAAATGCTGAGAGATTTTCTTTCTAAATTAGCAAACTGATTTTGGAAAATCACATCCGAATGAGTTCTCATTTAGAAGGAATATCTAGCCTTAGGTACATTAATGTGTGTCTTCCAGGAGCACCAAGCACCAGTTTTAGAGGTCAATAGACAATCAGGTGATACTTGGGTTATCAGAGGCTGAGCAGAAAACCTCTTTTGTTTAGAGTTTTATCAGTTTCCTACTTCATCTCTTCCACAGAAGAGGCCAGTGTATTTTTAAGAAACACAGTTTCAAGACTTCCTGGCTCTTTTGGCAAATGCACTACACTTCGGAGCTAACATTTATTTATTCTTTTTAAATGCGCACTGGTGAGGGTGTCAGATCTCATGGAACTGGAGTTACAAACAGTCGTGTGCTTGGAGCTAGCTATCTTTTTAGTGTAGCCATAACAAAGGAATCCTTTTGTCACAAGATGTGCTCATTCAACATTTGATGGCTCTGCGTCTCATGTTTATCAACAAAGATTAAGATGCAGGTGGATTTGCATTCCAAGGAGAGGGTCTCAATAAGAGAATCCAGTCAGTACATAAATAAATACCCACTTTCCAAAGCAGATTCCTTCAGGATCTGTTCTTAGTGGGATGTGTGCATTCAGGTGAAAGTGTCCACTCTGTGTGTTTGCAGTGAACAGTCAATTGGCCTGTTTGTTTGAAAGAAATATACTAATGAATTAAACCAGGTACCATATGATGTTTGTAACTAGATTTGTTTAGCATACTACAGTGTACAGTCTATGTATTATTTCTTATACTCCAATCAATCCTTTCAGTAATTCTCTTAGTATTATTTAGATATAATTGTTCTCTCTCTAAAGGACAAAATATTTTTCTAACATTTTCTTTGAAAAATAGTTTGCAAAAAATATGTTAGAATATGCTGAGATTTTTTTCCAACTGTACAACCTGTCTTCCACAATAATAATTCACTATATTCAGCAAATAAATTTTATTTCCAAATATTTATTTCCCCATCTCCCCACCCTGTGATCCTGGGGACGGACTCCAAGGTCTTAGCCTATTAGGCAAATACTCTATGCACTGAGATACACTGCCTCTATCAACTTTTTTATAGGACAGATCTGCTCAGCATCTCCTGGGAATCATGAAGGAGGTTGGGTTCTGGGGTGAATAAACATGATCCTTAACTTATTGACAATTATGAAGTTGTTTGAAAAACAGAGCATTTTAGTCTCATGCAAATGATAAATTCAGTGTCCCATTGGTACCCACAGGGAGTCGGTATTAGGACCTTCTTTGGATAGCAGGATCCCTCCATACACAAAACCCTTCTGTAAAACAACCCTTTCAGAGCACCTACATGTACTTTCTTGTATATAGAAACCGTGTCTCATGACTTGGTATGACTTATAATACCTAATGCAACCTACATTGTATTGCCTAGGGAATAATGATAAGAAAAAAAATGTCTCTGTGTGTTCACTGCAGATTCAGGTATGTTTTTCCCTGAACATGGTTGAGTCCAGAGGTGGGAGGGCTGATAAACACATGAGATCAGCTCATTAAACTGTGCTAAATACTACCAGGAAACCTGTAGGGGGCGCTGTGAGCATCTGTTACTGGAAAGTTATTTCGAGTCAATAAAAGTTTTTTGGGGGGGAAGTGACACAGAAGCATCAAGGCAGAGCTTGTGGAAAGTAAAGAGTTTTGGTGAGGGAGGAAGGATTATTCCAGAAGGAAAGAACCAAGTAAAAGCAAAGTCCCTGAGGCAGGATTCTGAGACCTTAAGGAGGTTGGATGAGCTAAGGATAACAAAGCCATACAACAAATGACAAGGGCATAGCCTGATTTTGAGGCTGGGAAGGTTGAAGACTGTTGAAAGGTTTTTGAGCAGGGATACAATTTATATTTTAAATCTGCTGTGGCTGCTGGTAAAAGAATGGACGATCCAGAAAGAATAGAAACAAAGAACCAAAGAAGAGATAGGATAAAACCAGAAGAGGACTTCATTCAAGCCGTGGGGCAAGAGTGTTATAAGAACAGAGACCAAGTCGTGTGTGTCAGTTGCTGTGAGAAATCTGCAAAGCTCCTGGCTTTGATGGGCTAAGGCTAATGGTGGCGCACACAGGGGAAGGTAGAAGCCAGTTTGAAGAAGTTAAAGTGGAGACATGTGTGTGCAGAATACTCTTCATGGAAAAGGGAAAAGATGGAGCAGGAACTTGCGAGATGGGATTGCTGTGAGTTTCTCTCTATTTAGTTTGATGTTGACTGCTGGCTTGCTGTATAATGCCTTTATTATGTTTAGGTATGTTCCTTGTATCCCTGCTCTCTCCAATACCTTTATCATGAAGGAATGTTGTATTTTGTCAAAAGCTTTTTTTTAGCATCTAATCATGTGGTTTTTATTTTTCAGTTTGTTTATATTGTGGATTACGTTGACAGATTTTAATATGTTGAAACATCACTGCATCTCTAGGATGAAGCCAACTTGATCATAGTGGATGATGGTTCTGATCTGTTCTTGGATTTGATTTGCCAGTATTTTATTTACTATTTTTGCATCCAATGTTCATGAGCGAGATTGGTCTGTAATTCTCTTTCTTAGTAATGTCTTTATGTGGTTTGGCTATCAGGGTAATTGTAGCCTCATAAAAAGAATTTGGCAATGTTCCTTTTGTTTCTATTGTGTGGAACAACTTGAAAAGTATTGGTGTTAGTTTTTTTAAAAATCTTGTAGAATTCTGAGCTGAAACAATCTGGTTCTGGGCTTTTTTTGGTTGGGAGATTTTTGATGACTGTTTCTATTTCTTTAGCAGTTATAGGTCTATTTAATTTGCTTATCTGGTCTTGATTTAATTTTGGTAAGTGATATTTATCCAGAAAGTTGTCCATTTCCTTTAAGTTTTCCAATTTTGTGGAGTACAGGTTTTCGAAATGTGAACTGGTGATTCTCTAGATTTCCTCTGTGTCTATTGTTATGTCCTCCTTTTCATTTCTGATTTTGTTAATTTGGATATTCTCTCTCTGCCTCTTGGTTAGTTTGGATAAAGGTCTATTTTGTTGATTTTCTTGAAGAACCAACTCTTTGTCTCATTGATTCTTTGTATTGTCTTCTTTGTTTCTATTTTGTTGATTTCAGCTCTCAATTTGATTATTTCCTGCCATCTAGTTCTCTTAGGTGAGTTTGCTTCTTTTTATTCTAAAGTTTTCAAATGTTCTGTTAATTCACTAGTGTTGAATTTTTCCAGCTTCTTTGTGTAGGCATTTAGTACTATGAACTTTCCTCTTAACACTGCTTTCATTGTGTCCCATAAATCTGAGTATGTTGTGTGGTCATTTTCATTGAATTTTAGGAAGTCTTTAATTTCTTCCTTTATTTCTTCCTGGACCCATTGATGATTCAGGTGAGCACTGTTTAATTTCCATGTGATTCTGTGCTTTCTGGAATTAGTGTTGCTGTTGAATTCTAGTTTTAAGCCATGGTGATCTGATAAAATACATGGGGTTATTTCATTTTTTTTTTGTATCTGTTGAGGTTTGTTCTGTTACAGAGTATGTGGTCAATTTTTGAGGTTCCATGAGATGCTGAGAAGAAGGTATATTCTTTTATGTTTGAATGGAATGTTCTATAGATGTCTCTTAAGTCCATTTGAGTCATAACATCTGTTAGTTCCCTTATTTCTCTGTTAATTTTTTGTCTGACTGACCTGTCCAATGGTGAGAGTAGACTGTTGAAGTCTCCCACTATTAGTATGTGGAGTTTAATGCATGATTTAAGCTTTAGAAGTGTTTCTTTTACATATGAGGGTGCCTTTGTATTTGGGGCATAGATGTTCGCTATTGAGATTTCCTCTTGATGGATTTTTCCTGTGACTAATATGAAATGTCTTTCTTTGTCTCTTTTAATTGATTTTAGTTTCAAGTCTATTTTGTTAGCTATTAGGATAGCTACACCAGCTTGTTTCTTAGGTCCATTTGATCGGAAATATTTTCCCTAACCCTTTACTCTGAAGAAATGTCTGTCTTTGAGGTTGAGGTGTGTTTCTTGTATGCAGCAGCAGAAGGGTGGTTTCTGTTTTCATATCCAATCTGTTAGCCTGTGTCTTTTTATAGGCATGTTGAGTCCATTTATATTAAGGGTTATTAATGACCAATGATTGCTATCTCCTGTTAATTTAGTTTTTGTTGTTGGTGATGTTGTGTATTTTTCCCTTCTTTGGGATTTTCTGCTGTGAGATCATCAATTGTCTGTGTTTTTGTTGATGTAGCTAACTTACTTGGGTTGGGGTTTCCTTCTAGTACTTTGTGTATGGCTGGGTTTGTGGCTAGTTATTGGTTTAAATCTGGTTTTGTCAAGGAATATCTTGTTTTGTCTTTTTATGGTAATTGATAGTTTTGCTGGGTATAATAGTCTGGACTGGCATCGTGGTCTATTAATGTCTGCATAATGCTTGACCATGACCTTCTGGCTTTCCTTGTCTCCAATGAGAAGTCAGATGTAATTCTGATAGGTCTGCCTTTATATCTTACTTGGCCTTTTTTCTTTGCAGCTCTTAATATTCTTTCTTTATTCTGTATATTTAGTGTTTTGATTATTATGTGGTGAGGGGACTTTTTTATCTAATCTTTTTGGTGTTCTCAAACTTCTTGTATCTTTATAGGCATATCTTTTTTAGATTGGGAAAGTTTTCTTCTATAATTTTATTAAATATATTTTCTGTGCTTTTGAGTTGAACTTCTCCTTTTACACCTATTATTCTAAGGTTTGGTATTTTCATGGTGTACCATATTTCCTGGATATTTTGTGTTAAGTTTTTGTTAGATTTAATGTTTTCTTTGACTTATGAGTCTATTTCCTCTATTGTATCATCAATGCTTGAAATTCTTTCTTCCATTTCTTGTATTCTGCTGTTTATGCTTGCATTTGTGGTTTCTGATTATTTTCTCATGATTTCTGTTTCTATAATTCCCTTGACTTAGGTTTTCTTTATTGTCTCTATTTCAGTTTTCAAGTCCTGTGTAGTTTCTTTCATATGTTTGATTGCTTTTTCTTGGTTTTCTTTAAGGGATTTTTTTCTGATGTCTTCCAATTTTTTGTTTGTCTTTTCCTCCATTTCTTTGAAGGGATTTCTCATTTCCTCTTTAAGAGTCTCAAACATTCTCCTGAAATTATTTTTTTCATTTTCTTCTGCTTCTGTAGTATGAGGCGAGGGCTGCATCCTGCTATCTAGCTAGCTTAACCCCCCAAATAACCACATAGAAATTGTATTAATTAAATTACTGCTTGGCCCATAAGCTCTAGCCTCTTATTGGCTAACTCTCACATCTTGATTAAACCATTTCTATTAAATCTGTGTATCACCACGTGACTATGGCTTACCGGCAAGATTCTAACCTATGTCCATCTCGGGCAGGAGATTCATGGCATCTGCCACACTTCCCTTCTTCCCAGCATTCTGTTCTCTTTTCCCCACCTACCTAAGTTTATGCCCTATCAAAAGGCCAAGGCAGTTTCTTTATTTGGTCAATGAAAGCAACACACAGAAAGAAGAACCTCCTACACCATGCTTCATCTATATTTGGTTATTCAAGTCTTGTTGTTGTAGGGTCACTAGATTTTACTGATGTTGTGTTACTCTTGGTAGTGTTGCATGTGTTCTTACATTGTCTACTCATCTTTTCCTTTAATTGGTATGGTTGGAGATGCCTGTGATTCTGGTGATTAATCTTCCAGGTGCCAGTAGATCCAAGGCTCAGATGGTTGCTCCTTGTGGTGCAGTCAGTGCCACAGTTAGTTATCCTGTTGATCACTCCATGTTCTTGGAGGTCGCTCAGCACTCTCAGGGTTTGCTCTGCTCTGTGAAGTTTACTGTCTCAGGCCTGCTCTGGCCTAGGTTGCCAGCTCCGACCTGTTTCTGTAAATGTCCCTGGTCTGGATCAGCTCCCACAGAGGTTCATTGCTTAGGGTTGGTCCTGAAAAGTCTCTGGCTCTGATCTACTCCCTTGAAGGTCCCCAGACTCATGCAGAGGTTTCTGGTTCCTGCCTACTCCTTCAGAGGTTCTAGACCAATGCCTGGACCTGTAGAGGTCCTGGCTCAGGCCTACTCCCTTGAAGGTCCCAGATTCATGCCTGACCCATAGAGGTCTCTGACTCTGGCCCACTTGCTCAGGTGTTGCTCCCTTGTACCTGCTCCTGTGGAGTTCACCATCCCAGGCCTGCTCTAGCCCAGGTCGCTGGCCCAGTCCTGCTCTTGTGGAGTTCCTTGCCTCAGGCCTGTTGTGGCCTAGGTCACTGGCTCAGTTCTGCTCCTGTGGAGTTTGCTGTCTCAGGCCTGCTCTGGCCGAGGTTGCTTGCTCAGTCCTACTCCTGTGAAATTTGTTCTTATTACAAGATTTTAACTATGTTTTATTTAAGTGGGGGATTGAACACTGGCTTTGTTTCAAAGTATTAGGCATTTGATGAAGACATTGGAGGGCTATACTGAATGGAGTCTTAAATCATTGAACCTTTATGCCATCTCTGATAAGAGATGAAATATGGGGATTTGAAAGAATAAACAGTTGAAAGCATAGATTCGAGGAAAATATATAAGGTTTTACATTTTGATCACATAGGACTGAGACCAGAGTGGCATAACTTACTTGATTTGTTTTTTTACTTGCTTGAATGTTTAATTTACTTCTATTGTTGGATAACAGCTAACCCTAAGATTAGAAGCTTAGAACACACACTTTCCCTGTCACGGCTTCTGAGGGTCGAGAACCTGGGAGCAGCTCGGTTGGAAGTCCTGGACTCCTGGGTCATGAGTTTTTTGTCAAGCCACAAGCTCCACTACAAAGTCACCTGAAGACTTGGCTGAAGTAGGATCCCTGCCCAGCTCCCTGCTGTGGTTGTTGGTGGACTTTAGTTCTTGTGCTGTGGGGCTGAGGCTGTAAGGACTAAGATCTTCCTCTGCTCCTCCACTGACAGGTTTCTCCACAGGCAAGTCCCTAATGTGGCAGATGGTTTTCCTCAGAGCAAAAGGGTAGAATGAAAAAAAAAAAAGGGTAGAATGAGATCATCAAGTATTACACGGTGCTCCATGTTGGGGAAAAGTCCGATTAAAGGCTATCTCATGTATTTAGCGCTAAAATTATTAGTTACAGATTTATTCATTTTGTTCAGTTATAGCCTACCCCATTACACTGAAAGCTGCTTCCTTAAGCAGAGAGAAAGCCTGCTTGGTTCTCAGTAGTAAATGTAGCACCAGTCACTTAACATGGTCCTTCTTAGAAGAAACAGCCTCCAGCCATGCTCTAAGTCTTAAATCTCCCTCTCTCAGCCAGTGAAGCCTTCCCAGATTCCTCTGAGTTCACCTAGACATTGCTTCTCCTATAAATGTCCCCTGTAGCAGCTTTCGTGATGTATTGGTCACTCTGTGTTCCCATCTACAGTAGACCATACATACTCACGGAAGGTGTTTATTGGCTTTTGATCAGCCCAAACCCAAGCCTTCTTTATAGTGTTTGATAGTGGCCCGTGCATGCCTGGTGATGTTCTGAAACGGTGTGTGTCCACCAGCCTGCCTCAGCTCTGGGGTGAGAGGGAAGATGGCAGTGATTTTCCTGGCTCAGGCCCATAACTTGGTTCCCTGGCCACTCTGCCAGCTTCCTCCCCATGGGGCCTGTAGCAACCTGATGGGTGTGGGAGCTTCTCTGGGAAGCATCCCTTTGAGACCTTGGGATTTTGCTAAGGGAAATATGTTTGCCGTGCAAAGGCCTTGCGAAGGCTGTTTACTGAGTCCCTTTGCTCAAAGGTAAGAGAAAATGACACAGGATAAAGTAGTTACAGTAACACGCTTAGCCCTGGGTGAGTTTACACACACACACACACACACACACACACATACACACACACACTTGAGAGTGATAATATCTTCATTTTATTAGCGGAACACAAACAGCTTTTTCTTTCCTCTCAGTTCCCAGCTAAGGGCATGGGCAGAGCCCATTCTTCATTGAGCAGAGTGTGCCTGGCAACAGCAGCCATGTCCTGCTGGCATTGCCAGGAGGTTCTTTCTCCCGCCTGTGCTGGGGAGGTGGGATTGGAGGCAGGTGTGAGTGTGCATCCAGAGGGCATGTGAAGGAATCTGCTTCTCACGCCAGGAGATTCAGTTCTGGTGAGGGACGTGAAGGAAAATCATGAGAACAAGTGTCCTATTCAGAGGCCGGGAAAATAAATGTTTTACTAGTCCTTAAATAACATTTTACTCTGAGGTGTATTGGCAAATTTTAGTTTTATTTCTGTAGGAAAGTCTCATTTTTAGAAGTGTGATCTGTACACATTTAGGTAGTAGAAGCGACTGTTAAAATTAGCTCCTATCATCCTGTTCTGATGTCCTCATAGAAAGAAGGTAATGGGATTAAAGTCCTGACATTCCTGTAGTGTTTACCAAATGATTTAATATTTGCCCTCACAGTCTGTGACTTATTTTAAGTGTCAGAAACATACTTGCTCATCCATGTCCGAACGTTATCGTCTCACAGAGAGTAGAGGACGAGGAAGGAGGCTTCCTATGTATTTTCTTTCCCCGCCCAAGGACTTACCCAAGAAAATTCCATCGTTGAACAAATATTTATCGAGCACCTTAATGTGTGCCAGGCACTGTGTGAAGTGCTGGGAAAGAGCAGAGCCTATAGCCTAACTTGCTGAAAGCGGGGAGGACTGGGTTTCTTCCCTGTAAAGATCAGGACGGATGCTGGGAGTGACCGAGGCGGTGATGGCTATTACCTGTCCTGTCCATCCCAGTCCACGTGTTAGGAGAGTCAATTTTGTGAGCCTCCATATAAAGCTGGGGCAAATAATGCCATATAAAAAGCCAAACAGGTTTAAGCTCAAGTAGCCGTTGGGGAACATGGCCAGCAATAGGTATACCTTTATTGTTACCAAGCTGTATGGTGTTCAGTGGGGCTTGGGAAAGAGATCATCAAGTATTTTAGACAGAAAGGGTTCCACCTCGGAGATCTGAAATTTATGCAGGCTTTGAGAGACCATTTCAAGGAGCAGGGCATCAACCTGAAGGGACTTCTTTCCTCTACCTGTCTAGAGAAACACACGCACCCAGAACCAGCGGATACCATGGTCTGGGAGGGTCTAACTGCTGTACAGATGGGCTGGGTGACAACTAAGGAGAGCAAGCCTGTGGATTCCAAGCCTGGGACCATCCCTGGAGACTCGTATCCAAGCCTGCAGGAACATCACTCATGGCAGTCATCCATGGAGAGCACAGAGACGGAGATCAACTTGTGGTTTCAGCCTGAGGAACTAGCAGGCTTCCAGAACCCCCCCTCCCCATTCCCACAGGCAGGGCTACACAGTCTGTAGCAAATCTAATTATTTCTGGAACTCCCTGATAACCTGGTGTCTTGGTTGCTGCTCTGCTGCTGTGAAGAGACATCATGACCAAGAGGAGTTAGAGAATAAAGCATTTAATTGGGGGCTTGCTTGGAGTTTCTGAGGGTTAGTCCATGATCATCATAGCTGGGGGTGTGGAAGCAGCTGAACAGGTGGGCAGGCAGAGAGCTGCTCTGGACCTGGAAAAACCCACCCCACGGATGTGCCTTTTCCAACCAGCTCACATCTCCCGATCCTTCCTAAACAGTCCACCAACTAGGAACTGAGTATGCAAATATATGAGCATGTGAAGGTCATTCTCATTCAAACAACTTGTAACTCTGGGTGCTTCCTGTGTGTTGCTATGCGTTGCCATCAGATCAAAACAACCCCTTCAGCACGGTGGCTTGCATTCCTTGATGCGCGACACCATCTGACTCTTACTGGAGAACCTCCAGCATGCTTAATAGATTTACTCAAGTAAAAGGGAGGAATTGGCACCCGCTTGTCAGCTGGAGGAAAGGGTGTCAACACTCAGATGATTATCTGAAGAATCAGACAAGTAAAGCTAAGTCACTGGAGACAGTCGAGCTTCTGGGGGTAGGAAAGCTGGCTCCAGGACGCCTCTTTTTTCTGAAGACCTGGTGCCAGCCCTCTTCAAGTGGGCATGAAAACCTCACTCCTACCTAGCCTCCTCCACCTTCCCAGGTGTAGCTTCACTCTCTCACTGCCTCAGGAGGTGAATGGTTAGACCAGTGGTTCTCAACCTTCCTAATGCTTGACCCTTTAATTTGGTTCCTCATGTTGTGGTGACCCCTAACCATAAAATTGTTTTCGTTGCTACTTCATAACCTTAATTTTGCTACTGTTGTTTATTACAATGTAAATATCTGTGTTTTCCAACTGTCTTAGGCGACCCCTGGGAAAGGGTCATTTGACCCCAAAAGGGGTCACACAACTCATAAATTGAGAACTCCTGGGAGAGACAAAGTGTGGTTCAATGAAATAGTGGAAAATTTATCACTCAGGGCTAAGAACAAAAACAAATACAAAACAACAACAAAAACGAGGCATGGAGCAAACTGATATACAGCATCCTGAGTGAAGGAACCATGACTGGAAACCTGGAGAGTTTGTGATTCCCACTCTGTATGCTTCTGAAGAAGGCAAAACCATAAGAACAGTAAAAACAAACAAAACAAAGCAAAGCAAAATGAAACAACCCCCCCCCCCCATTTCTGGGAACTGCAGGTGAGGGGTTGAGGGCAAGCACAGGTGTTTTAGGGGAGGAGACTTGCTCCAGGTGAGACTCTGGTGGTGGGTGGGTGTCACAACGCATCTGGAGGTACAACACCAAGTGAGGTTGCTATAGATTTTCTGTAATAACAATGTGTCAAAGAAGTTTATCAGTTGTAACAGTAACAACTGTATCACTCTGGTGGGGGTGGGGCCCAAGGGGGGAAGTATGGAGGGCCTGTGGGAAACTTCTGTATCTTTCAGTTTTGGTGTAAACCTGAAAACAACCCCAAGAGTTGTGGGTTTTCTTTTATTTAAAGACAAATTGGCGACAGCACAGAAATCAAGCAGATGTAGAAAGTACCCCACATCGTCCAAATCAAAGCTGTCACAGACAAAGCATTTGCATTGTCAATCACACATCCGAACGCAAATGGAGAGCTGCAAATCTTCCCAACAAAGTAGAAGCCTTATATTTTATACTGACATGTTGGAGAAAAAAAAATGTAAAACTTGCTGATTAGGCTGAACAGCACAGATGACACCAGAGGCATCCGGAGGGCCAGGTCTTTAGAGGTACCAGTAGAATTCATTCATTCTGATAACATGGAGGAAATTGGGGATGGGAATCAGCAGAACCCTGGGGGCCTGTGGAGGAATCACAAAAGATGAACCATTTCATTGTCTAGTTCCAAAAGGAAGACAATGCTAATGTTACTTCTTTTTCCTTTTCCTTTTCCTTTCCTCCCCTCCCTCCCTCCTCCTCTCTTCCTCCTTTCTTCATTCTGACAGAATCTCAAGTATCTCAGACTGGCCTTTAACTCTCAACCCAAAAATGACCTTGGACTGATATTCTTGCCTCTATCTCCTGGTACTGGGATCACAGGCCTACACCATCATGGAGTTCATGTGGTTCTAGGGACCAAATGCAGGGCTTTGGGCATTCTTAGCGTCTACTTACTGAGTTACAAACTCCAGGCTCTACTTTGTCTATATCCTCCCTCCCCCAAGTCTAGCAATATAGCCAAGGGAGCTTTATTTGGGATCCTTCTGTTTCAGCTAGGACTATTGGTATATACCAGCATGCCAAACTTCCCTCCACACATTTTGCCACATATCCGCATATTTAGGAAGTTGAGAAAGGTCTTAAACAAAATAAACCAAGTGAAATTCACTCGAAGACATAGAATTAAACTGCAGGCAACTAAAAACAGAGGGAAAGTCTTGAATGAAGACAGGGACAAGCAATCTGGGCAACAGATATTCATCTGGAGCCACGGTGGAAATGGCCCAGCATGCTTCAGATGCTGGAAAAAAAGAGCTGTCTACTGCCGTTCACCTCCAGCAGAACTGTACACAGATGTGCGGGTGAGTTTTTAAATATCAACTGACTCAACCTAGAATCAAGTGGGGAGTCTCAGTGGAGGGGTTGCCTGGACTAGATTGGCCTGTGGGCCATCAGTGAGGAATTGTCTTGGTTGTTAATTATGTGGGAGGGCACATCCCACTGTGGGTGGCACCATTCCCTAGGCCCTGGGC
The DNA here is from genome assembly GCF_982192425.1 of Myodes glareolus. NCBI lineage: Eukaryota > Metazoa > Chordata > Mammalia > Rodentia > Cricetidae > Myodes > Myodes glareolus. The sequence continues at coordinate 54,752,879 of NC_142039.1, forward strand.
TTTGCAAGAGTGAAGAAAGCCAGCTGAGCAAAAGGGACAAGCAGACAACATGGACCCATTTGTTTCTCTCTGCTCTTGAATGGAAGAGATTGGAGTTTCTTGACCTTTCTGAAATGATGGGGTGTAATACAGGATTACAAACCAAATTACTCCTTTCTTCCCTAAGTTGGTTTGTGTTAGGATATTTTAACATAGCAACAGAAGCGATATCAGGGCAGTAAGGCGTGACAAGAAAACAAAGCGTAGTTGCATCTTAGTGGTTCACAGACCCAAGGCCTCAGGGGTGTCTAGCACGATTAATAAAAACCCAGGGGCAGATATTGGAGTTCAACCTGAATGTCAGAAAAGCAAAACAGCAGTCACTGGCTCTTACCTCTACCTCAGTCCGAAATGGCGATCCTGCATCCAGGAATCTTAGACTGAGACTGTGTCTGAGAGCTGTCTCCTCCCGTTTTATATTCCTCTATGGCTCGGATTAAAGGCATACACCACTGGGATTAAAAGCATGCACCACCCGGTTTCTATGGCAAACTAGTGTGGCTACTGGGATTAAAGGTGTGTTACCAATGCCTGGTCTGTAAGGCTGACCAGTGGGGCTGTTTTGTCTCCGAGCTTCAGGCAAACTTTATTTATTAAAATACAAATGAAAGATCACTACAGGGGTTCATAATTTACCTTGGTTCCTGACAGGAAGCAATTGAAAGGAGGAAGACTTTCTTTTGGCTTGTGGTGAGAGGGATCTGGTCCATCACAGAGGGGACAGGGACTGTTCTTTGTGTGTTACCTATGCACATGCTCATGCATGTTTTAAATTACCTGTAGATTAATCTGTGACGTAATGTAAATGCCGTGTGAATAGTTGTTACATGTATCGCTTAGTTGGGAGTAACGGCAAGAAACATCGGTCTATGCCTAGTGTGGATGAGATAGTGCTTTGAGTATTTTTGCCCATGGTGGACTGAAGCTGGAGATGGCAAAGCCTACAGATAAGAGAGCCAACTGTAATTTTGAAAGGAAAACCCACAACTTCCTGCAGACAGACCTGTCCTTAAAGAAGGACTGGAGGAGGATCATTCCTAATAATAATAAAAGATTCCCAGTCATCAGGATGGAGGAAGAAAAGCCAAAGGGAGCAGGATACTGGTGAGCCAGAGACTGCCATTTCCCTCCTGAGTTTTAGAAATTCTGTTTGATGATGAAAACAAAAATTGTACTTTTGTTATATTTATATTATAACTTGCAAGAAAATTAAATAAGCAAAAAAAAAATAGGAAGGGAAGGGGTTAGAAGCTAGTGGTTCTCAACTTGTGGGCCGTGACTCCCTTGGGGTTGCATATCAAATATCCCACGTACCAGATATTTACACTGTGATTCATCACAGTAACAAGCTTCTATTTTATTTGGGGGGCATACTCTGTACTTGAAGGGCAGGTGAAAAGCACGGTTATACTCTCTCCACAGCTCCTGCGACAGTAACCTTTAGGGTACTTGACTTTGTTCCTCAGCAAATTTATCTACTACCCCAGGCTTCGGGCATGTAGTAGACGTTGGAATGACTTTGTATGTGTATGCGGTTAGCACATCTTCTTGGCACTGGGCTCGGTCTTCGGAGCCTGTTCAGACCCATCTTCCCTTGCCCTGCATCTTCTGCTTCTCTTCGACGGATGCTATGAGCTGCCATCCTCTCTGTCCTGATTATGAGCAAGGGCTTCATGGCTGGTCTTCGTGGTTCTGCCCCCGAGAACACTGTACATCTTCTCAGCCCAGTGACCTAAGAGAGTCTGCTGATATGTCAATCAGTTCTGATTTCTCTTGCGCTCAAAGCCACCTGATGACCTTTGCAGCTCATACTTATTCAATGCTATTGCTTTATTTTAAACCAAAATTGCACTGATTTTATATAGGAAAGTGTGTAAACTATGTGCAAAATACTCCATGAGTCTAGAAAACTGACCTCACCCGTATGGCTTCCACCCAGGTGAGAAAATGGACCAACGGCTGGGAAGTTCCTGCTGGGTTCCACGCCATCATTCCTCTTAGGAGTTTTCTGAAAGGGAGCTACTCAGCTGACGTCTAGATTCAGCCAGCCTGCCTTTGACTTTTACATAAATGCAGTGATAGGCTGTGTTCCTTCTCATCTGTATGTTGGCAAGATGTGCCTGTGTTGAGCCATCTCAATTTCTTTTATGTTGATTATTTTTTCTTTCTTTTCTTTTCTTTCTTGGTGTTTGAAAACTGGTGTCCTTACCAAGGTGTCCATGGTCCTATACCATCTTTGTATATCGACTTTCTGACAGAATTTCCTGTTGTTGTTCCCTCTAATGTCTCCTGTCTAAAGCCTCCCGGACTTTCTTCCTCTGTCTTTTTTCAAACTTTCCAGGCATAGCCCCACCCCAGAACTCTTGCACATGCTGCTTCCACAACCTGTAGTATCTGTGTCCTTCCAGTCCTTTCCCTGTCTACATGCTCTCCTATGACTTATCATCCAAGCAGACACATGTGTGTTTGTTTTTTGGTCTTATTGCTGAGAGAGCACATCTTTTAGTGCCTTACAGCAACCACACTTCCCCGTCACAGTTCTGAGGGTGTGCAGCATGGTTCATGTGGATCCTTTCTCTGTGCAAAGGTCCTAAGAAGTCACTGCCCTGGGCTCTTGTCTGTAGGCTCTGACCTAGATTTGGAGGGTGAGCTCCTCTGGGTTGTTGACAGGATTAGGACTTTAGCCTGGCATTGCTGTTTACTTAACACCTGTTAGCTGTGCCCCTCATTTTCCCTAGCTTGTTGCCACTTCACCTTCAAAGTCAGCGAGACTAGTAAGTTGTTCTCTCTGGATCTGCCTTTCTGTTGGTATCTTTTTTTTTTTTTTTTAAAGAACTTTGCAGTTACATTGGGCCCCTTGGAAAATCCAGGACCAATCTTACCTTTAGGTCCCCCGTTTAACAACTATAGTTCCATCTTTAAAGTCCCCCTTGTAGCACACTGTGAAACACTGTTTTCATAGTTGTAACTCCTGGGGGAAAATTCCCAGCAAATTTGTGGTAGATGGCTGATCCCTACGTCGTTTCTTATTTGGTCCATTTCCTAGTCGAGGTTGTAGGTGGGCACAGGTCTCTGACTAAAGTTTGGTCTCTCCAATTTAGCACACTGGCCACCACATAGCAGACATCCAAACATTTGTTAAATGGCAGAGTGACTGAGGCTGGCGTGTAGTCTCCCCCTTCTTCCAGAGCTGAAAGTCAGTGACGTTGACTTTTAGTTTTTTGTTGTTGTTAGTTTTTTTTTTTTCAATTTTGCTTTTGCTTTTTGTTTGTTTTGAAACAAGGCCTCACTGTGTGGCCCAGCCTGGTTTGGAACTCAAGTTCACCCTGCCTTAGCATCCCCGGGGCTGGGATTACAGCTCTGTGCCATGCCCTACATGGCTTCGATGTAGCCTGAGTTTACTTACTGTGGTGTTTCCTCGGGCCCTGGCATGTCACCAGTGTGGCTAAGAGGACTGATAGCACAAAATGTCATATTTTCAGGTAGCCTGCTAGTAGATACAGAGACACGCCTGGAAATACCGGGTCACAGAATGCCAGAGACCTAGAGGTTGATGGGTCAGAGAACTTTCTGCTCTACCCAACCAAACACACGTCCAGTACTTTCTCAGACCAAGGTTTCTCAGGAACAGTGAAACTAAGCAAGGAAAGGTGGCATTGATTGGCTCAGCTTTAAAAAAAAAAAAAAAGTGACTTCATTTCCACGCGCCAGTTGGTCAGTGAAAAAGTGAACGAAGAGATACAACTGGACGAGCCACCTGGATTCTGCTAATACTTCATTGTTCTGTTTATATAGAGAGTGTGTGCCCTTTGATCTTGAGAACGTGTGAAAAGTGAAACTCAACAAATAACAGATTTGCTCTTTGGGTTGCCGTGTGGAAAGAAAGTCTCTGGAAACAGATTTATATATTAGTTTTTCGCTTTGCCACCAGATGTCCTCCGAGTAGGAAAATATGATGGTCTGAATGACATTTTGAAGTGTGAATGCCCAGCATTTTTGAATAGACAGTGAGGGGAGAGTGTGAGGGAATGCACATGTGACCGCAGACTTTTGGATGAGACATGTATTTTGAAGTTTGCCTTACAGGTGTAGCTTTCAGAAGCAATATTTATTTAACACTCAGATGTTCGTTTCTCGGTACTCAGCAAACATTTACTTAACATAGTTCCTTTTCACTCAGTCCCAAACTGGTATTTTTAAAATGTGAGTGAGTTTATTATATTTTGGAATTAATGTTAAACTCCTCCAACCTTGTGCTAATTATAATGATGGAAGTTTAGTACTCTGAGTGGAGCATCCCAGCGACTTGAGGAGGGCAGAGCGCAGGCTTTTAAACACCACAGCCACATATGGGACTTTCATGTCGTGTTTCAAAGGCAACAACTCATGGCTTTAGGGAAGGTGATGTAATATAAAATCAAAGACTGCACTTGTGTATTGTTTTTTGGTTTTTGGTCGAGACAGGGTTTCTCTGTGTAGCCCTGGCTGTCCTGGGACTCGCCCTGTAGACCAGGCTGGCCTCGAACCACCTGCCTCTGCCCTCTAAGTGTTGGATTAAAGGGGAGAGCCCCTACCATCCAGCTACTTGTAGGGTATTGTCAATGAGGTAATCCAAAGGAAGCACAGACTAATTAATGTATGAAATAAATAAAGTAGTATTGTTTCAAAAGAAGACTATTTGGCATGATAAATTAATAAGCAGTACCTTTTCAAATCAGAAATTATTTACCCAAATGTGCTGTAAACATACAGCTCTCTACAAACCCTAAGGAATAGTTTTGAAAAATCTTCATTTTAAAGAATTTTGTGTGAGCCATCCGTGTCCCAGCAGGATTCTCACCCTGTCCCTAGTATCACTGAATGTGTGGAACAAATTTGTGCTTTATGGTGAGGCCATCTTCACGTCTTCACGAAATGGGGCAAGGGTGGGACAGACAACCTATTTCTAGAGACTGAGGCCATCTGCACGAAATGTCAGCCAAGCAGCCAGATGTTTGCTATGGGTTGGCACTCACATTTGGCTTCTTGACGAATTCCTCCTCTTTCCTCCCATATGCTTGAGGGATGCTTAGAGAGAAGAACTTCATGAAGCTTGCCTGGGTTTATGGAGGAAGCGGGCAGTGATATTTTGGTGGCCTGCAGGGGGCGAAGTGACCTCTGCTTTTCCCCAAGTGTTCGCAGGTTCCAGTGAATTCAGAAGCCAAACCTGCTCAAGTTCCCTCAACTTCATTCTGCTTGCACTTGAGTCGTAAGCGTGCTTTGTCCAGTCCCTTGATTTAAGACCTCTGGACCATATGGAGTCCCGGATGGGATGTGGTCAGGGAAGCAGGGGGTGGGAGGGTCACCAATTAAGGCTCCCTCTGCACCCAGAGTTCCAGTTGACACAGAGAAGCTGTGCTTCCATTTTGAAGTCATTGAAATCTTAGGATAGTATCTCTTCACTCATCACTCTGAACCCAAATGGCCCCAAGTGCTTGCCTGCCTCCACACAACGGACATGACATGTAAGGACACAACTTTTGTGACCCTCAGTTGGACATCACTGTACTTATGACCTCCCATGCCACATCCTTTTTTCAGGCTTCCTCAGACTCACATACTCACCACCTGAAGGCACCCCCAGGACACCCCTTTGTTTTAGCACTATTCTATGAGAACAGAGTCCCTTTTGGTAGGGGTGGGGAGCCCATGACAGGCCTGAATCAGGGATGCTGTTGAGGAGTGTCGTTGATTACTGTTATTTTAGACTCACACCATGTGGGTTCCTTAAAAGGGTGGTCAGTAGTCTATCCCACATATGTGTTCTATGCTGGGCTTATCTTTATAGAACCATACATAAGACACAACCTCACTTTTGTGTTTTAAATGGCACGGCCCTATGGAGTGCCCTAAAAGTTCATTTGTTCATTTGCTTATCTATTTTCACAGATTTCAGTGTTGTCTTCTCTGTTCTTATAACTTGAGCTTCTCTTAGTGCACTTATGCCTTGCCAGACCCCTTACAAAAGGGGCTCTTTTTAAGAGCTGAGACTGTGCAAAGAGGAGGCCCCCAGCTGGAATCCTTCATGTACTGGTTAGACTTCAGATCTTCTGAGAGGAGCGCCTGGCCTTTTGGGCAACACTGCAGTGATTGTTATACTTGTATGATACGTCTTAGATAGAAGAAATGGTGCAGGATTTTCACTTCTCAGGGTCCTGGCATCCTAAACCAAGTATTAATGATCTCCAACGTTTCAGACCATGTAAACTAAAACTAAAAGTCGGTGAAGATTCCTAAGCCTTACATTCTCCCCAGGTCAAAGAATCTAATGTTTAAGGTGGATTTGCTTATAACAGCCACAGATGAGCGGGCATTTGAGTAGTGTAGAAGGAATTGAATTTTCGTCTTTATTGGTAGAAGGTGGTGTTGGAAGCGGTCCCAATTTGTTCAGGGATTGAAGCAACCTGGTCTTGGGGCCCTGTTTATTATCCTGACCATTTTCTATACTTTCCAGGCCTCTGCTCTCATTGAGACTATCTTTACCACCCTCTTTATGTTTTACCCGGCACTGTGTAACTTATATTTTATCTCAGTACATTAAAATGTAATGCTAATTGATAAGCTGCATTGAGAGACTAGCAGGGACATAGGGAAGGCTTTCTTAGCCACACTAGCAGATTGGGGCCTTTTTCATTTCGATTTTGGTTTAAGAAGGCAAACGGAACCCAAATGAAGAGACACATTGAAATATCTGATTGGAAACCTTCAGGACGCTTATCTGGCTTGTCCTAGGCCCTCTTCGCAGCGAGAGTGTGAGCAGCTTCCTCGCAGGGTGTGTCTTAACTTACAGCAGCTGCCTTTGAGAGCCACGTGTCCGCTAAACGCCTACATTCCATCAATAAGAGAAACCAAGTAGGGAAGGAGAAAACTTACATTATTTTCTCCCTCGGTAACTGCATGGATTAAATAACCGTATTTACTTACATTTAACACAACTTGACCTTTGACGAGGTAGTAGCAGAGAAAGGTTTAGATCGGGGTCGTGATCAGATCTTTCTTCCTAGTAATGACCTCTTTACCTTTCTTACCCGCCCAAGCAACTCCCGGTGCCTCCAAGAATTCTCCGTGCTAGAAACCTACGCGCAGCGGAGGCGAGGCCTCGAGAGAAGGGAGGGTGAAAGAAGGGGGTGGGCCTATGTAAATGTACGCAAGAATCGTCTCTCCATTGGATGATAGCCTGTCCGTTACCGAGAAGGGCGGGGCGTTCCTGGGCTAGAGTGCGGTACCTGAGCGAGACGCGCAGCAGAAAGCCCACGTTGGCGGCTGCCGGGAGCGCAGCGCTTAGAGGCGGGAGACTGCGAATTCCCCAGCCGACGACGCAGCCTCTGGTCCGCGCCCTGGTCCTCTTCCCTCCCATCGCCTCCGAGAGTGAGTTCCTCCGGGTATCCGAGAGACCGCGGAGAGGAAAGCGAGATCCTGGCCGCCTCTACTTGGAGAGGCGTGTGGAGATTACAAGGGGGAGCGACGGTGCCCGAGGGCGGAGGGGCGCTGAGTTTCGGGCCAGAGGGAAGTTAAAGCTGCACGGAGAAGACTGGCTTTTCAGGACGCAGGGTCGCCACAGCCTGGGACCCGCGGCGGGGTAAAGTTCACGATCGTCCTACAAGCCAGGAGGGACGTGCGCAGGGATGGTGCCCGGCAGTGCCCCCAGCTCCTGAGCTGTTGCCTCCGGTCCCCCTCGGCCAGCCTCTTGCAAGGGCACAGGGCAGCGCACGTGTGCGGACTGCAAGTGACCGCGCCGTGACCCGTCCAGGGGTGCCGGCTGCAACGCAGTCCTGCCTAGGACACACCTGGCTCAACCCGTGCGCCTCCAGAGACCCGTGGAAGGGTGGAGATCCTGGCCATCGCCCCTTCGTCTCTCCTCCTCCTGGGCTTCTGGGGGCGCCGCGGATGACCATGAGAGATAAGGACTGAGTGCCAGGAACGGGAAGAGAGCCTGCCGAGAGGTGGCGGGGGCTGCCCACGCCAAGGGCCACAGCCACCGCGCTCCGGCCTCGCTCCGCCGCTCGACGCCTCGAGTGGCTTGCCCGGGCAGCCGGGCCGGGCGGCGATGCCCGGGCTGGGGCGAAGGGCGCAGTGGCTGTGCTGGTGGTGGGGGCTGCTGTGCACCTGTGGACCCCCGCCACTGCGGCAACCTCTGCCGGCAGCCGCGGCGGCCGCCGGGGGGCAGCTGCTGGGAGCTGGCAGGAGCCCGGTGCGTGCAGAGCAGCCGCCGCCGCAATCCTCTTCTTCGGGCTTCCTCTATCGGCGGCTCAAGACCCACGAGAAGCGGGAGATGCAAAAGGAGATTCTGTCGGTGTTGGGGCTCCCGCACAGGCCGCGCCCCCTGCACGGCCTCCAGCAGTCTCAGTCTCCCGTGCTCCCGCAGCAGCAGCAGCAACCGGTCCGCGAGGAGCCCCCTCCAGGGCGGCTGAAGTCCGCTCCGCTCTTCATGCTGGATCTCTATAACGCTCTGTCCGCCGATGACGAAGAGGATGGGGTGTCGGAGGGAGACAGGCAGGAACCTGGACCCCACAGAGGGGCCAGCTCATTCCAGCGCAGACAGCCGTCCCCCGGCGCTGCACACTCCCTGAACCGCAAGAGCCTCTTGGGACCGGGGCCCGGCGGCGGTGCGTCCCCACTGACCAGCGCGCAGGACAGCGCTTTCCTCAACGACGCGGACATGGTCATGAGCTTTGTGAACCTGGGTAAGGATTTGGGGTAGTGTCACGCCGCCGAGAGCAGATCCCTCCTTTCCTGTCTCCCGGGGTCAAGTGGTGGGAAGCGGTGGAGGAGTGCGCGCGGCTGGAATGCGGGACAGCTGGCGCTCCTGCCACCTGCGCTGCGGAGGGAAGGAGTGCGCTCCGCTGCAGCGGGAGGGCCTGGGGCGTCCAGCGGTGCCCGCGGAGGGTGTCTTCTTGGGGGAGCTCGGGACACTTTCTCAGTATTCTTACTCTAACCAAGCTCGGGCCACTTCCGCTCAGTTCTAGCCCGAGTGTGGCCATCGTTAGTAAGATAAGGCTCTCTGCTTTCTTGCCCTCCCCACCCCCCACCTCTGAACTGTCCTCCTCTGCCCCCTAGACATTTGGGGTGCCAGGTTACCCACTTTGACTTTCAGGGCATCCGACAGCGGTTGAGAACTTTGAGAACCCGATGCAAGTGCTTAATGAGAAACTCACAGGTGTTGAGGAAGGAAAGCTTTGGTGGCTGAGGAAGGTCCCACAAGACAGTGGAAGGTGTCCCAATCCCAGCCAGGCGGGGCTTGCGTCAGTGTGGGGCGAGATTCCAGCTCAACTGGGGTAATCCACCCAGTGCCTGCGCTCTCATGCCCTTGGCCATTGTCCCAAAAGGCTGACCCTTTCATCAATGCTGCCCAAGCTGCTGGGGTGCAGGGCAGGGGCCAGGGTTGGCCGCTGAGCTCTGCCGAACTCCGTTGCCAGGCAACAGAATGGAAAGTCGAGGGCGGCTAAATTGGGCTCTGCCACTAATGTTCTGCGGCAAACTCGGACAGAGTCACTTCCCCCCCACCCCGAAGTTTTCTCTCATCTGTAAACAGAAGGGGGGGGGGGGGTAAGGAAGACTGCCGAGTCAGTACTTCCGAGTCTCGCTAGACTTTTTTTTTTCTTTCATAAACTTACTATAAACCAGGAATGTAGAAGGCATGTCCCAAGTAGGTAGACTTCGAGAAGTAGACCCTCCCAGAGTGGGTACAGCCGTTCTTGTGTCTCTGTGTGCTTTCGGTACGGGGGAGACCCACGTACAGGCCCCAGAATGGGTTAGCATGTGCTAGCTAAAAGGATTGCAAGGACTGTGGGAGACATCCATCGTTTTCAAGGTAGTAGTTACAGGGATGGCCCACTGTTAAGTATCTGCTTGAGTTCTTTCCAAGTGTTCTTAGGATTCTTAGCTATGCCTAGGTGGAGCCGGTGTGTAGAAGAAAAACGAACCAAGAATAGCGACCAAGTGGAGTAGGAAGTCTGGAGGCAGGACTATCAGCATCCAAGTACTGTTGAAACCCTTCTGGCGGGTTCATGGGACAATCTCACAGCGAGTGGAGGCTCAGGGCTGCCAACCTGGCTGCTTGGACTACAGGGCTGGCGGGGGGGGGGGGGGGGGGGGGGGGGGGGGGGGGATCTGATTGAACAGTCATTCTCACAGTATTGGAATCAAGTTCAAGGTTGAGCCACCACCAGAAAGCACTCTAAGGAAACTTTCTTATGCCAGTCAATCCGAGTTGATGATGGGGGTGGCCAGGGTGGCAGAGGACCAGTGTTGTTCTTATTCTAACGGATCTGGTTCTTTGATTTCATAATTTCCACTCCTGTTCTCTCCTTCAGCACCTTCTTGCTCTAAGTTTCCCGACTGCTTTAGACATGTTTTATTGCCATGTGGGGGAATCCTAAAGTCAAGTGAAGGAAAGCTGGTACTGTTGACTCCCCTCAGAGCATCTTATCCCAGTTCTGTGGAAGCAGGAGGTTTGTACCATAGGCCTTAGCCTTGGAGTCACTTTGGTCCTATAATGTACTGGGTGCTAGAGCTGGTCCTACCCAGACCCAGACATTGGCAGAATCTTGTGGGTGAGCTAAGGCATCTTTTTATCTTTTTAAAAGTTTCTTAGACTTTTTTTTTTAAAGCGGGTTGCCAGCTGTCTGAAGGAAATCATACCGTCTCTGGAAGAGATAAGCAAGGCTTCTGAATGCCGTGGCACATGAGAGAAACCTGTGGGCCTTGAGTGCCAGGTGCCACTGCGTTTCACCTCAGTCAGCATGTGGAGGGTCAGGCAGAATTCAGAAACTATTTTAAGTGCTGCCCCAATGATTCAAGGGTTCAGAAACCTTTGGTTTTCATGGGATTCAGCAACCATTATTTTTGGTGGTAATGGAAATGTCAGGATCTGGGTTGACACAGATTTGTGTGTGTGTGTGTATGTGTGTGTATGTGTGTGTATGTGTGTGTATGTGTGTGTATGTGTGTGTATGTGTGTGTATGTGTGTGTATGTGGTGACTTCCAAATTCCCCTCTTTCCTTGCTTTTCTGACCTTTTGTGGTCGAAATTGCACACGGCTTCTGAGTCACCCTGTTTGATGGTAGTTGGCAACTCGTTTTGTTATGGCTATATAGTTTAGTATTGTATCTCCCTCGGTATGTTTTTAACTCTTTCTCCTTCCCTCTCTCTGTCATTCCTCCCTCTGCTTTTCCTTCCCTTTCCCTCTCTTCCATCCTTGTCTTCCTTTTTAAGAGCCTGTGCTGTGTAGCCCAAGCTGGACTGGAGCTGAAAACGCTCCTACCTAAACCTCTATAGTATCGGAATTACTGGCCCGCGGGATCATGTGACTTTGTTTGTCATGAGTGATTTTTAAACATTGAAAGTTCCAAGGGAGCCCACCAGTAGGACAAGTGAATTCCTGGACAGACTGACACAGAACTGAAAGATACCACTCTTTGTCCAAGCCCCTCATATCCCTTCACGGGGCTCTCCGCAGTTACCCTTACTGTAAATCCAGTTCTAGGCTCCACTGGTGGGGGGAGGAAAGAGATGACTTCTGGATACGTAGAATTCAGGCAGCAAGCATTGCCACCTGCCAGTAAAAACAGTTGTATTCATCTTAATCCAGGTAGCAGTGGGAAAGACAGATTTTACCAGAGGCCAGATTGTGATATAACATCTGATGACCCTGGCTGGGAACATAAGAAGGGGCGTTTATCTGGAGAAAAGGCTTCTGAAGCTGAGCAGTGTGGATTCTCTAAGGATGTTAGAATTCTGCAGATTTCCCAGTTGGTGTCTGTGTCATGTTGGACGACGTCATCCGTGACTCATCTATTAAAGAACCTACAGAAAGCTCCATCTTACATCACTGTGTTTGTGCTTTATCCACTGGGCTGAGAAGGTTACTCGCTAAAAGCGTCAGGGAAAGTTACCCATCTCTGTAAGCATGCCTCTTTCCTGGGACTAGAGGAAGAATTTGCTCTTGGAGTACATTTGAACCACCCTAGCTTTGTCAGCCAGCCCGACACCAGGAAGTATGAATCAACAGGATGAATCTCTCCGAGCCCGAACGCTGGTCATTCGACCAGCTCGTTGTTATGTTGACTGTTCAGAATCCCGTCTTGGGAACAGGCTGGGATGCGAAGGGCTGTCTGCTGTGGATGCGGTGTGGCAGCCCAGTGCCTGGGTGAGCTTGTGGATTTCCCGCAAATTCGGGCCTCAGATGTCGTTCGCTATTTGTTTTCTACCGCTTAAAATGTCTTGGCAGTCTGCTAAGCAGGCCTGCCAATCTGGTGACCTTGGAGAGATAGCCCGAAATATCCTTTGGGTCTTAGGTTAAGATCCCACCCGCCGACAAACACCTTCTTACTATCCACGCGACCCTCTCCTTTATCATCACGGCTCCCTGGTCCTTTCCTTCCTCCTGCTGAGCACATGGAATTCCTCTTTCTGCTGTTAAAATTGCTTACTCATTGTGTATGGACGCTGTAGGATGTCAGCCTTTGGAGACTGACATCACATGGGTCCAGCAGGGCAGTCTAACCCCATGCTGAACACATAGGCAGGGCTTCAAAAAGATTGAGTTAAGGAAAATATACACAGTATCCTCTATTTTAAATTCCCACTGATCTGCAAGCCCTGATTCTTTAGGAAAGATATTCTTTATCTGTGTGTGTTTGTTTTCCAAGACAGGGTCTTGCTGTGCCCTGACTGTACTAGAACTCACTCTGTAGACCAGGCTGGCCTTGAACTCACAGAGATCTGCTTACCTCTGCCTTCGGAGTACTGGGATTAAGGGCATGTACCACCACTGCCCGGGTTGGTTTGTGCTTAGTAAAATGTGTGGAGATATTTAGGACATTCGTGGAGGCATTTTATAAATGATAAATGCTTTATTAATGGGCCTTTAAAAGCCAACTGCCCACTTGTGTATTGACCTGTAACGTCCTTACCTATGTGAGAGTAGAACCGACGCCTCGTTAAACATCTGTGCTTCAGGCTTATCTTGAATTAATAAGGTGTTGATCTCCAGATGCTGGGATTAAATGAAATAAAAGGCTCACATCTTGCTCGGAAAAGGGAATCAGCTAGTGTTAGTACAAGAAACAAGAAGCTTATTGTACTGAAAATACTGGCAATCTTCTCAACAGAATTACTCTTGGGAAACATAAATTAGAAGAAAAATGGAATACTCCCTACTTGTATTTGTAACCAGAGACATTCTACTGTCTTTCTCGCATAAACAGGATCGGCAATGCAGTTTTTCATCTGGGTTGCCTACACTTAGCAAGATTTTTCTTCTTCTCCTTTTTGTAACAGAAAATAATTTTTTTTTCCTGTAAGCTATCCTCAGGAGAAGTAGCTGGGAGAGTGTGAAAGAGTGTGGTCCAGGGAAGTAGTAAATAGAGTTTTAAATGCGAAATTCAGTGGCATTTCAGCAAAGAAGCTGGACACAGTGTTCTTCGGCTGAGATCAAAGGGCAAGCAGATACCATTGTGTAGCCCTCAGATGGCGCTTCCTCTGGTTGTCCTTCTAAGAATGGGTATAAATCCTTTTCCAAATGTGCTGAATCATGCTTAGTTCCTCTGCTTGAGAACCTGCTGCGGATGAGCTGGGAGAAGGCTTTCCCTGGCTCTGGGAATCTTTGCCTTAAGCGGGAAAAACAAAAACAAAACAACAAAAATGACGTTTAGCATTTTCTTCACAAGTCATGGTTGCTTCTGGGTGTCTTCACAAGCCAGCTGCTGTATATGCTGAATTTTATTTTCCAGGGCTGGGAATCGAACCCAAGGCCCAACACATGCTAAGACCATCCTCTGCCACTGAGCTACACCCAGTATGCTGCACGGATATGGCTGGAGGCCGTGAAGACTTGCAATAGAGGATAGTGGACCAGGCTCTAAGGATGCCTGTCTCGCTCTGGAGAACTCTGGAAGAGAGGGCGAGTCACCTTTCAGCCAGCTTTGTCACACATAGCCGCCTGCTCTGCTTCCCATTCCCATCAGAAGTGACAGTTTTCTAGGGAGTGCAGACTTTATAACTTGATATAAAATTATTGTGGTTTTGTTTGCTTTTTTAATATCCATTCTGAGCTACTTTTCCCTGCTTTCTCTCTTTCGGAGTTTCATTCCTTTCACCGTTGCTGGCTCCCAGCTATGGAAAGAAAGTAGGCAATATTTTAATGAGGTAATGTTGTTTCTGATTAGAAGCTGTCATGAATAGCTCGGTTAAAGCGGTGGACATCAATGCAGGAGTAAGATGCTAGTAGTCAGTTTACAAGGGCCCGTGCCTGTTAACAGCTGTTACACATTAACTGTCCCACCCTCCAGAGGCTGCACTACAGGCCAACCACGTGCTGGCAATCCGGCCCAGCGTCCCTGGCCACAGGCTGTCACCCAGGAGCTGAGGAGGAGAGTGGCTGAGGCTGGTGGCTTTGTGTCCCTATCAAAGCTCCAGTGTTCTGTTGACCCTGTTTCTCTCCTACCACTGAGATAGCGGAGTTAACCTCATTCAGACACATTGTTCTGTTCTGAAAGCCTCAGCCTCCTGCCGGTACTCGTTTGTAGTCCATCTCTTGTCCACGTGAAATGCCAGAAAGCGAATGCCGTCTCACCTGCAATGTGGGAAAAGAGTGACAGCTGTGTTGAGAAGGAAACCTACCAGGTTAGTGAGATTTAGTTACTAAGTAACCAGTGCTGTCAGACTCGCAAGGGTCTGTCTGAGTGGGGCAGAAGTCCTCGGAGCCTAAATTCTACCTGCCTGGCTTTTGTTTTACTAACATGAGAAACTAACAATGGGTTGTGGGTTGTTTGTTTGTTTATTGCTATTTGTTTGAGAAAAGGTCTCACGGCGCAGCCCATTCCGGCCTCAAACTCGCAATCCTCCTGCCTCTGCTTCCTGATTGTTGGGCTAACAAGCATTTGCCACTCCACCTACACAATAATGCATAACTGATCACTTTTTAAAGTAGTTGCAAGTGTTTTAAAGATGTTCTCTCTACTTTTTAAAATATAAATCCGTAGTCTTCTGGCACCTGTGAATAAAGTTCGGATCTAAAATATGGCTTGGAAAAACATTCACAGTGTGGGTCTTCTGAGGAAGCATGCCTTGCGGCAGATGACTGGCTCTGAGTTTATTGCTGCACCTAGTTTGGGATTACTGGTAAATTACTGACTGAGCATGTACATTCTCACGCCCCTGGCCTCCTGTGCTGGTACTTACACTTGTTAGATTCGCTCAGCACCGATTTCCTCTGCTTTGTTGCTAGATGTCAGTGTTAAGAGGAATCCTGGCAGAAGCTGTTCTTAGTGATCGGAGCAGTAGGGCTGGGGGGGGGGGCACATGGCTTAAATGATGGAGACACGGCAAGGGCATCCTGAAGCACTCTTCCGGCTAAGAGGTGAGGGAGGCACACAGCTTCTGGATTTTTTTTTTCTGCACTCTTTCATGGCTAGTAACGTTTTCTCTTAGATCTCTGCTTTTTGAAAAGAAAATACTAAGTATGTCTATAAATATGGCTTGTTTGGTATGCTGCAGGACTGCTGGCCCCACAAAGAGTTGTTTTCTTCCAGAAACTGAGTTGAAAACCATGCTTTCTTGGCCGCATTGTTCCATTGATAGGCACCAGGAGATCCCTCTTCCTGCCCTTCCCAGTTCCATTATTCCCTGACCAGGCCCAGAATGGAGATGGTATCTAAATTACATCAGGTAATTCCTTGATGGCTCCCCACAGTCTTATTATCTCAAACACAATCCCAGATGACTGGGCCGAGGACTCTCCTCCAAACATTTTTGCAGAGAGAGAGGTTGTTGGTTCTGAGAGGGAGCGCCTTCCTGGCTTTCAAGTTCACGGGCAAACACCCATGATGACGGGTCCTGCTAGATAGCTTGGGACTGCCCTAGACCTGAACTGTCTGTGCTCTCCAGTGCCGACTTGATGTTCAGATTGTTTTCTCATCACTGGGAGCGCTGTCTGGGCGGGAGAGCGTGGACTCGGAGCAGGCAGGGACAGCGTCCCTTGAGGACCCACTCTGAGTTGACCTTTGCTCTCTGCCAGGGTCCCGATTATCTCTCTCTCTCACCGCTTACCCTTTCGCCCTGTCCAGAACGCGACTCCCAGCCTGAAACAGCTGTGCCCGTTGATTGTTGTTCCTGTGTTTACAGTCTTGTTGGTTTCCTGTTCGTGGACATGGGCTGGGGAAAATATTCCGACTTGTGTCTTGGAAGAGGAGGAGCTTAGCTGTATCGTTGGTGCAAACTGTCTGTGTGGATGTGGCCAGGGGATATTTTTACAAATTGGCGTTGCTTACCCTCCAAGACCAGTTATTTTCCCTCCCTTAAAAAAAAAAAAAAAGAAAGAATTGCATTTAAATTGTCCAAAGGCTGACTCTTTCAACTGCAAAATGACAAGTTTTTACTTGGCTTAATTTTTCTTCCAGATTTTATTTGTGCTTTCCGGTGTCAGTATATGCTAACAGCAGAGGTGGTATGCTAAAAAGAAATAATAAGAGTATATGTTTTTTTTTTAAGAGAAGTTTTAGTTTCACAACAAAACTGAGCAGAAAGTTCCAGAAATCTCCCATGTAGACCCTGCCCCTCCACATGCAGAAATCTTCTCATGGACATCCCTCATCAGGAATGGTCAGGTTTTTATCATGGAGGACGCACCGTGGTTAGCCAACCCCTTCAGCTTACATTTGGGTTCACTCCTGTGGTGTACATTCTGAGTCTGGGCAAATATAGAATGTGTATCTACCGTCCTAAGTAGCTCATTGTCCTATGTGGAAAAGCTGTTTGTTTCATGGGCAAGAACACTCCATAGATATGTACAAATTCAAAATATGCAGAGTTTGGAGGAAGAATAATATAAAATAACCTTGCTGACTGCCACTCTGTCCACACTGCCACCCTGGCTTTGTATAAAAACGTTTGATTGTGTGTGACAACGTGGGTCGTATGGTGTTTTCACGTGTTGACAACGAATCTATCAGAAATCTTTCTTTCCTTTTTTAAAGTCTAGGAGCTATTTTTTCCCCCGTCTGCATACTTTCACAGAGGTGTCTGTCACCATAGTACCTAGACAATCCCTCAGGCAGAGAGAGACACGAGTGATTAAATTGCTCCCCGGTTTGTGCTCCGTTTGATCCGTGCTCGGCAGGATTGAAGGAGGAAAATAAAGAGTCCTGAAGAATGAGCAAGGATTATTGGAATTTTATGCTTGTAAATTATTGAAATTGGGGGTAGTTAGGGGAGGAGGCAAATACTTTTTCCTTTCTTTATGAAAATTTGTATTAAAATAGTGTAAATTTGGAATGGAGAAAATTCTCCCTTTACCTGCTCCCCTCCAAAAATCTTGCTGGACCTAGAGACAAGATCCCAGCCTATCTTTGGAGAAACTACTTAGACTGTAGTAAATCTAGACTAATTGAGACTCCATAACCCCAAAGGGCTTTGTAAATAATATATAGAGTAGGCTGTTTTGCCTTTAACTGTTTCCTATTAAGGGCTCTACAGATTACTGGTAGATAAGTGTGAAAATGTGGTAACATGAACAAGGACCACGGGCACTAGGGCAGCATTGAGCTCGCAGTAGTTTGTCTGAGATGTGTCAAGACTTTATTATTTTATGAATATTCATCAGAGGCAGGGGTATTTTCTCGCTGACTTATGGCCAAATTCCCACCCATTATTCCCCATTTACTTACCACCTCCACAGAAGGACCTCCCACAGTAGGGAAGAGCTTGGGGCCATGGCTATGCAGTTAGGTTTAAAAAATTCAACTGTGTTTCCCTAGCATGTTATTTATGGTATGTTCTGGCTGATAGGATAGATACTTTGTTGAACAAAAAGAGAGAGGATGCTGAAGGACAGAGCTAAAGATTGTGTGTGTGAGAAGATGGTAAGAAGGTGGTGGGTACCTCCAGCTGGGGAAAACAACATCAACCACCCAGAACTGTGTTTCTTCCAGAGAGTCATGGAATAGGCCCTTCCGTTTTTATGCAGTTTGCGTTGACAGGAACCTCTAACACCAGTCTTGTGGACGACTCCTCTTACACACTTGCCCCCTTCATTACACTATCTGCTTAATGAAAGTTGTTTGATCCTATTGTTACACAGACTCGTGTGCCATTGGAATAAACGTGGTGGCATGGTGGCAGGGACATGGGTGATATATAGTGGATTTTAGTTTTTTTCTCTTTTTTTGCCTCTCCCTTTTTTAATTTTAATTTTTTTTTGAGACTGTGTTTCATGTAGCCTAGGCTGGCTTGAACTTGCTTTGTAGCTGAGGGTGACCTTGCGCTCTCAACCCTCCTGCCTCGGCCTCCAGAGTCCTGGCATTAGAGGTGTGTCCCATCATGCCCAACTCCCCCCTCATTTTCTTCCCAATTAATAGCTTTAGCAACGTCATTGCATTTATTCTCGCCTTCTAATGTGTGCTCTTTCCCCAGAGTTTGATTGCATTTGCCATTGACCCAGCAGGACAGAGGGGCAGATAATAATACACTCTTCCAGAGGGCTTTGCAAATCATCGATGACTGTGTGGTTAAGTATTCTGTTTCTTGATGGCACCAAAGTCTTAAAGCCTTTTTCTTACAGATTAGAAGACCCCTTGATTAAGACCCAGAGGCTTACATCGAGACTCTAGTCTTTATAGTGTCCTGTTTTTCTGCCTCATTCAAGCCACTTAACCAAATGTTTAGGGTTCTTTTCTTGCCTATAAATTTTCAATACTGGACTAGATCAGCTTTTTTCCAAAATGTATTTCATGGGCTACTCCTTTTCCAAAATGTTCTGTGAAAGAAAGATCGTGGAAGTTCTTTATATTCTGCTCCCTGAGACTTGTGTGCCTGTCAGGGCACTGGGGCTGTGACTAGACCAACAGCAAATCAACTACTGCATCGTAGCCTTTGAGCTGGCTCTATTACATAACCTCCTTTCACTGGAAGCTCCCTGTGTCCAACCTGGGCTACTCGCTGCCTTGCTCATTCCTGGCCCTTCCTACTTATTACGGGAGAGGACAGGGACCCCTGGAGGCTCTGTTCCCACCTGCCCCTGTCCTTCTCGGGTTTCAACTTCAAGCAGGTTGCCTTGTTCCATCTTGCATAGGTGACCTATAGGCTTTCTCTCCTCCTCCTGGAGGTGGGAATGGCTTCCCATTGTTGCTAGTCTGTTCAGTGCCATTTGGAGACCTGTTAGGCTTCTGAGCTTTCCAGCTCCTGTGCCGCCATCTCTTTTTGTTACATCCCCCTTCATGGAAACAGTTGTTTTCTCTCGTTGGTCCCAATGCTGGTCAGTTTCCATTGTTGTAACAAAATGCCTCAAATAAACAAGTTAACAGAGGTGGTTTTTTGTGTGTGTGTGTGTGTGTGTGTGTGTGTGTATGTGTGTGTGTGTGTTATGTTTTCAGAGGTTTTTCTCTATGGTGATTTGAAAGTTGTTTGGGGGCCTATGTCCAGGAAGACCATCCAGGAGCATATGGTATAACAAAGCCACTTAGCTTCTGGTGGCAAGGAAGGTAGGGAGAGGTGGTGTGGAGGCTGAGTGAGTGCACGAGTCCAGGATTCAGACACTCTACGCAGGTATACCCTCACTTCTCCTTCCTCCACTTAGCCTTCATTCTTTACAGTTCCTACCACCTCCCAGCAATCCATTCAGTTGTGAACCTTTTGCTTGATTGGTCCTCTGAGTTAGAGCCGTCCCTTAAATCCCATTGCTGGATACTGTAGTACTGAGGACTACTCAACACAGCCTTTGAAGGACAGTCCAGGTTCCAACTCTAACAACCTTGCTTTCGTCAGTTTTGTTACTATAACAGACACTTGAGACAATCAGCTTACAAAGAGAACAGGTTCATTACCATTCTGGAAGTTTAGATCCGTGATCAGCTGTCTCCCTTGCCTGTGGGTCTGGGGTGAGGAAGCATACCCCGAGAGAAGCCTGTGGAAGAGGGAAACCGTCCACCTCATTTCCAGGACACAAATGAGAGGATGAGAAGGTCCATCCTGCTAGCTCCTCTAATGGTCTTCTCCCATTGACCTGAAGCCTTCCCTCTAGGCTATGCCTTGTAAAGGTTGTACCATCTTCCAACAGCTCCAAGCTGAGGACTATACCTCTAAAACATGGGCTATTGGGAACATTTTAGTCCCAAGCTGTTACATACCTTAATGGCTCTTATGGCTCTTCTTAAAAAGAAATCTCTCTCTCTCTCTCTCTCTCTCTCTCTCTCTCTCTCTCTCTCTGTGTGTGTGTGTGTGTGTGTGTGTATGTTCATGTATATGAGTATGGGCCATGGCATATCATAGAGGTAGAGGATAATCTCAGGTCTCTTGTTCAGGCTATGCTAGATGGCTAAATGGATTCTATTTTTAATAAAATGTAAGAGCCCTGTTTTATAGAGGACTCTGTTTTTACTCCCATCTCATCATGGGATTGATGGAATTACAGACATGTGCTACCGTATCTGGCTTAGATGGTGTCTGGGGATTCGAACTAGGGTCCTTGTGCTTACCCAGCAAGCCTTTCCTCTGAACCATCTCCTTAGCTCCCCCATGACTCTTAATGTTCTGGAATACAGTTCAGAAATCCTAGACTAGCCTAGAGCCCACCTAGTTCTAGGGTTATTACTTAATATGGCTCAATGAAATATAATTAACTTTGACATAGAAGGTATCAGTGAAATATTTACCACAGTCATAAAGAATATTTTGTTTTGACCTATTACAAATAATTTTTCACCAAAGGGCACAGAATGACCAATCCTAACACACAGGAAGCAACACTCAGAACCCCATCCTTCATCCATACCATTTCACTGGCTTTTATCTAGAGGATGTTAGCTTTTCACATGCATGGAGTGCGTTGAAGATATTTGTGAATGGTTTTCTTGGATCAGAGAACCATGGGGTCGGGTGTGTACGAGGCTCTGGGTCTGTGGGGCATCAAGTTGGCTCTTTGCAACGATGGTTGGCCTTCATCTGGTATTTCACTTTTTCTATTTATGTTTGGAAATCATGATAAAAGTAGGCACATTTCTTTTTAAAATTTGAGAGCAGACATCTGGGGTACTTTGGGGTTGTTAGTGACCCCGTCAGCGTCTTGTTTCTAAAGAGTCGAGTTTAAAAGATTGGATCCTGCTGGAAAACAGCACAAAGATGCTTCTATGGGTTTCTGGTTTAAATTCAGGCAATTTAGAGAGGGCTTAAGTCCAAAAACTTTAAGAAAGCAGTCTCCAATCAACTCTCAACTTTCTCCCCATGCTCCCCCCTCTCCAAGGGTTCTGGAAGCACAAGTAGATACTGTGTGGGCGTGGGCGCGTGCGTGGGTGCGTGCGCGCGCGCGCGCGCGTGTGTGTGTGTGTGTGTGTGTGTGTGTGTGTGTGTGTGTGAGAGAGAGAGAGAGAGAGAGAGAGAGAAAGAGAGAGAGAGACAATATAAATATTGTATTTTGTTATGATCTTCTGCTTTATGGAGTAGCTGATGCTTATTATTCTTATTATCTCAGAAAGGCAGAAACTTCGATTTGATTAGCTGTGCATATGTACAGAGTAAGGCAAGAATTTGGAAAGCTTGGGAGAAAATATTTAAGGCCATGCTAACCAAAGCGTCTAAACATCATTCAGTCCTATAGTCGACAGTGTGTGTGTGTGTGTGTGTGTGTGTGTGTGTGGTGTGTGTTGGGTGTGAATGTATGCTGCGGAGACCGGAAGTTGATGCTGAGTCTTCTCTATTGTTCTCCATAGTATTTGTTTTTTAGAGGTCAATTTTTATTTTATTTAATTTAAATTTTGAGGTGCCAAGAACCACACCCAAGACCCAGCACATGTCCGTCAAGGACTTTACCACCAAGTTGCACTCCGAATTATAACAGGCCTGTTTTTACACAGAACACACAGAAAGCTATGGCCATATGAACTGTTAGAAAATCAGCCAAAACCAATAAAAAGTTATAATCTAGAAAATGTGTCATTTGTTAAGTAATTTATTAAAAAATGTATTGAATTAGTTAGCAGTAATAACCTCTAAGTCTCCCCAGCAAAGTCTACGGCTATAGTTACACTGCCTAACACAAGAGAACCTGACAGTTTGTTCTTTGGAGGTAGACTTTTCTCTGGTCCTTCCTCAGATCATGGCAAATTCAATGGAAAGCCCAGTCCTGGGGTTCTTAGTCATTCAAATCCAAAACCTCACTGGAGTGCGAAGGTTAAGTGTTTCTGGAATTAAATTAATTTATGGTCATTAGACATAGTGAAGATTTTTTTTCTATGGTTGTGGGATAGCCTCAGCTTTGTTTGCTAAGGGTTTTTCTCTGAGTCTGGAATGTGCTGTTTCAGTTAGGCTGGTGGTCAGTGAGCTCTGGAGATCCACTTGTCTCTTCTCCACACTCCTGGTGCTGCCCTTGTAAAGACACTAGGAAAGGACACTTGGTTTTCATATGGATGCTGGAGATCTGAACTCAGGTCTTCATGTTTGGCTAGCAAGTGCTCTGCCTACTGAGGCGTCTCTGCAGCCCCATGCTTTCTTTTTGGGGAGGGAGCAGGGCAGAGTCTTGCTCTGTAGTCAGTGCTTGTCTCGTGACCCTTCTGTCTTAGCCTTCCCCAGTGTTGGGATTTCAGGTGTGTACCACCATGGCTGCTTCAGGTATTGGTTTTGGAAACTATTTGCTGTCTTCCACTTGCCTGTCATTCAGGGAGGCTGCATATCCCCTGCATCCTGGTTTCTGTCTTAATTGTTTTACAAAAATTGCTTTATCAGTGGCAACTAATGGTTTTTCCAAGTCCTTGTCCCTTTCTCCCTAAGACCTGCTGTTGTTGGTGCTCCTTTGTTTTGCTGTGTTTTGGGACATTTCTCAAACATAACAGATTCCGAAGATTGATACATAGCAGAAGAACTACACACTGGGCCCAGGGAAGGAAGGGAGGGTACAGAAAGGTCATAGTTGGGTGCAGGAACGAAGGGAAGTGCCCCTGGGTCCTTTGATAGCTGGAATTCTTGGGTGACGCACTGTGGAGGCTGTGGCAGTCAGTGCGTTGTGACATTAGCTGCAGAGAGGTCTCCCTCCTTTGCCTTGGCATGCAGATAGGCATTCCACTGAAGACATCCTCACCCTCCTCCTTAACTGACCCGTCTCTTCTGGGAATGACCTAAGCCACTTCTGTGTCCGAACCAAATAGTTCAGCATTCTCAAACTGCCTTGGTACAAGAATGGCATCATTTCTGTTGATCAGATAGTAAGAACTGTGGCCCCGCATATTTGCAAAATTCCTGAGAAATGAATTGCTAGAAAAGTGACAAAGGAAAACCAAATGTGCTCAACGTCAAGCCTCAGTTCTGAACTAGTAGATTCCATTCCTATAAGGTTATTAGTTAGGTTGCCATCGAACTGTCTACCAGCTCTCCCTTTCTGTTCAGATCTCACGGCAGGCCGGTAATGGAGAGTGAGACGTCATCACAGACACTGTACCGCGGGCAGCTTCTTACATCTTCCCGCGACTCGGGAGGGCGGGGACGTGTGCAATTCTGCATCATAGCAAGCTCTTGGCGATGGGAGCCGCGTAAGGGTTGAGAACCACAGTTTGCAGGTTTGAGTTTAATCTGCCTTCACTTCCACATCCATGCCCCTGCCAGACTCACGGTCTCGGGTTTGGAAACCCCCACCCCCATCTGCTCCTTCTCTTTCCATTGTTTCCCAGGTTCCCCAGATGAAGCCTTTATGAGCCTTGGCTTGACTTCTGCCCTGGCCTCCCTGTCACTAACCCAGCCCTGCGTCCCTGCCAGCCCAGCTTCTCTGTAGCACAGATGTGATCTATTCCCCCTCCAGCACCTTCATTGGATCCTTATGGTCCACTAGAGGAAGCCAGAACGCTGGCTCCCCCCACCCCATCTGTTTCTCCTGCACTCACTGGTCTGTCTTTGTGAACACTCTCCTGTCCCTCACGCTGCTCTGTGACACTGCCCAGCTGTCTGCTTTCACACTTCCCATTCTACCTAGTTCTTTAAACCCAGCTCAGATGCCACCTTAACCGGGAGGCATTTCTGAGGTTTGCGTATCTGTAAGTCAAGATTCTTTGGGAGAACATTTGGAGCCAAAAGAGAGAGGACTTTCTTAGTGCAGAGAACCCTGAAAGGCATTCAAATTCAGATTTCTGTTTGTGGACATGGGGAGCTGGCAGCCCAGAGTTCTTGTCTCTGCCACCCATCAGTTGTATGAATCTGTTTAATTCCTTGAAGGTTGACTCTTAGGTGACAATCCTCTAAGTTTTGTGTGTTCTGTGGTTGCTGGAGGTCAATCTCGGGGGCCTTGGGCATACCAGGCAAGTGCTCTACCCCTGGGCTAAATCCATAGCCCTTTTCTCTATATTCTATTCATACTTGGCATGTATGTGGGAAGACCCGCACACCTAGTGTGGTGGTAACTGAGTAGGTATCTAAGAATACTGTTGTGTAGCTTAGGCTGTCTAACAATGCAATGGCTTATGCGGTTGTCTTTCCTCTCTTCATCAATAAAGCCAAACTTTTGAATGGCAAAACCGTAAGTTGGGAAGTACCGTGTGCTGAGAGGGGAAGTACTTGTTAGGTTCTGTCCACAGCAATTGCTATAAAAAAGGGAAGTTGCCTCCCTTTTTCAGGGTATATGTTCAAGAACTTTCTACGTGGTTGGGAGAAAAAAAAAAAACAGTCCCCAGGAAGATGAAATAGCATTTCCCTTCTGATTGTTATCATTGAGTCTTTTAAATATTCAGGGGAGTCAGAAGTTGCCCCCAAGTCTCAGTTTCAAGGCCCTGCCTGTGCCAAGCAGAAAGCTCACATGCAGACAGGCATGGCTCCCGCAGGTGCTGGTCCAAAATACTTATCTTGTCAGCTTCAGCTGGAGACTTGCTTGGCTTGTGTTGTGAAGGTGTTAGACATTCTGTTTACGTAAGGGTTGAGGGGTGACATAATGTCTATTGAAGCAGAGTCACTTAGCTCCCCACCAGGCAGCAGGGAACATTTAAAAACTGAAAACAGATCAAAGCCTTGAGCAGGGCTGAGATGCCCCTTTCTCGGGGGTGGGGGGGAGGGTGGTCTCTTGGTTGGGTGCCTGAAACAGACCTTCATTATTGCCTCGGTGTATTTCCAGACCATTGGCGAAATGAATCAGGCAGAGTTAGAGCCCAGGGAGGCCGATCCAGAGACACTGATTTAGCGCGCGCGAGGATGTCCAAACAGGTCGGCAAGATGCCACGAGAGTAGGCACGTGCAAGGTGTGATGTCTCTTTTCACAGCTGCTATAAAGTGTTTAAAATTAAGCTGTTTTTCAGTACTTAGATTATCTCTAATGCGATAGGCAGGTCTTGAAAGGGAGACCCCTCTTCTTTTCCTTCCCGTCACAGTTAACCTTTTCCTCTGCCAGAGTCGGTGTGATGTAAATGCTTTCACCTCTAGGATAGGTATTTGCTGTACGATGGAGAAAAGGGAGAGGGAGAGAAATGGAGTCGACACAGCAAATCCAGATATGTCTTCCGTGTTTGATTGGATGGAAATGGGATGGAAATATGAAAACAATTTTAGTCTCATGTTTGTAAGTCCTACCAGGTGATAACCTTGTCTGTTTTGATGCGTTTGGGTGCCAGACATGAAATCCAGGACTTTGTGCCACTGAGCTCTACTCCAGGCCTATCTTGGGCATCTCATGCTCTCATGCTTTTAGAATGTGTGATACATAGAGGGGAGTTTCTAGATGGTCTGTTCTCCCCACACCCTCCCACCCTAAATCAGTAGTTTTGTGTTCTGTTTTTCATCTTAACTTTTTTTAATCTGCATTTTTAAATAAATGCTGATGGGTGGTGGTGTGTCGTTCTCTGTTTTCAAGGTTTGCTTGTCTTGGCCTTTGACATATATGTGGCTTCTTTTTCTAACCGGCTCTTATTAAAACCATTCAGCTTGTGTCTGTAGGATGCAATCTAACCACAGCACCCTTCAGTGCTGGAGGATGTGGGGTGGTCCCTTCTAGGACAAAAGGACTGATCATCCCTTTGCCCTTTTAACCCAGGCCTGGAGAAATGGGCAAGTGCTCCACCACCATGCTTCACCTGCTCATTTAAAACCGTGCTCATCAACAGGTATGCACGTGTCCTCTCCTCTCATCCAGTATTAAACTTTCATGGCACCTCAGGAGTTGTGGATCTGGCTCACAGAAAGTTGAGCTCAGAGTTGAAGTTTATCCTGAAAGGGGCCACCTAATGCCGCTAACCGCACAGACTACTGGGAGAGCCCCGTTGACACTACACAAATAAAGTGTGTCACCCGGACATTTCACGGGGATGAGGAAGTTCTTTCCGTGATTCCCTAAGGTCACCTCTAGGACGTGCTTTTTCCTACTGGAGGACAAACGTGTTTCACCAAACTCTTTCCTAAGGGCTCTTCGTTTACAGCTCGGTAATAAATTCCTGGCTTCCTTCACAGTGGCTCCTGCAAATGTGGGGCTCCCACAGTTTTTGTGGAGGGACCAAATTCCAAGTTAGGATATGTCTTTTAACTTTTCCCAGAATTTATTTTTATTGTGAAAAGTTTCAAGCCTACAGAAAAATAGTAATGCCTTCTAGTCTGATGCTTAGAACCTGCCGTCACCGTGACTTCACTGCACCTGCTCTAATATGTTCATTGATGCTTCTCTCTCTCTCTCTCTCTCTCTCTCTAACCGGGTTTCTCTATGTAGCCTTGGCTGTCCTAGAATTCACTCTGTAGACCAGGCTGGCCTCAAACTCATTGAGATCCTCCTGCCTCTGCCTCCCAAGTGCTGGGATTAAAGGCGTGCGTCACCACTGCCCGGCAGTTCACTCCACTCTTTTTTTAAAAATGAACTTTAAAATAAATTTGCAGACACCAGTATAGCAACTTTTCAGAGCTGCTCCTTGTGTGTCAGTATAATTCAGTGCTGATGTGAAATGCATGCTTTTTGTTTGCTATTGATGAATTTTGATATATGCGTACACCCGTGCAACCCAGAAGATATATAGTGCTAGAAAGTTCCTTGAGGGCACTTGCTGTCTTGGGTATGGACGGTTTCGGAGTCACGCAGAATTTAGGATTTTAGCTTCCTGTTTCTCCCTTATGGGGTCCCTTTCATTGCTAGATGGTCTGTATCCTGTGATTCTTTCAGGCAGGGTTGTGGGTCTCCTGCTGGTGATCCAGCTAGGGTCAATTGTGCCTGACTTTACCTAGAAGTCACAGAATTGAGAAAGCCATCCCACTTCTAAGTACCAAGCCCTGGAACATAGTAACTTTTGGTCGGCCTCTAGAGCAGTGGTTCTCAACCTGTGAGTCATGACCCCTTTGGGAGGGTCACATACGAGATATTCTGCATATCAGATATTTACATTAGGATTTATAACAGTAGCAAAATTACAGTTATGAAGTAGCAATGAAATTATATGGTTGGGGTCACCACAACATGAGGAACTGTATTAAAGGTTTGTAGCATTAGGAAAATTGAGAACTACTGTTCTAGAGTCTTCAGGTAGCTGGATGTGGGCTTTTTTAAATCAATTTTTAATAAGAATTTATCATTTTTAATCTATGGAATGGTAGGTCTAATGGGATCTTACTATTAGAATGAATAGTATTAATTTCTTTTATAGTTATTGTGGTTGTAATGCACAAAAGGTCTCATAGGATCCAGGCTGCTTTGATTTCAAAGTTTCCTGCCTCATGTTGGTGCAAAAGCCATTTGTCTTCAGTAGAAGTCATTCGTGGGACTCTGATTTCGGATTATCACCTAAGCTGGCAGTGTGCATTTGTCAGTGCCAGGGCTCTGCTTCTCGCCACTTCATGAATGGTGACAGCTTCCAACTCCATAGTGTGCCGTGAGGCTCAGCTGGAAGAGTTGGGAGGTGACATATATTCAGTGCATTTTCAGCTTATGATTTTTTAAATTTGATATATTAAGATGTATATATCAACAATCATAAGTCAAGTGGTACCCATACTTAGAAAGGATGTTAAGTAGCAGATGAGGAAAACAGTGTATGGACTCTGTCACCAGAAGATGGTCCTTACACCAGAAGATGTCGTGGTGGTGTTTCTCTAGCCAAACAGAAGTACAGTTCTAGCACAAAGAGAGTATTCCTCAAGTACATAGAGTGTCTTATATATTCTATGTGATCATTTTAATCTGGTTGTACCATGGCCTTAGCTATAGCAGGGAGGGATCAAGTTGAAGATGCAGAATGCAGGTGGATAAATCACTGGTTTGGGAGAGAGAGACAGTTTAATTGAACTGACTTTGACCTCAGAGACACATGTTGATGTTTATTGAGGTAAGACTGGAATGTTCCAGAACATCGAGAGGGTGTGGTTATTGGGGGGAGCACTTAAGACATCCAGACTGAGGGTGGAAAGAAAAGATGGGTTTCTGCTGGTAGATGAGGACAAAGGGGGAAGGCTGCCCTGGGAACACACCAAGGACCATGGCGATGGTGATTTGAGAATGGCAAGTAGTCTCAGGGGACTGGTCCCCAGGACATTCTTGCTGTGGTGGAACGGTGGTAGGGGAGAAAGGCAAGCTGAGACAAGTCAGGTGATATGGAAGCCTGAGGATCCGAGATTTTATTTTGTTGGCAGCGAGAAACCATGACCCCTCAGCGAGACTGGAACAATGGTTGTGTGCCTGTGGAAGACGAAGGCCAGGAAATGGGGACAGCAGTTAGGACATTTTTTTTCTTGCAGTTATCTAGATTGATCTCCTGCTCCATCCCCAGTTTAACTTTACTTGCAACACTTGAGTGTTCCTCTTTTGAGATTTTAAAATAGTTTGTGTTTTTACTTTCCTATAGCTACATTTAGGTTTTCACCGAGTAGGTGAACCTAGGTGATGCATTTGTAACTAACACCCAGAAGATTGTAACTTGTGGGGAAAAAAGTTCTCGTTCTGGTGCCTGAAATCGGGCGAGTTCTGATTTAAATTGGCCAATCTTCCTGGAACTTCTCCCTTCATTTCTCCTGACGATTAAAAATGGCCATTTGGGAGCTGGTTGCTTAGAATTGGCATCTGTGGTCAAGGTGCAGAGAGTATTCCCATGGTGAATCTAATTGGCCCATGAGGAGACTTTGGGGATCTGGGACTCTTTCAGGGGCACTCAACCTGCCTTTCTCTCTGACTCGCCTTAGTTCTGTTGCCCAGCCCACACCTGCCTAGGTATGGTGGAAGGCTGGTGATGTCGTCTCCAAGGTTGGGATTCACCGGTGCCAACTGGAGTGGGCGATGTGACGCGTGACCACCGAGAGGATTCCTCTCCAATCCATCACACCCACGCCTACTCCCAAGAAGGTTTTGTTTACAGGATGCAGTTCCCCAAACTTCATCCCTTAAGCATCCGAAAATTAGGCCAGTCACGTGAGCAAGAGATGGTGTAGAGAAATCTAGATACTTACGTTAGACTTTTTATTGCTCTGACAGATACCTGAGAAAATCATCACGGGTGGTATTTATTTTGGCTCATGGGCAATCATAGAGATTGCATTCAGTGGTCGCCTGGGCTCATTTCTTTGGCTCTGAGGTAAGGCACAATGTCACGGATGTCAGCTGAAGCAAGTGGCAGAGACTGCTCACTTCATGGCCCCAAGGAAGCAGAAGGAAAAGGAACAGAAAGGGGCTGGTGGCAAGATCAAGCTTTCCAGGGCTCACCTCTAGTAACCTACTTCCTCCAAATAGGCCTTGCTTCCTGCTTCCCACCTCCTTCCAATGATGCAGTCATGTGACCCCCCCCCCCCCCCCCAAAGGGCTCATCCATTCCTAAACTCCAAGCTCTCATGATCCCATCACTTTCCCAGACCTTGGCTCTGGACACTGCTGTGTTCTGAACCAAGCCTCCCATATTTGTGCCTCTTAGCAGGACTCTTCCTGTCCCAACCTAACAACAGCTGAGGCGGGCGTTTGCTGTAAACAGGATTTTGGCCTCTTGATCTTCACTCTGGGTGTTTTATCCATGACTATGTTACTTTATATGACGAAGAAAATTATGATTCCTGTAACAGCTGACCTCAAAACAGGGATGTTTTCCTGAACTATCCTCCACAGGGACCCTTACAAACAGTGGAGGAAGACAGAAAGTTCAGGTTGGAAGAAAAGGCAAGAGGGGGCTCTCCGCTTCCGTTTCGGAAGATGGAGGAAGAGGATTCAGGCTGCAGAGCGCTATGACCTAAAGAAGCTGGGAATAGCCTTGCACTGACAACCATCAAAGAAAGGGTGGGGGGGGACATAGTCCTGTAGCCACAGGGGCTCAATTGTCCCTGTAGGATAAATGAGCAAGGAAACAGATCCTCCACCCAGCATCCCAGAGAGGATGGAGTGCAGAGATGTCTGGCATCCTGACTTCAGCCCAGCAAACCCTGTTGGGCTTCTCTCTTACTGAACTTTTGTGAAGGCAGCAATGAAAAATAAATACTGTGTTATATGCATAGTTTATTCTCTTGGCATCGGTTCCTTAGAATATTTTAAACTGGTAGACCTTTCTGGAAGGGCTGCAGGTATTGGGGTGAAGGTGCTTGAGTTAGCCTGTTCGCTGGGCTTTGAAGAAGCAGCTTGCCTCCCAAAACTGCCTACTGTCCACGGTCAACGCCACCATGTTTTCAACATCAACATTGGTTGTGAGCTCTTCAGTAACTTCTCCTCTGATCTCTTTGCCAAGTTTGAGAGACAGCAGAAACTTTCATGTCCTGAAGACATGCGTATAAGATTTGGTTGCCAGGGCTCCTACTTTCACAGAAGCATCCTGGGATGTGTGTGCTCTGGTGGTGACTTTGTGTGCCACAGTTGGTACTTAATGGTACAAAATTTGATGCTGAGAATGTCATTCTGTAGTATATGGATCTTGATGTTTTCTGCATGTCAACTGCTGGAGAGAGGAACTTGAAAGGTCCTATGCTTTCATCTGCACCAATGCTCCGTGGTTGGATGAGCATGTGATCATTGGAAAGGTGGAGGGGAATGGGAATGTGATGGAATCTGTCTAGTGGTAGGGTCCAATTGTGCTAAGAATCAGGAAGTTCAGGATTACTGCCTGGAAAGTGCTAATGTATTTGACTTCCATTTTATCTCTTTTTGTATATTTTATTCACTCTTAAGGTTAATTCTTTTGTTAACACACAGATGATCTTGTTGTGACATTTTAATCCATTCATCATTGACTTTGTAATTTTTTTGGTTCCCCACTGCCCTCTGCAGTTCATCTTTGTCTTTTGTGCCTGACTAACCAGGCCCCTCCTTCCATTGCTTTGGAGAGCATTGCTCTACCCCAGGTGCTAACCATCTTGTTCTCATTCTTGCTGTGGGCCTTTTGATTCCTTACTTGGAAGTCTGGCTGGATTGCCAAATTCAGTTTATGATTATGAAATAAAAACTAAATAATAGCAAGAATGAGCTTAACTCTTAAGGTGGTATGGCTTAAGGCAAGTTGCCTTCTTTGGGCTTCTATTTATTAACCACAAAATGGAAACTGAGTGCAGTTGTCAAGGTGACTGTTGAGATTGATTGAAATATTGCATGTAGTCAGGAATGGTGGTGCATGACTGTTGTCCCGGCACTCAAGGGAGTGAGGCAATGAATACTGAGTTCAAGATTAGCCCTGGCTGCATCATGAGATCCTGCTTCCACCCCTTCAGGTCCTGAAAGGAAAGAGAAAGATGCTACCATAAGGAGGTTATCACAGTGCATCGTACATTTTAAGCATTCAATAGTTATAAAGTTTTATGAGACTTGTTTGTAATGAGGGGCTATGTAAACTTTGCCCATCACATTATTTAACGCATAATCATCTTTTGCTGAGGATGGGGAAACATCCAACAGAAAATCAGGAAACCTCAAGTGGTTCCTGTTTGTCTTAAAGTTCTTCTGGAAGATATTAAATATTTTGTAATTTTTGGAATGTGAACATAAATGAAAGATGTTTATAAGTTCAAGAAACCTGTCAGTGTATGGCAAAATAGGCCAGAATTTGGGGTCTTCTTTAGCTGTGGGTACTGTGAAGACCCTGTCAATTAGGTCAGAGCTACAGTGGGCTTCAGCCTGGGGCAGAGATGTTTGCTATTATTGCTCTAACTCAAGTGGGTTCACTGCTAATGTCTGAGTAGCCAACAGTGCTGAGAACCGTTCTAGTGACCTGGAGTTTTGGAATTCCACATTCCCACAGTTCTACAGTCCTATGGCTTTCTTGGACCTCACAATGTCTCTCTTACTAGGAGAGTGTGGCCGTGTTTTGAAGATGCCTCCATCCTGGAATCAGTTGAGGAGGAATTTAAAACAGTCCTGGAATCTGTGTTCTTGAATGTCCTTTTAGACAATCATCAGTCTTAGAAAAGAGGAGCCTGGGTCACCCCCCTCAAAGGGAACCTTCAAATACAATTGAGTATCCAAGACACTTGGGACCAGAAGTGGTTTGAATTTGAGAATTTTGGGAACATGCCCAAGTTTAAATACAAAGTTCACTGGTGTTTGATAATACACCTAGACACATACTCTGGAGATAATTTTATGCAACACTTTGTTTATTTCTCTCTTTAAAGAGAAGATCTCAGTATGTAGCCAGACGGACCTCAAACTTCTAACCCCCTGCCTCAGTCTCCCCACATACAGTTGCAGTATTGGAAATGATTTTGTGTGGGGAAGTAGATTTGTGTGATATTCACTTTCCCTCTTGCAGTCTGATGCAATCGCTTATAGTTTTCATATTTTCCCTCTTGGTGTGTAGTTCAGTAGCAGGAACTTTCTAGCATGCTTTGGCTCTAGGTTCAGACCCCCTCCCCCACCACACACACACTCGGGGGAGGGGGAGAAGGGACGTGGGGTTTCCAGAGTATAAACTCTCAGCCTGAACCCCAGTTTGTACTCTCACCTTGACATACCGTGTGCATGCTCCTTCCCACTATGAGGATGTAGAGCTCTTCTTGCTGCTCATCCTGTGATCTTCATCTGTGAAAGGCAACCACCGAGGCACCGAGGACCCACTGCATTTTTCCTAAATAGTAGGACCCGGAACGCCTTTAATAATGACAAACATAATCTGACCATTTCTAGAATACAAGGAACAGAATAACAAGTTTTGTTAGTGGAGATAGACGGGAACATCCATATATACAGTGAAGTGTGATCGTGCCTACCCTGTATTGGGAACTCACAGTAGCTGTGGTTATCTGCATGGGATCAAGCTGGAAAAACTTCCCGTGTAGATGGGGTAGGTGATCTGCAGTGATGTGATTCTTGGGCTTTTGGGAACTGGAAGCTCCGCTGCCACTGTCTGGAAAAGTCAGGAATTTTTTCTAACATGCTTTGGCTTTTCCTAATGAAGATCGGGACCCTTTCTGGATGACATAGTTGTTCAGGTAAAGACCTCTGTTTAACGTCTGATGTGCACCTGCCTACAGGATAGCTGATTTTGTCAACTAAATTAAGGCATGCCCAGGGCATCACTGAGGCCCAACCTTACATGTGTCTGTGAGGGTGCTTCCAGAGTTATGTCTCTGAAATACCTGGGAGAGAAAAGTTAACCCTGACAGGTAGCACTACTTCATGAACTAGGGTCCCAGACTGAATAAAACCAGAAAAGCGGGTGAGCCGGACTTCAGCATCCCAGCCCCTCCCTGGATGCAGATGCATGTGACCAACTGCCTCAAGCTCCTGCATCCATTCCCACCTGCCGTGCCAGAATTCACCCCCTCAAAATAAGCCTTAATAATCCTCTCGTAAACTGCTGATTTTAGATATTTGGCAATAAAAATAAAAAACCTATAATTAGCATACCCATCTTAACTATTTCTTATTTTCTCCCCTCCTTTCCTGTTTGTTCTTGTTTCTACATCTGCTGGATGTTTGGGTTAGTTGCTTTACTCATTGCTGTGACTCTGCAGTGAATAGTCTTTCTGCATTTCCCAGAGGGGGTGAAAAATAAAAAACATAGAACACAATCATTTGCAACACTCCCAGCATTCATAAAATAAAAAAGAGGAAGCTGGTGGTGGTGGCATATGCACGCCTTTAATCCCAGCACTTGGGAGGCAGAGGCAGGTGGATCTCCATGGGTTCAAAACCAGCCTGGTCTGCAGAGTGAGCTCTAGGACAGTCAGGACTATACAAGGAAACCCAGTTTAAAAATAGCCAATAATGATGATGATAATGATGCTAAATAAATAAGGGGACAGGATTAACTTGGCTCCAGTTGCAGGGCTTCAGTGCTAGTCAGTTGGCTTTTGCTTTGGGGTGTAATGATAGCGTGTTCATCTCATGGATTCCTGGAAGCTGCAAAGAGTGAGGAAGGGACCCGGATTCCAATATGCATTGTAAGGGCACACCCCACTAGGGACTCTCTTCCACTAGACCTCACTTCTTTTAGTTGTTGCCATTTACAATTTTTATTAAATTTTATAAACTTTCATAAAAATTTGAAATTAAAAAAAAATCCCTCACACCCAAATGAACCAGGCTCAAAGTCTGTGCTTTTTCACGGATATCTGTACGGGGTAGAAAAGGCGTTCGGAGCAGCTATGGAACTTCCCATTGGATCTGCACGTTGACTACTGCGTATCTCTGTTTGGAGACAGCGTCTCCTTGGCTAACCTGGAATTCACTATGTAGTCCAGGCTGGCCCCAAACTTTCAAAGCTCTTGCCTGATGTTGCCCTATGGCATGCTGGGCTTACAGAATGTATTACCAAGCTTGGCTTCAAATATATTTTTATGCATTCATCCATCACTCAAAATGGAAAGTCCATGACAGAGTTTGACTTTCAAACACTTCTTTATATCGTCTTCATAAATCATGTCAATTACCTGCCCGCCATCCTTCCTCATGCCCTGACATTTAGCTTTTAGTGTTCTCATTTTTACATGTTATACTGTGTTGTACATATGGGCACAGTGTAACATATAACTAGAAACAGTTTCCACCTTCCCTTCCCTCCCTCCAACCTTCCATGTCTCCCTCTCAACTTCATGACTTTTTTTTGTTACACATATATATGTTGAAAAGTATATTATTATATACTTTTAAAAGTACACACACACACACACATACATACACACATATATACTTAACACATAAATGCAATGCCGAGTCACTTTAGTGTTCCGTGTGTGTGTGTGTGTGTGTGTGTATTTCATTTCTTCCCAAGCCTGTGACACATGGGCCTTTGAAGAACATTCCATATCCAAACCATTGCTATCAGTTTAAATATTTAATATGCCTTGTTTCAGTTAAACATGGAGGACCTGCTGTGTGCTGCTGCCTGGATGGATCCCAGTGATACTAAGATCCCGAGGCCACCTTCTCCTGCAAGCATGTGGTTTAGAGGGGAGGGAGAAGCTGCAAGGCTGAGGCACAGGCCCCTGCAGCAAGTACCCGTCCAGAAATATATTTGGACATATATCAGTTCGGAAATGATAAGGGCAGGATGAGGAAGCCGAGGGGTTCCGAAACTGAAAGTTGAGAGGGCTTTTTGCTTTTTTGAGTTTCTA
This sequence comes from Myodes glareolus, assembly GCF_982192425.1. Lineage (NCBI taxonomy): Eukaryota > Metazoa > Chordata > Mammalia > Rodentia > Cricetidae > Myodes > Myodes glareolus. Next base: position 54,788,400 of record NC_142039.1, read on the forward strand.
AAGTTGAACAGCGCAGTGATTCAGCTTAGGATTCCTATGGTGGCTTTTATAACAATAACTTTCTTATTTTTCTTGGACAGTTCATTTGTGATTTACCTGCCTTTTAAAAAATTTAATGAACTGCAAAATATAGTGGCCTTGACTAGGTATATTTGAGGTTTTTCTTTTTTTCCAGTGGGTTCTGGAACATGAATTCTTTATTTTTTAAATCAAAAGCCTCTTTGACTTTTCATTCCCCCATTTTAGAAATACAAAGCGAACATTCTTTATTTGAAAGATTAAAAATGGCAATTTTTTTTTTTAATAACTTGGCTGTTTCTTTTCAAGTCTGGTTTCCATGGTCATCAAATACTTGGAGGTGAAGTGTCAGGTAACCTCTTTCCATGGCTCCACCTCCACCCCAGTTCTGAGCTGTCCTGGATTGGGCTCCCTCCACCTTGCTTCTCTTCTGTGTGCCTTAGCTGTGAGGGTGGAGGAGCCACATGGGATGCTGCTGAACCTTGTCTAGAGGAGCCCTGGCGTTTGCAACCTACTTCTTCCTGGCTGCCATCCAAAGCGGTGACTGTTGCTGGATTTACTCTCTTCTCAGCCACATTGAGCTCCTGGCCTTTGATGTAACTGAAAGACAGACTTGACCAGCTGGTATTGCCTCCTTCCTGCCGATGCTTAGCTGGAAGCCAACACCATAAAAATGGGGCACACCAGCAGTGCTTGCTGGACTACTTGCAGGCTCAGCCAATCACACTGCCAAATTGGTCAAAGAAGAAATTGGCTTGAGAGTGGCAATGTCCATTCCTCTGGCCAAGACACAGAGCTCAGATCAGCCTCACGGGGCTCCCTAACTAAAATTTAGTAGACACGGCGAACATTTTAATCGGAAACTTTCAAAAACAAACAAACAAACGAAAAAATAATAACTCTCAAGAAATGAACCCTTAACAACTTAAGCATTCCTTGTCTCTTATTTCTAGAAAGTAGTACTTTTATTTTAAAAGATTTGAGCAGAATGGCAGATATTCCAGAGTTTATATTCAGGTTGATGTGTATGTTCTTTGTCTCTACATCCTTGGGAAGACTAGAAGGATCTGGTACTCCAGACTGCATAGATACATTATTAAATCATGTTTACAGATCGCTGTGGAGCAATTGTAACATGCTAAGAACTTTAGTGGTCACAGAATTAGACATGGCTTCTGTCCAGCAGTTACTTCAGTGGCCTGATGAGCTGGAAGCCAGAAGGTACCCAGGCTTCATTGGAAGATGCGCGTTTTCTTTCTCTCTTTATAAAACTACAGTGTAAGATGTCCTTGTTTACTCAAGTGAGACTGCTTTTCAGGAAGGCTCCTGGGGGTCCCCGAGCAACCGGTAGCAGCGCAGTGAAGCGGAGGCTCAGTCGTGATGGAAGCAACACTTTGAGCGTCACACGCATCACCTCACCTCACCTCAGGTCTTAGGGTGGTAGTCTTATCTGACAGCAGCTTAGACACTCCCAGGTCGTAAAGTTTAGCATGTGGCAAAGACGTTGTTGTAAGATTCTGGGTGATATTTCATGCTTTCTGCTTAGTGGAGTAACTCTTCACCCTCCTAAGGCTGCTTGATCTTTGCTCAACTTCTGAAATGGAGGGCTGTGACCCCGTATGGGATTGAGTAACTCAACATGGGAGTCACAGAATTTTTGACAAGGATTAAAGGTTTCTGAAGGTGCAGCCGCCGAAAGTTTAATTTTAAACTGAACACGTAATGAAACTGAGCTCCTAGAGGTACTCAGCCACATCGCCTTGAGTGACTTCTCTGTGGCCTTGATTCTGAACACACAGCACACACCCAGTGGTGTACTGCACGGGCCTTCGCAACATCAGGAAAGCTGCAGGAAACATATTCGCTCATAGTTTTGACTACTGTTTGTTATGAATTAAGTACCTTTCCTGTGTGTATGTGTTGTGCATACATATATTTTTGGTCTTACAGAAATATAAGGATTTAATGATATGAAACAAAGACTTAATATATTTTTCTCCCTCGGCATGTAAGTATCCAATTAGTTCATCTTTGAGTTATGTTGTATTAGGATGTGATTTTAAAAATTGCTGTCTGAGTCGCTTACTTGAGTTCCACTTTTTAAAAAAAGATTTGAAATTAATTTTGGCCAGGGATTAAAAAGAATTTCCAACAGTTTATGAAATGGCCCTAAACATATTTCTGCCATTTTGTCCTGTGTGTTTATGTCAAGTGGCATTCTCACATACAATCAAAATATAATTATGAAATCAAAATATTGATATATCTTGACAAACAAAAAAAGCTCTTATGTCCTCTAGTATCAAACATTCAGCCAAGAGTTCTTCGTTTGCTTACATTTTTGAAATTTTAAAATAACATGCAAAGTATTAGACATTGTTCTGGCATTTTCAAACAAATTATGTTTTAGTAGGCTTCCCCCTTTTACTCCCCCACCTCCCTGCTCAAGATTTAGTTCTTTATATAAAAATAAAGCTTCCATCTCATTTGTGTGCAACTTGCTTTTGCCTTCAGTAAACGATGAAGGTTATGTGCATACTAAAGAATTATTTTAAAATAAATTTCTAAATGGTTTGCTATCAGTAAATGTTTGCTTTGTATGCCTAACCCAATCTTAAGAGGACCAACTCCGACTCTGAAGAAGAACTTCATCTTCATGGGGAGGGATTCTTGATGCCTCCAAGGATGTTTTTAACATTTATTCTATATCTTTCACACCATGTATCTTGATCTCACTCATTCCCTGTCCCTTTGCATCTGTCCTCTGACCCTACTCTCTCCCCAAACAAAACAAAATTCAAGAGGAAAAAAAAGGAAGAAAATAAAATGGAAAAATAAAATAAAGGTAGGGAAAAAACATAAAAAATCACATTAGGAAAACTTCAGTGTGACCCAACAGGCCATGCCATATTCTCCTTGGTCCATGCATCTCTCATTGCAAAGAGTCATTGGTCTGGTTGGAGGCCCCTGGTCTCCACTACGCAATCAATGCTGCACCCCCACTAGGACTCTTCCTGGACATCCTGCTGCTGCCCTGTGTTGTGGAGATCTTGCAGCCTTGGATCTGCAGGTCAGGTCCCTTCATGTGCTCCAGCAGATCATAGATGGAGTGGATGTTAGGACAGACCAAGTCATAACCCTGGGTCTGGGCCTTGGCAGCTGTAGGGTTGGTCCAGTAGATGGGAAATGGGGCCAGCAATCCCATGGTCACAATTTTGGGGCTGGCTCACTCGCGCCTCTGCTAACAGGGTTCACGGTATTGTGCTGCCCTGGCCAGGTGCAGGGCCTGCTCTCCTGAGTGTTGCAGCTGGTGGGGGTCAGGGATGGCTTTCCCACTCTCATGACCACAGGGCCAGTTCTCCCACTGCCTCCAGTGTTGATGGGTGGCGGTGAAAGGGGGGCGTTTCTCCCCCACCCATGTCGCCACAAGACAGATGGGCAATAGGGACAGCTCTCCCATGGTCACAATTTTGGGGCTGGCTCTCCCACACCTGTGGTAACAATGCTGGCTCTATTGTGCTGCCCTGGCATGGTATAGGTCCTGCAAAGATCTTTTAAAGCCCCCCCCCCGACTTGAGCACCATTACAGTGGGCAGTTGGGGTTCAATATGAGATTTGTTGGGTCAAGTCACGTTCAAACCACAACAAATCCTAAGAAACGACTCTTTAATAGAATTGTAAAATATGGGTGTTTTCATTGTGTAATTCAATATGCTTTTAAATTACATTTTATTTATATTGTATGTGTGTATGTGTCTATGTTTGTGTGCATGTGTGTCAAAGTGCATGTGGAGGTTAGAGGACAAACTTGCAGGAGTTGATTCATTCTTTCTACCATATGGATTCTGAGGATTGATCTCAGGTTATCAGACTTGACATCAGGTGCCTTTACCTGTGGAGCCACCTTGCCAGCCAGCCTAGTTTTTTCTAAGAAAATAATTGAGATACTATTTAATATAAGGAATCTATAGCTTCCAGAAAGAGTTTGTAGGATGCATGGATGAACATTGTGTTTGAGTTGGCACTGTGGTGTAGAGGAAGATGCATATGAACAAGGGCAAATGCTAGATATGTTTCTGCATACCCTTCAGGGCTACAATAGTGATTTGAATGTAGACTCAGAGTACATAGAGTTAACTACATGGAATGCAATACATGTTCTTTTCACCATCCTTCTGTTTACTGCAAATATGGATTGCTTTTATTAGTTGATGAATGAAGCTGCTTTGGCCTATGACAGGGCAGAATATAGCTAGGCAGGAAAGTCAAACTGAATACAGAGAGAAAGAAGGCAGGGTCAAGAGAGATGCCAGCAGCCACTGGAGGAGAAAGATGTCAGAGCATCTACAGTAAACTACAGGCCATGTAGTGATACAGATTAATTGAAATGGGTTAATTTAAATGTAAGAGCTAGCTAGCAATAAGTCTGAGCCATTGGCCAAACAATTATAATTAATATTAAGCATCTGATTGATTATTTGGAAATAGCTACAGGGACTCGTGGGTGGGACAGAAAAGCCTCTGGGTACAGGAACAGACTTGTCTTAGTGTTGAGAAAAGTCTGTTCTTAAAACATTTTAAATGTCATATTCTGTAGGTCTTTGAGGTGTTTGAAGATTACCTATTCATCTGAAATGTATCTCTACATATCTAGAAAACCCAACATGACCATAAGCTTGACTATTATGGATGACTATTAAATTGTAATTTTTAATTATACATTGCATTTTAAATGAACTATATAAATATACCTTAAACAAGAATAGAAATATACATATAGTAACAAAATTGACTTTAAATTCATATCAATAAACAAAAATTCATACCAATGTAAAGTACTTTGAGACTAACAGTTGGTTTTTTATTAAACTAGATTTAATAATCTACCTTTTTAAAATCATTTCTATATCATATCACCTCTTTTCATTAGAAAGAGATTGACTTTGACCATTAACCATTTATAACCAGCCCCCTTTTAATGAAAACATTTAAAAATATTTTGGGGATTTTTATATACTACTTCCCGCTGATTGGATATGCTGGTAATCTTATGGGAAATCCTGAGAAAAATTAGAATTATGGTCAAGTCCTGACTGGGGTATTTTGTTTGGTTGGTCTATTTCAGCCAGTAGCTTTGAAGCCTTTGTGAATGTTGGATTGCCTGGGCCATTGTTCCCATTGGAAACGTTCAGTGGATCTTGCTCCATCAAACCATATTAGCATATTAGCCTGGAAGGAATCTTCAGCTTCTCCTCTTCTGTGGAAACAAAAGAAAAACTGCTTCTCCAAAGCATCTTTTAAGTTTTGTTTTACAAATATATTTTTTGAGTTAGGTTTAAAGGTAAGGCATTTTAAAAATATTTATTGGTATATTTCATGAGTATCTCTATCTCATGTCCCTCAGCAGCTGTCCTTTGCTTTTCAGCAACCAAGAAATTCAGACTCAACACAACATCATACAGGATCCAGACTCCCTGTGTATTTTCCACCTTTATGTAGCTTTTTTCTTTTATATTACTTTAATGTCTCTCTAAAGACTTTATTTTTTAAAGCTCTTTGTTTCTTTCTGTAACTTCCTATACCCATTTTCTTTCTTTCTCCCAAGCCTATGTACATTTTTAAGTACACTGTGACCCGTTTAGAAGTTTTTCTCTGAATCTGTCTTTATTGTGTATCTGGAATCTTTTTTGGTCACTGCTTTAAATTGCTACATGGGCATGGCTAGGACCAAAGCAGTGACTTTGACGGTTGGCTCCACCTTGTTTGGCTTCCCAACATGGCAGAGGTCATGCTTACCCTCCCCGCAATGGCAATGCTGCCATCAGGTAGTATTCAGCTGGCCCACAGTCTTTTTTGTCTGTATGAGTAAAAGTTAAATCCATCAGACACCATGCTGCGTGGCTTGGAGATGCCTCTGTGTACCGCAGCGGATATCTGCCATACTCTGCTCAAGCCTGAATGTTGCAGTGTCTGTATTGCGGCTTGCGTGAGAGACACAACTAGGAAGCTGTTTTTGGTTTCGTTTATGTGTTCTAGAACATTTTTTAAAAAAGGTTTTTCCATCTTATTTGAAATTCTTGCCCCACTTTGGTTGGATACCAAATGTAGCTGGAGGCTTTTCTGTCCCACCCTCCAGACCTGCAGCTGTTTCCAAATAATCATTTGGAGACTTAATATTAGTTATAATTGCTTGGCTGTTGTCTCAGGCTTGTTATTTGATAGCTCTTACATTTAAATTAACCCATTCTATTGTATCACCCTGTGGCCCATGACTTACCATAGATGCTCTGACATCTTTCTCTCCAGTGGCCTCTGGTGTCTCTCAATCCCACCTTTTTTTCTCCCTGTCTTCAGTTTGACTTCCCTGCCTAGCTATATTCTGCCCTTCCATAGGTCAAAGCAGCTTCATTCGTCAACCAGTAAAAGCAACATGTATTCTCAGCGTACAGAATGACATCCCACATCAGGCCCGCTTTATTCTTTCTTTTTTCCTAGTTGGCACCTTCTGTAGGGCCAAAGAATTGCCAGAGTATTATCTAGTGGGTATAGTGAACAGCTCCATCTATCTCAAGAGACTAAGACACTGGGTTAACCAAGAGTTGGCACCGATGGTGCAAGAACCAGCACCATTTCCCATTACATATGGTAAAAGTACTACTGATCTTAAAACATTTCTTGGTTTGAGTCCAAAGTAGTTTCAGATTTTAAAAAGCATTCAGAGTATTTTAAGCAAGTTATTAAAAGTAGTCTGGATTTCAGTCAGACACCTGCTATTTCATTGATCCACTGGTCCCTGGTGATTCCCATCTCTCTGAAGTGAGTCAGGGTCATGAAGAGAAGAGGGAGGAATGGTGGCTGTGAAATCCACTCTGCTCTGAAGTACAGGGATATCCAGGGACTTTCTGAGATGGAAGGGATAGCACACAAGAGGAAGAAAAAAAAATTAGTGGTTCCAAGTTGAAATGTGTTTACCAAGCAAATCGTATGAGTGAGCATGCTCCATGGAGCCTCAGCAACTCAGTTACAAGGGATTCTAGTTAGAGATGCTGAATACAGAGCATCTCCTCGCCTCCCAGGTGACTGTCAATCCTTGGCATTTGTGGCTTTGTTCAAGTATCCCTTCAGTCTCCACCTCTGTTGTGGTCCCCTTCCCTGGACCCATCTGTGTCTCTACATAAAAGGGTCTTTATCATATTGGACTAAGAAGGGTCCACTCTATTCTAGTATGGCCTCACCTTAACTTTGATTGTATCAATAAAGACACACCACATTTTTAAATCACACCACATTCCAAGGTTCTGGAAAGGACATTCATCCGGGAAGGACACTAGTCATCCAGTACATAGGGTGCCTGGGAGTGCCAGCCTTCATCTGGTCCTTTGATAAGGAAAGTCCTTATGCTGAAACAAGGCTAACTTCAGGTACATGACCTGCCTCATTTTCAACTCTCTCTCCTCCTGTGTCTCTGCTCCCTGTCCAGTAATCTGTCAGTGTTTTCTGTGTTACACAATGTACCCTAAGCTTCATCTCCCCACAGCAGGGATATCTGATGTTTGTAGCCCCCCCCCTCTGATATCCCTGCTGCAGAGCAGGGTGGATATTGCATCTAGCATTCCTCTCTCTTCTCTTCACGGCCCTTAGTCATAACTGCTGGTTACCTCCTTAACCCTGCTAACGTCAGAAGTTCACATGTTAGAATCCCGCCTCCGATGATTTGCACAGGTTTCCCTTGTGATGCCCTCCCTAGCTGTCACTTGTTTTCTAGATCAAAGTTTTAGGATAGTGAATCATGGCAAATTGTACTCCTGCTGGTGGAGAAGGGCACCACTGCCCGGGAAGAGAACTGGGTAGACAGATGTGTGTCATTCTTGACTGAGCTACAGCTCAGCCTGTCACAACCTGCACAAGATCCAGAATAAGCCCATTCTCTATTTCTCCTCCCTACCTGCTTTTTATTGGTGCTGTGATGGAGCCCAGGACTCCCCCCATTGAGTGACACCCAAGCCCCAGTGGTCTAGTGTCCTCATGAAGTCACTGAGACTGTGAGTTCAGGTTGAGTAGCCACCACACTTTGATAAAGCAACGTGCTGGTTCTGTGGGCAGAATTGTGTGAAGCAATAAAAGTCCCTCCCCCAAGGTTAAAACAGCAGTGCCAGGAATAGATTCAGTGAGTTGGGGCTCAATATTTAACACCAGACACTTTCTTAAAGACAGAGACAGTCAGCTGGGTGTGGTGGTGCACACCTTTAATCTCGGCACTCATGAGACAGGCAGGCATATCCCTGTGATCAGGAGCTCAGTGTCCCTGGGAAGACAGAAGTCTGCCTCCTCGGATGCCCGTGAGTAGAGGAGACCTGTGGATGTGTGGGTAGAAAGCGCTGCTGATACTCACCCGCCACAGAGCGTACTGAAATCTCGAGCGTGCTGGTTAGTCCTGGTCTTGTCATTAACAAAGCGGTGCTCTTAGAGTCACGTGACATTTCTGTGATCCCAGTTGCCTCATCAGTGAAGCAAGCACATACTGTTCAAGAACTTCTAACTCTGAACTCTCTCCTGGCATCTGCTTCGTTTTCTAAGTAATGAGCACACGTAGGACTAAACAGATTGTTTATTCTATCTCGTTGTTGTTTATTTATTATAGTGCTGGGGATTGCGAGGCAAGCCCTGTACTTTTGACCTGCATCCCCAGTCCAGTATTTTAATTTATTTTAGGCACAAGGTCTTGCTATGTTGCCCAGGCTGGACCTGACTTCCCAGGCTCCAGGAAATGTCTTGCATCTGCCTCTTGAGTAGCTGCCACTATAGCAATGTGCTCCCATCCCTGACCCCAGTCAGATTTCAAAGATTTCCACGGTACATGTAACCTGTACAGGTAACCTATGTATATCTGTAAGGCTAGCATTTAGAAGCGCTAAGACAGGAGGCTTTCAAATTTGAGTCCAACCTATACTACATTGAAAGTTTCAGGCAATTAAGGGCTACATCATAAAATGATTCCAAAAAAATCTAAAACCTAAAATGCAAAACAAGTAAAAAAAATTGAGTAAAATAAAATATCCTTTGTGATTGTTTTTAAGAAATAAGTAAGATTTAAAGACCAAATATTTCCTTGCTTTTTTGGGGGAGATAGTCCTTATAAGGGGCCTTGGCTGGCCTGGTACTCACTGTGTAACCCAGGCTGGCCTTAGACGTGCGGCATTCCTGTTTCAGCTGTTTCTGGGGTGTGGGATTGTAGATACGCACCACCGCTCTCAGCTTTCAATTAGCTTTTTTTTTTTTAAAAAATGAAACCTTTAAAATGTGTGATATAATAAATTCATGAAATTGAAATAAAATGCGGAATTGTAACATTTTTGTCCCAATTCTGGGTATCTTTGTCAGTCTGCACATGGGTGAGAAGAGCTGTCAGAGTGGGAAAGACACTTCTACCCTGACGTTGGTGCTGGGTGACTGGGCAAGTTGCTTCACCGTCTCGGACTATGTGATCTCACAGGTGAAAAGGAGGGTCTGATAGACACAATGAAAATCAAAGTCAAAACCTTGGGTGTTTCAAAAAGTCCTCTGGATGGGCTGGGGAGATTCCTGTAAAGTGCCCATACAAACACGAAGACCTGGGTTCTGATTTCCAGCTTTCATCTTAGGAAGCTGAGCATGGCACCGAACATCTGGAATCCCAGCGCTCGGGAGGCAGACCGGAGAATCTCTTGGCCTTGTTGGCCAAACATTCTAGCCAGCTAAAGAGTTCCATGTTTGTGAGGGACCTTGTCTCTCAAGCAGTTAAGTTAGGGGACAATCAGGGAAGACATGCACTCACATAAGAATACATGGACATACATGTGCACCCATGCACATGCATACACACAGACGCTGAAATAAGTCTTGTTGGGGCCTCCCAAGGGCATTTCCTCTGCCCAGTGCTGCATTTGGTAGAATGATGCCTATAACTTGGTAAAATATAAGCCTCTATGCGTTAGTTTTCTTAGGATTGTCCCCCCCTCCCTGTTCATCCTGAACAGCAGTGGCATGTCATGTTTGAAAAGTGGATTTGCCCTTGCCTTATATAGAACATAAAACTATGGCGTGAGACAGTATCCTCTTCAAGGCTCAGACTTTATCCTCTCGTTTCATGCTTCCCTATGTAAACCTTTTCCAGGACCATCTCGGGGTTACTTATATACACAGCTGTTTCGTTAGGCTGTGGCGGAGTTTATGAGTCAGATTACTGTTACCCAAACGTTTGTGAAATCACTTCTGACGTCATGGATTTGCATCATGTGCAACCTGTTTGACAATCAAAACATGCTGCCCTTCAGCTCTTGGCGGGTCATGATAGTAAGTTTCCAGGCAAGTGTTCCGCCATCATGTCATTGGCAGTGGACGGAGAGAACACAGTTTATTATCTTAGCGCAGCGGTCTAAGTGCGTCTCTTTAAGGTTGAGAAGGGCATGTGATGTCTTGTCATGGCCTTGGTGTCATCACGTGACATCACAGAAATCTCACGGTATAGCTAGGGGCTCCAGATACGAGCCTGGTCATTCTTGCTGTCTCACGGAGTCACCAGTTCTCAGAGAGACACTGAAACAGTAAGGCAAGCACACTGCCCATGTGTGGCTGTCCCTCACTGTCTTGGGTGTGTTTTCACGCTGTCTCATGCCTCCAGCCTCAAAATGGGAGCTACTTCATTCCTGACATCTTCAGAGTAGCCCCCCAGCTTCCTGCTTCTCCAAATCTCCTCAGGGTTGTTTGTACTCCACCCCCCATCCTTCAGTTCTGACTTGTCTGCTTTTCGTTTGTAACTTTCTTGAGGGTGTGGCCTGTGTGTTGCTTGCATGGCTCACAAGGAAGAGGTTGCTCTTTCCTTAAGATGAGACTCCATGTATCAATGCTCTTTTCCCAAGGAACCATCCAGGCCCAGCCGGGGCCTTCCTGGGTAGACCTTTGCCTCGGTGATGAATTATTTCAACACCTGCTATATTGCTAAGACGCAGTGTGGTGGAGTTGAGGTTTTCTGCAATAGGTGTTGCCCTCCTACAGTTTTACAGCGTACTGGGGATGATAAGAAATGCAAAAGAAAAATGAACAGCGTCATTGTATTCTAAGTGCTAATCTAGTAAACAGTTAATAAATTCTGTAGAGATGTAAACCTCAGCCGTATTTCATGGCTTCCTGATTCCCTTTCTGGCTCTGGGCATGGAAGCATCTGTGCTCAGATCCTGGTTCAGGAGATGTGACAGTGTGCCTATCCCAGTGTCTGTCCGCGGTTTTTAAGTGTTTTTCCAGGGGCCCTACAGGTTGAGCATCCCTAATCTGAAAATCAGAAATCCAAACTCTTCCAAAATCCAAAATGTTTTGAACATCGACATGGATACACAAGTGGAAAATTCCGTACCTGGCCTGCTGTGGAAGATAGGGGTCAAAACAAAGGCACACTGCGAACGCTGTCGCTGTCCCCGCAGTCGTGTGCGTCAGGTGTACCAGAAGCAGAAATAAGTTTCGTGTTTGGACCTGGGCCACATTCACAGCCTATTTCAGTGCAGATCTGCAAGTGTGGTGAAGCTAGGGAAAATCCAGTCTTGGAAATCGTTCTGGCCCCGAACATATTGGATAAGGCGCGCTCAGCCTGTAACTTGTCCTGTCAAAACTTGGGTTGTCCATCCACAGAGTCACCTTTCTCCTGTAGGGGATTACGCAGTAGGATGCTGGCTGCGTCTTGATAGTTGGCTTGGTGAAGAAGCCAGGTGAGGCACAGAAGTACGTGCAGTTGGGGTGCACTTTGAACTTAGGGCATCTTGGAAGCCTTCTACACAGCCTATTCAGTGTGGCTCTGCAGTTTAGGCTCCATGCTCTGCCTGACCCCTAAACTGCTAAGACTTTGCACATTCCTGCCCTCGGCTCAGCAAAGACACCAAGAATTCTGTGGGCCTGGGATGCACAGTTTGTAGAAGTGTGTGTGTGTATTTCAGTGCAAAGTATGTATCTCTAAAGGGAGTTGTGAACCTGGAGAAAGTTGTTCAGTGTGTGTGTGTGTGTGTGTGTGTGTGTGTGTGTGTGTTCAGTCTCTTGTTTGTGGTCAGCTCCAGGGGAGGAATAACACAAAAGAGTTCTCAAAAGCATAAGCTATGCCTTGACTTCTCAAGAAGAGGACTTAGTATTCCTTAAAAAAAAATAAATAAACCCAAAGTTAAGCTTTTTTATTTTTATAATAAATAATAATCCTCTTATTTTTATTTTAAAGCATTGGGGAGAAGGCATCCTTGGGAGAATCAGAGACACCCAAACCAAAAGAAAACACAAGTGTTTTTCCAAATAGAAGCGACTCCAGGAGGCAGCTCCATTTCAGCTCCATTTCCTTTCACGTCCTTGTCTTTTGCCCCTTCCTCATGTCACTTTAAAAGAGAGGGGATGATTGGTTTCACACACAAAGCTATCTGCCACCCGGAATCACGTGTGGGATAGAAAGGTTTGGTCCGCAGTCACTGACATCCGTGTTGGCTCTGGTGATCAGCACGGGGTGGCTGACTTACCGCGCCGTCCCCCATGTGTGAGAAGTGGGTACGCCATCAATAGTAAGCAGAGGTCCGGTGCTGATGGTGACAGTAGGTCTGTAGGTGTGGCCTTTGGCCCCGCTGAAAGGGGAAAAAAAAGTCTGTTTGTCTGTAGCATTTGAAGTAAATAAAACCAGATTCCTGGACATAGCAGCCTCTTGGCTCCCATTGATGGCAAGTTATAACTGGGCCACATAGACCAATATATTGTGTAGTCTGGAGGGGGAAATGCCAAAAGAGAAACACTGCTGGATCAAGCCAGCGGGTCTTGTGCTCATTTCTAGGCCTGTAAACAAACACAGCTGTTGAGTGAAGGCCCGTCTTCAGAAATGGTGAAAAAACAGCCCTGCCCTGCCAGGGAGCTCGCAGCAGGAGAGTGTTCTCCCGACCTTCGGAGGCACAGGCGAGGCTCAACAGGCTGTGTCCATGTGTCTTCTGTGTCTTCCAGAGCAAGCTGGGTGTGAGCGGGGCCAGTTCTGTGTGTCCAGCTGAGGCAGATGGAGGGGTCAGAAGGATGAGTGTGGAAAGGCTTTGGGGGAAAAGGAGGCTCAAATTACATCCTCCTCCTTCATTTTAAACCTTTTTTCCCATACGCAAGACTGCAGCTGCCTTTCCTGGTGGTGATGAGGGAACTTTTCCCTCTTCTACTTGCTCTCATTTAAAAATAATATACCATTTTGAGTAAGAGCACGAAAAAGCCACGGGCCAAGCAGCCTATATGTCACGTCAGTTCCCAGTTAGAAGAAATCCTGAGTCTCCTGCTTCCTTCCTCGCACTGAAGCTAAAACGTAGCGTGTGCTATGCTGTATGCAATGTTTATGGTTATGTCCTGGTAACCTACAAAGACTGTACTGGTTGACTTTGTGCATGGACCGCCTGTGACCTTGGCATCTGAGGGCTGGAGGCTTCCGTTTGTGCCTTCATTTATCTGATAGACATCTATGAAGTCCTTACCAAATGCAGGTAGCTACTGGACCCCATGGCCACGTCTGTGATAAATCTGAGTTTTGTCTCGTTCCTTGTCGTCTGCCTCCTTGACCCCCATTTATGGTATCATTTTCAGTGAAGGCCCCAAACATACAGAAATGATAGGAGAAGAGAACCCTACTTAGCCTGATTTGCTCACTTACCTTGTATAATGTGTTGAAACAGCACACCGTACTCCATAAATACGTGCACCCCTCCGGCACCCTTGAGACTAGCAGGCTTAAAATTTCCCAGTCATTACTTTATCCCAGCTCCACCTGCCATTGGTTAAAATAGTTGGCTGCCCTCAAGGATGCTAACGAATTCAAGGTTGTGGGGGTCATTGTCAGAAAATTCACATTTCTCCGGGAGGGAACTCCGACCGTTATCCTCTGTTGCTGCCTCAAGATGATGAGGAGGCTATCATGATGATTATTGCGAGACTGGGGACGGAAGCATGCCTTGTGCATGTTCATCAACACTTCCATCACTGAGCAATACCCTCCGTCCCCTTCCTTATGGAGTCAGGGTTGTGCTCTGACTTCCTTATGGAGTCAGCCTGCTCCTCAACCTAGTGTAGCTATTATTTATCCTGGGTCTCTGGAGAGGCTAAGAATGGGCATGGGCTTCGGGCATCTTAACCTCCTAACCTCAGGGATGTAGGGAGGACAATCTAACAATACAGTCTTAACACTGATAGTCACCCCCACAGTCTAAGAGAATAACGGACACAGAACCTGGCTCCATTCAGTTAGGTTACCTGGACTAACGGAGTTGCAGAGGGCTTTAGAGCAAACACCAGCCAGCAGCGTCTCTTCCCATGTGTATGTCCACAGCATGTGCCAAGGAACCACCCCGACTCTTGGGTTCCTTGTTAAGTTGCTTTGTTTTTGTTTTGTTTTGTCTTTTTGAGACAGGGTTTCGCTGTAGCTTTGGAGCCTGTCCTGGAACTAGGCTGTCCTCGAACTCATAGAGCTCTGTCTGCCTCTGCCTCCCAAGTGCTGGGATTAAAGGCATGTGTCACCACCACTCGGCATCTTTACTGACTTATAACACACATTGGTGCATAGCAGTTGAAACAAATTTATCAGAGACTTCATGGTAAGATACCCAAGTGTATTCTTCAGTTCAGATGAGAGTTCACTGGTATTTCTGTTAGAATCAGAGTCGCAGCAGGTTCTCTTCCTTCTGAAAGCTCTGGGAAAGAATCCACATCTCATCATTTTTTTTCCAGCTTGTACAAGTCACTTGTGTCCCTAGGTTGATGGTTTGTGGTTCCTTTCTTTATGTTTGACTCTTGCAATGTAGAACTGGGGCCAGAACCAATGGGTAGAGCACTTGCTTTGTATGCAAGAAGCCCACAGTTCGACCCCCATTACTGGGAAACCAAATCTGGCAGTAAGCCTTTTCTAACCTCTCCAACCCTTTCCACTCTACCTTGGCTTTTCCATTCCCTCCACAGACTCCTCTGTCTTCTCTTCCTCTTGTAAGAGCCCTTGTGTTAACAGGGTTTGCTGTGTAATCGAGGTGGCTCTCTACCTCTTCCTTCACTTAATTGGGCCAGTGTGAAGGCTACTGGCCTTACTACTACTGGGTAATCTATTTACAGGTTCCAGCGATTACCATGAGGGCATCTTCGTGGGAGGAGGAAGGGTTGTGTTATTCTGTCTGTTACAGCAGACTTGATGTTTTTCTGGTTCTCACGACTTCTGAGTGGAAGAATCTTTCTGTGTTTTTGTAAATTGTAGGAAGACCCTGTGGAGACTTTTGAAACTTGGATCTGTAGGTTTTCTGAGTTTCTTTTTCAATCAATCCTTAATGGTAAGCTAAATAAAATGTATTTTGAGAAATAACTAATTAGAAGGTATGTAATCATAGGCTGATATTATGGAGGATTACCTGAATGATACAATAGATTTAATGTATAATTTGAAGTTATGTCTTCCACAACTTCATGGCCGTAGGTAAGGACATTCTAGCTATCACCTCTATCTTTTAGGTCAGTTTACTACTCTATTTAATAAAGGTTTTTAAAAAATCTGAGAAGGCTGGGTATGGTAGTATACATCTGTAATATGAGCACTTGACTGGGGAGGCAGGAGGACTTGGAGTTCAAGGTTGTCCTTAGCTACATAGGTACTTTGAGGTCAGCCTGAGCTACATGAGACTGTCTCAAAAAACAAAAGTCAAAGAAAAATTAATCATCATCATCTATTCTCTGGATACTATAGACTGGATAATTTTATAAACAATTGGGATGTGTGTCTCACAGGTCTAGAGGCTGGGACATTCAAGGTCATGGTGCTGGTACCAGCCATCTTGCTACATTGTAACATGGCAAAAGGTTAAGAGAATATGGAGTATGGGGTGTGTGTGTGTGTGTGTGTGTATGTGTGTGTGTGTACAGGCATCAACTCAACTCATTCCCTTAGGCAAAGCCCCTGTGATCTAATTGCCTTTTAATGCCCCCCCTTCTTAATACTTTTCGATTGGTGATTAAATTTTAACATGAGTTTTGGAGGAGACTTCCCACTCATGGCAGAAACAGTCAGATAATTTAAAAAATACTTTGGTACATGAGCCAGCAGGTATGGAACATCATAATATTTTGAAGATACGTCAGCGCTTCTGGTACTTATTGTAGAAAGTGGCAAAAACATTTCAAGTAGGTCGTTTGTTCTGCTCAGGGAGGCAGAGAGTATGTCTCTGGGTTTTTTTTAGCTTCCTTTGGCACAGAGCAGCTTTTCCCAAACTGCTTGATCATCAGAGAACCTGGTACTTTGCAAAGTGTAGATTTGAAGCCCCACCCTGGAGGTTTTGGTCCAGTAGGTGTGGGGGTGGATGCCGAGGAAACTCAGTTCTCAGCTATTTTTCCTCCTAGATACAAAGCTGTCTTTTTCTGTATTTATTATGCTAGGTGAAAACTTAATACAGTCGGCTCATTCAGGCCAAAGACAATCCTTATTCAGGAACTAGCTGGCAAATCTCTTGCCCCTGGCACTTAGCTGGAGTTATTTCAATTTCCGGATGTGATCATTGTGGCCTCTTTAAAGGCTCCACCAGAATCTGCCTTGATGCTTGCTCTGTCCCTTCAGACTTTGCATCTTGCCTTTTAGTATGCCTTGTAACATCTGTTGAGCTGGATTCCTGTCCATCAACATCGGTTACATTTGCTGCTCCAAGAAGCCCTGGGAAATAGGCCTTTGGTGATGTGTCAGGTAGGTGTTGCGGGAGGGGAGGCATCCTGAAGTTCATGTTGGGTTTTAGTCTTTAGTCTTTAGATGCTGGGATCCTCACAAAACTCTTTCATCTTCTTTCCTCCTCTTAGGTGGGGCAGGAGGCTAGAGGGGGCTAGAATCGAATGCTTGCCTTCCTCCAGGTTGATGAGGCTCAGAAGAAACCATGGGCTCTGCTGGAGTGGTGCCGTGGGCCCCCTTGTATCACAGCCGTACTGTGCTTGCCAAAATAGTTCCTTTGTCCATCCCTGGTTGGAGTCAGGAGGCAAGTCTATTCTCTCCCTCACTGTAAAGAACCTCTCCGTTCCCTGGAGGCGAAGCTGGTAGAAGTGCCCTCACTGTGGCTGCCTCCCTAATTCTTTATCTCCTAGACTTGTCTACGGGGAGACTCTGGCAATCCATGGGTTTCCCAAACCTGGTGCTGGCTCCTCTGACCTTTTCTGTTTGGCTCTTCTGTTCTGGTAAATTGTTTTCTTCCGTATGCAGCTGTCGGTGCCTGCAATGGGGCCACAGGGTGTCCCACTTGCCCATTCCCTGGGAATCTGGGCAGAGTACTTGCATTTTTTTGGTTTGTACAGCTTCTAGCTTGTTAGGTTGGTGTGCCTGCCAGGGTGCCACACACTGGACTGGGAACCAGAGTTGAAATGACCAGGTGTCACGTAAGTTTCCTTCCATGCCTAGTCAGGCCTGGGTGCCCTGGGTTCTGTTACATCGACGCCTGAGCACAGGCAGGTCCCCAGCCTGCAGGTGATCTCTGCTTCCTCAACACGTGTGCGCCACATTCCATTTTGTCCTGTTCTGGTTGACTGTAGTGGTTCCTCTGGCAATGAGTGATCTCAGCCTATCTGACATCACCTGCCACTTCACCAGGTCATCTGTCTGGGAACCCACGGGTCTGCCTTAGTTATTTTGCTCCCTCAACAGCAGGAGTGCCTGTTATATCCTGCATTAATAGTTTGAGGTGTGGAAAAAGTCTTCCCTCTCCTGAACTCCCTCTACCCTTTATTTTTACTTCCGTTGTGGTCTGTCAAATGCTGTGCTTGTTTGTGTCCTTTTCTACCATATTGTAAATTATAAACCCAGGAAGTCAGAAATGGAAGCCTCATTGCTGTGTTTCCCCGGTGTCCAAAAAAGTGTATTGCTGTTGGCAATAGTGTATAACAGCTTCCCTGAACAGATAAAATGGTGCTGGGGGACAGCAGGACTGTTCCTACCCATGCTTCTTCTCACCCACCCGACCCAAAAGTTGTCAAGTCTGGGATGTGTCAGTGCAGTAAAACAAACTCCAGACCGGTCATTTCGGAATGAAGGCTGGAACCCAAGAGCAAAGGATTTGGGCTAACTAGCGGGGAAGGATCTAGGGGTCCACGCTGGTCAACAAGCTTATCCCATAGGCATCCTGAAAGTTGTCTAAGTCAGTGGTTCCTGGATTTCGCTGGACATTAGAACCACTGTGTAGGGCTTTAAAAAGTGTCCTGCAGTTTTTCCCCCTTCAATTTCCATGTCTGGGTGTAGGAGCTGGGCATCTTTAAGAGATTTCCAGGTGACCCTCTGTTTGAGGCAGTGTTGGCTCAGCGCCGCTGGCTTTTATTTTAGATGGACTAAGCTGGGGTCAAGCTCAACTTCTAATACAGGGGTATTAGAACGCCTCACCTTTTGTGGGGCAGTGTGTTTTGAGTTTTCTAGTTTTTATAAATTTAAAAGTTGTGAAAACTAACCAGTAGATTTCCACAGCATGGAAAAATATGGTTGGTGGTTTCCGCAGGAGTGTTAGAATGTCCGGGAAAAAGAAATATTTGGAGAAAGAATTATTGGTGTCAGTTGTGAGTTGTAACTTGCAATTCTTTATAAATTTATCTTTAGTTGATTATTTGGGACTCTCGCCTTATGTACCCCAATCTCGCCCACCTCCTGGTCTTCCCATGTCCATTCCCCCTCCTCCATTACTGCCTCTCCCGAAGAAAGCAGGTCCCTTTTGGGTTGTCTATGTACTCATGGGAAATGATCAAATTCCTAGTGGTCAGCCCTGCCAAGGAGAATGAGGCTTTCATTGCTTGCATCCCCTCCAGAAACTGTCTACTGAGGAGAGCCATGTGGTGGCCAGCGAGGGGCAAGGCCTGCTCTGCCATGGGTGCCGAGATTAGTGCTCTTCAGTCAGCAGTATTATCAGGATGCCCGCCCCCGCCCCGCCCCCGCCCCCAGGCATCAAAACCTGAGGACATCACCAAAGGCATCAGGCAGTGGCACCAACTGCTTGCGTCCACATGGATCTTAGGCTTCATCCCATCCTGGGGCAGCAACATGGACCACAGTCCATCCCCAGCAGGGTCTCCAATGGCTTTGAGGACCGCAGTGGTTCTTTGAGGAGGTCCAATCCAGAAGGCGAACATTTCTTCATCTTGGGCATTCACTCTTGCTCAGAGCCAGGGGGATCCGCTTGCCCAGTGGTAGGTTTGGTAGGCGGGCTGAATCTGCATCTGCATAAACTCCAGACTGTTGTGCACCCCAGGCTGACTTTTTTGGGGGGCAATAACAGCATGTTAACCTCAGATCTCTCTCTCAACATATCACCGCCATCCTGTCTCCAGTTCCACCTCTCTCCATAGTGCTCACACTCCGCCATTTTTTTTCTGTCTTTCCCACCTCCCCCTCACATGATCTGTCTGTCATAGCGGTGTCCCGTGCCGCGGAGTCCCCAGGGGGAGCTGGCATGTCTCCTGCCTGCCCTAGGATCACAGGACCAGGCCACAGTATTTGCAGTTTTATGTCTTCAATGACACTATTGAAATCACTTAAACTGTAATAAAAAAATTATATGCAGGTTTTCTAACATCAAATCATCACTGCATCCTGCAATAAGCCTTGTGGTTGTCTGCTATGTTTTTTTTTTAAACAGACTGTTATCTTAGTATCTTTAGAGAGAGTCAGATAGAATTTGTTTTACATTGCACACTCGCCCCCTTCCATGTTTCTTGAGTTTTGGCATGGGGTTGCACATCTATTTTTAGAGTTAACATAATAAGCTTGCAAGTTTTTTGCATCATTGTTTAATACTGTGGACTAGTCTAAATAACACAGCATAAAACTTATTTAAAATAGGAAAATCAGCCACATCCTGTTTTGAAGCAGCTGAATATACCTTGAATTGAGTCAGTATCTAAGTCCTTATTCCATGGTATGAGTGCAGCTGACATCAGGGCTGAACACTGGGTCCTGGTTGTTGTTTGTTCAAATACTATCAGGGGTGGGGGTGGGGGGTAGTGACCAAAACCACATGCAACAATTGCTTCTCCTCTCTGGGCCTTGTGGTCCCCTGAGTAAGGATGGAGAGTTCTCAGAATTGCTTATTTTTCTTGTTTCTTTCATCTGTCATCTAGGTCCGGGACGTAGGCTAGCGTTGCAGGAGGATCCCAAGGGAAGAGACTCTGGGTTGTGGATGTAAACATGATACTTTGTAGCATTACTTTCTATTTCCTGCAGATTTTGTAGTATTACCCACTCTGTCTCCTAATAATGCCTCCTGGTTTCTGAACCTTGTCCATTAGACCTAACACCCAAGGTACTTGCAGACGTGCAAACTGTGAACCCCACTCCAGAGTGGATCATTCAGAAATTCCAGGAAAAGGGATCTGGGATACATGGCAGTCAAGTTACCCCAGATGACCCCTGTTATGAGGGGAGCTCGGAAAACCCTGTCTTGGTGGAAATAATTTAAAATCCATTATAGTTGTGCTCTTAACTCTTGTCTAGAATCCGTGGGGGAGCTTAAATCCCAGTGTTCTGGCCTCCCCGGCTAAGTGAATCCATCTCTGGAAGCGAGCCTTGGGCATCAGGAGTTTCAGTGTTTTCTGCCAGCAGTGAAATGTCGACTTTGAGCATTCCTGGGACCCAGCTGATATTCCTTGAGATGACTGACGGTTCTTTGGCTCGTTAGAAGAACGAGGCTGAGTATAACGGGGCATGATGTGCCTTTGTATAATATGAATGACACTGACCTCTCATTCTGTTCTGATTTTTATGGTACTTCCTTGTCTGTCTTGGATTTAATTCTGCTTAAAATTCTACTGGTCAACCAAGTGAAACCTTTGCCGGGAAACAGATGTGTACCCAACAGATAGTAAATGCTCAGTATATACCAATTACTGCTGGTCGATTCCAGATGTCATCCAGGCCTATCCAGCTCCCTGGGCTTGAGGCCCGATTGTGTGGGATTGTTCTTCCTTGCCCTGGAGACAGCCGGCAAGTTAGAGTTGCCGGGTCTGCTGGCCTTTGCCCCGGGTTGTCTTCTGTAGAGAGTTGGCTTTGATGTGCAAGCGAGCATCCCTTCCATCCATGGTACTTTGTGATGATTTCAGTTTCCAGAGAGCTGCCATAAAGTCACCGCTATCCTATCATTTCTCAGATGAGGAAACTGAGGCAGAGAAGTTTTAGAACGTTTTCTGAGGTCTCATGGCGAGTGTGTGGTGGATCAGGACACTGGCCTTGGGCATCCATTGTGAAGTCTGCTGGGTCCTCTAGTGTCACGCTGTCAGCAGACAGTTTTGCTGAAGACTGGCTCACCGTGGGAGAGGATGTCACCTGGGGGCCGTAGAAGAGCAAACAGTAGCCATCTCAAAGTGAATATCCATAGTTCTTTTCCTCATGTGATCCAGGAACATGCTCCTTGGTTTGTGTACTTGGGTATGCCAACTTGTCTCCTGCCGAGATCACCCCTGGGAATGCCACGCACTCTGTCCTCTGCTTATAGAGCACTTCCGCGTTTCCTTTGTGACACCAGGCTCATCTAGGTCCTAGCCCAACGGGATAGGTCTGTAGCTAGCAGAGATGAGATTCCCGTCCTCCTCAGTACTCAGGGAATAGGATCACTTCCTGTCCCCTCCTCAGGTAGCCTTGTATGTTTCAGGGGTGGTTTTCTCTTGGGTGAATGTGCCAACTTGTACTATGGTCGTAAAGGTCGATGCCTGACATGGGCCACAAGCTTCCTGACTAATAGTGGAATCACAATGGCAGAAGGCAGCAGACAGCTCTAGTTAAATGTGGGCCCTTTCCCTCTCTGTAGGTGGAGCAGGCCACATTCCAAACTTTGTACTGGCTTATTAGCATACAGTGATATTAGCATACAGGGAGGGTGGTGACTCCCAGTGGGACCAAACACTTGTGTCCTTTGGCCAATGTGTCCTCTCCCCGAGGACTGACATCACAGAATCCTATTGCAGCTGGGAAGTGGTTGCACAAAGCAGGAACCAGAATGCAAGAGTGTGTGAGATCCTCCAAACTGTGACGTTCATTCTAAATTCCCGAGACTGTCTCCCCAAATTCTGGACAGTGCGTGGGTAGGAACTGTGTCTGCCCCTACCTCTGGACCCTGCTTTCTGTCATTCCCTCCCTTCCTAATGAGACAGGCTCTCTTTATATAGCCTACCATGGTCTGGAGCTCACAATATGCTCTCCTCAGCCTCCCAAGTGCTGGGATTATGAGCATAAGCCACCACGCCTGGCTTCGGATCCGATTTTCTAAGGTTCGGTGGCTGACAGGTGACAGGAACACCCCCTTTCCCAGCTGATTACCACATTCTTAGGTTCTTTCTTCCGATCTTTTGTGAAACACTTGATCTGATTACTCCCATGCCTTGCCGGCCTGGGAGCTAATCTGCCTCTTTATGGTGGCTTAACTTGTCTTAATTGGATTCATTATGGGTTGATTTCCAAAATTGAATTTTCCAAGGGCAATTTTATCTCCAGATTCCCAGAGGAGATTTCTCACTATAGGTCCTTATGATGTAGTCAGGAAAATAGCTGAAGAGAAATACATACAAGTACCTTAGAAGATTCTGTCTCCATCGGATTTTGACCAACTGATACCATTTCTGTAGTTTCCGTGCGTGAGTGCTCCCCAGCGTGATTGTAAAGTCCTGGCACGGTCCTCCCTCTGCCCTGCCTCTCTGCACACATGTGGACACAGCCCAGGAAAACCAGGCTTATGCTTGATTGCAGTGTTTCAGGCAAAGCCAGTAGAGTTCCCATATTCCAATGGGAATTAGGAGGGAACAGGAGACCAGAGAACATCTGGAATTAATCGTGTTCACTCACCACAATGCATTTTCCTAGAGAAGGTGGCTGAGCAGAGTCCATGGGATAATGGGAAAGTGGTTCCTGCCATGGAGAGCATCCTTCACAGATAGGATTGGAGTAGGGAGGTAGGAAAGCCAGAC
This sequence comes from Myodes glareolus, assembly GCF_982192425.1. Lineage (NCBI taxonomy): Eukaryota > Metazoa > Chordata > Mammalia > Rodentia > Cricetidae > Myodes > Myodes glareolus. Next base: position 54,811,377 of record NC_142039.1, read on the forward strand.
TGGTACACCACACAGAAATGGTACCCAAATGCAAGTAGGTGAACGAGGTTGATGCTAACGCAGAGGCAACCTCAGTTTTATTCTGATTTACGCACAATAAATTGTTTGCAAGGAAAGAGACATATGATGGGGAAAGAAAACTCAGTCAAAGTACGAGAAAGTACTTGAGTCCTTTCTGTGAACCTGGAGTGCCTGGGACTTGACCTCTCGAGTTCATCTGTTAGCGCCTCTGGGTGCCGCTGTACCATTTGAAAGCCACAGCCCATTCTGTCATAGTATCTGTATGTGGAATGTGCCCACCAGACTCCTGTGTTTGAATGCTTGACCCCCAGCTAGTAGTGCTGTCCTGGAGGTCTTAGAACCTTGAGGAGGTGGAGCATCACTGGAGGAAGTGGGCTGCGGGAGGCAGGCCTTGAGGGTGATAGCTTTGCCTCTGTACCTTTCTCTACTCTCAGTTCTGCTGGGATATCAGGTGTCTCAGGCTGCACATTCCCACTCCCATGTGTAGAGCCTTTCTCTGTACCACCAGCTCACAGGAAATGACAGAGACTTATTAATTTTGAAAGCTCGGCCTATAGCTTAGGCTTGTCCCACTAGCTCTTAGAACTGAAACTAACCCATTTAGATTAATCTATGCTTTGCCTTGTGGATTTTTATCTCTCTCCCGTCCTGTACCTCCTGTTTCCTCTCCATGTCCTCTGGCATCTTTCTTATGCCAAGATTCATTTCTTCTTCTCTCTTTTCTCTCTTCCTGGAAGTCCTGCCTAACCTCTTCCTGCCTTGCTATTGGCCATTCAGCTCTTTATTAAATCAATCAGAAGGCCAGAGAGCTGCTGGCCTTCATGCTTACTCCAGCCTTGCTGGATTGAATCCTTTCAAACTATGAGCCAAAATAAATATGCTTTAGTTGTGTGTGTGTGTGTGTGTGTGTGTGTGTGTGTGTGTGTCTGTCTGTCTGTCTGTCTGTCTGTCTATGTGTGTAGGACAGAAGTCAACCTTCTTGCATGGTTTCCTCTATTGCTCTCTACCTGACTTCCTGAGATATTGTCTCTCACTGAACCTGGAGCAGCTCGTTGATTTGACTAGGCTGGTTGGCCTGTGAACTCAATGGATTTTGCCTGTTTGCCTTCCTCAGCACAACTGCCTGTTCGCTCAGCAGAGGTGCTAGTTCCAGCTCACCTAGACAAGGAATAATAGAGAGAGAGAAGCCAGGCTGTCACTAAAGCAGTGTCAGGGGGACTCTGTGTCCAGAGGGTGTGGGGATGGGGAGAGTGTGTAGTGGAGGCTCCTAACCTTTGTCAGGGTCACCAGGACAGAGTGCCATCAAATTAGATGGATGAACGTTTTGGCATTTGGTCTCAGTTGACTCTCCAGCCAGGCAGTGAGTGTGTTTGCTGTCTTTTGTGGCGATCTGAATAACTTGAAGGCCTGGGCTTGCCCTGGATTTTAGCCTCTAGGATGGGGATGATTCAGAGCAAGGCTGGACCTTCTCCTGCCTGCGAGGACAGCAGGCGAGTTCTTCAGGATTGCTCCACCCTCCCGCTGTGCTTTACATCATTCGGGCCCAGCTGCAGCAGCCTCAGCTCTTGGCCTGGTTCTCACTTCCCCACTTGGCTGTGCTTGTGGACACCCTCAGGCTGGAATCACCTTAGACGTGGGAGCAAGGCAAGTGTGTGGGGGGTGGATATTTGCTGGCGAGTACTGATCTTTTGAGCCCAGTAGGGTATATCTGGTCTACCAGCAGGTTCTTGTTTCCCTGGGTTGTGCCTAAGATGATGTGTGGTCCTGGGGCCAGGGCTAGGGCACTGGATTCCAGACTGTCTGGGATTGTAGTAGCAGTTCTTTTAAGGAAGCCACTTCTGGGTGTTGTTTTAAGGCAGTGGTTCTCAACCTGTTGGTTGCACCCCCTTTGGGGGGTCATATCAGATATTCTGCATATCAGATATTTATATTAGGATTCATAACAGTAACAACATTACAGTTATGAAGTAGCAATGGAATAACTGTATGGTTGCCGGTCCCTCTGGTACTTACTGTGGCTCAGTGAGTACCCAGCTGCTTAAACTAATCCTTTACAGATATAGCAGTCTGGTCATCAAGTTTACTGGAAGTTTCTCAGCTCTTATGGAGAACCAAGGTAAGGCTACTTATGACTTTCTGTACAATTTAAAACTCTGAGGTAAGATTAAAACGTTTTCTAGACAGTTCACATAAGTTATCACGGAAGGGACAGGAATTAAGATTTATGCTTTCAGAAACGTTGTGCGCCGGGACAGCCAGTCTCCAGCATCACCACTGTACTCTTCCAGGGTTTCTACACTTATGCAACAGGAAGAGCGAGGCCATCCAGACTTCAATAGTGTGAATCTGAGGTGGAGAGGTGAAGATGAGTTTATAGCCTTGCCTCAAGGGAAGTCAGATACATTTGAATTTGTCTGCACGAGTATTTATATATAAAATCCTTTCTCCAGATTGCTAGGTTGGGTTTTTGTAATGCTGGGGTTTGAACCTAGGGCCTTATATGATTTGGGTAAATGTTTTACCACTGAGCTACATCCCCAGTGCACTAGGCTGAGTGTTATCATCTGCATCTCAACTCCTCATGATATAGATGAGTCAATATATGATGGCTTACTCACTGCTTAGACTGCAAGACAAGCAGAATGCTGACTCTCGCGGGACTGTTTCAACCTCTCTTTGCTTCTTCAGTGCTTTTTTCCAATATATCACATACACACATTCACAAATATGCGTACACATGCCCACTCACATACACACATATCACACACACACGACACACACACAGACAACATATAACATATACACAAGTTTATAAAAATGTTTTTTTGTTTTATGTTTTGTTTTTGTTTTTTTTTTTGAGACAGGGTCTTTCTACATAACCCTGTCTGTTCTGGAACTCACTATGTAGAGCAGGCTGGCCTTGAACTCAGAGATCCACCTGCCTTTGCCTCCCAAGTGCACCACTACTCCCAGCAATGTAGACTTATAAAAGATTCTGGATCCCATGTTCAAAATGATTTGAACAGACTGAGTGGGTGAATTTATAGCATATCTATGTTATACAGAAGCAAAATCTGAAATCTCCCGTCACAAGAAATTCCCTCCCAAATACTGGGAGCAGACATAGACTCCAGCATTGAAGACCCTTCATTTGTGCTGTGGTGGACACAGAGTAGAAGCCCCAGGCTTGTGCTTCTTGCATTCCTGTTTCTTTGTCTCCTTCAAGCCCCACGAGCAAAACCTGTTCTTAGCATCAGTGCGTTTTAATAGTAACCTTGCATGCAGATGGAGGGGAGGCTACTGCCCAGGTTACCATTTAGCAGCCGTCATGCTGATGTCCTGGTAGTCATGAGTAGGTCTAATGAGACTCGAAAAGTCAATGGCTTTGTGGGCTGCCCAGAACTCTGCTGTTGTTCTCTGCTGGACGCTCGGACAACTCGAAAGAATGCAAGCATAACACGTCCAAGAATTTCTTGAAATGGTTTCACAACATTCGTGTGAAAGCTTAAGCATCAGGTTGAAGGCTTGCGCAAAGCCCAGGCCAAGTGGTTTCTTAGGAACCATTCTGGACTCACACCCTAGCCCACAGAAGTCCCAGCCCCACGAGCCTAATTCAGTGAGCTGTTTAGCAACTCTCGGCCTTCGCATCCTCGTTGTAGAATGAGGGAGGATGAGGTGGGTCATTCTGGAATTCTTTCTGACTTTTGATGTCTCTTGTCTGTGTTTATTGCTGACTGTTGAGGCTGCTATCCTGGTGGCATGGGCTGCCTACTTTCTTCCTGGGTAGGTAAATAAGGCAACTGCATTGCACATAGTAGCTGTGTGTGGTGTGTGGTGTGTGGTGCCTGTGTGTGTGTGTGAGTGTGTGTGCATGATGTATGGTGCCTGTGTGTGTGTGTGTGTGTGTGTGTGTGTGTGTGTGTGCGCGCGGTATGCTGAATTCGAGTTTTCTGATGCCATTCCTCCAGCCTTCCCCTCCAACCAATGACAGAAGTTCTTATGGAGTTCAAGTTCAGGCTGTACTTTAGAAGTGTTTAAATTGGCATAAATCCACCGTGTTGTCCCCAAAGAATAATGTGCAGGGTGTCCTGTGTGCACCTCTTGATCCTAAAAGCACATTTACCCCTTGTCACTGTCATGAGTCAAGCATGAGATCTATGGAAGAAACCCCCGTCTCTAATGATTCTTATAGAATTGCCAAAGGGCCTACTTAGAATTAAGTTTACAATATGGAATGTCCCGGCGTTTCAAGGGCTTGGCGTTTTGGTTCAGTCATCTATTCTTTCACTTCCGTATTCCACAGATAGCTGCTATGTTTTCACGTTGGGTGTAGCGCTAGGGACCGTGGGACAGAATCCCTGGGGCCCTAAGCTAGGACAGAAATAGCAACGGCTCCTTTACCTTTCTTTCCCTTTCCATATTTACCCTTTTATTTTTCTTTTAACTTTCTTCGTGTGTACACATTGTACAAAGCAACGAGGTTCCCAATGACATTTTGTTCCAGAATGTCATGTACTTGGACTGTCCTCCTTCCCATTACCGTCGTCTGTCCCTTTTCCCGTCGTATTTATTCTGTCTTCTGGATTGTCCCTCTCCTACTAGCCATGTGTGAGTGCACACACCCTTCCACGTGTGAGAGAAAATCAATATTTTTGTCTTTCTGTGTCTGGCTTATTTTGTTTAGCACAACATCCAGTTCCATCCATTCTCCTGCAAATGATGTAATTTTGTTCTCCTTGCTGGTCCCATTATTGGTATTAACCACTGTGGTGCTTCAATAGGTATGACCCCCATAGACTCATTTGTTTGAGTGCTTGGTCCATAGGGAGTGGCACTGTTAGGAGGTGTTGACCTGTTAGAGGAAGCGTGTCACTGTGGAGGTGGGCTTTGAGGTCTTTATGTCAAGCTAGGTCTAGTGTCACAATCTCCTTCTGCTGTCTGTGAGTCAAGATGCAGACTTCCTCTCCAGCACCAGGTCCACTGCTGCCCTGTTTCCCACCTTGATGATGGTGGACCGAACCTCTGAACTGCAAGCCAGTCCCAGTTAACTATTTTCCTTTCTAAGAGTTGCAATGGTCATGGTGTCTCTTCACAGCAACAGAAACCTAACTAAGACAGCCACATTTTTATATTTACCTGTTGATGGACGCTTAGGCAGGTTCTGGAATTTGGTTGTTGTGAAAGGAACTGTGGCAAGCAGGTGTGCCTATACTCTCCAGGCTGGCGTTGTGTAGAGAATGTCCAAACATGGACGAGCAGGCGTGCCTGTATTCTACAGGCTGGCATTTCATAGAGAATGTCCAAATGGAGTACACTTAAAGGATAATGCATCCTCCCCTGCTGAACTGAGTTCAGCTGAAAGTCAAGGGCATTTGGAGGACACTGATGGAGAGGTGTGACTCCAATACTATTGTCTTGGTAACAGAGACGGGCGGTACCATCCTGTGATAAGGCATCCACAGACCTTTACTCAGAAGAGCTGACCCGCCTGCTTCCTTCTCTGTGACCATCTGGGGAATCACATCTTAGCTGCTTGGTGTTTGGAACTGCCGGTGACCATCCACCAGATATGGATGCCCTGGTTTGAGTTCCTGTTGTAGAAGTGTGAGCCAAATAAACTCTTTCCTCCCCAGGTTGCTTTCTAGCCATGGAGTTTCATCCCAGCAGCAGTGGTGACCTAAGACAAGTGGGATGGGAGTTAGGAGGAAGTGAGGACATGGAGAGCAGGCGTCTGGTCTGAATCCTGGCTGGGCAGGGAGGAAAAGGCAGATGTGAGCACTTAGAGGGAGAGCAATGGTCAGAGGGACTTACACCTGTTTAAATGGTCTCTGGGAGGGATCCGGTTAAGGGGCACAGCTGACTCTGCAGGAGAAACAGGGCAACTGAGAGTGTAAGGTGGGGAAGTCACCCTGTGGTTGTATAATGTGCTCCACCCAGCGGGTATCCTTGCTTTCTGTGGCAAGGGAGGTTTCTCTTGGATCCTTCCTCCTCTTCCTCCTCCTCCTCGTCTTCCTCCTCCTCTTCTTCCTCCTCTTCCTCTTCTTCCTCTTCTTCATCCTCTTCCTCCTCTTCATCTTCTTCCTCCTCTTCATCTTCTTCCTCCTTTTCCTCTTCCTCCTCTTCCTCTTCTTCCTCCTCTTCCTCTTCTTCCTCCTCCTCCTTTTGAGAGAGGGTTTCTTTATGTATCTCTGGCTGTCCTGGAACTCACTCTGTAGACCAGGTTGGTCTCAAACTCACAGAGATCCACCTGCCTCTGCCTCCTTGAGTGCTGGAATTAAAGGTGTGTGCCACCACCGCCCAGCTTCCTGCATCGTTTCTAAGGTCCCATGTTACTGGTCTGAAAAGCCTTCACATTTCATGTGACATCTCTTTGTCTTTTGTTTTCTTTCCATAGACAGTAGTTTCTGTCACCCTTCTAATTCTTTTAAATTCAGGGTCTTTATTATAAAGCAGATGTGATTCTTCTGCAACTTGGTTAAATTATCTTGTATGTTACCCAGACATGGGAGGTGGTACTTCTAGTCTGCTTACTGTATGTCTCACATAAACTATAAAACATGCCCTTCTTCCCCAGCTCTTTTGTGGTAGGTGACATTAAAAAAAAAAAAGTCAAGTTTCTGATATATCTTCTTGGATCTCCTCTGCTTAAAACCTAAGTCCTTCTTCTTTATTTCTTTAGTTCTAGTTTCTGTTAAAAAAAAAATCTGCATCTGCTGTCTCTAGAGTTCAGCCGGTCTGTGTGATGTGTGTGTGTGTGTGTGTGTGTTGCGCATGTGCACATGCATGAGAGAGAGAGAGCAAGAGCTCATGTCATCTGAAGGGGAAATGTTCATCTTGTCAACACACATGACATTGGAAAACGAGGTTCTTCTTTGCTGGAGTAAAGTTTTCAAATTTGTGTCTCAAATTTAGGTATTTTGTTTCCAAGGGTGTCTTTTATTTTAAAAAATTATGCACCTGGTGATATTCACTCCGTCTTGTAAAATCCTTCAGACTTTAAATGGCAGTGTCTGGTATAAGGCAGCGATTGACACGCAAGTCAAGAAGATGCAGTGAGTTGCTCTTGATCCACGCTGGAAGCCGTTTCACGTCTCAGTTGGATGCTAACCCAGAGTTTTAGGAGCAGCAAGGGAAGGGGGGCTCTTGTCCCAAGACAGCTTGACTACTTCCTGCCCTCGGGGTGGAGGGGCTGTCACATGGTTACTTTCTTTTTTCTGGGACTCCAGAGTGTTCTGTGGAAGTCACATGCTGAAGTGCACTCTTCGCTCCAGGAAAGGGGAGCCCCTAGGACCCTCCCTCCCTTCCTAGTAAGCATAACACATATGGAATATCCCTTATCCAAATGCATGGGACCAGATGTGCTTCAGCTTCTGGATTTTTTCCAGTTTGGGAGTATTTACTTAGACCTAATGAGCTATCTTGGGGATGAGACCCAAGTCTAAACACAAAATTCAATTATGTTTTGTATACACCTACTACACATAGCCTGTTAGTGACGTTTGCAGTATTTTAAATAGTTCTGTGTACGAGACAACGTTGCCCGGGATGGAATTTTCTGCTTGTGATATCATGTCAGCTCTCACGGCTTCGGATTTTTGCAGTGTTTCAAACTAGGAATGTTCGGCTGTGCTTATAAACCGAGGAAAGTTGTCATGGTGATGAGAAATGTAGGTCAGTTCTGGAGAAAACTGACCTCCTACCCCCATGCCAAACACCTGTTCTAGGTAGCTCAAAGATGCCCTGGACTTTTATGGGCACAGTGCTGTGCCAGCTGGGTTTTCAGTAGTGGGCCTCTCAGCAGCTATGACATAGGGACAGGCCCGCGTGGCATCTCCGTGCGTGCTGTTGGAAGAAAAGAGGGTCCTGTGTCTGCTTCAGAAGGGGGCGTCGTCAACAGATACCATTGCTGAAATGAAGGAAGTTCGTTTGTTGACGGATTGCGATGGCTCTTTTGCTGGCTTTTTTCTTCCTGTACCGCACGCACCTGGCATCCTTGCTACTAGGCATCGCGGTGGAGGAGAAAAGAGCTCTTGGGTGTGTGGCATTCTCAGGCACTTAGTAGAATCAGTTGTTACAACATTTGGCTTTTTCTGCTGGACTGGGCTGCGGGGAGGGCTGTGCTGTCTTCACACTCAACGGGCTTTCTTCTGCTTTCAGCTCCAATTCCATCTTAAGTGATTAAGGGGATAAATGGAGGCCGTGGGGCAGGATGATTTCCCTTAACTGTCTTCCCATGACCTACCGTGTCTGCTGCTGGCAGGACTGTGTGGAGAGCTTAACTTTCGGTTGTGTCTTTTGCCTTTCAAAAAAAAAAAAGTCTATTTACGGAGGGGGAGGACACGGCTGAAAAAATACTTGTACATAAAACAGCTGTTAAGCAAATCTCCACACACGGAGATCAAGAGAACGTGAAGAAATATGTCCTTCTGAGGACCCTTTTAGCAACTTGGAGCCTCCTAAAGAGAATGAATAGAGGCCCGCTACAAGTTTTTGGTAACTTAGTTACTGAAAAATACATTGAGCTCCTTAGAGCTCCTTAACCTTTATTGAAAACGAAAAAAAAAAAAAACCACCAACTCTGAGTTCTAGTGTAGTAGTGGGGGGAGCTAAAGAAACTGCAGAATGTGTCTCTGCCCTTTGATTAACTGTGTGCCCTGAATAGTCTCAAAAAAGAAAAAAAAATGCTCAAGGCAGAAGTCAAAGCATTCCCAGCAGAGGCCTTTGGTTCTCCAAACTCCACGGATGATTAGAAAAGATCACTGTTCTCCTCTCTTCCCTGTTCCCCCCTGTGGCCAGCTGTAGTGGGGACAGTGTGCTCAGTGGCATTCCAGAAAGCTCAATGCTGTCCCCGGGGAGCGCCCCTGAACGCACCTCTCTTGCACCCTGCGAGGAACACCTGGGACAGTGTATTGCCTGAGATACCTTGTGTGGGCGGGGGTCTTGTTTCTAAAGTATGAAGTCCCTTGTAAAAGTTCATGGTCACACTTAGAGATTCTGGTCGTGTGCTACAGATGTTTTATAGTTTACTTCCAAACAGCTGTTTTTCCCTTCTTTGGTGTGTTTTTCTTTTCCTTTTCAATAAAATCCTTCCAGAAATCATTGACCTCCCATCCTTGGCAGAGCGCTTCACAGAAGCCCTCAGGTTCCAAGTCGTGAGATACCCCCACTAGCACCTGTTACTGTCAGCCGTCAACTGGGCGGGTTGCTGTTTGAAGAGCTAGGGGTGCACGTGTACCAACATTGGAGACGCCACCACCCAGAACACGAGCAGAGCCGCCCCTTCGTGCAGGTTCACGAGACAGTGTAAACAGCGGCGGTCTCTGAAAGCTGTGCTCAGAATGAATGACTAGATCACTCAGCGTATCAGGTAGCTGAGCAGGGGGTTGGTGCTGGGTTTAAAGGAAGCAGGTTTGTATGGGGACCCTCGGTCTGGCATTCCTTCACCTTCAGCCTTTGCCAGCAGCTAGCTGTCAGAGTCCCTGACCTTCAGAGGTATGAAACAGGAGGAGGAATTAAGAGCCAGAGATAATCCTTAAATCTTGTTAATGCTTTTCACATCCTTGGCCCGCCTAGGATCATTTTCTCCAGAGCTGCCCCATGAAGCTAAATGACTAGTTTTTAAATGCAGTCTCCACTCAATGGGGTGGGGGGGTGGGGGGGAGCAGGGTCGAAGAAAAAGTCCAATCATGGAGGAAGAGATGGACCAAGGTGGAGAAAGACTTCCTGGAATAAATGTCTGTCAACTCTGAAAGAGGGGGCATGTGTCTGCGCGTCCCTTGGCCAGTTGTACAGGCGCACCATCTGCGCAGCAAACGTGAACGGAGGAGCCCAGAAGTGAGTCAGCGTCCGAGCCGACGTTACACCTCTCAAGCAGCTATCAAGTATTTAGGGATGAAGGGCTGCAAAGCCACGAGAGTGAAAACAATCTATAAAGGCGGGTTTGGCCCGCTCTCAAAAATCTTAGACAGTTGCAACACAGCCCTTGGCTCCGGTGCTGGATTTTTCCCATTCATGCGCTCTTTTGACAGATGAATTGTTGCAGACTGGGAAAAAGCTCTGCAAGGAATCCGTTCTGCTCCTCTCTCTGAGCAGGGCTCCCTCCATGGCTCGCAGCCTTCCGGCTAGCAAACCCAAGTGCCCTGCCTTCTGAGTCATTCGCCGCTTGGCCACGCCTCAGCTTCAGCAGCCCTGTCTCGAGAGGCCTAGGTCACACTGAGGGTCTAGTGTGTGTTTGAATTAAGCTGGAATAAGCCCTCCATTTGCTAAATCCTGGGTATTGGCATAAGTCTTCTGGGATTTGTATTTCTTAATTCTTATGGAATGCTTGTTACTTTCATTATAGCAGTAAGTTGTGTTATTTTTTATGTTTTACTCAGAAGCCCACGAAATGACTTGCCCTTGATATATCTTTTCTCAAACTAGCCTTCCTTCTTGCTGATAAGTGAATTTATATTCATATCTGGCAAGATTGAGCCACCTTCTGGATTGCTGGCTGGTAGATTCCTGTTACTGTTTTGTTTTGTTTGTTTTTTGAGACAGAAACCCACCACATGATCCCAGGCTGCCCTTAGCTCAACACCATCCATCGTAGTGGGGGGGGGGCACATGGGGGAACAAAACTTCTCACTTCATAGCCCAGACATGGAAGTGAAGACGGGGACAGGGCTGGGGTCCCTTAATTATCTTTGAGGGCATGTTCCACTGAGTTGACTTCCTACTGGGCCCTTCCTTTTAGAGGTTTCACCAACCAGTGCTACCACATGGAGGCCACAGAGGTCTTTGAGTGACATTTAAGATCCACGGTGTAGCAGGGGCATAGATCAGCTTACCCAGCTGGACTCTAGATAGTGAGCAACTCCTGTGTCAAAGGTGAAACACAAGTGTGTGCTGCTGCACACCGATGCGAAGCTGAGAGAACAATTAGCCACTGTCAGTGTATCTTTCGAACAACTGTAAACCCTTTATATGCCTTTAAGCAGCCACCGAAGATCAAAAACTAAGCTGGGTAGTCTCAAGGTTGCACATGACACCCTGTGAATCCCAACACCGAGTATATGCTGGAGTGTATTTTCAGCAACACATAAAAGTTAGGAATTCTTCCTACTTGGGCAAATGTTCACTGTAAATTATGGGTGATGGCAGTGCTTGTCTTCACTAAAAAACAGCTAAGAATGTTATTTGGTTTTCTCATTTAAGCTTATTAACATATACCCCAATCTTGCTGACATGTACCCCTACCATATTAACACACATCCCAACCAAAACTATTCTGTATGAAATTAATTCTAGTATGTGTGTGTGTGTGTGTGTGTGGTACATGTTATTAGTCACTGTCACCATACTGGGCAGTAGGTCTAAAGGCCTGAGCAACTGGACGTTCGATAGTGCTGAGATGTGCGCATCCTGTTCAGCATCTCCCGACCTGTCCGGTAACCAACCAAGGTGGATAGAGAGTTTCTCTATGACCTTTGTTACACAGCAAGACAGCAGGAACGTTGCAGTAACATGTATTTCGACTTTGTGGCTGACTTGGGAAGGGGATGGCTCTGACCTACCTTGAGGAGAAAATGCGAGGCGAAGGACACAAGAACAGACGTTCAGAGAGTCTTTGCGTCTAAGGCTCTTCCTTAGGGGTGTCCATTGTTTGAACCCCAGCACAGGATAGAGTTCATTTTGACACTGAGCTGGGAACTGAGTCAACTGTGATAAAACCACCCACATTCAGGGTCTCCAGGGAGTCACTGTAAACACATAGCCGATTGTGAGCCCCAGCTGGGAGATGACTCTCATGAGGCTTGTGGAGAGGAAATTTCCTAGTGTTGTGAAAGATAAAACTCTATGATCTGACTGCTTATTAAAGAAAAAGTATAGCTGGGAAGACAGTGGAAAGAAGAATGAGCCCCATGAGCCTCATGGATCCATGAGTGGTTCTCATGGATCTCTGAACTGAAACTGTGGTTGGTGTTGAGAGACAGGCAGGTGGACAGGCTGGCAGGTGCCCCAGATCTCCTGGCGATGGGCCACTTGTTCCTAAGCAGCCAGTTCCAAAACATTCTGACCCAGCGTCCATGGGGTTAATCTTCATCATCCATCTTGTGGGAGACCTTAGGGGACTCTTCCTGACTAACCTTTTACAAATGATGCTCCTGTCTTTCCAAGATAAAGAAGGTTCTTGGGGTGTCTTTGAGCCTGAGCAACCCACAGGAAGGCTGTAGAACCTGGCTGCTTTTCACACTGTCCACCCGCCACGGGCCAGGGCTGTGGGACTAAATGGTATCCTGTGTCTGAGACCCATGTCCCTGTCTTCCTACCCCTTCCACTTTGTGGGAATTTATCTAGCGTGGGGCAGGAAGGACAAGTGGACAGTTGCCATTTGACAGTCACTTTGGGGTTCTTGGGACCTTTGTAGTACCTTTTGGGGTCACATGACCCTTTCCTAAGAAGGTTGAGAATCCAATCCGTGTTCTAAGTAATAGAAGTTCACTTAGCTCAAGTTTTAGAGGCTAGAAGTCAAAGATTGGGTGGCTTCATAGACTCAGCCTTTAGTGAGGGCCTCCTTGGCTGAGTAGCATGATGGAACATGTAGGAAAGAGATCACCTGGTGTGGAAAGAACTCAGAACACAGGAAAAGACAGTCTCATGTTACAACTTCCTCTCAGTAGGACTAGCAGACCCCATAAGAACTACCTATCCTTTCTGAGGGCCGCGCACTCAACCACTTCCTACTAGGCCCCGCCCTTTCAAGGTCCTATCACCCTTCTACATTCTCATGCTGAGAATTACCAACACATTACCCTTTGGAGGAGAAACCACCCCCAAACCATAGCCAGATGCCTGGACTTTCAGGCACCTAGTCCAGGCCGACATATGCTACTTTCAAGGTTGTTTTAGTGTATCCATCTAACAGTTTCATTCTTGAGCACATGCTTTAAATGTCAGTAATCCCCTCTACCCTATTCTCCGTGACTTTCTGAGCAAACAGCCACACCCACCTTTCTGCCCTCTGATTGTTGTGTGCACTGTAGATGTCCCCCAAGGCTCTCAGACAGGGTCTGAAAACATACTGCGTGTCGTCTCAGCTCTGCCTGAGGATGCGACTCATCTGCTGGGCCCCATACTCAGGTTGTCCTGCTCTGTCTGGTGTCAGAGAAAGAGAGAAGGGAGATACACTTGGTCCAGCCTATGCTCTATCAAATCTGCTTCCTGGGGGCGGGGGAGCGACTTTTGAAAGTCGAAATGTTGGCCTCTGGTTCTCTTATTATGCTTCGGTGATGTCTTTCGATATTGGCCTACTTCATATATCATAGTCTACACAGAAGAAAGTCATAGATGTCATAGAGTACATAGAAGAAAGTCATAGGGCAAAGAGAAGAGTAGCAGGGGCCTTGGGAAATAATGCACCATTTGATAATTCCCAATCATTCTGCCACAGTCACAACAGTCCTAGATCAGGTCGCTGCCAAGAGGAGATGGGGAAATGAGATGCAGAGTTGCAGCAGCCATCACACTTACCCAAGGTCTAGGGGTGGGGAAGGATTTGGACATGGGCTGGTACCGTTGTGCCTTCATTGTGTGAAGAGAACCAGCTGCAGTGTTTAGCTCAGGCAAGACCTTCCCTACTATAGAGAAAGTTCTCTGTACCTTGGGATCCCCATACTGCCTAGGAGATTATAAGGATCCCTTCTGAAAACCTTTGTGGTTTTTTTATTTGGTTTTGCACTCTTTATTAAACTGCAAAATAGAACAATAGTTGCTATCTTAAAGTAAAAAAACCTACTGAACCATCTCTCTGTCAGTGGATAAAACATCTATTGTGTGCAGTGAACTTGCAATTCTCCATGTCTGTAACCTTCCATGAGGAGAAACACCAAGATGGGTGGTTTTACTTTATACCTAGCCTACGATGCCAATAGTAGAGCTGCAGAGGTCACCAAGGAGGGAAATCAGAGTCAGAGGTAAGTCTTAATAAGAGTTGATTTAGGCAGATAATTTAAAGCAGCAATTTTGAACCTGTGGGTCATGACCCCTTTAGAGGTTAAACTACCCTTTCCTAGGGGTTTCCTATCAGATAGCCTGAATACCAGACATTTTATAAATTATGACTCACAGCAGTCACAAAATTACAGTTATGAAGTAGCCACGAAAATAATTTTATGTTTGGGGATCTTCACAACACGAGGACCTGTATTAAAGGATTGCACCATTAGGAAGGGTTGAGAACCACTCAGCGGAAGGATGTGTTTGGCAGGGCTAGGGGCTGCAGCAATCGGAGTAGATGAAAATAATGAAGCCACAGGGTGAAAATCAGCTCTGTCATACAGAGATCTCTACCCCAGAGGGACAAGGCCAGACAAACAGGCCAGGTCCAGGATACACAAGGCCAGTTAGAGGCCATTTAGAGGCAACCTTCCTATTGATGACAACACATTGAGGCAATCTGATCAGGAGTAGTGTTATCAGCCTGTGCCCTCTGACTCTGTGAGGCAGTTGGGTGAAACAGAAACTGGTGATGAGAAGCCATTCTGTAATTAGCAAAGAGATGAAGGCCTGGGTGAAGGCAGCAGAGGCGCAGATGGAGAGCAGGAGGCACGGGAATAGTATAGGAGGAGATTCAATTCCAGTTACTTTGCGCTGAACCAGAACCAGAGGGTAACGGTAGATAGCGAGGTGTCAAGGATGACTCCCAGGCACAGATCTTAAAAATTTTGGTGGATGGGTAACTCCTGATGGCTTAGCAGGGCTTCTTAACCTTTCTAATGCTGCAGCCCTGTAATTCAGTTCCTCATCTTGTGGTGACCTCCGAACATAAAAGGTTTTTCCTTGCTACTTCATCAAGTGTGTAACTTGCCACTGATATAAATCATAATGTAGATATCTGATTATAGAGGTCATCTGATATGTGACCCCTGTGAAGAGGCCATGACCCACAGGTTGAGAAGTGCTGGCTTAGAGAATGAGGGGAAAACATAGATTTGTAGAAGAGACAGTTTGCTGAATTGGAGGAAACCTTGGAACCCATTAGGTAGGCAACTGGAATCAAAGCTGGAATTTTCAAGAAAGGTCAAGACTAGGACTGAAGGACTACAGCCTAGATTGATGCCTATATTGATACATAACTTAATAAACAGCAATAGAATTTCCCCGAAGAGTATCTAAGGTTAAAAAGAAGATAGTTATTGGGATAGATTAAGCAGCAGGGAGTTAGTGGAGAGGACTGTGGGAAGAAGGGGAAATTGAAAGAGTGAAGGCCAGTGGAGGTGGAGTCGCCAATATGCTGTTCTGTAGAGAGGTCTAAAACAGCAGAGAACTCCATCTTTGGAGAGAGAGAGAGAGACAGAGACAGACACAGAGAGAGAGAGAGACAGAGAGAGCCACCCACCCATTCATCCATCCATGGTGGTGCAGGGGAGAGATGTCGTGACAGAGTTGGGGTGAAGTCAGAAGCAACCACAGAGCTGAGAAAGGTTGGGACAAGATGCAAACATGATTCTTTCTCTATCCCACGTTGTTTTTTTAAGGCCTGCTAAGTGGCATCCTCTCTCTCTCTCTCTCATGCAAAAGAATGCTGAAGTTAAACTAAGATCAATCTTTGATGCTGGAGATTGAACAAATCCTACCCAGATTCTTACCAGATTTAAAAAAAAAAAAGAACATTCTAGGTAGAGGAAAATTATCTGTATGTCTCCAGTGTCCTGATTCTTAGGAAATCTAGACTTCCGTGTGGTGGAGTTATTTTGTCAGAAAAAGCAATACTTAGCAAATAATGTGATATTTTTCCTCATTATTGTTTTAGCGTAACTGAACCCTGCACTGCTAGTAAAGTCCACACATGGGGTTTTAGCTCTGTCCCACATAAGATCTGATCTATAAGCAAACTAACGCAGGCTTTAAAAACAGATAAAGTTGCCAGATTCACATAGAACGGCATCTTCACATTTTAAATTAGTGAAATCATTTGGGAAATAGTGGTCATACTTAGAGGTACCAAAATCTGTCTGGGCAATTGGTTCTGTTTTAACTATATCGACACAGCCTTCAGCTCAGAAAAAGAACCTAAGGGTTGTTTTGTTTGATTTAATTTTTTCCTTTTTTGTCGTGGGAGTTGGAGTTTATTGTTTCTGTCAACTTAGATATAAAATTCTGAGGGTAAGCCTCTTCGTTAGTCCTACCTCTTCATGGTAAACGTCCTTGTAGGAAAGCCAGTCCAAAGCTGAGAAGCTAAAGCAACAGGAAATTTTGCAGTAACCACAACAAATATACATCGTCACACTCTTTGTGAGGTGACATACTGGAAATTCCAGGTGGTGCTTATTTTTAAACGTATGCTCTATTTAATGTGTCCCTAAGTTCCCAGTCTCCAAAATAAATCTAGTGTGGGCAGCACCCCATCTTCCATCTCCCATGCAGAATGTGGGCTGTTAGAAATCCCAAGAAACTGAGTGTTACAATCATTCCAACTTTGTCTTGGCCTTTAATGCCAAGGAGTGGATCGTCTAGTAGGTGATGTGTTTTAATCTTACCAAGCACCTAAGAATTCATTGAGTAAGAAGTTAGGGTTAGCAACCGACCTTGGCAAACTGAGGCTTTATAACTTCTGTCAATGTGAAATTGAGTTGTCGATGAGGAACCAGGAGTGGGTGTTGAGAAGGAGCATAAGCCATCACCCTGCAAATGGGGACGTGTCGTTGCGAAGCTGTTCTTGTTGGACGTTATTCACGAGTGTACCTTTGATTTATTTTTCTCCATGGGTCTGTAAATCTCTTTCTTGGATTGCAGATTGTATGAGTAGTAAGTTCCATGTGCCTGGTGATGGCTGGATTCCTCTCTTAGGCTTCAACTTTATTAAATACAGCAACAAAATGTTAGAGGCATCAACATAAAAAGATATTTTAGATTCTGTGTCATTTTACATGTATTTCTCTTCTTCCTTCCTTTCTTTCTTTCTTTCTTCTTTTTTTCTTTTTTCTTCCTTCCTTTCTTCCTTTCTTCCTTCTTTTCTTCCTTTCTTCCTTTCTAACTAAGTGGCCTTCTCTGAGAGGGTTAGTCCCATCACAATGTGATAAGAAATACAGATGCTAGCACCTAAGTGGAGGTGACCATTGGTCATCTTTCTCTGTGTGTGGGTAGCTTCTGCATGTAATTGTGTTATGGATCTTCTGCTTCTATTATTTGCTCCTCCTCCCCAAGTTAACATGAATGTGGAATTCTCGATCACCTGAGTTGTGGACTTAACTCGTTGACTTGTTTGTTTGTGTGAAGTACAGAGAAGTGCAAGGCTTGAATTTACTAATGGCAAAAATCATCTTATATTTTAACCTAAGAATGTGTTACTGTAGGGTTCATTACATTTGTGGTCTTAACATGTGAGGGGTCATAGGCCATGTATACCTGTAGGTTAAGTAGCCGTATCTGTGTCGTGCATGCATCGTGGAATAGAAGCAGCTACAAGACCAGAAGATTCTGGACCTGCAGGGTTCTCCTGGATAACCTGGGCCACCTTCCTTAGGTCAAGTCCGTGAGAAGCCCAGAGCCTCTTCTAGTTTGTGCTGCATGGGCACACTTCTGTGCGGTGCTCTTTCTGGTGTAGCTGGAATAGTTGTCTCCACAAACTTCCTACATTATTGTCATGAATGAGCAAAATACCCTAGGACCCAAGCTTATAGGTTCCTAGCCATTTATCGTTCCTATTCCTCAAGCCCACTCATTCAAGCCCACACATTCTCCCACTCATCTCAAGGGTGCTCCTTAGGTGCTCCACAGTCACCCACCGGGCGCTGCTGTGCACATGGATGATCACAGGACAGACAGATCATCCACCTGTTAGTGGGACATACTTCGAAACGGTCTTTGAGTTTCTGAACCATGCGGTAGCATAAGGAAAATGCCGCAAATGAAGTCTCTTATGTTCAGGCTTTATAGTAACTCATGTAGGAACCAGAGGAATCTGTGCTAGGGTTGGAGGTGACTTTATTCCACAGACTCTGTGGCTAGATGCCTGGGAAACACAGGGAAACTGGGAACGTGGTCACCAGTGGGCCCTTTTGGCAGGCAGAGGGGATTGAATCATCTCATTACCTCATTTTTAATTATTACCTCTTGACCTCATTCACTCACTCTCCCTCACCACATCGTGTACTGATTTTAATTGGTCAGTAGCCGAAGAGTAACAAGCTTACTCGAACTTTCCAACACAGCTCAGGAAAACTTGGGCTACTGCGGATTCCAAGGTTTTGGATGGCAAAATCTGGCAAGGACTCCAAAGCAGGCGGAGAGCAGAGGGTGGCTCGCTCAACAGAATAACCTCATTTAAGGTTCAAGAGCCAAGCTCGTTTGCTAAAATTACTACACTCACTTCTCAATTATGCATTTCAAGGATTATTTATGTTGCGGATTGTCAATGATCACCCTGCCTCAGCCAACCAAAGCAGGGGATGGAGTCAGATGCTAAATCAGTAATTGTGTATAAAGTAGGGTTCAGAGAACCGCTAATAACTTGGATTATTCATTGGGGAAGGCCTGTTGAAATTATTGAAGACATTAATGTTGACTTTTTTTTTGCTCTGAAAATAGGGCTGCTTAATTTTCGATGATCATGATTGTGCAAGTTGCCTGCCTTCTCTGCCTCAGAGTCTCCCTGTATTTATATATACATATATATCTTTATATAAATATATATGTATATATGTAATTATATATGTGTATATATGTAATTATACTATATTAGGGCTATCCCAAGATAAATCTTAAGGTCTCCTCCAATGCTGACATCCTATAAATACAGGACTGTTACCTTAAAAGGCCGATGGTAATATAAAGAAATGGCCAAATAATCTTGATCAGGATAGCTTAATAAGCAAACATCTGTGATCTTCAGTCATAAAGTACCACAAATCTGTGCTGACTTCTGTTATGTGCATACTGTTTTTTTGTTATTTGTTAGGTTGGTTACTTTGGCTTGGTCTTTTAAGAATCTGTAATATTTAAAAGTCATGTCATCTTAGAATGTTTATACTGGAAAGATTTTTGGTTCTTCTCGGCCTTGTTAGCTTTTGAGTTTGTTCTCTTACATAGATATCTTGTACCTGCTTAAGGAACCGATTGCTTATTGATTAATGGATGATGCTGAAGGGTCTGGTGTTGATAATGAATCACTGAATCACTGAAACTCCTGATCTGCTATAGTTTGGACTTTAAATGTACCCCAAAAGCCTGTGTGTTAAAGGCATTTCTGCCAGGCCAGTGCTGTTGGGGAGTAATGGGTACTTTAAGAGGCTGGGTCTTGTGAGAGGTTTTAGGTCATTAGGGGTATGCCCTTTGGGATAGTGGGGCCCTGATTCCTCCTATTCCTTGTTCTGGCTCCTTGCTCCTATTCATGCTTCCTGTTCAAAGTAATGGCTCAATAGAAAATGCCCCTTCCCCAAACCCCTCAGTCCCCAAATCCCTTTTCTCTTTCTAAGTTAATTATCTCAGTTATTTTTTATCATATAACAAAAAGCTGGCTAGTGCATAATGTGTAACATGAGGGGCCGGCTTGTTGGGGTTTCTGTCCCGCCCGGTACCCCACAACCGGCAAACCCCAAAGAAAATCACACACAAAACTCCATAAGATTATAAACTGATTGGCCCTTAGCTCTGGCTACTTATTAGCTCTTATAACATATATTACCCCATTATCCTTATCTATGTTAGCACATGGCTCCATACCTTTCTCAGCTGGGCAAGTTACATGCTGCCTCTTCGGTGGTCTGCGCAGGAGTGGCAGAGGAACCTCCCTCCTCTGTAGCCTTATTCTATTCTCATTGCATCACCTCTACTTCCTGTCTGGTTGACCCGCCTATACTTCCTGCCTGGCCAATCAGTGTTTTATTAAAATACATGATTGACAGAATACAGATAATTCTTCCACACCATTTTTCTCTTTTTTCTTTTAAACAAAGGAAAATACCCATAGTCCATTTGTTGGGAATGTGGGCATAGTATTTTAGGCTACTTCCTGCTGGTTGGGGGCGCTGATAATCTTATGGGGACCTAAAGAAAATTTAGAATTATCATCAAGTCCTGACTGGAGTATCCTGTGAGTCTTGATCATCTCAGGCAGCAGTCTTGAACCTGTTCTGGATGAAGAACTCAGACATCTGGGCCATCTATTCCTGTCGGAGATTTTTTAGGTGGCCTCCCTTGGTCAAAGGTGATTTTTCTTAACTCTGAATAAATCCAGAGCCTCTCGTTTTCTGTGGAAACAAAAGTAGAATCTCTTCTCCAAAGTAGTATACCTTTTGACTTCAATTTTGAAGCCAAGGTATTTTTAAAATATCTATATTGGATTAATTTAGCAGCATTTATAAACAAAAGTCTTTTAGCAGCTGTTGCTCCTTCCTCAACAATCAAATAATTTAAAGAGAGCATAATAACATACAGTATCAAGATTCTCTTTGTATTTTCCATCTTTGTGTGGCTTTACTTTAACCTCTATTTCTTTTATTTTTACTTTTATTTTTTGAGACAGTTTCTCTGTATATCTTTGTTTTGGAATAACACTGTAGACCAGGCTGTCCTTGAACTCATAGAGATCCTTCTGTCTCTGCCTCCCCAGTACTGGGCTCAAAGGTGTTAGCTACCATACCTTGAACTCATAGAGATCCACGTGTCTCTGCTTCCCCAGTGCTAGGATTAAAGGTGTATGCTACCACACTTTGAACTCAGAGATCTGTCTGTCTCTGCCTCCCAGGCATTGGGATTAAAGGTGTGTGCTACCACACCTTGAAGTCACAGAGGTCAACTACCTCTGTCCCTTAAAGTCTCAGAGGTCAATGTACCTCTGCCTCCCAGGCATTGGGATTAAAGGTGTGTTCTACCACACCCAACTGCTCTCTTTCTTCCCTTTTTACCCTAAGAACTTTAACCTTTAACCCGCATGGTATTTTTAACACATAGTAAACCATTTAGAGGTTTTTTTTCATCTTTGAATCTCTCTTTACTTCTGACCCCCACGAGTCAAAAACCCGTGACTTTGACGGCTGGATCTAGACCATTTCTTAGATTTCCAGCCTCATGGCAGAGGTACTGCCAGAGCCATTTTTACTGCCACAATTCTGTGGCATTTTAAGGTCCTTGCTAGCAAGCAAGTTGGAGCATTCTGCTCACAGACCACATTCAGTCGGAACGCCTGCCTGAAAGAGTCAGAGTTTGTCCTGGCAGGACAGCCCAGAAAGCCGGCATTTTAAAATAGCGCAGCTTTTTTCCTGCTACGACTGACAATCGAAAAGCATGCGTTCAGCTTTTCAACATTATTTAAGTGTTTTGTGGCAGGACCTCTTAAAAGGAGCTACAGAGTTTTGCAGCTAAAGCTGAGTCAGGAAGCCTCTCTTAGATGAGAGCATTTGCTTGCCTCTAGCAAGCCGAGCAGACCTGAGAAATTGCTGCTACCAAGAAACCATGCTTTACTCTATTCTTTTTCAAGCTTTCTCAGGCTTTCTGTGGATTCAGTTATCCACGTCTGGGAGCCATATGTAACATGAGGGCCGGCTTGTTGGGGTTTCTGTCCCTCCCAGTACCCCAACAGCCAGCAAGCAACAAAGAAAATCACACATAGGACTCCATAGGATTATAAAGCTGATTGGCCCATTAGGTCAGGCTTCTTATTAGTCCTTGTAACTTATATCAATCCATTATCATTATCTATGTTAGCCATTAATGGCTCAGTACCTTTCTCAGTGTGACAGCTTACATGTTGCCTCTTCAGTGGTCTGCGCAGGAATGGCAGAGGAACCCCTGCTTCCCAGAATTCTCCTGTTCTCATTGCATCACCTCTACTTCCTGTCTGGTTTTTCCGCCTATACTGCCTGCCTGGCCAATCAGCGTTTTATTAAAATATGATTGACAGAATACAGACAATTTTCCCGCATCAATAATGCATAGTGAATGTTTCGTAAGTTTTTATGACCACCAATTTTCTGTTATCTTGTGTCAGTGTATCTTCTTCCAGCCAATATATGGATTTTATTGCAATAAAGAAAAGAGTACTTGAGAGCATACGTATGAAAGTCTACATGTTTTATTTGAAAGCTCCCACTTGGTAGGTAGCGTCATTCCTCCTTAAACCCCTTTTCATTCATAATCAGATTTACAGGGACATTTCATCTTAGATTCTCAACTATAAAATGGGGCAACCCTGCTCTTCCTTACTTCCTCACCAGTAACAGATACGAAGAGAATAAATACAAGTGCTTCTTGAATTTTTAAGGGAAGTTTAAATACACATTTGGAAAATTGCCTTGTAGAGCTAAATATTTCCAGTACAAAATTTCATACATAGTCAATAATGTCCGTGAAACGCCTCACTTGATCTCATGCTCCCCTATGGACTGGTGTCTGTCTCCGTAGCTTGTATGTCCTCTAAAATTCAAACAGTTTTCCTCCATTGCCCACAGAGGCCTGGAAGCCAGGTCTAAACCATATTAGGTGGCAGGATCATTTTTGTCTTTATTATGCAGTAGCTTCTCTTAATATTTACAGGCACGGTTTTCCTTCCTCTAGAGCGGTGGTTCTCAACCTTTGTAATGTTGTGCCCCTTTAATGCAGGTTCTCGTGTTGTGGTGACCCCCGACCACACAATTATTTAATTGTTGGTTCATAATTGTAACTTGGCTGCTGCTCTGACTGTAACGCCTGTGTGTGCCGAGGGGTCGCAACTCATAGGTTGAGAACCCTGCTCTAGAGGTTAGATTTGTGCACTTACTTTTGGGAATTAGTTACACTCTATTTTTATCATACCACTTTATGTTCCTGTGTAGGAGCATAGCGGGAATGCTCATGGGAGAGTCTTTATTCTCCAAACCCACTGACCACATTGCTCAAGAAATAGTCCTTACTATAAGCAAATCACACTCAGCCTCATTTTCAAGTTTCAATGATTCTTTAGCTGAGAACAAGAGTGGTCACTCCAGGGTAGCTATGAAACAGTAAATGAGAGAAGGCTACAAGTCCTTGACCCTGGCAGTCAGCTGAGCTGGTCAGTCCCCAGATCTGCTTCAGTTTTGTGGAAAAGGGTAAGCATTGGCCTCAGGTCCGAGGGAGTTGTCTGTGAGCTTTTCAGAATTGAGACTGTTCTCATCTGGCCCCTTACTTTGGGAGAAGAAATGTATCACATTTCTGGAATGCAGTAATCAAGTCAAAGATGATGAGGCAAAATATTTCTAGCTGGATGATTCCTCCTGTGCACATGAATGATATCCCTTTGGCTGCTAAGCATTCACTTTTTAATAGAGTATTTATTAACTTAAACCATACCCTCTTAAAACTTTCTTGCAAACGTTCCAAATGGCTCTGTTTATTGTTTTCTCGAAGACCAGCCCTCTTATTTTTGGCATTGCCTGATAGCATTGGACTTCAACCCAACCCTTCATCGCTGAGCAGTGACGCAGTGAGAAACTCGATAGAGGAGCACCTGTGAGGAGTGACGCGTGGTTGCTTGGGTGGGCGCTACAGGGCCGCCTGTGAGGCAGTCCTCAGGAGCAAACCCAGGTGAGCAGGGCAGAGGAAGTCCTGTCTGTCTGCTCGGCGCAGAGCTCTGAGATCTGAAGTGATCACGCGGTGTGGCCCAGGACAATTGCGTGCTGCCAAGTCGTGCTTCCCTGCCAGCCCTGCTGTTCTCAGTGACCTCAGGGGCCCTCATTGACACAGTGCAGGGATTGAAGAGGTCTGTCTAGATAATAGGGCTGTGTAGCATCGGAGGAGATTTTTCAACTCCGGGTGGAGGTGATGTGTGCCAGACTGGGGTGGGTGGGAGGAAGTAATGTGGACACAGACGTCGTCTGTGCCTCTGTGGGTTCTGTAGAGAGTCTGGGCATGGGTGCCCGTCAGGACTGAGTGGGCTTCTGATCTCCTTCTTGACAGAAGCAATTGTCTGCTTGTTGGATGTCAAGGATTGTGGGAGTGGCGATGGTTCAATACCAAAGGTAATCAGTATGATCAGTTTGATGTTGATTAGAGAGATAGATTTGTCCCCAAATGTGTAGAAGACCTTCTGTTAGGGTGACACGGTACGTCCTTCACGAGCCTGAAGCTCAGAGGGCAAATGCCTCATTAACTTCTGGATACATAGGCAGTGAAAGTGTTTGGTGGGCTCTCCCAGAGCACGCTCGCGTGCTCGCTCTCTCTCTCTCTCTCTCTCTCTCTCTCTCTCTCTCTCTCTCTGTGTGTGTGTGTGTGTGTGAGTGTGGTATGTGTGGGTGTGGCCCTGATGTGAGCCAGTCCATTTACTGCCTGCATTCACTTCATCCCTTTCCATTAGTCATGAAAGAAAAAGTTCCCTTGTTTCATGACAATTCAGATTCAAAGGGAAAGTGGAAGTGATCACGTTACTGAATCAAGTAGAGGAAGCGTCAAATCCCTCTGGGTCGTCAACTCTGATTATGCAGCGGAGAACAGAACAAACAGGTATGGCCTGCAGTGTCATATACTGGACCTTTACTCGGAGACTCTGGGCGGCCCCAAGTGTCATCCCCCCGCCCCGGGATCTGTTGGACATGGTTGTGATGTTGGTTTACGAGGTTTTGATAAGTCACTCAGAGTCAGTATGCAGGCACAGTTATCCTGGGCTGGTGACAGAGAGTTAGACCAGTGTATCAGCTTATACCATAACCCATTGGTAACAGAGAAACAAGGCAAGCGTCTGACCCAAAGAGAAGGATACTGCCACTATTGATGTGACCCTCATGAACAGGCTGCTAAATGGAGGAGGTGGTGGCAGTGCCCTTGGATGGACTGGGATGGGACGTCTTTGGTTGTCACCTGGTGATTATATTTTCTTCTGATTGTTCAGTGTCTGACTGTCATGCTTTCTTCACTCCAGAGGCATTCTTCAGCAGTCTTAGTTCCAGATGGCAAAGACTAAGGCCGTCTGGGGACCATCTGGAGTTCTGGCCCAGAGGGCACTTGCTGCAGGGAGGTAGGGTCAGGCCTAAGTGTGGCTGCTTTAGGTACACTGCTAGGTACCTGGGATCAATCAAAAGACAGGTGAGACCCCGTCACTATAATGATGAACAAAGTTAACATATAAATAGGATAGAGATGCAATCCATCCAGCCTGTGATGGATGCGAGGCAGGGACGTAGAAGCTGGACAGGAAATGACCAGACCTGATGGGCTGGCTGCAGTAGGTCTCTTGCACAGGTGGGTACATTGGCATGTGTCAGGAACTGCTGTGTGGGGAGAAAAGGAATCACAATCTAGGACACTGGTTCTCATTCCTCCTAATGTCCTAATGCTGCAACCCTTTAATCCAGTTCCTCATGTTGTGGCGGCCCCCACCATAAAATTATTCTGTTACTACTTCATAGCTGTAATTTTGCTGCCATTATGAGTCATAATGTAAATATCTGATATGCAGGATATCTGATGTGTGACCCCACGTGATGGGGTCGCCACCCACAGTTTGAGAACCGCTGGCCTAGGACAAGGGAGCAGTACACACAGACAAGGCTGAGAGGTCTTTGTTAGCTCAGATACGGATGGTTCAGATGGTGGTCAAGGGGGAGAAGGGGTAGACTAGGTTGGGAATGGGTGGGGTCAGACAGACTATCAAATGCCTTCTTATTCTTGAGAAAGAGTTTGGGAGGTCCTAACTGGAATTCGCCAGATGGTTTGAATACAGTCATGCCATAGTCCTAGATAACGCTATCATTGGCTCTATGGACTGATACTGAACTTATATCTTGAGGTCTTTGCCCTTCCATCTGGTGTTTGGTGTCCTTTGATTTTTTTATCTTTTTCTTCTAGTGTGCAAAGTAAGCGCAAATCTAATGTCAAAGTCTGCTCTCCTTCCATGTACTCCTCTTCCCTAAGCTTTCGTTTATGAGATTAGCTAGACCTGTGAGGATTTCCCCCCTCCCCCTCCTCTTCAAGGCTCCATTCATGTGGCAGTCCTACTAGGGCCTTTCTTTCGTTTGCGTCTCAGTCCAGGTGTGATTTCTTTTCAGTACTAGCCCTTTGTAATTTCGGAAAACAAATATATTTCCTGAACTTCAAGATGCCTGTTTTTAAAAAGCCTGTCATTTCTATTAAGAGGAGATTACTTAAGCATGAATATTTGCGTGTGTGCATGCCTAGGCTTGCTCTGAAGCTATAAATAAGAGTGATTACTCTGGAGAGGGGACTGGAGGCTGGCCTCCATTGGGAAACCTACTCACTGTTATAACTTTCTGGTCACTCAATCTCTCTCCTCCTATGTGGTAGAACAAACGAGCTGCCTGGTGACTCTGAGAGGATGCCGTGTTCTTCAGCGTACTCAAGGCTAGGTCACATCTGCTAAGTTTTTGAAAGCCAGATCAAGATTCAGGTGGAGCATCGTAGTTGCATGCTCTCAAAGTTTGATCTGCCAAGCTTTGACCTTTCTTAGTAGTTCCCTGAATGAATGCTGTGATTCATTGGATGTGGCATCTTAAGCTGGATAAAATACAGCCATCAGTTGCAACCTATAAGGAATCAATGTAATCGCATTTTTTGTTTCTGCGTCGAAATTATGAGCTTAGGTAGCAGGTGGTATCCCTTTCTGTATCCCTTGTCAGAAATGGGTGGAGCTTTCAGGTCGTAGAGAGCCCAAACGCTGTACTAAGGAATTTTGATCTCCTAAGAATTACCTCAGACTGAGTCAGAGGTAAAGATACAAAAGTGTGGGGCATTAAAACAGAGCATAAAGTCTCTTTATTCTTGTCTTAGCTTCCTATTGCTGCCAATAAACGCCATGTCCAAAAGCAACTTGAGGGAAAAGGCGTTTATTTCATCTTACAGCTCCCAGGTCCCACTCTGTCACTGATGGAAGTCAGGGCATGAACCGAGAGGCAGAAACTGAAGTGGAGACCATGGAAGAATGCAGTTCACTGGCTTATTCCCCCGTGGTTGTTCAGCCTGCTTTCTTACACAACTCAAGACTGCCCACCCAGGAATGTCACCAGCTACAGTGGTCTGGTCCTCCCCTATCAATTATTAATCAAGAAAATGTCCCCACAGGCTTGCCTCTGCAGCAATCTGATGGTGTCTCCTTATTCTTGCCATTTAGAAAGGAAGGAAGGAAGAGAGGGGGGAAGGGAGGGAGGGAGGGAGGGAAAAGATGGCCCTCTGTTTGTCACCGTGTTAGTTAACTTTTTCCTTTAGCGCACTATAGAGGAGCAGAACTTAACTGTGGCTCACACTTTGGAGAGTGCGGTCCATGGTGACAAGGTTGCTAGGGTAGTTCAGTTTGTGGCCAGGCCTGGGGGAGTGGCTTGCTTACATTCATACAGATCTGGGCACAGAGAGCTCAGATGGAAATTGGGCCACGCTCTAACATCCAAAGGTCTGGTCCTGGGATCCAACTTCATCAGCCATGCCTTCTGTCTAAAAAGGTCACAACTTCCTAAAACAGCCACCAAGTTGAGCCTAAGTGTTCAAACACACAAGCCTTTAGGGGACAGTTTGACCCACAACAGCCAATATCTGTGTTTTGTCATGGCACCTGGCCTCAACATCCCTTTTTTCCTCATCCCTCACCCCTTTATTATTTGGTTTAGTGACTGTCAAGAGTTTGCAGGGATCTCTGTTGACTACCAGAACCTGTTACCAATGTCCTTTATTTAAGTGACTAATTTCATCTTAAGCCTGGACTTTAATGGAGATTAGAGTTTAGAACAGAGACAGTGATTAATACTGGAAGGGGCCTCTTATCCTTTACAGTTAGAAAATCCATTCTTTCAATGAGCATCTCATGTCCTCAGGGGTGTGTGTGTGTGTGTGTGTGTATGTGTGTGTGTGTGTGTGTGTGTGTGTGTGTGTGTGATGCTGGGGATTGAACCCAGGACAGCACACCCACGCTTCTTCTGATCTATAACCCAGCATACCTAGTGTGTTCTATGTGTTAGTCATAATCTATTAGAGTACATGGAACGCAAGCAGAAATGCCCCTCCCTTCCATCATTTCTGTTCTACATATAGTCTGAAAGCTATTTAGTCCAAGGACAGACCTGTTTCTGAACATGGATGAATGTCATATTTCCTGACTTTATTTCTGATTCCATGGCCAAAATATATTTCTAAGTACTAACTTCCATTTAATATATATATACACACACACACATACATAAAAAATACATATTCTGTAAACTCTCTACCTTTCCCCCACTTCAATATGGTGCCTGTAAACTCATTGCCAAGCTATGCCATTAAGATTAAGGCGATTAAGAAAAATCTTTCATGGAATGCTAATTATTATTAAACTCTAAGCGCTGGTATTGTTCCAGGTTTAACCCTCTGAATGTACTCTCTTTGAGCAGGTGAAAACTTCCCTTGCCTATTAGCTAGTCTAAGAAACAGCAGCGAGAAGGATCAGCAATCTTGCCTAGGGTCCATCCCATGTAAAAGTTTACCGTTCAACCCGCCAACCTTTCAGAAATCCCTCTGGGCTCTGCTAAGTTTGTTGTCAGTGCTTTAGACAAGGTGGAGTTCCTAAATGCTATCTTCTGGATTACAGAGCCATCCACTGACACACAGGTGTCTATCCAGTATACACACAATGATGGGCTTGCTCACAGACATTTTTAAAAGTCATCTGAAATGTGTATCCTTTTATCTTGAAACACTGGAAGGCCACCGTTCGCATTACCCTGTTATATTTATCTAAAGAAGCAAGCTTGCCCTGCTCTCATGTTCGAGTGGTTGAGGGTGGAATATTAATTGTGCGGCTGCACGGGACACAGAGGAGGGTAAACCACGGCTGGCCCTGTTACAGTTCTGGAGAGGGAGAGCTCACATTGCAGAAATGAGCGGGAATCAGTGAGCCCACGTTATGTGATGCCGGCAGAAAACGGCCTCAGTATCTGGTTCAAGAGCTTTGCAGTTTTCTAAGGGCCTTTGTGGAACCATGTAAGGCAAACTAAAACCCCACGAAGAGCATGTTGAGGGTCAGTGAGACCATAAATTATGCTAGCACAGAAGTCAGAAGGCCATTAAAATCCGAAAAATACAGCGTGTAAAGTGTCCCAGTGAGGCTGAGCGAGGTCAGCACAGAAGGCGCACATTCGAGTCTGCTTATCTCTGGCCGCACTGACACACGACTCCGGTCACATTCAGTCTCATTACTGCTCAAGTGTGAAGGGTCCCCTTGGAAAGAATGTACCCTTTCACACACAGACATTGCTGCATTCTGAGACGCGGGTCAGCCATGTGGTTCAGGAGATTAGCACCAAGCATTTCCACAGAGCATAGTCAACAACACACTAAGTTGGCCAGTTGGTAACACCCTCCCAGGGTGAGTGCTGTCTTGGGGTTTCCAGCACCTGGACCTCTTGCTTTAGAGGTCCAGGTCCTCAAAGGAGGATGACATGTATTGTAATCCAACCCAACTGGACAAGGCTGTTTTCTTTGTTGATGACCAGTTCTCAGGGTGAGTGGGAAAGCTATACATTAAACTCTCATGTCCTGTTCCCAGGACTTCGAGACAGCTAGTTGCCTCATGCGAACAGTTTTGTGACCCTTTAAGATTCTTGTCCTGTGACTATGTGGACTGTGACTTCTTTCATTCCCTTACAGGGATCTTTGACTTAAAAGACTCAGGCTTCTGTGGTCAGAGTGCGCTCTCTCGGCGTGTGATGTTTTCTGTGATTCTCAGGACTACACTCCACCTATTTGCCCAGACAACTAGGGAACTAAATGACTGGAACTCCAGAGGCTTCTACTGCTGCTGTCTTTCCTTAGTTCTTTCCCTTCTTGGCTTGGCCGACCTTCAGTGTTTTTTATGCCACTAAAATTAATGCTTTCCACTTAAGCCTAAAATTAGATTATCTTCTGTAAGCTGAAATTTGATTGTTAATTTTTTAAAAGAAAACAAAGTTTAGAACTGGAGTTCCATGTTATAAAGATGCTAGTTCATGTAGCATAGTGAAGAGACTAGAAATAATACAGTTCATCTAACTGGGGTGAAAGTGGGTTTATTAACCCTTCTGTCCAGGGTAAGTCCTAAGACTGAGGTACCAGCTGCCTCCAATGTTGTCCTCCTGACAAGAGGACTCTACTGCCTACCAGCCACCCCATCTCAATACTTACCAACCCTCCCTTTCTAATTTGGACATCTCTTGATTCGGTTTGTCAGTTTTCTTTTTAACTCTTAAAAATAGAAGTTCGCGAACAAGCCAGATGGCTCAGTGGGTAAAGGCATCTGCTGTCCAGCCTGACGACCTGAGTTCAATCCTCAGAACCCACATGGTAGAAAGAAAGAACTGGCTCTCAGAAATATCCTCTGATCTTTACACACCATGCTCTTCTCAAAACACACTGAAAAAGATTAATGTAATAAATTTAAAAAAAATTGACCGGTAGGACAGAAGAGGCAGTTGGGAGAGGGTGTTTGAAAAAATCATATGGAAACCAGGTACCTTATAAGCTACACACACACAACTTAAATACACATGTGTTTAATTGAAGTTAACATGGGATAATACTCCACCTGGAAACTATCGACTGAACAAAAAGCCCAGTTCAAGGTGTGGAACACCCCCTCCCTTTGAGTTGTACCATACAGGCTATGGTCATTGTTCTTGATTACATATCAGAATTTTATGATAAGATCCTGTTGCTGAAGACACCACACAACTGAGTCATAGAACATGGGAAAATCAAGCTGGTATTGACCAAGAACTTTCCTCCTTGCTTTCATAATGTTGGAAGGTACTATGTAGGCTGCTAGGAGAAATCATCAATATTTTGTAAATTTTTGAGTTACAGTAATGACCTGCATGGCAAGATATGCTAGCAGGTGCAATAGTGTCACAAATGTTATGGAAGTAACTAGCCACTTTCTGATTGGAGTTAAGGCTCCGCACACACGATAGAGTAAATAATCGGGTAAAAACAACAACAACAAAAACTCATGTCTGGGAAGCTCAGGGAGAGCTTATACTATTATTTTACCAAATGGTTATAGTATCAAACTGTCATCTAGATTCATATCTCTCTGTTAGTGAAGTTCTCTGTCCTCATCAGAGAGCTTCTTTGTGCCATAAATGGCAGCTGACACCAAAACTTGCAACCAGTCGAAGTATAGAGGCTAAATGTGTGTGGAGTGCTCAGCCTTAAATGGGATGTTTATCTCATATCCTTTCCCTGCAAGACTTGGGGATTATCACAGAAGAGATTATGATAAAAAGGATTATAAGAACTAGAAGTCAGGGGCGAGTAGGGTATAACAGTATGTTCTGGGCATCTGGACACAATAGGGCTGCTATGGTTGCCTGTGCAAGACACAAGATGAAGCCAGTCAATGCTAGAGCATGTAGAAGGGAGGGGCTCATGATCCCGCCCCCCAGCTGAGGAACTATTGGCAGCTGATGGCCACTAGGGTTTTCATTAAGGGTGTTGCCTCTGGTAAATCAGCATGCTTCAGTGGATGGTCACACACCTGTGCATGTATGGGCAATAGCAGTTGGATTTAGTAGGTTATCTGAAAAAAAAAGGCATAAAATTAAGATGCAGCTGGGGGTAGGGGGGTAGATCCAGGAGTTAGGGGCAGGAGTGGGGATGGATATGAGCAAAATACATTGTAAGCATGTATGAAACTCTCAACAAAGTAGCAGCACTATAATAGAATAGAGATAGAAACCAGTGGGCTAGTATCCTAAAGAGTAGCCACCTAATCATTATAGTTGCAGGATGCTTAACCTCGTGTTCCATCTCCGACCTTTTGATACACACAGGCCATTGGTTCTCAAAGTACGGTCTGCAATTTATCAACATCACTGTCCCTGGAGGACTTGTTAATTGTGGCTCTGGGAGCCTACGCCAGATTGCTGCTAAGCTCCAAGTGTGGGCTATGGGGCCCAGCAATTTGACTTTTCACTGGCCCTGCAGGAGCCTCAGCTGTAAGCGGAGCTTGCTGTATGCTTCGTGTGTAGACAGTTGAGGAGAGAGAGAAGTCTGCCCTGCCCCATGTCTGATACTTCAAATTTTTCTCAAAGACTCCTATAATAGGCAAATTTAATCGGTGACCCCTCAGTGTCTATGGATTATTCCAGGCTTTCTTGGTCAAAGGCAAACTCGTAGAATATTGAAAATTCACTGATGAATGGGAAAGGATCTTTGCAATCTGCCTGTGAACCAAATATGCCACTCACCAGAATCTGCTCAGAACCTCTTTGGGAAACCATTCCTAGTGTCTCTGCTATGATTAGCCTCTCAGCAGCACGGTTACAAGTTCTGAATTGTCAGTTTTAAATGTTCTTTACTCTTTAGACACACATCACCTAATCAGGGTCTGGATGACTTTCATAACCCCTTTCCCTCTTCCTCTCCAACAGTTGGCACTAAACAGATTTCTAGATCATTGTATTTGCTTTGAAAGATCAAATTGGCTCTTTTTGGTCCATTTCCTATTACACATCTGTGCTTTAAAGGTCCTTGAATTTGGTGACTATCAGGAACATCGAGGACTAATGTTTTTCAGTGTGGGGCTTCGGTTCCTCTTATTCCAATTGGCATATGGCTCAGGAGTATAGCCTTTTTATGTCCATGTTGATAAAAATTTTAAGTGATTGCTTAAACATTACATCCCTTCAAAATGTTTGGTTTGAGTTTAAATAAATGGAAATTTGTGGTAGCTTTCTGAAACCTGTAATAAACTCATTGGAATGAGTGAGGAACAGATATCATATGTTTCCCAAACCTTCCTTGGATTTGTGGCTGGGAAAAGCTGTCATTCAAGGGTTAATGGTATCCAGGCCTTGTTTACATTTGTGGGATTGGGATGTGCAAAATGGGCCTCTTGCACTCAGTCCAGGTTTGTGGAAGATTAGCTGTCCTAAACAGAAATGGAAGAACAGCCCCGGAGAATTGGGAAAAGAATGCGTAGCATGGACAACGGGATTTTTTTCCCACTGTGTGTGGCTATGGAGGGATAGAAAGGGATGAGATGAGGTTTAGAAATTAAGTGTAGACTCGTGGCTCCTCTCCTGATTAGCGTCAGAAAGCATGCAGTCGGGGGCTGTCCTGACGGGCTGACCACATTCTGCATGCTGTTACTCAATAGAAAGCTCTGCCCTCCGTGAGGCAGACAGGTATGGTTAGGACAGCAAACACTGCTTGCTGATTCCGGTTGACAGCCCAGTGTGTGGCTGTGCTTGAACTCATGCTGTGCTGGCTGGAGGGTTGAATGTTTTGGAAGCCGTCTAGGGCTCACAGGCGTCTGAGACAGCAGAACCTGGAGGACTAGAGTGGATCATGGAAATAGTAATTTTTCCCCCCACAATATTTTGCACCAAGAGGCCCTTTCACGTTAGGCATCTGTCACAGAAAAAGTTGTCTGATCGCCTACTGCATATAGAGTTAGAGATTATTATCTCAAAGGTTTGAAATGATTTTAAGAATAATTATGGGTGGTGGTGGTATAGTTTTCCTTTAACCCCAACACTCCAGAGGTAGAGACAGGTGGATCTCTGTGAGTTTGAGGCCAACCTGGTCTACAGCGTGAGTTCCAGGGCTACACAAGAAACCCTGTCTCAAAAGTAAATAAATAAATAAAATATTAAAAATAAATACATTTCTGTATTCTCTCCAACTTCCTGAGGTTGGGTCTTCATTGGCTAATTGTATATACCAATAAGGAAAATTTTTAATGCCATTATACTCAAATGTATTTATTTTACATGTTAAAAAATAAGAATTATACATTTCCTTCAGGCCAGGCTCTTGGTATTTATAAATAGCAGAATGGTGGCCCTCATATTGTGTGTGTTCCAAAGTGTAGTAGCTACAAAGACTCGCAGAAAACCTTAAATGTCCAGCGAGTCAGAGAACACCCAGTTCAGTATCCCACACTTGAGGAGAACACGCTGAGGCCAGGAGGGCTCCTGCTGTCGCAGAGGCTGATGGGTAGCCAATTCCAGGACCTTTGCCCTTTCCTGTCCTTGCTCCTCAGGTGGACATGCTACATGCACAGAATTCTTTTTCTTTTCTTCCTCTTCCATCCTGCCTCTCTCTCTTTGTTCCATGAGGTCTTACTGTGTGTCCTAACCGACCTTAAGTCATAATCCCCCTGCCTCAGCCTCCTGCGTGCTGGGATTATAGGTGAGCACCACTAAGCCTGGCTTACATGGACCTCATCCTGAGACACTGACTTGGTCCCAGGCGCTGTGCTGGATTTAAGGACTGAAGCCGATAAAGTATCGCGGAGATTGTTTTCCAGGGGCTTCATTATACTTTATAGTGTATTCTTTATATCTTGCCGCAACTGTTTACAGAGCCTTAAAAACTTTTGTTGCGAAGAGGAGGGGAAGCTCAGAGTGTGAGAGAGGCAACATTCACACTAGCTTCTGCAGTAAGCACCGATTTCTGGTGATTTGAGAACAGGCAATCTTTGGCTGCTTTTTTTAAGAGTCTTATTAAAAATAATGATCTTTTTTTTATTTTATGTGCATTGGTGTTTTGTCTGCATATATGTCTGTGTTAGGGTGTTGGGTCCCCTGCAATTGGAGTTATAGACCGTTGTTAGCTGCCATGTGGATGCTGAGGATTGAATCCAGGTCCTCTGGAAGAGCAGTCAGTGCTCTTAACCACTGAGCCATCTCTCCAGCCCCAAGACTAGACATCTGAACACTGGGAAAGAACAGGGAATGCGACAGTGTTGAGTCAGAATACTGGGACTGACCCTGTCTCTGACTCACCTGTCCCTGACACCCAAGTTGGATGCGGAGTCCCTTTGAGCAATACCGCCCACTGCTTACACGTTGGAAAATGCCATGTGGAAGGACTCATCATAAGTGCATAGTTACCTCAGGGCAGCTCACACTTAGAGCCCAAACAGCTGGCTAAGAAATTCCAACGCTCATGCTGAATAGTGTCGAAGGTCAGTAGTAAGCACGGGTGTTACACTATCCTTGATTTTTCAAAGTTCTGTCTGAGAGAATAGATCTGTTCTCCACACTCACTTCTGGACCTAGAAGCTGAGGGCACTCACCTAGATGCAAGGTATGCCCAGCTCCATCAACTTGGTATCAACGTGGGAAGTTGATGTCTAAGGGCAAAAAGTCAGTTGAGGCCCATGAGGGCTGGATTCGAAGCATCAGGCTAGGGAGCAACAATGCTGTTGTCGGGCACAATGACGGGGCGAGAAATCAGTGGCAGAGAAGGAAATGGCATAGAATCTTCAAGAAGGTCTGACTTACAGGAGTACACTGTTGCCATGGTAACTCATCGCTAGTCTCTCGACCAGTGGGCATCATGGGAACAAGCACCCTAGCAGGGCGAATGGATGCTCCCCAGAGAGAAGCGCTTGAAGTTTGACGTTACTGCCTCCTCAGCTAGCTGGACCGACTTGATGGAGGAGGCGGTATTAGGGACGCGCATTGTTCTGAAATGAGGTCTGAGCCAGGGCTCGTCCTTGCTGCTGTTTGCCTTGACTGTAACACGGTCTGATTTGACCCAGTTGATTCCAGCCAGGCCTCACCACCATCTCTCAGCCACCCCCACCCCTTCCTGAAGGTCACATGGGCTCTCTTCCCTTGGCTAGGCTTTTCCAGTGGCGCTGCCGTGGTAACAGCTCATCCCACAGGTATCTCTTATCTTGGAATCACCTAATGTTCTTTTTAGGTAGTGAAAGACCCTGCTGAGAAAAGTGTGTGTGTGTGTGTGTGCGCGCGCACGCGCACGTGAGTGCATGTGTGTGCTTGTGTTAAACCAAATGTTTTTCCATCAAAATTTTTTTAATTACATTTTTTTTATGTGTGTGTGGGGAGGCAGGGCAGTGTGGGGAGCCAGGGCCCTGGGGATGGAACTCAGGTCATCGGTCTTGGAGGCAAGCATATTTACCCAGGGAGCCACCTCCCTGCTCTGGGATTCTTAGCAAAATGAAAAAACATATCTGTGAAAACGATTATGATAGTTCTGAGAGCACAGGGCAGTGTCTCCCTCAGAGTCTGGTATCTATATGGGCAAGTGTTGAGATGGAGGCAATGGGGTAGAGGGGGCCAAACCAGAACAGAGTTTCCAGGTTTAACAGTGATATGATTGTTTTGGGTCAGTGCCGACTTAGAGCAAGGCTTGTCCGTGTTCTATGCTTTGATAACGTTGTGTTATAACTGGATAAAAGGAGGAGTTTAGGGAGGGAAGAATAAGCGAATCCATCTGCTCTCGAGACGGAGAGAATATTCTCTCACGTAACTATTTTAAACTCTGTCTTAGGAAATATTTCTCTGGGTTTACTTAAGGAACCCTCTCCATTTTGGTGTGTATGAATGCTGGCTTAGACTTCAGATACATTTTGAAATACAATAGCCTTTAGGCACCAGAAAGTCACAAAATTCATCTATTACAAACTGGAAGAAAATGAAAGTGGTTATGAATTCTAGCTATAAAGTAATCAGAGACCCATAATAAGGAGTAAATATACACATACATTAGAACAGATGAAAGTTAAAATTTGCTTAAGTCACAAGATAAACAGAATTAGGCTGGGGATGGAGCTCAGAAGTAGACTGTTTGCCTAGCATGCAGTAACCACTGGGTTTAACCCTAAGCTGCATCTCCCCCAACACATTATTAAACACACTAGCAGTATTAACCCTTTGGTATATTTGTTCGAACAAGGATAGACAGTAAGTGCCAAAGCTATTGTCCTTAAGGCAGCTGCCCACTTTTTTTTTTCTGAGACACAGTCTCACCCTTGGACTCAGGGCTTGACAACTGGATGGCCAGGGAAACCCAGAGATCTTTCTGTTCCTGCTTCCCCAGTGCTGGATTCTAAGCGTGTTCTAACACGCTTGGCTTTTTATGTGGGTTCTGGGAATCAAGCTCAGGTCCTCATGATTGCACAGCAAGCATTAAACAGACAGCGATTTTCTAAACCCTCAACAACAGCAACAACTTCTTCTTCTTCTTCTCCTCCTCCTCCTCCTCCTCCTCCTCCTCCTTCTCCTCCTTCTCCTCCTTCTCCTCCTTCTCCTTCTTCTCCTTCTCCTTCTCCTCCTCCTCCTCCTCCTCTTCCTCCTCCTTTCTTCCTCTTCCTCCTCCTCCTTCACTTTCTTCTCTTCCTCCTCCTCTTCCTCCTCCTCCTCCTCTTCCTCCTCTTCCTTCTCCTCATCATCCTCCTTCTCCTTCTTCTTCCTTTCTCCTTCTCCTTCCCCTTCTCCTCCCTTCTCCCTCCCTTTTCTCCTCCTCCTCTCTTTATTTTTGTGTATGGGTGTTTTGCCTGCGTGTGTGGCTATGTACCACATCTCTGTAGTGCCCTTAGAGACCAGAAGAGGGTGTCATATCTCGTGGAACTGGCATTGTAGAAAGTTGTGAGCCACCATGTGGGTGCTAGGAATTGAACCAGGGTCCTCTGGAAGAGCAACCAGTGCTCTTAATCACTGAGCCGTCTCCACTCAAAGTGTTGTTATATGAAGAGCCCAGGGAAGAAAAATGTTGAATTATCTTTAAAATATTGAAAGCTCAAAAAACTAGGGAAATATAAATGTTTCTGGTGTATCTTTAGCTGTTGTTAGTTTTGTTACTGGGTATCAAAGTACAGTAAAAACTTAATGGTGCGGGAGAATTATCTGTATTCTGTCAATCATGTATTTTAATAAAACGCTGATTGACCAGGCAGGAAGTATAGGTGAGTCAACCAGACAGGAAGTAGAGGCGGGGCGATGAGAACAGGAATATTCTGGGAAGCAGGAAGCTCCCTGTGCCATTCCTGCCCAGACCACTGAAGAGGCAACATGTGAGCTCACACTGAGAAAGGTACTGAGCCGTGTGGCTAACATAGATAATAATAATGGATTAATATAAGTTACAAGGACTAATAAGAAGCCTGACCTAATGGGCCAATCAGTTTATAACCTAATGTAGACTCTGTGTTATTTTCTTTGGGAATTGCCGGTTGTGGGGTACCGGGCGGGACAGAAACGCCAACAAGCTGGCCCTCATGTTACAACTTCATCTATGGTTTTAATACCTTGTCCAGCTGTAAGCCACCCCATCGGGGTCTAATCTTAGGTCCCACATTTTCTTGGGTAATTTTTCTATGTGAAGTGTATAAGTGAGTGTAGATTTGTTTTCATCAATTGCTGGGAAGGCAGAACAGCATCCTCAGCTTGGATTAAGGGTCTTAAAGACACACAATTTGTCATTCCTGTCCCTGGACCCATGTTCTTACCTCTTCTCTGGTGTTCTCATTTAATTTTTAGCATGATGCATAACTGGAAATTTGTAAAATGCTTCCAATATTTTGTAGAATGGCATGGGTTTCAGATGGGGTTATGTCCCAGGAAACACACCGGAAGTTGAAAGTGCGTGAACTGCACCTCCGTTAAGGAGCATCCTAGCTCAGCCACACCCTCAACGGAGTAGTGTCATGAGGGTGGACCTGCCACTCGGTGTCACTGCTTGGCAGTTCCAGAGAAGACTGATAATGTCACCAGTCCAGGGCAGATAGACATTCATTTTGAAAGCATGGCTTCCTGTTGCTTTTCCGTTGCCATAAAGTAAACATAATTGTAACTTCAAATGTCCACATTTGAGAGCAGAAATTCCCCATTTATTCCCCTTCAGATTATCTTGGGAATCCCCCTGATCTGAATAGGAAATAGTCACGTGTATAGGAGGCCCTTCTTTGCTCCTCCCACCTTTTCTTCTACTCTGTTTTCTCTAGAATGCCAACAGAGGTTCAGGATTAAAACCCACTGTTCTTGAGTGGTGCCGCCCCCTCGTGGCAACCCTTGGAAACTGCAGCTGGTCCAGTCGTTGGAGGTGCAATTATTTAATTTGTTATGGTTGTAGGACTGAGGTCCCCATTTCTTTGATGTCTGTCAATCAAAGGACTTACGTTCTAGAAGCCACCCATCTTTCTCAGTGACTAGTCTTCTCTTCATCAGAGGCACGTAAGCCCCGTCATGCCTGTGAAATGGCTCTACTACCTCGCTGATCCTAGCTTTCAGTTGCTGTGGCAAAAGTGCCAAAGAAGAGCGACTTGAAAAGAGGAGAAGTTGGAGATGTTAGTCCATGATCAGCTGCCTCTGTTACATTTCGACCCGTGGTAGGCAGAATGTCGTAGTGTGGGGACAGAGAATGGACACCCCCTGAAGGAAAGGAAAAAGGCCAGGGTCCAAGAATGCCTTTCAGGGGTACGTTCCCAAGTGACTTAAGTTCCTTTTACCGCACACCATCTGCTATGGGTTCTGTCAGCATCTGAGCCGCTGGGGAGTAAGCCTTGAAGTGATGGGCCCTTGAAGGCGCCCGCTAATGATGGCTGGCGATGGCTGATGCACAGCACAGCTGGATGAAACTCTGAGCCGTTCAGGGGAGCCTTCGATTAGTTTAGGCTCATGCTCACTGTGAGTTCCTCGAAATTTACTGATCGGTAATTTTAATCATAACCTGAGCACGCTCTTGTGTCACACCGTGTGCCATGATCAGGGCATGATGCCCGTACCTACACTAAGGAATCACGGGGTAGGGGGATGCTCAAGAAATTTGCTTAATGCCAGAGCCACAAAACTATTAGTTTTCCTTCAGTCTTGGTGTTGTATTTATTACCTCCTCCATATCAGTTTTTATTGCTCACTAGCAAGACTTCGCACACCTTCCTCTCGGGTCTAGCTTGAACTAACAAAGGAAGTCTAGATCTCACTGCAAGAATACCAACGACATGAAAAGATGAAACCCGTATCTTCTACCCAAAGTCTACCAGTCCTATAGAAATGCTTGCCTAGATGAAATCCAGGACATGCAATGTGTTTATTCCCTGGCTTCTGATGCTCTTGTTTTTATTTCAGGGTTGTTTTCCTTCTACATAAAATCTATATGTTCTCTTTATTTTTATCCCTCAGCTCCATCTCTGAATTAATCATGGATTCTCTCTACTGCTCTCTTTCCCTCCCTGTGTCTCTGTCTCTATCAACCCATTGCAAGGAGATGTGGTCCAAGTGGCAGGGAGCCTATATACTAGATGCATCTCAGTCCCCAAAACGAGTATGCCATTTGACCTCCTGGCATCATTATTTCCTCGCTGGTGACTCATGTGTGTCCTTTTTAGCCAGTTACATAATGAACTTATCTATATATCTTTCAAAATAATCATATTGTGTGATGCCAGACTCATGAGTCAACAGCTCAATTATTCTTCCCTTGACAGGGTCCCTCTCTCGCAGTTACCCCAAGAACTCATGGACTTAACCAGGGAGTCAGTCCTGGTTTCTAGCGTTGAACAGTGAGAGTCGTTACCGCCTGGAAGCCATGAGTTCTTAACCTCCACCAAGGGCTTCAGCACTAACCCAGTCATGGGCCAATGGACATGAAAGTAGTGTTGAATGCATGGAGAGTAACAGAGTGACCAACAGCATGAACTTTAGAATAAAGTCTGTGGGCTCAAATCAAATA
This sequence comes from Myodes glareolus, assembly GCF_982192425.1. Taxonomy (NCBI): domain Eukaryota; kingdom Metazoa; phylum Chordata; class Mammalia; order Rodentia; family Cricetidae; genus Myodes; species Myodes glareolus. The sequence continues at coordinate 54,851,775 of NC_142039.1, forward strand.
GACAGGCACTGTCACCGATAGGTTTCAGGACCTGGGAGAAGTTTGTCACCAGTTGGGATGGCATGGGAGCTGTGAGGAAGGGTCTGTGTATGGAGCTGATAACTCTTCTGGACACATAGCAAGTGTTCTGTTGATCGTACGTACCGTCTCTGCCACTGGTGGCCTTGCTCATCCATAGTCTTGGCTGAAATGGCTTTAGTGAAAATATTGTAAAGGTGAAAATGATCCTAGGAGTCATGAGGAAGTTCACAATTTGAATTGGTGTGTGTGTGTGTGTGTGTGTGTGTGTGTGTGTGTGTGTGTGTGTGTTGTACTGTATAGTGTACTGTTACTGGGAATTGTAGCTGTTCAGGCAAGCAGTTTACCATTGAGTTGTATCTGCCAGCCCCAAAATATTAAAAATGGAGGGAAGAAATGGGCCTAATTGGTTCCCATTATAATTTGCAGTGAGCGTTGAACAAGGGTGATTGTGTTTGCTATTCAAGTTTTCCTTTGTCTCCAGTTGGTGGCCTTCCTAGCTCAGTCCCTGTGTCCAAAAATAGAACAAGAGGAAATAGAACACAGCAGAGCCGTAGAAAAACTAGCACCGCGCGGAAACCAAAGAGTTGGCAGGGCACCTTGCTAAGCTCCTGTGCATTGGTGTGGTTTAAGTTAGGGTCCGACTCTGACACTCGAGCATGGGCTCTGCTTCTGTATTAGACTGTCTCCCCCAACCACCTGCGGAGTCTGCGCTCTGGATGGCGGAGTCAGTGGAGAGTCAGATGGCGGAATCAGCGGAGAGTCAGATGGAGAATTTCGAGGGAGCCTTTGAGAACAGTCACGCTCCACTCAAGAGCGGTTAGGACAGATCTTCTCCCCGATTCAAACGACACACGGGCTGCTCCGCCATCAAGCTGTTCTTGTTTATACTATTTGAGTGGAGGAGCCGGCCTCGAACCAGAGTCACAAAACCTAAGTATTAGCTACTGGAGTGACCTTGGATTCTGCCCTGATGCAGAATCACCACTGCCAGGAAGTCTCAGGGCATGTAGCCACTGAGTCACCGGGGGATCAAACAAGATGAAAGCAGGAACTGAGGGAAAACCTCTCTCCAGATGGAAAACTTCCCAATTAAACAACTAGCCTTAATTGTCCTTTGTCTATACTGGCTTTTACTTGATGATTAATGGTTTGCAGATGGGCTGACTTATGAGAATTAGTTCACCTCAAGGTGTACCAGTGCATCAGGATGTGAGCTACTCTGCAGCTTAGACAGCAAGTGTCTCCATAAGGCTCGTGGGTTAGCCTTGATCCACGGGCTGGCACCGTTGAGGGAGGTGGAACCTTTCCGAGGTGGTATCAGGGGGAAGACTTTATGTCACTGTGGACAGTGCCCTCAACGGGGCTGTAAGTCCAGTCCTCTGATCGCCTTCATCTCTACCATCAAGTAAGCCATTCCTGTTCTTGTGATGTGTTGCCTTGCCACATGGCCAATCGGTCATGCTCAGAAAACTCCCAACAGTGGTTTGTTTTTCTTTATAAGTTGATTGTTCCGAGCATTGAATTAGTGGGGTGGAAAGCTATCATAGCTTAAAGGAAACACCACTGCATTGTTGGGGAAAATACTGTAGAATGTTATATGAACAAAACTTGTCACCCTCGTATCTCCAGTGTGGCCCCATGGGTGTTTGATCTTTTTATTAGGTCAAACTTTAATTCCTAACATTCAAGTCCTGTAGTTCCCGGTGGTATCAGTTAGTCTAAGCATTACTTTAAAAAGGAGATGAATTAGAAATAGCAGCAAACATCCCCATTTCCTCTTCACATTTTGACTCTCGAGAAACCAACTTTCTGATTTCATCAAAAAACGCAATGTCTTGTCTTTGTGTGTGCACCTTTATCTGTATGCATGTTAGAATGTATGGGAACATGTACTAGAGAATACGTATGTGCCCATGCATGTAGAGGTGCTGCCCACTTGTGTGTGTGTGTGTGTGTGTGTGTGTGTGTGTGTGTGTGAGAGAGAGAGAGAGAGAGAGAGAGAGAGAGAGAGAGAGAGAGAGAGAGAAGAGAGAGTTTCTCACTGATCTAGAACTCTCAAAGTAGGCTAGACTAGCTAGCAAGTAAGCCACAGGGGTCTGCCAGCCTTCATTTCCCCAGCACTGGGTTGACAAGCGTGTGCCACCATACCCCAGTTTTTGGGTTTTTTGCTTTGTTTATTGTGTGTGTGTTTTGTTGTTGTTGCTTTATGTGAATTCTGGATATTGAGCACAGGAACCCGGTCCTGGCTTGGCCATCTCTGTAGCCCGTGCCTTGCTTTTGAGCATCACAAATGTGACATGTTCTTATATGTGCGGTTGAGCTCACTTGGTTCTTGTGTGATTTGAGTTGAATCAGGAGCATGCTCTCACCTCTAGGTCTTCTAGGGCTCGGCCCCACTGACTTCTTACTTTTTTTAACGGAATCCTCAATCATCAGTGAGTCATGGGATTATGTATTCATAAAGTAGCTTTTGTCTGGAATGAAAGTCCTTCATGTGTGTGCGTTTTCCTTTAACCTTCATCTAAGCAGATTGTAAGAGTAGCCCAAATCACCTCCTGTCCTTGTGGAAATGGGATGCTGGTATGGGCCTTGGGGACCACCTTGTTCAGCCACTTCATGTTGCAAAGTGAAGGACAAAGATGAGAAAATGAACCGGACAGTGTCCTCCAGCCTGACCACTCCCATCTGTGTGGGGCACTTGTGCTTTGGGCCTGACAGGTGAATGAACTCAGATTGTGTCTCCCTGCCCACATGTTATAACTGTGCTGCCTCCTGGAAGATATTTAAAAAGCATAAAATAGCCCAAATCCATGGCTGAGACAATTTTGTTCTGCCGATTTTTTCTCATAATTTACAAAGAATTTCAGTAGATCAAAAACAAGGCAAAAAAAATGTACAAATTAGAGCCAGGGAAGCATTCCAGATCTCCTAATCTCACCGTGCCAGGAGTATAAAAGAACATTCTTCAAGCATTCCATTTTTCACATAACACATGAAAAAGTCACTATAATGTGCTTGTTTTAGACCCACGGGACATTTGTTCCATTGAGACAAGGTCTCCCTCTCTGTGTATAACCAAGGCTGTCCCTCCATTCAAAGCAGTAGGGTTGTGCCCTCCCACACCCAATTCCCCGCGGCAGACGTTATGTCCTCCTTTGCTGAAGCGGACTTGAGATAAAAATAGTTTTATTATCTTTGCCACTCCCCCGTGGAATCGTGGTATTTAGCTTGGTATCACAATCTGTGAAACATTTCAGCCCTTCTCATTCAGATCTGGAACGGTCCTCCACACCTGAGCCTGCTGGCAGCTATAGGGCGTGGCTGGCATCTTTGTGGAGTTCTACGTTGTCAGCATACACAACTTGCAGAATTCCCCTCCTAGTAGAAGGTGTCTAATCACAAACAAGTTCACAAAGGAAGGGGCTTCTAATGTCTCTGTCACAAACAGCCAGACTACGGGCTCTAGCCAAAGGGCCTCATTCGGAGCATGGAACCCCGGGGACCTGCTCTATCACCCTTCTCTGGAGTAGACAAGAATGCAGGAGCGTGCCTGTAATCACAACTGATTAGGAGGCTAAGGCAAGAGGCCCAAGAGGACTGTGAGTTCAAGGCCAGGCTCAGCCAACTTAATGAATGAAATGAATGAATGATAAGGGGGCAGATTGGATGTCTCAGTAGTGGATTCCTTACCTATCATATGTGAGGTCCTGGGTTTAGTCTCCAGTGATAGGGGGATGGCTACTAATTTAGGCTTGTGGCTTCAGAGGCTTCAGGTCAAAGTCGGTTCACCCTGAGGAAGCCAGGAAGCTTCCTGCCCTTTGCTACTGTATTTAGCTTCCCGTCCCCACCACATTTTCCCAAGGCTTAGCAAGTCAGGGAAAGAAGTCTTTCTATCCCAAATGCTGGTTTTCATCGTCCAACTGAAGTCGAGGCAATCCCATGAATTTTCAATCAGAAACATAAGCCTGAGGTCTTGTTTTCTGTAGCAGTTTTTGTCCAGTGAGTAATCTCCCCCATCATCTGGAAAGAGGCATTACAGCTATGTCCCTGGTCATCTGAGAGTACTCAACCAATTAAGGAAGAAAAGTAAGAGGCAGTGAAATCAGGACCATCAATAGCCCATTGAAATGGTGCTTCTCTAACTTTTTATTTTGAAATAACACATGTATTTTATTACAAACAGAACCTATTTGTTGAGAATCACTTAGGAAGTAGAGGCGACAAAAGACTCATCTACAGCAATTATCACCCCACATAAATGTAACTTTGTTGTAGATTCTTTTGTGTGTACATTTTAGTGTGTGTGTGCACACAAACTGTATTATCGAGTTATATATACAAAAGCTATGTGCAGTTCTATAGTTACAGTAAACCTCAATATCTGTGGGGTTTGCACTGACAGAGTCAATCAAATATAGAGTCAAGTGGGTGATGTGGTGCATACCTTTCAACCCCAAACTCAAGAGGTGGAGGCAAGAGAATCAAGTGTTCAAGACCAGCCCTGGCTGCATGCTGAGTTTGAGAGCAGTCTGGATTGTCTGAAACCTGGTCTCAGAAGCCAATGAATAAACAACAACAAAACCTAAGGAAAATGGAAAGCAAAAACTTCTTCTCTGTTGACCAAGTGTAAATAAATTAATCTAGAGATGATTTCAGACACTTTTTAATTTATTATGGTCCTGGAATTGAGCCCAGAGCTTCGTGAAAACAAGGCAACCACTCAACCACCCAGCTATATTTCTAGCCCCAGTACTATTTTATCTAAGCCTTGGGTGCCGCGCACCGCGGCCCTGTATGCGCTAGACCCCAGTTCACGATCTTCAGGAAAGGGGCTGGAGGTTGAGAATACTCAGGAAGAGACAGACCGACACACAGACCTTCAATCACTGATACCAAAAGCCCCACTTTAATGGCACCTTGAAGGTTTAAATACCCTGCAGTCAGTGGCCAACAGGTGAAAATCCCATCCTCTGATCCTCTAGGCAAAGCACAGCTTTTAGTCACTTCCATTAGAAGGTTCTAGCAGGGAAGAGCAGCTGCAGGCCAGGACTCATTTGTCCTAACACTTGGGTATGTGTAGATTTTGGTGTCTGGAGGGACGTTCTGGAACACCCAAGGATAGGGACGGGGCGGACTACTGTGAACACTTTCCTGCTCTCTCTGATGGCATTAGTTCTGAAGGAAGCTCTCATCCAGAGACAGTAGATCTGTCCCTGCAAGGCTGTGGTGGGTAGGAAAGCCACTGGAAGCAGCAGGACACAGCTTTGGTCGTGATGTCCCAGCTCTTAGGGAAGGACTTCTCTTGGCTTGCTCATGGCCGCCTTCTTCTCTCCTGCTGGTAGCTCTTCCAGACCCTGGCCGATCTAGTTCTCTGCTTGCTTTAGGGTCTGGGAACCTTAAGTTTCTCTGTGCATAGTCCCATGGGGCACCAAGTGGAGCCAGTCCTCTGAAACGTGACCATCTGTTCACGCCCCGAGGCAGCAGGCACAGCCGACCTAAAAAGGGGACTGCAAGCCAGGCCTCTAGCCATGGAGTTGTTTCTTCGTCTTTGACTTCTCAGACACAGAAGGGACTCTAGCTTGCTCAGGCTGTTTCTCCCATGGGTAGCTTCCTTCCAGGGAATTCTCAGGCTCCTTTTCGTTGTGTTCTGTTCTCTTTGAGACAGGAGATTCCTCTGTGGCCCAGGCTAGCCTTGAATTTGCAGAAAAGCTGATTCCTTGGTGCTGAGAAAACAGGCATGAAGCCCATGTCTGACTTGATTGACACTTCCTAAGCAGAATGGGGTCCATGCCTTGGGGTGCACGCTGTGTCTTACTTCCATCCAGATGTGGCAGTATGAGCCCCAAACTGTGAGTTTATAGGGCGCCATGTTCTGACTTCCCTATTCCCACTGGCGGGATGCTTTCTAATCTGGGTAGGATGGCTAAACCTTGCCTCGCAGGTCCTTGCAATGTGGTGAGATCTCTGGGTCGTGAGCTGACACCGTCCTCTGAACTCTTATGTGTCTTGGTAGCTGTCCACAGGCTCTAGAGGATAGTAATTCCTACATGGGTTTAGGGGTCAGTTCCTAGGCCTTCATGAGTAAGTTACTCTCATCTTTGAGAGTCAGTGTTCCTCATCGTGAAGTCAGCACAGTGATGTGGCTACCGTGTGTGTATTTATCAGGAGGACTCTGTGCACAGTGGGTATTCAGTGTAGTCCTGCTGAAGCAAGATGTATACGACATAGGTCACATGTATACGGCAGGACTCAGATTGTCCCAGGAGGACAGCTGCTGGTAGTGAGGGTCGGTGTAAAGGACTTCTTGGGGACAGGAGAGTAGCTGCATATTATCCTGGGCTTTGGAAATGGGTGGCACTGTCTCTTCTCTTCTCTTTATGTGCAATGCTTTGATGGTTGGGTCGGGTCTTGGTGACTCATCCCTAGTCCTCTCTTGTGCATGAGCCTAGTACCGAATGTAACATCTTGTCCCAGACCCCAGCCTCTGGTGGACTTGGTCTGTTTCTGTGGATTTTATTTGCATCCTGGGAGCTTGTATGGAAACACCTTCTTGTTCCCCGCAGCCCACTCCGTCCTGGGTGCCCCCACTCCTTACCTGTATCCATCCCTCTGCAGTACTCTCTCCAACCTTGTGGGTCCCCCTCCGAGCTGTTCCCGCTCAGCAGTGCAAAGTGAAACAAAGTGGCACGGGCGACCCAGATTGTGGTATGACTTCAACAGTCGAAGTTTCAGAAGTCACAGTGCCTGGCTCTGTGGCCTTGTTGATTTGATGGAATCTTAAGCCATGCCAACGAGTCCCTCAGGCCCTTCATTCATTCCGTTAACCACAGGGCCACTCCAGCCCTGCAGCGGGCCTGCACTGTGTGTGTGTTCCAGCAACCCTGCAGCCAGTCCCCCTTTCTGGCAATGGTCCAATTTAAGGTTTCTAAGTCTGAAATTATATATTGCAGCCAGCCTGTTCAGCATTCTCTTGTGCCCCGAGAGTTGCCTCTTGGATTCTCCCAGATCCCTGGCTTGCTTTTGCCACAGAAAAGTGTTCTAGGTTGCAACTGCCACTCTGATAACTCTTTTTTAAGAAGTTCGGATTCATTTTATTTTTATTTATGTGTCTGTATGTTTGTGTGTGTGTGTGTGTGTGTGTGTGTGTGTGTGTGTGTGTATATATATATATATATATATATATATATATATATATATATATGCACATTCATGTGGATGCCCTTGAAGGCCAGAGGAGGGTGTCTATCCCCTGGAGCTGGAGTTACAGGCAGTTGTGAGTGGGCCAGTGTGGGTGCTGGGAATCAAACTCCAGTCCCCTGCAAGAACAGCAAGCCCTCTTAACCGCTGAGTATCTCCCCGCCCAGTGAGGAGTCATACCACAATGATTGGCATTTCCCTGAATGGCTGGACGGCTTACCTGTACGAGGTGATGCTGAAGGTTCTGAAAAGAGACCATCAATTACTGATTGCTGCTGCGTTGTTTAGGTGGAAGAATCGGTGGGAAAAGCAGGCAGTTACAATGGTTTGCATAACTGCCTGTGCTTGTCCTTATTCCTGCCCACCTATTACCTGGCTTAGTGCCGACACCAGACCGGAAGATGATAAGGCAGGGCTAAGCGTAGGCTGTGGGAGCATCAAGATGTGACACCTCATTGTACCAAGTGTACATGGACCACATCGTTTGTATTTCAAGTAGGAACTTAGGGCGAGGACATGCTGGGGCACTGGGCTTTAATCAGTGTGCGTGCAGGTCTTTACTGTGGGACTGCTGCCTACCTCCTTCCCTAGGGCGGGCGTTCTCCTTGACAACCCGCAGTGATTCCCCTTTCCTCTCGCCTGCTTCCATCACCTCTCACCCTTTTCTTTCCAGTGCTGTGGATGGAACTCGGAGCCTTCCACAGGCAAGGCAAGGGCTCTGCCACTGAGCTACCCCATCCCACCCCCCCCACACACACACACACCTGTTTTCTTTCCACTCTGCGACCCTTGGCTCTTTATTATCTCAGTGCTCTGGCGAGGCTGGAATGTTGGTCTCGAGAAATCCCGGGTCAAAAGTCAAGTCAGAGATGCTCCCTGCGCTCTCCCCATCTTGAGCGCTTGCTTTGCTTCGCTTCTGCCCCAAACCTGCGGAAATGCCTGCTTGCTGATCTCATGGGCCTGTGACTGGAGACCTTGTGACTTGGCCGGAGGGAGGTCGGGAGCCACCCACCCTGCCTGTGGACCCTCTCCTACCGCGAGGGCCTGCTGTGCTTCTGGGAAAACAGAATGTGAAGTGAGCAGTTTAGCTTGGACCTGGTCCGGAGGCAAATCAGTCACTTCACACGGAGATCCTCTGTCCATTGTGTTCTCAGGAAAGCTAAGTGAATCACCAGAGCGAAGAATGTGCCGTCTGGTGCGGCTGCAATAAGAAAGTATAATGTTTTGAATTAGAGGAGGGAGGGAGGAACGGAGAAATCTTTGGCCGGTCACTTGGTCGTTCCCATTGTTCTCCTCCCCTCCCCACAGATACATGCTTGGATGCGGATTTTCTTCTCCAGCCTGGTTTTTCCTAAGCTCAATCCTGCAGTGACATGACAGGGCCATGTTAGACATGGAAATTACTGAAGAACAGCAGATCCAAAAGTCACATTTCACCAAAGGCCCCGGCAAGCAGAGACGAGGCACTGTGAGAGAATGCGCCTCCAACTCAACCCGAAATGTGTTTTTCTTGCCCCACTTGTTAATTAGTAAATCAAAACCACACAGAAAATGTAAATAAGTGCATGCCACAAATCTGTCACACTTGAAAGGTTCCCAGATTAACTTGTCTTCCTGGCCTTATTCTAGTCATTGTCGTTGCCCTGTCTGAGGAAAAGCGCCCCCAAATGCCTTGGTAGGTTGGCATCTCTGGGGCCCTTACGAATAGAACAACTTTAAGATAACATTGTTCAGGTGACAGGTACCTGACTAGCTGAGAAGTTATGTTTCTCTTGTAGACAGCAACGTGGAAGAAGCAACCGACAATGCTTTTTTTCTCACCCTCTTCGCTTTCTAGGGGTGTTTTCTGTCTTGTTTGTGCAGAGCTGTCTATTCACATGCTCAGCCCTGCTGAGTTTGCGCCTTTGGCAGTGTAGGGCACATGACCTTTGCGAGTACATCGAATCCAGCAGGGCTGGACAGAAGGAAGCCGCTTCTCTGTGGCTCAGGAGGGTTAGGAGAGGCCTTGTTGCCCTAGAAAAGGCAAGCCATTCTCTCCGAGCAGTGTTGGGAGAAGCATTTTGTTATGTTTTTGCAGGGACCTGGGATCCAAGTTTTGTCTATTAAAGGAAAGGAAAGGCCCTGTTCTGTTTGTGCGCAGACAGCCCTGCTGTACTAGGGAGCTATTTGCACCCCCAGGGTGTGGTATCTTTTTATTCTTGAGTTTAGAACCCCTGAGGCATCAACACACACCCCTGTTAAGACCCTCGGCGGCGTCTGGTGCCAAGTCTTGGCCTTTGGTTTGACTAGGAAATCTTCCAGTGTGTGATCTTGCTGTTGCCAGGCCAGCTAGTACTTGAAGTACGTTTCTGCTGGCTTCAGGGCTTCTGTCTCTTCATTGGACAAATGTGTGCCACTAGCTGCTACAGGCCAGGAGTTGCTGGAGGCACTTGAGCCAGAGGAACACAAAGGAGAATTCCACGTCCTCACCTGCCTTACCTTCGGGACACACCCGTGTTTTCTTTTTCACTTGCCACCGGCCTGAGTGTTATGGAGATGACGAAGGAGGGCTGTGTGCAGGTGGCTCTGGCTAGGCTGGCCTCAGAGCCTAGACTGCCCTGTGCCAACCACATCGGGGGAGGGTTGGAAAGGATCATGAGAAAGGACTCAACCCACATGCCCGTGTTTGGCACACCGGGTTCTGTGCCATGGATTATAAGAATATAATAATCTGATGCGGTGTAATTTGATAGGAATATAAACCCTGGTGACCCTGGGAACGGAAGGAGGGGACTGGGCTTGTTGGTTACTTTTTTTTTTTTTACTTTTACAACCTGAATGGTTTGTTGGACCAAATAGCTCCATTGTCATGGTTAAACCCACTGTGGAGAAAGTCAGGATTTAGTGTTGGGGGGGGGGGGGGCGTTAGTTGTTGCTTATTTTTTTTACCACCCAGTTTGAGAGACAGTTGCCCAAGCCAGTGTAGTTAACTCTCAATTATTCAGGAAAGGACTTTCCATTTTGGAAGTTTTTAGTTTTCCTCCCCTAGAATCTTTCCTGGAAGCAGTAAGATGTGTCAGTCAGATAAACAGATGTTAGCATAATTAACATAGTCCCTGGTGTGGGAGAGCCTGAGAAACAAGACTCTTAATAAAAGGGATGGCTGTATCTTCTAGTGCCAGAGTCTGTAGAATGTATTCAAGACCATGATGGGTTCACCCACGGAAACAGTTTACCTGAGCTAATGGGAGCTCACCAACTCCAGCCAGACAGGAAGGAACCATCATAGGTCCAAACTAGGCCCTCTGAATGTGGGTGACAATTATGTGGCTGGAGCAGACTGTGGGGCCACTAGCAGTGGCACCAGGATTCATCCCTACTGCATGTACTGGCTTTTTTGGAGCCCATTCTCCTTGGATGGGTGCCTTGCTCAGCCTAGAAATAGTAGGGAGGGCCTTGGACCTTCCCCAAAGAAAGTACCTTACCCTTTCTGAGGAGTAGATGGGGGAGTAGGGAAAACATAGATGGAGGGAATGGGAAGAGGGGAGGGAGTGGGAACTGGGATTGGTATGTAAAATGAAAAAAAAAATAGTTTGTTTTCTTTTTTTAAAAAAAAAAAAAAGAAGAGAGAAAAAGAATGTATTGCAACAAAATAATCTTGTCACTTCCTGTACCTCATCAGGGCAGGCTAGTCCCCAGAGAGTGAACACAGACAAATCCATTAAAATCGATTTTTTGATACTGTAGACCAATACATGATAAAAATAACATAACACTGTCTTCATTGCTAGATTTCTATGACCACCTGGAGGGACTGAAACTGGTTAAGTTAGAAAGAAGTTCCTTTGACTCCCCCCGTCGTCGCCCCCCCCACATGCCCCGCACGCTACTCATTTTCAAAAGAGCATGCAGACATCATCTGATGAGGGTTCCTTGCTTCTTCACTTTGCCAGAGTTTGTTTTGGCGAGATGTACCCTCTCTTGTCTCTGTTCAGTCTTCAGCCTCTCTCGTCATCCTTCCCACGATGTTGATCTGGGGTATCAGATTCACGTTTTGACTATCAGTCTGCAGCATCGATCCAGTTTTCCCCCTTACTCTTGTCTGTGACTCCTCCAGGTTAGCTTCATTTCTGTCCCGCCAGCAGAGGTTCACTGTGAGCCTGCTGTGTGCTGGAAACCAGGCTCTGCACAGTGCGCACCAAATTCCAAGTGTTGTGCAGGTGACCTTACGTTGAGATAAACGATGACTGGGGAGCTCCCATTTAAGTCACTTTGATTTGGGGGGGATGGGATTTTCTGGAATCAGCTAAAGATTGTCGTGTATGTTAGTGGACTAAAAGCCACTGAATCATTTACCTCAAAATGGTTTGTTTTACACCAAGTACGTTTTACGATTTAAAAAAAAATAATGGAAGAGAAAGAAATGAGTGAGTAAGGGGTCTCTTTCTGTGCATGAAGCACACGAAGGGTACGATATCAAAATCGGTTCCCTCCTATACACAGCGACCTGTGCCTCAGCCTATGACTGAAATAGCTTTGTCAGATTAATTTCCTCCTTTTGCTTTTTGAAACTTAGCATGCCTGGAGTTTGAATCCTGAAGCGGAATGAGTGTTAGTCGCTTGGGCCAATAGCCTTGCTGCTATAAAACCAGCAACCTTGAGTAGAGCTGCCAGGCTGCTGTTCCAGCCGGGTGACTTTGTTCTAGAGAATCTCTCCTGGATCTCAGGGAAAGAACTCACTGGGGCAGAGGTCAGAAGCCTGACTTCCATTCACACTCCTCATGCCCCCTAAGAGTGTTCCAGGGCCCAGGACAGAGTGCTCAGTCCTGGCTTGGGCATTTGTTTGTCCCTGTGAGTTCTCAGCCCTAAGCCCTCTCTTGCAGGTTTGGAGGTGAACATGCGCGGGGCCTGTTCTATGATCTTACGGTGCGGTAGGTGATGCTGATGGTACAAGGTTAAGGATACAATGTGGGGACCCATAGTCGAGGGCATCACCACCACTGGGGGTAGGTAGATGCAAAGAGGGCGGCTGTCTATCATCCTAAGACACACCCAAGGCAATATACCTGCAAAGAAAAGAAAGGTTCATTTGGCCATGGCTTTGGAACCTTTCCGTTGGCTCTGTTGGCTTTTAGACTTGTGCTAAGGCAGCTTTTCATGAGAGAAGCACACAGCACACTACAGTTGCTCATCCCATGGGTGTTAGAGACAAAAGAAAATGGATCCCATGATGGCGTGAATATTAAATTCCCAGTGGGTCATGTTTGGATGCTTGGTCCTCGCTGGAGGAAGTAGGCCACTAGGCGCTGATCACTGGGAGTGTTTTCTCCCTGACCCTGCCTGTCTCCCTTTCTTTGCTCCCTGGCCACCATGCTCTGAATTGCTATGTGCTATCACATCCTCCCTGCCATGATGGACAGATGCCTTCGAGATGATGAGCCATAATAAATATCTCTCTCCCTTCCTTTTGTCATAGTGGTGAGAAAAGAAACTAATACAAATTCTGTTCTTCTCTTCAAGGCCAGACACCCAGGAACTTAAGACCTCCCATTGGTCTATCTTGTATTGGTTCCATTGCCTTTTAGCAATACTTTGCCAGGGTCAAGTCTTTAACACTTAGACTTTGGGGGTGAACTTAAGATTGAAATTATAGCAGAAGGCTTCCTGGGATTCAGTCTTAGAGGGAGAGTTAAGTATTGATTGTTAATTATGTTTAATTTTGTGCATGTGTATGCCTGTGTGTGCTATGCACTTGTGAGTACAGTGCCCAATGAGGCCAGAAGGTGGCATCAGCTCCCTTGAAGCGGGAATTACAGATAGTTATGGACTGCCTGATGTGAGTGCTGAGATCTGAACCTTGGGTCCTCTGCAGGAGCAGCACAAGCTTTCAGCCACAGGACCATCTCTCTGGCCCCGTGCAGGAAGATTAAAAAGAGCACTGTATTACTTTTATAGACTGGATGCCGGGGCCCCTCTCTCTGCCAGATGCATTTGTTGAGACCTGATAAGTACTGTGTTGGCATGAGAAGGGGGGGGGGCTTTGGGGGTGATTGGCTCCTCAGGCCAGCGCCCTCACGAATGGGATTAGTATTTATATTTATATATATGGTTCCATGGGGCTGGAGAGATGGCTCAGCAGTAGGACTGTTTGCTGCTCTTCCAGAGGACCTGTGTTTTGTTCCCAGCACCCACGCCAGGTGGCTCACAATTGCCTATAACTCCAGCTCCAGATCTAACCCCCCCTCTTCTGGACTCACGCATGTACACAAACCTTCCCCCTGACACACACATGCACACATAATTAAAAATAAGAATAAATATTTTTTAAAGAAGGTTGCACGGGACTGAGAGAATAGATTAGTGATGTAGTTAGCATACCTGAAACCCTGGTATAGATCAGTAATGTAGATCAGTAATATAGATCAGTAATGTAGCATACCTGAAACCCTGGTTCCAGTCCCTCAAAACCACAGAGCCCCAGAGTGTGCTACCTTTCCCTGAGAGCCATGCAGGGACATTGTAAGAAGATACCATATGGGAACCAGGCCCTCAGCAATCCCTGGATATGTTGATTTGATCCTGGCCCTCTGACATCTCTCTGTAACTGTGGGGAATAAATTCTTATGGTCTGCAAGCCACTCAGTCTGTGGTTTAGATTTAAAAATATGTATAAAACTTAAAAGTTCTAAAAGAAGTCCTTTGCTAGGGCTTGGTTGTCGGCTTCTAGCTCTACTGGGGGATGATGGGACCTTTTGGGGGTGAGCTGGTATGGAGGGGACTGGAGGAATAAAGGTACCTGTGAATAAAACACACTCTTTTGGGAAGGACAGTAGGATGGAGAGAGATACTGGGGAGGGATGAGAGACACTGGGGAGGGATGGAGAGACAGAGGGGGGAATGAGAGACACTGGAGAGGGATGGAGAGACAGTGGGGAGGGATGGAGAGACAGTGGGGAGGGTTGAGAGACACTGGGGAGGGTTGAGAGACACTGGGGAGGGATGGAGAGACACCGGGGAGGGATGGAGAGACAGTGGGGAGGGTTGAGAGACAGTGGGGAGGGATGGAGAGACACCGGGGAGGGTTGGAGAGACAATGGGGAGGGTTGAGAGACAGTGGGGAGGGTTGAGAATCACTGGGGAGAGATGAGAGACACCGGGGAGGGTTGAGCATAAAGAGAACAGTTGAAATAGTAAATGTTAGTGGCCTTTGACCTTAGATTCCTGTTGATTTTGTGGCAGTGATAGCTAGTATTTGCTTTGCCGACCCTCAGGGACTGTTCTAAGGACAGACAAGATAATCAAGCCTGTGGTACTGCTTTGTAAACACTTCAGACATTAAGCTGTTTTTGCAACATTCTTGAGATTTGAGAGGGCTGCATCCCAAATGTTGTTTTCCAAACATAAAAGATAAGGCTTCAAAATGTGGAAGTTTTCAGGGCAATCTGTGAGCCCCCTGCTGATATGCTGTCAGATCCAAGATAAAGAAAATCAAGGGGCTCTGTTCCTCCCTGTCATGAGGACCAGGCTTGGTTCCCAGGAGCAAATACACAGAAAGCCCAGGTTTCCACAAGAGCAAAGTCCGGCATTGCTGCGAAGCCTGAATCCAGCTTAGGCTCAAAACAAAGCCTGGAGCTATTGCTGAGGGTCACACAGCGTTCTGGAACTCCTAGGCAGTAAGGGGTTCCTAATGGAAAGCTGCATTTTGTGAGGAACAACAGAAGCATCAACTTAAATATTCACAGTGAATTTCTAACCCCAAACTTGAAAACCCCAAACCCACAAGGAGGCACAGTACCGAAGTCGAGAGCATCAGAGAAGAGTAGCCGGTCAGCTGTCCTGGGGAATTTGGAGAATAAACCCGGGTTAGACTTGAAACCATGGCAACTACATGGGAAGAGAAGATAGCACCACAGGGCAATTGAAAAGGACTGGACAACCCCAACAATAATGACAACTGAGGATATTAGAAATGAAAAAATAACGTATTATATTAAACAACACAAGGAAGTATCGATGAGTTTGTAAATAGACCTAAAGAAATAATTCACTTCACCGACAAGAAGATTAAAAAAAGAAAAAGGAACTAAGAGATGAGAAATGTCAGAGTCTGCCGTGTATCTAGCTGTCATTTTCGAAGGAGACAATACAGAGAACGAAGCAGAGGTATAACGTTAATAGATGTTTTGAGAAGTGATGGAGAAAGGGGATCCACTGGTGCATGGGCTGCTGGGTAACCCCAGGGAGAGGAAAGAGAAACCCTCTGCAAGGCCTGAGCTTGCTCCCTGAGCTCCAAAGCTGCAGAAGTCCAGGCTTAACCGCCTCCCTCCCTCCCAGAGGACAAGCTCCCTGCCCCGCCTTGCTCTGCCGTGGAAGTGGGAGGGGCTGAGAGAGAATCTGCTTTTCTTCTCAGGTTGTTCAGCTTTGAGCAAATATGTGAATTTTTTTAATCACTTGTGGAATCCAAAAGTGCATTCTGTGCATATTGAATTGGGCTAAATGTGGCCTGGTTGCTTTATCTAGTCCTTGTAAGTGGGCAAAAAAATGTAGTCACTTGGTATCAGTGGTGCTAAATGTGGCCTGGTTGCTTTATCTAGTCCTTGTAAGTGGGCAAAAAAATGTAGTCACTTGGTATCAGTGGTGCCTTGAGACTTCCTGATTCGCATTTGGTAAGTGCCAAATGTGCTCCCTGTTGCCAGCTGAGATCTGCTCTTTCCCTAGTGAGACACAAATGTGAAGCTACCAAGAATGTTCGCGACCTAAATGGCATTAATACCTACATTTGGGTGTGAAAATGGTTGTATTATTATTTTCTTCGTAGTAATAAATGGCTTTTTATTTATGACTCAGCCAGTAGAATTCTTACCTTGTATGCATGAGGCCCAGTGTTCAGTTCCCAGGAACCCAATCCAGTTAGTGATGGAGCACTGTGTGTGATTGCACATTAAACAATTTTCCTCTTCTTTCCCTTCATTCTCATTTCCTTTTCTGAGTTTTTCAGTTGAAATGGGTGTTATCTTTATATTTTTCTAAACCATTTTTACATGTATGTACATGTGCAGGTGCATACGTGGGGGGGCAGCAAGGTGGTGTGAGGGTGTGGGGATGGGTAGATCTGTGGGGGCTAGAATACAGCCTTGGGAGTCGTTCTTTGTTTTATGAGATCGGTCTGCCACTGGCCTGGATCTTTCTAATGCCGGTAGGCTGGCTGATCAGGGAGCCCCAGAACTGCACCTGCCTCCATTGCCCTTGCCCTGAGATTTGTAGACACATGTTCCCATGCCTAGGAGAGACCAGATCAAGACTGTGAGAAGAGTAGCAAGGGAATGAGAGATGCATCTAGCACAGGGCCTAATGTGTGGGAGCTGAGGAGCAAGTTCAGGTTCTTGGACTTGCATAGCAAGCACAATACCAACTGGAATTTCTTCCCAGCCCCTCTCTAGACAGACAACTTAAGTAGATATAATTCAGATATAGATGCTTTTTGGAAAAATATCCTTATTGAACTACCTTTTAATAATCCAATTAAGCAACAGTGAGAAGAAAAATAACATTTAATTAAGCCCAGTTAAGAAGGGGAAGTTGGAAATGAATAACAGTTCTGAAATTCTTTCTTTTCTTTTCTTTTCTTTTTAAGACAATGGGCTTATCAGTGAGCACCAGGTCTTGTTGAAACACCCTAACAAGCAAACAAAACAAAAAACCCAAGGTAGTCAGCTCCTGAGGTGTGACACCCAAGATTGTCCTCTGGCCTTCACACTCATGCAGACAGCTACCTACACACATACACAATCAGGCATGCACACACAAACCTTCCCTCAAAAATATGATCAGAATGAGATGTTCTGTAGATAAGCCGCTAGACCTCTGAGACATAGATCAGTTCTTAGGAAGAGAGCGATCGTCCCTGGCAAAATCCAAGAGCATACTCTATGGGAGAGGGTGTCCGGGCCTCTCATGAACACACCTGCAGAAATTCCAAACGAGGCTGGGTGTGGTGGACTGCACTTAGGATCCCAGCAGAGGATCCCCAGCCTGAGCTTGAGGCCGCCTGGGCTATGCATCAGAGCCAGCAATGTGGAGGGAGCATGTTCTAAGTCCACTGTCCTTTGTAGATCCCTGACCTAGCTTCTAATGCAGCACTGAAAAGGAGACTCATCCCCACTGTTTGAAAGGGTGTGGTTCTCATGTTGCTAGCTCTATTTTTTTAAAATTAGGTTAATGGAATTTTTCGTATGTCTGACTAGCTTTTAAAAATGAGTCAAGAGACAAAACAATGGATTGGAAAGGAAGAACTCAATTGAGAGCCCAATTCCATTAAGCCAAATATAGAAAAAATCATTTTTTTGAAATGTCTGAGAAAATTTGACAGATTGGTTATCCTAAGAGAGAGTAAAGAATGTTTTAATTTAGCTGGGTCTGATCATGTGATAGACATAGTGTCTATTTTTAGTAGGCTATTTTTATTGTGGTTAAACATATGAGTAGCCTAAATTTGTCATTTTTAAAGATGTGTCCAATTTTATTTTTGTGTGTTTAAGTGTTTGAGTGCATGTATGTATGTGTATGTATATATGTATGTATGTGTGTATGCACCATATGCATGCTTAATATCTGCAGAGGCCAGAAGATGGCATTAGTTCCCCTAGAACTGGAATTACAAGTACTTGTGAACTGCCTTGGGAGAGCCAGGAATCAAACGCAGGTCCTCTGCAAGAGCAGCACACATTCTTAAGAAATAAGCCATCTTCTGAGCCCCACAGTCGAAAAGCCTTTTGTGGGCAGAGTTTTTCTGTGTCCCAGGAATTGCTGTCAAATAACCACAGGAGACCTAATATTAATTATGAATGCTCTGTTGATAGCTCAGGCTTATTACTAACTAGCTCTTACAATGTAAATTAATAACCCATTTCTATTCATCTATGTGCTGCCCTGAGGCTCATGACTTTTATGTCCCCTGTGTGTCCTGTTTCCTTTTCATACAGCTGGTGACCCCTCTCACTTTTTCCTTCTTCTCAGTGTCCTTAGTCTGGTTCTCCAACCTAACGTTATCCTGTCCAGCTATTATTAAACCATGGAGACATATATTTACACAGTGTAAAGGAATATTCCACAGCCTTTGGGTGTGCAATTCTATGGTATCAAGTATATTCCTATTGCTCTTTAGTTATCTCCAGAGCATTTTCATCTTCCAAACTGAAATTCTACTCACTGACCACTAACTTCCAATTTCCCTTCTCTCCGCTTCTGGTCACAGCCTTCTACTTTCTCTCACTTTGAACTAAGCTATCATATAAATGTAGCCATACACTATGTATCCATTTGTGTGGCTGATTTCACTTAGCACAATGCCTTAAGATTTCACC
This sequence comes from Myodes glareolus, assembly GCF_982192425.1. Classification (NCBI taxonomy): domain Eukaryota; kingdom Metazoa; phylum Chordata; class Mammalia; order Rodentia; family Cricetidae; genus Myodes; species Myodes glareolus. The sequence continues at coordinate 54,870,335 of NC_142039.1, forward strand.
TATACTGTGGTGTCTGTGAAAACATTCTTCCCTTGGAAATCTAAAGAATATTTTATTGTGGGTTCACACCATGTTCTGTTCATCGATGGACACTTGCCTTGCTTTTTTGGCTTTGGACTATTAGGAACACCACTTCTATGGCATGGCTGTAACATATCCCACGAGACAATGACTAGTTTCGTGGTATGTTCACAATGAACATATTGAATTATCATACTTTCTGTACAGCAGCTGAACCACCTTGCTTTGCCATCAGTGACACACAAGAGTTCACTTTCTCTACATCTGTGCCAGCTCTTGTAAGTAATCTCCATGTTTTTAATAGATCCATCCAAAGTAAAGGTGAAGAAGGGAGATGGAACACTCAACAGGACCTGCCGAATAGCTATGCCCACCTGGGGATCTGCAGCCGTTTCTCAGCTGACAAGCAGCTGGCCATCTGCAGAAACCATCTGCCCTCTCCCTGGGAACATGCCTGTCCTGTGTTCCTAAGTGCCTGCTCAGTTTCCATCCAGCCTCTAAGCGGAAAAGAAAAACATCAAAGGAAAAAGAAAAACACAAAACCATATGAAAGAAAAACTTGCCCAAACCCCTATAAATTACAGTGATTCACATACATGTAATAGAAGTGTTCATCTTTTAAGAGGCAAGGCATGATGGGTACGCCGTTCATGTATGAGCCTCTATGGGGCAGAGGTGGGGATGGACCAGGCAGGAGTGCCATGGCGCTGGTTAAACTTAAGGCTTAAGGTGGTGCTTCTGGCCCTGCTTCCATGCCTGCCTCCAGGAGCTGCACCTCCTTAAATCTGTCATTTCTGTCCTTAGGGTAATGATGATCCGGGGTCGGTCTGAAATCTAAGCAGGTAGAACCTGAGGCAAACAGAGAGAGTAAAGTAAGTCCTGGGAACCAAATTCGGTCCCATTTAAAGGGTGGAATCCCGTTTTCAGTCGTGTTCTTTCTGTTTGATTGAGGGTTAAAACAAACGCCCTGCTGCTGAGATGGAATGGCAGCCGGGAGAGCGCAATGCCTTGTTTTGTTTTCACCGACCTTACAAAGGACAGAGAGAGAGTGGGTGACCTCACACAAGGTTATCACTGCTTAAAAAAGGCTTTAACTGGTCCTTGAAGTAAAAATTCTTGGAAGTACTGGAAGCAGCAGCATTTTACTGGAGAGGAGGAGAATGTGACTCCACAAGCCCCCTTCTGGGCACAGTATTCTGTCCTGAAAGACAAAACTAAATTGCAGAAAGTATTAATTGGCACTGTCTAGGGATTCAGCAAGGGTCTGTTCTGAATGCAGAGGGCTGGAGTCTCTAATAACTGCCCGTGAGTGTCCCAACATTTATTGCGTCTCTTGCCCGATGTCTATGGCTATACTGAAGAGTGGTCTCACCTGATCTCGGGAAATGTTATCCCCACTCAACTAATGCTCAACCGTACTGTCAACATCACATAAGGAAAATAAAAGGGAAGCTGAGATTTCACATTGCAACTTAAGAAAGGGTTTATTTTGGCTCAAGGATTAAGACAGGATTCAATCCATGGTGGCAGAGATGTTGCAGCAGCAGGAATGTGTGATGGCTCGGTGGCAGTCAGAACCTGAAGCTACTAGTGACTTCACATCCACAGCCAGGAAGCAGGAATTAGACCAGAAGTAGGAGCAGGCTAAGAAACTTTAAAGTCCTGGGGACCCACTTCCTCCAGTGAGGCTCCACCTCCTAGAGGCTGTGCATCCTTCTAAAACAGTGCTGTCAGCTGGAGACCGTGTCTTAAGACACATGAGCCTGAGAGGACATAAGACATTCAAACTGTACCATTATATGGTCTTCAGATGTACCTAGAGACATGTAGCCTAAGTATATTTAAGTCGTATGTTGCTGTGAGCCAACGGCACTCACCCTGTGGTGTGAGAAAGCAAGCTTCAGTGATGATCCTCTGCATCCTGGGAGGAAGAGAGGAAGTAGACAGCTCGCGCACGGGAGGGGTCGGCAGTGGGTGACAGATGTGGAGGCTCTCGGGACTGTAGAGACTGACTCTCCTCCAAAGAGGATAAAAGAATGTTTGGCATTGTCTTAGAAGGGAAAATATCCCTGGAAGGCAGGGGTTGTAATTCACACTGTAACAAAGTAATGCTTTCTCGTGTCTAGCATCTTTTTATGTCTTTGAGAATTTGCCAAATTCTTTACCCTTTTTTTCCCTCTTCTTTTGTGAGCTAAGCATGTAGCTCACACTGTGTGTGGATCTCTGCATGTGTGGGTGCATATGCACGTGTGTGGATGTATATGGAGACCAGAGATCAACCTTAGGTGTTCCTCTCCGCGGTTTTCTACCTTATTTTTTTAGACAGTTTCTCTCGCTGTCCCTGGCACTCACTTATTTAGCTAAACAGGGATGCAGACCTCAGGAATCCTCTGGTCTCTGCATTCATCCTGTTCCCACTCCTGCCAGGATTGCATAGATGCACACCATCTCACCTAATGTATGGGTTCTGGGGACCAGACTCAAGTCCCCCAGCTTGACTGGCAAGCACTTGTCAACTGAGCCATCTCTCTCCATGCTGTTCTTAAATTTGGGGTCCTCTAGTCTCTTCCTCCTGATTAAAGATGAACCCCACCTGCCTCTATCAGGATTCTTCCTCAGCCCCATACATTGCTTCCCGGTGTTGGGCAGTCTTCCACCTTAAGAATTACATGCAATTGCTCCCTTCCTAGCATGATCCTATGTCCCTTCCTCCTTCCTTTCTTAGTCTCTTCTGTCAATTTTCCTTTTCTTGTATCAGTTGCCTGTCACACAAATCTCCAGGAATGTCGTGGCTAGAAACAGCAGTGCAGTGTGACTTTTCAGTCCTTTGAAGTCCCTGGGTTCTGCAAGATGGCTCTTCCTTGAGGTTTCTCATGTCAGCTGGTGGCTGTGCTTGGACTGTTCCAAAGCCCCAAGGAACTAGATGTCTATGATGGCTTCCTCAACTGGGCATGGTTTTGTGCCTATAACCCCAGCCCTAGTGTAGGCAGATGGATCAGTCATTCAAGGCCAGTGTAGTCTACATGGTGAGTCTGAGATAGTCTTGAGCTGCATGAGACCTTGTTTCAGAAAAAACAAAAACTGCCAGGTAGCAGTGGTGCATGCCTTTAATCCCAGCCACCTTTAACTTCAGTTCCAGGAGATAGGATACCCTCTTCTGGCTACCTCTGGTACTTCATGCACATTTTGTACATGTTTTCACATACACACACACACACACACACACACACACACACACACCATCTCTCTAAACAAATATATCTTTAAAGAAACCTCAACACTAAAAATAAACTAACGTGGTATGGTTGGACAGTGTCCTTTTTTTCCCCTCTCTCTCCATTATGTCCACTCCTCTCTTACCCTCTCACACTGCCATGTCCTTCTGCCCTGTCTGGACTTCCTCCTAACAGGGAGGTTTCTGGCTATGAGACCTCTTACACCGCCAGCTGTCTTTCCCCCACAGGCATGGGAGGAAGCCCAAGACCTCAGCAAGGCCACAGCAACGTAGGCATAGCTTCAGCTTCACCAGTGCCGGAGTGCACAGGCGAGAGCAGGTGACAACTACAGCTGGAGGTGGCTTGTTGGACGTGGTGGTCCTCAGCAAGGACTGATTGCCACACTTACCGCACATAGTCGGTCCCTCTACTTCTTGCAATGGAAATGTCTTACTTTCTTGAATTTCATTTTATGTATGTAATTTTTTTTTATTCATAGTAAGAGATGGAAGGGAGTCTTTGGAGAATTTCTGTGCGTGCTCTCTAAGGAATCTTTAAGAAACTCATTTCCATTTAGCTATATTAAATTAGTATCTAAAAGGTCCTATAGAAAGGATGTGTGACTTTTCTTTTTCAAGAAAATCTCTTTGAGAAATCAGATTTAATTCCTCTTTAACCGACAATGATAATGTATCAAATTTAGGAGGCAGATCAGCTTTAAGGAAAGGTGATCCGCCTTCTGTGTGGCCGTCCTTGTGTGAACTCTCCAACAATCTTGCCTTTCATCCTCAGTCACTGGCTAGCAAAGCTGCCTTCGCACTGGGGACACACCATCATCCACTCTCTGCTCAGACCTCATTTGACTCTTCCTGAAGCCAGAGCTTTTCCCTAAGTGACTGAAAAGGGGAGATGAAGCTGTTAAGGCCTCTGGCTGCTCTTGCAGAGGATCCAGGGTCAATTCCAGCATTCACGTGTAGGCTCACAACCATCTGTCACTCCTTGAAGTCTCTCGTGGATGGTCGGTGTCATTTTCAAATCTTCCACTCATCGATTTTTATTTACTTAAATCTTTTAAACTTATCTTTAAATGTCTTTTTTGCCTGTGTAGATGATTGTACCATAGTTTCAGAGAATCTCACACCCTCTTCTGCTGTCTGATCATCTTCAATGAGACTTTACCCTTAGACTCCTTAACAAAAATCCACTGACACTCAGCTCCAGTGGATAGTTCTAGACAGTCTAACAGGTGGCCCCAGTTAAACTCAGTAGATCCCTAGACAAAAAGACATGAATGGGGAAAGGGGATTTAGACGTGTTGACAAAGGTGGAAGGGAGATGAGAGGGTGGGGTTGGGAGTAAGAATGCATTATTTACATGTATGGAGTTGTCAAATAGCAAATTAATGTTCTACAAATATTGTCATAGAACAGCAAGCAAAATGTGGAGACCTCTGTAGCGGCAAGACGGGGGACGCACTGCCTCCCCGCCACGCATGGCCCAGCTCCCTAGTTTAGCTCAGGGAGCCCCTTTTCATGTCATCTATGGGTGGTGACACATGAACCAAACTGGGGACGGAAAAGCAACAGGGAGAAAAAGGCTAGAAGGGTCAGGAAGTCATTAGCATATATTAATTATCCGTAATGATGGGTTTCCTGATGGCCTCTCCTCTATTCTGATCATAGCCCCTCCCTATCTTCTCGTCCCCCTCTTGCTCTCCCTCCTCCTTTCCGGCAGCTCTGCTTTCCTGTCTCTTGTCACCCAGTGAACTGTCGTTAGGGTGTCTTGATTATAAGCAGAGGCACCTCACCAATGGCAATACACAGAAGATAATGTTTCCCCCTCTTCCGGCAACTGCCAATAGCCTGTAGATCGTCAGGGTGTTGTGTGGTGGGTGGCAGTTTATAAGTCTCCACACCTTCCATGACAAGGCCATGTCTTACGTGGGCCATAGGCGGGCTGTCACACTGCCATGAGTTCATGCGTGCAGCCACATGCCGTGCCCAAGAGACAGCGTTCTATACCATTCCACCCCACCCTTGGGCTCTGCCTTCTCTTCAGTGCTCCCCAAGCCTTGGATGTGGTGATGGGCACAGATGTCCCACTTACATTGGGCACTCAGTAGTCACTTATTTACCAACCTTGGAGCAGACACACGTCTCTGTAGTTCCCACTGTCCATGACAAATCGAAGCCTCTTTTCCCAAAGCTGACATCAGCACTGACCTATGGGAATAAGGATGAATATTTAGAAGGCAATTTGACAGGCATATCATATTTATTTATGAAAGAGCAACAGCCTTCCACTAGGACCCATGACCACCCCAGTCATGGGTTTTTGGCCAGGTTTACAGGACCAGATGTGAGTGACTTCCTGTGGCATGGACGGCAGTTCCAATCAGGAAGCGACTGGCTGCTGTCATAAGAACCATCCCACTCCTCCACCAGTGGACACTTCTTCTCTCAGTATAGTTGTTAGCAGGGCAGTCAGGGCCCACCGCTGAGGAGGATGGTTCAGACTCTGCTCCCCTAGCTGCAGAGCATCGTCTGTCCAGCACTAGGAGACCTCCCAGGCAGGAAGGGGGCCTTTGTTTCAGTCGCCTCTTGATTCTCCATGTTCTGCGGGAAGAGCGCGTGGCACATCCACCACCAAGGCCTCAGTATCTTGTTCTAGTGGGCAACCAATTGCTTTGACTTCTAACCCGGATTGTTTTGGGGACCAGCAACTCTTAGGCAGGTGTAGTGGGTGGCAAGTTCTTCTTCAATATTTCATTCGTTCTCACACCTTTCTGCACAGCCGTAGTCTTTGGTGCTGATGAGGGAACCCGAAACCAAGAGTCTTTAAGTAGCTTGACCTCACGCCAATCCTTTGTTTGACTCTTGAAACTACTGTATTCAAACTGAACACAGTACAAAGATTTTGCTTTATCTCGGGCAGAAGGGAGGATTTCAATCTCAACCTGCCCGGCAGTTCAGCCAGTGTCCCTTCAGCCCCTTGGTCTCGTGAATCCACCACTGGTCACTGGTAATCTGTGAAGTGAAACTGGGGAGTGGTCGTGAGATGAGCCCATGGCACCAGGTCAAGTAACACCAGTTATCACTCTCTCTTGTTTAACCCTATAGTGGAGTGCGACAAGGAGTTCTCCCCACGCCAGCGACACCACAAAGAGTTCAAGTTCAACTTATCCCAGATTCCCGAGGGTGAGGCGGTGACGGCTGCAGAGTTCCGCGTCTACAAGGACTGTGTTGTGGGGAGTTTTAAAAACCAAACTTTTCTTATCAGCATTTACCAAGTCTTACAGGAGCATCAGCACAGGTAGGAAGGCTCAAGGGAGCCCAAAGGTGAGGCTGCTCCCTGCTTCTCACCCTCTCTCCTCGTATGACCCCAGGTGTCTTTGGAAGGTGGTCTGCAGGTCAGGGGGCTATTGAACATGAAGGGCTGGTGCACTGAAGAGTAGTGTTTAGCTGGCAGGGTGTTTTGCTGCTAAGTAGATTTTTTTTAAAATAGGGGTCTTTCCCCCAAGCAAGTCAGTAATACTTTGTAAGCATCCTTGATGACCAGCTAATTGATTTATTGGGATAAACTGTTTCCTGTTATTGTTTGATCCTCAGTTTTGGTGATGTGTGGGTGGCTAAAATGCACACATTAAAATTATAGAACAATGCTTACAAGTGATTCCTAGTCAGGTGACTGCAAGTATGTTTTTGTGTATATAGTATACGTACGTGTTTACTTTGAATAAGCATATTCAAACACTAACATTTAGATACTGGGAATGAGAGATTACCTTTTCAGTATGTGTATGTTACTATGCTTTGCTAAAATGAGTTCAGACTGCTTTATAGGGGAAAAAATCTGCAATAAAGTATATTCATAGTGTTGCCTAGCAATGAAGAACAACTTCGCCAACAACTGATGGAGCATGGACAGGCAGCGGATGCGGTAGTAAGCCTTTAATTCAAATCTGTAGTCCCAGAAAGGAAACCAATGGGTCTGAAGTGTGTTGAGCAGACTGGGGGTTTGTCTAGCACATCTCTCAGTGAGAACAGAATACAGGAAGTGGAGAGTCACGTGAAACGGGGTACAGCTTAAGCCATGATAATGCCTAGAGCAATTAGAAACTAAATGCAAAGATAAGTTTGAAAGAAGGGATGAGACTCCACACTTACAAAGACATTTCAGTTTGGCCTTTTTCCTGAAGCAGGGTTGCTGCTTAGCTCAGGCTGCCCTCAAACTGGCAGTCTTCCATCCCCTGCCTCCCTGAGTCCTGGGATTATAGCACACCCACAGTCTCCTTTGGCTTCCAAAACCAAATCTAATTTGCCTTGAAAGACTGTCAACTTTCCAGTAGGTTCCAGAGATTCCAGATTGACCCTGGTTTCTTCTTGTGGATATACAGATCTGTTGGGGGGAGGCAGGGGAGCTAGCCCTGGGCTGCTGTAGCTTTGAAGGCGCACCAGTGTCTGGGGCTCAGGCCCTCTCAGGTGTGTTTCCTGGGAACTCTGCTGGAGAGAACCTCTATAAGCTCCCAAGGGGAGTTGAGAAAGAGTGTGTAGGACGGAGCTGAGAGACAGAGAACAGGCCCTCGGTGTCTTAGAACTCCACCTGAGGGAGGCGAGAGGTGAAGAGGGCTTAAGGGGGACACAGAGCTGGCAGCAGAGAGTAGAAGCTGTGGGACTGCAGGAGGCTCCTAGGGGAGGAGACAAGGAAAATGTTATGATCTGCTGTCTTGTCCTGTCACCTGGGTGTCCTGTCCCTTTAAGAGATAAGCCCCACCCTCTCCCAACTCTCCCCTTCCACTTGGATCTTCCAAGGCCTCCAGTCTGGGCTCTCTATTTCTCTCTCTCTCTCTCTCTCTCTCTCTCTCTCTCTCTCCCTCTCTCTTCTGTCTCTCTCCCCAAGAGATGACTTCTGCTCTCTCCGCCCATCCGCCCATCTCTCCTCACTCTCTCTTCTCCCCCCTTCTCCCCTTCCCCCTCCATAACTCACTAAATAAACTCTATACCCAAACTCTCTCTGCATGATGTATCTGTCTCTGTCTCTCAACTGCTGCAGTCTTACACCTGCCAAGGTGACCCACAAGGCTCAGGGCACTTGCCAAGGCCTAGGGGACTCGCCAAGGCCTGGGGGACCCACTGAGGCCTCGGGTCACCTGCTGCTACCCCTTGTGGGCCTGCTGCCCCTCGTGGAACTGGCCTTCCTCCCCCATCCTTATATCTTTAAAAAAGAATACCAGAAAAGTTCTCAAGTGGCCCCAGGCTGAACTGCATGGGGAGGGGGGGGAGTTGTGGCTCCTAGGAGGAGGGGTAGAGACTGAGGCTTTTGGGGAAAGGGTTGGGTGAGTATCTTTAAAGATGTCCCCATAGATAGCCAGATGGGTGTAGCGGTCCAGAGCTGAGAGTCCCCAGGTGGGTGCCTTGGCAGGGAGATGTAGAAGGCCCTAAGAGCTGGGAGACACAGTTAACAAAGTAGCTGAGGAGAAGCCGGTGGAGGAAGGCGGCAGCTTAAGTACAGGACTCTAGAATTTGAAGTCAGATTTGGTGGACAGTGAAAGCCAGAAGAAATAAATAAATACTCCTGTACACACCTTAGGAGAGTCAGATCAACAGCTTGGTGCAGAACGGATGCGTTCCTGGGACTGGGACTCATTTATGCCATTCCGAGGTTTCAGCACTGGATGACGAAGGAAGGAAGGAAGGAAGGAAGGAAGGAAGGAAGGAAGGAAGGAAGAAAAGGAAGAAAATGACTGCTCCTAGGTGTGGGTTGAGGTGAAGGTTTATTATAGATAAAAAGGGAGGGCAAAGCCAGAGGCAGCGGCGTCTGGAAAAGTCCAGGGTGAACATGATTAGACTCATGGTTAGACTGAGCCAGGCCATGTGAGAGAAAAGGAGTTGGGGGGGGGGGGTGAAGCAAGAGAGGAACCACAGACCATGAATGGCAACCTGGGCCAAGAGACTGCTGTAGCCAACATGGCTAAGGTATATAGGGGCCTGAGGAGCTGGAGGAAGGGAAACCAGCCAAGTCCCTGAGCTGGAGAATTCGGGGTAAGGAACAGGAACAGTACCCTGTTCCTTACCAGTCAGCCAAGGAAGACCCTAAAACAGTTAGGGACTGAGAGATGCTGGAAGAACCTGGTGGCCAGTGTCCCCTTGGATATGTTAATAGGCCTCTCAGTTAGTCCCTTGTTCCAGGTTTGAGACTTAACAATAGAAGGACCAGCAGATGCCAGGCACTGGGAACACATCATGGTGCTGGATAGATACACTAAAGTTGTATGTCATGTCTTACCTGGGACGGTCAAACAATGAGTAAGGCATTGGAGTATGGAGACAATGGACCAGAATTTCAGAACAAGAAAGATTTTGGTGTTTGCTTTTCCCTCATAAATACAAGTTTGTCTGGTAGCTTCACAAGAGCTGTCTTGTTTGGGAAAACAAAGTCTCTCCTTGCTAGATACTCATCTTTGGACGCACGGGAGAGAACCGCATTCAGTGGCTCTTTGGCCCTGTCTTAGCCGTTGGCTTTTCAATCTGCCCAACTGGATATTCCATTTTACTTCTCTAGTGAGAAGAGCCTGAAGGTGCTTGTTGGGTTCACAAGTTTGTTTGAAATGCAGGACTTTCCCTCTCTTACAGGAAAGGGCATAACAAAAACACGAGGCTAGAAATATAGTGACTGAAATTTTTCAAGAGTTTTTATTCCAAAGAGAGTGCTAACAGGAGCTTTGTGAGATGTATCCTGAACTCTAGCCAAAAAAGGAACAGCTACCATGTGCTCAGGATGATGGTGACATCCTTCCTTGGGCTAGCAGTGCGTCTGGAAGGCAGAAACTAGAATGGTCCCAACCTTGGATGACTCTCGGGTTTATTTGTCTCATAGGATGGGAGCGCTTGGCAGTTGGCTGTGTTTAATTTGTGTGCCTAGGAGAATACTAGGAAAGCTGGGAGACTTTCAGGCTGTGGAAGGCCTCCAGGTTGGTTGGGGGAGGTGTTCTTATCTGTGGGCCAGGAGCCCAGGCCCCCTGCTACTTCCAAATGTTCTTCCAGAGGCCTCCAGACTTAGCTGCAGGGCTCCTTCTGCTGGTTTGACCTCCCCTTCTGTACCATCTTGGGGTGTCTTGGCGGAACAAGCTTTTCTGAGCAGAAAGGAAACGTATTTATCTAATCTGCACTGAAGTGCAATTTGTAGCATTTGCTGTGTTCACTTAGTAACAAATGTTTGTGCTACAAAGTAGTTAGTAGGCCTCCTCGAGGGAGGGAAGTTGGGTTTTTAAATGCTAACTCAGAACTTCAGCTAAAGGCAGAAGAAATGCCGTCTTGCATCTTCTGACATAAAGAGCTGATTGGGAGGGGACAAGAGCCCCTGAGAAGGCAAGTACTGGCTGGACGAATGTGTTTCTGTAAGTAACTGGATCAGGTAAGTTCACAACACCACTAGCAAGTGACTTCTTAAGGACAGGGTGCTTACTCCAGATACATGGTACTTGACCTGCAGTCTGAGAATGGGTATTGAGATGGAGCGTATATAAGTCAAGGGAAGACCCGAAGCAACCCCTAGGTTACAGTGAGAGCAACTTGATTATTTATACCAAGTCCGAGGCATTCGGGATACCCTATGTCTATTACTTCTTTTAAAATTTGCTCCGAGGTGGGCTAGCAAGATGGTTCGGTAGGTAAAGGTGTCCCACGCTACCATCTCGCCAGCAAGAACCACGCGGGACACTAGGATCCTTCTGCAGAAATAGCTTTAATGCCCCTTGGGAGAGAGCATCAGCCAACATGGCCGGGGACCCCCAAATGGGGGAGCCCATCCCCATATATATTGGAAACAGTCCTCACTTTGGGCGTGTCACTCTTGGATAGGTCAACTGTCCATTATCCCAGATGATGCCTCGGGAGTAGGCGGGGACTCAGTGGAAAGTTACCGAGCACATGTGCGCTCACCTGGCGGTGAAACCGGATGTCAGCGCCATCTTGTGATGGAGTATGTGGCTGCGGTCCTCTACATAAAGGTGCTTGCCATTCAGGCCTGGTGACCTGGGTTCAATCCCCAGCACCCACATGAAGGTAGACAGAAAAGCAACTCCACAAAGTTGTCTTCTCATCACCACACACATGTCATGGTGCACACATGCATCATGCACACAGGCACAGCTGTGTGCAAAATGACAATAAAATGTAAAAGATAGTCAGGGGTTTTGTGAATGTTTATGTTTTAAGATGAGTTTATGGAATGTGTGTTAGTTATTATTCTCTAGCTGTGAAGAGACACCATGACCAAGGCAGTCCTTAGAAGAGGAGCATTTAATTGGAGCTTTGCTTATAGGTTCAGAGGGTTAATCCATTTCCACCATGATGGAAGCATAGTAGGGGGCAGACATAGGGCTGAGAGCTACCTCCTGATCCACAGGCAGCAGACAGAGAGATACTGGGCCTGATGTAGGCTTTTGAAACCCCAAAGCCCACCCCTACCCCCCAGTGACATACTTCCTCCAATGCTCCACACCTTCTCATCCTTCTAATCTGTCTCAAAGAGTTCACCAAATTGGGGGTTAAGCATCCAAATATATGAGCCTATGAGGGCCATACTTATTCAAATCACCAAAATATTCATGTATGAAATTCTCAAAGAATTAATAGAAAATATATTTAAAGCGAGAGCAAGATTTGCTACTTCTAGCTAATACATCCTTATAGCAATACTGATATAAATTTGCTCTTTATATAGAGCTAACAGTTTGGAAAAGGTCTTCCCTTTATATTCTGTCATTAGGTTTCCCCTGCTGCATCAAATAGAAGGAGAGGAAAGGTCACCTTTAATAGAAGAAAGCATGGCATATTTGAGTTTTGCTGAGGCTAACTAATGCTGAAAATATGGTTTGTTGTGTTTTCTAAAAGTCATCTGATGACATGGGGGTTTTTCCTAAGCTCAGATAAGCAAGAAGTGCCCAGAAGAGGTCAGCATGCCCCATACCTCCATCTTTGGAGCTCAGATGCGGGTGTCACGAGAATGCTCTGGTCTGTTTCCTTTGGTGGTAGAGCATGTCTGTTAGAATTCAGTCCTTCAGACAGAAGGCCTTTCCATTCTTCAGTTGTTCTCTTGGCCCATCTCTGCCCATCCGCATGTTTTGTAGAGGAAGTGAGGGAAGGAGAAGAGTCGGATAAATTTGTGTGCCACCATCCGCACTCTCCCACAGATCGTCCTGTCCGTTTGCCTCTTCATTACAATCTTCTGTGTGATATGCACGCTTGGAGTGCGCTTACAGGCCGCTCTGAGATCCCCTTGCTCTTCACACCCACACAGAGTAGCAGGATGGTAGCACATTGGTACACACACACACACACACACACACACACACACACACACCAGGACTCCTATCACATCTGCATTAGCTACCTTTCTTTTCATGATGACCAAATTTAGCCAGGAAAAGGCAGCTTGGGGAAGATGGGATTTTATTTTAGTTCACAGGTTCGTGACCAGGGAGGCATGGTGGCTATACCTGTAGAAGGATTTGGGGCACAGACTGTTACAATTTCATACATGAGGAAGCAGAGAGAGACTGTGGTATTGAGGGGCACACCAGGGAAGCATAAGCCCATCCCAGAGACCTACCTCTGCAACCAGGCCTCATTTCCTAAAGGTTCCACAATCTCCCAAAACACCAGCACCAGCTGGGAATCAGCTCTTCACACTTGACCCTATGAAAGGTATGTTGTGTTCAAACTATAGTAGATAGTTAGGTAAATTAGGCAATTTTGAGGCCTTTATGCCACTTTTTGTCTGCAGTTCTTATTCAGTAAATTTTTCATTCCTGGAAGTCCAAGAGATTCTCGTGAGAGCCAGTCAGAAATTCTGAGAAAGAATTTCCTTTCCAAGGTGTGGCTAGCCAGTCCATGCATGAGTTAGTCACCTCACCTCTGCTGGTTCTGGCATTCCACGTTCTCCCCATCACAATCGTATTGTTTGGCATGGATGGCTTATTCTCTTTGGGTATGATCCCCTTTCTTTACCATGTTCTGTCAAACCGGTTTCTTGGAAAGACATTTAAAGTAAGAATTAGTGAACTTAAAATACATTTTTTTTCTGGTACAAATAGCATTAAGATGTGTGTATGATAGAGATGGGGAAGGGAAGGAGGGAGAATGCATATATGTGTGATATGTGAGGATGTGGATGGAGAGGGTTGAGTAGAGGCCAGAGAAGGGTGTCAGGTGTCCTTTTCTCTTTCTCCACCTTATTCCTTTGAGGCGGGGTCTCTCCCAGAACCCAGAGTTTGCAATTTCTGGCAAAGCTAACATCAGGCAAGCCCCAGTTATCCTCCTATCTTTACCCTACACAGAACTGGGGTTGCAGAGATTTGTGTGACCATGCTCAACGTGTTACATGGATCTAACTCTGGTCCCCATGGTTTCACAGCAAACCACTGAGTCATCTCTTCAATTCTGGCATTGAATGTTTACATGCTACTGTAAATGGTAGTGTAATATGATGTAGTGTGTGTGGTTTGTACTACCATGTGGAACTACAATTGATTTTTGTGTGTTGATCTTGTATCAAGAAACTTGGAGTTTTCTGTTGATATTTATCATTTTTTTGTTCATACTTTTGAAATGTCTGCGAGTATAACCCTATCAACTGTAAATATCTATGTTGTTTCTTTCTTTATAGTTCATTTTTGCTTCGTTTTTTTCTTTTAATTTTGCTGGCTAGAAGTCGAATGCAGTTCTGACATCTACTTATTCACTAACCTTGGTGGGGGATAAGTGAGAAATTTGCTGTTATACTATTAAGAATGATTGTTATGAATGTTTCTATAGATGCTCAAACTAAGTAGACTAAAGAAATTATCCTCTAAACTTACTAAAAGTTGTTTGTTTTAACGTTCAGAATTGATGTAACATTTTTGTGTGTGTGTGTGTATACCCACACACATACATATATTCCGATTTGATAGGAGTATGTGTTTATTTTCTCCTTTATAGTGTGCATACATTAAGTGGTTTTCAAATATTAAGGCAGTTTCAGACCTGGAATAAGTTCAATTGGTGATTTGTTGCTGTTCTACAGCTTGGATTTGGACACTGCATCTGGATCTAGTATCTGGATCACCTCTGGGTCTATAGCCATCATCTTTTTAGTCCCTTGATTGTTGTTTTCCATTTGATTTTATTTCCTGATATGCCTGACAACTTTTTTGTTTATTCAATTTTGTGTATAATCTAATAAAAACAGTTATAGACACTGTTGCTTTCTTGCAGACTGAATTCAACATTCTTCTGGAAGTCCAAGGCAGTGCAAGCCAATCATTTTACCCTTTTGTCCCGGAGGAAGCTGGGCTTTGGGTTCCCTAAGGCTCATCTGTTTCTGGTTCCCCTCCTCTTGCAGTTTAGCTCCCTGGGGGCTTTCAGCAAGACTAGTATACTTACCAGAGGCTGTCATCCTTGGTGGGCTCTGAACTCTCATTTTTTTTTTTAAACTCCCAGCATTGTGAAACTGCCAAAAGTCCTCCTTTGCTCTGAAGCTTCCAAACAGCTTCTTTCTGCTTCTTGTTTTCTCAGCTTCTCATCCCATGTATACACAGCTTCATATTTGGCAAATATCTCAAATGAAAATATTGGTGTTCATGGCAGCCAGCACTTGAGGAAGAAAACTGAATCCAAACCTCGGAGATCACGTTGACATGTTCACTTCTAGAAGGCTGTTTCCTTTGCGACCTTCCTCCTTCATGTCCTCTCTCCCTTCGACCCATTGTCATCATCTTCATCACTGTCAACATTTGAACTCTCATTTTTGTCCTTAGCTGATGACAGTGTGCCAAGCTCCTGCTTTCTGCTTTGCTTTATTGGTTGTAGGAATTCACAAGTGTTCTGAAATGAAAAAAGGCAGCAAACACCTTGCCTTGGCACCCTGCCCCTCTTGGGGATCTTGAATTTGACCCCACATGTGCTGCCCAGCTTCCTTCTCTATGATGATTTCAAACGGACTTGAGATTTTGCCCCTGTCTTCCTTTGTTTTGGGTGGTGGGGTTAGCTTGACACATCAAAACCAGAAGTCTACATCATCTTAGGAGACCAACGTCTTACTAGCGTTTTAGTTCAAAAGTCTCTAAACAGATCCCCCCCAGATATTGATATGTGTGTTATGAACCAAACGTAGATCTCCAAGAAGACCGGAGTCCAGGAGCTGGCCCAGATCCAGGATCCAGGACAAGCATTTCATAGGAGAGCACTACTCGTGAGCAGATGGTGCTGTTACGAAATGCTGTTGAGTTTTCAGCAAAGATAGAATTCAACCTTTTCAGATACCAGAGACAGTTTCTTTTCTGAAAGGAAGGACAACCTTGTGAAAATCAGGATGGGAAGTTGCTTTTGCTGTTTGGGGAGGGAAAAAAAAAACTTTTATCATGGTGCCCAGCCACACCATGTTCCCTTTCCTACCTGGCTTTCACAACTGAGTGTGGGCCTCAGGCAAGCAATAACCCTTTCAGTATTTGTTCTTTTCCACCTGAAAAGGGGGCAATGAAAAGGGGCATCTACAGCTTGGGTGATGTAACCAGCTAGCTTCTCTGGTTACGTATGTACCCCTTCTACTCAGAATGTTCTCTACCTGAGGAGATACGAAACCAAAGCCCAGGCTCAAGAATGTCCCCAGCCTCCCTTCCAGATCCTATGATCTGTTCATACAGCACAATGTAGAATTAAAATTATAGATACAGCATATGCTCAGATGAATGCCGAAGTGTTTCCTGCTGGGGAGCAGTCGGGGTGTGTGTGGCCAGAGAGAGCAGCAGTCTTTGGGAACTGCCTACATACTTGGTCAGCTTGAATGAGGTAGGAAAATGGGTTTGGGTTTCTGTGCACTACGCCTCATGTATTATTCATTACTAGGAGCTGATTGCTTTTGATTGCATGCATCTGCATACATGTGGAGAGGCAGACTGCATTAGTGGTTAGGATTATTTTATGAAGCTCCTCCCCCCCCACCAAATTAGCAGTATTTTAACTGTTTTGTTACCCTACATGGGACAAAGGTAGAGAAATGTAGAATCAGAAAATTAAAATAGGTAAGATTAAGATGTATTTTTCCTCAAAGCATATAGAGATTCTTCATTCTCTTTGTGTTTGCCACTAGGGCAGGCTGGAATAGACTCCAGCCCTGGAATCAATGTTTTATTTAAGTAGCTGTAGAAGACTTGTTGAGAAACCCAGGATATACACAACTCCCTTCCCACCTCCTCTCTCTTCTCAAATACTGAAACTTTAGACATGATCTCTCTGTGAGTCTTCTTAGAAGTCTAACTTGATAGCCAGTCCATAATACAACCTAGCTGGTGGCCCAGCTTCCATCTGATGGACAATGTTTCTGAAAGGAGAAAGAGTAGGTGGCCTCCAAACCTAGGTCTAAGAGGAGGCAAAGGGAGAAGTGAAATACGGAATGAACAGGTGCTATGCTCTGGGCCTTGCCTCGTGGAGTGTTCTCCAAGTCCTGTAGTGTCTGCTTCGCTCTCAAGCCTGTCAAATGTTCGCCTGCTTGAGACCCACCTGGGCCTACTGAGCCCGAAGCTCTGCAGTCTGATGCAGTCTTCTCTGGAGATGACAGAGAAGATGGGTAAGAGCAGGTGCTAGTGGCTGTGTGACCATGGTGACCAAGCTACTTCGACTTTTGCCAAATCTGTGCTGTGCTGTGCTGTGCTGTGCTGTGCTGTGCTGTGCTGTGCTGGTCATGTGTCTCTGTTAGGGTGTTGATGAAGAGCTAACATACATAAGAGCTCTTGGGACAGTCACAGGAGCAACACCGTTAGTATTTTCTTTCTGTGTTTCTGTTCTGACGGCAAAGCGCTTTGTATCGGGTGAAGATGAAAGGGTCTCTGTTGGCATTTCAGCATCTTCTTAGAATATGGTAGTCACCAAGGTCAAAGCTTAGCACAACCAAGTGCTTCAAACTCAATTGAAATGATCAGTTTATGTATTTTATTCAGCATTGCCTCTCAAACCCATGTGTATGCCTGTATGCATGTATGTAGTGTGTGTGTGTGTGTGTGTGTGTGTGTGTGTGTAGCAGTGCATCCTGGTTTGTAATACTTTATCTTCAAATTTATAGCTCCCTTTCTGCCTTTCTAGTGGCAAAAATTTAGATATGTACCTTACATTAAGGAAAGGTCAAGTGTCAAATGTTCTTCAATTGTTTTTTTTTTCTTTTAATCTGCTCAAAAACTGGAATCTCCTTGTTAGAATGAGTTTTCCAGTATTGGAATTTTGTTTGTGTTTCCACTAAATCCAGACCCGTACACGGCAAAGACATGCATTATGAATCTGCTTATTTTAAATAAATAATTTCTACTTTATCAAGAACATTTTTTTTCCTAATAAAATGAGTTCTGGCAAACACAGCTGTTTCTGACAGGGCACCATAACCTTGGGTACAGTCAGGAGGATGGCTATTTGGGCACCTCCACCCTTCTCTGGAATGAATGAAGAAAAGGCCCACGGTGTTTTACCCAGGGGAATATTACCAACCTGGAGGGCACCTTGGAAGCTGAGTCAGAGGAGGAACCCTGTGGGGACAGTTGTGCCTACCAACCAGACCCTTCCAGGTCTTTGAGTGGAATGCCAGCTGACTGATTTTAATATTTGTAGATCTCTTTAGTTAGCTTTGCCGATTGGTAAAAGCGTTTCCAGGTTGATTACAGCCTGTGAAAATTCACGTCCTAGAGACACAGAGAAGAGTGGCATTGCTCTGTCTTTGGACCTGGAAGCCTTGATTATCAAACAAAATGGAATTTGAGCGGTGGTTGAGAATCAAAATCGCAAAAAGGTGCCTGAGAGATTTCTTTAGTTTTAGGATTTCTTCTTCCTTTGCCGTTGTTATGTGAGTTGAGTCTGCTATGTCAGCAAGAGTCCAAATAACCACTTGGGGTGACTGTGGCCAGATGGGGAGTCTTCATTTAAGAAGTATCTTAGCTGAAGCTAGCTCATTTTAGCTCTGCCAGAGTGTGATTAAGAGGAATCAGATGCATCTTGTTTGGTTTGGGGGACTCTTATTTCCCCAGGGCTAAGGCGGGGAATCCTTACCCAAGCTGGGCAAGTCCTCTGACTCTGAGCTAGAGCCCCCAGTCTACCGAGGATGTTAGTGGTGTCTTTGCACTGAACACACTGTTGATCTTGAATGGGAGGAACAGGGCAAAGTCAGGACAGTCTTGGGGGTGCCACCACAGCAAGCCATACTGGGAACTTGCCAGCATGCTCCTCTCAAGCACCATGACCCTGGTGTGTGAGGCTGGCTCACAATTCTAACCCCCTAGCTGCCCTGTTTCTAAATGTAGTCAACCCTGATCTTTAAACACACTGGGTTTTTTGATTCCCTACTTTTTTCTGAGTCCTTGTTCGGTATTTTCAGCCTGTACCGTGGACTTTTCTAGACTTTGCTTTTTATAGATGGGAATGGAGGCCATAAAGCATGAGCCCCTGGTGCACAAGCCAAGAACTATACTGCAAGGAATTCCTTCTAGTGGAATATTCCAGACGAGCTTCTTGACAAGGACACTTGCATATGTGGCCATCTCTGTAAGTGAGCTGTGGCCAGATCCTGCAGACAAACCCTCCAAATCAATGGGTTTCATTTCAAGGTTACCTGAACTCTTCTCATGAAAGCTTCTGTGGGGAGGTAGGAGGTGTGGTGTGGGCATCTGTGTGGAGGTCAGAGGGGCAACCTCAGGCATCAATTCTTGCAGTCTACTTTGTGACAGTGTGTCTTGCTCACTGCTGCTTATATTAGGGTGGCTGATATCTGTGAGTTGAAGGCCAGCCTGGTCTACCAGAGATCCAGGCCAGCCAGAGCTATATAGTGTGTGAAGCCCTGCCACACACACATGCATGCATACACACATACACACACACACACACACACACACACACACACACACACACACACACAGCCTCTAGTACAGTGTTCCATGGAAGCACAGTATCCTGTGTGTATATGTATATTTTATCCTAGTTAGTCCTGTTACCTTAAGTCTGTGTGTTATTTCTTGTTATGGTTTGATTATGTAATGTTCAGTACGAGCTGGTGTGCCACACACTTGGCACACTCTAACTGGTGGTGGCATTTTGGGAGGTGGTAGGCCTAGCCAGAGGCTAGCTTGGGGTGTATTCCAGAGGGTATGTTGTCCCTGTTTCTACTCTTCCCTCCCTTCCTATCTCCCTTCCTTCCTCAGTCCTATTTCCCTCCCTCCATACCTTCATACTTCCCTTCTTCACCCTCTGTCTCAGAGAGACAGCCTCGGAGTAAAGGGCTCTCTTCTTTTGCATTCTCCTGTGGTCAGGCTGTTCTGCCTATGTCTATGGGTCCAAGCAATTACAGATTAAATCCTCTGAATTCACGAGCCAAAAGTAATCCCTCCTTTAAGTTGCATCTGTCAAGCATTTTTATCACAGTTGTAAGAAAGGGAATTAGCATACCAATGTTCCTTGCAGAGGACCTAGGCATCCTAAAGTCAAGCTGCATCCCTTCCCCACCACCAGCAACTGTTGGACTGCATTTGTTTAGCCAGTCTCATAAGCATCAAGAACTGCCATGATCGTCACTATAGTGATCAATGGGCACCGCAGACACAACCATGCAGTCTGGGTGCCCGAGGTAACTGCAGTAGTTACGACAGAAACTCGATCCCCGGTGTCCACTGATGACCATAAACCATTGTCTTAAGAGTTTCTACTGCTGTGATGAAACCCCACGACCAAAGCAACTTGGGGAGGAAAGGGTTTGTTTGGCTTCCACTTCCATATCACTGTTCCTCATTGACAGTGAACTCAAACAGGATCCTGGAAGCAGGAGCTCATGCAGAGGCCATGGAGGGGTGCTTGCTGCTTACTGGCTTACAACCCACATTGGGCTGGACTACTCATAGATCACTAATAGGAAGAAGACCTACAGCCCTTGCCTACAGCCCGACTTTATGGAGGTATTTTCTTAGTTGAGGCTCCCTTCTCTCGGATGACTCCAGCTTGTGTCAGGTTGACATAAGACTAGCCAGTAAAGCCATATAAACTTAATTTTTTTCCACAGTGTAATAATAATCTTTCTCACCAACATCTTTTTCCATTGTCTCAAATTTTACTTGCTCCCAGATCCATATTTCTGCTTTCCTCTTTCCTTTATTCCCTTCTCTTTTTTCTCTGTTTTCCATCTCCATTTTAGACAGCGATTTTCAGTGCTGGGATCACAGGCGTGCACCTCCGTGTTCGGCTCACCATCCTTTCTTACGAACCCCACCCTTTAGAATCAGAGCCATAAGCCCCTCCCAGGTCTGTGTGCCAGCCTTGCCCGCCAGTCTTGCCATATCCACGGTGCCCTTGTCCGCATCCTTATCTCGCTTCCTAAGATATTGGGTGCCTGTTGTTGCGTAGCTGGAGCTCTGCACCTAACAACTGACCCTCGGTGCGCAGGCGCACACTCGGCCTCCTCCCTTCAACTTCTCTCTGGATCTCGGTTCTGGGGAATGCCGGCCAAAGTCTGACCCTAACATGACTACTACAGCCTCCGCTTTCTTGGGTACTGGGGCTGGTTTTCCCGCAGAGCTGTTCATACCGTCTGTGTTATTTCTGGATGAAGGTCGTCTCTGACCTTGCAGAGTGGGTCTTCTGTCTTCTCTGCGTCTCCACTTCAAAGCGTTGGACTCACAGTCCCCTCTTGCTGTGTTCCCTGAACGCCCCTCATCTCCCTGCCCCCGTCCCAGGTTGGGGGCCGTCTGTCCACAGGGAGGGTGACCCATCCACCGCGAGGGGGAGAACATTAAAGAGGACAGACTGCTAAGCAGCTGAGTAAACTCCCTGTCACTCTACCTACTGTTTCCACGTGGGAACGATGACAATAGCGCTTGCTCCCTTCTAGCTCCAAGCTGCCTTGGAAGGGAGAGGCCTAGTTCCTATCTCAGGAATCTAAGATTCTGAACTCAGATGCTGCATTGGCCTCAAAGAAGGCCGATGGTTGAGAAGTGAAATTTATTCATTTATCACAGGATGTCTTGGGAAATAATCTCAAAAGATAATCTGTCGTTATGAAAAACTTTTTTCATAACTGTTGTGATGAAAAGCTTTTTGAATCTGTGCTGAGCTAAATTCTCATGCTTGTTTGCTTTCATGATCCTGACCGTAACCTCATGTCTGAGACTCAGTTTCCCAGCTGAGAAGGGAGATATCGGTACTCCAGCAGGGATGATTATTGTAACAGCTAAGTAAAGCAAGGTAGAAGAGAATACGCTGTAAATGTAGGTGATTAGAATGTGATGCTTATTTTAAAGTAGTGAAGGTTGAGCATCCTTTGTGTGAACTGCATGAGATTAGAAGGGTTTCTGGGAACTGGGGATAATTTTTCTATATATAATGAAATATTTTGGGAATGGTTGCTAAATTGAAATGCAAAATTCATTTTGACTCACATATATCTTATACACATAACGTGATGATATCTGCAGAGATTTGATGCGAGACTTAATCTTTATATAATTTTTATACATAGTTTAGATCCTGATTTAATCTTCTCTTATGCCTATTGTTCACCACCTCCTATTTTTTAGAGTTCACTAGCCATAATTAAGCTCTTAAATAGCATCATAAATAAAACAATGCCATAATAAAAGGAAACTAAATAGTCAGACAAATGAAATAATATTTGCAATTTATCCTAATTCCCAGAAAGATTTGGTCTCAGTGAATCTAAGGAGGTCCTGATAGCTCATGTCCTGGGTCTCTCCTAGTTAAGTTGTATCTGTATTCTATATGGTGTCCTTTAGGGCGGAGCTGTGGCTGGTCACATAAATGGGCACGATCTGACTTCAGCCTCCTTTAACGACAAGACACAGCGGGAATGCGCCACAGGACAGCAGGTGACGCACTGTGCCATTTGTCTGTCTTTCTCTCAGGGATTCTGACCTATTTTTGTTGGACACCCGTGCGGTGTGGGCCTCAGAAGAAGGCTGGCTGGAATTTGACATCACAGCAACTAGCAATCTGTGGGTGGTGACTCCACAGCACAACATGGGGCTCCAGCTGAGTGTGGTGACTCAGGACGGTGAGTTGTGACTTGCATGCTGCCAGCATCTGCCCGCAGCCAGCCTTTTTCAGTCATTTCCTCTGTAGCAGCTGTGGCAGAACCATTGTTTGGAGCCTAGCCCTCGGCGCCAGGATGACCTGGTTTTCTCTTTCCTCTCCACCATATCAAAAAACAAGACCTTTCTTCTAGCAAGGACTTAGAAGCAGGCTCAGGCCATGTCCCCTACTGTTCCCCTGTCCCTGTCCTGTGTGCCCCCATCCCCCATCCACCCCAGCCGCTGCCGAAAGCAATGGGAGGGTAGATAGCTTCCTCAGGCTGAGCCAGGTGGGAGAATCCCAAGAAGGAGGCAGGAAACTTGGGGCATACAGCTCAGCAAGGGAGAGCACTTGTTTAGCATGTGTGAGTCTCTGGGTTCTACCCAGCACCAAAAGATAGAACTGGAAGGAACGAGAGGGGGAAGGAGAGCCTACAAAGTCATGAGAATCTTGACTGTCCCGTGAGGAAACTTCCCCTCCTGACTGGCTCCCTGCTTCAGTTGTTCAACTCCCTCACAGTCATTCCATTGGTGGGGAGAAATATGGCCAGGAAGGAAGTATGAACACTGACGAATAAAAGGACCAGAAGCGAGAGCACGCAGTCCTTTAGTTGATTCTGTACTCGGGGAGGCCATTTTGAGCCAGCTAGGGTGGGAGACTGTGTGGGGCCTTGCCCCCGTTTCCCACTCTTTACTACTTGTACCAGCACACGGAAGACTAGGAAAGGCCGCGTCTTTGTGTAGCTTTGAGACGAAGGTTCTGTGGAGTAAAGAGGGGTGGGCTTTGGTTTGCATTAAAGGACTCCACGTCAACCCCCGCGCGGCGGGCCTGGTGGGCAGAGACGGCCCTTACGACAAGCAGCCCTTCATGGTGGCCTTCTTCAAGGTGAGCGAGGTCCACGTGCGCACCACCCGGTCAGTCTCCGGTCGGCGTCGGCAGCAGAGTCGCAACCGTTCCACCCAGTCACAGGACGTGTCCCGGGGCTCCAGTGCTTCAGGTGAGTGTGCACAGAGTCTTGGTGCCCATTAGGACAAAAGTACCTGTGGCCCCAGGTGTTGGACAGCTTCTGCTCAGCAAATACAGTGGCAATGGTGGTAATGTCCCGGCCACAGATCCCTATATGGGATCCTAGGCCCCTCAGCACAGAGCGCTATTACCCGAAGACTGGAGTTGCAGGCATCCACATTGCCCCTTGGTTCTGATAAGCATCTTTCTGGAGGATGGGATGTCTGTAACTCTTTTTTTTCCCCTTCCCACAAAAATCATGGGAACACCCCAATTACTTTCATTTTTAGATTTGTTCTATTTAATTCATAAATGTGCTGCCTGTATGTGTGTGTCACATGTGTGTCTGGTGCCCATGAAGGATAGGTGATGTGCCAGGTCCCCTGGAATTAGAGATGGTTGTGAGCTGCCGTGTGGATGCTGGGAACCAAGTCCAGGTCTTCTGCTTGAGGCCAGAGAGGTTTCAGATGTTTCTGTTCTTCAGATTTGGAGGCACTTGCATTATATACATAATGATATTTCTTGGGGATAAGACCTATGCCTGATGACAAAGTTAATTTATATCCCCCATTTGCCTTATGTACATTTAACTGTATGTTAATTTTATACAGTATCTTTAGTGCGCTTTGAGTACCACCCATCAGCCTGTGCTTTTCCGACTTGGAGTACTCAGTTTCCATTAAGAAATGTTATACAGGGGACTGGAGAGATGGCTCAAAGGTTAAGAGCATTGCCTACTCTTCCAAAAGACCTGAGTTCAATTCCCAGCAACCACATGGTGGCTCACAACCATCTGTAATGGGGTGCAGGCATACACACAGACAGAATATTGTATACATAATAAATAAATAAATATTTTTAAAAAGAAGTGTTATACATTCATGATCTATAGGGCTGGAGAGATGGCTTAGAGGTTAAGATCACTGACTGCTTAATTGACCAGGGTTCAATTCCCAGAACCCACATGCCAGCACACAACTGTCTGTAACTTCAGTTCCAGGGGACCTGACACCCATGGCAAAATACCAATGCACACAAAACAAAACAACAAAATTAACAACAAAAGCGCTTTATTAAAATATGATTGACAGAATACAGATAATTCTCCCGCACCAAAAGCCAACACCCCAAACCATTCATGCTCTGTTGACGTCACCAGAACTCTTGGCTGGGAGCAATAGTTCACTCAGAGCCTCTAACATGGATTTTATTGGCTCACTTGACTGGGAAATTCAGGGTTTCTTGTTTCAGTTTGGTTGGAGTGTTGGAAACTGATGGTACTAGAAAGTTCTATTTCTTGTTGGTGGAATCCTCAGAGAGATGGTCAGTTTATGGTAAGGTTTCTCAGAGTCTCAGGGTGACCTTGGCAACCTCATCTTCAGATAAAGAGTTCTCTCCCTTGCTGGGTTCAGCAGGAAGCCAGGCCTTGGTGCTTATTGGACTGGCTTGTACCATGTGCCCAACCCTGATCACCCTGCTGCCTAGGAAGAACTCTGGCCAAGCCCGCATCAGGTACTCAGTTCTATCCTGGACCAGCAAATCCAAAGGGCAAGAGAGAGGAAATGGTCCCCAGTGTTTGAGGGTTAATTCCAACTCTCAGAAGTCTTCTCTAGCACTGGGAGGAGTGGGAAATGGAAGCTCCTAGAAGCAAGTGCATAGCAGTTAAGTGGTACTGAATTTGAACCCCAACATTGTTCACGCTCAGAGCAAGGGCTTCTGAGTCCTGGATTCCTTGGGGTATTGAACTGCCCAGAAAACATGTGTGACATTGAGTATCAGCAGTGAGATTTTCTGTCAGTCTTGCAACCTTGTGACTTTGGAGAAACATGCCCAGTGGGCCCGTGCTTCAGATCATTCCTCTGTCAGTGAGGGTGCGGGATACCTCACAGCGTTAGGGTTTGGTGAAATGCAGTCAGTCACACGGCACATAATCACCTTCAAAGATGACTTACAGCCACTTGTACGAAGTAGGTGCTTAGAGCGCACCCTGGGATCCCACGGAAGTAAAACACTTCTAGAGGCTATGTTTATTTTTGCAGCAGCTCACGGCAGCTGTCATTCTTGGAACCCAGGAAGAACGAATGCAGCTTCTCAAAGCACCCCACTTTTCCTTGGGAGGACGTGTCCCCTAGATTTTAGACTGTAATGTACTAAGCTTTCTTTTATGCCAGCGATTTGGAGGTGACCCTTTAGTAGCCCCCACCCAGCGTGCTGTGACATTTTGCCTCTCCTCGTTAAGGTGTTTCTTGGAAGCACTGCATAGCGTGGGTGTTCCGGTCTTTCTTTACCACTAGAAGCAGTCAGGGTTGAGGCTTTAAAAGAAGGGAGAAATAAAAAGGAATGCCTGCTTTGCTTTATTCCCCTGGGAGGCAGATTGCTGAATTGAATTAATGGTCTACATTCTCCTCTGGGGCCTGATGATGAAGTCAGCCAGTGGTAGGGTTCATCTGGGAACTGTGGCCAGTTTGGTTACTAGGACCTCAGACTGTGGAGGCGACCCTTGCGGTGCTGATTGCTTTTGAAAATGATAATTTCCCATGATTGACTCAACACTCACGCTGCCCGCCTCGCACACAGGCCAGTTGTTTTTAATTAGGAAAATGTGTTGTCTCGGATTTGGGCTTCAGCAAAGTCATCCCGTTCCTTTTCCCCAACTCCCTTTCAACTTTTTCTTTCAACCTGATGAGTTAAAATTAATTATGGATATTAATTAGTGACCTCATTTGCCATACGGTCCAAGGGTTCCTGTTGCCTCTCCGCCTCCCTACTCCACTTTCCAACCCAGTCCTCCTAGATGGCTGTGTTCCTTCAGTAGTTCAGGGCAAAGGGGCCCATGCCAAGTCCCTCTGTTCTCACGTATTTAAAACCCCCAAGAAAGCACTGAGATGATGGGGCCTGTCACCTCTGTCTTCTCTGAACCTCCAGGGAACTGAGAAGGGACTCGAATTCAGCCCCTCAGCTCTGCTTTATGCGCTTGGCTCTTGTTTCTGTTAATGGAAGTGGGCGTGTAGAGGGAGAGATTTCTACCTAAGAACGGATTTCTAGGGCTAGAGATGCATTTCAGCGGGTAGAGTACCTGCCTAGCATGCACAGAGCCCTGGGTTTGACCCCTATACTGTGTTAACTGGGTGTGGCAGTGCATGCCCATAATCCTAGTACATGGGAGGTGGAGGCAGGAAGATCAGACGTTTAATGTCATCCTTGCCTACAGAGCGCCGGAGGCCAAAATTCTTGGATATAGTATAAAACGGTCTCAAAGTAAATATATAAAAACCCTAAAGCCAACTAACGAACTAACTCAACAGCAACAAACCACAGGGGAAACCAAGGAAGAAAAGAAGGAAGATTTTTAGAAATCTGGCCTGTGCTTGGAGAATAGACATGTGTCTTTAGGTTCCCTTCTAGGCTGTTGAAGGGCCAGAGGTTGCGGGCAAGCTAGTTCATCTTCAAGAAAAGAGGCCATCTACAGTGTGACTCCACCCACTTGCCCCTACCCCCCCCCCCGCCCGCCCTGCCCCATAAGCCTCTCAGGAGATTGAAGGGAGAGATTCCTATTCTTCGGCTGCCCACTTCTTCCATGGTACACTCCCAGGACTATGGCCCTTCTTCCCAAAGAGGCCCTGTCTAGAAGAAGGCCGCCAGGGACATCTCGCACCTGAGTAAAGATGCCAGCCTCATTCATCAAACCACCTGTCATCAGCTGAAACATGACAAGCAGCTGTTTTAGCAGCCGAGCGGTGGATTCCTGAGACAGCCAGGCCTGCCCACCACGAGGAAGGGGCCAAGAGCCCGGCCGCCGCCTCCTGGCCGCTGAAGCCCACCCCAACCTGCTCTTCCCATTTGGACTTGACTTCACGCTGGACCCTGCAGACACGTGCACTGGACAGTGGGTCGGAGGGAAGTCTCCCTGCATGGTGCCCACGTGCCTATGCTTCCCTCCAGCTGTCCTCTCCACAGGAGTGGTGGACATTGGCTGAGCTGTTCTGTTCTCATGGGCTTGCACAGCCTCAGGATGTGTCTTTATTGTTTTTACACCTGTTTGATGGTGCTGGGCCAAGTTGCTCTGTGTAGCCCAGGAGGGATCCTTATGAATCTGGCGATTGTTTCCCAGCCCCAGGTCTTGCCAGTCTGGTGTGCTCTGAGCCCCGCCCTGGGTCCATGCGCTGCAGTCCGAAGTCTCTACTGGCTGTCGATCTCTCTGTAATATTTCTCTTGGCCTCTGCTGTTCTGCCTTGTGGGGGACTACGGTGCCACTTGGCCAGTCCATTGTGAGGTCAATGCATGGAAGGCCTGGAAGGATGATGTCCTTTGGCAATTCTTGGTTCTGTGGCAGCTACTTTGTCAGAGCCCTCCATGACACATCTGGGGAGGAGCGGAACATTGATGTCATTTGAAGTCATCTAATGAGTCTGATGCTGTGACTTTGAACTGGTCTTTGTTTTATCAGATGATCACTGGAACTTTACTGTTACTTTTTCTTTTTGCAAGGGAGGGGGGTGTTTCCTTTGGTGGCTCTGGGCTTGGAAACCAGGACCTTGTGCATGTTGGGTAACTGCTTTGCCACTGACCTATAGTTCAGTCTTTGCTATCACTGCTCTCAGATAATGGGAGATTTTGTTCTTGTTGTTTCTGCCTATGACATAACAAGTCATCGGGACTGAGCCTCCTGGGGCACAGTTCTGTCATTGTTCTATTGCTACTTGGGACTAAATTCTCCTTCCGTTTCTTTCCCACCCACCTGAGCATACATCTAAAACCTCTCGGGAAAGCGTGAGTGTCCAACAGTTCCACATGCTGTTGACCTTCTTGTGGGCAGTGTGTGTCTCCAGCCCCTTACATTTCCCCCAGCATCCATTTGGTCGGCTACTAGCACAAGAGAAGTTACCAGAATGAATGTCTCAGAAAACATGTCTTAAATGACTTCATTATGATGTGCAATCTTTGCTGTAGAGTTCAGGGGCCCCGAGTCACAGATTGGGGCTCAACATCTTATAGTGTTCCTGGTACTTCATTTCTGGCTCCCATGGGCTGAGGATGCTGAAGTAGAGGGAGTCAATTTACCATGAGCATCATGGTTCAGAAGAAGCCAGGGCCTTGGCCTGAAAATGCCAACGTTTTGATTTTTCAAAAGAGGGTGGGGGTTTTCTTTGTCATTTTGAGCTTAAGTTAGAGTTTTAGAGCCTGACCTTGGCTTCTCGATGCTTCAGCTGAGAAGGATGTTTGTTCAGAGTGTATTAAATGTACTAGTGACTCAAAAGTGGGAATCATTTCAAAGCCCACCTTTATCATGTGTGGGTTTTGCTATTAAATTGATTTAGGATAATAGTTATCAGGGGAGCAATAGACAGGAAGACCCCTTCTGCCTCCTCCCTAGGTCTCTCCCTGTGATGGTCAGCAATTGGATAAGGCAGTCCAGGTCGAGCATCCTCAATATGAAAATTCCAAAATTGAAACACTTCATCTAACTCCATTTGAGCATCCTGTCCATGTTTAAAAAGTTTCACGTTTTGGGGAGTTTTTGTATCAAAGAAGGTCGGTTTAGGAAATGCAATGCAAGTATTCCAAAATCTGAAACATTTGGGGTCTGGTCCGGAGCATTTTGATTCTCCACCTTAATGAAGCAGAATAGGCAGGCGTAAGATGCCCAGTAAGTTATAGTGATGACCAGCCATGCGAGGGTCCGGGGAGTCAGGAGACACCTCAGTCCAGGAAGTGACAGACTGAAAGCAAGTCGCAGCCAGTTCATGAACTCTTGGTGTTTAAGGGAAATCGTGTCTGTTTTAAGGCATGTAGCTGAGAAGAGACCAGTGTCATATCCTGATGAAGTGGCATGTGTGCAGCCTTGAAATTTTTGAACTGCACTGGACTGGGGTCTTCCTATGGCTCTAGTACAGATGTACCAGTATAAAAGAAGTCTAGACAGAAGGCCAAGCCCTTCTGCAGCCTCTTAAGAAGTTTCTGAAACCAGAACTCTGCCTAGTGACTCCCCTGCACTTGCCTGATGTGCCAACACAAGGAGCTGGTACCTCCTGCACCCCCTCAATGGCATGTTGTTCCACGGGTGGAGTGAGTGGGAGCCAGAGACATTCCATTGGATAAGATGGGGCATAGAAGCCGAGAGATAAGGCAAGGAGAGCCAAGCCCCTGAAAAGACGTGTCATTATAGAAGCTACTGTTTTGCTTTTGTCCTTGTCATTTGAGGAGACGGGGGGGGGGGATAGGAGTGAGTATGTCCTCTTTAAAAGGAAGAGGAGAAAAAGGAAGGAAGGAAAGAGAGAGAAAGAGAGAGTGAGGAAAGAAAGAGAAAGTAAGAGAAAGAAAGGAAAGGAAGGAAGAGAGAGAGAGAGAAAAGAGAGAGAAAGGAAAGAAGGAAGGAAGGAAGAGAGAGAGAGAAAAGAGAGGAAGGAAGGAAGGAAGGAAGGAAGGAAGGAAGGAAGGAAGGAAGAAAAAGGAAGGGAAAACTGGAAAGTCAGGCCATCATGGTTGGCAGCAAGTGCCTTTACCTGCTGAGCCATCTCACTGGCCCTGCCCTCCTGTCTTGGAGCAGAGAACTATATGGAATGGCTGAGGGCCAGGCTTTGCTTGTTATGTTAAGCTTATAGCAACCAGCCCTTCTTGAAGGTGTGTCTTGAGGCTGGTACCAAGTGTTCACATCAGCATGTCCCTGGCTGCCTGGCATCCTGGAGGCCAAAGACAAGACGTGGGCTCTATTTGCTCCCCAGACAGCACCTGTGGCTCATGTGTGCTCAGACCTGCCTGGACAGCATGTCACTTGTTCCTGATGGTTCTGACCTGGGGTCTGGATGGAGCACTAGTAGCCTTTGGGTGGCACTGTGGTGATTCCTCAGATTGGTGCATAGGCTGCCTGTGACTCAGACACTGTCCATGGCCCTAACACTGACCTTGGGGCTAGAGAAGTTTTGTGTTTTTACTGTTTTGTTTTTGCCTCTAACTCTGTACCTTCGCCTTCCTCTGCCCCCACTTGGACAAAGCTGCGGTTTCTTCTTTTCTCCCATTTAAGTGGGTATATTCTTATGAAATTTTAGCTGCATACCCTTTATTTTTTTAAAACCTGGTCTTCCTCAGACCTCTCTTCTAAACAGATATCAATGGTGGTATGTGTAAGAGGATTTTTTTTTTTTTGCTGCCTGTCAATCTATAAAAACAAAACATACCAAAAACTGGGTCAGCATCATTCCACGTGAAACCCAGGGCAGCGAACTCTGAGCTACAGAAACAAGCATCCCAAAGGTCAGTGATCTTCACAAATATTTATGCGCTCTTTGCCAGCGCTCACCATGGAACTATAAGGAAACACAAGCTTGGCCTGAGAATGTCTGTAGGAAAGGAAACAGGAGGATTGAATTCCTGCTTTTCCTCTCTCTGGCCCCAGTCCTTAATAACAAAAACGTCAATGTCTGGCTCTAAAAGAAATAGCTTCTCTTTCCAGAAAGTTCTCTACTGAGCATTGAGGGAGTCAGTCCAGGCGTGCTCAAAGACAGCTGGACGGCGGGGAAGTGGACAGAGTTCTTGGGTTACATGATGCTAGGCCTGCTGCAGAGCGGAAGCTAGGACTCCGGGGTGAAGGAGTTGTTCCTGTGTTCTCACCCCAGTTATCACACGCTGACCAACCAGGTGACCTTTAGCTCACTTCCAACATAAGCCAGCTCATTAGAGTAAGGTCCCCAGAAGGAATGCCGTGCCCTACCAGACACTAACTATCCTGAGGTCTCCACGCCACCCGTGTTTGTGTCTGGTTTTCCTACAGGTCGAGGCACTTCTGTGCCCACTCCTTCATATTTAATCATTTTCTCCAGAAGGCTGTCTTTATGATTACCATTTTGTTGTAAACTCAGGAATGGCCAAATCGGAAATCTAGAACAAGGTGGAGCAAGGCCTGGGGTCCTGGAGTTTCTGTCCCCTCTCCAGGTGCACGGCTCTCTCACAGCCTCGGAATATACACTCATCTGGGAATGTCGCCATGCCTCATGGTCCAGGATTTCTATGTGGTGGCTCAGTCCATTTTGTGTTACTATAACCAAGTATCTGAGACTGGGTACTTTATGAGAAAAAGCTTATTTTAGGTTACAGTTTGGAAGCTGAAAGGTTTGGCCAGGTACATGTGATAAAGACCTCATGAAGTGTCACAAGATAGAAGATAGGATCTAAGGACAGAAAATGATATATACAGAAGACAGTAAACATGGGGTATTGACAGAGGTTTCTGCCCTGCCCAGTCCCACAATAAACACACAGAAACTACATTATTTGCAGTACTGTTTGGCCAATAGCTTAAGCATATTGCTAGCAAACTCTTACATCTTAAATTAACCCATTTCTATTATTTTATATTTTATCATGAGGCTCGCAGTCTACTGGCAAGGTTCCAGCTAGCAGCCCATGTCTTTCTCCTCTAGCAGCTCCATAGCTTCTCACTGGCTCCACCTTCTTTCTCCCAGCATTCAGTTTAGTTTTCTCTTCTAGCTCTGCTTTATCACAGGTCAAAGCAGCCTCTTTATTTATTAACCAATAAAAGCAACACATATACAGAAGGACTTCCCACATCAGTGGGGTGCCCTTGTTTTATAGGAATCTACTGTCAAGGTAACTGATCTATTCACTAGAAAGGCATGTAGCATGTTATGAGGTGGTACCTCATGACGTCATTACCTCCTGTGAGGCCCACTTTTTTCTACCCTCATACCTTATCCTGAGGACCAAGTTTCCGGCATACAAACCTTTGAACAACATACCATGTATGAACCATAGAATACAGGATTTTGTTGTACACAATCAAATTATTGGTCACATGATTATACTCAATCTCCAAAGGTGAGGCAGGCCCAGAACTCTAACTTTCTTATTATGTGCTAGGGTTTTCTGGTGAGCAGCACCCGTCTTGAAGTTTTCTAGGGGCCTACAATGAAGGATATAGGTGTGGGTATGTGGTGGGGGGCTTGTTAACATAACAACGACACTCCTGTCAGCAAATTCCAAGGGCTTTCTATGCCCTCTGCTAGGAAATAGAAACAAAAAAACAGATTATATATGTATGAAACAGGACATCACTTTGTAGCTCTGGCTGAACCAGAACTCATTTTGAAGCCCAGGCTGGTTTTGAATTCATGATGAGTGCTGCTGCCTCAAATTTCCCAGGTTCCTAAATACTAGGATTACAGGTGTGTACTTCCATGCCTGATCATGCACATTTCTTATTATTCTGCACCTGATCTCTGAAGGAAATTTATTTAGAAATCTCCACTTTTTATATAGCCAGTGATTCTAAGACTAATCTAAAAGATTTTGAGGAAGTTTAGAGGAAGAACAATCCAGAACTAGATAAATTAAGGCCATTCCAGATGAGTACTGAAGTCAGGGATCATACAGTTGACCAGGACAGTTGCAAGAATCCAAGGACCTAGAGCCTTGGAATATTCTGAAGACTGAACCCATGCATTCAGCTGGCAGGAAAGAGAGAGATCAGAGATCCCAAAGAAAGTGAGGCGGTCTTATAGCTGGGTATAAAATTTTATATTAGTGGAGTTATCCTTAATGAAATTTAATATTTGAATGCATATTTTTGTTAATTTTACCATCAATCTACTTTGTAACCTTTCTTCAGTCTGAGTTAACTTTTGAGAAGTTTGCTGTTTAATATACTCTAATTTCACCGGAGTTTGACATCATAGGAATTTATTTATTCTGCTTAGCACTCAGCATGCCTTTTCTTTGAAGGTGTTTATCTTTCTCAATTCTAGGAAATTCATAGAACCTTTTAGGTCTCCAAATATCACTTGCTCCCTATCACTGTTGTCAGGAGTTCCAGACAGAAATATGTTGGTTTAGTATTTTGTCTTCCAAGTCTTCCTATAGATAGTCATATTTTCCTACCATTTACTTTTATATTTGAAGGTTTCTTGAAATGAATGATCTGATTCTTCACTCTAGTCTTCCATTCTATTTCCAATGCTTATCGTTTTTATATAGTCTACTTGTTCCTTTTTCTTTTGCACCCACTTATCTTTTCCTATCTGCCCTGTTCTTTTATCATAATGTTCTTGCTTTAGTATGTCCTGCCTTTCTATTATTTAAGCTTCCTGCAATCCTGAATTTGTGTCTTCTCTCCTCTTCTTTCTTTTTCATTGATGGGTTATTTTCAGCAGGAAAGGTGGGTCTATATTCAGAATAAGAATCCCTCATGCCCTGAATAAAGAAATTTCCCTCCATGGTAGCTCTGAATTGGCTTCTAATGTGAATTTGAAAATACAGGGGGGAGGGGGCTGTCCTGCAAGGTCAGGTAGGTGGGGTGGGGGGGGTAGGGTTGGAAATGAATAAATATTTTTGTTGTTGTTTTGTTTTTTTCAAGACAGGGTTTGTCTGTGTAACAACCCTAACTGTCCTGGAACTTGCTCTGTTGATCAGAGTGGCCTTGAACTCACAGAGATCCACCTCCTCTGCCTCCCAAATGCTGGGATTAACGGCGTGTGCCACCATGCCCAGCTGGAAATGGGTAGATTTAGAATCAGTAAATATTTGACCCCACATCTCTCTTTCCAGGCCACTAGCCTCGGTTGATACTGTTTCTTTACAGAATTCTGAGTTCTGCGTACTTCTGATTTGGGGTGAGGGTTAAAATGTGAAATTCCAGTTCGAATACATTTGTTAGGTAACTCGCTGGTTCACATAGCTGATGGACAAGTGCAGGGGTGGTATGCTGTGCTCCAGTCTCTGTCTTTTCTTGGCCAGTTTAGAGGAAGGCTCTTCCTCCCAAACTTCTTTTCCTCTTTTCCTTTCTCTGCCCTCTATGCCTAACAAACACACCTACGTGTCTTTTAAAAACCCCGACTCATCAGACCGGCTCAGACTCACTTCATACTCCACTAAAAGGTTCACGTCATTGTTGGTGCTGTGAGTCCTTCATTTTTCCAACTTTATCTCCCAACTCCAACCCATTCCAACAGGACTGCTCTCCCTCCCCCAGCCCCTCACTGTCCCTCTGTAAGCTTCAGTAGTGTTGACTCTACATGACTCTTGACCATGCCATCTGTATTCTGAGTTGGAGCTGGGCACCCTGAGTACCGTTCCCACACAGCCCCTTTGAGTCTCCAAGACAGAAGCCGCTCGTGATTCATCTACTTCCCTGGGTCCAGGCAGGAGACATGCATGTCACAGCAAAGCTGTTCTGATGGCTGAAATGAATCAAGGTGTCCCCGGCCTCCTGGTGAGGGTGGTTAAGCCAGGCCGATGGCTCCTGAATTGTACAGGCAGCTCAGCAGATTGTTTTGGGGAAATGCTGGCTTTGGAATGGTTTAGGGCACCCAGAAAGGGCTCGACAACAGCAGTGAGGCTGGAACCCACGAACAGGGGAGTGTGGCCTCCCACTGTCACCATTTCCCCCATTGGGGGGGGGGGCAGAAGCTGTCACCCAAACTCCATGCCATGTCTGGATAGTCTACATGTGAAGTACAATGACGGTTACCTGTTAATGAGTGCCACCTCTCAAATCCAGTGGAGATCACCACACATCCATCTGCAGACCTGCACAAGGCAGATTACGGATGCACACCTGCTGTTGAAAGGTTGCCATGAAATAACAGGGTGCCAAAGCAGACCCTGGGACGGGCAAAGTGCAGTGTGTTCTAAAGCTCCTCTGGCTCAGTGCCAACTTTCTCTAGCTCGTCACACTCTTTCACAGACAAGGGGAATGTATTATTTAAACACTTGAGCCACTTTTGAAACCAGATTAGAAAAAAAAAAAACCAAATGACTAATTCCCCCAGAGGCTCTAAATTTAGGCAAACAACTGGGAACTCAACCAAACTGCTGGGAGACCATGTGTGTCAACAGGGACCTGGCTCACAGTTGCCCTGAGTGTCGCACAGTGCCTGGCATGTATGAGAGGAAAGCTCTCACGTATGTTTTTAAGTGAAGGAATTAATGAGTACCTCTTCTTTTATCTCCTCCAACAGACTACAATAGCAGTGAATTAAAAACAGCCTGCAAAAAGCATGAGCTTTATGTGAGCTTCCAGGACCTGGGATGGCAGGTGAGTCCTCAGAATAAGGATGGGCCTTGATGGGTACCTTGTTCATACCTCACCCATGGCTGCCGCCATCAGCTTCCGGGAGGAGCTGATTTTGGAATCCCGGGAGCTCTCAAATACTCAGGCTGTTGGAGTAAGGCAGGAAAACCTGTGCCCCCTTTATGGTTTTCTCTCTTTCCTCATTCTTTCCAAGCCTGAAGGGCGTGTATTTGGACATTTAAGCAACTTTTACTTAGAAACAGGATTACAAAAAAAAAAATCTGATTAATAATTTCCTCAATAGCTCTAAATTGGCTCACCCAGTGGGAGATGTTTGGCCCATACCAAGTC
The DNA here is from genome assembly GCF_982192425.1 of Myodes glareolus. Classification (NCBI taxonomy): domain Eukaryota; kingdom Metazoa; phylum Chordata; class Mammalia; order Rodentia; family Cricetidae; genus Myodes; species Myodes glareolus. Next base: position 54,906,037 of record NC_142039.1, read on the forward strand.
CAGCTAAATGTACTGAGAAATGGGAGGTAAGAGTTGTTCTCTATGTAGGTGGCGTTACTTTGACAGGGCTGTAATGGGATCCTGCGGATGACCCTTTGGGTCTAAGTAGGCATGACAGATCCTGGCCTACAGTGTTTTAGCCGACCATTTTTCAGCTATATGACGATGTAGGAGCAGTATGTGTTCTCTAGAAATAGTGCTCTGAGTTTTGAGGTTGAGCCTTTCTGGGCTGGAGTCTCCTCAAAATTGGACATGCTGGGTGACAGCAGCTCTCAGTCAGCCCACAGTGCACTGTGCCTCAGATAGGGTGTTTGATATTTTAGGTGTATTATGGGCATTTAACGCTGGTGTTTTATTGAAATGTAACCCCCATCCTAAGTCAAGGAGCACTTAGTAAACGGAGTCTTTTTGTTCAACCATAACCAACTCAGAGGCTTATATTAATTAAAAATGCTCAGCTGATAGCTCAGGCTTATTACTACATAACTCTTACATTTAGATTAACCTATTTCTATTAATCTATGCATTGCCATGTGTCTCATGGCTTTACCCATCCTGCCTTGCTTTTTGGGCCACTGGCTGGCTTCTCTCCCGACTCCACCCTCTTTCCCATCATTCTCAGTTTGGCTTTCCCACCTAACTTCCTACCCAGGTACCAGCCTGTCTGCTTTTTATTAACCAATGAGAGCAATACATATTTAGAGTGTAGAAAGGACTCTTCCATGGCAGCATTTGTCCATCAAGCCAGCCACAAGCTCAATCCCAGACCTAACAGGTTTGCAGCAGCTAAGTCACACAAGCCCATGGAAAGACTGAGGCTCTAGGGTCAGACCAATCAGGTTCATACCTTAGCATCACTTGAATGTGAACTTGGGCAGTTCCCAAACTTCTCTGCCTGTCCCCACGCTGTGCACCATGATCAGTGTCTTCTCTTGGGGTCACTGAGAGTGCAGATGATGTAGGATCTTCTACTTCTTTTTGCTTTATCTCAAGGACTGGATCATTGCACCCAAAGGCTATGCTGCCAACTACTGTGATGGAGAGTGCTCCTTCCCACTCAACGCGCACATGAATGCCACCAACCACGCCATTGTACAGACCTTGGTGAGTGCCCTGACCTGGCAATGAGTGGGATCGAACCCAGACCAGGTTATCATTCCTAACAGTGCCCGCTCCCATTTCTATTTTGGAACAGGTTCACCTTATGAATCCCGAGTACGTCCCCAAACCATGCTGTGCACCAACTAAGCTGAATGCCATCTCAGTTCTTTACTTTGACGATAACTCCAATGTCATCTTGAAAAAATACAGGAATATGGTTGTGAGAGCTTGCGGATGCCACTAAGGTGAAGCCAGTTGCTAGTGACTCTGCCTTGGATTCCTAACTAAATCTGCCTTAACACACACGAAGCACAGTGACGTGGGATGGTGGCACTGGAAGCATCTCCCGCTGGTGCCTTGGCCCAAGGGGGATCTTATGAAGACCTTGCTGACGACGTCCCCAGGCCATACCTGAGCAGTTGCTCGTCTGTAGGAAGTTGTAATGCTTTCAGTACAGGCCTGGTAACTGCAGAAACATGCCGGAGCTCACCACCCCCAGTCCCACCCAGACTAGTTTTAGCATTTAGATCTAGCTGTTCGCGGTGTACGTAGAGAATAACCTCGAAGGAATATGAAATACCTGACGGAAAGAGCAGCTGGTTCAGTAGCACTGGGAGATTCTGCAGGTAACAGAATGCAGGGGACGGGGGAGCTCTATCAGATTCCATTCCCAGTAAGGCCAGCTCACCCTTGACTTGCATCCTGGCCACCAACATGCTCTGGGGAGGTGCCTTTTGTCTGCTGTTGCGGTTACATGGTTTTTGTTGTTGACTCTGGTGGTGTGAAAATGTACTAATTTCAGTCGAAACAAACTGAAGCACTTCTGCACCCCCTTCCTCCCTGAAGTCTTTACTAGAACCCAAAGTAGAAGGGCCATACTGTGTGGTAGACCGTGAAGCATCTGCAGCCGCCTTCCTCTAAGCCATGGACCAGCAGAAAGTGACTGCAGCTCTCAGCAGACGGGCTCGACAAGCACATCCACACTGGCTCCGCACACCAGCTCTCCTAACTGCTCTTTGCCTTTTCCCTATGGTAGCACCCATGGCTCAGGGCTAGTCTGCAGCAGAGACCCAGAGGAAGGGTCTAAGAATGGATTTGTCGAGGTGAGCATGGTGTTTGTGAACCAAAACCACAGTTTCCTCTTGTAGAAAGTAAGAATCAGATTAAATCTTAGGATATTTTTTAGATGTCTTTTTCATAATCATGTACCGGGAAGCAATTTCGTACTAAACTGATTAAATAATACATTTATAATCTGTAACTGTACTTACAGCTTTTTTTGTAAATAGAAACTATAATTTATTGTCTATTTTATATCCATTTTGCTGTAACATTTAAGCAAAGACCAGACCTTTTCTTTAAAAAAAATTTATTTAGAAAGTATAAACCAATTGTACCACTTGAGTTTTCTTTTAATACAAGACTCATGATGCAGAGCTGAACCCACTGAGCTGGGCCTCAAGGACAGCTGTGAGCCACACATGATTAACAATAAATGTCTGGAAGGGGCCGGCAGGGGCCTCTGCTGTCAGGACGTAGGTGTGGTCTTGTTTCTAGTCCCCTTACAATACGTTCTGTGCTCCTGGAAGGTGGGGTGAGCCACACATGATTAACAATAAATGTCTGGAAGGGGCCGGCAGGGGCCTCTGCTGTCAGGACGTAGGTGTGGTCTTGTTTCTAGTCCCCTTACAATACGTTCTGTGCTCCTGGAAGGTGGGTGAAGGGTCTGGGCACAGAGTGCTCCTGAGGACAAGCAACTCACTGTGAAAGACAGAGGCTTGGCGCGAGCTTAGCTGCATCTTTGTGCAGGTGAGAGCGGCAGTGTCTAACACCCAGGACGACAAGAATTAGAAGGAGCTAGGGCGATATCCAACCTTGGGCTAGGGCAGCCCTGCCAGCTGCAGTCTTTGGTCTGGAGGTCAGATGGATCCTTCTGCTCAGACAGTAGAAGGTGGACATCACAGCAAGCTGCTGGAAGGAGTGCTTGGGGAGAGAATCCGCTGTAGCTAGAAGGCCAGGGAGAAGCTGCAAGGTCTCCCCGGGCCTGAGAAAGCCCTTCGGGTACTTTTGCCCAGGAGGCAAATAGAATGGTGGGGACCATTCCCCTCCCACACCCTCACTTTCTGTGGAAGACAGCTACACCTTCCACCTATGCCAAGCAGACAAGAGGATCCTTTGAACCTACATCAGAAGTGCCATTCACGTGGCTCCCGTGACTTACCTCTCTCAATGAGAGAGGTACTGACAGCCAGGAGCCCAACCTTAGCTATGAAGGCATTTCTAAAATTCTGTGGATTTTTGTTTTGTTTTGAAATCTCCAAACAACTGTGACCTTCAGATCAGAGGGACATCAACCGTGCCACAGGCCCCCTTTCCAGAATTCAGGCAGTTCAAAAGCCTCCTTTTGGATGATGCATTTCTGCCACATCCCTCAGCAGCCAACAGGGTTCAGCAATTTGGTTTTCCTTAACTATATTTTCATTGCAAGGAAAGCCAATTTAATTTTGTCAAGAGAAGGTTACAGGATGGATTGCCACTGAAAATATTTGCCCAGGGACCATGAGCTATGATTAGAGAAACACAACCAAGATCCATAGTGTGTGGTGGCTGAAGAAGCACACATGGAGAAGCTACACAGGCTTAGTACACGCAGCTTTCTGATTAACCCCAGTGGGAACGCGGGTGTCCGTCTGCTGTCACTCCTCCGCACGAGGTGATGGAGCCAGGATGCACGATTTCCCAGGGTATCTAGAGTTCATCCTTTGCCTGGCGCAGGACAAAGCTGTGTAAAGAATCAAGGTCTCTACCTCCATTGTGCTCACCCACTTTTTCACCTCCTCGGAAAAGCAGCAATGTGGGATAGCCTCGTACCTTTAAAAGAGATGGGGGAAAAGTACTTTAAATCACACACAAATTGTTCTTTGAAAATTGGGTGGCAGGAGAGATGGCTCAGTCAGTAAAGTGCCACCCCACATATGTAAGTATGAGGACTTGAATTTGGAACTCCAGCACACATATAAAACAGGTTCTGCGGTACCCATCTGTAATTCCGATGTGGGAACTGAGTCCAGGAGTTGAGCCTAGCCAATCAGGTCTAGGTTCAGTGAGATCCTATCTCAAAAATAAGGTGGACAGTGACTAAGAAAGACATCAGACACCAGCTCTTGGGAATTCACACATCTATGAGCACATAGGTAAGGCCGGGGAATTCTGTGACTACTATCAGTAATACAGGATGACTGGGGTATGTATGGGGCTGGTTCCATGCCCATCACCACACAAGAATGAATATAAGTAGCCCATAGCATCCATCATATGCTGAGCACAGAACAAACTCATCAGGTAAATAGACTGGCATTCCAGTCATGGCCTTTTCCGAAGGTGGTTTAGGTTTATAGATTTCTTTCAGCTCCATCCTTCAGGATGTTATAACTGAATGCTGAGCCCTCAGGTGGTTAGGGCAGGGCACCAGGCAGGTGCTGGGCTGGGGGGGGGGGTCATGATGGCAGCAGCACACTTCTCTCAGCACTTGGCACTTCAGTACTGTGCACTAGACCCAGCAAGGCCCAGAGCTTTCTCAGTGGCAGAGAAGGCTGGCCTTTCAGAGTGTCCTTTATTTCTCAAATGGCACAACAAGATACAAGCCACTCTCTAGAGAGGCCTGGACAGAGTGAACTCATTCCGTGCTGCCAAATGACAGTCCCTGGGGCAGCGATCCAGATCTTCAGTTCTCTCCCCCAGGAATATGTCCCCCAGGGGTACCCACCGAGTACTTGCTGCAGATATTCCGTTCAGCAGTGCAGTCCACTTCCGCGATAGTAACCTCTGCCAAGCCAGGGAATTCCTTTTTAGAGAGCTCCTCCCAGGTAGGGGCCAGATTCTTACAGTGCCCACACCTAGAAGAGAATAGGGGCATCTATGCTGAGATCTGGGTCAAAGTCGGTCTGTTTCTCCTGCATGAGTCACAACAGCCTCAGAATCCACACGATCACATTCTCCCCCTGGGTACACATGACTGGAAGTCATGCCCCTTTGGTAACCTCTGGGCCCACTTCCACAATATGTAGAACAACAGGGTGGACCGTTTAGACAGGACTGCCTTGGTGTAGATTCCTTGATAACTTTAGCCACTTCTAAGAGGCCACAGCACAGTTAGGCCAAATCTTGCCTTTTGTGCTGATAGTCACTCTTTCTGTCCGTCCTCCCAAAGGAGGGTCTTCCTTCTTCACTAGCTGGACAGCCTGAGGGTTTGTCTAAATAAAGAATAATTCTAATGGCATTATGTGGTAGCATTTCTTTTTGGTTGTTTCTTTTCTTTTGTAGCCCAAGATGGCCATGAACTCAGAGTCCTCCAGCCTTTGCCTCCCTCGTGCTAGGATTTCAGGCATGAAGCATCCATATCAAGCTGCCTTTCTATTCAAGGGCAAAAGCTGCCCAAATCATGCATCATATCCTCATTAGCCTTACGCTCCCGAGTGCACGGAGTGGACAAGCAGCTAAGAGTGACATAGTGGCCTAGCATCTAACACTCTTCCTCAGACTCTGGTTCTTCAGCTGACTGTTGTACTTTTGAAGGTAAATTGATGGTGCAATTTTATAGCTAAAAAAAAAGAGGCTCAGGGCATCAAAGGACATGCGTAGTTCCAGCCATTCATGGAAGCTATCATCCTCCAGTGCCGGGCTATCTAGGTCTCAGTTTGTTCTTCATCTACTCTTATTCTGGTCCCTGAGGATCACATGGCAGGAAGGTTCAGGTAACTAGGTCATGTAATGAATGGCTTTAAGAGAAAGCTGAGCTCTCCTGAACTCTTTTTATACATCCATCCCAATTCACTTCCATTTCTGTTTGTGCCTAAGTAGATTGAGCTTTAAAGTAGATTAATGTTTTTCTCTATAAAATAACTGTTGCTAGACAAGGTACAGTGGCATCATTCCCTGCAAGATGGTCTGTGTAAATGACTCTTGCCCACACAGCTGAAAAGTATGCTGTGTGACAGGATGCACTACATAATATCTAAGATGGCCACTTACCATGGAGCATAGAACTTGATGAAGGTTATTCCTTGTGCAATGGTATCTTCAAAGTTCTTTTCGGTGAGTGCCAGCACAGTGCCCTTCAAGGGAGGAAGGTCAATTTAAAGACACTGATAAAAGAGAACAGGGTAGAAAGATGGAATCTGACCAGAGCCATCTACAAGTTATATGCAGGGCAGACACTATCACAGAGCTGCTGGGGACTGTGGGCAGTAGGCTGACGTAGCCCTCCAGGTCTGTTCTGCCTGTAACCAGCCCAGGGGCTTCAAGGACAGGTCCTATCCTCCAGGGCTCTGCAAAGAGGACCAGTGCATTCTAGGCTTGAGCCTATAGCTCCCACGTCTGCAGGAGCTACCTGCTAATGCCATCTTCCTCGTCCTGCTTATCTTCAAGCATTATCTCTTCTAGCCTTCAGCCACCGAGCAGCATGGACGGGACAGCTGGTTACAGTTACACCCATACCACGGGCTATGCATCCTGATATGCACAGTAAGTGTGAGCATGGCACCCGACGCAGGCTGGAGAATGTCACACAGGCATTTTAAAGCATTTCTATCTTACAGTTCTTCAGCAGCCCGGTGAGGGTGCCACTGTGGAGCACTGCACAGCTCTGTGCACTGCTGGAGACTCCCAGGCTGAGTGGGCCACTACCGTCCTTACGTCCACAGTAAGCAGCCATGCTCTCTGAGAGGCCAGATTAGTGATGGAAAACTTGGGTTATAAATAGCCATGGTCTATAAAGAAAGCCCCTGTGGTATGTAATTACCCTGCTAGAGATGACCATGGTGACACACAAGTTCCTCTAACATTTATTTGTATGTGGTCACACTTCTTAAACCAGTAACTTCAGGCTACCCATGACCAGTAAGAACACAGCTAAGGAACGGGCCCCTAAGCTTAAGGGAGGCCTCTTGCTGCCCCACTAGGGGTAGGGCCAACTGACACCACAGATTTTTCCATTTTCCATGGCCTGGGTTTTCAAGTGTTGGCCCCAGTGAGTCTCACCCTCTCTGCCACCACTGGGTAGAAACTCCAGAAACCTGAGTCAGCTCCCTAGGAACTATCCTCACTTGGGTGGGATTCTTAGCCTCCCTCCTTCTACCCCTACTTTGGGGTCTCCTCGTGTTTCAGAGAGCAGAGCCAACAGATCTCCCTACCCCAGCAGCTGCAGGTCATCTTCCTGAAGGTGACTGCTAGGGCTCCACCCTCCAGCTCCTATCCCTCCCCCTCATGGGCACCCCACTGCACTCCTGGAACTAGGTCCTCTCAGTGCCTGGCCCTGCTCTGAACACAGCTGGTTTTCCTGCCGGCAGCTGGCTCACAAGCGCCCCCCTCTGGCAACTGTTGAGTCACAGGTTCTCTAGAACCGCTACCCTGCACAACAGGCTTGTCCCAGCCTGCCACCTACTCACATGTTCTCTCATCCTTTCCTCCAGAGACCCACGCCCTTCACAGACTGGAAAACAGTTGGAAGGGTTTTTGTTGTTTGTTTTCCCTGGCACCCCATGACAGTACCTAGAATGTGTCTGGAGCTTGATAAACGCAGAACTAAAAAGCTAAAATTCTAAAACCCAAGATGCTTTGGGGCTGGAGAAATGGCTCAGTGGTTAAGAGCTGCTCTTGCAGAGGACCCAAGTTTGGTTATCAGCACCCATACTAGGCAGCTCAGAGCAGCCTGTAGTTCCTTCCTGTCTAGGGGTAAGATGCCTCTGGCAGGCACCTGCACACTGACATAAAATTATAAAAATAAATCTTAAAGCCCAGGACCCTTGAATGAGTAAGGACGGAGGCTGCCTAGACACACATGCAATAGTTTGTGATCCACTGACCAGGCCCTGTGCAGCCCGTCCTGCTGATCTCCCAGAGGCCTCTGCTTCAGGGTCTGAGTAGAACTGACAGCAGTCAGTTCTAGAGCGAAGAGAACGGGGCCAGGGCTGCAGAAAGGCTTCACAGAAAACCCTCGCATACACTGTCCCCAAGAAACTAGGGCAAAAAGGCAAACGCTGGAGGCTTTTGACCCCAAGGGCCTTCCCTCGGGATTTTCTCACATATGGCTCAGGTTTTCAAGGGAAGCCTCTGCTGACTTTGGCCATGCACAGCATGTAACAGCAGACAAGAGATCGTTCTGCACCGAGATGACTCTGAAGGCGGCAGGACCGTCTCCCTCCATCCTGACAGACACCCACCTTGTCACCTGTGGGCTCAGCAGCCAGCTCTGGGGCCTCTGAGGGCTCGACAGTCTCTGGGGCCACCTCTGGACCCTGCAGCTGTGACTCCACATAGTCTCTCAGTGATTCCAAGTCCCGCTTTCCCTTGTACTGATCCACCTGTCCAAGACATGGGCCACGGTGATGTTGTCAGCGTTCTTAGTCACAAGCCCGCTCACCCCATTGGTCCAGTTAGGCACCATCAGGGCTCTCAGCTCCAGCTGTGTCTCTTGTGGATCTGCCTGCTCCCATTCAGGTGGGAGGTAAGATTCCACAGCACACACCTCCTACCCCTGCACCTACACATGGGCTATACATCCTCAGAGTCTAAAGTACAGGCTAGCCATCCACCCATCCCATTTCCTTGGGAATTCTGAGACGCTGACCACGGGCAACGCATGGAAGGGGCAGAAGACAGAATCCCACCCCACTGAGAGCTAGCAGTAACACTGTTTCAAAGCCTGGAAGGTCTGTGTTCATTCCAGAGCACAGGCGGTGTCTAAGCCAATGAAAACCCGAGCTACCAAAAATCCCTCAGAACAGTTTGACAAATGTCACTTTTCCTAATCACTAGGTCTTATCAGTTAGGGAAGCACACACATCACACTCCACTAAACACATTCCTCCAGCAGTTGACAGCGGCCATTTCCTAACCCTGTAAACTCAGCACCTCAGCCGCAATGGCGAGTGGAAGTTATCCCCTCCACACAGGAGGTGAAGACGTACCTTCTTGCCATCTCGGAACCACAGCAAAGTGGGATAGCCTCGAACCTGGTTTTCTGAGCAGAGCCCATAATGCTGCGTGCAGTCGACCTGTGTACAAAGAACACAGCACCCAGTTACATTATCAGACAATTTATACTTTACTAAAAAAACAACAAACAACAGCAAAACGGGCTTAATTCAGATTCCACAGCATCTGTGGCAGTGTGCTGCAAGGTTTAGAAAGACTTTGCCTAGAAGCCATCCACACCACCACCCACACTAATGGCACACGGTGCCATTTGAATTCCACTAAAAAGGGCATGTTTAGGAAGCCTCGCCTGACACCAGGTAGCTGTGAGGGAGACGCTCGCCAGGGCAGTTCCCAATGCCATGGAAGCCTACTGTCACTTGTAGCTCTACAGTTTCAGATCAAGACAGGGGACACAGTTCAGTGACATGCATGGGTCCCTGTGCATGTACCCCCGGAAGTGGGAGCAAGCAGTTCATATTTAATAAGAACATCAGGTAAGTGTAGCGCTATAACTTGTCCCAGTAAGAATTACAGGAGCCATTTATTTTGGTGGAAACTGAACCCAGGTCCCTGTGTATATGAGGCGAGCACTCTACTGCTGAGCTACATCCCCTGCCCTGGCTAAAATATTTTTATTTTAAGATAGAGTCAGTAAGTTGCCACAGCTGGCTTTGAATTTGTGGCCCTCCTGCCTCAGACTCCAGAATAGCTGGGGTTAGAGACCTGTCCCATCAGGCCTGGACCAGATTACTACATGTAAATCAAGATTCTGCTTGCCTGATATTTTTAACAAACATTTAAAAAATTTGTATCAACACTAAAATTAGCCAAGCAGAACTAAGCCGTTTTTTAGTATGTCAATAAAGGGTTTAAACTATGTTAAGCTGTAAGGCGGCTGTGAGAGCCATTGAGGTGTTAAAATGAAGTCCAGGAAACTTTAAGCTAGGTCTGTGAGGGGCACAAGCACTCTCCAGGGTCCTGTCTAAAGTAGCTCCAAGTGCCCAGAAATGACAGCCCCTCACAGCCTGAGTCTGCTTGCGCATGCTTCTGCTACTGCTTGGGTAAATCACCTCCCATAAAAACTCGCAAAATAATCTGAAGTAAGGATACAAAGGCTGACAAGACAGAATGCAAGGTGATGCACTTAGGTCCACACTCTTCAGTGATGGAAATAATCACAGTACACAACTGGACAATGAACGCATGGCAGGCACAGGAGAAAATCCACACACTGTACACTGAGAATTACAATTTCCTCAGCATCGCCCCACACCAGGGGCCATGCTAAGTAGCAAATTCTCATCTTCATGACTACACACAATTCACCTTGTTTCCCTTCTGCAAAGTGGCAACTGAGGGGAGACATTACAACCATGGCCAGCCTACCAGGTCTACCCAACCAACCCCAAGGTTCTGCTTCTGACTCTCATAGCCAGATACGTAGGTCTGTTTCTGTATGCAAATTAGCCCTGTAGCAGAGTGGAAAGGGGAGATTTTTTTCTAGAGGCATTCCATAAAGAGTGAGGGTCTGGTGAGTGTCAGAAAAATCAATGAGTTTGAAAGCATGCAATAGTCCAGGAGCTGCTCTGGATAGTTCCAGAAGACCTGGACACACAGGAGTTGTTACACACTACTTCTGGCTTCTCTGTATGAACTGTGGATGGCAGTGCAAAGCAGGGCTCGCCATGAGAAGCTGTGCTATGAGCCTGTGCGAGCGCAGAACCCAGGACCCTTTAGGAGAGCCCTTGGCTGAGCTCCACGGACATCCAGTGCACATTCTACAAGGCTCTGCCCCGTATCTTTGCATAGCTCCAGGGCTGCCAACTCGGAATTGGCCATCCCTTCAGAATAAATCGGCCAAGGCCATAATTTATCTCTAGGCTGTGGAAAAGCCAGCAGACTCCAAAACCAGGCTGCCATCTGTGAGGGTGAAATGAATTGTCAAGTGGCAACACTAACTGCAATTAATAAATCAAGTTTTCAGCTTTGCACATGGAATGAATAATGGGCCACTCTGCTAATTAATCCAGCCCAAAGCAGACTGTTTCCAGTTTAACAAGGGTGTGCGCTTACCTTGCCAATCTTGACAGTTTCGGAATGTTCAAGGCCCAGGGCCAGCTGCTCCCAGGTTGGAGCCAGAGCTTTGCAGTGACCACACCACGGAGCGAAGAACTTGATAAAGTGGTCGCCTGAAGGGAAGGCCAAAGCAGAGAGGAAGGGGTTTGCATCACAAGAGACCAGATGCTGAACTGAAGAATACAGCTCTGTTCCCCTTGCCCACAGATCTCAAGTCCTTCTGGTAAGAAGGGACTCACCACCATGTATGTTTATATCTGAGTTCAAAACAGTAACTCCCAATCAAATCTGTCGTCTCTGAAGGGTTACAGAGAACCAACTTACACTGCGACAACTGGCAAAAAGAGAAAGAACTGTACATTTTCCCTGCCTCTTTTCCCACCCCAACTACAAGTGAGGAGGCCAGCACCAAGACATCTGAGGGGGGAGGGACCAGACAGTGGTCGTCGGTGCGGCTCTAATCACAGAAACAGACACCATAGTTACAGACAGCCATATAACCTTCCGGCATCCCAAAAGTATATACGGAGAAAACAAACCAAGGAAGCGTGTGAATCCACAGCAGAGTCCAGACTGGGAGTTCTGTAGGCCCGCGAACCATGTGCTCAGTAAACACAGAAAGAAATGCTGGAGAGCATATAGATCAGGAGAGCCTTACAGACACTCTCAGCCATCAATGAGGCTAAATAAAAGAAAGCCAGGAAGAAGGAAAAAAGAAAGAAAACTCTTAAGATCCATAAAATCTAAACTAGGGGTGGGGGGAGAAAACCATTAAGCTGAGCCATAACAAGTCAGATGACTAAGTCTGGTGTTTAGTAGCACACACCTAAACTATGAGGCCACAGGGAAAGGGCATGGGCCCACACAGGTGCCACAGGAGCGGATGGCAGAAAGGCCTGGAGGTAGGTGGTGCACAATGGGCTGTGGTTTCTTGATCTGAACAGCAGTCATGGAAGACTGTCTTAAAATTCACTAAATCCTACTTTTGCTTTTTGTGCTTACATTATATTTTGCCAAAAACCAGGTTTAAAAAAAAAAAAAAAACCTCCCAACTAGTTAAAACAAAACAAAACAAAACAAAACAAAAAACCACAAAACCACGTCCTCACAACATTATTTTCTGGACACGGGATTTTTAATCTGTCTGTTGTACTGTACACAGGCTGACAGCACCCCCAAATCAGGAGAGAGCCCCTAGTGGACATGAGGCAGTGTGATGGTGGCTGAGGTCTTCTTGCTATGACAATAATGTATTTCAGGAAACGCTGAGTCACTTATTTGAAATTATGAGTGACTTATTTTCAAGGCTAATCTTTGCAGACAAGTGGAGTACGAACCCTGGGCAGCAGGATGGAGATTGAATCCCCAGAAGCCAAGCAGCTCTGATGGGAAGCCAGCACGGACAGGAAGCCATAGCTGCCTTTTGAGCCTCAGTGAGCCCTGGAACAATAATACCATGTGGGGTCTGCAGGGTGTGTCCTGCAGGAGACACTTGCTCTGGGCGGGGCAAGGATTGTGGGAGACTATGGGAGACAGTCTATGACAAGGTGATTTAGATGCACATTTCAACAGAACCCAAGTTAGTGTGACTTCCCAGTAGGGGAAACTCCCAAGGTCCCATGGCTGGAGAGCTAGTACAGGTTACAGACCTCCTTCTAGTGGTAAGAAAAGCCACCATGAAAACTATTTTAGTATTACAGGTGGTCAGACTCCCAGCAGGCAGGCTTCAAGGGCAAGTACAGTCCTATGTTCTTTTCCACAGTGTGTACAAGCCAGTCTTCCAGGGGGGATTTCTCTCCATGGCAGCACTTGATAATGGAGCCAGCAAGGAAGCTGTGTTTGTTTTCTAGCCACATGTGCTTGGGCCAACTTCTGAAACGTGCCCATGCATTAACAAAGGGAGGCTTGTGTTTTATTCACAGTGGAGATTGTAGGAAGACATTTAGGATACTGATTCCAAAAAGGGAATATAAAGAACACCTAATTTGATTCATAGTTGAATAGTCCTATTTACATTGTTTAAACAAAAAATATGCCTGTTTCAGCCTCCAGCCAGTAAACATATGACCACCATAACGAGGGCTTTCTTATCCCCGGGTGTTGTACGCACCCTGTGTGCTCGCTCACAGCTTCAGTGTTGTGTGCCCCCCCCCACCAGTGTGCTCACAGCTTCAGGGTGTCGTGTGCACCCTGTGTGCTCACAGTTTCTAGTATGCTCACAGCTTCAGGGTGTCGTGTGCACCCGGTGAGCTCACAGCTTCAGGGTGTTGTGCGCACCCGGTGAGCTCACACCATTGGCAGGCAGGCCCACAAGGATGAAGGAGGAGGGGGATGCTATTTAAGAGCAGGCTTATTAAGCAACAGTTCAACTGGTGCTGAAGAGACAACAGGAGTTGTGACTTGATGTTGCTATGAGCCTTCAAATGGCAAGAGGAAATGCCAGCACAGAGCCCGTGGTCACCAGTTCCATCCTTACCTTGAGAAACATGCAGCTCAAAGTTGTTGGCCGAGAGTTCATACAACCCCTGCTTCAGTTCAGGGGCTTTGGGTGGTTCCGCTTCAGGCTCTGGTGTCTAACAAGAAGAAGCAAAGCAATTATCTGTGTGTTTGTCCTTGAGAATGCAGTTGACACGGGAGGTGACCTGTCTCTGTCCAGAACAGTCCTCACCTATCTATCTCACAGCTGTGCTGAACAAGGCCAGAGAGACAGGAAATCACCTCCACCAAGTGTATTAGCACCAAGCCCACCCTATAGGACTGAGGCTCCAGGGCAGCAGCCGTCATCCGAAACTCAACCAAATGAAGAAACAAGGTCAAGTCTGCACAACCCCAAGCCACACCCTCTCCTTGGACCTGGTCTGAGATTCCCCATAGAATTCAAGGGAAATTTCTAGTGAGCTGCTCTGAACAGGTAGGGGCTAATGACACAAAGGTGGATAAACAGGCAAAGTTAGAGGCAAAATCACAAGGGGTGACCTTCAGTTTGCACCGGGGGCAGGAAGAACAAGGAAGAGATGCTACCAAAGAGTGACAAAAAGTCAGTGATAGGAACCAAGAACCTGACAAGTCATAGCAAGGAGAGACATGGAAGGGATGGCCTTGTGAGCTAAACCTTAAGAAAGCAATTCACGTGACAAGGTTTGGGACAGAAATGCAAAAGACAGCAGGTAAGTGACATCCCAAGAGCCCCTGCTTGAAACGATGAATAGAACCAAGCCCCATATCTGCTACTTTTCCTGAGCATGCATGCCTGTGACAGTTTAATTTGTAAATGAAGCAAATGGGTGATTTAATAATAATGATAAAATAGAAATCACAACAATAAAAGTAAAAATGATTTAAAACTTGTGAATTGGAGAGAGCCCCGAGCAACTCCGGCCTCATTCCCATCACACCGGGGGGAGCCTCAGCTGGTCCAAGTCATTTCATCATCATAACCATGACCATGAGGCTGAGATCCAGAAGCCACAGCCCATGCCCAGAGCCACTGACACCAAGCCAGGCACCACAAGCAACAGAGGCCCAGACGACCTCACCACACAGCATATGCCAGTGGAGACCAGAAGCCATCCCAATGAAGGTTTGGAGAACAGTAAAATGGTTCAATGTAAGAAACAGATAGCATACTACCTATGCTACCTATATAACAGGAACATATAGCAGACTACCATAAAGAAGGAGCTGAGGAGTTCCTTCACAGTGTGGGAGACAGAGAGAGACTGTAGTTTGATGTTGCTGAAGCAGAAAGGAGACTGGGGGCAGCAAATGTTACAGGCCTTGATTGAGTTGCAATGCAAGGCATTAAAGACGCAGCAGACCATAACCTTCATGGACACTATCTGTCTTGTAGTGGTGATGATAATTCCCAGAATAGTGAGAATGGGGAGAGGAGGTCTGGGAGACCACAACACTAGCCCTGTCGCATGCGAAGGTTCCCACCTTAGTGCATGTGGGGAGTACACTGAACACACAGTAGTGACGGGGGACACTAACAATCAGGGTTCCGCAGAAGAAAATACATCAGAGACACAGAATACACATGGGTTACAGACTACAATTCCACAGGGCCCTCTGCACCGAAGGCAGCCTAGAGAAGATGGCAGTGAAGAGGAGAAGGGGCATTATGGAGATGAGATCAAAGTCAGCAGCCACCCCACTGTAACAGCCACTGCAAATTTACTTACTAATGCAGATGCCCAGAGAACCCAACACAGCAAGATGCCAGAGACGAAAGCAGCTGTTCTGCCAGTAGAGAATTTATCTGCTCCAGAGGCTGGCAGGGCAGGGCTAAGTAGATGGCTTACCATCTCCACCAGCATCCAGTCAGTCACCCAACAAGAATAAATGACTATACAACTCTAGTAATAAGAAACAAGGACCAGAGTTTGGTTCCCAGCACCCACCTGGCAGCTCACAGCCACCTATAACGCCAGCTCCGGGGGCTCCAACAGTCTCTTCTGACTTCCAAGACAACTGCACTCATTTGCACACACCTCCACACACACACACACACATACGCACCTCCACACACACACACGCATATGCACCTCCACACACACACACACACACGCATATGCATAGTAAAAATATTTTCTAAGAAAAATTGAGCAGGGCTGAAGACCCAATGCTTGCTCTCTGCCCCTCGACCACACACACTAAACCTCTCTGAGCTGCCTGTGCAGCACAAGCATTTTAATATATTTACCTTCAGGTAATGATAAACGTTTTTAGAAAGGCTACTTTTTCTCAACACATCTTTAAATGTTTTTAAATTGCTTCATATCTCGTCAAGTTGAAGTTTTCAAGAATGCGATTTTTAATTTAAATAAAAGTGTATGTCCTAGGTTGCTTTCTATTGCTATAATAAACACCATGACCCAAAACTAACTTGGGGAGGAAAAGATTTGGTTTAAAATTCCACATAATAGTGGATCACTGAGAGAAGTCAGGGTAGGAGCAGAGGCCATGGTTGGTTGCTGTTTACTGGCTGTTTCCTAATTTTCTGAGAAAGCGCCATATTGATATACAAAGGGGCACATGTGCTCAACTATGTTCATAGCATTGTTTGTCATGACCAGAACCTGGAAACAACCTCAATGCCCCTCGACCCAAGAATGGATAAGGAAACGTGGTATATTTACACACTGGAGTACTACACAGCAGGAAAACATAATGACAGCTTGAAATTTGCAGGCAAATGGATGGATCTAGAAAACATCATATTGAGTGAGGTAACCCAGACACAGAAAGGCAATTAGCACATGTACTTACTCATAAGGGGTTTTAAACATAAAATAACAAACAAACAAACAGAAAAACAAGCCTACAATTCACAATCCCAGAAAACCTAGACAACAATTAGGACCCTAAGAAAGACAAACAATGATCTAATGTACATGGGAAATAGAAAAAGACAAGATCTCCTAGGTAAATTGGGAGCATGGGTGGGGGGACCATGGAAGAGAGCAGAAGGGGAGGGGAGAAAAAAGGAGGGGAGCAGAGAAAAATGTATAGCTCAAAAAATCAATAAAAAAAAAAGCAAAAAAAATACACGTAGTGTTGGATTTCACATTGCCAGGAGTGTAAGCCACTCAAGAATCTTGTCGACTGAATAAATGTGGTAGTTCAAGTGTTAAAAAAAAAAAAATTCTTGCTTAATTCATACCCAGTCCTCTGAAAAAAGAACTTTCATAGAGAAAACAATACAGTTTCAATCTACATGAAAACCCCACCTGCCCCTGCAGCTTTTCAGCATGACAAACATGCAAATTCACCCACAGAAGCCACAGTTTGTGGCTTCTGGTTACCTAAAATGAGGCCAGCTCCTCGATATTACGGACACAGAAATGGTGGTTTCAAATGTGAGGTATGGAAACACTAAAGGAGTTTCTGATGAGCTGGGACATCCAGAGTGAAGAACACAGCTGCAGGGTCACACACCCTTGAAAGTGGCACTAATGAGAGGTGGCGCTCAACCCAGTGCTGGGACCACAGGCAGCCACAGTCCGTGCACAGCTCCGAGACAATAAAGCGCCCTAAGTGACCTGTTCCCACTGCAGTTGTACTCAGAACTCCTGTTGCTCTGACAGTCGTCGGAAACAGGAAACAAGGCAACGCTGGCTACTTTTCCAGTCCCACCAACACTGCATCACAAGCCATCAAGTCCACCTACCCTCATCTACCCATCCACATGCAGGACCCTTAAAGGAACTGTGCAGCATCATTATGATTTAGAGCAAAATGGAAGTTTCCGTATCAGCCTTAGTAAGTAACACTTACAGTGTTCTGATGGTGTCTACACACAGAGAGAAGAAGGAAAACACTTGAGCATTTACTAAGGGTTTTACATTATTAGTAAAGCCAGTTCAGGCCTGGAAAGCTGAGGATCAAGGAGCCAAGGAAAAGAGCCACACTATGGGCAGGCAGTGGGAGCAAGGCCAAGTGAGCTCCGGGAGCTGGAGACAGGAGCAAGCACTGGAGATTCAACAGGGCCTGGTCTTGCCTGTCTCTAGGTGGGCAAAGGCAGCCCCTGGTACAAATGCATGGGTGCGCATTGCACTCATGTGGAAGTGACACAGTGGCTATGTTACACAGCAAAAGTGTGTGTCTGTGCCCTGAATATTTACCAGTGACACCCCTGGATGGGTGCAGGAGGGATCAGAAGGAAGGCAGACCAGGCTGGCAAAACTGGGAAAATGGCACTTTCGTACATGTTTGAATACCTTCCTATGAAGGAACTGTGTTCAGGTTATTTATCAGTCAGCTCTGAGACAGGTGCTTAGCTGAATAGGAACCTGGAGATGGCGAGAGGCTCCTCTCCAGCATGGCAGTCCTGCCTTGCCCTAAATGGCACAAAGAAAACTGAAAAGTAAACCCATAAATCTGAGGCGACACCACCATTTGCCAAGGACGGCCACCATGCGGAGGGCTGCTATACACTAAAGATATTTGTAGCTTAAATGAAATAATTCCGGAAAGCATGAAAGTGGATAAATGTTATGGATGGCCTCCATGACAAAGTCATCTGCAACAGCCTCCAAGGACTGGGAGCTGGCTTGCCCGAGCCGCCATCTAAACAGCTCAGCATGAAGTAAAACACCTATTAAAGCTTACTAAACATCTAACACTCATATAAAAAAATTCATAGAACTCCAAAACAATTATGGCAAACTACTTAAAGGAAAAAGTAGACAAATGAAAGATAAAGTTATTGAACTACAAAAGGAGCAACCAGAAACAAGAGCAGAGATGTTCAGTATGGTGGTAAACAGCTATAATCCCGGTTCTGGGGAGGCGGGGAAGTGGGGGGGGGGACCCTGAGTTCAAGGTCAGCCTGGGCTACACACTGAGAAACAGTGAAGTAAACAAGAGTCAGTCACCTGAGACTTCAGATAAGAAACTAAAGACTGTTAGGAAGAACCCGTATCTGGTTCTTGCCCAAGGAACCAAGACTAGTTCAAGGGATCAGTATGGTGAACTGCCTGTTCCCAACAGTGGGTCAGAAATCTACAGCTGTCCTGACAACAGGACAACAACCCCACAGTCCAGTGAACAGGCTGTGGAAATTCCACCATTTAAGAACAACGATTCCCATTTACTCAGTGTTTTGTACTTAAGGAGAACATGCTTGGGTGCTATGCTATGTTTCTTGAGCTCCTCTGAGCAAATTTAAACTCATTCAGTCAACCAGAAGCAGCACAGGGAAAGATCTATTTACAACTTCAAAAAGAATTGTAAGCTTTCACCTTGCCTGGCCTCTGGACTGTAAAGGGAGGGAGGAGGGGACACTTACAGGCGGCTCCTCATTCAGCGTCTGCAGCATCCAGTTTTCCAGTGTTTCAAAGTCTCTAGGACCCTGGTACTTCACCGCTTCTTGGCCAGGCTTAAAAAACTTCAGGCTGAAAGAACAACAACAGATTAGGGAGAGCAGAAGTATACAAGTTCAGAGCTGCTCTGGGTTAAGAGCAACCCATGCAGTGAAACAGCAATGGATCTGCCAGGGGCAGGAGCCAGATACCTATCTGCCACTCAGATAGGACTTCAAAGGGAATCAAAACTGATGTTACAGGGGTTGTCCCAAGTTCCTAAACTTTCACACATCCGATGTTCTTCAAGGGAAATACAACTGGGGTGAAAACTTGCAGATGTATGCTGTGAGTTAAACCTGCCCTCAGTACTTCCACCAGGCTTCACCTTGGTGGTACCCCGCATCCTTCCTGGCCTCCTTGTTGCTCCTGCTGCCTGCGGGCCTCACTTAGGCTTGCAGCAGACAAAACAGTTTTGCAGAGCACTGTGGCAGATGGAATCCCAGTCCCTGATGGATCCCAACTATCAGGGCCCTCTACCTGCTGCAGTCTATCTGCTCACACTCCCCCCATTCACTCCAGCCCCCAGAGCTCCACTTGCATCCCCTGCATCCCTGTGGAACAGTTCCTCTGATGATGAGTATAAGACATCACCAGAGGATAAATGTCACACATGTTGGTCTTGGATCACTCCAGTCATAACAGGCCTTAGAAAAAGCCTCACAGTTTTTACAGTTGTCAAGACTGTATTAAACTTGTGGCTCCTGTCAGAAGAAGGATGTAGTATGAGGGCTGGCTTGTTGGGGTTTCTGTCCCTCCCAGTACCCCAACAGCCAGCAAGCAACAAAGAAAATCACACACAAGACTCCATAAGGTTATAAACTGATTGGTCCATTAGGTCAGGCTTCTTGTTAGTTCTTATAACTTATATTAACCCATTATTCTCATCTATGTTAGCCATAATGGCTCCGTACCTTTCTCTGCTGGGCAAGTTACATGATGCCTCTTCGGTGGTCTGTACAGGAGTGGCTGAGAGAGAGCTTCTGCTTCCAGAATACTCCCAGTCTCTTTGCTCCACCCCTACTTCCTGTCTGGCTTTCCCGCCTATACTGCCTGCCTGGCCAATCAGCGTTTTATTAAAATATAATTGACAGAATACAGATAATTCTCCCGCACCAGAAGGAGAAATGCAAGTAAGGGCTAGGAGCCCTCTAACACCTCCCGGAAATAATCTGGGTTTTGTGAGGTGATACACAATGTTCAGAAACGGATTTTTAAGATGGGATGTGTACAACTCAGGTATGTAGGTGGAGTGTCACATGCAGCGTGGGCTTCAGTGACACACCAAGACTGGCCTGGCGGCCCATAAAGCACAGAAATTCATTTCCTATAGTTCTGGAGACTAAAGTCCAAATTCATAGAGTAATACATTTAATGTCTACAGTGGCTTTCTGGTTCCCTAATGGCACCTTCTCCTTGTGTCCTCATGTGGCAGGAAAGCCAAGAGAGCTCTCTGGAGCCCCCTTAATAGCAGCTACCTTCAATACCAACACAGTGGGGTTAGAATGTCAGCATGTTTTCCCAGACAACAAACACCCAGCCCATTAACAGACAGGTAAGTTCCCTTTAAATGAAGGCTTTAAAACAGAAGCCTGAAAATGAAATCCCATGGCTACACAAGGAAACCAAACTACATGGTGGAGTTTGCCAAAGGGTGAGACAGGAGGATAGCAAATCTGAGGCAAGCCTAGGATACACAGTAAAGCCCTGTCTAGAGAAGAACTGAGGAGTGCTCGCTTAGCACACACAAGACCCGAAGTTTCCTCTCCACATCACGAAATGAAGGGAAAACAGTCCACTGGCTATATCTGGCAGTTAGAAGGACAGAATGGCCTTATGAAGAACATATGAGCGTCCTCAGGCTCCCAGAGACAATTCTCCTAAACTTACAGGAGGTTTACATCCTCACAAGTACATCCTAAGTTAGAACAACAGTAAGTTGAATCACTTAAAAAACATCCCACCCAGCCTAACAAGGGCTCAGGCACACACAGGAGCCTCAGGTGAGTAAAGTCACCTGACACCAGAACAATGTTTAATGTCTCCTGTAATTCACTGTGCGGAAAGCGGTGAGTGGAATGGCTGTATGGGGCTGCTTCTGCCCCACCATGAAGGTGAAGGATCACAAGCTATCTTATGTCTGGGACCATCTACACAAGAAAAAGCTGAGGTCTGATAAGGAGATTTAGGCACTACACTGTACCTCCAGTAAAGAACATATGAAAGCTAGGCATAGAAGCACACACTCAACATCCCAGTACTCTGGGGCCCTATGCACAAGGCCTAGAAACTGAGCTCCGGGTCATCCTGGAAACATAGTGAAAACCTATCTGAAACAACAGTCAGCAACAAAACCAAAGTCTAAGCCGGCTAAAGTACACTGTCATAATCAGAAAGGAAGCAAAAGCACATGCAGGTATAACCCCCTGCCTCAATGCAACCACCCTACGTAGCACTCTGCCTCCTGCGTCCTGTAAAAACCAAAACCAAACAAAAGTTTGTCCTTGGGTACTTCTGCAGGCCCCTAATCAACATGGGAATCCCTCTCAGACCACATTCACTACAGTCTGACTGTAGTAATTATTTCCAATTTCTTTAAACACACACACATCTGACTTACTCAGGGAGACTTGATTTTCTAAATAAGTCAGGATACAAAATGCAAGATGTTTTTAAATTTGTCAGTGGCATCCATGGAGTCCTGATGTTGCTGTTAAGCTTCTGCAGTGGTTGGTTTTGCCAACATGACACAATCTACAATCATTAGGGAAGGGAGCCTTGGTGAGGGACTGTCAGAGTTTAAGTAGTGGGCATGTCTGGGGGGAGGGGGTTGTCTTGATTACATTGATGTGGTAAAACATGCTCACTATGGGTGGCCTCATTCCCTAAGCCAGGGATCTTGAACTACTGAGTAACTGGCTGATCACGATCAAACATGCGTTCATTCTTCTTCTCCTCACTGTGGATGTGTCGAGATTTCCCCTCTACTCAACTGTGGAAGTCACTAGCTGCTTCAACTTCTTTCCACCTTGATTTCCCCACAAAGATAGTCTGTAACCTGGCATTCAGAGCTATAATAAACATTCTCCTCTTGTCTGCTTTAGTCGGCGTATTCTATCACAGCAACAGGGAACGAAGTTAAGACAGCTTCCCCGTCAGTAACACCCATCCTTCTCGTCCATTGTGACTCCAGTTTCAGCCTCCCCATGGCATGTTTTGTATGGCAGGCAGTATAGAGAGGAAGGGGGCACAGTCAACCCATTTCTATCGTCCCAGCACCCTAGAAGTACTAGACTCTCACCAGGTGAGTATTTATTTCCCCTGCTACTTATCAATGGCTTCTCCAGAATGTTTAAGGAAACCAAACAGAGTTCATTCATTTATTCACTTGTTCATTAATTCAGATCAGTGATGGAGTCTATGGCCTTGAGCTTTACCAACTGAGCTACATACCCAGTCCCATAGTTCACTTTAAATCTGTGCACTACACAGCCGAGAGTGAATGCTGTTTACAAGGTACACACACCAGGATCTTTTTCTCTCTAAGATCTGACTTGATACAGGTCTGAATGTGGTGCTTATCAGTAAGCAATCGCTAACACCCAGAATGTCCGGAAAGCCTTTATGGAAAGGCTAAATCTCAAATGTAGAACTCCACTGAAGCCCTGTGCTAATAGAAAAGCAAGGCGGAGGGGCACTGTTGTCACCCTTCGACTCAGGGGTCAAGTGATGCAGCCAGTGCTGCACAGCTATGGATGGCAGACCTAGGATTCCACTGTGGCCTCCACATTCCCTTGCTGCCTCTAACGATCAGAGACTTCAGACTTTATATTTAACTCCAGATCCTATGGATTGGTCAATTAAGTTATGTATAATATAGACTTGACTTGGTACCCCAACTGTAATGGAGTTAAGAGTTGAAGTTATTAAGAGTTCCCCTGCAGGTGGAAGGGCATAACCCCTTGGTAAACTACTCTCCCATCCCTCCACAGGCCACAGGGCCTGAAAGGGGAGACTGCTATCTATGAGATCTGCACCACAGTGGCTGCCTCTGAAAGACTCCACCAGACACGGTGTCTGGCCATGAGTCCATGTCCTCCCTCAGGAGGAGAGAGAGACAGGGATGAAAAGTTCAGTCACCCAAAAGCAGGTGCCGTAGAAACAATTCCACGACCTCTTGGCTGGAATCCCTAAGGCTCACCCACAGTGTGCCTTAATTTGATTGTCCCCATCCAAATCCATGAAAATTAGTTCCCATTGTGAGATTCCAAGAAGTGGGACAAGGTAGGACCTTTATGAAGCAATTCGGATTAGATAAGAGCATATTTCCAAGGCCATGACTCCATTAGTGATTTTATATGAAGAGACCCATATAAGCGAGCTTTCTTTCACACTATATGATGCCTTGTGCCACCTTGGGACTCTGCTGAGCAAGAAGGCCTTCATCACATGGAGCCTATCAATCTTGACCTCCAGACCCAGAGACTCAACACAGCCTTACTCCTGTGTAATTATCTAGTCTGCAACACAATTATAGCAACAAAAAAGGAATAGGATGTCCTCTTTCCTTTAAGAAGTCAGTTTGTCGGCCAACTTTCTGTTGCTTTCTAACAAGGAGCTGGGATCATCAACTTAGAGAGAGAAATAGTGTATTTTGACTCCCTGGTTTAGATGACTGGGGCCATGAGGTAACTTGAATTCGCTGCCTTTGGTCTGCACCCAGATAGACCCTAACAGACCCTCTTCTCACAACAGACATGTGTAGTGAGGAGCTGCGGGCAGGCCTGCTTTTCATCTTGCCCAGCTCCTGCATGGCTAGCTTAGCCCCGGAAATAACAACACACAAATTGTATTCATTTAAACACTGCCTGACCCATTATCTCTAGAGACTTAGTTACTGGCTAACTCTCACATCTTGATTAACCCATTTCTAATAATCTGTGTAGCACACCGGGAAAGATTCAGCATGTCTGACCTGGTGGCTAGCTCCATGGCATCTGCCTCACTTCCCTTCTTCCCAGCATTCTGTTCTGTTTACTCCGCCTACCTAATTTTCTGTCCTACCAAAGGGCCAAGGCAGTCTCTTTATTAACCAATGAAAATAACGCATAACAGAAAGCCCACTTACATCAGACATGAAACAAGCAAGCAAAAAAGAAAACACAAAGAGGGCTGAGATCACAATATCCCCTTCAAGGACACAATTTTGGTGAACCACCAGCCCCCCACGTCCTAAAGGTTCTAGACGCTCCCCACAGCACCACAGTCTGCTGGCCAGCCTAACACACGGGTTTCGGGGGGGATATTCATCCAGGGTGTAGCAGTCAGTCATCATTTGTTTACCCCATCATGTACACACCCATCAAGGGAGCAAGTGGCTGCCGAGAACCTTATTGCGCTCTGGCTTGTTTCCCCCCACCCCAACAGAAAGAGACCGAAAGCTAGTTGCAGAGGATGTAAAGACCTTAAATCAGTAAGAAAAAGAAGAACTGCAGTGGTGGTAAGAGTTCAAATCGAAAATGACGAAGTCTGAACGGGTTGTGCAAAACTAAGTGGAACATCACCCAGGGCTGGATCTCAGGCAGCTGGATCCCACCACTGCCCTGCGAATGCTCACTGTCTCAGAAACGGGAAAAACCAACAAAGATTAAGGCTTTCCCCATGCAAAATGCAAAAGGCATCTACCATAAACAGTGCTCAATATAATCTTGTCCTAATAGCAGGGACTACCTGCTCACACTCAGCAGGGCGGATCTATGAAGGAAGTTAGCACAAGCTCAGTTTGGGCATTCCTTGGTCACAGACAACAGACACACACATGTGGAAACCCCAGCACAGAGATAGACGCATCCTGTCTCTTCCTGCTTACGTGGGGTATCCTCGCACACCCTGGGCAGAGCACACGTCAGAGCTGGCTGTGCAGTCCACTTTAGCCACGTAGACCTTGGCATCCTCCATGCTGTTGTACTTGTCTCCCAGGTCATTCCAAGTTGGCTGCAGTCGCTGGCAGTGTCCACACCTACAGTGAGGTCAGAGGAAGAGCACATTGAGCGCCAGGTCCCAGGGCATCCAGGTTACCACCTCAGCCTTCTCCACATCAACTCCCCACCCTTGCTTTTCTCCAGATGCTGCCGATGGATAGCTCACAATGACCACATTCTCCATATTCATCAAAATTTTGCAGATTCCTGTCCTAACATTCTTTTTTGACCTCCATGTTCTGATAGTATCTCCTTGACTTCCAGCCAGCCTACAGGTACAATTACAGTATTGCAGTTTCCTGAAACTTATAAACTTGCTGTGCCCCCTGGAACTCAAGGCAGACATGGACCCTACCAAGAATTTCCCTAAACTCCACCTGGATGATTTCTGTTTGCCTTCAGATCTAGCTTGTGTATCATTTCTTCCAAGAAGTCTTCTTGTCTCTCAGGCTACTTTGTATCCTCTCTCTTTTCCTTGTTTCTGGAAGTCTCCCCTGCTCTCCCAAGCAGCTTATCGCCCTTCTGTAAACTGCTCTGTTATTTACAAAGACAGCTCTCTTCTACTACATAACCAAATGTACACAAATGCAAGGAGATCTCAAGATTAATCAGCTCCGCACCTTCTCCAGCTAGAAGTCTTAAAATAAATATAGTTAATTTTTTTATATTTATCTAGACAGGTCTTGGGTAACCAAGGCTGCCTTTGAGCGTTCTATGTAGCTGAGGATAACTCTGAACTTCTGCCTTTCTCACCATCACCTTCCAAGCATTGGGACTGGAAGTGTGCACAGCCACCCTCAGCCTAATGTGGTGCTGGAGATCAAACGAGGGCTTTGTGCATGCTAGGCAAGCACTGTGCCTTTGAGCTACATCCCCAGGGCGCCAATCATTGGTAGAATCAAGCATCTGGTATTGATTGCGTGAGTTTAGTTATACGCTCATCTTAAAATCATCGATCTTTAATACCAGCAAGGCCCTGACTTGCCTCTCTTCGCACCTTTTGTCACAGGACCTAAAATAAAGGGCAGTGCTGACTGCCGCCTTGCATTCTAATCTGTATACTGTACTACATGTGAGTTCTGAATGAGTGCAACTGCACAGCATTAAGGCACAGGGCTGGTTTTCTCTCTTATCAAATAAATAAGTGATGTGTGTTTATAACGTCACTGCTTGCTGGGCTGCCTTCTGAAGGGCTCCTTAAAAAAATGCTTACTTACAAGAGTGACAGGCACTGATAATTGGTATTGACTCAATAAAATCTGTGGTAAGCCTCTTTTTTGACAGAAGGCCTAACAAACATCGTAAGGTATCCCGAGAAGTCGGCTTCAAACTAATGTGTCTTCCCAGCAGGACTTTCTTGGGATGCTAAAACAAATCCCTGTTTTATAAAGGCCCAAATAAAATAGGGCTGGACAGAGCTCAGTAGTTAAGAGTACTTGTTACTCTTTCAGATCACCCTGCACCCACACCAGGCAGGTCCCAACTGTCTGAAGTTCTGGTTCCATGGAATCTGACACCCTCTTCGGGCTCCTCAGGGACCCACACACATGGCACACAAACAAACAGAGATATACACAGATACAGAAATAAAAATAAAATATATAAGCAATAAAATCCTAAAATCAGCATCATTTCCTTTTTCTGGAAGACCATCGGTGTTCTTTTTATGTATTTGGTGGAAGTGCCAAGAAAGCCAGCACAGCCCTGTCCAGATACTTGGTGTGCACCAAGTGCTTGGTAACTCCAGCAGAATGAATGGCGTGAAAATCCACACAGTGAAACTGTATTGCAGGATTTAACTTCTGTGAATTCAGCAAAGCGAGGGTTGGGGAAGAAAGGACAGTAAGGAAGAAGGGGGCGGGGGAGTTAAGAACCAAGGACTCCTTAAGTGTGCATGCAATCAGGCACACGGACTTGTGTTCCCCAGCTGGCCCACATTCCTGTTTGCTCTTCATGGCATCTGGGGCTTAATCAAAGAAAGCCGGCTTGGTTCTAATGGTGGAGCAGAATCCCATTATGAGATGCTGCTGGGTGACTGCCTTCAGGTGGCTGCCACAAGGGATTGTCAAGGGCCGTTCTGACATTACAGGCATCGGACTTCCTTGTTTTAGAATTAAATCCATCCTCTGCATCCTTGAAAAGGCTCTTAGGACAATACAAGATTAAAAATGAGGTTAAAGATTTAGTTTCCTGCACTCCAAATTAAACTGACCATCTGGGGCCATCACCAAGCAGGCACACCCTTCTGCACCCCAGGAACAGCGAGGAATCCACTGGTTCTATCGGGCTGGCATTTCTGGTTCAGAGTCCTTGTGGTTGAGACAGCCAGCTGCATTTAGAAGGTGGCCTGGGGCCAAGTCACAGCAAAGGCACCTAACCTTAATCTTGACCTTACTGTCCCCAGTTCAGTGTGACCCACAAGCTGGCACCACTATAGGCACCGCGCTCTGATGCTGGCACAAAAAAATCAACAGGACAATCCTGCAGCCACCAAGCTTAGAACAAACAGACACAGGTCAATGTTTTCGTTACATGGTGTCCTTGCCCCCAGTATCACACGTAGGCATCTAACATTCTAGGCAGGCAACCTGAGAAGTGGGGCCGAGACCCAGTGTATTCTTTCTTGAGTTTCATATCGTTCTTAAAAGTCTAATTTTAAAATCTTAGCACTCTATAGGCTGAAACAAAAAGATCATGAATTCAAGGTCACTGTAGCTACACAGAGAGGTCCTGTCTCAACCTCCTTTCCAAAGAACAAACATCTAGCTTTCAAAGGCCATGGTGGGCACCTACTTATCTCTGACATTTTTAGCAGAGTAGCAGGAAGCAAACAACTAAAGACTCACTTTGGGGGAGTAGTGTCTACCTAAATACAACTAAAAAAAAGAATTTACGCAATACCTATTACATGGACTGACAAAGACTAGCTGGTTATTTATTGGAAATATTCCAAAATTAAAATTCCACCAGTACTGCAGAGAGCCTAACTGTCTGTACGTCAATTGTGCTTAGAAAACTAAAACCCACAGACTTATTCCACTGAAACTGGTCCCAATTTAAGTCTTGTGGGATACTTAATTGGAGCCACTACTCTGAGCATACTCATGCAGACTAACTATTAACACCCACTGACTGTTGCAGCCTACCAGTATTTTCTCTCTCATTGGAAGCTAGAGCCAAGTCAGCTGTTCTCAGAAAGAAAACACTGTATCCATTCGCGGACTCTTAATAGATAATGGCTGTGAGCCAGACTGACCCTTAGAAGTTAATGTAACCCTAAATGAGTTGAAATGCAAAAATAACCCACTAGAGGGTTAAAAAGAAAGTTTCTACCACTTTGGAAGGCATAATCACTGAATAAGTCGTATTCCGCAGATACATTGTTCTTAACCGCTTAGCCCCCTTTCCTTAAGGAGCCCCTACCGAGGGGGAAAGTACTTTGCTCAGCAATAAACACAGTCAGCACACCCCCACACCTCAAGCGGCCTGCGGTTTAAACACTATCTGCTCTGGACCAGAGAGAACTTCCTTCTCTGAGCATCTAGGCCCAGTAGGAAAGAGCTGCTATGTCTAGAACAATTCCTGAGGTACAGTTCTCTTAAGAACGCAGCAGGGTGCACCAGGAAGCCCCAACGGGGCTTTTACATAAACTGTTCCACCTCACACTGTTCCTTCCAACTGACCGGGGCCCCAAATAAGCAAAGACTAGAAGGTGACAGAAGACAGCTTTGTCCACTCCAGCGTGCAGCGGGGACTCCAGAACTGGCACTAATTCCGAGCTCCCAGGGGTCGGGGAACCCCAACTCCTCAACCTAGGTTATCTCTTCCCACCCTCAACACAAAGAGTGGGAAGTCACAGTTTGGGAGGGCCTTAGATTTTTCAACCCAATCCAATATTGAAGGGCCAGCAGGGAGGACCCTCCAAGCGAGGGCACGTGGTCGCCGGGCTCCCACCGCGTCCGGCCAGCACAGGAAGTTTGGGGAGCTGGGCAGGGGACTTGTGTGTGTGTGTGTGTGTGTGCGCGCGCGCGCGCGAGCATGTATATGTGTGTGGGGGTTGGGGGGTCTGGGCTCCAGCAGTGCAGCGGGGCCGAGAGGCCTTTCCGGGTCTCCCCTCGGGGTCCGCCCTTCCTCGCGCTCCGCCCGGCGGCTAGCGCCACGTCAGCGGCGAGGCCAGGGCGCAGCGGCTCACGCCCCCCGTATGGCCCGCGCGGCCCCGCGCCCTCCCCTGACCCCCGGTCCGGGCCCCGCCAGTCTGTGGGAGCTGCAGTTACCAGGGCGCGAAGAACATGACGAAGTGCGCGGCGCTCTGGATCCCGTGCGTGAACATGTCGGCCGTGTACAGGTGCTTGGCGTGCGGGTCCTGCTCGGCTCCACCGTCCGCCGCCGCCTCCTGGGCCTGGGCACCCTTACGCGAGCCTAGCAGCAGAAGGAGCGCGGCCAGGGCCGGCAGCCCGGCCAGCGGCGGGAGGAGGCGTCCTGGGCGCGGGGGCATCGCGGCGGGGCTGGCGAGCTCTCGCCCGGGCCGCGGATCCCCTCCGCGGCACCACCTCCCGCCCCGGCTCCTCCCACGACCGCATAACCACGCCTCCACCTCAGAGCCCCGCCTTAACCACGCCCCCACTCGCCTGGGCACGCCCCATGGCCTGCCGGACCTCCGGGGGCATCTAGCGGCGTTCTGCTGAAAGAGGCAGGCAGGACCTCGTTCAGATCCTGGGGTCCTTCGTGCAGCCCCTCCAGCGCTGTCCCTGTCCAGTTCCGGTCCATCTCGCGGAGCTCCTCCACCTTCCCAAGTCCCTCAGCAGCCTTTTCCCTGTTGGGAACGAAAAGGCCAAGCAGTGAAGGCACGGGGCAGTGGCAGCCTATGTTGATCTAATCACACACCAAGACCCCGAGATTTCAGGACCACTTTGAGCTGCTGTCAGCAGAAAGAAGGAAAATGGGCAAAAGTGGGTGGGGTTTCACTCGCATGAGTCAGATTCTTAGCTAGAACTGAACTGTGATTTGAGGGCCTGGCCTCAGGGGCTGTGATGAAACCATTTCCTAAGAGCGCCTCCCTGCTATTCAGCCCTGCCCTCACTTAGGGTGAAAAAGAAAGGCAGTCAAAGCGGCCCCTTCTTCCTGCCATATGCGTTCTAACTCACACTGGTTACAAAAATGAATGCCGCCAGCTGCTCTGACTGAACCGGCCTTTGTGCATGGCTGAGAGCCATTGCCTGGACTTAGGTATAACTCACGCCAACACGCTAATCTCAAGGCGGGTGGCAATCCGAGCTCCCGGCCCCGCCTTGAGAAACTGAAGTTAAATTAGGGAGATTGCAACACCAACATGAACATTTGAGAGTGTTCCCAGCGCTGTGCTCCATGCCGATGAAAAAGAAATTGACATTGTAAGAAGTGTAGATGGTGATCTTTTAAATCGGGGCTTCTCAGCAGCATTTCTGAGAATCACCTGGCTTTTATTAGTCGCAGCCTCCCTAGACCGAAAGCCTTTATTCCTGGGTTAGCAACAGGGGAAACTGTTGCTGCATCTGTAACTGCGCTCCTCGTCGTAGGTTGAGCCCCCTGCAAATGTTTAACTGTGGTTTGCCAAATTTCCAAAACTATTCTTTCGGGACTTCAGGCAGCATCTCTTGCTCACTCCCTCTCTTCCTTTGTGCCTTCGCATTCTAAGACAGCAGGTTTCAAACAAGCACTTCTCCCCACCTTCCTGACCTGAACGGACCTGAGCTTGCCTGCGACAGAAGGGGATCAAGGAGCCTCCTTTGCTTACATGATCTTGACTATGGTAGTTTGCTGCTCAAACTTGGATCAGCACCTCATCCCCCGCCCAGTGGCCTTGGCATACAGCCTAAAATAGAAATTCCTCGGTTTGCTGTTCAAGTCTTCCTGTGATGCACCTCCATCATGCCTCGTGTCCTGTGAAACTTACTAGTGGCTAAAAACCCAATGGTTCTGTCCAGTGATCCTGTCCAGTGAGCTGTGGGGGTTGAGCTCGAAGCTTTATGCCCCTCAATACTTCATACCTCTCAACCCCTCTCGCTGTGCTGCTGAGAAATATCAACAGAAGATCACCATACACACACACTGTTTATAATATCAGTGCCTTTTTCATCTGCATAGATCAATGGTTCTCAATCTGTGTGTCATGAACCCTTTGGAGGTCGCATACCAGATATCCTGCATATCGGATATTTATATTATGATTCATAGCAGTAGCAAAGTTTGATGTGGGATTCCCCTCTGTATGCTGTGAATGTTTTATTACCATTGGTTAATAAAGAAGCTGCTTTGGCCTATGACAGGGTAGAATAGAGCTAGGTGGGACAATTAAACTGAATGAAGGGAGAAAGAAGGCAGAGTCAGGCAGATGCCATGCAGCTGCAAAAGGAGAAAGATGCCGGAAACTTACCGGTAGTCCACAGCCTTATAGTGGCACATAGATTAATAGAAATGGGTTAATTTAAGATGTAAGAGTTATTAATAAGAAGCCTGAGCTAACAGGCCAAACAGTGTTGTAATTAATATAGTTTCTGTGTAAATTATCCAGGCCTGGGTGGCCGGGAAACAAAAATTCAGTCTCCATTTACAAAAAATTAGTTATGAAGTAGCAACAAAAAATAATTTATGGTCATCACAACATAAGGAACTGTATTAAAGGGTCACAGAATTAGAAGGTTGAGAACCATTGGCATAAAGTAGAGCTCTGGGAAACTCTCTCAAGCATCGACTGCTGCTTGTTTGACACCTGAGTCCTGCAGTTGAGAAGGAAAACAAGTGCCTTTCTTTACCGAATTGCCCCCGTCTGTCTACAGAATGCCATTATACTGATATTGATTCTACTGAGTATGGCTCCATCTGCCCTTCTAGTTTTTGCCATTCTTCCGGGACACTCCCTTTATGTCCCTGAAGACTGTGGTTCCCTCCGGCTAACAGAACCTCTCTTCACTCCTTCCTGTCTTCATTCCTGGTGACTGCAGCATCTAGGTGCTATCCCTGGTAACAGGAAATCTAGAATGTTTACTGTTTCTAATACCTGAATAAAGATGCTATGGCTTGAGTCTTGAATGTTCCCTATGTGGGTCCGTGTGTTGGGGGTCCAGAGTGGTGCTGGCGGATGGTGGTGGCACTTTCAGAGGAGGGAGGGGGTAAGATCTTGGGAGGGAAGATCTTCACAGATCTCAGGACCCCACCTCTCGTTCTCTGGCTCCTGGGGTGAGGGGGTGTATTCCCACCACGTGGTGCTGTCTCACCACAGGCCTAACACCACTGAGATGGCTCATCATTGCCCAGGACCTCCAAGCCTGTGAGTCTCAATACTTTTCTCTGCATATGTCTCAGGTATTTATTGTAGTGGCCGAAAGCAGATTAGCATGAAGTCACTCCAGTCTGATGGTGAACACTCCATTCTCTGCATCCCACTGGGCTTCTCTGCAGGGTGGACACAATCGACTCTCACTCACACACCTGAGTCTGCCATTCTCTTCAACCTCTTTGATTCACTTTCCCATCCACTGCTCCTCAGGCTCCCTCTCCACGTTAGTTTCCGGGGGCTTAGCCTCCAAATGGCCTTCTGTCTACGCTCACTCTCTTGGAGACCTTGTTCATCCCCGAAGCTGTACACACGTCCTTGGCATACAGCACCTCACGACCTATCTCCAAGGACTTGCCTGGCTCCGAAGGAAGGAATTCCTGCACTGTGTACCTGTGCCAAATTATCCTTGCCAGGCTCCTTGCAGAACACTGCCTCCCGCTGCTACCGTTTCTTTGTGGGGCAGACCTTGCTGGGTGTGGAAGCTCCGTGGTGTGAGGATTGTGAAGAAGATGTCTGGGGCTCAGCAGGCATTTGACACCTGTTTATGAAATGAACAGGTGGAAAACCCTAGCTGTCTGCTCGCAGAGGCCAACTTCCTTGAGAGGGTGTCCCAAGTAAACCAGCCGTGAACATGAGGGCCGTTACTGAACAGAGACATCTTGGTACACCGTTTTCTGATTGCATATTTTGGGGTTGCCTTCATGGGGTTGCAGCCCCTTCTAATAGTAGTCCGTCGGGTGCCTGGTGAGGCCCCCCTGGTTACAAAGCTTTCCGTGTCCCAGGGCATCCCATGAAAATTTACCAAGCTGGAGAAACTGCACCTTTCAGGTCCCACCTCCTCCCAGTGCCACGTACCCCTAAAATAGTACCCTGAAAGGAGGGCTCCACAAAAAGCTCAGAAACTGAAACTTGCACTAATGTAACAGGTGTGTCCTGAGTTATTATTGGGCTTGAAATGCTGCTTTTAAGCAGGGACCGAAAGTAAATATATCCGGTTGTTCTAACTTTCAGAACATTCTAGAAGGTGCTTCTAAAAAGGGACATTACATTCTTTTTTTAAAAAAAAATAACTTTTGTGATTGCTCAAACATGAGATATTGAAAGGAGGTCAAAGAGGTTATTGTGATCACCAGAAGAAGAAAAAATCTAAAGAACAAAGCAATTTCTCTGTCTGGGATCACTCAGGGAAACAGTGCCATTTTCAGTGTTTTAAAATGGTGTAAGGAACTTAATATTTACTCATTACCCACATAAGCTCTTGAACAACACAGCCTCCTGAATAGTTAATAAGCACAGACAAACACATTATAACATAATAGATCCGGGACTCTAATGGAGGAGAAAAGCTTTTGAAATCCATATGAGATCATCGTGGACAGCGGGGAGAAGACAGAAAGCTTCTCTGTTGAATGAATTGTAACCACTGAGGTCTGTGTTGTCTGGTGAAGTCCACAGAAGCCTGGCTCTCACTCCCCACTGGCTACTGAGTCTGTACCGATGTTGGTTCTTCTTCTCAGCCACCATCTCTTAGCCCTTTGACTGCTGGATACTTCCATGGAGGCTTCTCTGGCCTCCTCCCACAGAAACCCTGCACACAGGGCCAGCAGACAGAGACACAAGCTCACCAACCACTGCACGGGGTCCTGCCAACCTTCCCCTGCTAGTCACTGCTGATGGCCATCTCCGTGGATCTGCAATGTACTGTTTTGGCAGAGATATCTATTTCTCTCATTGTATGCTTAGCAGACAGCTGTAACGGGCTGCCTGAATCCCAGAAGACTATTCCCAACTCAGAATCCAGGAAAATGGTTTGCCTAACACAGCGGTTCTCTATTCTGGCTGCCCCGGAATCACTTAGCTTTTGAAAACAATATGGGTGCCCTGGCCCAGCTCCCAAGGTTTTGAAGCACTGAGGTTCAGTGGTGCTGCCTCTGGTGCTCTTGAAGAAGGTTATGACTAAACTGAGGAGTTTGATGAATACTAAATTTATATACCCCTCCAATGAATATAAAATCTGTCTCT
Organism: Myodes glareolus; assembly: GCF_982192425.1. Classification (NCBI taxonomy): domain Eukaryota; kingdom Metazoa; phylum Chordata; class Mammalia; order Rodentia; family Cricetidae; genus Myodes; species Myodes glareolus. Next base: position 54,940,374 of record NC_142039.1, read on the forward strand.
GTCTCTGCAGGGGCGGGGGGCACATGAGCCACGGTGTGCATTTGGAAATCATAGGACAGTTTTCAGGAGTCAATTCTCTTCTTCAACCATGATTCTGGGTATCAAACTCAGATTGTCAGGCTTGTTTAAGAGCTTTTACTGATGGAGCCATTTCACCAGCAAAGAGGTCCAGTGCTTGCCCAACATTCATATTTACCTAGGTTCAAACCAGCCCTGGAAGGAAAGAAAAGAAAAGAAAAGAAAGGAAAGGAAAGGAAAGGAAAGGAAAGGAAAGGAAAGGAAAGGAAAGGAAAGGAAAGGAAAGGAAAGGAAAGGAAAGGAAAGGAAGAGAGAGAGAGACAGAGAGAGACAGAGAGAGACAGAGAGAAAGGAATAACAGAGGGAGAGAAAAACATTTTATTTGTGGTAAATGCAAAGGGAAATAGAAAAGGAGGTATTAAGGTTTGGGATTCAAGGTGACAGGGTTTAAACTTCTAAGAATATGTGAAGAATATTCTTATGTGAAGAATGGCACATAAGAACATTTGGAGGAAGAAAACTTTAGCTCAGAGAACAGCATCTACAAGAACTCTTGAGTAGAAAGAATTGAGGGGCAAGTATTGCTGGGGTAGTGAGGGGTCAGAGGCACAGGATGAGACAGTTTGTAGTGTGAACTTAGCTTTGATGACCGAGAAGGGATGTCCTTGGAGGACTATCAGCAGAATCATGACACGATCTCACATCTGTGTCAATAGCATCACTAGGGGAGATGTCAGGGGCCAGTGAAGGACCTGTCTCAAATGTGCCATAGGAGATGCCTATGACTTAGACCAGGGTGGAAGCAGTACTAGGTGATGAGAAGCAGTTGGATCCTGTAGCTGTTTTGATGTAGCTGCCAATAGGATTAATGAATGGGCAGATGTGGGCTGAGAACTGAGGGACAGAGCAAGTCAGGATCACGTTGTTGGGTTTAGCTACAGCGACCAGGAGACCTGAGTTGCCATCCTCGGAGTCACTCAGCACTGAACACAAGAACTGGAGATGTGTGCAGATACCTTGTATCCTCGGAGTCACTCAGCACTGAACACAAGAACTGGAGATGTGTGCAGATACCATGTAGGCAGAGACGACCCTTCATTCCTGGCCATACAGATGTGAATAATCACACGGAAACTACATTAATTACAACACTGCTTGGTCTATTAGCTCAGGCTTCTTATTAAGTAACTCTTACATCTTAAATTAACCCATTTCTATCAATCTGTGTATCGCCATGAGGCCGTGGTCCACTGGTATGGTTCTGGCGTGTCCTCCGGTGTCTTGTTGACTCTGCCTACTCTCTTTTACATCTACAACTCTTCCAGCCTGGCTATATTCTGCCCTGCCATAGGCCAACACAGCTTCTTTATTAACCAATAAAAGCAACACATATACAGAGAAATATCCCACATTAATACCTGGAGTTGGCACACCGATATTTCAGTCCAGAGAGAAGAGGTGTTGGCCAGCATACATAATAATAATAAATAACAATAAATGCTTCATTTGAGAAGCATTAGGGTGGAGGTAGCATTTAAAGTTATAAGATGAGTGAGATCATTGTGGAAGTCTGAGCTGAGCTGCTGGGACGAGGGGAGGGGCTCTGACTGTTTCAAAGCCAGCAGATAAGGAGACCTGAGGGAAAGACTGACAAGGAGCAATCAGGAAGGGAGAGGAAGGCCTGATCCCTGTTATCCAAATAGAGACACAAATAGAATAACAAGGAAGTGGTGAGCAGCTGCTTCAAATCTACCAGCAGATTTGCTTTTCCACGAACAGTCCCAGCTAATGCCTAGTGACTTGGTTTTTCTGATTCTAATTTGCAGAAGACGATTGATTTGAACTGGGTTCCTAAACAGGACAGGCAAACAGCCCAAACCAACATAGAAGTTAGCCACAGTGACTACGTTTTGGCTGGTTGCTGGAGGCCCTGGAGCCAATTATCTAATTGAGCTGTAACCCATTGACTGATGGGTTAACTAAGCTGTAGCCAATGAAAACTATGCCTTATTGTCAGAGGCTGCTCGTTCGTTCCCAGCCACTCAGACCCAAAATAATCACACAGACTGTATTAATTAAAACACTGTTTGGTCAATAGCTTAAGTATATTGCTAGCTAGCTCTTATACCTTAAATTAACCCATTTCCATTGTTTTATATTTTACCATGAGTCTTGTGGCCTACTGGCAAGGTTCTGGCTGGCAGCTCGCATCTTTCTCCTCTGGCGGCTCCATGGCATCTCACTGACTCCATCTACTTTCTCCCAGCATTCACTTTAGTTTTCCTGCCTACCTCTATTCTGCCCTATCACAGACCAAAGTAGCTTTTTTATTCATTAATCAATAAAAGCAGTACATACACCAAAGGACTTCCTACCTTATCTAGAGATTTGCATTGGTACGGATCTTGGTTTATTGATACATATTTAAGCGCAATTTTGTTTTATGTATATTTTTTTAGTTTTTTTGTAAATGCTGTCAGATGATGTTGTTGGCTGGCAGTGCCAGGGTCTGCTAGCTGCCTGGTTTGTGGATCATTCTTATTTTACATTGTTTAAATAAACTCTACTAGCTGGTATGTTCACAAAACACACACCTCCCCCCACCCCCCCCCCACACGCATGCACGTACGTACATGCATGCTACCCCAGCACTAGAGAGGTACAGACAAGAGGATCAAGAATTCAAGGTCACCTTAGGTACATATCAAATTTAATGGCATCCTTGGCTATGTGAAATCTTGTAACCAAAGACAAAATGAGAACAAACAAACAAAAACCCAAATAGGTTTATTCAGTCTAAGGAAGGTTCTCTTTGAATAGTTTGAGAGTTGGTCTCTCCAGTCACTCTTAAATGTGTCCCAATTTAGCCAACAAGCAGACAAGCCACCCTCCGAGAGGAGAAATAGAATAAGCTCTTTGGATTAGGCAAGGTATAGATCAATGGTGACCTTGAGAATAGTCATTGCAGGAGGCACAATAAAAATCTGTTGGGAGAGCTTTGAGAGCTGACAGAGGCATGGGGACAATGAGGGCACATGGCACTTTCAAGAACTTTCCTTGTTAAGGAAAACGAAGTGAGGAGGCAACTAAGAGGGTTTTGTTCTCTTATCATGAAAGAAAAGTCATCCCAAGGGTGATGACTTGAAACCGGATTAGTGTACAGGGATGTGCCCAGGCGACACAGAGCACGGATGTTGCCTGTGATGTGAGCAGACACAATGGGTAAGCATAGATCCAGAGAGGCGGGTGGATGATGGTCGGGGGAGAGTGGGTGATGGTCGGGGGAGCATGGGCGATGGTCGGGGGAGCGTGGATGATGGTGGGGGAGCTTGCATCTGCCCTCTTCCAGCGTCTTCCACTCTCTTGCTTTAATGGGAGACAATATCTGGAGTGGGAACTGAAGACAGAGGATGTAGTTGAGGTTTGGGAGGGCGGAGAAGGTCTGAAATGGAGCTCTAGAAATGAGTGGGCAGTGAACCGGATCAGGGTGGTTTAATATTATGGCTGGTAGCTTTGAGCGTCCACTTGAGGCCATTGTGACGTACCAAATATGTTTTACTGTACGGTTCATCCCCAAAGTATACAGAGAGATGGACTTAGTCAGCTTGTAACATGGCCAAGCAGAGTAGCAGAGGCAGAGAGACACCAGAGTGAATGCTTGAGAAGAGACTTCATAAAACTGAACCATATAATCTAAGTCAGCTAGATAATGTGATTGATATCTTAGAGGTTGGAGTACTCAGCCGTGAACACAGAGTATGTGAGTCCATTACCTCTTTGACCTGTTAATAACTTTCAGTGAATCACGGGCCGATTCATTCACTGAGGCATCATATTCTCTGCGAATTAGTCAGTTCTCTTCTATGACAAGTGCTTAATATAATTTAATTACAAAAGGTATGGTTTGTTTTGGCTGTCTATTGGCTTCTGGCTTTGGGCCTGAGGTGACACACATTATGATGTCATAGCAAGAGCATTCACTAAAGCAATGCCACTCACCTCACGGCTGGGAAGCAAAGGAGAAAACGGGGAGGGGGGCTGCCATCCCCTTTGTGGACACACCCTTAATGATCTAGGGACTTCCCATGATGCTCTGTGTCTTTAAGTTTTGTGCAGTATTTCAGGAGAGGGACTAAGGCATTCCCATATGGACCAGCAGGGGACAATTAAAGCCTACACTACATGGTTTTTGCCCAGCTACTAAAGTACTAACCACACTAGACTGACGCCCCAGTTCTAATCCTTAGTACCCACGATAAAGGACATGTGGTATAGATCAGTAATCACAGCATTCATTAAGGAAGTAAGGATTAGAGGAACCCTGGAGTTCCCTGGCTAACTAGTCTTGCCAAGATGGGGAAGTCCATGCTCAATAAGAGACCTTATTTCCAATTGATATTAATAATAATAATAACAATAATAATAATAATGTGAAGAATGGCAGTGGAAGATGCCCAACATCACCCCCTGGCCTCCACATGTGTCCACACACACACGAATATGTACACATCAACACACCACACTTACATTTGAATTTTGTGCAATAAACGTATCCTCATATCACTTTTGCAATTTTAATTTTAAAGATGATTTCCTTGCTGCTATTTGTCATTAGATATTTTAAATTTAAGTAGGTGTATCATTGAGCATGGTGGTGCATTCCTATCCGAACGGGGGGGGGGGGTCCCTGATAAACCTAGTGGAAAGGAAAGAAAGGAGACAAGAGACAGGAGAAATGAGGCAAGACAGGATTTCTGACCAAGCCATCTCAGTTTATTTCCTCAGAAGCTGTTAATAGCAAATGGGCAAAAGGGGGAAGGGAAGGGTGTCAGGAAACTCAGGTCTGCTGGAATTCAGGTCCAGAGCCATCCCCAGCTGATAGGTAAATACTGAAGGTCTGTGATTATTGACTAACAAAGGAAAATGCTAATGATTCCCAGAACCTGGTTTCTGCAGGTCTCTGCTAGGAAATAAGATGCCGTTGATTTTCTAGACCCTGCAGAGGGGGAGAGGTAAATATTTTTCTTAACCTGTGAGCTTAAGATGGCTGTAAACAAAATGCAGATCTCAAAATACAGGTCTTTGCTTCTGGCACATTCCTGTAATCCCTGCCCTTGAAAGGCTTAGGCAGAAGGGTCATGAGGTCAAGGGCAGCCTTGGTTACAAGAATTTGAGGACGTCCTGGGTTACAGAAGGTGGGGCAGGGGGAGTTGAATTAACAAATAACAGGAACAAATACAAGTAGGCACCAAATTCAATGGCTATCTTTACAACATCTGTGTGGCATGGTCCTATTCAGAAATACTAAGCAGACTTCCTTGAAAGATGATCATTAGAACAATCTACTTAATTTGAGTATAATGGGAGCTCAGAAGAATTTTGGTTTCTTTTTTATACTTTCTATATTCCTTGAATTGATGATTAGCAATGCAGCTCTTTTCACTGTCTAAGATCAGCCTGCTTTTTTTCTCCTCTGGTTTGCATTTAGTTTTATAAAGATTATGCTCTGATTCATTTACTTTTAAATTTAGCCTTCTTGTTATATAATTTCCCCCTCTCAAATAGTTTTCCATATAGATAATTCATAATTTGGATATTTTTGACCTTTAAAAGGTTAAAGAATATTATCAACATCTACCAACTTAAAGAGTAAAACATCCCCACATTAAGGCCTCTATCGAACATCTTTAAATAGGTTCATTTTATGTCCTATTACCCATTCTTTCCACCTCTCTATTTTTGGTTTTTGACAGGATTTATTTTCAAGGCATTGGTTTACATTTCTGCAAAGCAGTGTGCTGGTTACTAACATGCTTAAGACTGGGGACAGCACAGGCAACAAGTGACATGGAGCAGATTGACTACTTGCAGATAAGCAGTAAAGGACAAAATACCCAGCCTCCCACCCATTCTGTACCAGTGCCCAGCCTCCCACCCACTGTGCACCAGTGCCCAGCCTATCACTCACTGTGCACCAGTACCCAGTCTCCATCCACTGTGCACCAGTGACCAGCATCTTACCCACTGTGTATCAGTGCCCAGTCTCCCACCCACTGTGTATCAGTTCCCAGCCTCCCACCCACTGTGTACCAGTGCCCAGCCTATCACTCACTGTGCACCAGTACCCAGTCTCCATCCACTGTGCACCAGTGACCAGCATCTTACCCACTGTGTATCAGTGCCCAGCCTCCCACCCACTGTGTATCAGTGCCCAGCCTCCCACCCACTGTGTACCAGTGCCCTGCCTATCACCCACTGTACACTGTACACCAGTACATAAGACCCAGATATTAGCAGGTAAGCTCTAGCTGCACTTGCCACACCTGCCTCACAGCTGAGGGCAGAAGTCAGCCTGACTGACTGAGATAACCCAAATTCCATCTCTAGACCCCACATGGTGGAAGGTGAAAACTAATTCTCCTAAGTTGTTCTCTGACTCCCACACAAATGCAACACACACACATAGACAAACACACACACACACACACACACACACACACACACACACACACACACACACACGGAGAGAGGTGGGGGGAGGGAGAAGAATTGATTCTACATATTCATTTTGGGTGTTTGTTAGAGCCCTCGGTTTACATTTTGATCAAATCCTGGGTTTGCTGTTGCCTTTCCCACCCTGCTCTCACGCCTTTGGATGCATAGCTATTTGCCCCCAAAGGCCAAAGGAGGACAACGCTAAGTATCCTCTTCTGTCACTATCCACTGAACCGGAGCTTGCTACTTTTGCTCAAGGCCGGCAGTCAGCGAGCCCCAGCAATCGCCTGTCTCTGCCACAGCCCCAACACCACAGTTCCAGGTGCCTGGCACCGCCACAGCTTTTCATGTGTGTGCTGAAGATCCACACTCCAGACCTCACGCTCACACAGCAAGTGCTCCCACCCACTGAGGGCCATCTCCTCAGCCTCAGGTCTCAGATTTTAATGCGCAAAGAAATCAGACGGAAAGCCTGATAAATTTCGGATTCTGATGTGGTGGGTCTGAGATTATACCTGGGATTGTGTGTGTGTACGCGTGTGTGTACTTTTTTATTAATTATATTTGTTCTTTGAAAATTTGATACATGTATATAATGCATCCTGATTGCTCTCACTCCCACCACCTCTCGTCTTCCTCCCTCCATCCTGCCCCTCCCCCCACTAACTTCTTCCCCACATTCACGTGCTTGTGTTTTCTTTGTGTCTCTCTGGGTTTGACCGCAGTTGTCTGTGTGGCCTTGGGATTGGATCTATCCATTGGAGCCTGGCGATGTCACCAGTGTGTACACAGCTAAAGACAATGGCACCTCCTGAGAGACTTTGGGTCTCTCAGGAGCCAATAGTTCAGCAGTCAGGGGTAGGGGCCCATGAGCCTGTTTCCCACTGATGACTCACTTGTGAGAGGGCCTGTCCTGTATGGGATCAGTGCCTGTCACCTGATCAACCGAGTTCATGATTCCACGATCCCGGGGATTTCTCAGAAGCCCCCAGATGACAGGATTCTGCTGGACTGTGGAGCACTGTTTGAGTTCTTCCATGAGGAATACGTAGATGTACATTCACAGGCCCTGGGTCTCTCTGAACTGGGTCTCTCTGAATCTCTCTGCTCTTGACAACTGAAGAGCAGCCAGACTGTGAGGAATTTGGGGTCACAAGTTTTCCCTCTTAAAGTCGTTCATTGCCTTTTGCACTATCTCTTAAAAAGTAGGGTAGATACCTCTGTTGCTCCAAAACCAGCCTGTTTCCCTGTGTGGGACTTCCTTCAGAGTGTGGCTGGTGCTATTTATGCTTATATTCATACATGTTTCTGAACTTTAGCCAAGGTGTATGCTGTCCCTCATTCTCTTTATTTTGCTTAATACATGCTGGTCTATCTCAATTGGGAGATCTAGATTTCTAGGAAATTTTGTTTTTTCGAGACAGGGTTTCTCTACTAGGCCCTGACTATCCTGGAACTTACACTGGCTTTGAACTCAGAGGGATGTTTTGTCTGCATGTAAGTCTGTGCACCATGTGCATACAGTGCCTGTGGATGCCGGTAGGGGGCATAAGATTCCCAGAAACTGGAGTTACAGTTGGTTATGAGTTACTATTGTGCGGTGGGAACAGAACCTGGGTTCTCTGGAAGAGCAGCTTGTGCTCTTAACCTCTTAACTGCTGAGCCATCTCCCTGGTTCCTGGAAGTTTTAGTTCTTTAAATATAGCTCTCCAGGGTAAGAAGATGGCTCAGAGAGTAAAGGCACATGCGACCAAGCCTGACTACCTGACTTAGGGCCAGCCTCAGGATGTTGTCTGCTGGCCACCACATGCAGAGAAATAAATAATTAAATATAGGTTTTAAAATAAGACCTGCTCCATTAGTTCTGATGGTTTTAAAAATATATCAGATAGTCTGAGAAATAGCTCAATGGATTGCCAATGAGCCTGAGAACCTGAAGTTGGTCCTCATACTGAGAGAGAGAGAGAGAGAGAGAGAGAGAGAGAGAATTGATTCCTTCAAGTTGTCCTCTGACACTGTGGCACATATACACACACTCCTGAATGCACACAGAATAAACAAATAAAACTATTAAAAATATCAGCTATACATGCATTGACTTGCCATTGCATGACTATAGGAACTCCCATATTCTTTGATTCTGTTTGCATTATGGTGTGTGTGTGCATGAATGTGTATGTGTATGTTTGCATATGAGTGAGAGAGTGTGTGTGTGTGTGTGTGTGTGTGTGTGTGTGTGTCACTTCCAGTCTGTCTTCTCCATTACTGAAATAATTCTTGGCAGGGTTGATTCTGTTCTTTCCCACTAAAGTCTAAAGCTTCTTGAAAACTTGATGTCATCTTCCTGGTTCTATTTCTTCAATATCCATTGATTTCCTCTTACGGTCCGACTACTTTTCAGTTCGCTCCTCCGCAGTCACCTCACAATTCATTGTATTTCATGGGGGAGCTACTCCTTGAATGCTATTGAGGTTTAAAATGATGTCTGAAATTTATTGATTTACCAAAAAATCCAAAAATATATGCTTTCTCTGAACCCTACTTCAGATTTTGTGATAGAGAACATTTTTTTTTTTTTGTGGATAATATAGTTTTGGGTGTTTTTTTCCTTACTGATTGTTGCTGACCCAGTGGGTGATCGGTCTGAGTACAGCAGAGACGATCTGAACCACTGCTATGTTGAAGAGGGAACTCTGTCCCTGTGATTTCTCCTGTGGCTATAGTGACGCTCCTCTGTCTACCACCAGGCTTGTGGCCATGCCTGCTCCTCAGCCTGATGTGGGATTCTCTGTATGCTGTGAATACCATTGGTGAATAAAGAAACTTCCTTGGCCTGTGATAGGGCAGAACTTAGCTAGGTGGGAAAAACTGAATGCTGGGAGGAGGAAGGTGGAGTGAAAAGAAACCATGGAGATGCCAGAGACAGATAGATATGTTGAAACCTTGCCAGTAGGCCACGAGCCTCAAGGTAAAATATAAAATAATGGAGATGGGTTAGTTATAGATTGTAAGAGCTAGCTAGCAATATGCTTAAGTAGTTGGTCAGGCAATGATTTAATTAATACAGTTTCTGTGTGGTTATTTCGGGTCTGAGCTGCCAGGTGGCCAGGGAAACAAACATGAAGGCTCCTTACAATATCAGCCTAGTTTCCTACATAGAGGTTACCGTTTTGTTAGGCAATGGCTTTAGTCTGCTTCCCTCTTACTGTGATAAATCACAAATCAAACTAGAGCAAGAAAAGGGTCCATTTGCTCATTGGTTACAGTCAATCTACATTTGCTCATTGATTACAGTCAATCTATTATCCATGGAAGCTGTGACAGGGAACTGGGAGGCAGGAACTGAAGCAGAGACCAAGGCAGAATGCTGCTTACTGGCTTTCTTCACCTGGCTTGCTCAGCCCACTTTTTGCTTTGTTTTTCAAGATAGGGTTTCTTGGAGTAGCTCCGGCTGTCCTGGGACTTGCTCTGTAGACCAGGCAGTCCTTGAACTCACAGAGATCTACCTGCCTCTGCCTCTTGAGTGCTGGGATTAAAGGCGTGCACTATCATCAGTTAGCCTTCAGCCTGCTTTCTTACACAGCCCACAAATACCTGCCTAGTGATGGCACATCCCATAGTTGGTTATGCCTTTCTACATCAGTTAGCAATCAAAAACTGTCCAGCAGACATGCCCATAGGCCAATCTGACAGAGGCTGCTTATTTTTCAAGGTTCCCTCTTCTCAGGTGTGCCACGTGATAGCCAAGATGAGCCATCGCCCTTACCATCCAGGGGTGCTGTTCCCATTGCTGGCAGCTTCATCTTCGACGCAGAGTGGTTCCTGCTCCAAAGTCTCCAGTCCAATTTTACCAGGCAATTCCCATCACGTTAGCCACCATTTTTCACTAATTATAATCATAGATCTCTGTACACTGCCCTGACCCCACAGCAGAGGATCCTAGCAGTTCATCCATTGTTCATATCACTTCCTGAGTGTCTTATCTATGTTGCTTGCTATGACAAAATATCACACACAATAGATGTATTGCTCACAGTTCTGGAAGCTGAAAGTCCCAAACCAAAGTGTCGGTGTCTGGGAATGACCCACTTCCCAGTTCACCTTTCCCTGGCCCCTGACCGTAGGGGCGGGACAGCTTTCCAGAACGTCTTTTGTAAAGATGCCACTGCAGTTCATGAGAAACCCACCCCCAGTGACCTCCCCAAGGCCCTGCCACCTTAGACCAGCTTGTGGGCTCCAGCACAAGCATTTTGAGAGGACCTTAGCTCAGGGCGCCAGGTTCCTTTCATGAACTCAGAAAGGAGCTCTCCAGAGCTCAGTCCTCTAGGTCCAGCCTCCGTGAAGCCCATGGTTGTATCCCTTTCCTTCCCAGAAGGCTGTTTCTTGGCTGATCTGATGATGTCTACATCTTTCTGTGAAGATCGATATTTTTCCTAATTTTATATTTCTTTAGTTACTTACTTAGATTTGGTGGGGAAGGAGCAGTTTGATCTAAGTTACAATCCTGACTCTGTGCTCATTGAGGGCACCATTGTCTCTGGCACAGTGAAGACACAGCGCTCTGCTGTTGCTGTTTGGTTTGTTTTTCCTTGGTTGTGGCTTTGCAGCAAATGGCTCTTCCAAACAGCACATTCTGATTTAGAAAAGAAATAGAATTCTCAGTCTCCATTATTCCACTTTAATTCACTGTGGATTGCAAATTAAATATTGCCCATACAGTTAAAGGGAATATACTTGTGGATTTTTTTCTTCTGGTTTTGTTTTGTTTTGTTTCTCTTACTGTAACATGAGGGGCCAGGCTGTTGGGGTATCTGTCCCGCCCAGTACCCCACAACCGACAAACCCCAAAGAAAATCACACACAGGACTCCATAAGATTATAAACTAACTGGCCCATTAGCTCAGCCATCTTATTAACTAATTCTTACATCTTACGGTAACCCATAATTCTTGTCTGTGTTAGCCATGTGGCTCAGTACCTTTTCCAGCTGTCAGCTCACATGTTGCTTCTTTGATGATCTGGGCAGGACTGCCAAGGGAGCTTTCTGCTTCCCAGAATTCTCCTGTTCTCATTGCATCACCTCTACTTCCTGTCTGGTTTTCCCACCTATACTTCCTGCCTGGCCAATCAACATTTATTTAAAATATAATTGACAGAATACAGACAATTCTCCCGCACCATCTTACTCTGTTTTCTGTCTTTCCATTTCTTTTCTTTTTCTTTTTTTAATTATTTAATTTAAAAAAAAAAAACCAACCTATTTTTTGTCATCTTTCATACCAATCCCAGTTCCCACTCTCTCCCCTCTTCCTGTTCCTTCCTTCTTCCTCCCTACTCACTCCCCAACCACTCCTCAGAAGGATAAGGCTTTCAATGGGGAGTCAAGGAAGGCTAGCACATTCCTTTGAGGCAGGTCCAAGGCCCTCCCCACTATATCTAGGCTGAGCAAGGAATCCTTCCAAAGAGAATGGGTTCCAAAAGCCAGTACAAGCAGTAGGGATAAATACTTGCGGACTTTTTTTTTAAAAAACTAAATTAGAAAATTCAGCTCTAGAGAGATGGCTCAGAGGTTAAGAGCACCTGCTACTCTTGCAGAGAACCTGAGTTCAGTTTATAAGTTCTATTATCAGGCAGCTCACAGCCACTTATAATTGCAGCTGCAGAGGGTCCAATGCCCTTGGGTACCCACATACATGTGGCAAAACACACATACATAAACGTAAAAGAACAAGACAAATAAATCTTTAATATAAATAGTTCACACTAGGTAGTGGAGGTGCAGGCCTTTAATCCCAACACTTGGCAGGCAGAGGTAGGAGGATTTCTGTGAGTTTTCCACTAGCCTGGTCTACAGAAAGTTTCAGGACAGTCAAGGCTATACAGAGAAACCCTGTCTCAAAAAAAGAAAAGAAAACAAACAAACAAACAAAATCAATCAATAAATTAGTTCAAGCAGAAGTTAGTAGTCTCTTTTTGCATGAATGGTTGCCTTGATTTTGTCATATTTTATTTTAGAAATAAGCACTTCAAAATGTTGTGTCACGCACTCTACCAGCTTGGATTAACTTGGCACATACCTCTGAAGAACAAACCTTGGTGAAAAAACAAAAAACGTTCAATAAAGTAGCAGTTTATTTCTCTTAATTCTCAATGAAGTCCTATCTACGGATGGACAGACAGATGAACGGATAGACAGACAGACAGACAAATGGATAGATATGCTCACTGTACCTATTTCACTGAGAGAACATATTCAGTCTTTTGTGTTTGTGCCAAAATGACTGGCAATGAAATTCTAAGTTGTTTATTAACAGAGCTAGCTATTAGGGAAAACTAAAATAAATGCTAAGCTTTAAAATCCTGTACAAACACATTCTCTTCTCCCTTCAATTATTAGCGCAATTATATTTCCATGGAAACAAGATCCCATTCTGAAGAATCTCTCAGTTGGTTAATGTGTTGTCTCCGTCATTGTTCTGTTGTTGAAAAGAGACGCCATGACCATCGCAACTCTTATAAGAGAAAGCATTTAATTAAGTCTTGCTTACAGTTTCAGAGGTTTAGTCCATTATCCTCATGGGGAGGAGCGTGGGGGCCTGCAGGAAGGTGCTGGATGAGTGACAGAGAGCTCTGGTCCACAGGCAGAGAGAGACTGGATCTGGCAATTGACAATCTCCCTCCAACAAGGCCATACCTCCTAATCCCTTCAAACAACATCACTCCCCAGTGAATAAGCATTCAAATCTCTATGGGGACCATTCTCATTCAGATCTCTACATTGCTCTCCCTGGCACTCAGAGGCTTGTAGCTAGGTCATACAAGCACCAGGGCCTGAGTTTGAATCCCTACCACCAATATGAGAGCTGGGTGCCATGGTGACACCTATAATCCCAGTAATGGAGATAGGAAGAGAGAAGGATTCCTGGGGCCTACTGGTCAACCAGTCTAACTAACCAGGGAGTCCTAGGTGCAGTGAGATCCTGTCAAAAAAAAAAATGGGATGGAGAAGCAACAGAGGAAGATGACATTGACTTCTGGCCTCCACATGTGCATATTCACATGCATGTACTCACGCACACATATGCACATGTGCATGCACACATGCATAATCACACACGAAGAGTTTGGATTCATAGTTAATCTCTTCTGGGTATGTCACTATCTTCTCGTTGACTTTCTGAGTTTTTGTGGTCTCACTGTGTATCCCCAGCTGACTTGGAACTTGTTACATAGCTCAGGCTGACCTCAAACTCGAAGCAATCTTCCTCCCTCCGCCTTTCAAGTGCTGAGATTTTAGGAATATGCCCCCACATTTTCCTTTTGCCTTCTTCTTAAAAATCTATTTGTATAAATGCCAAATATACTGCATTACTTCCCCTTTTGCTGTGATAATAAAATACCCTGACAAAGACAACTTAAGAAAGAAGGGGTTTGCTTTGGCTGGTGGTTCTAGGGTGCAGTCCAGCAGGGCAAGGAAGTCCTGGCAGCAGCAGCTTGGGACAGCTGGTCACACTGCACCCACACTTAGGAAGCAGGGAACTATGGTCACCACTGCTCAGCTCACCTTCCCCTTTTACCCATTCTGGGATCCTAGGGGATGTGGGATTCCCCTCTGTATGCTATGAATGCCATTGGTTAATAAAGAAGCTGCTTTGGGCCTATTGCAGCACAGAATAGGGTAAGGTGGGAATTCCAAGCAGATAGATGTAGAGAGAGAGAGTGGGCAGAGTCAGATGCCATGTAGCTGCTGTCAAAGGAGACAGACATCCAGGAACTTTACCTGTAAACCACAAGTCTCGTGGTAAAATGTAAAATAATGGAAATGGGTGAATTTAAGATATAAGAGCTAGCTAGCAATACACTTAGGTTATTAGCCAAGCAGTGTTTTAGTATTATTTCTGTGTAATTATTTCAGGTCAGGAAACGAGCAAGCAGCCTTCTGCCTACACCTATGGAAAGGTGCTGCCTGGTTACAGAGGGTCTTCCGTTTTCACTACCATAGTCTAAATAATCCCTCACAGGCATGCCCCAAAAGCTTGTTTTCTAGGTGAATTTAGAACCTGCCAAGTTTGACAGTCAATGTTAACCATGATGGACCCTGTAAGAACTGATTGTCCTGAACTAGTGCAATTGCTTTAAAGTCTTAGTTCTTGAGATTTACAAATAACTGGAGAGCTGTGAAATTGTGTACCTTTGAGTCAACATTCTAGGTCTCGAGTGTCTGGTATTTACTCAGTTGGGCCTTCTTGTTTGGTGTTTAACTAAACATAGAAGATTCCATAGCTTCATCCACGAAAGTCAGACATAATATAAAATACACCAAGTATATGTAATGGTGGACGCACCTCAATGATGTAATGGTGGACGCACCTCAATGATGTAATGAAGACTTTTCTACTAGGTTAAAAAGCCTCTGTGCTTTTTATAAACACAGTGGCATGATTCCTGTTGTCCAGCCAAAACCTGACACCCACTGGCTTCCCCTTACCAGGAAGACTGGCAGGGCAGCCAGAGGCAGGCTGGTCACTGGCTACAGCCAGGAAGCTTCTGGGGACCCCAGCAGAGAGAGCCGCATGTCAGCAGAGGTGGTCACTCACATCTGTGTCCCTGAGGCTCACAAATGGAATTTCTGACTTAGAGGCTAGGTCTGCCAAAGGCTTGCTGGCAGGGGTTTTTGTCTGCAAAATAGGCATGCTAATGAGGCCCTCAAATGGATTTTTTTATGCCTTACACTCTGGAAACTGCTGTTGGCAGAAGGGAAGGAAGAAATCCACTTTTGCTGGGGAGAAAAAACGTTTCTACTGTTTTGAGTTTGTCCCTGATGTAAGACACTAAGAGGTGGTTTTTAAACGCAAAGAGGGTTAGTGATAACCCTCTTTTACCTTAGGGCTCTGAAGCCAGATCTACATGGAACCATCCTCAAGAGTCTTGAGTGTCTTGAGTGGTCCTTTCTAATCATACCACTATAGTTCTGCCAGGGCAGACTGAGTGGGTCTGGGCTCAGATCCCTGGGCTGTTCAACAGGCTGTCTATCACTAGCCACAATCCTAAACGGCCATGAAAGAGGCAATTAAGCTAAAGTGAGGCCATTTATAGTCCTTATATGAAGGAGCTATAAGACATAGACACACACAGGGAGGTCACACAAGAGGACAAGAGAAAAGGTACTTCTGCAAGCCAAGGGGAAAGGCTTCAGGAGGAACCAATCCTGGCTGAGCTTCCAGTTTCCACATCTCTTCCCTGATGTTTATGCTCCCTAGATTGTGATACTTTATTATGAAAACTTTCTCAAAGAAAACCACTATTTCTCTTGGTAATATAGACCCCAGAATATGTTGCCATTTTGAAGACATGGATTCCCAGAATGAATGATTGGTGTCTTAGGGTTTTCTATTGCTGTGAAAAGACACTATGATCACAGAAACTCTTATAAAGGATAACATTTAATTGGGTGACTTACAGTTTCAGAGTTTTAGTTCATGATCATCATGGTGGGAAGCATGGTGGCGTGCAGGCAGAACATGGTGCTGGAGAAGGAACTCAAGGGTCTACATTTTGACTGACAGGCAACACTAAGTGAAATGTTTGCTACACTGATCATAGCTTGAACAAAGGTGATTTCAAAGCCCACACCCACAATGACACGCTTCTGTTGTGAGATATTTAATTACACGGTATAAAGATATGTCACCGTGATTGGTTTAATAAAAAGCTAAATGGCCAACAGCTAGGTGATGTGGGATATCCCTCTGTATGCTGTGATTATCATTGATTAATAAAGAAACTGCTTTGGACCTATAGCAAGATAGAACTTAGGTAGGCAGAAAAAAACTAAACTGAATGCTGGGAGAAAGAAGCTGGGGTCAAGGAGAAGCCATATAGCACTACCAGATACAGATGCCAGAACTTTACCCAGTAAGCCACAGCCTCATGGTGATACAGAGATTACAGTTTCTGTGTGGTTATTTCAGAACCAAGCTGCCAGGCAGCCGGCAAACAAACAAGCGACCTCTTATTACAGCTAGGCAGGAAGTATAGGCAGGACTTCTGGACAGAGAGAACTCTGGTAAGAAGTGGCTGGGGGTGGGGGGATATTGTCAGCTGACTACAGAGGAAGCAAGACATGCAGGAGGAGAGGTAAAAGCCACAAGCCATGTGACAGCACATAAGTTAATCAAAGTGGGTTAATTAAAGTTATAAGAGCTAACTAGAAACAACAACAACAACAAAAAAAAAAACAGAATAAAAGAAAGAAAATAAAGAAAGAAACCCTAAGACACCACCACAATTGGTATCACAATTGGTGATACCACAACTTATACACAGCTTTGTGAAGGAGGTGTTGTTTACCACCTCCTCCTCTTCCGTCTCATGTATCCCAGGCTGGACACAAACTACCTAACGAGAATGTCCTTCAATTTGAAATTCTTAATTCTGGGATTACAGGTATGTACTTTCATGCCCAATCTATACAATGCTGGGGTCTAACCTAGGGCTTCCTGCCATGCTGGGCAAGCACTCTACTAACTGAGCCAAATCCCCAGCTCTTTCTGAACTTGCTTGATAAGATAATGAGAAGAAAGAAAGAAAGCTAAGAGAACTCCGGCCACAGAAATGTCTATGAAGGAGGATCTCAAACCTTCTGCCCATGACTCTGGAGGTGAGCATCCCTGGCTTCTCAGACACACCGTTTGTAGAGAAGTCATGGGTGAAGTGACCACCAAGTAGACATTTCTGTCAGTTGTTGTAGACTAAAGGAACTGCTGTTTCTTCAACTCCCTTTTCAGGTATCTCTAATCCCTTCCTATCCACCCTGGTAGCATTGGAGCATATTTCTAACACAAGGGTAGTTCTTTGGTTTGCCCTGTGTTCTGGTTACTTTTCTGTTTGATAAAATGATGACCAAGAGCAGTGTACAGACGAGAGTTTGCTTTGGCTTACAGCTCCAGAGGGCAGGTACACAATGGCAAGGGAGGGTGTGGCAGCAGGTGGCTGGAGCAGGAAGCTGACTGATTTTACACTTTGTAGCACATCGGGAAACAGAAATAAAACTGAAGGAGGGGTGAGGCTCTACACTCTCAAAGTCCAGCCCCCAGGGATGTACTTCTTCTAGCAAGGTTTCCTGTCATATCCAGTCCATAACCCCTACAAACAGGGCCACCAGCTGGGGACCAAGTGTTCAAATACATGAACCTATAAGAGACACTTCTCATTTAAACCCCCACACCCTGGTACATAACAGCACTTCATCAATTGTGTCTTCGTTGTATATATTTGATGGGCTCTGGACCATTGCAAAAGGTACTCAAGATTTTCCAGTTCTGACAACAGCTACAATAAATGTTTCCTTCAGACTCTGAAACATGCAGTGCTCCCTCTCTTGGTTATCCGCTGGCAATACACCTGCTCCCCAAGCTCAGCAGATCTCAGGGACCAAGGGTAGACTAGCACAGCAATGGAGGCTTTCCCTGGCTGTCCAGGGTCTTCCTAGTAAGACTTACGATGGGTACTCAGGCAGGCATAGGAATCTCGACAAGAGCCCAGGCCTGGTTCGGAGTTCCCGAACTCCCTCCTGGCTCATTTGCAGCAGCAATACTCTCATATTACGCCCTTGATATTACTGTTAAAAAGGCAAGCCAATTAGTATGTGCCTGCAGGATTTCACCAAGCTGCCAGCAGATATGTTTTATTTGCACAGCTGGGCTCACATGCTTACACAATGCTGCTTCAAGGGAGATAGCATGACATAATGCTGGTGACAGCACAATTGTCATCCCACTCAAGACAAGAATGCTGTGACTGCAATGGAAAAGAAAAGTGTGACTTTCATCTGAAAGCCTAAATCCCATTTCCAGCCGTCATCTCAACCCCTGTGCTAAGCTGGGAGTGGAAATTACTCCAAGCTGCAGGGCAGCGATGACGTCATCTCGCCACCCACCAATGTTATACGGGTTTGACAGCCCAGACGATGGCTTATCCTTGATGGAACACAGCTCCGACTAAGTTGACAAATTTCTTGGGTATTTGAAAGGAAATATATTCGTGAAAAGTTATTATGTTTGCTGTTTGCTCTTTTGGTTTGGCAACTACCACTACGGAAACATTACAACTACGACAAGAGCCATTAGCTTCCCAGAGAGCCGTGGCCAACAGCAACCCCTGTGTGAAATTATGAATGTTAGGTCCCCTTCTGATTGGGGTTTTCACAACTTGGGGCTCTGGAGACAAGGATGTAAAGTATATGCGCTATGATCTGTCACTCCTTCTGCAACTCTCTCTGCTATAGTGCTATTCTCCGGGGCTTTTCATGGTGACTGCTCAGACACACCACCATGTACGAAAGTTGTCTTGGATGATAAAGAGTATTTCCCGCCTGCTCCTCCTGCAGCTGATCCTGTTGTTTGGGGCAAGCCGAGCGTGCTTCTCTATGCTCCCCTTCTTTTCTGTGAAAGGACACACACGTCAGCATCCTCTACAACCTCTTCTACTCATCGGACTGCAGTCACGGTCAGCTAGAGTGGAATATCCATGCACCCCCAAACCCTGATGCTGGAAACATCATTCATTGTGTTGGGAACTTAGACCTGATAAGAGGTGACTAGGTCATGAGGGTGTGGCCCTTGGGCGTGGATTGATGTCACCTTCCCGGTTGTGTTGCTATTGCTGGGGAATAATTATTCTGCATACTGTAAATATGTATTACTCTCATTGGTTAATAAAAAGCTGACGGATCAGTAGCCAGGCAGGAAGTATAGGTGGAACAGTGAGACAAGAGGACTCTGGGAGGCAGAAGGGCAGAGTCAGAAGAGACTCCAATAGCTGTAGAGCAAGCAGGACATGTGAAAAATGAGGGTAACAAGCCATGAGCCATATGACAAAGCATAAATAGAAATATGGGTTAATATAAGTACAAGATTTAGCTAGTAACAAGCCTGAGCTATCAGTTTATCATTTATAATTCATATTCAGCCTCTGAGTCGGTTATCGGGGACCAGGTGCTTGGGATAGGAAAATGTCCTACTACGTGCTCTAGCAGTGAACTGCCCTCCCTTGCTCTCTCTTGCGCGTGTTCTCCTGCCGTGGGATGATGCAGCACAGAAGCTCACAAACAGTCCTGGAGACTGAAAAAGCACCCGGTGTCAAGTATGACTATAAGTTTGATGGTTATAGATGATTAACTGCTAACATATCCTTTTTTATTATCCTAAATAGCTTCCAAGAACTAAAACTTTACATGACATTTTTAAATAAGCTCTATAGGTAAAATATCTTAAACAAGAGTAGAAACATATAGTACGGCATAATAAAAATAAACTTAACTTTGTATCAAAATATAGAATCTATATCAAAGTAAAATATTTGAGACTAGTGGTTGTTCAAAAGTAGACTCAACAATCTACCCTTTTATTCCATTATTTCTTTACTCTATCTCCTGCTTTTCCCTTCAGAAAGAGATCCCTGAATTTAATATCCTCTATTACTGGCCACAGTGAATAACAATTTGTATCCAACCCTCCTAAATGATGATAAGCATCCATACTCCACTGATTGATCAAAACCATCCATTCTACCTACTGGGAATTTGGGTGCCCTGTTCTCTAGGCTGCTTCCTATTATCTGGGGGCAATGGCATCTTTAGAGGACCCTGAGAAAATTGGAATTATGGTCAAGTGCTGGGAGAGCTAGCAATGTTTTTTTTTTGTCTCTATGTGAAGGAAAAGTATAGAGCTTATCTGAAATATTGACTGCATAGTCCATGAGGTTTGATTATCTCAGCTAGCAACTTTGAAGTTGTTCTGGATACAGAATTTTGAGAAAATTGCAGCAGAGTCATTCTTAGGTCTTTTTTGTTGTTGTTGTTGTTGGAAAACACACAAACTTTAAAAGGCAACATAAATATCTGTATTAACACAAGTATGGAATGTGCAGTGTGCACAAGTCAGCTAAAGATGATTTTTTTGTTCTATGTTTGAACAGATAAAAGTTATCTGCTAACTTTATAGGTCTGTTAGGACTGTCTACCCAAACCTCTATCCATGCCATATGAAAGGATACCAAGTAATAATAAGTAATGAGGACTTTGTAGTCAACAAGATTCATTGTATCTCATGCAATTTCAGAGATGTTCCCATGGAGAAAAATCAGCATATACATAGCCTGTCTTGTGATCTTTCTTTTTTCTTTTTTTCATGTTTGTAACCAAGATTTTTTAGGAGGTCTCCCCCAATTAAATCTGATCTTCATTCATTTTGAAAAGAACCATAACTTTTTATTTCCTGTGGAAGCAAAGGAATAACCTCTCCTCAAATGCAACATGTTTTCTAACTTCCATTCTGAAGTTAAGACTTTCTTAAACTATATAGGTAAGTTTAATTTAGCAGCTTCCATAGTTCAGTGTCTCTCAGCAGCTATCAATCTTTGTTCATTAGCATTTAAAAAATTCAAAGTCAACAAAGCATCATACAGGATCCAGATGCCCTGTATATTTCCCCTCCTTGTGTGACGTATTCATTTTATATGAGTGTTCTCTTTCTTTAAAGACTTTACTATATTATTTTAAACTATTTATTTCTTTCTGTGACTGTCTATATCCATTTCTTTACTGTGTCTATTAAAATGTTTGTTTCAATCTAGACTACTTCACTGTGTGCCTGCAGCCTTCTCTTACCATGTGAACCAAGCCTTAAACCCCCCATGTGACTGGCTCTACACATGGTGCTGCCTGATTCAAGCCTCAGGCAATGGCTGGGAATCACATCTCTGAATGCCATGACCTGCCTAAGAGACTGTGGGACTAGGAAGCTGCCTTTGACTCTGTGTTTGTGTGTTTGAAACTTTAAAAAAATAAAAAGCTTTCCCAGGTCCCATATGGAAATACATGCCCCGTGTTGGACACCATATGTAACAATTCTTTTTCTGTCCCACCAGCCAGTTCCCAAATAATGACAAGGAGACTTCTTGTTAATTATGAAAGCTTGGTCTTAGCTTAGGCTTGCTTTTAACTAGCTATTATAACCCATTTCTATTCATCTATGTTCTGTCACATACCACCCATCCTGCTTCTTCTGTGTCTCCTGGCATCTCTCAAGCATCTAGATTCATCTCCTACTGCGCAGACATCCCACCTACACCTCCTGCCTAGCTATTGGCCATTCAGCTCTTTATTAATCCAGCCATAGCAACATATCTTCACGCAGTATTCAAATATCCCACAACAGTACACTCTCTTCCTATTCTCAGGGCTTAGTCTAGCCTAAGCAGGGATCAACAGAAAAACTATTTTTAATTCTTTAGCTACTAGTTTCTTTCTTCCCTATGCAACATTTGTTCAGTAAATTTGCAACTTGTATGTTCAGCAGCCAAAATAGTGAGACTTAAACATTACCATTGAGGGCCAACAATCATGTCTGAACCCTTGATCTAAGCAGTAATGCCCTTCTGCTAAAGTGAAGAAGACTCTCAATATAATAATATTAAAAGACTATGATAATATAACCAGAAATGACAGGACCACTGGTGTGTCTCGTCACCCTATTTAATGGGTTGTGGGTGTTGATTCTTTACACCCGTTAACTGTCACAGAGAAGGTGGAACAACAGAGTGTATTTCTTAAGAAGAAGTAGGGATTATCAGGCCTGAAATCATTCTTCTCTCTCTCCACCCTGGGTGGCTATCTGGTTAGCATTCTGCTCAACATCAAGCTAATGTAATTTGCATCAAACTGAAGTGAGAGTATATTCCCCATGGGCTGTGAACATGGCTTCCGTTCTTAAAAGCCTTTGAAAATCTCTTTTCTCTGACCGTGCATCCTATTGATTTATACCCTCTAAAAAGGTACTAAATCTGAGATCCTTACATTTCCCTTGACTAAATCTCCAAAAGGAGTCCCTGTTGAGAGTATTGGTTTTATTCATGAATTTAATATGCAGATTCAAGGAAGTCATTCTTCATATGAAAGTTCCATAGTCAAAATACGTAAGAAACTTTTAATAATGAACAGAGCTTTTGTTTAATTACTATGTAGCATGGTAGCGGTACACACATGTTAAGAAGGGTTAGCAAAGGAATAAGGCTAGGCTCACAGTTGCTCAGGTCCCTTAGACAAGCAAAAAGCTTGCGGAAAGCAAATGAGAAGAGCTCTACTTGAAAGCTTCCTGGATTTCAGAATAATGAAGGATTGTGGGCCTTTTCTTTTTTCAAGAGAAAAACAACTGAATTATTTCTTTTACATTCAATTTCTATAATTGATAGAAAACATTCCTCTTAAATATACCATAGCGCAATCTCTTTTCAAAAATTATTCATATTTAGACATATCTTCTCTGACATTCTTTCTTCTCATTGATCCCTTTTCCCAGCTCTCAAATCCTGAAATCCACAGGCTACCCGCAGCTAGGGAAGCAGGTAGGCTGATGGCAGACCTTTACTTCTCCCTCCCCCGTCCAACCCCCCCCTGCAGTAGACCTCCCGTTGTGGCCTCCCCTCCTTTCATGCCACCATCTCCAGCAGATCAGGTTTTGAAGATCTATTCTTTTAACCTCCTTTCCCCTACTCATCCTGTTGTCCCAGTCCCCAACTCCAGCAGGCATCCCTTGGGAATCTGCCAGTCAAGCCTGCCAAAGAAGCAAGTAGGCCAACAAAACAGGCAGGCTAGCTTCAGATCTTCACTCTGCCTCCTCTCTTCCAAATCCAATCCCGTCTTCATCCCCAGCTCTGTAGCAGACAACCTACTGCGGCCTCTCCTAATTCTCTACCCCCATTCCTAGGGGACTAAGCAGATCTTGGTGGCTTTCCTCCCTCCTGTGGAAACCCTCAGCCCCGCCCCACTTCTCCCCATCCCCATTCCTAAAGGTCAGTTTCCAATAACGTAGAAACATATTCTATGCAGAACTCCATTGGCCACACCTGGAAGGATTCCAGAAGAATTCTCTGTCAGACAGTACACATCTACTACCAGAGAGGGTCACAGAATCCAAGTAAGAAAGTCCCATCCAATGAAGACAAAACCAGATTACAATCATCCCAAACTCAGATACCTTGATACCAGCATAAAAACACAATAGCAACCAAGACAATATGTCTTTCCTAGAGCCACAGCAGGCCCTGAATATGTCAATGTATTTGAAGCATAAGTAAAAGGCCTTAAAACAGATTTTATGAGTATGATAGAGATCTTTAAAGAGGAGGCAAATAAATCTCTTAAAGAAATCTATGAAAACATAAACGAACAATAGAAGGAAATTAATAAAACCATCCAAGACTTGAAAGTGGAAATACAGTCAATAAAGAAAACCCAAACTAAAGGAAATCTGGCAATAAAAAAACATCAGGAACTCAGCACGAACCTTAGAGGCAAGCCTCACCAACAAGAGACAGAAGAGAAAATCTCAGGAATTGAAGACTCAGATGGAATAAATGGACATCTCAGTCAAAGAAAATGCTAAATCTTAAAAAAAAATACAGGCATAAAATATCCGGGAAATCTGGGACACTATGAAAAGACCAAATCTACAAATAATAGAAATAGAAGATGGAGAAGAAACCTAGTTCAAAGCACAGAAAATATTTTTAACACAATCGTATAAGAAATTTCCCTAACCTAAAGAAGATATAAGAAGTATACAAAACACCAAACAGACTGTACCAGAAAGGAAATTCCCATGGGAACACGGGATTTCTAAGGGCAGAGACCACATCCAGGCATCTCCATCAATCAGCAACTATGGGGTGGACTTCACAGAGTAAGCAGTTAAAGCAAGCCGTTTTATGAGATGCTAAGATGAGTGGTTAACTAGAGGGGGTTCCACACAAACAGGCAGTTTTTACAAGGGCTAAGTAAGATAAGCTAGCTGGCCTTTGGGTCCTAGAATAGAGCTGGGTAATTTTCCATGGGATTCTCCTGCAAGCATTTTGTTTTTCTACAAAATTTATGATCATTTCCCTTTAAAATCAAGGTGACTATTTCCTAAACAATATTTACATAGCCTTTGTATAATAACAACTATTTATATAGCATTTGTATAATATTAAGTGTTAAGCATTTTCCCTTAGTCGACGCAATAATCCCAATCAGACCAAATCAGACCGAATTAGAAGATGCCCAGGTTAAATGAATGCCAACACTCCCAGGTGCCCCCGCACACACCCAGAAAAACATGAAGAGGGGAAAAGGAGAACCGGAACAACCACGGAAAACTGGGAGACTGTTGTTAGAATGCCGCTTGTTTGGCTTTCGGCCGCCCGGCAGCTCAGACCCAAAATAACCACACAGAAACTATATTATTTAAAACATTGCTTGGCCCATTAGCTCTAGCTTCTTATTGGCTAACACTTATATCTTAATTTAACCCATTTCTAATAATCTGTGTATTGTCATGTGGCTGTGGCTTACTGAGTAAAGTTCCCAGCATATGTCTCTGGTGGGGCTCCATGGCTTCTCCCTGTCTCCACCGTCTTCCTCCCAGCATTCAGTTTAGTTTTCCTCACCTAGCTAAGTTCTGTCCTGCTCTAGGTCCAAAGCAGTTTCTTTATTCATTAATAGTAATCACCACATATAGAGGGGAACTACACATCAGCAGACCATGTGTTCATTTTCTGGGGGATAGCTAAATAGCCTGTGAGAGTGACCCTCCCTGGGGAGGGGGGTCACCGTTTGGCAGGCTTTCTTGGAGGTGGTGTCTGGACTACAGCTACTCCCAGAGGAGGGGGCTTGTAATGAAATTTTCTACCCAATATTTTAAGATGGATGCCAGGGACTGGGGCTAAGCCCCCAACTAATCATTTCAGGCTCTTTGTATAAAGGAGTGTTGGGGAGCTGAGATGATGCTTTTAACCAAACATTAAGTATCCTAAGTAATCAGAGATGATGAATTATGTAGAAAAGTTTGTGTGTGTCATAAGTTAAGACCATGCCAACTGTTTAAGGTACTTGAGCAATTCTTGGGGTTTAATAGCCATGGGACTTCTGGGATTGTTCCCATGGTTACTGGGGGCTAACCTGTATTCCTGAGCCATAAAAATCTTCAAATATAACTTCAACTGAGTAAAGAAAGTGCTTGAGAATGAAGGGTTATCACGAGAGATGAGAGCTCATTTCAGCAAGCCTGCATCAGATGCCATCTGTCAAAAGAGGTTAGTCCACATTAGTGGAGTTTGGCATCAGTGACTGCCCTGAATAGAACACATCATTCACAAGAGCTCTTGAGGAACCTATTCCACTACACCGAACAATGGAACAATACTTTTCACCACTGTGTTCTTAGAAAATTCTCCTCATTTTGGTCCTCTATATTTTAGCTAGCGTTTGAACTCTTGGCCACGTTCCAAAGCCATCTCTACAATCATTCTCCTTTTCAACAAAACACAGAATCATTTTCCTCTAAAAGCGGGCTGACTTCTTCAAAAGTCCTTTGCTCATCAGTGAAATGTTTTAACTTGCCAGGCGTAATGGCACGTGCACTTGGGTAAATTCAAGGCCAGCCATGGCTGCACGGTGGCACCTTGTCTCAGAAACAAATAAATGAGCACACAGGTGTAGCTACCAAGGTCTTTTCCCCTTTTCCTGGCGATTCGCAGGGCCGTGTGACCTCCGGCTCCCTGGAGATTCTGCACTAGCACTGGCTTGAGGGGATAGCTTAGCAAGAACCTGGCTCTCTTTGTTATGGTGATTCCACCTGTATTCAAGGTTCTAGCAGTGGGCCCATAGCCTGCCTCCCCCAGCTGATTATGCCTGAGGCGGGCGGGGGGGGGGGGGGGGGGGGGGGGGGGGGGGGGGGGGGGGGGGGGGGGGGGGGGCCTTTAATCTTCTCCTCCTGCTCCTGGATGGGAGGAGGCCTTGCCCTTTTGATCTCGGTTGCCTACTTGAGTTTAATAAAGTTGCCATTTACTCTTGGTAAATGAGCAAAGGTCTCTTTTTTGTGTGTGTCTGTTTTAAACCCTCAGGACAATCGTCCATTCTCGTGGGCCCGAGTTCGGGAAGGCGCGCCTGAATCGGGTGTGGGGTATCCACTGGAAGGCGGGGTCTAACACACAGGGCTGAGGACGCTTCCCAGGCAGCGTCAGGAAGTGCTGGGTTAATCCCCCTCCTGCCCTTTTCAGGGCTGAAGGCACAGAGATAGGGGAAAATAAAAGCAGCAGGTGGAAGGACAGGGGCTCCCCCAGATGAGGGCAGTTATCTATAAGGGTGAGAGTGCACTCTGAGCAGACGTGAGCTCCCGGCAGAAAGTGGATTGGTCCCTTTGAAGCAAGGGCCTCAAAGTAAGGCCTGTATGTGTCTTCCTTAGAGCCAGAGCTGGGACCATGATCGACCAAACTACACCTCAGCCAGCACACTTCATTTTGCTCTTGCTCTTGCTCTTGCTCCTGTCCCAGCGCTCCCGCTATCATACCTAAACCTTACGTCAGTCCCTGAGAGTGGATCTGGAAGGCACCGGAATTTGTTTTTCCCAGGGTGGCCACATTGATTAACTGTCTTCTCACTGTTTTTCACCTATACTCATCTTTTAAAGCGACAGGCTGGGGCAGGCGGTTGAGCCTGGCATATGCTAGAACTCCAGCTACACGAGCTCCCTTGTTCTTTGCACGGCTCTGTGCTAATACACACTTAAAGGACACAGGAAGAAGAAAGCATGCAAAACCAAACATGGAAGACATGAGAGCAGCACACGCTTGATAGAGAGGAATGAGATTCAGGCAACTATCAGGTGCTCTTCAGATCTCCAACTCATTTCAGCTTTGTTGATTGTAGCACACTTCTTTTGCTTGGTCTGGTTCTATTCCCTGTTAGCAGTTTGTCTTGCCAGGTATCCCACAACTCTGGCATATCCAGCATTTTGGTGTCTCCAAGGTAATCCAGGTTTCAACTTCACAGCTTCATGCAATTGCCTCTCTAGGCCTCCATTCAAAGACACCCCAGACACATACCTGGCTTCAGCAGCTTTCCTTAGTTAAGGAAGAAGATTCCACAACCTGTTTCTTCTATCCTTGTCTCTAAAGTCAGAACCATGTCAGAGATGTCAAGTTCTGCTACTTGCTGGGGCTGGACCATGGCCTGCTTGTTTAATTACATCTTTACCAGCTTTCTATTTTGAATGGTTTCCTTCGTTGCCTAAGCTTGGCTGACCTAAAAATGGACTTGTAGACCAGGCTGGCCTCAAATCCAGAAACCTACCTGCCTCTGCCTCTGCCTCTGCTGTACTGGGATTTGTGCATGTACACATGTGTATGCATGCAGGAAAGAAGTTGATGTTTGATGTTTTTTGTAACCACTCTCTAAGTGTATCACCATACCCAACTCTAAGGTTTTCTTTAATTCCTTTTCACAAATTGGAAACTTCGCTGGGTGGAATCTTGCCCTGAGGTCATCACTCTCTTTATGTCATTTCTTAATCTGTTTATTTCCTTGAACACAGTACTTAGTTCCATTCTACTTCCTGGTGCTCCTTTTTTCCTCAAATTGTACATTTTGTATATTTCTTTGCTCGGCTTGCTCCTTTTCATTATAGATCTTCATTAGCGTTAACACTAATAACCATACAACAGAGACTATACTAGGTTGTTTTAAGGTTTCTTCTGCGAATGGAATTAATCCAAATCTTTTCACTTTAGCCTCAGGTGGATTCTTCAGACAAAGGTAAAAAGCAGCCATTCTTTACCAAAACAACACAAGAACAATCTCTAGACAATATACTAAAAAATTTCCCCTCTGATATCTCTTGAGCCAGGCCTGCACAGTTCAAATCTTCCATGCTCCTACTAGTATGGCCTATTAAGAATTGCTTAAAGCATTTTACTGTTTTCCTAACCCAAAATACCAAAGTCCAAATTCCTCCAGACAAAAACATGGCCTATCATGGCAATATCCCAGTCCCTGGTGCCAACTTCTGTCTTAGTTGGGGTTTCTACTGCTGTGAAGAGACACCACAACCACAACTCTTATAAAGGAAAACATTTAATTGGGTGGCTTACATTTTCAGAGGTTTAGTTCATTATCACCATGGTGGAGCAGGGTGGCATATACACAGACATAGTGTTGGAGAAGGGACTGAGAGTTCTACATTTTGATCGTCAAGCAACAGGAAGTGAACTATGCCACTGGGTGTAGGTTGAGTAAAGGAGACTTCAAAGTCTACCCCCACAGTGACACACTTCCTTCCACAAGACCATACCTATTCCAACAAAGCCACACCTCCTAATAGTGCTGCTCTTTATGGAGGGCCATTTTCATTCAAACCACCACACCGTGTTCTAGGAAGACTGATCATACCATGAAAAAAAATCAGATAATCATTAGGTTCTTTTGTTCTACAAATATAAACATTGAATGAAAATGGAATAATTGACTTGGCAATGTCTATTAAAAGCCTTGGAATATAAACAAAACAACAAAACAAAACAAAAAAAAAACTGTCCAAGTAAGGGCTGGAGAGACAAGTTAGCAAAGTACTTACCATGCCAGCATGATAGACTCAAATTCAATCTCCACCACCCATTAAAAAAAAAAAATTAAACCAGGTATGGTTACATGTATCTTTTATCCTAGTTGTGGGGAGGTGAAGGCAGGAGGCTCCCTAGAGCACTTTGGGCAGTCTCACTGAACCTTCAAGTTCCAGGTAAAGTAAGAGAACCTGTCCCCAAAAGCAAGATAGAGAGTGGTTAGGGAAAACATCAAGCATCAACTTCTATCCTGCATACATACACATGTACACACACACACACACACACACACACACACACACACACACACACGAGTCGGGCAGTGGTGGCACATGCCTTTAATTCCAGCACTTGGGAGGCAGAGGCAGGTAAATCTCTGTGAGTTCAAGGCCAGCCTGGTCTATAAAAGCTAGTTCCAGGATAGGCTCCAAAGCTACAGAGAAATCCTGTCTTGAAAAAAATAAAAAAGAAAAGAAAAGAAAATAATCTTGGCGATCAGATCTTTTTCAGTGTGCTATCACAACAGCACATGCTTACCACTGGCATTTAGGATAATGGCAGAGGGCTCAAAAATAAGTCATTTGACTAAGTGCACCTACTCAATCAAATCAGTGAAAATTCTGTTACATGACTTAACATGATATCTTAGTAGGAAAGATGGTTGAAAAAAGTCACACAAGTTATTACTTTTTTGGTTTTTTTGAGATAGGGTTTCTCACTGTAGCTCTGGTTGTCCTGGAACTTGCTTTGTAGACCAGGCTGGCCTCGAATGCACAGAGATCCACTGCTATTGCCTCCCAAGGGCTGGGATTAAAGGCATGCGCCACCACTGCCTAGCCAATTTATTACCTTTAAAACTGGTAGTAAGCACAGGGAGAGCTGAGCCCATTTATCAAACAAGACACTGGATGTAATAGGGATGCTGGATATAAAGGCTTAGCTACAAGCTGAGGTGGCAGCTTGTCAAGTGTACTACCAAAGTTTGCTGCTATTATATATACAAGGTTGGAAGGTAAGTCCTAAAACAAAACAGTGAGTATGCCTTAGTAATAGGATTGTGAGCAATTCATATAATCTGAGTATTCTACAATGAATATGTAAGAAGGAAACACTAAAAATTCATGCCATCTTTATGTAACTCTAACATAGAATTAAATTTGGAGAAACAGAAA
This sequence comes from Myodes glareolus, assembly GCF_982192425.1. NCBI lineage: Eukaryota > Metazoa > Chordata > Mammalia > Rodentia > Cricetidae > Myodes > Myodes glareolus. The sequence continues at coordinate 54,970,493 of NC_142039.1, forward strand.
AGTTACCAAGGGCTTAAAGTGGATAAAACAGGAGTGTTGGTAAAAGGGTATGCACTTTAATGATGAGTAACTTCTGAGAATTGAATGTTCTGTGAATAATTACAGTTAATAATAATGTGTTGATATTTAAAACTTCCTATGCTTATATGAAGTATTTCTATCATCTCCCCTCTGGATGTGACTATGTCCGGTGATGAACATGTCAACACCATGCTGTGCACTTGAAATAGCAACTTGCTTTTGTCTAGCACATCTCAACAGTCCTCATGCAGAAAGACAGCCTTTAGAAAGTGACTTCTGGGGACTGGTTTCTTCTAGAGCCAAAAATCCGGTTTGGTAACAGCCGTAAATGATTTAGTGAATTGGTCAAGGATAATGCTGTGGACATGGGGTAGACATGCTTCCTCTCATATAAGCAAACCAACTTGAGAGGACCCAGTATCCTCCGACCCTTCATCACCATGCAACTGTCAGTCAATCAGGTACTTTTGCAATAGTCTCTCAGCCAGTAAGAGGCAAGTGGGTGAGCCATCTTGTACTTAGCTACAAGGACAGGACAGGACCACTTTTGCACTCTTTAAAAAAAAAAAAAAGATAAAAGCTAGAGTGGGCGGGGCTTCTGGTCCCTATTTAAAGCATTTCCAAGGTCATCACTGCTATGGAGTTCCTGGGTTTAGTACCTTTTCACATAGGCAAGCTGCTCCCTACTTTCCAAAGAATACACCTGAGTGGAACCCACCCACCCAACCACAGTGCTCGTGAGATCTAAAGCTCTGTTCAGACAGGAAGGTATTAACTGCTGTGCTTCCAAGGCCAGTGTTACAGATATCACGGCACGGAAAGCATTGGTGCTGATCGCGTCCGCTATTTTCTCTCTGCAACCCCGAGGGTCTAGTAAGCAATCCCCGCTACAAAGCTGGAGAGGAAAGGAAAGACTTCAGATGACTTGCCGGTGTTAGACAGTGACACGCTTCCTCTCCTAAGAAAACATTGACTTTTGACATCTGGCATCGGAGCTCTTGTGCCTGTGGACGTGGCTCACTTCCTGGAGAGAGCGGAGTGGGTTGCAGAGTGAGTCACGGGGCCACACCTCAGTGTACTTATGCACACTACTGGTATGGGATGGAGCACCGTTTCAGACTTCAGTTCTGCCAGTGGTGCCGTAGGGGAAGAAAGTGTCCAGGGAAGGTAGGAAGGCGGGGACATTTTTAGTATTGATTCAGATTTGGTTTGGTTACTCTGTGAGGGTAGTTTAGCACTAGGGTAAACAATAGCACAAGGCTGAGCTTCATACCCGGAAGGAGGAACTATCCTAGGCAGGAGCAAAGATATTCTAAATAGAGCAACAAGCCTCACTTTGGCTATCAGACTGCTGAGACAATGAACCCAATAAATTGCGATTCTCTCAGGAGTCTCAGGCTGGGACAAAAACGCTGAAACCTTGTGCCATGAAGGGGACCTTGTTTCTTTGCAGAGATTTCACACGGTTCTGGTAATTTCTCAGTCCACCTTGCACAAGAGACTGGAACTGAGACAGGCAGAAGAGACCTTGACCAGGACTGCTTACCTGTGTATACCTCTTGCCCTCTACTTAAACCTAAATCAACCTCATGTCAAGGCCCAGAAAACGGACTTGGGGATTTTCCAAATGTTACCAAACTGGTTCTCTGATTTTCCTTAAATCTTGGAACGTGTGAGACGGGCGGCTGAGCCTGGCCTGTTAAGGCTGCCAGGGCCAACAGTGTGGACGGGAACAGCAGGATTAGTGGGGCCAAGAGGACCAAGGCTTTGACCCTAACAACTCTGGAAAGAAAGGGCTCGACATCCCACCAAGCTGCCGCAAACTCCTTTTGTAGCTTGTTAGAGTTCACATTTTTCTCAGGTCTTACTGTTTCCTTACTAACAGGACGGAGATTCTTTAGAATTTCCTGTGATTAATGTTTTAAGTATAAAGGGAAGGAAAATGATCTTTGGGTTTAGATAAAGCATCAAACAGGATTCTGAGGTCTTAAGGTATGAGGCTAGGAATGAAAAATATTGAGACTATACATTGGACACAGTTAATACAGACTACAACCAGCTACACAAAGCAATTGCAAAATATATTCATTTCTCAAAGCTTTTTATGAGAATTTATTTTTAAATTACAATTAATTAATTTAGTATGTGTGTGTGCACACGTGTGCATGTGTGCGTGCGTGTGTGCGTGTGTGTGTGTGTGTGTGTGTGTGTGTGTGTGTGTAGAAAACCTTTGGCCATCAGTCCCTCTTTCCACCTAGTGGGTCCCAGGGATTAAATTCAGGTGGGCAGAATTGGGGAATAAACACATTTACCCACTATTTTCAAAGCTCATTAACTTAATTTTACCAGTGAAATACAGATTTGAGAAGTTTTGATTTATCAATCATAAAGTTCTAATCATTAAGAACCAGAATGAATCTCTTTTAGTTGTTTGCAAAATGAACTTAGCTTTCAATTCACTCAACAACAAATGGCTACGGTATGCCAATACATGCAAAATGAGGTCCTGAATTCTTGCTTTCTACTGCCTACTGAACTTCCCATTAACTTTGAACTTTCTGTAGCCTCCTCATGGCACCACAAAATTATCTAACACCTTGTTGGCGCTCTGAATGAGACCCGTCCCCTATAGACTCATGTATTTGAACAACTGGTCCTTGATTATTATCCCTGCTTGGGAAGGTTATGGTGAGGTTCACCCTTGTTGGAAGAAGCATGTCACCTGATCAACACATTTAAATCTTGTTTCCTCACTCATGCTTAGTTTACAGTCACTCTAAAGAGAGCAACGGGGTGGGGGGGGGTTGTGTGTGGAGAGATGGTTCAGTGGTGAAGAGCACTGCCTGCTCTTCCAAAGGTCCTGAGTTCAATTCCCAGCAACCACATGGTGGCTCACAACCATCTGTAATGAGATCTGGTGCCCTCTTCTGGCCTGCAGGCATACACACAGACAGAATATTGTATACATAATAAATAAATAAATAAATATTTTAAAGAGAGAGAGAGAGAGAGAGAGAGAGAGAGAGAGAGAGAGAGCGAGCGCAATATCGGGGCCAAATTCAAACAATAACCATGCATGTAGGGTAATGGATAAAGAAACATGGAGGTGTGTGGAAGGTATTACGTCTCCGGATGGTGACAGTGAACTGTGACTGAGAGCACTTGAGGAATGGGAAGGACAGAGTGGCCATGCAGCAAGGGAAGCAAGAACTGTAGGTGACAAGATGAGGAGGTCACCGAGGGTGAAGTCACTCACGCAGCACCTGACCGCACAGTCAGAGGAGAGTGACGTGGGGGAGTGGTGCAGTAATACCTAAGCTTCTGGAACTCTTTTCCAGAAAAGCAATCTGAGCAAGGCAACATTTTCAGAACTCTGGGAATTAACCAAAGTATTGCAACAGTCTAGGGAACGTTTATTTGAAAAAAAAAAAATGTTTGAGTTTGAATTAAAACAGCAAGCTTTGAGGTGTTTGAATTTGCTGTGTACCCATTTCTTTTCACTGTTATCTGTGATCACCTCGAAAATGAAATGCCTCACTATCCCAGTGAAAGACTCACAGGGAACCACTGGGGGACAGATGGACTGTGCTTCCTCAAAGGCCCATTCCCAGAGAACAGTCGCTATGTGACCTCCATGGCATTCCTGGGGAAGCCAGATTCAGGGAGCTTGTATTTAACCTGACCCAGTCACCAAGTGAAAAGAGTTCCCGAACCATTAAAGAACTAGCCAGTGTCTGCTGTTTAATACCGAGGATGCTTGAGGAGTGGAAACAGGTGGAGAGATGGTAAAACCAAAAGAACTTAAAGAGGGAAACCTAGAGGACGAGATATCCACAGAGATTTGAAAATGTCCAGGCGGATTCTGGGTACATGCTTAAAAAAACCCAAGTGGCCCTGGGGGCTCGCTATGAGCAGCTCTGCATGAGTCAGAACAGCACTGTCACTGCCTGGCGGAGTGCTGAAGGCAGGCCACAGCCAATCGGTAGAGACTACAAAGACTGAGGGACTTAGCGGTCCTAAGTTCCGAAGGAAATCTTTCTAACCCTCGTTGACAAAGGAAACAAATGGGGAGAAACTACAGTGGCTATGACAGGAGAAGGACGGAAACCATCACCAGGGGACAAGAGTATGCGCTGGATTAACTCCCTCACGGTGCCCAAACACACAGCAGGAAGTGACCTAAGGGAGGAAAGGTTGCTTTTCTAGTTCTAATGCTATCATAGAGTTTTCATCTTTTGCTGGGAGATAAGGTGTGCACATGAATATATCCAATAGTTAAAGTGTAAAGTCCCATGTGAAACTCCACAGCTTCAGAATTTCTATTCTAACTGTATACAATATTTATGCAGTAAAGTGTCAATATTTAAAAACTGGAGAAGCTTGGCATAGTAGTGCATGCCTTTGCTTTCAGTATCTGGAATGCAGAGGCAGGTGGATTTCTGTGAGTTCAAAGTCAGCATGGTTTACATGGTCAGTTGCAGGCCAGACAGGGCTATGTAAGTGAAACCTTGTCACAAAGAAAAAATGTTTTGGCAAAAAAATCACACCTAAGAACTAAATAAAAGCATAGGAATAAGGTGGTGGTGGTGCACACCTTTAATCTCAGCACTTGGGAGGCAGAGGCAGGTGGATCCCTATGAGTTCAAGGCCAGCCTGACAGAGTAAGTTTCCAGATAGCAAGATTATACAGAGAAACCCTGTCTCGAAAAAACAAAAACATAAAAATGATATTAAACAAAATAGAAAATATCAACAAAGAAATAGAAAACATATAGTAAATAGCTAAACAGACATTCTGAAATTTAAAAATTCATTAACCAAATTTTTCAAAAAATGAGATATTCCATGGCAGATTTAGACATGTGAAAAAAAAAGACTGAATCTGTGAACCTTAAAATAGGTCAATTGAGTTTCTAGTCTGAGGGCAGATGGTGAAAGATGAAGTAATATAATCAGACCCTCAGAGACTTGAGATATCAATCATAACTATGCGTGAATATGAGTTTCAGAAAGAAAAGAAGAAAGAATAAGTGAAAAGGTAATGGATGAAAAGTCCACAAATTTAATGTAAAACATTTAAATATGTGTAAACTGAAGTTTCTCGTCCCAACTGCCTGCTCCCAAATAACCACTCTGAGGCTTATATTAACTGTAAATGCTCAGCCTACAGATAGCTCAGACTTATTACTAACTAGCTCTGACATTTTAAGTTAACCCAATTCCTTATTTATGCTCTGCCACATGGAAGTATCTTTATTAGCATGACATGTTCATCTCCTGCTCCCTCTGTGTCTGGCTGGCCACTCTTCACACCTCCCCTTTCTTTCCCATCATCCTTAGTTTGGTCACCACATCTATACTTCCTCTCTGGCTACTGGTCAATCAGTGTTTTATTACAACAATTCAAGTGACAAATCTTTACAGTGTACAAGAGCATATATGACATATGACCAAATGCAGGTCTTTCATCAGGAGCCAGGGAGAACAGCAGAATGTCATATTCAAAATGCGAAAATAAAAACACCTGTCAAAAATAGAATTCTATACCCAGCAAATCTATCATTAGAAATGAAGGAGAGATTGACATACTCTCCAGAAAATGAGAGACAGGCCACTGGTGGAACTAGTCAACAAAAAATAATTCTGGAGTTGCCAAGATGACAGAGAAGGTAAGGATGCTCGCCGCCAGGCTGTACGGTCCGAGTTTGACCCCTAGGTAGAGGGGAAAGAATTGACTCCCGCAAGTGGTCCTCCGACCTCCATGCATACTTCTCCCAAATAAATAAATAAATGTAATAAAAATTTAAGAAATAATTTGGAAATTGAGAGTCTTCTAGGATTAAATGAAGAGATACCTGACAGTAGCTCAAATCCAACAAAACAAAGAACAGAAAACCAGCAAATAATGCAATAAGGCTGTTACATAAGTAAAAGTCAGTATAAAGATATTTTTGTAACTTTTTTCCTTTTGTAACCACACTGAGAAATTATATATATACATATATGATACATATATTACATACATATATTAAATATATATTTGTATTGAGGGGCATAAAATAAATAAAGATGTAATGAATATGAAAAATAGCCTATAATAGGAGATCAAGAATAGAGTGGAATAAAAGAAACTTTTTTATATACTATTGTAATTCAATTGGAATAGATTTGAATGATAGTGTAATAAATTAAGACAATGGCAATCTTTAGGGAAATAGATAAGGAAATAGCTAAAATGGATAAAAAGATAAAAATGAAAACTAGAAATTAACACAAAAGAAGAGCATAAAGAAGGAGGAAAAAGAAGCAAAGAACACATACAATATATATGTACACACATATATAATGCAATACCGAAATCAAATAGAGGGGGCTGGAGAGATGGCTCAGAGGTTAAGAGCACTGCCTGCTCTTCCAAAGGTCCTGAGTTCAATTCCCAGCAACCACATGGTGGCTCACAACCATCTGTAATGAGATCTGGTACCCTCTTCTGGCCTGCAGACATACACACAGACAGAATATTGTATACATAATAAATAAATAAATATTAAAAAAGAAATCAAATAGAAATTGACATATCTAAATCCTACCATACTAGAAATTATATTGGATATAATATGTGAAATACTTCAGTGGAATACAGAGTTGACAAAACATATGAAAACAAAAAGATAATGTTTAGATTCAAAAGGATGGAGAAATAAATGATACAAATAATAAATGAAAGGAAACTGTATCATATCAGCTACTTTCAGAAAGATCAGACCTAAATTAAAAAATTATTACAAGAGACAAAGAAATTTAATAGAGATAAAAGGATCAAGGTGTCAAAACTATAATATTTACGGACATACATTACATGTACCTAGCACCAGATACTCAAGGCCTGAAGCAGAAGTTTACAGATGTGGAGGAATCACTAGACACCCCAGCATGAGTAGCTGGAAACTTCAATAGGCCACTTTCACATTAATTAACTCATTGATTTGTGGTGTCGGGAGCTGAACCCACAGCCTCTCACAAGTTAGAGAAGTGCTTCCCTACGGAGCCACACCTCAATCCTAGCGCAGCTTAAATAAAGGGTAAAGCAAACAACAGAAGGTCAGTTACCATCCAGGCGATCTGAATGACTCAATCAGCCAGCTCTCCCAGATGTTGTAGAACACTCCACCCAGGAACAACAGAATATCCATTCTTATCAAGTGCCGATGAACTTATCCAGAGAAACAGCACTCTACCATAAAACTGCTCTCAAGAGATGAAACTTTCTGGAATCATCAAAGTGTGTTTTTCCACCACAAGACAATGAAATTAGAGGTTGGCAACAGAAGGGATTTGGTAGATTCACACCATACAAAAGCCAAGGGGCAAAATCTTAAAATAATTCATGTATTAAGGAAATAAGGTAAATGGGGGCAATTCTTTTTTTTTTTTTTAGTTTAATGTATTTTAATAGCAAACTTACAGGAACAGCACAGAACACAGACAACATTAAAAACATGTACTTGCATGTAGGACAACTCAGTTAGAAAAGTATAGTGAATGATGTATGATAAAAATGCCACAAACACCATTTAGTTGCCGTCAACAAGAAATTTACTTATTTTTTAAAAAATCCAAATGCTGGCATTGTCCAGAAAATTTTAACAGGTTTATTTATAATTGTTATAAAGTTGAACTGTTGAAATGTGTTCACTGAAACATTTTGCTTGCATTAACGCTTTACATCCTGCATTTATATTAAAAATTCACACACAAATGAAAATGGAAAGACTGCCAATACCTGATTTCTGTCCCCTATTTTTCCACTCGCAATCATATACTTAGGTACCTTTTGACCCCATGGAAAAATATCTAACATTCAGAACTACTGATAACAGGAAGAAGAGGCAAAAAATTTTTTTGAGAATGAAATGTTTCCCCTCATAGTGGACTCTTAAGCACGTTCTCCGCGTATGCGGCGTGCTAGCTGGATATCTTTTGGCATAATTGTTACACGTTTGGCATGGATAGCACACAGGTTGGTATCTTCAAAAAGGCCAACCAGATTGGCCTCACTTGCCTCCTACAAAGCACCAATAGCTGCACTCACTCTGGAAGCGCAGATCTGTTTTGAAGTCCTGAGCAATTTCTCCCACCAGGCGCTGGAAGGGGAGTTTGCGGATCAGACGTTCAGTGGATTTCTGATAGCGTCTGATTTCACGGAGTGCCACAGTACCAGGCCTGTAACGATGAGGTTTCTTCACCCCTCCAGTAGAGGGCGCACTCTTGCGAGCGGCTTTTGTAGCCAGTTGTTTCCTGGGTGTTTTACCACCGGTGGATTTACGGGCAGTCTGCTTTGTACGAGCCATGGTATGGGCACCTCCTTACTTACCCCCCTTCTCCTTGGGCTGGAGCTCGGCAAGCGAGAGGCGGCGCTGGCGTTAGAGAGCGGCGGCGGCGCGGAGACTGGCAATTCTTTAAGATAAATTAAAACTTTAAATTTGATGAGGTGCAGCTTATGTGCTAGTTTAGAGGGAAAAGCATGTTTAGAGGGAAACTTATAGCTGTAAATGCCTGCATTTAAACAAGAACTATCACAGGCTGTGGAGGAAGTCAGTCGGTAGGATGCTTGCCCAGCACCTCACAAACCAGGTGTGGTAAGCAGGCCTATAATCCCAGTGCTTGGCCGCAGAAGCAGGAGGGTTAGGAGTTCAAGGCTTGACTATATACTGAATTTGAAGCCAGCATGAGCTACTTCTTCAAACAAACAAACAATTCAAAAATCTCAAATTGATAAACGTGATAGCAAAAAGGTGCACACTAATCCCTGGCCATCAGAAGGAAAAAATTATAACAATGAAAGTAGAAAATAATGAAAGTAGAAAAACAATAGAGAAAAACAAAAACAAAACAACTAAAAAGGTTTTTAGGTAGACTGATCAAGATAAAAATAGTAAGGATTCATACTATTAATTCTGAAATAAGAGAGCATGTCACTCTGTATCTTAGATACGTAAAGAGGAAATTCCGTGGATAATCACATGTCTAGATAAAATGAACAGAAGGCTAGAAAGGCAAAAACTAGAAAACTCACTTTAGCAGTTTGAAGTCTGAGTGTGTTTGTATCAGTCAAGGAGATCAAGGTAATAATAACAATAATAGTTGATAAACTACCCACCAAGAAGAAATATAGGTTCTTACCTAGGGAACTAACACCAATCTCTTGCAATGTTTCTGAAAAACAGATTCGAGACAGTTCCTGGATCTCTCTGAGGCCAGAATGATACTAGTACCAAACTGATGGAGAAACTATATATTTCCCAGAAGTATGAGTGTAAAATCCTGCAAAAAAGATTTGTACCCCAAATCCAGAGATATAAACTGCATTATACACCTAAAAAAGGAGGGTTTATGTCAGTAACAAAAGTCACCTGAAAACAGTATCATAGGAAAGACAATGCCTACATGTTCCCCTGTACAGACCCAGAAAGAGCACTTAGCAAGTTACTACCCTTTACTAATAATGACACCCAATAGCTCTGAAGAGAAGAGAACTCCTGGAATCCGCTAATACCAGCTACAAGGAAAGCCCGTGGCAAGAATTCTCAACCACATAAAAGCCACCTTCTTAAATGTAAGAAGTAAAACAGAGATGGGAAGAGAAGCCTAAGTGTGTATAGAAGCATTATCGATAGTAACTGTAAGCTGAAGACAAATGTTCAGCAGTTAATGAACTGATTATATATAATATAATATAATATAATATAATATATAATGTCTTTCTCTCTCTATATATGCACATACACATATACATACATACACACATATATGTATGAATACATACACAAGATAGATGAACTTTGAAAATACTGTATCATTCTATTAAGGAAAAGAAGCTAAGCATTACAGTCATTTTATTAATATAAAAAGTTCCAAATCGGCAAATCTACAGAGGTAGAAAGTTAATGAACAGTTACTCAGAAAGTAAACCAATGGGGCCAGGGAATGCATCTCAGGTGGTAGAGTGCTTTCCCAGCTTACTCAAAGCCCTGTGTTTGATTCCCTATACCGTGGTAAACCAGGAGTGGTAGCACACACCTAAAATCCCAGCATTCAGGAGGTGGAGGCAGGAAGGCCAGTCATTCAAGTTTATTCTTAGCTACATAGTTGATTCCAGGTCAACCTATATGTGTCTCCATAAAGAAAAAAATAACAAGTGAATCAATGTATCTAAAGTTTTTCTGAGGGTGAGGAAATGTCCTGGAATTAAGTAATGGTGATGTTTGTACTGAATGGAGATGAACTGAGAAAACTAATAAATTTTCCCACTTAAAACTGGGTCAATTACGGGGCTGGAGAGATGGCTCCGTGATTAAAAGCACTGGTTATAGGTTTTTATCTACAGTGTGAAAAGGGCCAAGGAAAAAACACCCTAACCCTGACTAATCCAGGACCAGGGTTTGAAATCCCAACAATTCCTAAATTTCTCCCAGAGTCAGACGGGCTGCAGAATCCCACCAATCCCTGAGTTTGCCCTAGAACCAGACCACAAAAACCCACCAATCCTAATCCACCTCGGAAAGCCCCGCCCCCCAAGAAGCCCTAAATAAACTCTGTACCCTGTTCAGTTTGGTGCTGTTTCTTATACAAGGCAGCCACCCTCCTGGATTTCTCCTTTCCAATAAATCTCTAGAGTGAGGTTTGTTGTGCGGTGGGAGACCTTTGCTGGAGCAGAGCCTGGCTTTAACGACATTCGTTGGAGCAGACCTGGGCAGAGCAGAGCTGTGACACTTTAGCTGAGCAGAGTTGTGACACTCTGGAGACCTAAGCAGAGCTGTGCTACTTCTCCAGAGCAGAGCTGTTAACAACTTCCCTAAGGAAAGAAACCCTCTCCTGCCGGAGCAGTGTCGTTACACTCGCATTGGGGAAACTTTTCCCTGGAGTAGAGCTGTGAGCTGCTCTGCTTACAGTGACTTTGTGGTATTCCTTGCTTCTCAACTGCCAGGATACACATTCCCATTCGAGCTGCAATGATTACAGACTCCACTTCCAGAGGACCTGGATTCAATTCTCAGCACCCACATGGCAGCTCACCCCTGTCTGTAACTCCAGTTCCAGGACTTCTGGTACCATCATACAGTCATACATGTAGGCATATACCAATGAACATAAAATAAAAATAAATTATAAAAAGGGATTAAAGCATAAATTCTGCTCTGTAATCTTATCCTTATAAAAAAACAAATAAAATAGAGGCCATCTCCATCCCCTTGGAGGACCCAGAGACTGAGGTCCCCTTAGTTCTTCCCCACTGCCCCATTCAGCCATTCTTTCTAGGCCATCTCCATTCCTTTGAGACGCCCAGCCAGCCCGTAGTTCAGGTACCCACAGCCATCACACTTGGTTGGGCTCAGATCTGTGATTGGAGAAGCTTCTTGCAGTAGATGGGAATTAACAGAAAGACCCACAACTGGACAATGTGCAGAGAATGAGGGACTTTGGAGCACTCAGTCCCAAATGTCTTTACCATCCTTATAAAACCTTTCCCCTCAAGGCTCAGGGAAGAGGAGGAGGAAAGATTGCAAAAGTCAGGCGTGTCAGTGATGCTAACGAAACAGCATCTTCCAGACACAGCGAGACCAATACACTTATGATCTCACAGAGACTGCGGCAGCATGTGCAAGACCTGCACAGGCTCAAAGCAGACAAAATCCCAGCACTGAAAAGGGGAAGAGGGCACGAAGTCCCACTCCTAAGGAAGAAGTTATTTGCGATTGATAACCTGCTTTTCTCTAATGGAGTGTTACTATGTATGTTAACCATGCCAAGGAAGGCCACATGCCCAGGAGTAGTTGGCCAACACAAAACAGACTCAATATTTTTTGTGCACTTTCTGTTTTACTTTTTTGTCATATTAGTTTTTTTGTTTGTTTGTTTTTACTTTTTTGAGAGACTGTGAGAGAGAGTGAGCATGAGAGTGTGATGTTGGATAGGTAAGGAGAATGGGGGAAGGATATGATCAAAATATACTGCTTATCAAAACTTTTAAAATTAAAACATTAATAAAATAATGGGTGACAATTTTTCTAATGTAACCAACCAGAAGAAATCCAAAATAATGGTATTACTTTGACCACAGCATGTGACAATACTAGTCCAGATCCTGAATGGGAGGGTAGACACCTATTCCTCTCACTAGGGAAGGACTTAAATAGTCCTCAAGAGGGACTTTGCTCTCAGTGTTTCAGAGTTTCTCTCTGAAACCTTTGGTTACTGATGGCTTTGGTTGGTCAGATGCGAACTGTGTGAGGGGGCTGTTTATATTAGAAGACCAACAGTGTGGTATACAATGGGGGGTGTGTGGCTAGATGTTCCCAGTGGGGAACCAACTAGAAATGAGATCTACATGTGGAAATCAACCAGGCTCACAAAATGGAGCCTTTATTTAAACAAACAAACAAACAACACCCCCTCCAAAAAAACCCTCTGAACACTGAGGCTTCACTCAGCTATTAGATTGTCAGTATTCCATCCTCTGGTCCTGACTCATCCTGACTCCGTGGAGGAGGGAACAACAGAAGTTCTGTGTTTGCTACTTCCTGGGCCCTACTGCAGGGGGCCAGAAATACCTGCAAGGCTGGAGAGCAGCAACAGCAGCCAGATGAACCCGGGTGAACAGGTGTCAAAGCAGAAGTCAGAGATGGACAGGGAGGAACATCACCCACCCTTGCTGGATAAGCACTTTGTGAATAACCTGTGTGGACCATTTGGGGAAGATCACGCAAACGTGAGGGGATACGGAACCCTCAAATTGGCTGAACCCATATGCTCAGAGAACTAACCAACCTCAATAGAAATGGCCTTAGCCCTTGTCGAGTTTCTGCTATAAGTTCTCCAAAAAGCACCCAGGCAAACAGATCAGTGGTGATCTTTTTTTCTTGTTTTTAGGACCCTGTAATTCTCAGGAGTTTCTCTCACTTTTCCTTGATGTTCCTTAACAAAGCTTGTGTTTGCTTTTTTTTTTGTTCCTGTACATTTGTGTGTGTGTGTGTGTGTGTGTGTGTGTGTGTGTGTGTGTGTGTGTGTGTAGGCCCCAGCTAAAGGTCAAATGTCTTACTCCACGGCTCTTTACTTTACATATTGAAGCGGGGTCTCTCATTGAACGTGGAGCTTGCCATCCAGATTCTAGGATGTCTGTCTAGCCAGCTAGCTCTGGGGATTTCATGTGTCTGCCTCTCACGGATTAGGGTGACAGGCAGGTTATCACACTTATCTAGCTTTTACAAGGTCCTGGGAATACTAACTCAAGTCCTCATGCTTGTGAGGTAAAGTCTTTACCCACTGATGAATCGCCCCTATCTTTTGTTGTCATTCTGAGACAAGCCTCATGTAGCTATGATGACCTTCAGTGTGCTGTGCAGCCAAGTCCTGAATCTCCTGGAATGATGGGATTGTATGGATATCTACCACTCTGGCTTCCCCTTCCTCTAGCACGACAGTTAAACAGCAGGAAACGGGGATCTATCCTTAATGCCCCTGGGTAGGCATCAGAGGCTAGGGGAACACTTCCCACTGGGAAAAGACTTTCTGGTTTCTGGCTGCTTTTGGCTGGGTCCTGGGCATTTAGATCATCAGGAGAGACAGATCAGACACTTTGCAGTGTTGCTGGCCATTTTCAGTCGCCCAGGAGAGGGCCATGTGTGACAGTCTGACTCAGCTCAGCTCCCTGGAGAAGGGCCCTGCCTTGCTTCCATTGTTCCCTCTGCCAATGCTCACCCTTCTGTGTCTGGGGGGTAGGGAAGCAGGTCTCACTGTGCTGCTCAGGTGGGGCATGCTTTTCTCCATATCCTAAATGCTGGGGTGACAGAAAGGCCTGTGCACAGCTATGCACAGCTCTTATAGTCCTCTGGGCGGGGGAGGGGCTCTCCAGAACAGTCAGCTCTCTGAGCCAATGAAAAGGCTGATTCCTGAGTTTGCAGGACAAATCATTAAAAGCAAGCTCCCTAATATTTTCTCAATTTTCAAAAATAATCAGAATGTTTACTCAGGTTATGAACAGTTGGTACCTAGCTAAATGGTAGGTAATGCATTCAATACAGTCACTGAAACAGCAAACACTTCTGGGGGAGAAAGGGTCTTTTGAACCTGATGGAATTATAAATACACCAAAATTCAAGAAAGAAACTTAAACAGTCATGAAATCTCCCTCTCCACAGGTTTGATCTTTCTTTCTTTCTTTCTTTCTTTCTTTCTTTCTTTCTTTCTTTCTTTCTTTCTTCCTTCCTTCCTTCCTTCCTTCCTCCCTCCCTCCCTCCCTCCCTTCCTTCCTTCCTCCCTCCCTCCATCCCTCCCTCCCTCAGCCCTTCCTTTCCTTTCCTTCCCTTCCCTTCCCTTCCCTTCCCTTCCCTTCCCTTCCCTTCCCTTCCCTTCCCTTCCCTTCCCTCCCCTCCCCTCCCCTCCCCTCCCCTCCCCCCCTCTTCCTGGAGCTCTGGTTGTACTGGAACTTGCTCTGTAGACCAGGTTGGCCTTGAACTCAGAGGTCCATTGGCCTCTGTTTCCTGAGTGCTGGCATTAAAGGCATACGCCACCACTGCCGGCACCTGACATTTCTGTGGGTGAATTCTGTCCAACTTATAGGGACAGAAACATTAAATCTTCCAGATGGAAAACACAAACGGTGTAGGTCCCACTTATATGAAGATGTAGCTATCAGCAGATTCATTCAGAGACTGGGAGAGAGGGGTAGAATTGAGGAATAGAATTAGGGCTAGAATTAGGGCTTGGGGATTTAGCTCAAGGGCAGAGTGCTCCCCTCACAAATGCAAGGCCCCGGGTTTGTCCTCAGATCCGGGTCTGGGAGGAGTTAGAATTGAGAACTAATGGTGGTGGCAGTCATACAACAGTGTGAATATGCTCAAAGCCACTGGGCTGAGCCTTAAAAATGGGAAACGATGATCAATTTCACCACGACTTTAAAAAGTTGCCTCTAACAAGTAGGTTCCCAATTCAGGAGGCTCTAGAGTCAAGCTCCCTGCAACCTAGCAGCGACTCTAAGACGGTTCCAGTCTGTCATCGGGCTCTGTTCCCCGGAGTGGCACATTTAAAGCAGTGTTCTAGTCTTGTGAAGAATGCTTCCATAAAGCAGAAAGATGCTCACACAAGAAAGAAACTGTAGCCTCTTGGTCAGGGGAGCAAGAAAAAAAAATAAAGCACACACAAAAAAATAGCATAAAACCAGATGGAGCCCCGGAAAATGAAACACTAATGTCCAGGTGTGTGATGGGCATCCTCTAGCAGGGGATATCGGCCGTTAGCAAGAGAGAATGCAGGATAGGGCAGCCTTACAATCTGAGGACCAGGAGCCCTGCAGAAGTTCCGTGGCTAGCTTCTCTGGTAACCTGTAAGAGCAAATACTAACCAGCCCTGAGATCATAAATTGAGATATCAAAAGGATATTGAAGTCAAATGTCACATCCATGACACACAGCCTATGGGATGGCGCCTTACCCCAAAACCCAGTGCTTAAAGCAGTTGACTCACTGAGGCTAAGGGCAGGAGGAGCCGTGGTTGCATTTCTACAGGCTAGCACCATATGAGAGGGTGAAAAAGTACTAATTATTTAAGGCATGAGAACATTTCAAATGCACCTTGGGTTACAGTACTCATTCATGTGTAATTGCTTTAGTCATTCTGCAGTACTTATTAAGGACTCCTGCTGTGGCATGTACCTTGTAGACCTTATTTGTTTAGTGACAAATAAGAAATAGTTGTTTCCCACAAATAGACACAGGGGAAAAAAAAAGACCGGAAAGGCAGTTCTAATGTGCTATTCATAGCCTATGGTAAGTCCACAAAGTAAGAAAGAGAATTGGCTCTTGGGGCCTCAATGGCCTGCCTGGAAAAGGGTCCTTTTAATGTTCTGAAGGAAAAGCATGAGTTAAGGGACACTTGAGGCAATAAATAAATGAATTAATTAATAAATAAAAAGACAGCCTGTATCAGAAAGTCAAGAATCCAGAGGAGTACGAGGCACCCCAATGCTGCTCCGAGCTAGGTGTAACTCCAAGCTAGGTGTAGCTCCGAGCTGGTGCCTTCACCTCGGATGAGCAACGCTGCAAATTTACTCCCCAGGTGAGGGGCTGAGGAGACTTTGGTGGGGAACAAACTCAAATCTAGTACTGACTTAGCAGCTACATGAATCAAAGGGTCCAGAAGTCCAGACACCTGCTAGTCCCTAGCTCCCTGTATCTAGCCGGCAGTCTCTAACATTTAAGAACCAGAACGAAGGAGTTCCAACACCTCCCTTACCCCTTACATTCTTTCTTTTTTATATTTTTCTTTACATTTTTTTTAACATTCTTTCTTTATGGTATACAAGTTGACCAAGATTTTGAGTGGGAGTTGTTTTTATTCTGTTTAGTAATTTTTTGAGGCAGAATCACACACAGGTCAGGGCAGCTTCAGACTCACTGTGTAGCTGAGGAAGACCTTGAACCTCAGCTCCTCCAACTTCCATCTCCCACTTGCTGGCTTGACAGACAGGTGCCTCTGCACCCCGTTTACTCTGCTGGAGATGGGAAACAGGGCTGGGCACGCTGGGCACGTGCTCTAATTGAGTTGTATGTATCCCTAGCCTAGCAAGGTTTTTACTTCCTTGTCTTTTTACATAAAAAAACCAGCTTTTCTCAACCTTCCTAATGCTGTGACCCTTTAATACAGTTCCTCATGTTGTGACCCACCCCCCAATCACAAAATTATTTCCGTTGCTACTTCATAATTCTAATTTTGCTACTGTGATGAATTGTAATGTAACTGTATTTTCCTGTGGTCTTAGATGACCCCTGTGAAAAGGTCATTTGACCCAAAACGGTGGCGACCCACAGGTTGAGAACCTCTGCTCTACACTGAGTAGGTAGTGTTTTGTATTGACCTAGTTGTTTTTGAATAGTGATAAATTAAAATTTTATTCATTCACTGACATTTATTGAATAAGCAACTGAGAAAGTTCAAATAAAAAAAAAAACATGCCAGTCTTTGAGACTAGTCTTAGCAAACCATCCTCCCTGGCTTAACCTGCAGAATGAACACCAACCTTAAGATATCCCAGAAGGCTTTTTATATTTTGCTTTGAGGAATCAGTGATGCCTATGCTATTCAGTGCTTGGAATTAAACCCAGGGCTTAATGCATGTTAAGCAGTAACATTAACGTAATCCAACCAGTTCTATAGAAGAGCCAAAATAATTGGTTTCATTTTTTTCTAAAATGTTACATTTATTTATTTGTGTGTGTGTGTGTGTGTGTACATGGCATGGCATAAGAGTGGAGGTCAGAGGACACCTTTGTTTTTTGGATCTCCCTTTCTACTGCATGGGTTCTAGGGATCAAGCCAAGGTTGTCATAGTGGGTGTCTGAACCACTGCATGGGTCCCAAAATAACTTGAAAAGGGGAAAAGTTAGAAGCTACTACTACTTGATTTCATTTCATGATTCACTGGGAAACTACAGTCAAAACAAAGTGGTGACGATATAAGACTCACTGTGGAATGGGGTGGGTTGGGATGGGATGGGATGGGATGGGATGGGATGGGATGGGATGGGGTAAGGTGGGGGGGAGTGGGGTGGGATGGGGTGTGATGAAATGGGATGGGGTGGGATGGGGTGGGGTAGGGTGGAATGGGGTGGGATAGAGGAGCCAGAAACAGACCCACAATACTAAGGCCAATTCAGAAAATAATTTTTATGTATGTGGTTATTTTGGCTGCATGTAAGTCTGTGCACCACATGTGTCCCTGTCCTTGGAGGCTAGATGATACCCTGGAACCTAACCTGCTGTAGATGCTGGAAATTGACCTCCAGAAGAGCAGCCATCTTCCAAGCCCCCAGGGAAGGCCAGTTTTTTACAAAGTCACAAAGAGAGTTTAGTTGAGCTGAAGAGGGAACATTTTCAGTCAATGGTATTTGAAAAGCTGAATAGTCACATAAGGAAAAATGAACTTTGAATCTAACGTCTCTAATGTGCAGCCTCAAGCTACAAAATTTCTAGAAGGTAATGTAGAAAACAAATATTGTTCCCTTAGGCAAATATTTTTCACAACTTTTTCTAAAAGGAATTTGAAAATCACTTACTGTGAGGGTTAATCTTGTTTGTCAACTTTCCACGATCTGGAATCAACTAAGAGACACGCTTCTTGGTAAGTTAGGAAGATATTTCCAGGAGGGATTAATGAAGGCGAGAAGACACTCCCTCAGCATGGATGACCTTTTCACAGGCAGCCAAGATGCAGAGGTCCAACATTAGTGCCTCATGCCCGCTTTTGCTGATGAGGAGTGTCTGAGCATCAGTTTCAGGACTGCGTGTGCGAGATCTTCCTGCTGCTGCTATCACCATCGCCCATGAAACATTGGATTCCGGCTTCTTCTGCCTTCTAATGTAGACTGACACCAGAGGTGTTAGAGGGAGCTGCCAGGCTCTCAGCGTGAGACTGGGCCTGCTGAGCATCAGTTTCAGGACTAAGCAGCTATTGGGTTCTCAGTCTTTCCAGCATGAAGACAGCCACTGATGGACTACCCTGGCTCATTCTATGGGGTGTAAGCCATTCTAGTGAATCGAGCATGTGTGTGGAGCGGGGGTAGTGAGTGGGTGTGGGTATGCTGCAGAACCTACTTAGTTAACAATTCCGCATATTTGAAATTGGTTCAGAGTAAACCTGAAATCTTAAATATTCTCATCACACATAGTTCCTATAGGAGGTGAGCTGTGTGCTAATTGGCCCGACCATGATAATCATTTCATAATGCATAACATTCAAGCTACACAACCTCTTCCAAGTTTTGTCAGGTTTATCCCATTTAAACAGAAACAGGTGTGTGTGTGTGTGTGTTGTATAGCTTTGTCTTTTGAATTGAAATTTCCCTTCCTGGAGGGAGGGGGGCTCACCAGACTCAGAAAACTAACTTTACAAGGCTCAGGAGGCTCTCAAGACTTACAGGAATCACAAGGATGTTCCCCAAGGTTATAGACACAGCAAGAGAAGGCTCAAGTTGAGACTCAGTGGCCCCATGCTACCTGAGAGTTGTACAGGGAGCTGCAGGGGTGTGGTTTTACAAATTGTCCCCCATGTTGGGGTGATACAACGGCCCCCGATACACCTCCACGCTTGTAAATAACCCCAATAAACTCATTGGTTAAACAAGTCAGGCTCCAGGCTCCAGTGCAGTCTGTTCCCTGGTCTGTCATTAGTGCCTTATCTGGGGCAAGTAAACATCTGATCATCCCACCCCTGGAAAAGTCACATACCACAGGATAAAATATAGATACAGATAGGGCGCTAATGTGACTGGGTGTGGCATGTACACCTGTAATTCCAGCACTCTGGAGGTGAGGGAGGAGGGTTGTGAGTTTGAGTGTGAGATGAACCTCAGCTCTACAGCAAGAACCTGTCTTTTAAAAAACAGAAAAAAAGAGGAAAAAGAAAAATATGAACATGAATACAGATGTGTAGAGATGGCAAACTATTGCCATAGGAAGGCTGCACAGAAATAGACATACACTTGTTTTGCCCACATTGTCTGAGAAACGCTTGACCCCTCCTCCAAGAATGAAGTGGGCAGACCGTGATTGTGTACAAATCGGGACGACTCTGTGAACAACAGAAAAAGGAAAGGTCGCCACACTGGAGAAGGCAGTGACAGCTTGAACAGAAAACTGAAAAGCTTTAGCTTGCTGTGGCTGTGGGATGCCAAGTGAGAGAACCTGTTAGGGCCTCAGGGTCCCCAAGTGCCGTCTTCCTAGAACAGGTCTGCAAAAGGCGGACTCATGATCCGAGTGGCAGAAGCAGTGGGTCTCAGAGAGCAGGAATGGCAGGTCACTCACTGAGACAAAACAAAACAGAACATAACAAAACAGCAGCAACAACAACAAAACCCCAAACAGTTCCATGAGGCTCAGCTTGATGATGGAAAGACCCTGATTGGCTGGGCTTGTATATGTAAATGAGGCAAAGAGTAAGGCCCAATCAGGAATCTATTAGCCCAGGAGGTTAAACAAAAAGCCTGCCAAAACTCGGGGGATGGGACCACCTTTCTCAATCATAGCCTCCCTGTTCTCCCTCATTGCTGCAGTGGAAGTCAGAAGGTTGAGGACCCCCCCCCCCCCGAAACTGCTTCCGTCATTGCTGGGAGCCCTCCTGATGCTGCTGCTGGCTGACAAGTGTAGCTGGGGCCTCTTCTACCTGTCGTTCGGTTAAAAGCATTGCATTCACCACTGACATGGACATAAACCTGTGATAGCTCCGCAGCTCCGCACCCAGTTTTCCCATATTCATGGCTACTCTTCTTCCTTGTTTTCAAGACAGACTCAGAATTGATTCCACCCGAGCTCTGCCCATTACATCACGCAAGCCCATAGCTATTCCTATATCTGAAGACCACAGAAGTCCACTCTTAACTGCTGAGTCAGCTCTCTGGCCCCAAGACACCATTCGTAATACAGACAAAGGGGAAGAACTCTGATTTTTTTTTTTTTTTTAAAGATGTGGAGCCTAACCTGATTCTGATCCACTTTCAAGCAGGTAGAGCAAGAAACAACGGCTTGGTTTTAAATCGTTAGTTTAACCCCCCCCCCCCCAGTTTAAAATAAAGATTAAAACCCGTCAAAAACTTGTTTTTGAAAGAGAAAAGCACAGTCACCAGAGGTAGTTTTATATTTAATACAATTGTAGTAAGTTCAATTTTTATCTTGAAAACGTATTTTTAATTTTAGATTGACTTAATTTTATGAGTATGGGTGTTTTGCCTGCATTGTCTATGTACTGTATGCATACAGTGCCCACCGAGGCCAGAAGAGGGCATCCTCTGGAACTGTAAATACGGAAGGTTGTGAGCTGCCATGTGAGCTCTGGGAACCCAGCCTGAGTCCCCTGAAAGAGCAACAAGTGCCTGGCCTAGAGGAGAACTATCGGAAAAATTAATAAAGGGCCATTTATATGGCCACTGAATGGTTGCATGCTCTGTAGAAGGAGGTCAGGAAGTTTCTCTTTGAGAAATAGGTAGATTAAAAGGACAAGGAAAGGTGATGGGCTTCTCAGAGACCACCAAATCTCCTGGCACTCTGACCCTAACCACCATATCTCTCAAACTGAAATCCAAAAACCTACTTTGCAAGATAACTCGGTGGCCATTTGCTTCAGGACCGAGGGAACCAGGTTCACTGAAAACGGTACTGGTGAACTCGGATGCCAGCTGCCTGAGGATGACTGACGTCATGTTTGTGATTCAACTACAGATGGCACTGACTAACAATGGTCTGCCTTATCTTCTGGCTTTACGATGAGCATTCAGTGGAGACTACATTTCAGATTTTGAATGTGGATCTCTCTCTTACCTGAACCTATCAAAAGGAGCGTGCTTGTTCCTCTCCCACAATTCAGGGCATTGGCAATGAGCCTCAGCTCCCAGCCAGCAACCAGAAGGACAAACAGACACTGTACAGTACATTGTGGCATTTAAACTGGAATGTTGGTACGTCAGGCATATTAAATGTATTTCTGACTTCTGATATTTTCATTATGATGTACTTATTAGAAAAAAATCACCATACAAACTGTGAAGGATTTATATAATCTGACCTACACATTCTTTTATTTCTATATTCATCCATTCATTAATTTTCTTATTATTTGAGCCAGGGTCTTCTATTTCAATCTAGACTGACTGGGAACTTACTATGTAGCCCAGACTGGCCTGCAACTCATTGCAATTCTCCTTCCCAGGCCCCTTAGTATTGGGATCACAGGTGGGAGCCACTATGCCCAGCTTTAGTATGGAAAATTTTGAATACACAGGATAAAGCAGAATCTCTGTGAGGGAGGATAAGGAGAACATAGAATTTCAGATTCTAACTGCTTTGTTTGATTTTGGATTTTAGCACTTGTTATTGGGGGCTTAGGTTCACAAAGGCTAGAGTAATATGATCAGATGGGAATGGGACACAGATGGCTTTCAAATGTGAGACTGTAATATCCAGAAGGACAGTGGATAATTACTATGGAGAACTTAAGACCAGCTGACTTGGAGGGTGGACCGGACTTGCTAGTTTCAGATGACGGCAAGATATCCCACGGAGGCTATGCTGTTCATCAAGTCAGTCAATAAAGGGCAAAGAGCCATGAATGAGAGCCTAACATCAATTCTAAATTACTGTCATGCTCTGCTGTAGATTACTTATTGCTGTGCTCAAGGGCCTGGCACAGAACTTTACAAACCCGCTGTAGCACTACTTGAAAGATGAGGGTATCTTTGTTCTGTTGATGAGGTGGTCCTGGGACACCTGGGACATCCAGATGAGACTGGGCACCAGAAAGAATAGCAGGTTGGAATGGGGCTGGTGCTCACGAGAGGGGTCCATGGATGAAGAGTTGGGAGTATAGATTGAGTTCAGTCATGTGGCCAATAATTTAATCAACCATATCAGCATAATAAAAACTGCAGTGAAAAAGAAATCTCTGGATATGAGGGACTTCCTGCCTGGTGAACACACCGATGTCCTGGCTGGGAGAGACAGCAGATCCCAGGAGAGGAGGGCTGAAAGTTCATTTCCAGACCTCACCTTAAGAGACCTTCCCCCGGCTGCTCCTCCATTATATCCTTTTGTTATGAAACCATATGTGTGACACTCACATTCCATGGACACTTGAGTCCCTGCATGAACTAGCAAAGAATCTGCATGGCGTCCACACACATCTCCTTGTATGCTTCAGATACTCTCCAGAGGACGTGCAGTCTAATGCAGCGTAGATGTTATGGAAACACTTACTGCGCTGTATTGGTTTAGAGCCTGTGACGAGAACAAGTACTGCAGCCGTTCAGCACAGACTCCTCTTCTGAGTATTTCCGTGCTGCTGATGGTTTTATGTGTCTGTGGAACTAAAGGACGTGCAATGTCGGCGATATGGGCACCCACTACGTCATCCCATTTTAGGGAAAGTAATGTGTAAATAAAGTGCATCTTGAATTTCATTTTTTTCTACACTAACTAAATTTTGGAAAAGAATACTTCACTAAGTATACCATGATATATTATACACTAGCAGAAACCAGCTTCATCTCACAGATTCACAGAAACTGCATGGCTTTGTGGTGTACAGGATTTATTCTCCACAGTGCCCTATGTTACTATAGGGAGGCCATAAGAATAGGACAGTCATAGAGGTATATTAGCTGGATGGACATAGAAATAGGAACAAAACCTAGAATTCTATCCAAGAGTCTCATGATAGGGCTGGCGAGATGGCTCAGAGGGTAAAGGTGCTTGCTGCCAAGCCTAATGACCCAAGTTCAATCCCTGGTGTGCATATGATGAAAAGACAGAGCTGACTCCTGCAAGTTTTATTCTGACCTCCATCCACATGTACACCATAACACTTGCCCCACCACATGCATGCATGATGCATGCATACATATGTATGTACATACTCTATTTAAATACCAGAGAAATTTCAGGCCAAAGGAATTTGGGTGGTGAGCTAGAACCAAAACACAGAGTGCCCTCAAAGGTGTTCACAGAAGGATTGCCCTGCCTATTCCTGTGCTCTGGGGCATAGAGTGTGTTCTCTTGCCAGGAGCTACCTGAAGCCCTTGGGTTTCTATATGATATCACTTCCCCCCTCCAGAAGTCCAGCCCAATAGAGGGGTATCTACACAATTAAAATTTATGATTATATTCTAGGCTTTGTAGTTGACAAGCTCTTCGTAAAAAAATAAATCAAGTTCAAACCTTGTTTGGGGTTTTTTGGGTTGTCTACATGAAGGTTAATAAACTGCTCAGTGCAAGAGCCAGACTTAAGAGTTCAGGTGCTTAATCACAATTGTGGTTTGATCAAGAGACCAATGACACAAGGACTACTGTCAACTCACGCAGCCCTTTGCCAGCCTGAGCAACGGAGCCTGATCATAATTTGCAAAACCTTGCTGAGAACAAATGCACACAACTCAGGACAGTTGGCTCTACAGAGGGAAGCCCATGTTTTGATGAGATCTTTCTCTTCAGGGGACTTAAGTGACTAACATACAAAAATCAACCTTCCCACATATCAAGCACAAGGAGTGATGTAAAATCATAGGGGGAGAACACATTGCCCGGGGTCAGGTAGCTGGCGCGGCATCATGACGATGTCTAATGAAGACTCCTAGAGATTTATCACAGTAACTGCCTGAAGGTGATGAGGTGTCAGTTCAGGGTAGAACACACTGTGTTTATATAATGTAATTAAGTTTCTTCGTGTCACCCAGGCACTTTTATGTTGAATTAAACAGTGTGCAAAAACGAGGTGTGGATCATGATTGGAGCAGCTCCTCAGGCTAGGAGGTTTCTCTGAGTCGCTGCTAAGAACAAGCTGTGTGACTTCAGCAAGTGATGGACAGAGAGAGCCCAGTCTCCTTGCGGCCACCCTGACTGTGTTCAGTGAGCCTGGTGAAGAGTGCTGATCCCGCTGTTCTGGACTCAGGGGCACTGAACATTGAAGCACTTTGCACAACAATGAGGAGCTAGCTGTGAACTCATTCCTCCATCACAGTCTCAGCTATTATTCCACGAAGCTCTGAGACCATGAGGGACCATTTCCATCAGTGTCTGGTGATAACACTATCTACCAGGATGCTCACCTGTGCATTGTGTTGAAGATGCCTCTGCAAACCAGTGTAGTCCATTTGTCCTGGTTCCAGCTCTGTAATAATGTACTGCCTGCGTTATGATGCCTGAGAATCGATGCCTGGACCATCTACTTATGAGGAGCAGACGTTTGCTTTGACTCCCAATTCTGGAGGTTTCTGTTTATGCAGGGCCTATTGCTTTTAAAGACTCTAATGGGTCTGCTGTGTGTTGGTGGGGACACACAACAGAGGAAGAGAGAGAGAGAGAGAGAGAGAGAGAGAGAGAGAGAGAGATCAAGTTCTCACAATTCCCATCAAGTTAATATCCCCCAAACAGCTAAACTCCTTCCATCAGCCCCCACCTCTTAAAGGTTTTGTTATCTCCCAACAGCACCACTTTTGGGATCAAGGACATGGCCTTTTGGAGAACATTCTAGATCCACATTCCCACAAAACAGTGGAATTTGTTAATAGTCAATGTTAGTTGAAATTCTCTTCAGGCAGCTCAAAACAGACAAGTCAAATTACTCTGAATTATCAAATCCATCCTGTGAGAATCAAGGATGTGTCCGTCATTCCAAGGATGACATATGATTGTCAAAGCTTCACCTTTCCTGGAATGACACACACCCATAATCCCGGCACTTTGGAGTTGGATGCAGAAAGATTGGGAGTCCTAGGGCAGCCTCAGCTACATAGCGAGTTTGAGGAAAGCCTGGGCTACACGAGACACTGTCACAAAAAGAAAGAAAGAAGAAAGAAAGAAAGAAAGACAGACAGACAGATACTTTCTGCTTCCTCTTTCCTCACGATCCCTGAACCCCGGGTAGGGGGTTGATATAGATGTCCCATTTAGAGCTGAATTCTTCATAGTCTGTAGCAAAACAGTATTTTCTGGACCTGATAGAGCCATGGCACACTTGGAACGTAACAGTGGCTGGGATTGTAGCCACAAGACCTGCAAAGACCAAGCCGGCCAAACTCCTAACAGAGAGGGAGGAGGGGCTCCTGAAACCCCACCCCTAACTGAGGAGCTATGGAAGAAGAAGTATAAGTTGTCTTCAGGGATACACTCGCTG
Organism: Myodes glareolus; assembly: GCF_982192425.1. Classification (NCBI taxonomy): domain Eukaryota; kingdom Metazoa; phylum Chordata; class Mammalia; order Rodentia; family Cricetidae; genus Myodes; species Myodes glareolus. The sequence continues at coordinate 54,996,225 of NC_142039.1, forward strand.
GAAGGTCACCTGTGCTCCAGCACACACCCATGTCCTACACCCGTGCACACACAGGCAGCCCTAAGTGGTCTCCATGGGAGGGGTGGATCTGATTAATGCATGCTTGACATTCTTGAACAAGAACAAAAATTACTTTAAAACGATCATTTAAAATGGGTAAGTGAAGAAAATGGATTCTATACTGAAAGTGTAAAATTCAATGTGAAGCTTGACAGCTTTAGTTCAGTTCAGTTCTGAATGTCAGCTCTCACTGTATGAAGTCCATTAAGTTGCATAGACTTTGGGTCTGGTTAATTTTTGTGTGCAATGTTTTTATTTATTTGAAAACTGTTTTAATAATAAAGTTGATTTTAAAAATGAAAAATACAAAAATCTTTGCACCTTTTTATATGATCATGTTCTCTCTCTCTCTCTCTCTCTCTCTCTCTCTCTCTTTCTCTCTCTCCAGGGTCTTAACTGTAGCCTTGGCTGGCCTGAAGCTCACTACATAGACTAGGCTAGCCTTGAATCCACAGAGATGGGTTCTGCCCCTGCCTTCTGAGTGCTTAGATTAATGGCCTGCACCATTAAACCTGGCTCATGTGTCTTTTTTAAGAGCAACAGAAAACACATTCTCTCCTCAAGATGAACTGCCAGCCTTAACTTTACTTCCATACAGGATCCAAAAATAAACTTAGTCCTTCTGGCTAGCACAGGGGCATCCAACTGTGTTGACAGTGTATCCCCAGTGACCAGGAAACCCTTGTGTGAACTGGCTACTCTATCTCCTCTTCCTTTTGCCTGTCTGCCAGGTGGGGCCTTGATGTCCAGTGGCCGTCAGCCGTCTGGCTCTCGGTGGCACCCGCCTGTTATCACTGTCTGGCAAGTCACCACTCTGCTTCCAGAACCTCGGAGCCTTCCAGGGCACCGCCGATAAGGGATTCTCAGGCCACGGTGCCAGGGGTTTTCTGGGCAAGGGACTGAGGAAGGCCATTGTTGTAGCTGGCCGTTATCTCTCGCTCCGACTCCACTTGGCAGAGATGCAAGGTCCATCACAGCGGTGTGGAAATGGCTGCTGGACACCGAAGGAGACAGCGCGTCAATAAACACGAGGCATGCAGGAAATAGCGACCAGCCTTGCAAACAAAAAGAGAAACATTCTCAAGTTTATTGGATGCCGAGATGTTTGTCCTTGGTAGTGCTACCCGGCTTTATCTCCCTCCACAGCCTTCCTATGGAAGAAGCAGGGAAGTGAGCGTTTTTATCAGTGGGGATCGGAGGTAATGTTTATGTTTGGCTGACATAGCTTGGAAAGTATTTTTGGTGCCGAGGGTACTGTTTTTGTTCATTGCAAATGTCTGTCTTTGTCATTCACTTCTTTGTTAGACTCCATAGTCTAGGAAATCCCCAGTCAACTAAGATGTTTCTTGTCTCCCCGAGCCATCAGGGAACCTCCAGACTGTGTCCTCATGGAAGGGCAAATTGCCAGTGTGCTCCTGAGAGGAGAGCAGCCGCGTGGAACCCCTCCCCACCGGCGCTGTGGCTCAGAGGCAGACGCCCCAACATGGAGATAGCTGCGCCATGCATGCCCCCTGCAGACACTGCATGATGCTGCACCCTAGCCCTGGCCTAGCACCGCAACAGCCTTGCGACGCAGTACCTATCCCACGTATCAGGATAGCCATCCTGGGTGGGTCAAAAGCCACTCCTTAACCATATAACAGGAACCAAGGGTCCCCGTGAGACTCAAACTGTTGAAAATGCCACACCACCTTCAGGATTCTGGGGGTATTGCAGGGGGAGAGCGCCGACTACAGTTCAGGTCTTCTTCCCACCCAGATAGCTTGAGTCAAGCAGAGCAGTTACGAGAACATTACTAAACAGCCCAAGACTAGGTAGTGTTGTCTGGGGTGACTTGGATGTCTCCCACTGATCCTGTAGTGAGAGTCAGAGCTGATGGCTATATCCTTGTGTCCTCTAGGGAACAGGTTTTAACCCAGCACACACATTGGCAACAGTCTCTTTCAGGCTTGGGAAAGCATCTGGATGGTAAATAGTCCCGTCCTCACAAGCTATACCAACAGCACAGCTGCACTATACCACTTACCACCTGTGCTTTCGTTTAATTTGGTTTCAACAAACACTCCTTAAAACAGCTGGGGATTAGCCAGGTGTCCTGGAACACACCTATTACCAGCACTAGGGAGATCAGAGGCAAGAAGATTGCAATTTGAAGGATATTTTGGACATATAGTGAGTTCAAGGGCAGGTTGGGCTATATAATGAAGGGGAAGGAGAGGGAGAGGGAGGGGGAGAGACAAGAGGAGGGAGGTACAGCAAGTCAACCATGGTGACACTTGTCTGTCATCCAGAGCAAGATCAGGAATTCAAAGTTCTCAGCAGCAAAGCACGTTTGAAACTGACCTGGGATACTTGGGACCCAATCCCAAAAAGAAAAAAAAAACATTAAAAAAACCAAAGCAATTTGTGTTCCCTTTCCTGGCAGTTTACAGGGCAGTCACTGAACTCCAGGAAGGTGGAGCAACTTACCCAGGGCCATACACAGGGATCTTAAAGACATTTCTATCTACCCTAGGGTACCAAGTTCTCTCCTTCATGGCATATTGGTTTTGTGGGTGAAGTAGCTATCCATGAACTGGGGTCTCGGTGTGTTATAAATACTGAGTTAGGAGAGGTGAGGTTCTAAGAGCCCCGAGTAACTACAACTTGAACAGGGAGACTGAACTAGGGGATCAAGTGGGGGGACTATCGGATCATTGTAAGATGACCGCGGGGAAAGCTGATGGAAGCCTATGTAGCCCTGTCACCATTAAGCCACAACTGAGGCGTGCGGGCTGTTTAATATAATGCACCTGACCACAGTAACAGTCGGAGCACAGTAACTATAGCGCCCGCGTGCCAGAGCAGTGGGGAGCCAAAGAACAAGATGAAAAGAAATAGCCAGGATGGGAAGATGTCTGTTGCAACGAATGAATGCAACAGGAATACAAATTGCTGGGAAATGGGCATGTTCTTTTCTTTTCCCTGAACCCACAGACTTTTAAAACACCCCGCACCACTTCTTTCATCAGGTACTCAAACCAGTGGGACGAGTCTGAAGGGTTTTATTTTTCCTGTGCTGGGATTCAAACCCAGGACCTTAAGTGGTAGAGCAAGCACTTACTACTGAGATACACTCCCCGCCTGGGTTCGCAGATTTTATATTACTTGCTTCATAAGCCTAAGACATAATTGAACATACTGGGTGTTTTTATAACATATCTTCTCGGCGAGATAACTGCTGGGGTGTCTGGCACCTTGAGGAGAAATTTCTGCTTTGCTGTCAGCATCGTCACTTCTGAGACACAGAACCGGGCTGTTCTTGTACTAACCCGCCCATTCAGAGAAGAACTCACTAAAACCCACGTTAAGAACTGAGGAAACAGATAAAGAGCTGCGCCTGCCGCCGCCAAGAAGTTGTTTGGCTCGCTGATGGAATTTCCTAGTTCCCATGTTGCTCTTGGCTGGGCAAAAATTAGATGCTTGAAATGCTATTATCTAAGAAGGGTATGTTATGCCACTTAGAGGGAGGAAAAGGCCTCACGAATGCTACCCACGGGGGTGCTTGTGGAGGTGTCAAGCTCTTAGCACAACCCCAAGAGAGAAAGTCTGAGCTACGAGCTCCTTAGAGAATGGCAAACCTCGGTCACTTTTCCTACGACTGAGTGAAGGATGGCGAAACGACATTCTGGAATTGCTTTCAATGGTCTTCAAGAAGCAGAGCCAATGCTCAGCCCCAGAAGGAAGACAATCGCTGTTACTTGGGAATGCTTGCTAGATGTTCAAATGGAGGAAGCTGGTGAAGCCAGTGTGATGATTCACTCCTGTAATCCCAGCACTCAGGAGGCCGAAGCAAGACTATTGTTGAGTTTGAGGTCAGCCTGGGATACACAGTGAGTTACAGGACCTTCAGGGTATGTTGCCCTCTGTCTCCCCACTACTTTGGCAGACAGGCGCTATAGTCACTGCTATAGTCAAAGGGGAAAACAAACAGACTCAGGCTTATGACATCAAGAACATGGAGGCTGATGTGGCTTTGCTGTTTTCACTTAATAAGACACTTGGTCCCCAGGTATGCCAGCAGCATTTCAAGGATCAGCAGCTGTGTGCGGCCCCTGGTCTCTATACTGTACACACAAGCACGGGGCATTTCCTCCATTCCAGAAAGATTACTGGATAATCTGGAAGTGGAATGTGTTACTGCTCTAGAGGTGCTGGGACCTGGGAGAATGGAGCCAATACATGGGGTAAACCGAAGCCAACATTATTCAGAGCACCAGACAATATACTCCGAGGGTTAGGAAAGGGCACGTGAGTCAAGTTCTCATGAGTTCAAGCTGTGTCCAACCCCAAGGACAAGATGCACAGGGGTGGCAAAGCACGTTTTCCCACAGAGGTACATAAAGGATCGTTTAAACGTTTAATTGAACACCAACAACAAGCAATAGTGATTCCGGTCAGCTGCATCTGAGAAGAGCATGAAAACACATTCCAAGGACAATTCCATGCTTTGAAGAAAATGAAGTCACAAAACCCTTGTCTTGTTTTCTTGAAGTTTTCTCACAAGTACTTGGGATTTTCTTCACATCCAGGACCATGTTCTAACAGAATAAGTCTGCTAAAGAGGCTCAAAGTTGAGATTGAACACAAGATAAGGGGTTTAGAAGTTTAAAAAACAGAGAGAGAGAGAAATTATAGCTAATTACAATGAAATGTAATCAGAATTAAAAATCACAGTAGAAATAAATGTGTGGGTGAGGGGATTGGGGGGCAGAGGATAACCGTGGCAACGTGTGGGTGTGGAATGGGGGTCAGATTATAACCACGGGATGTGGGGGTGGGGAATATGGGGGACTGAGGATAACAGTGATTGGTGTTCCTTGGATACCATCTACCTTTGTATTTGAGACAGGGTCTCTTACTGACCTGGAACTTGCTAGTTAGTATGGCTGGCCACCAAGCTTTAGGAATCCTCTTGTCCCGACCTCCCCAGAGCTGCGATTACAAACACAGCCACTGAACTTGACTTTTTATGCGGGTCCTAGGAACTGAACTCAGGTCCTCAAGCAATCTTAAAATAACTCTTAAAATAAATTAGTCAAACAAAGTTTAAGGGAACAAGCCTTCCTCCTACCACTGTAAAGTATTTGGGGGACCAGCTTTTTGAATTTTGTTTGTGTGACAAGCAAGTGCTGTGCCTGTGTGTAGCCCTCACAGACCTGGGACCCTGACCGAGTGGCCTCGGGACTGTGCAGCTGCTGTCAAAAAAGGGTCTTGCAATTAGAACACTGGGAAAGAGTGGGGTTTTGTCTATATATGGGCTGGTAAACCTGTGTGGCCTGCTGATATCCTAACGGGTAGAGACACTGTGTGTGTGTGTGTGTGTGTGTGTGTGTGTGTGTGTGTGTGTTCGATGGTGTGAGGTAAGGACAGGAGTAAGGGTGAATATGAGTGACAGGAATGGGAGGGAGATAAGAGGAAGTGTAAGGGGAGAGTGATCAGAAGATATTGTATACCCATATGGTATTTGTCAAATAACAAAATGAATAACATTTAAAAAACCAGAATAAAGAAGGGTCCTGTGATTCATGTGGCTGTCTCTGTGGCAGTGTAGACCCCCACTCAGACTAATTCAGAGTCTTGTTACAAGAATCCAGGATGTGTCAGAGTGAAGCAAGGTGAGTGGGGTTTTAAGCAGAAATGAGGACAGTCCTTGCCTTGGGTAGTGAGGAGTTGGGAAGAGGTGGGTGCGCAGAGGAGAGGGACGTATGTGTCCTCACAATGGGGATGCTTTGTCAGTTACAGTGTACAAGGGTTGTGATTTACAACAAGGTTTAAAGATAAAGTCAAATTTTAAAATTAAGCACAAAACTATGAGCTGCTTTACTTGTCTGTAAGAATTCCTGGGGGCTGGAGAGACGGCTCCACGGTTAAGAGTGCTCGGTGTTTCTTCCAGAGGACCCGAGTTCAATTCCCAGCACCCATGTGGGGTGGCTCACCATCACCTGGAGCTCTAGCTCCAAGGGTTCTGATACCCTATTCTGGTTTCCACTTGTGCCAGCACTCATATGGCATTCACTTACGGGGACACACGAAAAGCACACACACACACACACACACACACACACACACATACACACACACACACATTGGGTTTGGAGAGGAAGGAGATATGCTAACACTGTAAAACTCAGTGCCACAAGCAGTCATTTTTCTTGCTCTTGCTTAAGATGTCCTAGGAAGACAAGCCAGCAGGGTGTTTGTTGGCAATCCTGACTTTATCAGATGGGTTGAAATTTCTGACCCTCACCCGATTTTTCCCCCTTTCCATGTCCCTTCCTATTCCGCCTCAGTTGGATGCTTGGCTATCTTGGAACTGTCCACATGCAGTGGACTTTAGTTAGGACAATTCGTCTTGCTCTTGTGGGTACAGTGCACTGTTCTATATGTGAATGGCTTGTTCTAATAGAAGCCCATCTGACACTTTCTGCTCTCACATGGGGGCAGTGCCCCATGGCTGACAGCCAAAACGGCCACGAGGGTGGTGTGGAATGGGCAAGCACTGCCGTCTTTGTGCCATCTGTCTGTCTCTGAGAGGACAGAAGCTACTACTCAAAGCTAAAGAGGAAAAGTTAGAAAACAGGCACGGACAATTTCCTGAGTGTCTCTTCTGTCTTAGAAGGTTTGGGTCTGTTTGCACAGCACTGCCAGCTCACCAGTAGAAAAACTGAAGTCCCTTATTCTGCTTTTAGAGTGCTCTCCCCAAGTGGCTGGGAGCCCCTCAGCAGGAGGCTGTCTCCTGCCACCCTGCCAGGCTCAGAACAGAAGGGCCGAGGCTCTGGTGTGGAAGAACTTAGGAGCTCCATGGCCCTCCTGGCCTGCAGTCCTTCCCTTGACCACAGATAGCACCCACTGATTCAGAGCAAGGGCTGCCAGCTCTTCAAAGCAGGCCTAGCTAATTGTGTAATGTTATCCTGAGGTGTTGGGAGAAGCCAAAGAGACTGGGGAGCAGCTTTGTAGGAATGATCAGTTTGCATCCTGACCCATCAGATTTGATTGTCTTTATCTTTTCTTGCCTAACTATGAATGACATAGTGACCAGACTTCCAAGAAAAAAAATCCAGCCACAATATTTGACTCCATGACTGCCCGTGGTGGCAAATTCTTCAGACTAGCTACATTCTGTAGGGGGTGGGGGCACTTGTTCTTCCCGGCCGCCCAGTTAGCTTATACCCGAAATAATCACACAGAAACTGTATTCATTAAATCACTGCTTGGCCCATTAGCTCTAGCTTCTTATTGGCTAATTTAACCCATTTCAAGTAATCTGTGTATCACCATGAGGTCGTGGCCTGCCAGCAAAGTTTCAGTACGGCTATCTCCGCTGGCAGATCATGGCATCTCTAGACTCCACCCTTCTTTCTCCCAGCATTCAGTTCCATCTTCCCTGCCTACCTAAGTTCTGCCCTATCAACAGGCCAAGGCAGTTTCTTTATTCATTAATGGTAATCACAGCACACAGAGGGGACTCCCACATCAACATTCTGTGAGAAAAGCTATTTCTTCTCATTTGCTTATTTCCAAGTATTAGAGAAATGAAGAGAAAGGGAAGAGAGCTGTGCATTCTTTCACTGTCCCATTCCAGTAGTGAGATTTAACAGAAGCATCCTCAAACCTCTTTTTCCCATGCTGCAGTCATTTAAAAATATCATTTTTGTTAATTCTTTAAGCTTCATATAATTTTGGTCATGTTGACCCCTCTACTCTTCCCCTAACTTCCCCCAGGTCCACCTCAGCGCTGTGTTCTCCCATCACTGTGCCTTTTTTCTCTTTTTAACCCATGGAATCCAACTTGTGTTGCCCACATAACCCTTGTGTGTGGACATCCATGCAGTGCGATTGACCTACCAGGAACCACAGCCTTGAAGAAAACTGAATCTCCCTCCCTAGAAGCCATTGACTGTCCATAGTTCCTCAGCTGGGAGTGGGAACTGGCAAACCCCTTCCCCCTCCATGATGGTATGCTGACTGGCTTGATCTTGTACAGGTATCGTGGAGACAACCACATCTGTGTGGCCTCATGAAGGTCCAAAACTGTCCAGAAGACTCTGTTTCTCTCAGATCCTCTTGTCCTCTGACTTTTATAGTTTTTATCCCTTTCTTCACAATGGTCCATGAGCTGTGTGTGTGTGTGTGTGTGTGTGTGTGTGTGTGTGTGTGTGTGTGTGTGACACGGATGTCCCATTCATGGCCGAGCACTCCACTGACACCTATTCTCTACACTTTGACCAGTTGTGAGTTTTCACATTAACCACTACCCACTTCACAAAGAAACTCCTCTGTGCTCCACAGACAGAACAGTATGCTCTGATACATAATCTATTGAGGTCTATTGTGACCTCAACCCCTTTATATAAACCTTGAAAAGTGTAATGGAGAAACACATCCAGGACAAACAGACGAAAATGGTTACATGGTCAGGGGCCATCAATTTTTCAGTTAGCCAGTGTGAATCCACAATTGTTTGTGTATGTGTTTTAGGGGTGGAGGTGGGACAAGAAATCTATAGACTACGCCAGATTCCCAGAATGGTATATGACTTCTTCAAAAAGCAAGCAAACAAGCAACCCAAGAGTTGGTGGCCTGGATGATAAGAAAGTGAGAGATGAAATTTCAACTGCTTAAAAATCCAAATACTTAATTTTAAGCTTAATTTAGGTAAACTAAACACCACTGTAAACTCAAATTATTTCTGTGCAAATAACAATAATGTTGTAGATCTGTTATGTCCTTTCTCTCTGGTTACACTGTATTCCGAGCCAGTCTCATGATATAGCTCAGGCTGACCATAGCAATGCCACCTTATCGGCTAAATATTGGGATTAGGATTATTGGCAAGTGGAACACCCAACCTGATGCTCAGAGTTTGCCTTACAAGGTTTCCAAAAACAAAATTGGTGATCCACTTTGGTTTCTCCAGAGTTCTTCCAAGTAAGTACTGATTTTAGCCAAAAAGAGTGCTACCCTGTTGGTCATCATTTCTTAAACTTATTTTACTGCAAGAGGCAGGAAAGCTCAAATCTGGGTGTGAAAGGCAGTTCTTTGAACTGGATAAGTGTAACTCTATGCTAGACCCACTGTATTGTACTGACTGGGAGTATAGTTGACTATAGGTGACTGTTCAGAGGATCACCACACATTGCACTTGGACACTGCTCCTTGGGAAGCTTCTCAGCTCCAGCCTTTGCTGCCCCATTTCCATGGGTGCAGCAGGGAGTCCTGAGGAAGGAGCCCTAGGGCTTGGAGTCCTAGCTGATCTATTTGACCCTTCTTTGAAGCTCATTTGTCAACATCAGATGAGGGTTATGACAGGGTTCCCATTGTGTTAGTTAGGGTTTCTATTGCTGTGAAGAGACACCAAGACAACAGCAACTTTTATAAAGAAAAAACATTTAATTGGGGTGGCCTATATTTTCAGAGGTTCAGCCCACTATAATCATGGTGGGAATGGTAGCTTGCAGGCAGACATGGTGCTGGCTACATCTTAACGTGTAGGCAACAGGAAGTGGTCTGGGACATTGGCAAGTCTTGAGCATCTATGAGACTTCAAAGCCCACATCCACAATGACACCATTCCTCCAACAAGACCACACATATTCCAACAAGGAAAGAGGGAGGGAAGGAGGGAGGGAGGGAGGGAGGGAGGGAGGGAGGGAGAGAGGGCTTCTCAGTTTGTTTTCTTTTTTATCCAATTATCCACCCATTGGAATGGTTTCACCCACATTTAGGGTGTATGTTTCCACCTCAGTGAACTCAATTCAGAAACCCTCACAGATATGTCCAGAGATCCCCCCCCACCCCGTGGTGATTCCAAATGCCATCAAATTGATAGGATTCGCTTTAAATCAGATTGTGAAAGATCATAAAGAAGATGGTTCTCAAGATGGCACACACCTTTAATCCCAGGACTTGGGAGGCAGAAGCAGGTGGATCTCTGAGTTCCAGGCCAGCATGGTCTACAGAGTAAGTACCAGGATAACAAGGGGCTACACAGAGAAATGTTGTCTTGAAATAAATAAAAGAACAAAAAAACCCAAACAAACAAACAAACAAAAAAACAGGGATACTTTTTAGTTGGAATTCAAGATGAAGCCAAGAGATGAAGAACCTCTCATGCTGCTACAAAACTTGTCTGACTGAAAGAGATATCTATTCCCTGTTGAAAAGCATTTAATTGTTATTTTTTAAATCTGGAGCATTTGAAACTGAAGTCCTGAATTCTCTTTAGAACAAAGAAAAAGAAAGCACTGTTATGAATAAATCCAATCCAATGCAATAAGCTGTAAGTCATCTCTGGATGGTCCCCAGACCCTCATCTTACGGAATCCCAAATGCAGCTACCAGCACAACCACAGCCCTCTCTCCATCATGCCAAGTGGGTAGTGACTGGAGCTCTGGTCGTTGGATCCTGGTCAGGGGACTGGAATGCTATGCCTTCATTCATAACACTGCCCCATGGAATTATTTTTTCCGGATTCCTGGGGAAGTTAAAGTATTTGAGGAGAAATCAAGAACTGTTGTTTCAGCCTGTTTGGTGAGTAGATAGTTGCCTTCCAATTCCATTACTTTAGGAAGTGATGTGTGCAGCATTGTTCCGAACGGGGGAGGTGGTGTGTTTCAGCCAGACACACCAAGTACACTGGAACAAAGCAAAGCCAGGAGCAAGGAGTAAGTCACCACGCTGGACTCAGACTTGGGGATCTGGTCTGCAGATAAGACAGCCCCAGACAACCTGACCACATACCAACCTCATTATTCTGAAAGTGTGTGAGCACAACTTGTTTTAGGGATGAGAAATTCCACCAAAATTACTAAATGTGATCATAAAAAAACATTTGGTAAATGAAGTGTTATCAAAATGGCTTCAACAGAGACTTATTTGAAAGGCCAAACATCTCTCTCATTTGGGTCTGAATCAAAAGCCAGCTTGGGAAGTAGAAGCAAAACACATTTTGTTCTTAGAAATACCTTTGATCCTATGGAATATATTAGCTGATCTTCCTGGAGTGTGACATCATTTGTAGGGCCAGCTGTGTGGGTGTGCCATCGAAGGAGTTAGAAAACTCGCCTTTCTTTGGCTTTCATGTGTATTTTAAGAGCACAGAAAATCAGTCTAATCCACTAAGTGCTCCAAGGGGACCTGCAACAGGCTCCAACTTCTGATGGCTGCGACTGAGCAACCTTTCAATAGTTATTGCAAGGTAGTTCCCAAATGGGCGCCGGGAACCTAGGACAATGATGACAAAATCGTTACTGAGCAAACAACTCTCACACCTATGTTGTCAGTTCCTCCTAAACGTGTTAACTCATCTCATCTTCAAATTTATGATGACCGTTCTTGATACTTATGCCAACTCAAGTGTACAGGTGAGGAAACTGAGGCACAGAGAGGTTACGTGATTGGTCTGTGATCACCCCACCAAGGAGCAGAGCTGGGATATGAACACTCACTCTGCTTCATCACCTCTCATGGTTTCCTGACAGCTATGTCTTAACTCAGTTATGATAGTCAAATATTCTCCTAACAAGAGCCATGAGCTATGTTTTGTCAAGAAATGAAAAGGACTGAATTCTTCCTAAAGACTAGTTTTTAACAAAATCAGTATAGTTCTGTTCGGCCTCAACACACAGTTGCTATGGGGAAGTTGTTTTCCCTCCAGCAGCGGTTAGTCTTGTTGAGCAAGTGGTTTATCTGTCTCACTAAGGATAGGGCTGTTTTTAAGAATCTATGGCTAAAACTGCCACTCACCAGTTTATCTTTAAATGTTATAATGTATGATCTCTCAATGCTTTTAAAAATCCATTACCAAATGGAGTCAGAAGATTGAGAAATGCTTAATTTCTTTTGTATTACTCTTAAAAAGAGCAGCGGTGAAGTTGTCTAGGAGAGAGGAACACTGGGTTACAGTATGGTCTCCCCATCCCTTTACACACCCATCTATTCACCTACCTACACACTCAGCCATCACCCACCAATCCACCTAGCCACTCACCCATGCCCCCGCATACCTGACACGCACGCACGCATCCACCCATCCACCCAGTAAGTACTACAGCCCAGGCATTGAGAATACAGAGTGGGTCAGACCAACAAGCTTCTCATACAGCTTATATTTTAGTCGCCAAAACATTAAATAAAACCAGGACTGGGGGGGGGCGCTGAGAAGGCCTCTGTGGGGAGGGAGCATTTGTAGAGAGAGCCAATGAGACTGGGAGACGGATTGCTGCTAGCACCTGGGAGGCAAGGGCTGTCTGAGAGCAAACAAGAATGTTGGGAGGCCAGAAAAAGCCAGCATGGCTAGATGAAACTGAGGGCTTGAGGTGAGAGGAGACAGCCGGGACTTCAGAGTCTGGGTTTCACACTGTGGGATAAGCCACCGGAGTGTTTTCGGAGAGCAAATGGTACCCTTTACAAGATATATGCTGTTCTGTAAGAATGGAGAGGGGATACCTTAGCATTGGGGGAGGGGAGTTGGTAAAGTGGAGGTTATGAAGCCAGGACCAACTCAGCTAACACATGGTTAGATGTGGGAAGAAGGAGAAACCAAGCCAGACTCCTCGAGTGCTGCTGAAGTGGGCCTGGAGCTGTTCCTATCTGCAGCGCCACGTCTGAGGACAGCAAAAGTGAACTAGGCCGTCCATGAGGTCAGATCTGGATACATGCACAACAATAAGCACATGTAGCAAACACAGATGTCCGTTATTAGCACACGCGGTACGTGCACACTGCTCCCGAGGCTGCATCTGTCTAGATCAGGAATCGCTACTCCAGTCACATCTTAAAATAATCTGCCCATAGGCAAGCAGTTCCCTCCATCAGTCATGCATCTGAGTCCACAGAGTAACCTTCCTGAGATACTTATGAGTCACACTGCATACTATCAGGATAAGCACAGATTACTGGGGTTGGAAATGATGCCTAGGGCACTGCTTAAAGTCCATGTGCATATTTAGAGGTGAACACGCAGCAAAAAGGCTTCTGACTCTACATAAGGGCTTCTCCCCTTTCCCGTCTGATCTACCATTTATCAGCATCAAGGAAGTTTGTACATTGTTTGACTTTTCCAGGGATATTTCCAGTCAGTCTCAGTCTCTCTCTCTCTCTCCTTCACCCCCTCCCTCCCTCTCTCTCTCTCTGTATACAGAAACCAATATTTAATTGTAAGAGTCTGCACTTCCCAATGGATACCCACGCCCGACCCAGGCTGCGCGCTTCCTGAACTCGGGCCCACGAGAAGGGACAATTGTCCTGAGGGTTAAAAAAGAAGACACACACACAAAGAGACCTGGCTCATCTACAAGAGTAAATGGCAACTTTATTAAACTCCAGTCAGATATTTATACCAGTGGGCAAAAAGACCAAAAATACAAGGCCTCCTCCCATCCAAAAACAGGAAAAGAAGATTAAAGCCTTCCCGGCACCTCGGCACCTCGGGCAGGATCAGCTAGGGGAGGCAGGCTATAGGCCCACTGCTAAGACCTTAAATACAAGTGAAATTACCACAACAAAGAGAACCAGGTTCTAACTAGGTTATCCCCTCAAGCCAGAGCTAGTACAGAGTCTCCAAAAAGTCAAAGGTCATGCGGCCCTGCAAATCGCCAGGAGAGAAGGAAAAAAACTTTGGTAGCCACATTTAATCACCTTTCTCTAGGAGTTAAGAAAATACCTAGAATACAGGCAATCCATAAGTGCTTACTGAATTTCACAGCCATCTCTTCATTACCCAGATCCTCATGCATTCAAATCTTACCTTTAGTGCAAATGATTTCCTAATCACAGTTCACAAGCATAGTCCCTACATGGTATTTGCTTATTTTAATCATGTACTACATTCGATCCTGGTCATTGGAATGCTAACTACTTTTTGTTTTCTATTTTATTATGATATGGGTTTAATTCAATTACAAATTCCTTAATTACAAAATTCAGCTATTGCCTAGATTTTTTTTCTTGAACTTAATCCTGACATGCTCCAGTGAATACCATGGGTCAAATTCTACCTTGGCTTCCATATTAGAGAGTAATAAAACACTAGCAACTAGCTTTCTAATTCCTTTATATTCTGCCAATTATATTTTTTTATTTTTATTTATTTATTTATTTATTTATTTATTATGTATACAATATTCTGTCTGTGTGTCTGCCTGCAGGCCAGAAGAGGGCATCAGATCTCCTTTCAGATGGTTGTGAGCCACCATGTGGTTGCTGGGAATTGAACTCAGGACCTTTGGAAGAGCAGGCAATGCTCTTAACCACTGAGCCATCTCTCCAGCCCCTGCCAATTATATTTTTATGTCTCTCAATGATGCTTCAGACATTGTAATTCTTCCTTAATTTGAAAGAAAACATTAAAAGTTTCTCAGAGTCTGTGAAAGTCATTATGGATAATGTTCTTGATTCAGTTTTGGTTACACAAACTGGAACCTTGCAGTGTGTGAACTTTATTAAATTTAATATAAAGTCCAGAAAATTAACAGTTTTTTAACCTTTACATTTTCTCTAACAAAACTCTGACATCAACTACATAATAAAATATATGAAAATAATTAGGAAAAAATATACTTTTAAAAAACACTCCTAACCATCTACATTACACATCAGTTCCTATACTTTTCTCTTTATTCACCTATATGAATTATTTCTTATACACTTTTGTCAATAGAAGAGGAGGGAAATAAATCTTTTATTACAGTGACACCTGCTGGTCTTTGTATAAATTTTAGATTCGAGTGGAAGAGGCTAAGCATGTCGTACACACCCACAGCTCTGGTATTTGGAGGGTAGAGGCAAAGGATCAGACATTCATGGTCATCCTTAGCTATGTAGCAAGTTCCAGGACAAATTGTGACACACTAGACTTTGCCCAAAATAAAACTAAACATCCATAAACAACACCAATAGACATGTCAAGAGGGTTGTAGGGAATGACATGACCACAAAGCCCCAACCCTATAAAAAAAACTCCAGGCAACAAAGAAAGGTTGAGAATGAGAGAAAAGTCTTCCCAGGGAAGAGCACACCAACTGGCTATCCAACACCAAATGGTCAGCCCTGAAAACACATATACGAGTAATGTAATGCAGACTGAGCAGGTTGTATTTATATTTAAATACACACACAGAGAGAGACATGCACACATATACACACCCCAAAAATTAAAGATAAAGGCATCATCAATTTGAGAGTAAGAATGGATACATGGGAGGAAGGGAAGGGAGAAATGATATAATTATAATCTCAAAAATAATTATGTAACAGAAAACTTTTTAAACAAAATCTTTTTGCATCAATAATTTTTAAATTTTATAACAATGATCTCACTGTAACTACATGATCCTTTCCTTTAGTACACACCTCTGAAAAAGCTGCACAGGTACTTCTGATGACATCAACTTTTTAAAGTATGAATTTCATGATTTCTTTTCAAAGTCCCTACAAATTCCACTTTCAGGAAAAATGATTAAATCTTACCATTTGTGGACTATTTTCTCAAGAATTTAATGTTGGGAGCTGGGAATATAGCTCAGCGGTAGAGAACTTGCCTAGCCTGTGTGAGGTCCTAGGTTAGATTATCTAGCATCTCAACGAAAACAAAAGCGAAGTTAATGTTAGCAGTGTGAGCAAGTTCACCATGAGTGGGGTCCATATGGGGAGCAAACTGAAGCCCAGTCTAGCTGGCCAAACACACTGACTTCCTTTATGGTGAAATTTCAGTTCTACATGGTGATAACATTTGCTCTGGTGGTTGACAACCATGCGTGCCTGATCTCACTGAATGCTTTTTTGTTAAATTTAAGCAGGAGAGGATGGCAGCAAGGAGAGATGCAAAGCACATAGCCACGCTCTCTTCATTTTTTTTTTTTGTTTTACATTTTTGTTTATTTACTTGGTGCAGGTGTGCGTGTGCTGCAGCGTGTATGTGGCGGTCAGAGGACAACTTGTGACAGCTGAGTTCTCTCCTTCATCACGTGGGTCCCAGGCATTGATCTTAGGTGGTCAGGTGTGGTGACAAGCTCCTTGACCTGCTACTGAGCCATCTCTTGGGCCCCTTTCCCTTCTATTTAAAAATGGAATGGACGACACTGTTCTTGTTGGCTGAAGAGGGACCTGGTGTCCATAAGCACCGTGCATCCCAGTACAGAATCCCTCACACTCTCCTCCTCCTGTCAGTGAACGTGGTGCCATCTGATCAAGGGACTGCCTGTGCTTGGTGACTAAATCATGTACAGGTCTTTAACAACTGTCTCGTAACCAAGGCTATACACACCGTCAGACAGGTTCTGATGTATGCACGGACACTGTAGGATGACCGAACTGGGCTTACTAACATATTTTTCATTTTCTGTGACATCCCATGCTGAACTCCAGCCTCACGACCCAGTGAATGGTCGAATGATAGTAACCATCTTTAATACTCTAGAATGTTTTAGAAAAACAAACTTCACAATACTGTATTAAGCTATGTAAATTATGAAGAAAAATTGGGATCTACCCATAAAACAGATCTTTATAAAACTTACAGAACTTTAAAGGCTACCTGAAATATTATTTGTTCTTAGCTCAGAGCAGTTCAGTTTTTTTTTTCTTTAAGAGATCAAGTGAGTACTTCCTGGTTATGAGGATAGAATGGGATCAAATTACATATAAGGCACCGAGAAGTCATCTAAGCTGTAATACAAATCAATTACTGTTTCCTTACCGTGAGCTGGTTTTGACTATTTCATAGACTGCCTGAACCTTGGGTTTTGGTAAGGACAGAATGTTAGTACACAGCGTTCCTATGGACTTACTGCCCCGTGAAAAGTATCACACCTGAAAACCTAAGCTTTCCCTCCTGTTAAAGGAGCACAAGTGTAAGCACCTGAGTTTGGCTTTCCTATCATCAGAGCAGTCCTGGAGAAGCGCTGTCGGCAGCATGAGCCCTAGGATGAGGAACGACAGCCAGAGCGTGGTACCTCTTCCACCCTCTTCCCCTCCAGACCTTGAGCTACATTGTCAATGGTCAATCAACTGCCAACATGCATGAGACAGCTGTACAATCTCTGTAAGGTATGCTTAGTTTTAAATGTTATCTTGCCACAACCAGAATTGACGGAGAGGTTCACGGTGGAACAGTCTAGACCAGGTCTGCCCGAGTGTGTCTGTGAGGTTGTGTAGCTGGGCTCTGACTTACATGAATGAGGAAATCAAGCAGGCAGTGTGGCTACATTCCTCTCTCTCTGCTCTTGTGGACGTGATGTGACTCCTCCAAATGATGGGCTGTCGCCTGGAACTGTGAGCTGAAGTAAACCCTTTCTCCCTGAGCCGTTTTGTTTTGTTTTGTTTTTTTTTTTTTGAAGTGTTTCATCACAGAAACAGACCGCAGCTAGAACAAAAAGGCTAAAGATTAAACTACTAGAAAATCCATGTTAGGAAGGACAGCTTCAGGGACTGAGGTTGGAGTTCAGTCAGTACATTGCTTCCCTAGCATGAATAAAGCCCTGGGCTCCACATAAACGGAGCATGGTGGTATATATCTGTAGCCCTGGCATCTGGGAGGTGAGGACAAGAGGGCCATAGGTTCAAGGCTACCCTTGGCTGCACAAGGAGTTCCAGGAGCCCTCATTTCAAAAGCAAAACAAAACCCTCAAATTAAGCAAATAAAACAAAGGTTCATATATTCTGGATGAACAAATATTTGAAGTATTTTCCAGTTAAATTTAGATATAGAACTCCATGTCTATGGTAGTAGCCTGGGCCTTTTCACCAATCACAATAAAACCCTAAAAATAGAAGGCATCTAAGATTATGTATTTAGGTAAGTTTTGCAGGTTTAAGAAATGGCTTTAAAAACCATATGACCCATTTTGTATATGCATACATATATTGTGTACATGTGTTTGTGTGCAGGTCAGAGGACAACTTGCAGGAGCTGGTTCTCTCCCTCTACCATGTGGTTCCTGGGGACTGAACTCAGGTCAGCAGCCCTGGCATCCTGCTGCAGAGCCATTTCACCAACCCATTATGGAGACTTAGAATAAGACTATTGTACTCATTTTGACTTTCATTAACTTATGAATAGCAAAAAAAATACAGTAGAAATAGATACAATCAAATCTGTTCATGAATAAGAAGCAAAATAATAGAAACTCTTTGGCACAGATATCAAAAGAAACAAATGTATTCTTTTTGTAGGAAATTTTAATGTGGCAAAATCGTCACATACTTCCTTAGCCGTTTCCATACATAGAGATCTCTGGCTAGGAATACCCTGAAAATACTCTACAAGAAATGATTTAATTCTTTATTCACAGCTGAGTTCATGGGAAGTCAATGAAAACGACTGACGCTGATCTGGGAGACAACACAAGTCTACAGGGTAACTGAGCTCTGGACTGAGAGCTGTCCTGGAGGTGTTCCTTTCCTTCTGGCTAGAAGGATCTGGGTTTCAAGCAGCCGTGTCTACATGAGTGACAAGAATAAAAGGCATGGATGGTGGCAGTCTACAGTCTACTTTGGTTGTCATAGGGTGGGTGGCTCAACCAAAGGAAACTACCCTACTCAGACCTAGCAGCCATGGTATCAAAGGTCGAGTCACTTGCGATGGATGAGGTCTCTCTCTCGCTTCTTGCTATACCCTCACGTGACCTTTTCCCTATGCTCACTGGGTTAGAAAGAGCAAAACAGGAGCACATGTTCTGGTGCCTCTGTCTCTTCCTACACAGACTTCAGTCTTTTTCTTTCTCTTTCCTTTTGCTACAAAAAGATCAAATCTTCACACCAGGGCTTAGAAGGGCAGCTGCGGGCCACAGTGGGTATTGCAGGCTCAACTCTTTCCTCTACGCCTGGGATCCCCAGGTACCAATCAACTGGCACTGAGAGACATCAGATCTCGCTCCTTCATAGGACAGGTGAGAACTTACAACTTGTTTTATACACAGGGGTAAAGGGGATGTGGTCTGGGACTTGCAGTGTTGCAAGAGAGAAGTCGGCGGTGCTGGGAAAGTAGAATGTTTAACTCTCACCAAAGAGGGGAATCTTGAAAGTCACCCAGGGAGGACCAAGGTGTGCTGATCACATGGACAGGTGTCATTTCAGAAGCAACAAGAAAAGACAGGGAGGAAGAAAATAACTGCCACCCTGCAACTGCACCCTGACAGCTTTCCACATAAACTGCGGTGTCTGAGCACACAGTGCGCAGAACTGAGCGGGGAGTCAAACAAGATGAAACTAAAATTCTAGATTTCCAAGTTGAGGAGGAAATCAGACATTCTAAAAGAGCTTTCATGTTGAATGGGGGAAGGACAGAAAATTTAGGTTTTAACTACTAATGCAGGTGAGCATGAAAGACAAAAACTGAGCACTCAACTTCGAAGCTAGTACAAGAGAATTCCATGGGAAACAGTCTGTCCAAAACAAGGCAAGAAAAATGGAGGGTGTGAAAAAGCAGGAAGAGGGGACAAAACACGAAAATAAAATGTAAGACTGAGTTTGGTTGTCAGAATCCATACAGCAGAAGGGAGAACTGACTCCCATAAGTTATCCTTTGACCTCTACATGTGTGGTGGTTTGTCCTCTCCCAAGAGATAAATGCTAAAGTTTAAAATGATATAAGTAAATCCTAATATATTAGTAGTTTTAAGAAGTATAAATGGATTACACTTTCTAGTTAAAAATAACCAGGAAAAAACTCCAGTTAGTTTTTGAACCACATCTAGTTGGGGCTGAATGTACTTAGCAACAAAGCCCCAAAACACATAAAACAAAAATTAATAGTTAGTTTTAGGGACAAAATAGTAAACCCAACAGGAACGGAAATTCTAACATATTGCAGAATCTGAAGGGTCATGTAGAAGGAAATGGACAGAAGTCCTGTACACAACAGGCCTGGCCTAAGGAACACCCGGCTACAGGTGCACATTTTCCATCACTATGAACAGTTGTGAAACAGACCGTATCTTCACTAACGCAGACCCTAACAAATCTCAACAATTCAATTGTATATATACCTATTCTCTGATTAGACTTCAACTATAGGAGGAATCAATAATAAAAACAGAATTTAAAATCCGTAAGTTCAGAATGAAAAAGAAAATGTCACATGTCAAGGAGAAATTAATTACAACCAAAACTTACACTCAAATCAACATTTCCTAATGGTTTAAAACTATAACATATTGTTTCATTTGATTGTTAGAATCCTATGAGCCACACATAACCACAGTATCTCTGTTCAAGATAGCACAAATGTAAATTATGCAATTGAATTCTTTAAATAAAAATATGTAACAAAGTTGATTCGGAAAGGAAGAAAAGGAGAAGTGTTCACCACTGAACACAACAACAGGAAGGCAAACCAACTGACCCTTAACAGTGCTGGAGAAACCTGAGTGCAGGAACAAGTGCTTAGACACTGTCCTGGTCCGCTCTCCCTAGAAAGATGTGTGCTGTGTACAAATTAGGAAATAAAGTACTTATTATTAGTTTGCGATGCACACAAAGCACCAGAAACCTTTGCTGTGCTATGTGTCCAGTGAGCACAGTACACACGCCCACCGGCACACAGTTCTGATGTGATAGCCGCTATTAATGGTGTGGCGGTCACTAACGACATTCCAGAGTGCCTATGATACAAAGGGGGTTTTTACTTGTGGCCCCCTCCCTTCCCTTTTCACGTGTTGGCTATTTTTGGAAATGTTTTTTTCCATCCACCAAAAGAGAATTAAGAAAATTCTAGCATGCTTCTGTGTCAGCAAGTGCTCTTTCAGCCCAGGGACCAGAGGATGATTGATGAGCCTGTCAGGCCCACAGTAGCAGACAGAGAAAGTTGGCAGAAGTTCAGTGTTACTGAAAGAAGTCTCAAATACTTATTTCATCTCTTCTATTAGCTTTAATCACATTTCAGCATGAGCCAAGAATGAAGCTTTCACAGTCGGCCATACATTTACACAGGCAAGCATTGTCAATTTTCTGCAGTGAAAACACTGAGATATCATGAGAGTGAGGTATTTTCTTTCTTACCTTTCTTGACTGAAGAGCAACAGAAAATACTAGAAAGACTCACCCGCACCTCAAATCCACTGGCTATGCATCTCCTCAAATGGCTGCATGCATGTCTGTTTAATTTACAGCAAATGGAACTCAACATGGTTCTTCGATTAGATTAAGTGCAAGTGTGTAAGGATCACAGTGGTGATGGACAGTGGTGTTCCATTGGGACACACCTGCTAGAGAACGGACATTAATAAAGGGGATTTACTTCTAACACAGATCATTTGCTGTGTGGATTGACATTTCTGGTCTGCCCAGAGCCAGTCTTATATGGTTCTGGAGGGACACCACGCAGACTCTGCTGACTACCCACTGAGCAGCTGAATCATGCACAGATGCTGTTCCTTAAAGAGCCCGCCCAAAGCAAAATGGACACAAAAGGGGAGTGGGGGGTACTATGGGCAGGATGATGATCCTTGGAGAGGCCAAATGTCAAAATACATTTTGGTGGTATATTTCTCCTAAGAATAGTTTAGAAGATGAAAATATTAAATTCTACAAGGCATGTGTCTTGTCACCCAGCAAAACACACAGTATTGTGTTGTTTTGCAAAATCTGGTGTCTCCAAGTAAGCTGTTCAAAGCCCACTATGGCATCTCTGTCACAAGAGGAGCTGCTCTAACCCTTCCCCAAGGATGCTGTGACAGGCAGCTGTCACACCTGCCATTTAATCCACAATGATAAACCCTTTACCCTTGGTGACAATAAAGGAGACTCTTGAAGAACTGTGCACACAGCAATCTAAGCTAATCACCGAAAAGACCAAATCCAATTAGTAACACATCTGTCCGGTTTTCACTCTTCTTCAGATGATCACATTCAGACACGCAAGCACTCTCCTTCCACTGGACATTTATCTGGCTCCAGAAGTTTCTCTCTTCAGACCTAGTAGTGCCACTGAGTATTTTTCTAAGCTTGTAGAAGAGGCTCTGTGGTTGGTAGAAAAATTTGGGGGAAGCCAGTGCCTTCTCATTCATTTGTCCCTGTAGATCAAAGTCTTAAAAGGTAGAAAACTTCGCTAGGTCCTTCTCCATTGCGGCATACTGCTCCCTGAGCCTTTCCATGGCTCTTCTGTGCTCATCGTCCACTTCAGCTCGGCGCTGTGGCTGTTCTTTCACGAACTCCTCCCACTGGAGCAGACGCTGCTTCTCACTAGCTGTCAAGTGGTCATGAATCACCTGAGAAAAGACAGCATGAAAGCCACATAGTATCTTTTGCACATATGCAGATGGCACAACAGAATGCTGTCACCTGACAGTTATTATAAAAACCAGCAGATAGTCACAGTGCTAAAAGTGCATGACTGTTTCAATATCCATTAAGAACATGATGCATGAGGTCTGTAACCCCAACACTTGGGAGGCTAAGGCTGGAGGGTCACTTTGAGTTCAAGACCAGCCTGGAGTACAAAGTGACCTTGCCTTATAAGTAAATAAGTGAATGAATGAATGTATGATATTAGAAATATTTGAAACTTTCCTTACTATAAGTGAACATGGACACTCACATTTCTACAATTTCTAAAATGCTCAGTGTCTTTATGGTGCCAGTGATCTGAACCCAGAGCCTAGAGACCCCTGGGCTGGTGTCACCAGGGCTTCTAGCATCATTAAAAGACAAAATTTCACGTCATCTTCACCCTTTTATTTCTCTCAAGGTTCTCATTAACTATAGATAGGGTTTTTTCTTTTTTTTTTGGTTTTGCTTTCTTTTTTGGCTTTTTGAGGCAGTTTCTTTGTGTAACAGCTCCGGTTGTTCCAGAGTTCACTTTGTAAACCAGGCTGGCCTCAAACTCAGAGACTCACCTGCCTGTCTCCAAGTGCTGGGATTAAAGTTGTGCGCCGCCATGTCCGGCAACTACATATAGTTTTAATCAGGTCTTAAAAAATACATATTGAAATGTCACTGCAAGAAGTTAAAATTTCTGTCTTACATTTTCTGATACATTAAAAAGAATCACATATTAGCAGTTACTGTAGGAGATTTCAAGACATCTCATGGTTCAGTCTAGTTTTAAAGTGATCACCAACTCATGTCAAATATCTTGGTTGTTTTCAGGATGCTGTTCAACATTTCTACACCTACAAAGGTTTGCTTTCTTTTGAGTATCATAAAATACAAATAGAATATTGTAAAAAGAAAAAAAAGGATTTGGACTCCGTCTAAGTTCTATGAAACCAACCACCAGAACCTAGACAGAACATGTGAAGTCCTTCTAAATTCCTGTATACCAATTCCAAAGGGCCCAAGAGACTCCCCAAATAATACAGGCTACTGCTGTTGTCCATAGTTGCTTCCCAGAGCTTGAAGGTAAATCTGAATTGCTGAAGATGGTGCATATGTCAGACAGGACTTGGGAGACTTGAACTGGGTCTCCCTGAGGTACTATGTAAGCTGTCCAAAGAGGAAAGCATCTGATGCCTATGGATCACATCAATGATTAACGTGGAAGACAGCCCTAAGGTGCAATAGTGGCATTCACATCTTGGCTGTAACCAACAGCAGTCTCATGTATCGTTATACCCTCAGGCAAGTGCAGCTCTTACTCCTGACCAAAGAAGCTCTCTTTGCAGCAGATGAGAACTATTACAGAATACCACTGGTCAAAATGCAGACCACAATTGACCACAGGGTGCCCAAGCCCAACTAACACATCTACAGTACTACCTCTACCCTAAGACTCAGAGAACATCTTAGAAGAGGAGGTGGGAAGATTGTTAAGAGCCAGAGGACCAGAAAGTCTGCTGTGAAACTGTATCTCCTAGAAACAACAAGGAAACTACACACATGAAATCTCAATAATATGGCTACTAAACCAAGACCCAAACAAAATAATACCAGATGGCATGTTAACATGGAAGGGGAAAAAAAGCCATGGTGCCTCGGCCCTAGACAAAGAACTATAGGCACTAATGAAAGCTGAGAGTAGGAGAATTAGACTTTCCAGGGATGAGCTCCCTAATTGGTTGTTCAATACCAAGCAGTCAGCCCTGAAACTAATAACACTAAATAGATCCAGCAGGTTGTATTTATTTATTTACTTACATGTATATATCAGAAAAAGAAGCCATGAAATTAAGAGGGAATGAGGGGGTACCTAGAAAGGACTGGAGGTAGGAAAACGAAAGTAGGAAATTATGTAATTATATTTTAATTTAAAATTTTAAAAATTGAAAAAAAAGGGGGTCAGAGAATAGACTTTGACCTTGAACAGCACCATTGCTGGGAGAATGGTGACTGTTTCTGACAGTTTATACGTTCTGGGGCCTCTGCAAAGGCCAGTACATTCTCAGTGCCTATGAAATGTACTCCAGAACTAGTTGCTTGGCAAAATTTTCCCACTTCTAAAAGTGCCTCTTGTAAACCATACTATCTCATTTTCAGACAAATAAACGAAGGCTTAAGGAAAGACCTTTGTCCCTCCACTGTCCCTTATCTAATAGCTGGACTCCTGAGTCATGGTCACAGAGAACCATGCCTTTCCTACCAAGGGCTGCATAGCAGGTCTCTGGAAAGGCAGTTTTACACAGGCTGCTAACCCTTTCTTTTCAAGGGGAAAAAGGTTCTGGCTATAGGTTTTCTGCCAAGTTGTCCAATGCTGTCAAGAACCTGAAGTCTTAAGTGGGAATTAAATGAGTCTGAAGATGTGGTTTAGCTCCGTATTCCCCTAAACATACACTGCTCAGAGCACGAGGATGTGAATGGGCAGAGAGTGGAAGGGAGGGCACACAAGGGCGCTACTCCAAGTGATTTGAGAAATAATTTAAACAACCATTTTTAATACATTATTGTTTTAAGCTGTTAATGTTACAGGTTGGAATTCTCCAAAAACTGAACAAAACAGGAGGAGTTTATGATATTAGCTTGAAGGAATTTTTGTAAAAAGAAAACAAAACCACAAAAACCGTGACAGTCTAAAGGGAACACCAAATACTAAGAAGAGAAAACATGAACACTTTATGAAAATGGCAGCTCGCTCAATTTTATTTATTTATTTGTTTGTTTGTTTGTTTGTTTAGTGCCCCTCTGTCAGCCCAAATTATTCTTTTTAATAAATACAGGGAATAGTAACATACACACTCAGATGTCAGTTTTCTCCTTTCTTTGTAACTGAAAAGCCATCACTGGCTTAGCTGACCTTTTGATGTGTTCCATAAGGGCCTGGGCTGCCCTCCTGCCAGACAACATCCGAGTCAGTGCAGCTCAACAGAGAGAAATACAGACCTCATTTCGAATTTAGGATCCCCCACCACCAACATCAAGACAAAAAGTTTCTTTGGCCCAAAGAACTGAAGAAAATTATACTTTGTGTTCATAAATAAAGTTTATGAATACTGGAGGCAATGTCTGTCAAGTTCCTAGCCCAGTGCCTGAGGAACTTAATAAAAGGTAAATATTATTATATAAGTCACAGTAAGCTTCTAAAAAGCATACCACACCAATGTTTACCCCCCAGCCAGCTAAAAGTTTGTTTCTTAATTTTAATAACATAGTTTTCAATTTTCAGCAATAGGGTTTTGTAATCATTCTGAAAACACAGGTGTCTCGGGCAAAACCACAGTCCTCCCACCTTTGTGTTCAATTCATTCCACCTGACAGATTCACTGTTAGAAAAGTGAATGGCTGTTAGAAAAGATTCTTAGGAAGGCCAGCATCAAAGAACAAAGATCAGCATTTCTACTCTTAAAAGCAAAGAGGGTGTGCGCATGTGCAGTCAGTGGAACTGCAGGTAGAGGAGGCTGTGGGCAGCACTGTGTCTCGATGGGAACGGAACTCTGCTCCTCCGTAAGAACAGTATGTGTTCTGTCTGTTCGATTTTTTATTTACTTGTATTTATATGTATGTGTGTCTGAGTGGATGGGGTTCCCTTGGAGACAGAAAGGGGCTGGATTCCTGGAGCTGAAGTGACAAGCAGGTCTGAGCTGCCTGAAGTGAGTGCTGGGACTTAAACTCCGGTCCTCTGAGGTGGGGGGCTCCGAACCACTGAGCACCCTCCCTAGTCCAAAAGTAGTAGCCTCTCCAATCCCGAACCACTTCTCCAGCCCCAAGGATCTCTAGTTTGTAGTGCAGAATACTGTGACTAAAGACGCACACAGACCCAAGTAGCATTCTGCTGTTCGGCAAATCATTCCTTGAACTCAAGGCCCAGTGACCATTAAATCGAAAACTGACAGTTCCCAACCCAAATGAAGATCTTCTGTGATTTTCCTACCAAGGAGTTCCTGAAGTCACTCCACTTTACCCTTGCCTAATCTCCTGCTTTAAATATGTTAGCTATATGCTCACGTGCTGACAATGCTGTAAGTGCACACTTGCAAGCTAGAGAACAAAAAAGCTATAAGGTCTAGCTAAAAATACTGCCACTTTCAGAAGACACTGGGCATAAGCATCCAACATTCACACATTATCTGGTGTCTGAGACAGCACCAGAAGAGGAAAGGGCTCAACAATGGGGTAGGAGGAAACAGTATTAGCACAGGGGCAGAGGGGAGAAAACACTCCAACACAGGACCCCAGGGAATCTGGAGTAGAACATGGCACAGTATTTACCTCTCCATCTTCTGCTATGGTAAATACTACAGTCACCTAAGCTTTTGTATTTTAAATAATATTCAATTCTATTGAAGACTGACCTAAAACATGAAATACTTCAAAAAAGATAAGAACATGGAATATAGGGTTTTTTTTTTAAAAGACAACCAAAGTCATAAAATACTGTGCTTAATAAGAACTTAAGATTTGTGGTAATTATAGCTACACATTAATATTAGGATTGCTTCTCAAAAAAGAGATATAGAATTGCCATATAATTCAGAATTCCACTCTGGGATATTTGCCTAAAAGAATTAAAGGAAAGGGCATGAATAGATATTGTAAACCCATGTCAATGGCAATATTATTAAGGGCGGCCATAGGTTTACCCAGGTGTTCACAGATTCTTCAAGTATAGTGTGAGTGTGTATACATATATACACACAAATGTACTGTGTACATACATACATAGTTATATGCATAATTATATAACCATCCATCCTTTAAAAGGACAAAACTTCGGCAGCATACTATTATGTGAACAAGCCTTGAAAACCAATTCTGAAGAAACAAGCCACTTTGAGCTAGGGATATAGTTCAGTAGTTCTTTTCATCTTTAAGAGTTGTTTGGCATGGAGACACAGGATGAGAGAGAGATGCTATGGCAACTAGAGGTCAGAGGCCAATGCCAAGGAAAGCGCCATGGAGACCCCATTATGCTTGTGGTCTACAGTGCCAGCAGCACCAAGGCAGAGGAACTCTACTAAGGGAAAATTCTTAACAGGCCAATTGAGGTTGAGAAGGTCTTTTGGAAGCCAACATGGCAGGTAAGACCTATCTATAATCCTAGGACTCAGAGGCCAGCCTGAGGGGTTCTGGTGAGATCTTGCATCAGGAAGGTTTGGAATAGCTGCCAGTAATACACACGATGTTGCATTTACACAAGCTTTACATGGGCACAGGGCATAGACGTCAGAAAGAAGTATCACTATAAAAACTATTAAAACTATTTTACATGGAGCAATGTGTACTCATGTTACTTTGTATTTTCTAATTCTATCAAGAACACTGGTTATTTTCAAGTTCAATCAAGAACAAGTGCTATGTCACTGCTCTCCTGACAATATCATAAAGGAAGTTTGCTAAAGTTAGTACATGTCTGTGGTCGAGATAAAACAGAAGCTCACTGGGGTGGCTGGCCAGGGTTGCCAAAGAGGATGTGTGTAGTACACGGACCAAGTTTACACTCTGACAGCTGTTCTTGGCCACCTCACCTCTCCACGGCCTGTTGGTGAGAGCAAGTGGACTTCATGAACCAACTGTATTTCAGTTCACCATTCTGCTAGTACCCGGAATACAACTCTGTATTAGGGTAGTTCTTAAGACATGCTAGACAACTGCAGAATGTGCATATATTGTTCTTTTGAATGTACTTTTAGATATCAATTGTGGGAAATGTGATTTGGACAAATGACGCTTATCAATTTACTTCCCACAGAATTCCACAAATTGTCTTAACATAAAAGAATTACTGATTAATGGTAACAGCCTATTTTATTCCATTACTACTCCCATCTTTCTTTGTTTTGAGAGCCTTTCAAATACATAAAATGTGGCCAACAGGATAACCCAAGGCAACAACTAACATCAGGCAGGAAAAGTGCAAAGAGAGGTCATTTTTCATCTGTGCATACTTGCTGTCCAAGAGCTAAGCTTCACCTTTATGACAAAAGTGTGTGTGTGTGTGTGTGTGTGTGTGTGTGTGTGTGTGTGTGTGTGTGCGTGTGTGTGTATGTATGCATGCACACATATCTACTAATACCTCGGCCATTTAAAACTTTCAGGAGGAAGTGAGGTGGCAGTAAAAATCAAACAAGCAACTTTAAGGACTTGCAGCTATACACTTACAATGCTCTGATAATTAGGACAGTATAAGACTGAAAAAAAATTGGGACTTAGACTAAAATCCCAGTAAGAATGTAAGGAATTTTCACTTGCTGCTAGTCTGTGAAAATGCACCTCTTTCATAACTTCAAGACTGCTAATTTATTAAACTATCTGAGGGGAATAATCAGGGTAGCTCCCTATAAATACAAGGCCCACTGACTCTATATTAATTCTTGGTGAAAAAGCATTTCAGTAAATTAAAAAATATTCACTTTTAAAGCCAGGCACAGTGCAGAAGTCTAAACCACAGAACGCGGGAACTACAGGCAGGAAGATCAGGAGTTTAAGGCTATCCTTTGCTACATCAGAAGCTTAAGACCAGCTTGGGCAATATATATTAGATTCGGTTTCAAAATAAAATAAATAAAATGTGCCGCCTGTATTCTACCAGATATTTTGTTTCTCAAAAACAAAAATGCTCCTGTGCCCCAGTAACAAAGTATGCAACCCAGGACTCAGGACCCTCCACACTCTCCCCAGAACTGTCACCTGGACGTCCACCTTGGCTAGACACTAGTTTCTCCCTTCTTTACCCACCAGCAACTGGATTCTTACCTGCCAGTGGGTTGGGCATGGATGGCCACGACTTCCTAAGCATTCCTTTGGCTAAGGTCACACAAGGCTCCGGTAACTTGACAGTAGCACAGCCTTTGGCCTACTTTCTATTAGTATTTGTGGTTTAGTTCCCTGGGTCTAGAAACCGCCTTTATCGTGGCAAATAAAGTGTTTATCCCCTGGTGGCAGCTGGTAAAGAACAGGATTAAACTGTCTACTGTCCACCCCGGTATATCCACTCCAGCCCCCACCTCCACTTCACTCAGCACCACGCTGGCGTTCCAGCTGATGAGCCCAAGGTCAACAAGACCCTGACTCCAAAGTCGGGCACAGGGATTGAGGAAGATACCAGATGTCCATCTCTGGCCTCCAGAAGCACAGATGCCCACAGAAGTGCCTGCATACCCTTCGGCATACACAAATAAACATTTAAAAAGAAGATGATGATGGTACCACCATGTTTTTAACATATCTTAGTGTTTTAGCCATCTTTAAATCTTTTCCCCCTGTATATTTGTTAGCGTATGAGTTGTTTTATGTGGACATATATTTGTGCGTCATGTGAATGCAGTGCCCGAGAAGGCCAGAAGAGGGCATTGGGCCCCCTGGGACCAGAGTTACATATAATTGTGAGTCTGGTGGAAGAGCAGCCAGTGCTGAGCCATCTCTCCAGCCCCATCCTTAAGTCGTTTTTTTAAAATGTCAGCATATCAGAAATGTCAGAAAATGAACTTAGAGAACTCTTAGATTAAAAGTAAATGCTAATATTACAATAACAGATGTCAAGAATTATATGCCCCTTTGCTCAAGTTACCTATTTTTACCTTTTCCCGTTCCTGTTCTTTCTGTTGGAGTCTGCAGATGGAGTCGTTAGCTGCTTGCACTGAAATAAAACAGACAGTGGGGTTCAATGGCAGCCTCTGGTCAGAAAGACACCTATTTGGATTCTTTAGATTGCAATAAATATATTAAAAATAGATACTAGCTGCCAGTTAGAGGGGTGGTTTGGAGGAAAAGTATGTTTTGTCAATACACTCAGGGTGATATAGCTGAAAAAAACCGTCATTTTTGAGCTTTGAGTTGTCATCCAAAGGGCATAGAAATACTAAGCCCCCACCAATACCCACCAACAAGTTGGCAACAGGTACCTCAGTATTTCCAAAAAGGGAAAATGCCAGATGAACTTAAAGTCGCGTTCAGATCAATTAAGCCTTTATAGTCTGAGCCCCTCCGCTCCTCCTTTTTTCCGATTTATGGGGCTGTTCTCTCACAGGCAAGGCTTGACAGCGAGACGTCCTCCAGAGCTTTCTGCTCCCTCTTCCCACCTTTCCTGTCTTGTAGCTCACCCCAGATGCTGCTACAACATCCACCTCTCCTCAGCTTAAAAATTCATAAAATCATTTCCATTCATTAAGAACCAAAATTCTAATAAACAGTGAGCACCATAAATTCAAAATGCTCTCAAATCTAAAACTTTCATAGTGCTGGCATGATGGCACCAGTGGAAACCACACCTCATATGGCGGGTCTCAGGAAAGACTCTGGCCATACAATATTACAAAACTGCTCTCAGGCTGATAGGGATCCCCGAGTTCCTCAAATCCCATCCCCAGCTGAACTTTGCTTCTACTCTAACGAAGGCAGTTAGTCTATAGGCTAACTGCCAGCCTTGGCCAGTTGTGACTGGTATTCTGTCTTCTTCCTTGTCCACTGATTCCACACATGCTGCAGAGCCTGCTAACATGCCAGGCTCTGTTCATGCTGTGCACCCCGCCCCAAGCTCCTCAAGCAACCAAACATTTGTTTTGGCCACAACGACCTCCTCACTCTTCTCCAACGCACCAAGCATACTCCTACCACAGGGCTACTGTCCTAGAATATTTTTCCTCTCAATTTTCCTGCAAGTCTCTGTCTGGTGTCATTACTCATTTTACAATTGAGGATGAAAGTGTTCATTCATCAGAAAGCACAGTAAACATGCTTGATAAGATACTACGTTTTATTAATGAGAATTACATAACAGGGCTGGGGAGATGGCTGCACAAATGTGAAGACCTAAGTCTGGTCTAAGTACTGGGCTCCTGTGTCTCCAAGCCCAGTACTGAGGGCAGAGACAGTCGAGTCAAAATGCCAAGACCCAGGTTTAATGAGAGACCTGTAGGACAGTCTGGTCCACAGAGTGAGTTCCAGACCAGTCTTAGCCACAGGAAAGGCCCTGGCTCCAAAGGAAAAACAAGAACAAAAGAGCAGCTCTTCGCACAAGCAGCATCAAGGGATGGTAGGCTGTGCTGCCCTCACACACAGTGTTCCCTCTCTCTCCCTTTCCAATAATGAAAGTGTTTTTAGTTGTGAAACACCTTCAGCAGAAGCTCAGCCCTACAGGGTGCCTTCTCTTACAGCTGCTGAAACTGGAGGCCATCTAATTGTCTGCCTTCCTTCCCCAGCCCAGGCCTGATCAGATCAGGACACAAGTCCACGCCAGGGCAGGGGCTGTGATTTCTTTCAGAAATCTGTGAACCTCCACCTCCTCTCATGTTCAAAAGCTGCATCACCGGTGACTAGTAACAAACTTTGCTAGATCACAGGTGACATCTTAGGACTGAGGATTAGCTTTCCAGTTTTTTTTTTTTCTTAACAAAAACTATGAAAACAAAATGAGAGGTGCTGATTAGATCCGCCTTCCTTCTGTGGCAGTAAGTATGACATCATTGTTCCTAAGTATGGTACTATCATTTCCTGTTTGTCTTTTTTCCTTCCTGGCTCTATGAACAGAACTTAAAAATCTGGTTTTCTGTATTCTTTGTATTTATGGAACACTCTGAGTGCAATTTAAAAGAAAAGTTGTGGACCATGTCACTTTTGCTGTCCCCTGTCACGGCCTTTCCCCCAGATTATATTTGTATCATTCTCCCCTCCCCTTTCCTCCCTCTAAACCTCCCCCACACATCCTTTGTTCTCTTCCAAGTCCATAGCCTCTTTGTCCATTGCTATTACAAGTATCTATCTATCTATCTATCTATCTATCTATCTATCTATCTATCTATCTATCTATCCACACACACACATATTCCTAAATATAATCTACACAATCTGTATAATGTTAGATATATGTATGTTTTCAGGGCTGACAATTTAGTATTGGATAATCAACTGGTGTGCTCTTCTCTGGAAAGGCTGTTTCTCCCACTCTCAGTGTTCCTTAGTTGCCTTTGTTCTTTGTGTACAGTAGAAGTCTTGTGGGCTTTTCCCCATCCACTTTGGCATGTCTACTGGTGTTGTCCATGTTCAGCTCACATTTAGGCAGTCATGCTGATGAGACATTACTGGTGTAGCTTCTACCATTACTAGAAGACAGTCTCATAGCAAACTCCCTGATCCCCTGGTTCTTACAGTCTTTCTGCCCCTTCTTCTTCAATGTTTCCTGAACTTTAGGTTCAGAAGTGTTATGTAGATGTATTCAATGGGACTAGGCTCTACAGATCTGTAATTTGATTGGCTGTGATTTTCTGTGGTAGTCTCCATCTCTATTGTAAGAAATTTCCTTGATGAGGTAGTGAAGACTATAATTACCTGTGGATTGCCACAGACTTTAAAAACTTCCTTCAGATGCATGAGAAGGCTATAATTCTGTTCCTTTATAGAACTGTCTCATGTTTGGAAAGAATATCCAGGTTGAGAACTTGATTCCCTTTGAAGTTATTCACATTCCAGCCACTTAGAGACAAAATAGAAAAGGCCTTTCTTTTTTTTTTATTTCATTTTGTACATGTGTGCAGGCATGTGAGCTCCAACAGGTCAAAGGGCAACTTTGTAGTTGTTTCTCTCAGACTTCTATGTGGGTTCCAAGCATTGAACTCAGTTTGTCAGCAAGTGTCCTTCCCCACGGAGCCATCTCAAGCTCAGAAAAGGCTTTTCTAAACTTAGGAAATCTGCCTTTGTAAAATCTAAATAAAATAACCAGTTGACTACTCTAAACATTCCCTTCCTTAATGGTCAGTGAGAACATGAGAAGGCCTATTTCGTAGAGGTTTCCCCTCATTTCGTATCAATTTCTAGCTACACCCAACAGCAGAAAGCACTCTCTTTGGCTATCTGTGCCAGGAAGCTGTACTAACTTGTGAAAAATAACAGTAACTTACCAAGTGGCCCCACCTGAGATAAGGTCTCAAGTAGCCAAGGTCGCCCCCATTCTCACTATATAGCCAGGGATGACCTTGAATTCCTGATGCTCTTGCCTTAGCCAGCCTCCTGTGTGCTGTGCTACAGGGCTGGCACATTTGCTACACGGGGTAAATGCTTTCAATTTACAAAAGGTTACTGAAGGAGATTAATACCCTTATGGAATTACTATGTCGCACGTAGCTAGCAATGTCTTAATCTGTTTCATATAAAAGGGAAACAAATTTTATCATTATGTCTATGTGTGAGCTTCAACAACATCTCAGACTAGTACTAGAACAGATGATAACTGTGCTCTCAGCCATTGATTTCAAATGGGTAATTAGAGATCAGCAAGAAGGTGCTAAACACTGATTGGGTGATGTACAATGGAGGAAGTCCCTGAGCACATGAATTTCTGTTTTAGTAGGGAGGATGGGGCATTACGCACATAAGTATTTAGCATGGCAGGTAGTGGCAGATGTATAGATTAAAAAGCAAAGTAGAGAGTGTAGCAATGCCAAAAGGAAGGGTATGGGAAATGTTAGGGAGGCCAAGAAAGTTCTTACCATTGATGTCTGAGCAGAGACTTGCAGAAAACCGGAAGGAATGTTCTAGGGGGAGCAGCAAGTGCAAGGCCCTGTGGTGGGAGTGTGCTTGGCATATTAGAGAAAGAGTGAGGAGGTCAGTATGGCCAGAATACAGTAAGGGAAAAAGAAAGTGGCAGGGTATGAAGTCAGAGTAGGGGAACAATGCAGAAGCCTCCAGGCTATTAGAGAATTTCACTTTTACTCTACAGAAGGTGGAGACCAGCCTACAGGGAGGAAAGAGAAGCAAAGATGAGTCATGAAGCTACTTGAAGGACCCATGAGAGGGATGGCAGCGGCTTACACCCCAGTGGGAGCAGCCAGAGTGGTGGGCAGGATGTTCTTTTATACTTCCAAGCTGAGCCAGCCTGAAGGTTGCTGTGGACAGGCTGCACTGAGATGCTCACAGACATCAGAGGGTGGGACAGCTGAGCACAGACTCTGGATTCTTAAGGGCGGGAGGAGGGCTGTAGACCAGGCTGAAAACAAGTAGGACATTGATTAGCATACAGAGAATATTTAAAGCTATGAGATTGGCAATAATGATAAACATGAGGTAAGGGCAGAGCCGGAAGGAAGAAGGGACAGAGGAAGGAGGGGGAACAGTGAAGAGACTACGAGAGATAGGTAGTGGAAGGGAAAGAGGAGGCAGGCAAGAGAGGAAAGAGGAGTAAGAGAGGGAGGTGGGGAACAAGGCTTTCAGCTAGGTGAGTGGTGATGCCAACTCTGAAAGCAGAATGCAGCTGGAAAGAGAAGTCGGGCTCTAGCTACGTTACACAGAGGTGCCTGTTTGAGCCCTTAGTAGACTAGGATACAGGAGTTTGGCATGTAGGTGCATCGTCCGCGTTGAGTGTATCATCACAGAGTGGAATACAAAAGACACCTGAAACTGTGATTATGACCGAGAAGACACAGGGGCACCCCAGTGATGTCAGCCGCAGAGCTCGAGAGATGGCACCACAGTTAAGTGCACTTGCTGTTCTTATAGAACACCTGGGGTCAGTTCCCAGCACCAATAGAATGACTCACAATCACCTGTGACTCCAGTTCCGATGTCCTCTTCTGGCTCTGAAGGTTCTCACACACACATAGTGCACACACATACAAGCTGGTAGTACACATGCACATACACACACTACTCAAATATTTTTAAAAAATTAAAGGCAGCTGTAAATAAGAACTGCTGAAGTAGACTGAGGGAGAGAACTGTGTCGGAAGAAGAAGCCCAAGTGATGACCCAAAAGAAGATGCACAGAGAGTGGCATCCTGAAAGCCTGGGGATGGAGCTCAGCTGGCAGAGTGCTAGTCTAGCACACACAGCCCTGGATCCATCCGTCCACCCACAGCACTGATGATGTACAGGCTGGTAGTTCTAGCATGCAGGAGGTGAAGGCAGGAGGATCACAAGTTCAAGGGCATCCTTAGCTATATAGTGAGTTCAAGGCCAGTCTGGGCTGTATGAAATCCTGAAGAAATGCTTTACAAAGTGGCATCCTGAAGCTAAATTTGAGTATGGGTGTCCAAAGAGCTTGTTTTGCATGGCAGCTCTTCCTGTGATCATGGGAGAAGCCATGGACATTAAACCACTACACATTTTAGTTTCTTCAACAATGAAATAGAGATGATAGATAATAAACACTTTTTTAAAAATCGTATTAGGATAATTGATATTGTGGTACATAACCTGTAATCCCAGAAGTCAGGAAGTAGAGAAGGATCACCATGAGTTCAAACTAGCCTAGGCTACATAGCAAGTTCTAGTAAATACTGAGACTCCAGAATACAACCTAACCAACTCACCTATAAAAATTTAGTTTGAGAAAACAAATTGACAAAAATTTTAGAACTTTAAGATTGCTTTAATTTGTAGAAATAAAACTGGAGGTGAGAAAAGAGCAGAATATGAGACAAGCAAGGCAAGATGCCTATTCTTAAAACCAGCAGGGAAAACAATAGCACCCCTACAGTTTGCCTTGCTATCTAAAGAACACTTTTAGTAAGAGACAAATGTGATGATAAAACACAATGAAACGGAAAATGAGACTACAAAGCTAGAGAAAAACAGTGAGCTCAGCAGCAGCATCAGATGCAATAAATAAAGCACAAAAAGAAAGGGTCCTGGCATGGTGCACCCAGCTCTCAGGAGGCTGGAACAGAAGGATTGCCACAGTTTTGAGGACAATTTGGGCTATATGGAAGAGCCCTGTCTCTAAACTAAAACCAAATAAAATCAAAACAAACAGGAACTGGGTAGTGTAAGCAAGAATAGCTGTCATCTTTCCTGGAGAGGCAAACAGCTAAGACAACACAACATGGAGAAGAACGCGGGTGCACCTTCTAAAGGCTTCACATCGTCACTCTCCCCAGCACAAGCTTCTAGTAACGCCTGCCTGTCCTGCTAAAGCATTTGTCTTCAGTTATTACCTTTGGGTTTAATCTCATTTTTTGTTCTGTTAAAATGTAAATGAACTTTTAAAACTAACTTAAAAATTATGCATCTCATTCCTATCAAATGTCCCCTCGTATACACCCAACTTCTTCCCTCTCTAATCACCCGGCTGTCACTCATCCAGACACTCCTCCATTCTGCTATACATGGCGACAGCTGGAATCAAGTTCACACAGTTAAGAAGCAATCTTATTTATGTAACTACTTACTATAACATATTACATTCTTCCTTTCATTTAAAGCTTTCTTGCTGATTGTACAAGCAGCAGTAAGTACATGCACAGAACGTGAGAACCTGGGCTCAGGCCTCCCTCAAAACCAAGGAGAACGAATTTTTTATCTTCTTCCCTGACCCTTTCTTTCTCTTTCTCTCTCTCTCTCTTTTTAAACAGAGTCTGACTTTTAGGTTAGGCTATGTGCCACAAGCTTGCTTCAAATTTCTAGCAACTCTCCTGCCTCAACCTCCCAAATGCTGAGCTTACAGGTGTGAGCCACCATGCCTGGTTTTCTTTTTGTCTTATTAATAATACCTTTTGCTTTTAAATAATATAAA
The DNA here is from genome assembly GCF_982192425.1 of Myodes glareolus. NCBI lineage: Eukaryota > Metazoa > Chordata > Mammalia > Rodentia > Cricetidae > Myodes > Myodes glareolus. The sequence goes on from NC_142039.1 coordinate 55,033,136, forward strand.
ATCATCATACTTCAGAAGAGGAGATGGGTGAGGGAACATCCCTTAGTGCGGCCACATTTGGCTATATGAGTAGGGAACCTGTAGGCTTCCTGTCCTTATTTGAAAACCTGCTGAAATTCAGAAGCCTATTAAATAATTGATAAGCAGGACACAGACACGTGTGTCTTCAGAATGGGGTGGCTATAATCTTCTTCCCTTAGGGGATGCCTTCTTGTGCCTTTTTGTGCTTTCTGATGAACACAGACAGAGTTTGGCCTGACAGTCTCTGCTTACCCAGCCCTAGGACACTCTGCCCAAATGAGCAAGGTCTGCATCTGTAGGGTCTCAACCATGAATTCCAGGAGATGAAGACGGTTCTAAGGACAGGCACAGAAGTACACACCTCCCACTCTTGATGCTCTACTTAGATGAGAAAATAATCCATGTGGAAGCTTGTTTTAATGATTTTACACAAGTGAAAAGAAGCATGGTAGCAAGGGGGTTAAAACACCAAGCTTTATAAAATAACTCTGCTAGGGATGACAGCTGGACCCAGGATAACTTTTAAAACTATCCAGTTTGCAGGTACAACATTATTTCCATTAGAGTCATGAGACCTAGCAAACTCGGCCTAAGAAAACCCCGATGCTAGAGTCCTTCTGCTGCAGCTTTTCCCGTGGCTAGCGGAGAAGAGCTTCAAGGCCACAACCAAGTTTCTCATATTAACAATATGCCCCAGAGTATTTCAGAGGTCAGATTCCTAATCACTAGGATATAATGCTTCCAGTCAAGGAAACCTACTTTTGGTTCAGATTCTAAATTACTGGTAATACTTTCTGACATCATTAGGAAGGCCCAAGAGCAGAATAACTTCAGTCTAAAGAGAAAACCAGTCACACAACTGCCCATCGTTTCTCAGGATGTCTTATTCAACAGCTTTAGCAATATTCCCCGTAGGAGTTCTTCTCAATTCCCATCTAAGCATTTCAACTGATAGTAACCAGGGGTGGGGGAGGGCTCATCTGGTAAAGTGCATACAAGAATGAAGAACTGGTTGATCTTCAGTGCTCACACAGAGAAGCCAGGCACAGTGGGGCACACCTGTATTCCCAGCACTGGGGAGGCAGACATAGAAGGATCTCTGGGGCTCAATGGCTAATCAGCTAGTGTAGCTTACTCAGAGAGCCCCAGGTCCTAGTGAGAGACTCTCTCTTAAGAAGAAAGGTGGACATCACCTAAGGAATGACACCTGAGTTGACCTCTGGTCTCCATGTACACACATGTGAGAGGAATTCCCCCCCACCCCAGCAAACTACCTAGAATGCTTGTTTGTCAGTTAGGGATGCAGCAGTGTGAACAAGCAGTTAGGGAACAAGCAATGTGAAAAGCCTAATGTCAATTTTTTTTAAAAGTTTTTTTTCTGCTATTTTACATGAAGAAATCAAATGTGATCTTGGGATATTTTCAACTTCATAGTATACATGACCCTCATGAGTCTGCACTGCTAACTGAGGGCTCTTTCCTGTCTCCCTTACAGGCTGGCTTTGTCCCTTCCCTCACAGGCTGGCTTCACCTTGTGCTTCAGTCATCAATCATTATCTCTCCGTGGGCAAGCTACAAGTTCTTAGTGCAGTCATCTAAGGAAATGCCTTCATGTTATTCTGTAAGCCTAATTTTAACATCAGACACCAGCAACAAGTTTCTTTTATGTTAAAGTCTAATGTTAAAAAACTTTAACAAATATTCTTTTGTCTGTTACCACTTCTCTGTTTAATGTTGAAACTGATAAAATATAAACATTTATAAAGGAATTTTGTTTTGTTTTGTTTTTCTGCAAACAACCAAAACCTCTCAAAGTCCATTTGAAAAGGAAATTCATTTCCTGGTCATCATATATTTTCTTGGAGAGAAAATTTTAAATTTTTTAAAAATAAAAAGCATGAATTTTCTCCCATCCTAAAGAGCTCGTCTTGTGAAATGACTGTATATACATCTTCCTTTGGATACTAATGCCAATGACACCGTGACCACACTGGACAACCACTGCCTGTGGCTGGGCTGCCCTCTGGTGAGGGGCCCAGGCAGGAACACTCTCTCCCCTCTCCAACAACACTCAGGAGAATGTGCCTGGGCATGGGGGCATCTGAGATCAGGGCTGCAGGAGCAGCTGGACTTACATTTCTGCAGGGTCTCCTCCAGACCATCCTGCATTGTCTCTTTGCATTTGGGAAGCATGCGCTCATTTGTTTCCTCAATCATATTCTTCAAGTTCTCAAGAACTCGCAATTCGCGAAGACCACGTTTTTCCTATAAGAAAAAGTAAATGAGTAGTACCATAGGTCTCAGCAGTTACCGCCTGCAGTTCCACCCCAGATGAGCTTGCATTCCTAGTACATTATTACTGTGGAACACACATGCTGCCTTTTAATTCTCTGGCAGAAGAGGTGAAAACCTGGAGGCATTTTTATTATGAAAGACTCCGAAAGCTGCAGTAGGGGTAATGTTTTCATAGTAGTATTCAGAAACGGGGGGTGGAGGGGTGGAGGGGTGGAGGGGGTGTTAGAGAAGCAACCAAAGAGCTACATGGCCACACATGTCAGTAGAAAGAGCCCTGCTCTGACTTAAATATTCATTTCACCATTCTTATTGTCATATCGCTTCTGTTATGATTGCCTTTTTTCTCTTCAAAATAGCAGCGGCAGTCAAAGTAATGATATACAGACACTTTACCACGCAGAAAAATGAGCAGTGAAGGCCAGCTGTTCGTAGAAGGCCTGTGTCAGCCTTCAAAGCTGGCAACCTGCCTAGGAAACAGGTCTCTGCACTGGGATGACTCTACCTCTCAGTTGGAAATGAACTTCAGTGAGCCTAAAGAGCTGGTACTGAGAATGTGGCTAGTGCCAGTATCTGCTTCCTCAGGTATGTGTCATCTTGGCTCATGCTCGGCAGGTGTCTGTGCAACCAGCCAGACAACACTGGGCTTCTCCACCCAGCGGCTTTGGATCATTTATGGTTTGCAAGCGCTGCCATGGCTGCTGGAGAGGAGTCGTGCTCTCCTGGAGTGAGGACTTTTGGAAGCTTCTGTCTGGTTTCTCTCAAATCATTTCCCAGGCATCTCCCTTCTGCTGTGACAGCACAGCCTCACATACAGACCCATGCCAGGGCCTGTGAGCCTCAATCAATCACCGAACCTGGGTGGTCTCAGCAACCCACTGGGGAAAGTTTAACCACCTTTTCCATCTGACTTGAGTGTGGGCTAGACTGAGTGACGTGCTTCCAAAGATTAGCACCGGGAAACGAAGCACTTCACTCCACAGTGGAGGAAGCTGCAAAAGCTCCCTTGACCAAGCAAGGCAGGTTCATGCACAATGAAAGCCATCTAATGGCAGCAGCAGGATGTAATGACATGCAGGCTTTTCTTTGCTGAAGCCCATAAGCCCAGTCTAATCATGAAAGAGAGAGAGAGAGAGAGAGAGAGAGAGAGAGAGAGAGAGAGAGAGAGAGAGAGAATCCCAGGTGGGGAGGCATGCTACAGAACCCTGGCCAGTACTTTAGACCCGTGGTGGTCAGGGAAGAAAATGGAAGATCGAGCAACTGTCACAAAGTAAAGAAGACAATGAACTCTGGATTTTATTAATAGCAATTTGTCAGTGTTGTTTCTTAGTTTTTACAAATGTGGTAAAATAAGACACTGGGAATGAGAAAATGGCCTAGGGATACATGAGAACACTGTAGTATCTCTGAAAATGTTCTGTAGATCTAAAATTAATATAAAACAAAATGTTAACTAAAAAGGAAGGTTGCTAAGCTTGATTGTAAGAAAATAACAAATTAGTTACATTGCTGAGGCTTTTGTTGGGTTCTGAGAGAGCTTGTGCAAGAGCTGTGGCTAGTTTCTTCTATTTTACACATTGCTCTATAACAAAAAACTTACAGCTCATACAGAAGTTGAGAAAGAAGTACACAATGCCCCTCACCATCGCCAAGCCCTAGCAATGCTCAACTCAGACTGACTCATTTCCTCTCTAAAGCTCCACACACCACACCTCCCCCAGGGCACTGGGAAGCATACTCTAGACAGTATACCATTTTACTGTAAACATTTCAACATGTGCCCTTCCTTAGAATAAAAGATACAGAGTTAGAGAGATGGCTAAGAGCACTGACTGCTCTTCCAGAGGGACCGAGGTTCAGTTTTTACCAATCACAATGTTCACAACCATCTGTAATTCCGGTTCCAGGGGATGCAACATCCACTTCTGATCTCTGTGGGTACCCATCATGCACATGGTGCACATACATAAATGTAGGTGCACACAAATGAAAATAATCTTAAAAGTTAAAAATAACAATACAATAAAAGTCTCTCTCACACACAGGTAGCAACTCTTTAATATCACAAAATAGTGGTGTGTTCACAGTCCCTGGTCTATAAATGCTCCTTTCACCCAAGCTTACTTGAACCAAAATATAAGTAAGAGTCATGCTGCAGATGGTTAATATGTTTTCAATCTACAGCTTTCTCCTCTATCACATTTTCCTTGGCATTTACTAGAAACAGAGTCATCTGTTCTGCAGTTTCCCACAGACTGTTCTAATGAATGACTCTCCATGGTGTAATTTAGCATTCTCTGCTGTCTGCTCCCTTTCCTGTACGTCAGCAGTTAGAAGTACGTGTGTAATCAGATTCAGGGGTTGTCTGGTCATTTGCATGAAGTTTTCAAAGGCAGATGTCCACTCTTGCAACTTCCTATCCTTACTTGCCAATTTAAAAAGTAACAAGTTGGACTGGGCATGGCAGCACATGCCTGTGACCACGGCACTTGGGAGGCAGAGGCAGGAGGATTCTGTTCAAAGACATCCTCAGCTGCAGTTCTAGGCCAGCCTGGGCTCAGAGAGACACTATCTCAGGGGACCTGGGAGCAGCAGCAGCAGTAAGTCATTTTCCTGTCATTTAAGGACAATCAGAAGGAGACTGTGTTTACACGCATCCCAAAGGTTTAACCCACAGCGTCTCAGTCATCACACACTCTGTTGGTACCCGGGCTTTTCAAACTTGAGGAGTACAGCGCTCTAGCTTTGTTCCAGCCAGCTGTGGTGGCTTCAGTGGGCTTTGGCTTTCTTGATCGGGCTCATTGCTTTGATACGAGCTCATATCCTCATTCAACCGGTACTTCTCTTTAAGACTGCAGGCATTAAGAGACAAAATTGGGAGGGGGAAGGCGGCTTACAGCCATGGGGGTGGGCTACCATGTCTAACACACAGGGGACAAGTTTGCTTTTTGAGACAGGGTCTACCTCTGTAGCCCAGGCTAGCCTGGAACGCAGTATGTATTACAGGTTGGACCTGAACTCTGGATTCTCCCAAGTTCTGGGTTTACAGCTATGAGCTACCATGAATGACTGGCCTAGGAAATCACCCAATTTTTTTTATAAAGAAAAGTTACATCTTGAGGTCATACTGACCAAATTCAAATCACTTTCATATATTCTGTTTCTTTCCAGTTTCTAAAATACCAGCATACTCAGTTCCCTTTTCTTGGACTTAAATTAAAATACCAACATGATTACTAAAGACTAAGATGTTCTTAAAAGGATTTTTTTTCTGAATGTGTATTATTCTATAAATGTACAGTCAAATCACTGTTTGTCTAAGATAAGGCCTTACTATGTAGCCCAGGTTGACCTTGGACCTCATAATCTTCCTGCTTCTGCTTCCTGAGTGTGGGGACTACAGACATGCATCTCTACAGCTGCCAAATCACTGTGCTGAGTGTTACCTGTAAGAATGTCCGAGTAACACTGTCACCACTCAGAACTACACAGGAGCTTCTTTATATGTAACTTGGCTTTAGGGACTGATCTTTGACAGTCAGTATTTTAAAATATACAAAATATTTACACGGCTTCAAAATTATATGTACCCGTGTTTATACTTTCATGTTAGATAGTTAATGTATCTAACCATTGGTTTAAGTATAAGGATACATATAACTGGATGCACAGGTATGTCTAGACAGTGTCTACACACACACACACACACACACACACACACACACACACACAAGTATATACACAGGTTTTAAATTCATTTTAAAACAGAATGGGACACAGAGATGTTTCTTTTCTCACTCGTGAGTAGGACCCAGCGCAGGGCTAGAGAAGCCTCAGTGGTTAAGACCACTTGCTGCTCTTCCAAGAGCATCCATTCAATTGCCAGCACCCACATTGGGTCGCTCAACCCCTGTAATTCCAGATACAGGGCACTGGATGCTCTCTTCTGGCCTCTGCAGGAACTGTACTCATTTGTCCAAACACACACACACACATAATTAAATAAAATATTTACCAAGATTCAAAAGCACACATGTAATATATATCTTTCTCTACGTCTACTTGTTCCCCTTTGTTGTACTTTCTGAATGACTCAGACACTTTCAAATTATGTTGGGGTTAACTCCTGTTAAACCCACAGAAGACTGAAAATCTAAGTAAAAGTGTATATAATCCCTCTAACTCATCAAACATCCTATCTTAACAACACAAAGCACTGCAGTTTAGGTTGTTTCCTCAAACAATCTTGCAGTTGATCACAAGCTATTGCTTCCTCTGCTACCCACAGCCAAGAGAGAACTGGACCTCAGATCATGGGACAGAAAAGATTCAATTCAAAATATTCCTAAGATGGTTAGTACTGAATGTGCACCACTTCCACAGCTTTTCAAAAGCAAACAACCTTAAGTTGGAAACTATGTATTTTTAAAATGTATGTATAGCTGCAAGTATACACACATGTGTGCCTAGCTCTAGAGGACAGAAGAATGAATGCATTGGATCCACTGGAGTTAAGGATAAGCTTGTGAGAACCTGATGTGGGAACTGAATTCAGGTCCTGTGAAAGAGCAAAAGGTGCTGTTAACCACTGAGTGACCTCTCCATCCCAAGAAACAATATTTTAAAGTTGGGAATTTGGTTCTCATGGCTGATAAGGCTACTGCTTTTTCTAATACCCCTGTGAAGGACTTCTCCTTATTAGGGCTTATTTGTTTCTTACCCCAAGGCACATTGGTGTTAGTGACAATCTTGTTTGGGGTTTTTTGTTTGTTTGTTTTTTGTTTTTTGTTGTTGTTTGTATTCTTTCCTTTTCCCTCAGGTTGGAATTTGAAATTGTGCCCTCTCATTTTCAGTTATGACTTAAGAGGCAATTGCTGAGAGACGACAGCCTACTTCTCACAGGCCTTCCGCAGCTCCTTCCAAATTCTCATATTGTTGGTCTCTGTCCCAATATAGGCATTATATGTTGTTCTCTCCACATCACTTCGCCCTCTGTTTTGTTTGTTTGAGACAGAATCTTTTGTAGCCCAGGCTTCAAACTCCCTGTGTAGTTGAAGCTACACTTAAACCCTGACTCTCCTGACTCCGCCTCCCCATGCTGAGATCACAGGCCTGCACTACTACGCCCAGCTATATTGCTTAGCATAATTCTACGATTAAATGTGTAAAATGAAATTGTGGAAAGCCAGAGCTACGCAGAGAAACCCTGTCTCTAAAAACAAAACAAAACAAAAAAGGTAATAATTATAGTCAGGTGTGCTGGCACGTGCCTTTAAGTCCAGCAGCTGGGAGGCAGAGACAGGCAGATCTCTAAGTTTGAGGCCAGCCTGGTCTACAAAGAGAATTCCAGGAAAGCAAGGGCTACACAGAAAAACTCCGCCTCTAAAAAACAAAATAATAAAAATTAAAAGGCTCCTGAGGAAATGCTCACGTGAACATCTCGGAGCCCTGCCCAACCTTTCTAGTGCATCTGTCATTTCCTCAGCTAGGGTGCAGATAGCTAGATACAAAGCCCACTGTCATTATACCTTTGTTTTCTAGCATAACACAGACAAACCTGCTAAGAGTTCCCTTTACAAAGGGCCTATTCATTTAGCTTGGGTGCCCAGAGGAGTTTTTCCCCCCCAAAAAAGTCCAAAGCTTTTTTCTTTCTTTTAGAAATGGTCTCCAGCATCAGTTACTTTGAATTAAACTTCCCAGAAAGTAGTTCACACTTCAACATGAGTCCAATAGCAATTTAAAGAGAGTTTTCCTGAATTCGGCTTTGTGTTTTTGGTGACCTTTTCTTGGGACTTCTGCACTCATCATCGGTGTGCATTCCTTCCTTGAGTCCCTCTCCTGTTAACATTACACCTTTCCAATCCACTTTAGGACTACACAGTTTGTCCATTCCTTCCTGGGCTCTTTGCTTAATTCTCACTTCAAAAATAATTTAAAATTTTCATTTTCCCTAGCCAGGATGGTGGAGTACACCTTTAATCCCAGCCCTTAGGAGGCAGAGGAAGGCGACCTTGGAGTTCAAGGCCAGACAGGTCTACAGAGTGGAAAGGTGGAGCTCACCTAAGAAACTCTGTCTTGAAAAAAACAAAACAGAGAGAGAGAGAGAGAGAGAGAGAGAGAGAGAGAGAGAGAGAGAGCAAACAAAAAACAAAATTTCATTTTCCCAGATTCTTTCCCCTTACTTTTTTTACTGTTTCATTTTATCCAATCACTGGGACAGGTTTTCTGATTCCAACTTTACCGTTTTCTACAACTTTCTTTTGTCTCTTAAGCTTGCGTTCAAACAGCTGTGATCTTTACTCCTCCCGCCACTGCCTTGCTTCCATAAGGACAGTAACATGCTCTGCGCCCTCCAAGGAATCCAGCTCTGCTCAAAATAGACGGGACTTGTTTTCCTCTATTGTTGTGAAGGATGAATGGGAACAACTTCTGACTTCAGGCAGAGAACCCTGTGTTCCAGTCTTCAGCTCCTCTAGCTTCTCCACAGTGTGGCCCTGGCCTCCAGGGTACTCACTCTGAGTCTCCCTCCTCACTCTGAGGCGGAGCCTTTGGTTCATCTGCTAGGCTCTGCTCTTCTTCTCCAAATGGCCAATCAAGGTTTCCAAAGAGGCCTGATGGGAATTTTGAGGGGCTTGGAGGGTCTGTAGCATTCAGGGCCTTCCCCATCCCTCTGCCTACTCCACCCCTCACTTCCTCTGGCATTTCTGGTGTCATGCATGCTTTCTTAGGATTTCTATTGCTGAGAAGAGACACTGTGATTCACAGCAACTCTTAAAAAAGAAAACATTTAATTGGGGTGGCTTACAATTTTAGAGGTTTAGTCCATTATAAACTTGACAGGACATGGTGGCATGCAGGCAGACATGGTGCTGGAGAAGGAGCTGAGAGTTTTACATCTTGATCCACAGGAAACAGGAAGTGAATCATGTCCACACTGAACACAGCTTGAGCACAGGAGACCTCAAAGCCTCCCCACCCCGCACGACACACTTCTGCCAACAAGGCCACTCCCACTCCAATAAAGCCACACTTCCTAATAGTGCCACTCCCTTTGGGGGCTATTTTCTTTCAAACCACCACAGAAATTTTTTCCGCTATGGATGACTTGGCCATTTGCTACTCTGGAGCCATTTTGCCTTGGCTTTATTATTGCTGTTGCTTGTATTTGCTGACCAAGTTTTGAGTTTTGCTCATATTCTCACAGACAAGATCTGAGGAAGAATAAACTAAGCGGTTAAAAACCATGCTATTAATGCTGCTGTTTCAGGATGGCATTGAACCTGCGAAGAATCAAGTTGAGGGGAAATACTTCAGTTCTTATATAAATTGACTCCTTTATTATTAGTCAGAGGACTAGTCTCTCAATGCAGAAACAAAGGTAAGAGAGCAGAGCCCTGTAGCTTCAGGCAGGGGGGCAGGCTCTTCCCAGTCTATGGGAAATTTGAGGGTAATAGGATCCCCTTGAGATACAGTCAAACAAATGACTGTCAATCACTCTCTATAGTAAATTGATTGTTGTTAGTTATTTTTCTGTTTTTTTTTTTCTGGGTTGGCTTTCCTTCTCTCCCTTCCTCTCTCCATTGCATTTTTGTTTCTTGAGACAGGGTCTCACAGAATTCAGGCTGGCTGCAAACTTGCTATGAAGCTGCTGCTGATTTTAAAGTCCTGACCCTTTGTCCCAAAGGGCTAGGATTATAGCAGCAACCACCACACCAAGCATTGTTATTATTGCTGCTGTTTTGAGAAATGGTCTCCTGGAGTCCAAGACAGCCTTGAATTTGTTTTGTAGCTGAGAATGGCTTTGAACATATGATCCTTCTGCCGCTGTCTCCTGAGTGCTGAATTATCCAAGTTTTTGCTGTCCTAGGGATCAAGTCCATGCTAAGCAAGCAGTCTAGCAACTGAAGTACAGCCCTAGCTCTATCAAGGGAATTAGTAGTCACACTTTTCAGCCCACTAATGACAAGGATATGCCTAAATAATGACAAGGTCTGTGGAAGTGGCTTGCCTTTTATACAGGTCTTGTAGATAGTCTCTTTGCTGAGCCCTCATATCTGAAAGGTGCTTGCTTTTAAACTGATGTATTTGATGTGGACCACTATCAGCAGCAATCACAAAAGGAAAAAGCTATAGTAATGTGTGCTCTCAATGTTGCATCTTATTTCCAGGGTAAAAACTCTTGGAATAATGCCTAGCACCAATAAAATGACATGTAACCTTCCATAAAACTACATACATTAATTCCTTAATTCCCTGAGTTGATTAATAACAAGTGCTTATATAGCATGCTTAAGACAATGCCTAGCAATAGTAACTACAGTGTTTATACCAGAGATGTAACTTGATGGCCCTAGAGGAACAAGGCCGACAACTGTAAATTAACTCCTCCCTTCACTCACAACACTAGCGGGCCCCACACGGTCAAGACTGAGACATTATGAAGTTCTAGTTGATGCTGTCTTTAAGGAGATTAAAGTTGACCAGTTTATTTCACATTTGAATTTATTTATTCATTTTTGAATAAATTTATTTACTTATTCATTCCATGCTGGCCTTGAACTCATAACAATCATCCTGTCTTTCCTCCAAGTTCTGGGATTACGAAGCATACCACCATGGCCACTATCCCATATCAAAACCCATCAACATGATTCCTTTCAACTCCTGTATTATAGCATTTCTGTTGCACTTTGAGGGCCTCTTCATTTTCCAATTCTTTGCCCGCCCTTAACATCTATTTTTCTTTCTCTGCTCCGGTGTCACCCTGCTGTGGCGCTCTCCTGCCAAGCGCACTGTCCCTGGAGTCCTGTCCTCTCTCAGGGACTCTGCTTGTCTATAACTGCAGCAGGGCAGCTCTGGACCTCCAGGAATTCCTTCTTGTAAACACTGAGTTTGCAGCCGGACGCTTCCTGGCTGTAAGGATTGTTTCTCACTCAGTTTCACTGGGCTGAAGAAACGTGTGCATCACTGTGCCATGCCGCCAACACTCGAACTGTGTCTGAGGTAGTTACATGACCCTGACAGGGGCTGACTGCCGCTTCCTGCCTGCCTTTTTTTTTTCTTTTTTTTTTTTTCCACACAACGTGCAGATACAATGACTCAGGATCCAAAGCCACTTTTAAGTGTAAGGGCAATGTGCCAAGGAGACAGAGGCTGGACAAAGCTGACATCATAGAGCCACCATGCCAGCCCTGGAGTTTCCAAATCTGTCTCAGAACTATGTAAGAAAAATAAGCCCTTGTTGAGGCCTGTTTTCCATGTATCTGTCCTAGTAACTAAATACATTCCTATTGATGTGATTAAGTACTTACTAACGCACTGAGGTGGAGAGTATGCCAAGCCCTTTCTAGTAATATGCATAGGATTATCCGCCCTGCAAGACCCTCCTGAAACTCTTTCTCTAACATCTCTCTCTCTTCTCTATGAGAAAGGCCATGATGTTTCAGCTACAGCTAGCAACACAGTGACTTCGAGGGCAATGCCTCTCCCCAGGAAACCGCCACACTGCACCTCACTGCAGGGCTGGAGTGGGAGTGCACCCTAACACAGGCTGCTCGCCTTCCCAAGCTCTGCCCATCGTGTTCACTGGAATTCAGGGGGAAGCTATAATGTCAGGAGAAAGGCTGTCAACTGTTCTTACACACAAAAGAATAGAGCTTGTCAAAGTCTACCAGTACTTGAGCAACTTTGAGAAACGCTGCCACCATGTGGCACTTATTCCCTCTTTTGCAGAGAAAATTTACTATGCAAAGATGTCTCTCTCCTCACTAGAGATGGCACCCTGGGAGACGACAGCTGCTTCTCAGCATGCTGATTACCGTCTGTGTGTACAGCCTATAAGTGGCTGGACTCTCAAGTCTCTGGAATGTTTGCAGCCTTCTTTTTTTTTTTTAGATTTATTTTTATTTCATATGTATAAATGTTTGCCTGTATGTTCTTAGTATGTGCATCACATGTGTGCCTGATACTCACAGAGACCAGGAAAGAGTACTTGGGTCCCCTAGAACGAGAGTTAGAGACAGCTGTGAGTCACCATGTGGGTGCTGGACCTGAACCTGGGTCCTCTGCAAGAGCAGCTAGAGCTTTCAACAGCTAAGCCATCCCCCATCCCCCATCCCCCAGCCTTTTCCTTCTAATGCGGAACAGCAGACCCAGAGAGGAGCAGATCCTAATCCTGACACGCCAGAGCATCTGGGCTACACACAGCCCTTGGAAGGAACAACATGGGCCATCGTGGGAAAGGAATAGACGGGGTTTGACAAAAAGAGCAAACCAAACAAGGCCAAGACTCCGTTCCTGGGTCCTTTAAATAACATTAAGCGAGAAGTTCCTCAAAACAGGACTTATTTCCTGGAGGGTGGGTCACCATGTGTCTGTGTCTGTTTATCATACAATTTTATTTCCTGACATGTGACTTACACAAATGCTCAACATATTTTGTTTAACTCTCTCTATATGGTTACATCTATCATGACCAATATGAAAAACTTACTAGAATTTTCCTTTTTCAAAATATTTTACATTTTCTTTTTTTAAGTGTATGTGTGTGTGTGTTCATATGTGTGCACACAAACATGTAGAAGACAGAGAACAACTTACAGGAAGCACTTCTCTCTTTTACCATGTGGGTTCTGGGGTTTAAACTCAAGTTCTTAGGTTTGGCAGCAGGTGACTTGACCTGTAGAGCCCTCTTACCAGGTCCTGGTAAACATGTTTTTAAGAGAACACTGATACAAGTCGGTTGTGGTGGCACATGCCTTTAAACTCAGCATTCATGAGCAGAGGCAAGAGGATCCCCATGTGTTCCAGGCCAGAGTGACCTATGTAGTGGGTTGTACAGACAGTCCTCAAAAAACAAAACAAAACAAAACAAAAACAACACAAAAACAGGAGAGGGGAGACGATGGGGAGAACAGAAGAAGAGGCAGTGGGAGAGGGGGATGGAGAAAAGGTGGGGAGAATCTGCTTATACCACTGGTCTAGATGATCCCTATTTATCTAGAGTTACTAACAACTGAACCCAGGGGCTGGGTGATGGCTCAGTTGTTAAGAGCCCTCATTGCTACTGCAAAGAACTCAGGTTCTTGACTCAGCACCATATGGCTGTTCACGACCATCCCTAACTCCAGTTCTAGGGGACCTGGCACCCTCTTCTGACCTCTGCAGCACTAGGCATGCACAAGGAGCATATACATACACATACATATACATCCATGAAGGCAAATGTTCATATACATAAAAATAGAATAAATAATCTAAAATAAAGAAACTAAAACTGAACCCAGTACTCACTTTAGCACCATTACACTGGTGTCAGAATGATACAGAGAGGATTAGCATGACCCCTATGCAGGATGATATACAAATTTGTGAAGTCTTACAAGTTTCTCAATCCAGGCTGAAGTAAAACAAAAACAAACAAACAAAACAAAAAAACCCTGCTGAACTCAAATTAAATTACTGTAAAATGTAAAAAAAAATTCAAAATGTAAAAAAAACCCTGAATTATAAAATTACATTTTTATTTGCTGTACTTGCTATTCTCTTTCAACAACAGAAACATTTTTATTAACACCCACAGTATAAAGATTTTAAAATGAAGTGTCATTTAACCTTCATAAAAACTGACATTCTGAAGTATATATGACTGTTGTCATTTTATTGATGACACAACTGAGCCTTGCCAAGGAAACAATCATAGCTAACAAGAGGGGATCCAGGGCTGGAAGTCAGGTACAAATGGCAGAGCGCCATGTTCTTCCTACCCATCTACAACGCCTTGAGAGGTTTAATACTCTCCTCTTAGACAGATGTCCATTGTCCCTTAACACTATCTTACATTCCAGCCAAAAAGGGTGTTGACGTTATAGGAAGCCATTTGGAATACAGAGTAATAAAAAACATACAAGTAAAATTTTTTTTTCAGAACTCAGCTTCATTTGTATAATCCTTTCATAGAAAACATCTACATTACTTCAAGAATAGCTACATAAGCGTATCAGCAGGCACTTACGGTTAGGGACAGCTCAGTCATTAGTTAACTAGTTCACTGCCCCATTCCTGGGCTTAATCTTTATGAAGTAGGAAGCTGGCTTAAAGAAGCCATCTTAATTTCAAAATTCTACAATCATTTTAATAAATTATGTCCTTGGAGTATTTTTATAAATATTGTCTAAATAACAAAACTAACAAAAAGGATGACTTCTGAGAAAGAAAGGGCAGTGATGGGATGTCATAAACCCAAGTGTTAAGATTGTTACCTCTGCCAACACTGTTCAATTTGTTTTGAATACAAAAGAGAACTTGATAGGTCTGAAGTCAACCTTCTAGTGATGAAGGCCAGCAGGATGCAAGAATAGAACACAACCAGGTTGGCCAGCAGAATTGTAAATGGCCTCCAAAGTCTGCATCCCTGGTGTACACACATCTACCGGTTAATTCAACCCTAACTATGCTACTGTGAAGTGTTGTGGGATATATGATCACACTGTGAACCTCAAATTTGTGTTTGCATTAATTCAATAAAATCAACTTTTGGTCAGGCAGAGCCAGCGACTAGCTGACAGAAAGTAATCACAGAGAGTCAGAGGGAGTCCAAAAAAACCGGAGAGACACAAGAAATAGGAGGAAGGGACTTTGATATGGTAGTCCTTTTTGGCTTAGCACACCAGAAGAGACACTTTCTGAGATGCTGGCAAAGAGAGATGGAAGGTCAGCTATTTATTTGCTCCTCAGCCTCTCTAAGCTAGCAGGTTTTCACCCAAGCCTGTGTCTCCCAAGTCTTTATTGGTAAATAGAACGATAGAGATTTATTTAAAAGTACATTTGGTGACAGCGGCAGGAGGCCGAGCCAAGGAGAAGTAGAAGCCTCTCCAGCGGCTTCCTGAGAAGCAGGCTAGTAACCACGGAACTAAAGTTACTGGCTCAAACAGCAGTAGATTCAGGAACAGCCACTGTGCTGGCAGGAAAGCAACAGTGAAGGATTGAGGCTTTAGACCTAAATACTATGGATGCACTGATGTCTTCAAGCAGGTGACTGGTGTTGTGGTTATCTGTGGAGGTCCTGACTTGTAAAGTGAGTCCTGAGAAGAGAGGGGGCTTTTCTTGCCAGAGAGATTCAGGTGAAGGAGACTCTCTAATCCAGCTCTGAAGACAGAAGAAGCTACGTGACAGGGTCTACAGTTATTTCCTGGGAGCTGAAAACAGCCTGCAGAGAACTCAACAGTGCTATCACTGTGTGGCTTTGGAAGAGGGCCCTGATCCACAGAGGAGAATGCAGCATGGCCCACACTCTGCATTTGGCTTTCTGAGACGTGGAGCTGAGGTCTTGGCCGCCCCATGTGTACACTTCTGACATAAAGCACTCGAGTACATGGACCTTGTTTTGTGCTGCTGAGTGTGTGGTAATTTGCTGCCTGGCATTGGGAAGTGGGTGCTGCACAGACTATCCCAGTGAACAACAGGACAGAATGCTTCAGCGGCTGCTTTGCAGCAGAGGGCAGTGGTGGAAACTCAACCTGGAATCGAAATAGAAGAGTGAAGCACTCAAAAAATAGAGGGAAGGGAGACTTTAGGAAGATAAAAATTCAGATATGAGGATAGCGGAGACATGTCAGAGAAAACGGAGGAGAGTGCGGCTGCAGTGCCGTGGGTACGGAGCTACAGGTCTGTGGCCATCCGGGATTCCGAAGTGTGGCTGTGGCCAAGGAGATGGACTTATGCAAGTGGGTAGTGATGCTGTGTGGGCAGGGATCTAGTGAGGGCGGCAAGGGTGGTATGAGCTAGCGAGTGTGTGAAAGATGGTTTGGCACAGGGTGATCAGGTAGAGTCTGCTGCCTACAGGGAGGTGATGGAGGGCTGCAAAGGGGCAAGGCCAGTCATAAGATGGTGAGTAGGAAGGTTAATAAGAGCTGTGGAGGTGAACTTGATGACAATGTAGTTGCTGGAGTGGAAGAAAAAGAACCCACTATAACCCCACATTTAAGAACAGCTAAATCAAAGAAAACCATAGTGAGGGTGGCTAAGCGTCATTCCCAAGAAACCAAAGTGCAAAATGTCTGCCGCTCAAGTTTCATTTTGTTGCTGTGGGAGCACTCACCCTCAAAGACAACTTCGGGGAGGAAAGGCTTTATTTAGCTTATATTTCCAGATCACAGTACATCACTGAGCAAAGACAGGACAGAACTCAAGGCAGGAATCTGAGGCAGAAACCACAGAACAGTGGTTCTCAACCTGTGAGTTGCAACCCCTTCAGCAAACTTCTACCTCTGAAAATATTTACATTATGATTTATAACAGCATCAAAAATTACAGTTATAAATGAGCAATGAAAGTAATTTCAGGATTGGGGGTCACTACAACATGAGGAACTGTATTAAACGGTCGCAGCATTAGGAAGGCTGAGAGCTACGGCTGCAGAAGAATGCTGCTTGCTGGCTTGCTCACTTGTAGGCTCATGCTTAGCTAGTTTTCTGTATAGCCCAGAACCACCTGCTTGGAGCATGGTGTCACCCAGTTAAAAATCAAGATAATTAACAGGTAAGACAATCCCCCATAAACATGCCCATGGACCAATCTGATCTCATCACTCCTTCAGTTGGGACTCCCTTCTCATTAGGTGACATTAGGCTGTATCAAGTTGACAGTTAAAGCTAATGAGAGTATTTGCTTATGCCTTCATTGTGTAGACACGAAGAAAAATCTAGAAGATTCCTGCCAATTTTGCAGAATTTTCCAAAAAATGCTGTAAGAAGCAGATGAATGTCCAGCAACGAGGGTATACAGTTATGAAATGGTAAAGGTGAAGAAAGTACACTATGGCTGGAAATGAAGGACTACAGACCAGCTAAAGCAGGAACAAAGGAAGGGGACACTAAGGCCCCACAAGCATGGTCTTATTCTGCTCAGAATTCCATCCCAAGGTCAAATCCACAAACGCTGGCATCTCCATTGAACATGAGGCAGAAAATCTGAGTGAGACATGGCATCACTCAAGGGACAGTGAGAAGCCATCGCACATCACCAAGGCCACAAAGCTGAAGACAGATGACAGGGAGATGCTGACTTTACATCGAAGGGAAGTTTGATGGTGCTAAGGATCCTACTAAGGTTGCCCAGGAAAAGGTAGAAGAGGAAGATTAAGAGGAGAGAGAAGGTACATTTTAAAACACACAGCAACAACAAGCATTTCTTTGTCTACTTAGAGTAGGGAACCATCTATTTGAGGTATGTCTATTACTCTTGTTAGGTTTTATTACAAAATTATCATGACCATTTTGTCTTTCAAAGTGTCAGTAGATTATACAAGCGTTCAGAGCATCCTAAAACTATCTAAGTTACACACATCTCAAAACATTTTTATTTTCCTCTTATATTTTGTTTTAAATTATGTGTGTGTTTGGGTCTGTGCATATCAATACAGTGCCTGAGGAGGATCCTTTGGAGCTGACATGGGTGCTTGGAACTGGAACCAAGTTCTCTCCAAGAACAGCAAGTGCTCTTAACCGCTGAGCCATCTCTCCAGCCTGTCCAAATATTCTTAAAATGAAAAGGCACTTCCGTGTTCCCCTCAGTCTGCACTTTGGTTGGTGCAACAAGGCATCTGAAGATGTTCCTGGCATTTCTGTAAGGTGGTATTAACTATGTGGTTATAGGACAGAAATCCTGAGCTGCACATATCTTAGTTTGTAAAGAGAACAAGACACCAAGCAAACTGCTGATGCTCCTTGCTTGTGGTGGAGGTTGTGGTGAAGATGCCTTTTGCCGTAGCCCATGGAATGTAGTGTGAGGCTGGATGTGTTGCTGCTGCAGTGGGCATCCTTTTAGCTTCAGGATGTCTTGTTGTACACGGTGACAAAACATTCAGCTGACATTAATTATGGAAAAGGGGGAGAAGGAGTTGGTGAGTCAGCATAAGAAGTGTTTGGATTTTTCTTTTAGTTAAGTGTGGTAGATTTTAAACAAACTGTAGAATTTGTCACTGTCAGCAAAGTGAACAATGGCTGCAGCAATGAATATTCAAGCACATTCAGATGGTTTGCAACATTGTTCTTTTTTGTACAGCTTAGAACGTTTTTTGGAAGTTAAACAAACAGTATCACATTTTAAAAAGGATAACTAAGGCTGGACATGGTGGTGCCTGCCTTTAATTCCAGCACTCAGAAGGCAGAGGCGGGCAAATTTCTGGGAGTTCAAGGCCAGCCTAGTCTATACAGTGAGTTCAGTCAGGGCTTAAGAATAATTATATTCTCATCCCATATGGAATAGTTAATATTTTTAAACATCTTCATGTAATATCAAGGAATCATAGCAAGTTTGCAGGGACTGGTAATGGTTTTTACATGACAAGTAAAAACACCCGTTGAGTGGTTTTCAGTGCCCTACATTGTTCTTATCCTACATAAAATAAACAAGTTGAAAACTGCTAACTATTCCCGGGGTTATTGTTTGAGTATGAAATGTCTCCTTCACGCTCATGTGTCCCAACTCTTAGTCATGGGCTGACAGAATGTTTTAAGTTGTGAACCTACAGAAGGTAGGCTATCACTGAGAAAGTTCTTCACTGAGGCTGCCCCTGGAGGCTTACAGCCGGACCCTGCCTACTTCCTGTCCTGTCTGTACTTCTTGCTCCTCTTTGGTGTGGAGAGTCCCACCTTCTCAACATGTTTTAGTGCCTCCCCCTCCAGGCTGAGAAGCATCTCCTTTAACTGTGAGCCAAATAAACTTTCCTCTCTCTGTTGTTTCTGTTAGGTGTTTGGTCAAAGTGATGAGAAAAGTAACTTACACAGTAGGTAACAGAAAGGCCTGAGATCAATCACCTCTACACACGTCTTTAAATTTCAAAAGCTTGTGAAGTATTAGGCAGTTTTGAGTTGAAGGACCTACTGGGTCGAAAAATGTTTGGCTGATGCTACAGCTCTGTCTGGAGGGCTGAACACATAGACTTGCTGCGCTTTTAAGGGTTTCTTAGGAGATTCTGTTTTTGACAAATTCAGACATTCTTCTTGGTCAAAGTCTCATCTGAAGATAGAACCTCAATTTACATAGAATCACGATCTAACAGTAGCTTGTAAGATTACTACTCAATGCTTGGGCAGATGTACACTAACAGGAAACAGGACTGCATGTTCTTCCACACAAAGTGAAGAGTGGCAGGTGGTGGGGCTACAGGAGGGGCAGGTCACAGAAGGATGCTTGAACGTCATCCTGCAGTTGGCAAAGGATGTTAAAAAGTGCAATGCTGTTGGACTGCTCGGAGAGACAGTGAAACTGCATCAAACTGGATATCAGACAGCACAGCAGTCAGAAGCGCTGGGAATTCCTAGTTGAAGTCACGTGTAGAAGGCTTGGTCATGG
Source organism: Myodes glareolus (assembly GCF_982192425.1). NCBI lineage: Eukaryota > Metazoa > Chordata > Mammalia > Rodentia > Cricetidae > Myodes > Myodes glareolus. Next base: position 55,052,804 of record NC_142039.1, read on the forward strand.
ACGTGGGTATGAACAGAAAGGTAGAGGCAAGCAGAGTTCTCATGTTTCAGTCTGACTGTTTATGTTCCAACCAAGGAAAAAATGCAACAAATGCGTCTGGAAATTCAGACCCATCAATCCCTAAGAGTTCTTTTTTTCACGTTATCTGATTTCATGAGGAAATGATTTACAATTGACAAACATTAAATAGTCTAGAGTAGGTACCAGAATGTGGCTCCCATCTCCTGTTGTCTGTTCTTGCATTTAACAAGTACTTTTATTTTTTCAGAATTTTTACTACATATATTTTAATAAGATATAAACTAAAATAAAGTCAGATTTTAAGCCCCAGAAATTACCCTTCGGTGTAGCAGGTCATTAACAATTAGTGTAATGCTTTTCAACAAATTAAGTTAGATACTTACTTCAAATTCTTTTATGAAATATCGAATTTCCCCTTGGGTAACTGGTCTGTGATCCAGAAGCCTTGAATGAATCTCTCCAAGATCTAGAAAGATAAGATAGAATGGAAAATTAATTCACAATGACTGGTGCAGCCCCTGGCCTATTTTCCTCTTTTGTTTGTCTAGAACAGGTGAAGACAGGTTAAAATCGAGTTCCGACCATGGATCCGGTGGGAATCCCATCCACTTTCAGTGTGTTAACTCGTAGAACTACTTTTGGGAGCCATCCATCAATAGCTAACAGATCTAAAGACATATATCCTTAGCAATTCTATGCTGAGATATATTACCTAAAAAAAAATTATACCAATGAACATGACAGCTATAAATGTTTACAGAAGCATGTGTACTACCATAAGAATAATTAAAAGGAAACACTCTGTATAGTCACACAACAGAATACTGTGAACAGGGAATAAAAATGTATATACCGGATTGGCATCTATTAACATGGATAAATCTCACAAATATAATATTTAACAAAAGTAAGCTTCACAAGAACTAAATCCATTTACATAAGCTTTAAAGCTATGCAAAATGATACTTTCCCTGGGCACACCAAATATAAGATAGAGCCTGACATCAGGGAGAAGAGGGCGATCAAAGTTAGAGTGAGGTGCATGGTAGGTCTTTTTAAGATTTTTTAAAAATACAATCTTTTCTCATTTTATATAGCTATCCCCGGTCCCACTCCCTCCCCCTCCTCCCGTCCCCCCTCCCCCACCAGTCCCCATTCACTCTTCAGAAAGGATAAGGCTTCCCTTGGGGAGTCAACAAAGTCTGACACTTCATTTCAAGGCAAGATCAAGGCCCTCCCCACTATCTCTAGGCTGAGCAAGGAATCCCTCCAAAGAGACTGTGCTCCTGGATGCCAGTTCAAGCACTAGGGACAAATTCTGGTCCCACTGTCAGAGGCTCCACAGACTGAAAAAGAGCACAGTGGGGATTGAACTTGGGGCTTTGCACATTTTCGGCGAGTGCTCTACCGCAAAACTATGTCCTTAGTTCAGTCAGCAGGCCTGTTAGTGATTTATCTGTGAAGGTGGGTGGTGAGGGCTGGTTTCACCTTATACTAGATAAGAAAAAGCCATAGCTATGAAAGAAAAACTCTGACTTTTAACTGTTTGGGTAAGCAGGTCTACTCATTCTTCTTAGCAACAACTAGTTTAAGACATGCACTTCAAAATGCCCAGAGAAATTAAATGCCCAAATAAAAATAGGTTTGTTCTATAGTCACATGCTGGTAAGAGATTCCCTATATTTTTATAAGTGAATCAGATTTCAATTCTATGTTTTATAAGTTTTATTAGGACATATCTAAGTAGAAAAACTATAAATAGAAGCACAATTTTTATTTAAATATCTCAGTAGGTTATTACCCACACAGTTTCTATAAGTAGCTATTTGAAGTTTTCTTCAATGAAGGAAGTTCTGAGGTTAGAAAGTCTAAGAAACATGATATGCAAAAGAGTACGTAGAGTTCTTTATTAGGATCTCGGAGTCACTGGTCTACTAAGAGCTATGACTGCTTGAGTGAGATCAAGAGAATGTAGGAGCTTATAGACTTTGTTCAAGGAATACTATCTCAAGAGAGAGTATCTATTTGCAGCCCAAGAACACAAGAGTCTTTGAAGCCCAACTGGACAACAGGATACATAGTTCGGCTCCAGAAAGTCCATGTAAGGTTCTCAATTCTGAACCACCTGCAGTTTTCTAAACACACGCTGCTGCCTTGGGCATCCTGATGCAGCTCCTACAGCTGCCAAGGCCTGGAACCCTATATCCCAACTACCCGTCTCACGTAAGGCCAATTTTCCTCTACAACTGCTGAGCCCTTATTCTTCATGCTGACCTTCATGCTGTCCTTCACGCTAACCAGCTTGCTCCCAGGCTTCAGAGACATCCTGCATACTGTGTTCCTAAAGCACCAGAGACATCTACTTAGAGCATATCGTGTACCACGAAGTCCCCAATCGTTTCTTCCCCACTGAGTAGCTCACAGAGCAAGCTGTCTGTGCTGGTCTCACAGCACACACGAGTTACTGTCTCTTTCCGCATGGCTGAGAAGCAGTTAAGGTTTGCTGGCTTGGAGACATCTGCTTCTGCTGTCTGATGTACCAGGAGCGCACTTTAACTCTGCAGAGATAATCGAGTTCTACACAGAAGTAAATTAATGGTCGCTTCTAAAACCTCAACTGTGGAAAACTATGGGTAGGCGGACATATCATGAAATACACATAGCTGGTTATAATGCTACCTAGTGCCACTTTAACAAAACAAGTCCATGATAATAATTTAGTTTGTAAGCATCCAAAACATTAAACATAAATTCTTCTAGTTTCATCATGTATGTGCAAAATACAGATTTCCATAGAAATCAACTCTAGCCAGACTATATATATTCTTTTACTGTTTGTCATACAAAAAGTTATTCAACTATATAATCTTTTGATCTCTGCTTTGACGGATGAGCCATAAAGCTGAAGGATGAGAAGAAAGAGACGTGCAGCTCTCTCAGCATCCCAGAAAGGGAGGACTGTGTGCTTGGGTCCTGAATGTGGAGGTGAGAATCAGTGTCAAACTAACAATACAGAAAAGGAGATTGACCAAAAGAAATCTACAGATTCAACGCAATGCCCATCAAAATCCCAGCAAAATTCTTCAAAGACTTTGAAAGCCATTCTTTCTTCACAGACCTTGAAAGAACAGTACTCAACTTCATAAGGAAAAGCAAAAAACCCAGGATAGCCAAAACAATCCTGTACGATAAAAGAACTTCTGGAGGCATCACAATCCCTGATTTCAAACTCTACTACAGAGCTACAGTACTGAAAACAGCCTGGTATTGGCATAAAACTGACATGAGGACCATGGAACCGAATAGAAGACCCAGATATCAATCCACACATCTTCGAACACCTGATTTTTGACAAGGAAGCAAAAAAATCAAATGGAAAAATGAAAGCATATTTAACAAGTGGTGCTGGCATAACTGGATATCAACATGTAGAAGAATGAAAATAGACCCATATCTATCACCATGCACAAAACTCAAGTCCAAACGGATTAAAGACCTCAACATAAAGCCAGCTACACTGAACTTTATAGAAGAGAAAGTAGGAAGTACACTTGAATGCATTGGCACAGAGAACTACTTCCTAAATATAACCCCAGCAGCACAAACACTGAGAGAAACAATTAATAAATGGGACCTCCTGAAACTGAAAAGCTTCTGTAAAGCAAAGGACACGGTCAACAAGACAAAACAGCCTACAGAATGGGAAAATATCTTCACTAATCCCCACATCAGACAGAGGTCTGCTCTCCAAAATATACAAAGAACTCAAGAAATTGGACACCAAAAGAACACATAATCCAATAATAATAATAATAATAATAATAAAAGACCTAAACAGAGAACTCTCAACAGAGGAATCTAAAATGGCTGAAAGACACTTAAGGAAACGTTCAACATCCTTAGTCATCAGAGAGATGCAAATCAAAACAACTCTGAGATTTCATCTTACACCTGTAAGAATGGCCAAAATCAAAAACACTGATGACAACTTATGCTGGAGAGCTTGTGGGGGAAAGGGAACACTTCTGCATTGCTGGTGGGAATGCAAGCTGGTATAATCCCTTTGGATGTCAGTTCCTAATTCTCAGAAAATTAGGAAACAACCTTCCTCAAAACCCAGTAATAATACTTTTGGGTATATATCCAAAGGATGCTCAATTGTACCACAAAGACATGTGCTCAACTATGTTTACAGCAGCTTTGTTTGTCATAGTCAGAACCTGGGAACAACCTAAATGCCCCTCGATCGAAGAATCGGTAAGGAAAATGTGGTATATTTACACAATGGAGTATTACACAGCAGAAAAAATAACGACATCTTGAATTTTGCAGGAAAATGGATGGAGCTAGAAAACATTATATCGAGTGTGGTAACCCAGATACAGAAAGACAATTATCACATGTACTCACTCATAGGTGGTTTTTAAACATAAAGCAAAGAAAACCAGCCCACAAATCACAATCCCAGAGAACCTACACAACAATGAGGACACTAAGAGAGACTTACATAGATCTACTCTACATGGGAAGTAGAAAGTAGAAAAAGACAAGATCTCCTGAGTAAACTGGGAGCATGGGGACCTTGCGGGAAGAGTTGAGAGGGGAAAGGGAGAGGCAGGGAGGGGAGCAGAGAAAAATGTAGAGTTTAATAAAAATCAAAAAAAAAAAAAAGAAAGAAAGCAGGTTACATATCTGTTCAAAAAAGAAAAGAAAAGAAAAGGTTGGTGATGTAGCCTCTAGGGGTATGGTTCTTGTTTAGCATGTGGGAGGCTTGGGTTGGTCTCCAGTACAGCACTACTTCAAAATTTAAAACTTCTGCTGCAAAAGACACAATCAACAGAATGAAAGACAACCAGAGAAACAGGAGAAAGTATCTGCGAACTCCTGCTCAAGGGCACTAAGGATACACACACAGAACAGCGTTGATGGTATAATGGCCAGCACATCTGCCTTCCAAGAACATTTCAAGAACTTTAATTCAGTAAAGGAATTAAATAGTCATTTTTCTAAAAACAGGTAGTCGGTAAGTGCACAAGAATAAGCACACTTATCAGCAAACATTACAGGAAATGCAAAGCGAAACCACAAGGGACATCATCTCTCACTTATTCGAATGACTACTGTCAAATGCAGAAAATAACAAGCGGTAAGGTTGGGAGAATAGAAAATGATGTAGCAAATATAAAAAATGCCAATTCCTCAGAAAGTGTGAAGAATCATCATATGACCCAGGAATCACACTTTTGGAGATATATCCCCAAGTACCGAACAAGGGGGCCTCAGAACAGATGTTTGTACATTCACGTCCCCAGCAGCATTGTTTCCAATAGTCAGAGTGGAGTCGCCCAAGTCCACAGATGCGCAGGAGCAAATTCAGATTTTTGTCAGAGATGTGGTATGAGGAGTTATAGTTTAATGCGTACAAATTTCTGCAGGATGAAAAACATTTGTGGAGTGACGGCAGGCCAAAAATAATCATAAACGAATAAATTCTTCACTAGGATTGCACACAGAAATAATTCTTACTTGTACACATTGCATGTACAAGTAGTACACATGCAATACTACTTGACCTTGACTCCAAATTAAACTTCAGAGACAACCTGAAAAAGACCACAGTCAGCTCTACGGCGCTGTTCACAGATCCGGTAAGATTAAAATGGACACCCACACCAATGATAAGACACCATTGCCCCGGCAGTGCAGGTCTGTAGCAGAAGCTGGTGACATGGACCGGGCTAGCAGAAGACAGAAGAATTAAAGGGAACAGTGGAAAATGCAACTGAAGAGGTCTTTCCTCGGGAGACAGGGACTTAAACCTAGTTGAGTTACTGTAATAATTTAGATCGAAGCCTTCTGATGCTCCGAGGGGACAGGTCAGACTGGTGCGTTGTTTCAGGACGTTTTCCCAAGAGTTGTCCTTTCTCCCTGACACGAGCCAGGCGCAGAGAGTAGAGAAGGGGGTCACTCTACTACGTGCCTGTGTGGGACTCAAACTAATTCCCAATCCCAACTTGGGCGCCCTTCGCTGGTGGCATAAGGTGGGTCTTGAGGGCTGGGAAGTGGCCGTGGGACGGAGACAGGGTCAGGCCAGGCGGCTGAGGGCGGCGGGCGAGCCAGGGAGCACCGGGAGGGGCGGGCCCCAGCTCGCTCCCCTACCCCGCACGAAGAGCAAGCCCTCCACTCCGTACCCTTGATAATAAGGTGCGCCGCACCCGGAGTCCCCAGCGAGTCCCGCTTCTTGCCGCCGCCGCCGCCCTGGGCGGCCTCACAAGCCACGGGAGTTTCGGTCCCTCCGCCACTCATGCCGACCGGCTCCGCCCACCCGCGGGCGCCGCTGCGCAGGCGCAAACCAGGAGGCTAGTTTGGGAGGTAGAAGCCCGCACGCGCGGGAGGGGCGGGGCAGAGGGGCGTTACGTCATCACAGGGCGTCGGAGTCTTTGGGTTCCGGAAAGGCGCTGGGAGTGTAACGGAGACTGCAATGCTGGGTTAGGCTGGTGATCTGAATACAGAAAATTAATCTGAAAGTTAATCTGAATAGAGAATATTTCGGAATACAGAAAATTGATCTGAAAAATCTGAAAAGTACAGCTATCTCTGTTATTCCTTCCTACGCCCGCAGGAACTCACTGGTTAGGGCAGGGATGGAGTGCAGAGTAACTGTAGTAGTATATGCTTATTTTCTACGTTGTTACTGGCCGCTACTATTTTATAAATCATTTTGACATGAATTGTCACAGTGGGGTCATCGTAGCAACCTGAGGAGACAAATCATAATTTTTAACAAATGAAGCAACATGGTTAGAGGTTAAGTGACTTGTTTTGTTTTTTTTGTGATGGTCTTCCTAAATTGAACTCATTATGCATCCTGGGTTAGGCTGAGCTGAGGATCCTCTTGCTACTTGGGATTACAGCCCTCTGCCACCATGCCTCATTTTCACAAGTTACTTACCAGATTCACTTGTGATCATGTGAAGAAAGAAATACCTGCTGTGTCTTTCCTAGTTACAAAATTCCAATCATTTGTTATACAGACTAAAAATATGTGTAACTCTAAAAAGAATTGACTGCTTGAATGGCTAGAAATGAAGAGAAAAGTCTTCGGTTGCCACGCATCTAACTGCTGATATTTGATAAATTAGGTAGTGTTCATTTTCTCAACAAATATTCGTGTTTTACAAAGAGCAATACATAACTTCCCAGTGGCATTTACCTCCTGTTCATCCAGGGCTTCTAAGGATTCAGCTATGACACCCCCCCCTTTTTTTTCTCCTCTCTTCTGAACAACGCTCATCCTAAAGGATCTAAGTCATTGCTTTAGGAGCAATGTAAAACAACATAAACAACAGGATGGGGGGAATGCATTCCCAGAAGAGGCAAGTGATTGTTGTCAGGCCTGAAATGAGATGTATGGGAACATGGAGAGGATGATAGGTAAAGCAGGAATTTGGGGATTATTAGCAGAAGAAATAATAAACTCAAAAGCAAGGACGAATACAAAACTTCATCTCCTAGCTTTCTAATCAATATGCTGAAGGCATAGTTCTTAAGGGCACTTATCTTCCCTGATGCAGTCTGATAACTGAGAGGTTTTGTCATTTAAAAGGACAGCCTCACTAAACAAACAAATTTCAATAAGATAGTCTCTATCATGCTGCTTTCATAGTCTTAAAGATACTTTTCATTGTGTAAAAAATATCTGTCACAGTCATTCTGATATAAATATGCTGCTATTTAAAACTTAATGTTTTCATAAACCCCAAAAATTCTTGTGAGTTCCAGGGAGCCGAATTAAAGGATCCACCTGTTTAAGGTCAGATACACCCCTCTCAATTCCCTGGTCCTAAAATTTTTTTTTTCACGGAACTTAACTTTATCTTCTGTTCTGCCAATACTTTAAACAGGTATAAGAGACACCAGACATTTCCATACCACAAACACCATTCAGGAACAAAGTGACCAGCTACCCTAGGATTTGACCAGCACCCAGCTTCCTCAGGTTGCCCCCCACTGCAAGACAACACCTACAAATAAGCAGGAAGCAGTCTTGAGAATCTGCCATCCCAATTCCTTTAACCTGTTGTACCTAACCTCCCACCATTTTATTATTAAAAAAAAGAGAGAGAGAGATGGGAGTGTAATAGTCTGTCCTCTATTATAAGGACAAGCCCCTATAAGAGACAAGCCCCGCCTACTCCTCTCCCCTTCCACCTAGGCAAGTGAATCTTTCTTCTACTTCCAGCCTGTGAGCTCTCTTTTCCACCTCTCCTGAAGAGGTAGCTTCTCCTCTCCTCCCCCAACCCCATCTCTCTCTCTCTCTCTCTCTCTCTCTCTCTCTCTCTCTCTTTCTCTCTCTCTCTCTCTCTCTCTCTCTCTGCCTCTCTCCTCATCCCCCTTCCTCCATCTCCCCTTTCCCCTTCCCTTCCATAATCCACTAAATAAATATCCAGCCTCACTCTGCATGGCATGCCCATCCGTCTCTGTCTCTCGCCCGCCACAGCTCCTTTGGGACTGGATGACCCTCTGTGTCTCCCACCTGCTGCTGCCCTAAACCACCCACAGCGGCCCGCTGCTGTCCCTCTGGGAACTGTACTGCAGTTTTACCATTACACTCTCCACTTTCAAGAAATTTCCTTATTCATTCGTGTTTTCCTGCACTGTGAATATCATATTCCCTTAAGACTGTGGATTGGTGAAAACCTGTGAAGACTCACTATAATATGCTTTTTGTGTAAGTTGAATATGTTTCTTTGAGGTGGGAAAGAAGCTTTGCTGGCAGTAACTGACTTTCAGTTTACTGTTCTGATGGAGCAGGGACTCAGCACAGAACTTTAAATGGAGCTGAAGGAGTGTCCCTCCTCTATGTGAAAAGAAAATAGTTTTATTCTTTACTCTGACTTTTTAAACTGTTTGACTTCCAGTTAGTTTGAATAAAAGTAGTAATTTATTTTTTTATGTGGACTCAGAGGGTAGGAGCATTAGCTCTCACCATTGTGATGTGTGGTGTGTACTCTCCCCTTGGATGTCACAGCCATTGAGTTCCCTGTGGGCCTCATGGACTTGCTCTTGCTAGTTCTACTGATAGCCAGACTTAAAGGAGCCAAGGTGACCATGCAGCCAGTTCACCGGTAAATATGGTGACACCCACTTAAAAATTCACTTTCTCCTTAAAGACAGTTTATGACGTTGATCATAAAAGTTCCATTACTTCTTCTTAAATTAAATTTAGAAAAAGTTGTGTTTAGTTCTACTAATCAGAAACTGAATTAATAGGAAAAGGTTGGTATAGAAAAAAATTCTTGTTCCTTTTTCCTTAATGTATATAGTTTAACTCTTTCTTTGTTACATTTAAACTATGCTCATGGATATCAGTCTGTTTTGGACTTCTGCTAGTGTTAAAGATGGAAATAAAACAATTTGAACAAAAAAAAGTTGAATGTGTTTCTTACATTAGTATGGCGTTAAAAAATGTTGATTCTGGATTTCACCTCTGAAATTCGCCAACTTTGTGCTATGAGTGATAAAAAGAATTTTAGCAGCCTCTTTGGAAACAGACAGAATTGGGTTCAGGTTCTTGCGCTGCCACTTATTTCCAAGTTTCTTTTCTGCTTAATTGTCTTGAAGGTATCTTTTGGGGGGGGCAGTGATAATTAAAGATAATATTTATAAGCTTAGTAAGGTCATGTGTGTCTGTGGTCCCATCACCTGGATCAGGTCTAGCTCAGGAGACCCAGTCTCTAAAAAAAAAAAAAAAAAAAAACCAAATAAAACCAACCAAGCAACAAATAAAAATGATACAAAGCCATCACTATAATACCTGGCACATAATAAATAAACTTCAAAGTATTTTATTACAAAACCCTCCTCTCGAATCTCATGTAGCTCAGATTGGACTCACATTTGCTCTTACTGTATATTTAAGGGTGTTCTTGAACGTCTGATTCTGCTGCCTTTGTCTCCCAAGTAGTGGGACTGTAGGTCTGTACCATCCCTCTTGGCACTTCTTTCTACTTTTAGGACACCGTATATTCAGCTTCAATTCTTCTGCTTAACCTTTCTTTATCATCACCATCAAAATTTCTTTTGTTTGTTCAGCATATTAAAATACATAAAACTTCACCTCACACCTTATATCTCTTAAACCTGTCTTTAACCAAGGATCTAAAGAAGTATCAGTTACAGAGTTCCCATGGAGAACTGAAGTAAACGATATTCAGGTATCTTGTATGAAATGATGTACTTCGTACAAGAACTGGGACATATCTTCTTGTAGTCCTTAAATCATCTCCCGATTGCTTTTAATACTTTATACAACATACGTGTGCTGTAAATAGCTGTTACACTGTTGAGAGGAAGTTTTGAGGTCTTTTTGAGACCAGCAGAAACTTCCTTGGCTCTTGTGGGGGCTTTTAACTCATGAGATACTCATGGTCACTCAAAGCTTCCACTGAATCAGGTGCCTCCAGGTTCTTCTTTCTCAAATTCAAAGAAAAAAATCATGGACCATGGAAGGTGAGTTTCCGAGAGAATTTGATTGTAGGTTCAGAGGAAAGAAGGGGGAGGAAAGGCAGAAAGGGAAGAAGAGAGGGAGCTCTATGTAACAGGAGGTGTCCCAAGAAATAGGGTAACAGTGAGCTGTTAGTCTGGTGGTTTGGAAGGATTTATGGTAGAAATAGAAGTGCAGCAAGGAATGGGGATGGGATGGTCAGTAGAGTTGACCCAACTGAGGGATCCAGCTGTTTCAATTTCATTTGGGTCATCATGTACAGCTTTCAGGAAAGGGTCAGAGGTAACAGAACTGGGAACCAGAGCTCCCTTCCGGCATTCTTACTCTCCAGCAAGGACATTCTTAGAAGCATTGAGCCCTGCCCTATTTGACCCGTTTCTACTTCCTGTTCTCATCAATACTCTATTTTTCTGGAATAATAACAAGGATAAAAGGCCAATGCTCAGCACAGATGCCATCATTATAGGCTTAATTCTATGATACATGCATAAACAAAGTGACATTTAAAAAACACTCTCTCTGTGATTGATCTGTGGATGCAGAATATAAGGAGGGCTGGCTTATGAACATCACCATTTTCAGATGAGGAGACTAAAGGTCAGAACGGCCACAGCAGTTCCTGCCTTCTCTGTAGAAACATGTTACATAATGCACTGTGAAGGATAAAGTTATGTTTTAAGTTTAAATTACTGTGCTTATGAGAGCTACAAAACAAAAATGCCTCTAACCTGTAGGCCCCACTTGCCCAAGGGTAGATAACTTCCTGGAATACTGGGGCCTGATGTTCATGTAAGATAACAAACCCTTTGTTTTACTTCTGTAAACAAGCTTGGTTGCCCCAACTGCCCAGGATATGCTTCATCACGTGCAGGTGGGAGGTACATAGACAGGAAGTAATCAGGATGCACACTTGCCCTGATTGGACAAAGGTGGGAAGTATATAGCCTTGTAGGTTTTGCCTTTTTAAAACTCTGACTAATGTGTTTCTCTGCCATCTCTGGGAATCCCTGGTATCGACCTGGCCAGTGTCCATCATTCTGGCCAGTATTTAATAAAACTTGCTTCAAATTTGGCTCAAAACTTATGGTAGCGTTCTTATTCTCACCCGTGGGATTACCAGCACTGCCTGCCAGGAGATGGATTTGTTTTCCTTCACCTCGAATCTGGCCTGACCTTGTGACTTGCTTTGACCACCAGAACACGCTGTACTTATAAATGGACCCCAGGAGACCCAGCAGCTTTCTGCTCTTGTTTTCTTGCCAGGACATTCAGGCTGTCCTGCTTGAGTGAGTCCATCGTGTGTAGAAGCATGTTAGTTTAGACACATGGAGAGGCTGTAGAGCAAGAACCAAGGCATACCAACAGTCCCTTTCTCGTCCCAGAGGTGTGAGAGAGACTTTTCCTGCCGGTCAGCCAGCTAATTGTAGTCACATGATCTGTGTGCAGTGCGAGAAACTGCCAGATCAAGCCCTGTAGTGTGTGTGTGTGTGTGTATGAGGAGAGAGAGAGAGAGAGAGAGAGAGAGAGAGAGAGAGAGAGAGAGAAACAAGTTGACATTCTTGAGTAATCAACAGAAGAACCAAGGTCAAAGTAGTGGCCACGAGTTGCTAGAAGATCTCAAAATAGCAAATTAGCAGTTAGTGAGGTGGGGGCAGGAGATTTTTCCTACTGTGCCGTTTCCCCATCGTTTTTTTAACCTTCCCTCTCTGGGATATTTCATTTGTTCCCACTACCTGTTCAATTCACCAACTAACTTGTACAGTAAAGAATTTGGCTAGGAATTTGGCCTGGAGAGATGTCTCAGCAGTTAAGAGCACTGGCTACTTCTCAAGAGGATCAGGTTTCAATTCCCAGCTCCTGTGTGGTGACTCACAGCTGTCTGTAACACTAGTCCCAAGGGATCTGACACCCTCTTCTGCCCTCCTTGGGCACCAAGCATGCATGTGTACACAGAACTTTCACACAAGCAAGCACCCATAGACATAAATTTTAAGTTAAAAAAAGACTCCCTTCCAGAAGGTAATCCCATAAATTTCTGGAAATTTCCAAGGGGTGGGAGTATTGCATGAATAATAAAACCCCAGAGACAGATATTGGGGTTTAACCTGAAGGTCAGAAAAGCAGAGCAGCTAAGCCACTAGAGAGCTCTTACCTCTAAGAAATCCTCAGACTAGAAGAGAACAAGTTCCTGTCCCATCCTGGTTTATATGCCTCCTTATTCCTCCTTATTGCTGGGATCAAAGGTGTGCGCCACCACCACTTGGATCTTTTTCAGCATTAATCATGTGTAGCCCAGGGTGGCCTTGAACTCACAGAGATCCAGCTGCCTCTGTCTCCCAAATTCTGGGATTAAAAGTGCATGACGGTACTGCCTGGCCTCTAGTGGCTTAGTTTTATCTTCTGGTCTTCAGGCAAGCTTTACTTATAAAACATAAATAAAATATCACTCTATGGGAGAGTCTTTTTTATTGATGGTGGACCCAGGACCCACCTAGATTTATGCTAGCAAGGTGACTGAAGGTGGGTCCATAGTCAATTACATTTGAGCCACATGCTTTGCTCTGCTGAGAAGGGCAGGATGAGGGGGCCTGAGTTCAATTACATGGGCAGTAATTTGATTACCTGTGCCTTTGTAAAGCCACCCCACTAAAAATCTCTGGACCCTGGAGCTTGGTGGACTTCTTGTTTGGCAGTCATACATCCATGTGCCAGGAGGAAGATGCCTTTGTGAGGATGCCTGAGTCACATGTCTGGGACTCTTCCAAGGCTCCTTGAGTCTCTTCATTTGACTGATACGCCTGTGCAACTTTGTAGTAAAACTAAGTGCAAATAGAGCATGTTCCTGAGCTATAGTTATTTTAGTGAATTAGGAACCCTGGAGCTTGTGGTTCCAGTGTAAAATATAAGGAATTTGTGGGCCCTGTGCTCGCCACCTCTGAAGCCTGTGCTAGCTCCAGGTAGCCAGTGACATAATTGCACTGCCCCTAAGCAGACATTCGTGCGGGACATGCTACCTGCCAGGTGTTGAGACAAGCACCCTGAGAATACGAATTCACTTCATTCTCTGGCACTCCTTTGAAACGGGTACCAGTTTTCTGACTTTACAAAGAAGCTAAATGACTCTGTGCCTTTTATGTGCCGGGAAGAACTACTTCAGCAAATGTCTCCGTGTGTGTTTGTGGGGAGGAGTGAGTGGATGATGGGGAAAGGAAAAAACACATTCACCATAACAGGGCACATAAATCCTCCAGGTTCTTATTAAAAAAAAAATCACACAATAAATACGCATTGAACACCTGTTATGTACACAATACGGTGTTAAGAGCTGTGTAGAATGGTGACCAAGGCTGCCTCTGCCTCTTTCCTCCCTCACAGAGCTCTCAGTCTACCAGTGAGACACTCAGTGAGACGACACTCAGTGAGACGACACTCAGTGAGACGACACTCAGTGAGACGACACTCAGTGAGACGACACTCAGTGAGACGACACTCAGTGAGAACATGCTGCCTTCCTGCTATTCTGATGTTTCAAGCCTCCAGCCTCGTGAACAACCTGACCTGTGACCTTCAGGTCAGATTTTTTTTTCTTTTTTTTCTTTTTTTCTTTTTTTTTTTTTTTTTGAGACAGGGTTTCTCTGTGTAGCTTTGGAGACTGTCCTGGCACTAGCTTTGTAGACCAGTGTGGCTCTGAACTCAGAAATCTGTCTGCCTCTGCCTCCTGAGTGCTGGGATTAAAGGCGTGCACCACCACCGCCCAGCCAGGTCAGACTTTTTTAGTTGTACTGTTCTCTGGGATGGGCAAGGTCAGCATATGCCTCTGTAGCTTCCACTGTGCAGAAATTTTTAATTCAAGAACACAGTAGGGCAGCTTACATCATGACAGACAGTAGATTGAAGCAAGAAAGGAAGGGAGTGGGGCGACATGTCCTTTCTTCACAGGTGCACCTCTGTGACCCCATGCCTCAGCCACACACCACTTGCTAAAGTCTCCGCCACCTCCCAAAATAGTGGCACCACCTGGGGACCAATTGTTCAATACACAAGTGTGTGTGTGTGTGTGTGTGTGTGTGTGTGTGTGTGTTGAGGGCACATTTCAAATCCAAACCACAACAGATGAACTCTATATCATTCCTCTGAAGGGATTTTACTGTCTTTTTTGTATCTGGATTAATGGAGCTTTCTATACATATTTTTGAAAACATCAAAATTACACTTCACTTAGTTAGATTTCTGTGTGCATGTGTGCACACATGAGAAGAGAGGATCTTTGGTTTTGGGGGTAAAAGCCTACAAATGTGTATGCATTAACTTCCTGGCCTAGGAAACACATATGGCATGCCCGTTGTGAACATCAGCATGGTGTGAAGCACCGTGCTGTGAACGAGCGTCACCGAGCTCATTGGTGGCAGCAATCCCATAGACCTCATACTGAACCTTCCTGACCTGAATCCTGCTAGTTCCCCTGAGAGATACTTCTGGTGACACAGCATTCGGAGAAGCTCTTGTGACAGCTGCTCCATGGGAACAAACCCACCAAGTCATCCCAATAATGCTGGGGAAAAAAAAACCAAAAACTCGACTCAGCCACACCAGAAGAGGAAGACTTGAGCTCTGGGATGGGGGAGCTACCTTGAAGGCTGACAATTCTCGGGGCTGGAATAGGTATAACAGAGGTTCTCACAGGACCGCTGTGGAATAATCCTTTTGTACACTGGGAAGATGTTTTGCTCTCATTGGTTTAATAAAGAGTCAACTGGCCAATAGCTTGGCAGAAAAGGGTCAGGTGAGAGAGTCAGGCTGAGAAAACACTGGGAAAAAGAAGGGCAGAGTCAAAAGTCAGATGCAGAGGAAACAGGAGATGAATAGTCCATGCTGAAAAAAGATGCTGCCACGTGGTAGAATGTAGGTAAGAAATATGGGTTAAGTTGAAAGAGCTAATTAGTAACAAGCCTAATCTATCGGCCAAGCATTTATAACTAATAAGTCTCTGTGTAGTTATTTGGGGAACTGGCAGCCCCGACGAAAAACTCTGCCTATATAGGACAGTTATCATTCCTTCATCACCTAGATACACACATTCGCAGGCCCTCCAACTCTAGATCTTGTAAACTGAAACTTGAATGAGCCTAGGAATCCACTTGAAGAAGCCTCAGGTGGTTTCTGTACACCCCAAATCAGAGAATCACTGTTGAGTGCCAAGTGTTACTCCGCAGGCATCTGGTAACGAGGCTCTGTCACTTGAAGAGTGTTTCCTTTGTCTGTGGCTGTCCCACTGTCAGTTACAAAGTCAGCTGCTGTGAAGGTATTAAATTGAATGTCCCACAGACAAATAACTCATGCTTTAAATTAATTATAACACACTCATAATTATTTTTAGTTATTCATTTCTTACCTATGCCTGGGATGATTTAGGTGCTCCCATAGGCTCATGTATTTGAACACTCATTCCCAGTTGGTGATGTCATTTGGGAAGGTTATGCCATCTTTAGGAGATGTAGCCTTGTTGAAGTATGTCACTGATTTGGGCAAGCATTGGCATGAAGTGTGTGTGTGCATGCGCACATACTTACAGACTCACCCCACTTCCTGCATGCAGATAAATGTGTCAACAAGGGCTCAGACCTCAGCTTGGTGCTACTGGGAGGTGATGGAACCTTTAAAAGATGGGGCCTTAGGGAGGGCCATTAGGTCACTGGTGGCATATTCTTGAAGGAAGTTTTCTGAGGCCACCCTCTCCCTTCTTCTTTCCCTCTTACCCCCACTCCCCCCACTCAGGCCATGAGGTGAGCACTTAACTCACATGCTCCCAGCCTTGCTATGCTGCCTCACCGCAGGTGTTAAAGCAACAGGAGAAAAGCGCCCAGCAGACCATGGACTGGAATTCCTCAAACCATCAAGCACAGAAAATCCTATCTTCTAAGCTCATGATCCTAGGGATGTTGCTATGGAAAGCTAACATACATATTACCTAGGATTCCAGGCATCCACTCGAGGCATCAGAATGTATCCTCTATGGTGAGAGTTTATTCTCCATGCATAAGGGACACTGCAACAGATGGGGCTCATATGCTGAAAACAGGACAGGAGAGGCCAGTCGGCAAGTTAAAGTCTCTAAGGACCTTTATGACATGACAGGTAAGTGCCACAGATGAGCAAGAGACATGGGGCTGTGCAGATAGCTTATAGCACAGGAACGGTCCAGTTCCGAGACTGCACTTTGGAATTGGTAATCTGGGGGTTGGAAGTTTCTCGTCTTGGTCAAAGCAGGCCTGGAGCCTTCTTATTTAAAGTCATGCCTTGTCAGATTAGTTGTATGGCTACTGTAGTTCAAACTTAACACGGACAGACAGGCCTGCCAGGCACAGATTTCTCAAGCAGATGATGTGAGGGAGAATAAATTTTATTCATGGCAAGATTGCAGGGACAGATGACACTCAGCAGGCACGGCAGGCCAAATCTGCGGGATCTGTAATCCAACCGGCAAGCCCTAGGGACCTGGCCTTGTGGAAGTGGAAGCGACAGCATGAAGGAACTATCAAATTAACTCAGTGAGCTGGAAAAGGTTCAGGGCTTCTGTTCCCTCACAAGGAAGCGATAATCTTAAAAATCAGAATCCTCCTAAAGGAAGTATGATCATGGAAGTAGAGACACTTGAGACATAATGGGAAAACGGGCCAACCTCTCATTCTCCTGACTTTCCACCTGCCTTCTTCTGGCCTCCCTCTGCTCTGTGAGAGATGAGTCTGACTCGGTTGGGAAGCAGCAGGGATTAGTTTTATTCACAGGCAGTTTGGGGAATAGAGGCAGAGCCTACAGGAATCCGGGCTCCGCAGCAAGTAATCATTATTGCAAAATCAAATTCCCCACCTCATCTGCGATATGCTTGTGTGTAACCCTAGAGCTGAGCTTCACAGTGTTATAAATTCACCATACAAAACACGGAACAGCGGGATGTGGAGCCCCTTGTGTGTCAAAAAGTCTGCCCGGCAAGAGAGATATATGATGCTAACTTTTCTCTCCATTGCTTCCGCAATGAAATTCACCCAGAGCTCCAGGAAGGGTTGGGAATGTAATTCAGCTTCCATAAATCAAGACTAAAATTAAGATGGCCAGATATGTAGCAGCCTGTTCAGGTGTACAGAGAATTTGAAATTTAGTGCCCTTGGTAATGGGTAGCAGCAGATTATCTAATTATAGAGAGAAAGAAGAAATATTGCTCTCTGGGGTAAAAAAGCTAAATGCTCTAATCCATTAAATCACATCTCTGCCAAAGCTAGATTAATATTAAAGTTCATGTAACATTTGTCTTTTTTTCTTTTTTTCTTAAAGGAATGAAGCCAAATGTTAAGGAAAAAAATATACCTGAAAAGGTTACAGTTCAGTGATTCTAGTTTGACTACTTGTCAGCTGTAGTGTATTTTATCTATTGGAGTGATATCCATGTAGCTGGTTACAGGGCAGTTCTTTACTTTCCTAATCATAGATCTGTTTAAATTTTTATCATCATATCTTGAAGCAATTCTGGACAGACTTCAAGCAAGGATTTCCTAAATTAGATATGCTTCTAAGGGGCAGTGGTGGCAAGATGTGCTGGCAGTGGGCGATCTGTTCTACTGCTGTCACCTTCTTGCCTTGTCCCTGTAGGAAACTTGCGGTGTTTGTTTCTGTCCCCTAACTACAGGTAGAAAGAGGTGAGCCAGTGTCTAACAAGAAATAAAACATGAAATTTTCCACGTACAGCAGTCCCATCCCATCAAAGATTTCACGGTGGTTTTAGTTACCCACTAACAGGTGTAGAACAAAAATATTAAGTGGAAATTCCAAGAAATAGACAATTCATGTTATATGTTACCCCCAAGTGACATTGTGACGATTTTGGAGCAGCTTTATTAAATTCTGCCCTAATGCCAATCACCTTTGTCCAGTGTATCCACACTGTATATTCTACCCACCCATTAGTAGCTTAGTAACTATCAGGCTGTCAGACTAACCGCTGTGGCAGAAATGTATTGTTCTAATCGACCAAAGTTACTCTATCATTTATCTCTTACAGTACCTAATTTATAATTTTCACCAAATACATGCACATATAGGAAAAAAAAGCATAGTATATGTAGAATTTGACACTATCTATAGCTCCAGTTATCAGGTGGGGTTCCTTATACCATTTTTGTCTGCAGATGGATGGTGGGGGACAACTAAGTAAAAACTTGGTAAAGTAAAAACTTTACTGAAATAATTCATTAACTGGAGGTGTTCAGCTGGGAAGTTGGCTCAGAATACATGAATTTTATGTAACCTTGTCTATGAACAAATGAACTTTTTTGATATTACTTTCTTATCTTAAACTAGTATTTATCCTAATTAATGAATTAACCCATGAACTCTTGACTGAAAAGCAATGCTTTCCTACTTGGAGTTCTTTATCTGTTACTGAAATTTGTATGTGGAATATAGACATGTATGCAAAATACAGACCCATCAGCACAGGAGCATCAGCGAACAATATGGACAGGCTGTCACCAATCCCGAAAGGTAATATAATTCTCATTTATTCCACTATGGTCTGAAGTGTTGCTTCTCATGTGGCAGAGTCTGTGCTTTCTTGCTTTGTAAGTCAGCACGAGTTAAGATTACGTTTCCAGTGCAGGGCCCAGAACACAGTAGACAGTTATATTCAATACTTAGTATTTACTTCCAGACAATGGTGGGGTCAGGCAGCTCCCAAAAGAATCTTTGTGTGCCCTCCCTCAGGAGCCTGTTCACAGGTGGTTGGGGTGTAGATTCTCTAAGAGCAAGAATGTGTTGTATGTCACCCCCAAGTCTTGAAGCCTATCTATGCTAAAAACACACTAGGGCAATCACTGAATGGTCAGCGAAGCAGGTCTTTGGGCATTACAGACAGAAATGGTGGAAAGGAGACACGCATTTTTCAGAAGGAGCAGCACACATTTGAGTGGTCACATTTCAGGTACATCTCATGGATATCTCAGAAGCCCAAGAACAATAAGGAACATGTTACAACACCTTGAAGGAAACAAAGACTAGCTTTTATAGGTGGTAATGTGACTGTTTTTTCCACAATTAGATGAAGCACTGCCACCTTCTGTCTTATCTCAGATGCAGTCACATGCTGAGCAGGCTGGCGGAGTGGGAAGAGACTGACTTCCAGTTTTTATGATTACCATCAAACTCCTACCTCTACTCCAGAAGAGGAATTTCATCAGATGCATGGATTTAACCAGCGTCTTGTCACCACTATAGGGCGAGAGTGGTCTAATTCGGACTCAAGCCACTCCTCCACTGAGCTATATCCTTGTAATAGGATTGCTACAGTGTGCAACCATCTCATTTGCTCTTTGACATTTTAAGTACATTTATTTTACTGAACACTGATGGTTTGGAGCTAAGATGTCCCCAAAAGCACAAGTGTTGGAAGACTGATTTCCACTGTAGTAATGTTTAAAAGCGGGGCTTTTGCTTTGCTCAGAATCACAGGCTTAGCAGTAACAGTAAGATTCAACTGGTGCTGAATATTTTCAAATTTCTTACTCTTTCCCTAGAACTTTGGATCGTGCTACCTAGGCTCTCCCTCCCTTCTGTCTCAGGGACTGAACACAAGACTAGGGGTGCTCCACAGGCACTCACCACTAAGTTACACCCTAGCCCTTCATCGTTTTCTTTAAGTCAACACTTCCCTGTGTAGTCTAGGCTGCCTTTGAATCTGTGATCCTTAACAACCATGGCTGGGTTATGAACATGCAAGGTTATGAAATGCCCAACTCTGTTTCTCTTATTTGGACAGACAGGGTCTTTAATTCTCCATAGCCCACGACTATCACACTGGTGAGAGTTACAGCATGGAGAGAGCCGTGATTAACAGTGTCCCAGGGTCCTTGCTCTTCACTCACTGGCTGGCTTTCTGTCATGTGACGAGATGGGTGAGGCCCAGTTTCTTAAGTCACATTGTCTTTCAAGAAGCCTAACAAGAGGATGAAGTCATTAGCTTAAAGGAATGCCTTTAACTAACCTCTTGTGGCCTCAGAAGTCAGTGTCACCTCAGTAAATGCTGAATACAGGAAAGAAAGAAACAAGCAGAGCTGATTTTAAACTCACATTTACTAGCTCACATAAATATTCTGAGAACAAATATCCATCTTCCCTTTCTGAATCCTTAGCATAATTTATCATAAGTTTTAATAAACTAGTATAAATATCTAAGAAGAAAATGAATTTTAAAAACATGAAAAAGTCAGATGTGAAACACTGACAGGGTGACTTTTTTTTTTAAGATTGAGCCACTGATCTCCAAATTTTATTAATAAATTTAACCTATGAATACGAGATAATTTTTAATCCAATTGTGATTTGTTTGAATAACAGTTGAATTTTTACATTAAAAAATTGCAAAGCTTCAACTAAGGGACAAATAAAACATTCAGACGAGCTGACACTTTAAAACTTCTACTAACATTAACAAAGAAACGACGTCATGTTAATTTACATTAGTACCATGGTCCAAAATACATTTTCCATCACACAGCCAATTCTGCGGCACAGCAGGGCTTCTAGTGGGAGTTAGCGTACAGTCTGTTCTTGATGAAGACAACACTGGACAGGTGCTGCCTGATGTCGGGGTAGTGCTGAATGTGACAGAACCAGCGGGACACATTCAGATAGCTCTCCTTTTCCTGAACTGTCAGGTCAACCTAAGTGGAGATTAAAAACACAATATCAAACTTTCCATAAATACAAAAATTGACATCAATACAGAATTTAGAGGCCCAAAGGATTTTTCATCACTTTATTAGAAAAAAGAAAGTAAGTCAGGTGGTGGTAGTGCTACACGTCTTTAATGCCAACATTCGGGAGGCAGAGGCTGATCCAGAGCCAGTTCCAGGACAGCTAGGGCAGTTACACAGAGAACCCTGCCTCAAAAAGCCAATAGATAGGTAGATAGATAGATAGATAGATAGAGGAGCTTTCAAAAAGCTAAGGTTCTTTCTTTATCTGATTTCTAAGCAAGCCTCAAAAACAAAGAGTTTGTGATGTCTAACATACTTAATAAGAGAACATAATTTAATAAAAAGAAAAGAGTATGGACACACACATTATTTATGCATATATACATATACATATTCTACACACAAACACGCCCATACACACAGAGACTATTGCTATCTTCCTTCTCAACTTCAGAGGGAAAACCCCACGTGAAGACAGTGACCTGCGTAACTTTAAGTGCTTACAGTTTAATACAAGAAAAGGCTATCCAGTGGCTCACAGCTTAGAAAGGAGCTGATTAAACACACACCAACCTGTGGGCAGTAAAGATCTACGCTTTAGTAGATGCAGCAGCGATTCCTGGCGCTTAACTATCTTAGATACAAAGACAGAGGTGCTTATCACTCCCTTGGGATCAAATTCCAAAGTAGGTGCTAACTCACGATTTCTCTCTAAGACAAATTTTGGAATTAAGTTGTTCAGTAAGAGGAAGCCAAGTAGGGCAATAACTGGCAGCCATGATCCCATGTGTGGGTGGTATAGCACCTTCTCCTGTAGTTAATTCTACATTTATAAAGGACTTGTAAGTCTCTATAACACAGAGAAAATAAACACAGAAACAACTTGGGCCCCACAGGCCCACACCCAAGTAGAGGTCTGGAAGCATTTTTAGTGAGATGACGTTCCCAAGGCTGTACGGGGGTGTGCCTATAGACAAACACCTGTCAAGTCACAGGACCTGGGAGATGAAGGACAAACTAGTGTGCAATAACTATTACCAAACAGCCTTACTGTAAAGGCTTATTTTTATTACAAGAGAATTTATGGTACCACATGTTCCTGATTTTTACATCTGAAATAACAGAAGCATGTGATACATCAACATAGAAATAGGAGGTACACTTGTGGGCCTTAGTTTGTACTCAAAACACTTTGTAAATGAATTAAATTTTTAAAAACTCCACCAATATATTATAAATTTTCAAGAGAAAACTGGGTTTTCGTTTGCTCTTTTTGTGTTGTTGGTTGGTGCTAAGGGTTGAATATGGGGCCTTGCCATGTCAGGTAAGTCTTTTACCACGGAGTTGCCTAAGCCCTGAAAAGCAAGGTTCTTAAAAAGTTTAGGGACAGGGGTGAAGCTTAGTGGCAGAATGCACATCCGTCTAGCTGGCCTAGGTTCTATTCCCAGTACTGATTGCTGTCCTGGAACTCACTCTGTAGACCAGGCTGGCCTTGAATTCACAGAAATCTGCCTGCTTCTGCCATCCTGATTAAAGGCATGCATAACCACTGCCCGACTTTTAATAGCTTCTAAGTCTAATATTTTCAAATTTAATCTGACAAATTTTGAACAGCTATCTATCGCATAGTAGTCCTGGCTGATTTGAGCCAACTTACTCTTCTATAGCAACACACAGGCTTCCTGAATGGACCCGAGAACACTGCTAATGGCTGTCTGTCCGAGTCTGAGAAAATGATGACTAAACTTGGCATGTTACTTCTGCTACTTTTTAAAAAACATTTTTCACATAAAGTTACTGTCAACAAACTAAGCAGGAGATCTCTTTATCGAACTCACACTATTTAACAAAACGGTTCTGATGCCATCCCTGGGCTATTTCATTTATAGCACAACTTTCTATCACCACCACCTAGTTACTTTACTTTTTTTTTTTTTTTTTAACATGGGGAACACAATGCAAAAGCTGCTTCCTGCTTCTCACTGGTCTAGACAACAGTGTGTCTCTGGTGGTGCCAGCAGCTCTTTCTCCTACATACTCATTTTTGTTTATATTGGAACTTAGTAATTACTTTGAACCTTAAAGCCAAACAGATAACATTCTGATTTACTTATTTTCCACTAAGAAATGTGGGAAACATTCAAACCAACTCTTTGCAGCCTGGCCTTAGTGCAGGCTTTGTCCTTCCGCTGGCACCAGGCTGTCTCTGGACTGCTTCAGACTGACTTCTTGCCCTTTCCTTCTCCAAGAGCCCACATCCCATTGGTGCTCGGAACAAATGCATCTCTGCTCGGAACAGTCTTATGGGCCAGCCACGGTGTCACAGAGGAGTCTAACAATCTTGAGGCACAGTCTGATTATAAGGGACTGTCTCTTAGTGGATGATGGAAGAAAGCAGTTGGTACTAGAGCTGGAATCAACAGTCACAACTCGGGCACTGTTGACAAAGCATAATATATAATATGCCAAGATGTGTTAAGTTAAACCTGGTCTCAGAAAACTCAGCCAACAGAAACAATGGCGGGGGGGGGGGGGATGTGATTTGATGACCCAGAGGTTCCTTGACTGTTAAAGGTTTTGTTTCATAGACTGTGCTGATTACAGAGTAAGGATTCAACAACATGAAACACTAAGTGAAGGAATGCAGGATTGAGCAGGTATCAGTGTACTGTTAACCCAGCAAAGCTGGAAAAGCAGGTGGCCAAGCCAAACTTAATACCTAGCAGTGACTTTCCTCACACCTGTGGATACTCAGATCCAACGAACAAATGTCACTTAACACCATGGTGCCACCCTACCACCAGAGGGTTCTAGTTTATGAGGCCTATTCTTAAGAAGGTCTTTCTTCCTGTGAATACCTTGCCTGCTCTCACACAGAAAGGGCACACACTTTGACTTGTACAAACCCAAAACAATGGTTAACAAAGAGATTTAAGAATTATTCTATTCAATGTTGCTTTGAGAATGATAACCATAATACCTCTAATCTCAACAGTCACTACGGGGAGAGAAGATTCTAGAACAGGAAATGTCAATAGGTTTAAATGGCTAAAGATTAGGATAACTCTGATTTTAATATTCAGAATTGAGGGAAACAGTTGAAAGTCTCCTAAAACCCAAAGGCCTTTCAAGATGCCTGACTCATAGTTAAATAACTGCAGTATTTTGCAGTTTAAAATAATGATTTTGTTCGCTGCGATGGCAGAGCAATGTTGCACAGGTTCCTGCCCATGATCTGCATGAGCCCAGCAGAGGAGAATGCAAACCCGCACTTAGTCTGCATGAGTTTCACACACTTTACTATCATCTTTGTGTGGATTAGATAAGAGGAATCTTCCTTATTCATGGCAGCTCCATGCTAAGGAATCCAGACCTTAGAGCTCTGCAGACAATCACTGGTTTTCTGACAGTCACTGCACATTTCTCCCACTACTAAATATCAAATAACACAAAATGTGTGCTAAATGTGTAAAGCAGACAACTCCACTGAGACGTAATTGTCCTTGCTCCGGGTAAGTCAGGCAGTTATGGTTTTGCACATGTTAAGTCAGGGGCCCCCAAGCTGAAAGACTGTGCCTGCTACCAGGAGAGATGCTTAGATGCTTAGATACCTTGGCAGCAAATCCTCTTTACCCTGGAGGCTTTCTTTAAAAAATGAGATAAGTTGTGCCATGTCATCATTCTGAGTTCAAGACGCTACTAAGACACATTGAAGCTGGAGCGGAACAAAAAGAGGCTGCAGCGGCTGATATGTTTCAGCTCCAGTGATGCTTTCTTCACATGTAAATAAATCACTCTAAATGCACTGAACATAACTAAACACTACATTTCACTGGAGATGAATGATGTAAAACAGGAACACATACAGTACATAATACCAAATACTGCTAATCTCATAAGCTTGCATCTGTAAAAGCCACTGTGCTGAGAGTCAGGAGGAGAAAAAGAAATAAGACACCGACGTAACCATTCCTGGCTTTGTGTAAATGAGTCCCATTCTGTCGAAGTTCCAGGACTATTCACCAACTACTACGTTTCCCTGCACCAGCACAGTGGCGAAAAGCATCCTGTCACAGCTACCATGCTCTTTTGATGAGAAATTATATGGCCATTCTACCTGTTAGAAACTACATAACAGCATCAATTTCTTCGGCTAGCCAAGGACAATCATATTTTGTCATATGTGTCATGTGTCTTTTCCCTGCGTTACCTCTTTTTCTGCTTGTTTGTTTTTCAAGACAAGGTTCCTTTATGTAGCTTTGGTGTCTGTCCTGGAACTAGCTCTTGTAGACCAGGCTGGTCTTGAACTCACAGGGATTCGCCTGCCTCTGCCCCCCAAGTGCTGGGATTAAAAGAGCCAGGACAGGCTCTAAAACTACAGAGAAACACTGTCTCAAAAACAAAAACAAACAAACGAACGAACAAGAAAAAAAAAAAAGAAAGAAAGAATGGAAAAGAAAGAAAGAAAGAGAGAGAGAGAGAAAGGCTTATGTTCTTTTTATGTCCCTCTGAAATACAGCGTAGTGGGCAACACAGGAGGCTCCTGAAAATTTTAAGTGGAGAGCAGGGAGCGCTAAGCTAATCAACTGGGCCATTACAGTGTTACAGAACATAATGCACCCACTTGAGAAAGCCTCCTTTGTCCTGCATCTCACTACATACTTCTGGTTAGCCTTGAACTTGGGGCAACCCTCCTGCCTCAGTCTTCCAAGTGCTAGGATTATGGGTGTGTGTCACTGTTCCCAACTTGGGGAATAACTGTTAATAAAGTTAAGCCAATCCAAACTGAGAAGTATGGCTTAGTGGTGAACTAACAATAAAACAATTCATTAGTTTCTGCAGTTGGTGCTCTAATATAACATTAAGTGTTGGGATAGCAGATGTTACAATGTAGTGGTGAGGTAAAGGCAAGGGAGTCTGCCTGTGCGTGTTCAGTGCAGACATTTTTTTCTGTATTTCTGTTCTGATTGGCTCAGTCTGATCACGTGGAACCTGCTGCTGCAGGGGGCAGAATCTAACTGTATCACTTCTTATGGTGGTGGTTTAGGGCTTACAAAGGGCTTCTCTACACACTAAGACCCTTAGAAAGATCCACCTTGGTCCTTGCAAATATATCTACACAAGTATATATGCATCCTTTCCCTTGGACAGCATACATTGCTCATGTTCACTTGGTATTATGGGAGCCTGACTGTCTGTGCCAGGAATTATGTGAGACAGAAACCTCTATATTTATGATGTAAGCAGTTTGTGACAGAAATTACCAAATAGCAATTATAGTACAAGCAAAACAAGTTAAGCTTTAGGAAGTCCTCCACGAGGGTCAAACAGAAACAGAGAGGAGCACTTCATTCAGTATGCTTCCGGAGTCTGAGACAGCCCTAAGCAAGGGGGCAGAGTTGGAGGAGACAGATGTCTGAGGAAATAGAAAATAACTGGAGAGGAAGGTACCAAAGACCAGGATAAAAAAGAGATGGGCAATGCAAAAATATGTGTAGGAAAGACCCAGTAGGTAGCAGATTTGGGGGTGGGGGGAGGGGGAGTTACAGCTTCCCAGCAGCCAGCAGCAGGCTTCAGGAAAGGTCTGGCAGCCAGCAGACTCAGGGGAATTACAGATTCCCAGCAGCCAGCAGGAAGGACCCGGCAGTCAGCAGACTCAGGTAAGTTACAGCTTAGGCAGAGAGACAGAGCCAAAGCCAGAAGGGTGGCAAGAGCCAGAAGAAAGCCCTTCCATGCTGACAAACTGTACCTGCTGGGATTTACTGAACTACCGAGGAGGAAAAAGTCTGGTCTTAAGAAAGGCTGGCCTAGTGGCCACCAGGCTCAGCCCATAGAGCCCACCTTATTTCTATCTTCTTTATATGGACTAGAGATAATAAAACTGACCGACACACAGGCAAAAGTTACTCCAGATCCTAGGAAGGAAGAGATGGGGTGAGAGGACCCAGCAAGTGGAGACACCAGGCCCTGACTGGATACACAAAGTGGAGAACATAGAAAATGTTCTGAAGTCCGCCCCCCCCCCACAATGGAAGAAGGGTGTTGGGGAGCTGAGAGTTTTATTTTTTTAAGCAGAGAAAAAGATCTAAGAAGGCATGAATTTAGGACAAACTACCTGGGTTTGGTCTGTCAATTATTTGATACCTGACCGACCTCGCCGTGTCTCAGTTAATAGTGCCCACTGGAACACTGCAAGGAGCAATGAGCTGACGCTTAAACAGAGTAAAGAACAGTGAAAGAAAACGGGTGTCTGTAGTTGTCAGTAAGTTTGGATGACGACACATGATTTAAAATGTAGAGAGTAACCAAGTACTTAGAGGATAAATGTGAAAGAATGAGAGAAAAAAGAAAACAGAGTTTGGGAGATGACCCAGACAGGGCTGACAAGGTAGAGGAGCTCAGGTGTGAGGCTGGGGGATTCCCTTCTGAGGCCGGGAATGGGAGAGGGGTGCTTGGGTGTTATACGTGGGAGGCTAAAGATGAAAGAATTCAATGAACAAGGAGAAAGCCTGTGAAGAAGAAAGGCTCTACGGCAAGGAAGTCAGAGGAGAAACACCTACAGACACCTGGAAGGAAGGAGAGCTGGTCACGACATCAGCCTGGCTGCACAATCAGAGTTAGCAACTTATACTTATGTAATTTCTAAAACAGAGTGCTTTGTGCACAAAACATGAAGACATTTAACATGGCAGTAAACAGATAGGACAGCCAAGAAGCTGAAGGTGCCAAGAAGATGCGGCTGAAGTCAGGCAGGAGGGGGCAACACTTGATGGCAATAAGGAAACAAGAGACACCAACGTAGGATTAGCAACCAAGACACTTGACTCAAGAGCTTCGGTAGGAAGGTGCACAGAAGACAGGGTGTACGGGGGCGTGTGTGTGGGGGGCCATGATGACGACAGAGCCGGCACATGGTCATGGAAGGACGGGAGCAGAAGCTGAAAACACAGGAGTCAAGCGTAGAAGAGAGCGCACAGCTCCGCAAATGGACCATGTGGTGAGTTTTGCCCATAGTGCCTTGTTTAAAAATAAACTTTGTTTTGATAAGTCGAATGTAAATCTGACTAAAACTCACAACATTTAAAAAAAGTGATTCTGAATATTACAGATAAAAGCTAACCACCCCCTAAACACTCACTATAAAGCGATGGAGCCCGTAGTACAGAAGGATATCTGCCAAGGTAAAGTTAAATCCCGCCAGGTAGACTTTGTCTTCAAGGTAGGAATTAAGATCCTAGAAAAAGAAAAACAATGCTTTAATTTAAAAAGAAAACAATGAGCTGCTGCGACATATGATTTAAACATTCAGAAGGCTAGCCAAAGAAAAGGACTCAGACCTCATTTCTTTTTTCTTTAATTTTAAGACAGAGTTTCTCTGAAGCTTTGAGGCCTGTCCTGATCTAGCTCTTGTAGACCAGGTTGGTCTCGAACTCACAGAGATCCACCTGCCCCTGCCTCCTGAGTGCTAGGGTTAAAGGCGTGTGTCACCACTGCCCCACAAGACTTAATTTCACGGACTTAATCTTTAAGTTGGCTGTGGTGGCACATGTCAGCTCTTGGGAGAATGGGGCAGGCTGACTGGGGAGAGAGCAGTGTGAGGAGATGCCTTTGGAAACAGACAAATACCGATAACAGAAATCACAAATTAGATGCCAATCATCTAAAAGAAAAACAAAACAAAACAACAGAAACAATATTCTAAATGCCATCTATGAGCACATCAGAGTGTAGTGTTTTGTTCTCATCATGTCTAAACCATGCTCACTCTGGCTAGGGAGACACCTCAGTAGAAGGTGAGTACCTGCCTGTAACCCTGTTGCTGACGAAGCAGAGACAGGGGGATCCCAAGAGCTTGCTGGTCAACTTTCTCTAGCCACCGTGAGCTTTGGGTTTAGTGAGAGAACTTGTCTCAACCAAACAAGGTGGAGAAAATAGAAGATACCTGAGGTTAGCTCCTGACCTCCGCCTGCATGTGCACACACAACTTTCATGTGCACACAAACTATAGACATAAAATTTAAAAACTATGCTATTGTTAATTTTTCCCAACATAAAAAATTTCTCAGATGATTATCTCTAGAAAACTGTTAGTGGTTTTTGATATGCAATTATATACACACCTATAAATACATATAAATAGTATATATTTCAAAAACTTTGTTATATATTAATACTTTAATTAGGATTATATTCATAACATAAAGTTTACCACTTAACCATTTCAAGAATAGTTAAGAATGCAGCTGGAAGGCTGATCCTGTATAGATAAGCATGTTTAGTTTCAAACTAATCTCAAACCAATCTTCAGAGCTTTTCTATCATGCAAAACTAAAGCACTGCCATTAAATGGCTCCCCCTCTCCCTTTTCTCTAGGCACTGGTAACCACTGTTCAGCTAGGTCTCTGTGTAGATGACTCATGGGACTCAGTCACTTCATTCAGTGTAAAGGGGAATGGGACAGAAGGCCACCAAGTAACGACCCTGAGGGGAAGGTCTTCCGCTTGGAGGCTCCTGCAGTACAGCCTACAGACACAATTAAGATACCTTCAGTAGAGTATGGGTGTCTTCTTTGCTGGAGTGTCCATCCACTCGGGTGACCCTGTACTCTAACCACTGCTGAACGATTGCCTTCTCTTCTGGGGTGCTCCCCAGCAAGTGTTCTTTATTGGCTAGCTTGACTAGATGGGTCGCAATGGTAGCCAATCCCATTAGACTGGGACCATTGTTTGTCTGCAGAACTGGAACCTTCAAAAGAAAAAAGACTATCACGACTGAAAACTGGAGGTAAGCACTAAAATCCCCAATTTCTGGAAATGCTCTACAATACTAAATTATGTATCAGGACACCAGCAGTAACAGGATTTATAATTTAATGGCATGCTGGATGATGTAACTGGTAGTAATGCGGGCTAAATGTTACCAAAATTCAGAACATACAACATGAAAAAACAGAAACCACAATACTTGATTAATTTCACTCACGATTCCCCACACTTGGTCACAGGTAGCGGCCCATGCCTGTAACCCCAGCAACCTGGGAGGCTGAGGCAAGAGGATTTCAAGTTTCAGGCCAGCCTGGGCCACATAGGAAGACTCTGCCCCCAAAACGAAAAAACAAGAAAAGAGATTGCCCTTACCCATAAACCAAATAATACCTGTTTAGGTAATTAGATTATACAGCTTCTTAAAATTTAAAATCTTATTAATTTAGTAAAATAAGTCTACATATTTATTTTTTTGTGGTGTTGGGAATAGAACCCAGTGCCCTCCCTGTTCTGAGCCACAGCCCCCGCCCCATAAAAGTTTCTTACTTAAGCAAAGCCTACAGAAGTTTGAGGAGACTCTCTGCTCTCTGTACCAGGGCCTCTGCAACCCTGGCTTGTGCCTTGTAGCAGTTCTAAAACCACAACAGGGGAGTAGCCAGCTTGAGCTACTTGTGCCAGCAATCAGATGTTTCCTTCCGGGGAGTGAAGCTCATCACCTCTCCATGGAACCACTTACTGGGGGAGACTGTGGAAACATAACTTTCCCATAAACCAATGCGCCGTGCTCTGAGAACTCTCAGAGACATTACCTACAACCAACTTTGGAACCCTTACAAGACAAAGGAAACGGGTTTCTTTCTCCCTTTATAGGCTATAAATCCCCCAAGCATGAGGGCTGCTTGTCTGCTTGGTTTTCTTTTAAACTTATTATTATTTTTTTAATGTATATGGGTGTTTTGCTTGCCTCATCTGTCTGTGCATCACAAGCCTGCCTGGGAGACCAGAAGAGGACCTCGGATTATCTGGAAAATTAAAAACCACGCCTGGTGGAAGTATTTACTAGGGCCTGGGCGTGGTGGTGCACACCTTAAGATCAGCACCCCCAGAGGCAGAGGCAGGCGGATCTCTACTACGTGTTCAAGGCCAGCTTGGCCTAAGAGTGAGTTCCAGGGTAGCCAAAGAAACCCTGCCTCGAAACCCAAACAAACAATCTCCCTCTTCCCCTCAGCCATTCCTCACTGTATTGCTTCCCAATGCTTGTTCTGTTGGGCTCTTAATTGTTGGTGACTGTCCCTCATACTAAGTAGTCTTCGAAAGCAATATTCATGTCTTGGCAAATTTCCCAAGTCAAACGTGGGAGTAGTGGCTGATGCAAACGACTCGGGTGAAGACAGAGAACCTCATCACCCCTGCGAAGGCTGGCCTTTGCAGCCTATCACAGGCTTAACCTTTCCAGTGTCACTTTAAGTTAGTGTAAACCCCACAATACTGCTACGTTTTGGACAAAAATTTAACCTGTACCTAATGCAAAAACATTAGGGCCCAAACAAGAACAAGTCATCTGGAACCACTCCCCCAAATACACATTCAAATTGGGTTTCCTACTACCATTCTTCCTCTAGTACAGTCTTTCTAGGGCAAATTATGTTATTAACAACTCATTTCCAACACCCTGAAAAAATCGGAATCCTTACATCTCACCAGGAGCCTCACAGTCCCACACCGGG
Organism: Myodes glareolus; assembly: GCF_982192425.1. NCBI lineage: Eukaryota > Metazoa > Chordata > Mammalia > Rodentia > Cricetidae > Myodes > Myodes glareolus. Next base: position 55,084,569 of record NC_142039.1, read on the forward strand.
TAACTTCAATTCTCTGCACACTGCATATCTAAGCCAATGTGTCCCCAGAACGAGCAGGGCCCCTTCCTTGTTCTCTCCGCCAAGAGGCTTCCAGGAATCACTCTGTCCTGTTCGCCTGCAGGGCGAGTTCCCGGCCGCATCCCCGCCCCACCCCCGTGACTGAACGTTAAGGTGGTCGCTGAATAAAAGGAGCACTCTCGGCTACGGTCCGCCTGGAGTGATCTCAACCCACGGCTCTGCCCACGCCTCCCTAACCGGCTTTCTGCTCCCGGGCGGGAGAAGATGGCACTGATCTGGAGGTCCAGACCTTGCCCTGCGGCCCGTCCAGCACACACGTGGGGCGCAGCGTCCACTCTCGAGCCCCGGCCGATTCTACTCTCGAGTCCCGGTAGGCTCCGGGTCAACTCGCCACTCTCCCACCGGTGCCCTGCCTCACCTGTCGCTCGCCCTGAGCGCTGTACTTATTCCCCGGCCTCAGTCCCAGAGACTTCTCCAGCAGCTTCAGCTCCGCGGCCGCCGCCATCTTCCGGCCCAGCTCCTGGCGGGGGCGGAACCCAAACTGCTAGGACATTGATAGAGCAGGAAGTCCGGCCCCCACGCTTGTGTCCCACGATTGGCTGGATGGACGGCAAGCGCGCCTGCGCAAAGAGGCGGGTCTTAATAAAGGGCGGGCCCCAGCAACGTTCTGAGACAGGTGCATTGCTTTGCAGGGCGTGGAGGAAACCTTTCCCAAGAAAAGCATGGAGTCCAGATAGTCTGACAGAATCATTGCAATGCTTGTAATACCATTGTAGAACACAGAAGAAAAGTTTAGGCTATTTGTTTTAAAAATATAAAACATCAATTCCCAAACCCATCACAGAGTTCTCCAAATAAGACAACTATAGACCAATCTCAGTTAAAAATATCGATGAGAGCCGGTGATCAAGCAAGGTTTGAATGAAGATGGCCCCAGAGGCTCATAGGGAGTGGCACTATTAGGCAGTGTGACCTTGTTGGAATAGGTGTGGTGTTATTGGAGGAAATGTGTCGCTGGGGATGGGCTTTGGGTTTCAGACGCTCAGACCAGGCCCAGTGTTTCTCTCTTTCCCTGCTGTTTGCCGGTCCAGGCATAGAATTCTCTGACTCCTCCAGCATCACGTTTGCCTGTGTGCCTCCATGCCTCCCACGATAATGGACTAAATGTCTGAACTGCAAACCAGCCCTAATTAAATATTTTCCTTTAGAAGAGTAGCCATGGTCATGGTCTTCACAGTAATAGAAACCTTAACTAAAATAAATGGGAAAATTTTTGAAGCATCCTTGGTTAAGTTCCGAGCTTCCCACTTAGTTACGCTGTGTTACAACTGGAGTAGATAATCACTAGAAGCATGTGTTTTGAAGCAAGAAGCCAAGCTGACCCCATTAAGAGACTGTGTAGTTTCATATTTTGAAAACTCAATCAAGGGGAAGATCACAAACAATAAGAGAATTTATAAAAGTAGCAAACAGAGGAACACTATTCACAAACCAATAGTAAGAAGTGAAGAAGATCCTACTTATACTCTAAAATCTCTAAAATCTCTGAAATCACACTCAAATTTAACTTGTGCTAACTGGTTATGTGACTAATGGTATAAATGCACAATGCTTCAAAATTGGAATTAAATAAATGGACAATACTGCCATATAGATGTCAATCTTCATGCAGTTACATGGGTGATTTCTTTTTTCTTTTTGTGTGGGGTGCTCAGGAGCAATCCCAGGATATACTAGGCATGTGCTCTACCACTGAGCTATATCCCAAGTCTTGAGATGGACTTTTTAGACATATGCATTTTTATGTATTTATTTATTAATATGTGGGGTTCACTTTTGTAACACAGTACAGGTGTGGAGGTCAGAGGACAACCTGAAGAGCCTATTATCTTTTTTCATCACATGGGTTCTGGGCATCAAACTCAGGGTTATCAGATTTGACAGTAAGTGCCATTACCTGCCAGCCTGAAATGGACTTAAAATTATTTTTATTTGTAAGTGTGTGTGTGTGTGTGTCTGGGAAGCTAAGACTGAGATCCCCCGGAACTGAAGTTATAGGCAGTTGTAAGCTGCCTGACAAGGGTGCTGGGAATTGAACTCATGTCCTCTGCAAGAGCAGTTGGTACTCTTATCACTGAGTCATCTCTTCTGCCCCTGAGGTTGACTTTTACAAAACAGTGTTTGCTAGCTTAACACTGATAAACTCTAAGTGTATGAAAAACTCACCTGTACAAAAAGTGAAAGCTCACAAGCACCAGGCAAGACTGTGAGTGGCTTTATCTGTAGCATGGGGAAACTCCGAATCATGAATTCAGATCCAAGCGCAATCATAAAGATTGCTGCTATAGTTTTATTCTTGTGGCTTTTCTCTTTGGTTTGCTTTTGCTTTTACTTCTATGCTACACTAGTTTGCCATGTAGCAATTGCACTGTGCAATATTACAATAAGAACTGGGAAAATTTTTATGGATGTAATGTCTATTACAATTTGCTATAGTATTTCTCTCTAGTTCTCAAGCCTTCTGTACTTTGTCACAAAAAGTGGGCTTTTCAGGTGACTATTTTGGTGAGTGTCAAAATAAGAATTTATGGTGTATTACTGTTGATTCACTTTGAATTAATATATATATATATATATATATATATATATATATATAGCAAAAAAATTGCTGCTATTATCTGACCGTGTCAAAATAGAGGCTGGGGTGGAGACATGGCTCAGTGGATAAAATGCTTGCAGCATAAGCTTGAGGGTCAAAATGTGGATCTCCAGAACCCAAAGAAACCAGGATATTGTTTCCCAGGATATGCAATCCCAGCCCATCTCCTTGGAGAGGTGAGACAAAGAAGGAGTCCTTGGAAGCAGGCAGGCCAGCTAGCCTGGTGTGAGCAGCAGTGCACAAGAGACCCTGCTTGGGACAAAGTGGAAGGCAATGACTGATACTCAAGTTTGTTCTTGTTTAAGAACATGTGCCCAGTGGCCTGCACCTTTGCACTGTGACACACTCACATACACACTCTTTGTACATACCGCAGGTAAGGAAGCTTACAGAAATAAGGAAGTTTTGAGTAGTTATAAAAAGTCACATATGAAATAAGAGGGTGAGAGCTGAGTGGTGGTGGCACACGCCTTTAATCCCAGCACTTGGGAAGCAGAGGCAGTTGGATCTCTGTAAGTTCGAGGCCAGATGGTCTACAGAGCAAGTTCAAGGACAGCTGGAGCTACACACAGAGAAACCCTGTCTCAAAAACCAAAAAACAAAATGGGGGGGAGGGACTCAGGAGAAAAACTTGGTACCATGGTAATCTATAGTAGTATAAAAGTCTGGAATCTGTAATGTGTGAATGGATGCTTAAAAAAGAAAAAAGATCACCAAATCTGTGGAAAACAAGTAGAAATATAGATAGCAATTTCACAAAAAATCCCATATACTTAAAACTATAAGAAGGCGCTAAATGACTGATTCTAGAGTTACCAGATACAGGCACAAGCAACCCTCCGTCACCTAGTGGATGAGTGGCAATCCAAAGGTGACAGCATGCGTGGGTAGGCTGCCCTGAAGAAGCAGTTGTTCTCAGGTTCTTCAGGTGGAAGCAAAACTTTATAGCCCCTGTGAGGAAACTGAGCCTAGAACTGTCTAGCAATGTTTTCTAAAAGAATGAATGTGGGAGACTATTAAGTGCTACCCCGTCTAGGCAAACAAGCCGGTGAACACTCAGATATTCCTAAATAAGGGACTAGCTGAGGTCACCTTGGCATTCGTAACTTGGGGGCACAGGAACAGCTAAACAGGAATTAGGAGCGCCCCAGTATAGTGGTAATAATGGTCTCCAGGATATGTCAGTGGAAAAAGCAAGGCAAGAAAGAATTTGTGGTGTACTCTCCTTCTTATAAAGTTTGGTGGGCAGCAAATGCAAGCACATTTTTGTATTTATTTTAATACCAAATTATATACCCAAACATTTATAAAGTATAGACAGGAACTAGTACTAGGCCGTGTGGCTATACCCTTTCTTTTAAATTTGTCTGTGGAAGGTACATTTTTATGTCATTATAAGTTTATCACACTGAGAAAGAAGTCTCCAGAAAAGCAATACAAGACACATGGTGCATCAGACCGATGAGATGTCCCCGGGCTGTGGAATTCTTTCTCTAAAAACGATTTTATGCATCCAGAGGGCCTTCGGAGTGATCCTTCGTCTGGCGAAGGACGGCTATGCAGTCGGAGGCCCACATTGGAGCAACGGATTGAGCCCCCCGAGGTCTGGAGGGGGAGCGGAAGGAGGAGGAACATGAAAGACGAAATCAGTACTGCGAGGGATGCTATCACCCACTGATACAAGGGAACGGATCTGATGAGAATTTACCAGGGCCAGTCGGACTGGGACTGAACGAGGACGTGATCTAGCCAGATTCTCGGAATTTGGCCGGATTCTCTGACTGTGGCTGGCCCGGGGTCTTTCTGAAAAGCCATTGACTATGACACTGGGACCTGTTTCCTCTGCATATGCTGGATTTTGGGGATCCAGTCTGTTTGGACGCTCGCCTTCCTGGACCTGGAGGGAGGGGGAGGGAGCTGGAGCTTCCCACAGGGCAGGAAACCCTGACTGCCCTGGGGGACGGAGGGGAAGGAGGGGGGGAGTGGGGGGAGTGGGAGGGTGTTGGGAGGGGGGGCGGAAATGGAAACTTTTATAATTTAATAAAATTTACTAAAAAAAAAAGAAATTTTAAAAACAAAATAAAAACAAAAAAAAAAATAAAAACGATTTTATTTTTAATTAGGTGTCTGCGGGTGTGTGTGCATGAGTGCAATGCCCACAGAGGTCAGAAGAAGGTGTCAGATCTCCCGGAGAGGGAGTTCTCGGTATTTCTGAACCCACTGACATTGTTGCTGGAAATTGAACTCAGGTTCTCTGGAAGGGCAAGGTGGGGTCTTAACCACGGAGCCATCTTTCTGTCCCCTGAGTGTGGTTGTCTTTTAGTGACTTGATATATGATTATCAGTAAGTTTCTTTTTTTAATATTTATTTATTTATTATGTATACAATATTCTGTTGTGTGTTTGTCTTCAGGCCAGAAGAGGGCACCAGACTTCATTACAGATGGTTGTGAGCCACCATGTGGTTGCTGGGAATTGAACTCAGGACCTTTGGAAGAACCAGCAATGCTCTTAACCTCTGAGCCATCTCTCCAGCCCTGTCAGTAAGTTTCTAATCGTGGATACTCGAAGCAAACACATTCAGTGGAAAATGCTTCTGCCTTTTTGTTGCTGGTATTGTGTCTCCAGCTTCCTGGCCATTTTAGAGTAGCTGGCATTATTCTGACGGGGTTGCATGTATATACTGTGGAATAAAGCAAAGAAATAGTCATAGAACATTATTGGAAGTTGGGATTTGGGCATTGCGGGCATCAGATAGGTCAGGTTAAATCAAACTCATTTGTCCTGTGTAGCATGAGGGCCGGCTTGTTGGGGTATCTGTCCTGCCCAGTACCCCACAACCGGCATATACCAAAGAAAATCACACACAGGACTCCATAAGGTTATAAACTGATTGGCCCATTAGGTTGGGCTTCTTATTAGTTCTTATAACATATATTACCCCATTATCCTTATCTACGTTAGCCATACGGCTCAGTACCTTTCTCAGCGGGGGCAGCTTACATGTTGCTTCTTCAGTGATCTGGGCAGGAATGGAGAAGGAGCTTCCTGCTTTTCAGAATACTCTCAGTCTCTTTGCTCCACCTCTACTTCCTGTCTGGCTTTCCCGCCTATACTGCCTGCCTGGCCAATCAGCATTTTATTAAAATATGATTGACAGAATACAGACAATTCTCCCGCATCAGTCCTGAGTTTAAATCAAAATACACAGATGACCTTAGGATGCTTCTGTCTTAAGAAAAATAAGAAGTTTTTCTTAGCTTGCTCAGTTTATTCACAACAAACAAAGTTTCAAAACAAACACAACTTAGTGGCAAAGAGTACCCCCAACCCACCAAATTTTGGTTTCAACTGACATTTCCCACAAGAAGCTCTTTGGAGACTGGCCATTTCTAGATATTGGCAGGAAATGCATGAGATGAGAAGATACCTGGTCTCTCCCTCTGGCCTGTACATGTGCATCCATGGGGATGAGCACACCCACTATGTGCATATACCTGGATACCAACCCAATACTGATTAGTGTAATGGTTGATTCTGATTATCAACTTGATTGGATCTGCAATCAACTAAACAGTCTGTGAAAGGACTTTATGGAAGCATCATCGCTTGAGGGGGCAGACTCTCCCACAGAATGGGTTGCATTACCTCTAAGTAGCCCAGACAGAAGATCTAAGGGAGGAAAGAATGCTGCTTTCCCGCTCGCTGTCAACCCCCGCCGGTGAGCATATCTCCTCTGTTGCTGCTGTTGCCATGCTTCGCTAACATTGGAAATCAATTTCCTTCAGCTTTTCTATGTGGACTGAAAGCCAGCTTCTGGGAAGCCATCAGGCTGTCGAGCATCATACTGGGACTGTTGAGGTGTCCAGCCACATGTACTAAACAAAACGGCCATTGAAACCTCAATGTCTCTAACTTTCAGATAGCAGTATTGTTTATGCCAGTTTAATAAATACCTTCAGTAATATATATTTGCTTTTGATGCTATGCTTCTTATTACATTTCTCTCTCTCTCTCTCTCTCTCTCTCTCTCTCTCTCTCTCTCTCTCTCTGTGTGTGTGTGTGTGTGTAGAAATATGGATGCCATGGTACACGTGTGGAGGTCAGAGAACAACTTTCAAGAATCAGTTCTTTCCTTTTATCATGTGGGACCTGGGAATGGAACTCAGGGTGTAAGACTTTGCGTGAACTCCTTTACCTTCGGAGACATCTCTCTGGTTCAATATGTATTCATTCTGCTAGCTGTGTGCCTCAGAGAGCCCTGACTAAGACAATGTGTCCCTGAGAATGGTCTCAGCATTGTTCAGTACCTGTGTAGTAATCTTGCTGACTGAATTTAAATTTGACCAGGACTTAACATTTTTAAATTAAATTTAATTTTTTAATTAAAATTTTTTATACAATATATTTTGATTACACTTTCGCCCCTTCCCCAACACCTCTCAGATTCTTTCCATCTCCCTATCCGCTCAGTTTTATGTACTTTCTCTCTTTAAAAACATTAAAGCAAAACCAAAATAACAGCCCCCCCAATTAAAACCAATAATGAAAAAAAATCAGTAAGACAAAAACAAACAAACAAACAAAAATGCCCAAACACACCCCCTTAAACCTCCCAAAAATCAAATCGACGACAACAACAACAACAACAAAAATACCCCATATAGTTTATTTTGTGTTGGCCACCTATTCCTGGACATGGGGGCACGCCCTGGGGTGCCATTGATGTATCCAGTGACATTCCATTGGAGAAAGCTGGTTTTCCTCTTGCCAGCAGGTGCCAGCTGCAGATGGCTTCTTGGTGGGAGGGGAGGGGAGGGAGACTGTGTCCACTGTCCCCCCTCAGTGCCGGGACTCCCTCCAGCTTGAATGTTCTTTGCTGCCACAGTCTCTGTGGGCTCATCTGTGCCTCAGTCCTGCTGTGTCTGGAAGACACTGTTTCCTTGGTGTCAGCTCCATGTCCGGCTCTTCCGATCTTTCCTCCTCCTCGTCAGCATAGATCCCTGCACCTTGAGGAGAGGGTTTGATAAAGACATCCTGTTTGGGAATAAGCATTCCAGAGTCTCTGCATATCATCCAGTTGTGCTGACCAGGCCTTTTGATCTAATAAATTTGCAGGAAATAATACAGAGGGGGAAATATATCAAATGATTCTGTGTAGATACAAATAACAAATTCTAAAGTCATGGAAAACAACCAGACAATCTGATTGCTTCACCCAAAAAATTCAAAGAAAAAAAAACAGTAGTAAAACATACTATATATTTAGAGTTATAAGTAAGATAACAACTAATTGCAATGTATGCACCTTTTTCACTTGGGTCTGATTTATTTTCAATCCTGACTCCAATAAACTAGTAAAATAAAAAAGGTTGATAGTCATATATTAGTTTATACATCATGACAGCGAAGTGCCTAACACAATCAAAAAAGGTGTGTGTCTACATACGCTATAGATTCCAATTACAGGACCATACATTATATAAAATGACATTAACAAATTATTTGGGCAATCTCATATAGAGAATAGATCTGTGCATAAAGCACCTGGAGGTTTGACAAGCCACAGATGCCATGTCAGGCTGGGGAGTTGACCTTACTTTATGTAGTGAGGGGCCAGGCTTTATCACTACAGGGGAGAAAAGGGGGGCTATCCGATTCTAACACACACACAGACTTGGGACCCACTACAAAAGATCTTGAACTTTTATCTGTTTTCCTGGTTCTTACAGCTACAGAGCCCTGGTTTCCTACCGTCTTCTTCCTCGATTGCAATGGAGAATTGATGCACACGCTACCTCGCTCAGTATTAAGCATAATAAAGCAAGCAAGCAAGCTTATATTTTATTTAAAAGAATCAATAAGTATATTTTTAGCTGCTCTGTCTATTTGATTTGGGGTTATCAGAATAGCCTTACTCATAATAAAGATCATCTGAGAGACTGAATTTGCCAAACAGAACACTGCTCCAAGTGCTCTTGTCATTGTCAAGTTTGAGATCCATGATACCTTAGGATACAAAGGAGACGTCAGATGAAATTAATTTGGCAAGGGAAACACGAACTGGATGGTTCGCTCTTTGGAGCAGACATGACAGCTCTCCGCATGTCATCCCGGTGTCTGTTAAAGTGAGCTGTGTGTGCCAGAAACTGTTTCCTTATCCGACTGCTCTTAGCGATGCCCATCTGACAACACTCCATCTTAGGAGATTATTTTTTCTGTCTCGGACTGTGCTGGGCTTCAAAGTCAGGGTCTGAATGACATCAAATGTGGGACAGATAGCAAGAGGGTGATACAGGCGCTGTGCATGCTGCTATTTCTGCCGTGTCTCGTGTCTACTCTTGTCCATGGAGCCATCTCTATGTACCAGGCACCACTGTGGGCATCGGGGATGCAGGAATAAGCAGCATCCATCAATCTTCGGTGTCTTGAGGAAATCTAGATTTGTGTCTGGGCACATACCGCTTCCTGGTCACTATTGACCTCCATAGTTAGATCTGGACTAGTCCTTAAGTGTCTCTGGGTTTAAAGGACTAATCAGCTTGGTGTTGCTACTACTGGGGGGGTGGTAGAGCCTTTAAAAACTAGGGTCTATGGGTTACAGAACATTGGAAACTTGGGATAATGCCCTTAAAAATTATAAGAACCCCCCTCACACCCAGTTTATCTCCTCCACATAGGTCTCACTATAAGTGCAGGCTGACCTCAAATTTGCAGACTTCTTGCATCAGCCTCTTTAGAGCTGGGATATTGATATGTACTATCACACATCTACTTATCATGTACCTATCTACCTACCTATCACCTATCTGTCTACCTACTTACCTATCATCTGACTATCTACCTACATACCTACCAATCTACATATCACCTATCTATCTACACATCTACCTATCTACCAATCTACCTACCTATCATCCATCCATCCATCTATCATCTATCTTATCTATCTACCTACCTACCTACCTACCTACCTACCTACCTACCTACCTACCTATCTATCTATCTATCTATCTATCTATCTATCTATCTATCTATCTATCTATCTTTCCCCGCTGCAAGGTAGCCAAGCCTCTTCCACCATGCAGTCCCAACACAATGTGCTGCCTTTTGACCCAAAGAAACAAGGTCGATAAGGCACATATTGGAATCTTCAAAACTGTGAGCCCAATCAACTTTCCCAATCCTCCCTTTAGAAGTAGGTCATCTCAGGTGTTTGTTATATAACAGAAAGCTAACAAACCCACTCCTTTTATACCTATCTTTGTAGACACCTCTCTGTCATCTGTTGCTGATGCCTTAGCACACCCCCCATCACAGGATAAAGCATATTCTTCTGTGCTTTCTCAGGCTCCCTGGAACCAGCACACTCTCTTTCCATCTGCCCTCCTTCCAGGAGGCCCAAGCCTCAAACCTACTATTCTGTTTCTTATGCAGGAAAAGATGTCTGAACTTCCATAGGTCTTGGAATTTAGCTGAGAGACCTTTGCCTGGTGATTCAGCTTACTTATACGGTTACTTCTTTTCATTTGATCTCCGGACTGGCATGGTCTGCCTCAGTCCTGCTTGTCTTTTTGCAGCTTCTGGAAGCTTTAGATGCTCTCAGGCCTCTGTGCCTCTGTATCTGTAGTTCTATCCACCAGGGTCAGCTTCCGTCATTGCTCTCTTAGAGCTGAGTTCGGGTTTCTGTGTTGTCACGGCAGCCTTTGGCCATGCTCCGTCACAAGACACACCCTAAACTTTCCTAAACTGCTTAGGATTGAACCCATGGTAAGAATGATGAGCCCAAAGCAGCCCTCTTTATTTATAAGTCGATTGATTATCTCAGGCATAACAATGGAAAGCTGACTGACAAAACTTCTTTTTTTCAAGGTAGAAAATTTTACTAAAGTGATACATTATACACTTAAAACTACACATTTATAAGGAGAAAGGGAAATTAAAATGCACCACTATCTTTTTTTTTTTTTTTTACTTGTTATGTGAATGAACTTCGGGCCTCTCCTACAGAATGAGGAAAAGCAGTTCACGAGGTCACTCTAATGCAGCTAAGTTCCAAGTCAGTGCGTGTTAGAAGGAGGAAGCATGTACTTGTTTTAGTAGCACACTTAGCATAGAGCAGGCCTGGTGTCACAAACGTCACCTTTCTGAAGGCAATTTGTGTCAGTCTGTCTTGCAGACCTCACAGGTCAAGGATATGTTCACTGGCCTGCTCTGTGACACCAGAAGCCAATTCCACTTCCCCACCACCTCCCTGCCACTAACTTCCTAGGCCAGAGCATAGAAGTGAGTCTTTTCTCTCCTCACCGCAGCCATAGATTCTGCTGAGAAAAGATCTCATCCCGAACCTCCCACTTATGACAATTCTCCTGCCCTATAAGTGCTGTGATTCCAGGTGTCAGCCAGCAGATCCAGTCACAAATTACCTTGTGACCAGCACATCTTTACACACATGGAGATACATCCCTTTACTTAGCTATATTGAGACCACATGTCTACGATCTCTCTGCCTCTGGACTATAAACTTCCAAGGATACAGGCGGCATCATGTTTGTCATTCCGTCATCACACCTGGCATCCAGTTTGGAGCCGAGTGGGCACTGGATGAGACATGTGTTAAATGAACAGATACACATGCAAAGACACAGAATGATAGTGAGCGGACAAAGAGATGAACCATGCAGATATGATTTAATCTTGCCTTGGAGCAAACTTTAGAAACCAAAAATGAGAAATCTTTTTTCCCCCCTGGGGAGCAGAGCAGAGCAAACAAAAGTGTCTCAGGAAACTACAAGCCAGGGGTTGGCAACCAGTTTACCGAAAGAAAACTCATTCTTTCCACCAATCCCCAAGTTGCTCATTCAGGGATTGTCCAAACTACTTCTTTGAACTCAGGAAATGGCCTTGCATCATCTTATCACAACCAAAATCCTCTTCTTCCTCCTCTTCCGCCTCACCATTGCTATCACAGGGTTACCAAGCATTTATTGATCATTGCTCTCTGTTGAATTCTATCCCAAACTCTATTGGTATCAACACTCAATTCTCAGAACAGTCTTTGAAGCCAATACTATTATTATTATTTACAGTTACAGAGGAGGAGACTGGCACTTAGAGAAGGGTGAAGAAACTGATTTTGGGGTTGTTACAGAGAAAGTAGTCTCTTAGCAGGATGAAAGATTCTCTATGTCATGGGGCCTGTGAGTGGCTTGGTGGATAAAAGGCTTGCCTCAGGAGGCTGGTGACCTGAGTTCGAGACCTTCTACCAACGCCAAGGTGGGTGGAGAGAACCAACTTACTCCTCCCTTAAGTGCTGAGATTACAGGTGTGTGCCAACAGACCTGATTTAGACTCCACCTCTTAAAAATTATCCTGTCTCCAAGCAGTACCACTCTTTAATACATGAACATTTTTGGGGGGACGTGATCTGTGTTTAAGTAGTAGCAGGGTCCAAAGTGGTCCTTAGCCCCGTGGAAACCGGTTTCAGTACAGTAGATTCATTTCTTTGCCACACGTCCCACTTGTCCAGTTTGGTAGCGCTTGAATGCCTGTGCCTTAGAACCAGCTAGTGCTGGGAATGGGACTTTTAATTAAAGAGGAGTAACGCTGATAGGAGTCCCAAAGACAGGTCTGTAAGCTGCTCGGAATTCCGCAGACACAAGCCTGCTCGTGTCTTAAAGCTGGCTCGGCTTTGAAACCCGGCAACTGAAACTTGTGTTTCCAACCTTGATTTGATTTCCCATCAAGCATCCTGCAAAGTGAGGGGCATTTTTCAAATTCCCATAAAGTTTGTGAACAAGAATCTCCGAGGAGGCTTTGCCACCTCCGCTGCTGATTTGTGTGTGCTCGCTAGCTCGCAGCTCTCGCCCGGCTCTCTGGTGCTAAATTAATAACAACTGATGTGGAGCTGACAGGTAGGTGAAGATGGAGAGTGTCATGATATTAAAAAATTCTCAATCTATTATGGAGCTCAGTGCGCGACGCTTTGTCAGGTTTTGCCTGTAGGTATCTTAATTTTGCTTAAACAGTTTGCTCACGTCTTTAAGACCCAGAGGATGGAAACATAGCCCTTAGCACCCGTCTGGCAGAATCTGCAGCATGTGTTGGTGTGATACAGACAACCAGAAACTTACTTGCAATGATTGGAAAAGACACCAGATAAGATTAAAAGGCTAAAAATAGTTTTATGGAATTAACGGTGGTCTCGTTCTCTCTTGTAGTTACAAGGGGGTCTGTTTGGGATTCAGATAAACATCATTTTCTTGAAGACAGCTGTGACTGCCTCAAAACTCATGTGCTCTCCTGCAAATCATCCACCAAAGATTTCTTAGAAATGGCTCTTAGAGAGAAAGCAAGATTCCAAATGAGGAACAGAAGGAGGGAAAACATGAGCAAGGAAGTCAGGACCACGAGGGGTGCGTCCACCCACTGAGACAGTGGGACTGATTTAATGGGAGCTCACCAAGGCCAGCTGGACTGGGAGTGATGGACCACGTGATCAAAATGGACACTCTGAACGTGACTGGCAATGAAGGCTGACTGAGAAGCCAAGAACAATGGCACTGGGTTTTGATTCTGCTGCATGGACTGACTTTGCGGGAGCCTGGTTTGTTTGGATGCTCACCTTTATAGACCGGGATGGAGGGGGGAGGACCTTGGACTTCCCACAGGGCAAGGAACCCTGACTGCTCTTAGGACTAGAGAGGGAAGGGGATTTGGGGAGATGAAGGGAAAAGGGAGGTAGGGAGGAGGTGGAAATTTTTAATAAATAAATAAATAAATTTAAAAAAAGAGAGGAAGCAAGATACTGGAGGGATGTTTGGCAGATTTTAAACTCTGAAAGTGATCTCTTTTGTACATTAAATGTTAATATAAAATTCTTTGAAAATATTTACTATGGTTGGAGCTGGTGAGATAGCTCAGCAGTTAAGAGCACTGACTGCTCTTCCAGAGGATCCAGGTTCAGTTCCCAGCATCTACATGACAGCTCACAATTGTCTGTAACTCCAGTTCCAGGGAATCTGGTTTCCTCACACAGACATGCATGCAGGCAAAACACCAGTACACATAAAAGTAAGAATAAATTATTCCAAAATATTTACAACGGAAATCTTCTTAAATGTATATGCACAGGGAGAAGTGAAGAGAATAACACAATAAAGTCCAATGAGTAATTAGTCTGTTGCAGCTCTTAAATACTTTAGTTTTGAAAATAAAAGACCGAACAGTTTCTCTTTATCAAAAGGCCTGCGCACACAGGTATCAGGTACCTGAAGTATCAGGTACAAGAAGGAAAAACCTTCCTCAGACTTAACTGTGATTCCTAGAGTATTAAGGAAGAACTAGAAAGCTGACAGACCAGACAGAAGGGGAGCCAATTCTAGCGTCTACAGCCTTCAACTTCGTCTCTGTTGGATCTTTACAGGATTATACTAGGCTATTATCAATACACTCAGCCTCCTGTGCTGAAGTTAACACTAGAAATTATTCGTCTATTTTGCTCGGTGTGCGTGTGCGCATGTGTGTTTAAGGATGGCTGTCTGGAACTTGTTATGACATCCAGACCAGTCTTGAATGTACAATTTTCCTACCTCAGAGTGGTATTGTAGCTCCGTAATAGAACTCTTGCCTAACATGTGTGAGGTCCTAGGTTCAATTCCAAATACTGAAAGTACTGAAAAGCAAAAAAATATCTCACCCAACCCTACCTTAAATTTTATTTTGATGATTATTCTCCAAACTGTAGTCCTTGCCCCTCCTCAGCACCTAGAGACCACCATTCTTATCTTTTACTTTTGTGAGTTCAACTTTTTTAGATTTTGCCCGTCAGTGACATCATTCAGGATTTGGTTTTCTGTGCATGAAATATTGCAGTAAGTGTGGTGATCAAGCACTGTGCTGTTCTTATTTATTTAACTGATTAATTTATTTTGACTTTATGTGTGTAGGTGTTTTGCCCACATGTATGACTGCGCACTGAATGTAAGCCTGTTGCCCACAGAGGCCAGATGACAGCGTTAGATCCCCTGAACTGAAGTTAGAGATGATTGTGAGCCGCTAAATGGGTGTTGGGAATCAAACCCAGGTCCTCTGACAGGGCAGCCCATGCTCCTAACCACTGAGCCGTCCCTCCAGCCCTACTGCAGTATTCTTCAGGTTCAGTCATCTTGGTGCAAATGATGGGATCTTACTCTTCTTTGTGGTTGAACCTAGTTCACTGTGTGTGAACACACACACACACACACACACACACACACACACACACACATGCCAAGAGATCTAAAGGTCCAGTGTCTTCATAGAAATTACAGGAGGCTTAGATTTGTTTCTTACTGAACTGTCTTTATGGCCACAGAGAGGAAGGTGCTGAAAGATGAGTTCAGAGGGATTCGCCAAGCCCATGACATCCCAGACCATGGTAGGACCTTCGGATTTTATTCCAGCATATGAAAGAGCCCACAAAAGCTATAAGCAGGCCCGTGAATAGGTGGACATCTACGTTAAAACAGCACTCTGGTAGACGCATGCTATGAGGAAGAGACGAGAGCAGAATCAGTGGCAGTAGGGAAATGATTTTGCAGTGGTCCATGTGCTTGGAAGTGGGATTATGAAAGTTTGTATGAGTGTTTCAAATACACTCATACAAGAGTGTATTTGATTGATTATATCAGAAACCCAAGTACTCTGGTCTCAGCAAGGGAGTTTCTTACTACATAGTAAGAAACCTGTTGGTAAGCTATCCATAGCTACTCACACCTATTCTAGCCCTGAACTTCAGAACTTTTTCTTCAGACTATTTCTGTCTTACTGCTGCATCATTACAGCAAGTCCTCTTGTCTTCATGGCTAGACGATGGATGCCATTTCTCGTTGCTTCTGCCATGAGATGAAAGCCAAAGAGAAAAGGCACATCCCTTGGAAGCTGTCTCTCTTACCAGGAAAATATATTTGAGAGCATTCTTGTAGAAAACACAACTGGGCAAGCGAATGACAATGCTGCTTGGCTCCTCTGATGCTCAGAACCAGTTGCCAAAGCTCCACAGAGTCTGCCCTTGGAGGGTCCCGCCCAGGTGGAGTTTCCAGCTTTGCCACTTTCTTATGCTCTCCCCCTTTCCTCCTTAGTTATAGAACCATTGCTTCTTACATGGATTCGCGAACTGGGAAAACAAAGGGCACATTGTTTAGGGAGCTAAGCTGCAGTTAACAGGACTTAGGCTCAAGTGTTATATAAGGAAAGTGACTCCACTTATTCTGACTTCCTTTTCTTCTAACTAAAATGTAGACCAGACCAAACACCATCTTCTAACTAAAATGTAGACTAGACCAACCACCATCTTCTAACTAAAATGTAGACCAGACCAAACACCATCTTCTAACTAAAATGTAGACTAGACCAACCACCGTGGAGCATGAGGCGAAAGCTAGATAGGATCAGAGCAGGAAAGCAAGAAAAGGCCACCCACTCATTGGTGATTGCAGGTTGTAGCATCCATTCTAGATGCTTGTATGTGACAGAGGAATGTATTTTTATCTTGTCTTGGCTATTTATCATTTTTTTGATTGGTTATATGCTTCTCCATCACCTAGATAGCCAGACCTAGCCATTATTGTTTTAAATGTCCCTTGCCTACTGGGCAAATTCTTTTTTTTTTCAACAGTTGACTCAGATATATTGTTTACCTTTTGTATTGTTGTTACTGTTTTCTCAACAACAGAATTGCTCTCTTATTTCTTATCTAAAGCATTATGTGAAAACATCTTTCTATTTACTACATTATATTCTATCAGCGAGCTCGGTTATATCCCTGATGTCTGAGCTAACGAAGGTAGAACTAGTGAACTAATGAAGGTACGGATCATTTGTCATCGCCAGTCTGATCGCAGTTCCAAACAAATGATGGGTATTCACATCTGTCTTCAGTGTGGTCTTTCCTTTCATTTCTGCTTCATTTCAAGCAATGCTCATGGTTATGTTTTACATTTTTTCTTTTTTTTTTCTGGTGGGGATTATTGGAGGAATCTTAAAGCTTTATGCATGAGAAGAGAGTTGCCGCTTTTATACAGTCTAGTGACACTTTGAAAAATGTACTTCTAAATTGGCCCAAACTGGAAAGTCTCACAGTGACATTTCCATCATATCCTATTTATCAAGACTGCTCAGCATCAAGGAGAAGGGAGATAGAAGGCCCTAGAAGGGCATGTGGGGCTAAAATAGTTGCTACAGCCACTTTTACAAGATGGAATCTGCTCCAGTATATACTGTGTGTCATAACAATGCCTCTGGGGCTGAGATGCAGAATGCATGTGCCCAGAAGCTGCATCCTGTTTTGATTTCAGGCTCCTCCGCAGTGTCCAGGGATCCATCATTTAAATGAGGTCCAGGTATAGATGGGGCCCTCTGAGGGTCATTCCTTTAAACTCTTCCCTGAAAGCTGGGTCTTGTGGTTGGATGACCTGCAGTGAGAGCGACAAGCGGTCTGGACTTCTCTCTTGCAATATGCAATGGCGAAATGGGTCTGGGGTCAGGGTACTACGGACCTGTCTGTCC
This sequence comes from Myodes glareolus, assembly GCF_982192425.1. NCBI lineage: Eukaryota > Metazoa > Chordata > Mammalia > Rodentia > Cricetidae > Myodes > Myodes glareolus. The sequence continues at coordinate 55,101,793 of NC_142039.1, forward strand.
AAATGAGTGAAAGACTCTTTAAAAGAAACACATTCACTTTGAGGCTCTACCTCTGAAGCATCCTTAGCCACCTTTGCTTGATTTTAGAGGAAAAGTTTGCAATAGCTTTCTGTCCAGCCTCTGTTGGAACCTAAAATTGTCTTGCCAGGGAAATCTGTGTTTAGAAAAATGATAGCAAGCAACACAAACTCAGTCCTTCAACATTCCCTCTTGCTCTCTCCTCTGGAGACAAGCCCTGGGTCAGCTCGGGTGAAATCATGAGGCAAAGTGTAGACAGAGGTCTTGGATGACAGGAAACATCGTCTGTAGTAGTGTTGGTCACACTCTTCAAACATACTCTTCAAAACAGCTATCTTCTTTGAAGACAGAGATTTGTATTTGTTTTCTCATTGTTGTGACCAAATGCCCAGAAAAAGGAACTTCAGAAACGAAGGTTTAACTTGGCTCTCCTGGTTTGCTGTGGAAGGCATGGTAGCAGGAACACAAGGCTTGTCATATTGCACCCACAGTCAGGAAGTAGGAAGCATTGAATGCGGATGCTCAGCTTTTATTTTTTATCCAGGCAAGGACCCTGGGCCATGGAATAGTGTTACCCATATTTGCAGTAGGCCTTCCCAACTCAATGAGAGAGTGTTGCCCATATTTATGGTAGGTCTTCCCAACTCAACTGACCCAACCTGGAAACTCCCTCACAAATGTGTCCCAAAGTTTGTTTCCATGGTGATTCTAAATCTCATGTAGCTGATGAGGCTAATCATCACAACACCTGACTGATCAAATACCCGAACCATCAAGGGAAGGATGATAAAATTTCATTGGCCTTCTCAGGAAGGCAGAATGTACGTCTGCCGTAGTAGAGGAAGTGATGTGGCATCTTATGATGAAGACTCATGCAAGGAGGATGTGTATATTCATTTTTTTTGTTGACGATTAACTTAACATACAATTTAAATAGTGAGGTTTGACATGTTAGTTATATTGCAGTGATATTTTTAAAAATTAGGAAGAGGGCTAGTGAGATAGTTCAGTGAGTAAAAACACTTGCCACTAAGCCTGATGGCTTGAGGGAGCTTGATTCTTAGGACCCACTTGGTGGAAGGAAACAATCAACTCTCAAAAGTTTTCCTCAGATTTATTTTCTCTCTCTCTCTCTCTCTCTCTCTCTCTCTCTCTCTCTCTCTCTCTCTTTCTCTCTCTCTCTCTCTCTCTCACACACACACACACACACACACCCTGAAATGTAATAAAAATTTAAATTATACAGAAATGGTAAGGGCACACTGATTGTGAGACTACAATGATGAAATACAGGCCATGTTGCTACTTCCTGGATTAGGGCTCAGTTTTAAGGCCAGTGTGTGATTCACTGTGGTCCTTGTCTCCATTCTGATGCTCTGGTTTGTAGCTGAGCAGGCTTTCACTTTTTCCCACTGGTTAGTGTTTGGGTATTTTTTAAGTCTTTTATTGGTGAATTATTCTATTAGATGTGTATCTAACTAGAAACAGGTACGTCTGGAAAATATTCCTTAATGTACACATTGTCAGATATTAGATACCTTGGAATAAGAAATAGTTTTATTTTAAAACTTAGCAAGATCTAGCTTCTTTGTACTACCTACTATGATGGTGTGAATGATGTGTCCCCTATAAGCCTCAGGCATTTGAATAATTGGTCCCCAACTGGTGGCTGTTTGGAGAAGATTAGGCGGTATTTGCTGAAGAAAGAAAGTCACTGGGTGTGTGGGTGGGGTGGGATTGACCTTTTAAAAAGACTTGTGATTTCCAGGGCACTCTCTGCTTCCTGTATCAGTTCACGATGTGAGCTTTCAGCTGTTCCTGTCATTTTTGCTCCATCTTCACAAACTTTAACCCTCTGGAACCATAAGCAGAATTAAATGATTACTTATATAAGTTGCTTTGGTTAGAATGTTTTATCACAGCAATAGATAAGTAACTAATATATCTACATTATTTTAGCTGAGCTACTCCCTCTACTGCAGTTTATGATAAACAACTGCTTGACAAGAACTCAAGGTCGACTTCTTGTGTCTTTTTCTCATTTCTTTTTATTCTTTGAGAAAAGTTTAGATAAATACAGTGAATCTTAACCATTTTGCCCCTGCTCTTTTCCCTCTTTCTATTGCCTTACTCAACACATCCTCCACTTCATGTCCTCTCTCTTTAAAAAAAATTGCTCTGTTGGTTTTAAAATCAGAATAGACCCTATAGGATCATAAATTTGGATATTTGGTCCTCTTTTGACAAAATTGGTTGGGAAAGAGTAGGAGACTTGGTCTTCTTGGAGATGTGTTATCAGGGGTAAACTTTGAGGTTTCAAAAGCCAACACCATTCTCAGTTAGTACCTTGTGCTTGTGGATCAGATGTAAGCCCTCAGCTGTGACCCTAGAATCATGAGTACCCGCTTGTTACTGTCATGATGGCCATGGACTCACTCTCTGGAAGCATTAAATATTCACTTTTATAAGTTGCTTTGGCCATGTTTTTTTTTTTGTCACAGAAATAGAAAAGTAAGACAATTGCACACTGAGCCCAAGTAGTCTGCCCATATTTGCATGAATGTGGAGTCATACACGGGGGAATGGGAAACCTGACTTCCCTCAGTGCAATCAACTGCCAATAGCTCCTCAGTTGGAAGTGAGACCTTGAGAGTCCTTCTCCTCTCCATACTGGAAAATTTCTCTGGTTTGGTCTTGTGCAGGTAACCACAGATGTTGTGAATCTGTGTGTACAACAGTCATGTTCAGAGAACAGTATTTAATAGAACCCATTCCCACTTTCGGACTCTTACATTCTTCCTACACCTTCTTCTTTGGTGTTCCCTGAGCCTTGGTGGGGTGGGTGGGTTGATGTAACTGTCCTATCCATAGCTGAGTCCTCATGGTTATTTGTTTTCAGCACTTTGAGTCTCCATATTAATCACTATCTATGGCAATAAGAAGCTTCTCTAGCTAGAGCTGAAAAAAGCACAAATCTATTGATATAAACATAAACAGTTAAAAGGTATTTTGACAACATGATCATTTAGCAAAGCAATATCAATGGGTTTTCCCCTTGGACCTATGACTCCCTTGGCTTTGGATTTTGGCCATGTTTTCAGTAGTGGTAATGAATTTCCTCCTTGGGAGCAGGCCTCAAATCCAATAAAGGGAGTGGTTGGTTACTGCTATAGACAGCCTTGCCACTATTGTGCTAATGGGTAGATCTTGCCTGGCAGGTTGGTATTGTAGCATGCAGGATCCAGTGTTAGCTAAGACCATTGATATCTTTTCTTTCTCAGCAGCCTTCATGACACATTTGAGCAGCCTTGAAAGCTAGTCATCAAGGAGAGAGTTTCATGGTCACTTTAAGATATTTTTCTTCGTATCTAGCAACCAAAATGTGAGGTGACTTTGGCAATTAGGTCTTACTCTCCAGTTAGAGTAAGCAACCAAGAATAATGACAGTAGCATGTAGCATCTTGGGTATTTAGGGAACCTCCCTGAACAAGAGCTTATAGGGAGATACTGAGATTTTCATTTAAAAACCCATGTCTTCTGGGTAGTATTGTTCGTGTGTGTGTGTGTGTGTGTGTGTGTGTGTATGTGCGTGTGTGTGTATGTGCGTGTGTGTGTATGTGCGTGTGTGTGGTATCTCTGTTCAAATTCCCCCTTTCCTTTTAATTATATATTTTTATTTTTAAAAGTTTATTTCACTTTATTTTATATGCATTGGTGTGAAGGTGTCAGATCCCCTGGAACTGGAGTTGCAGACATTTGTAAGTTGCCATGTGGGTGCTGGGAATTGAACTTGGGTCCTCTGGAGGAGCAGTCAGTGCTCTTGACCACTAAGCCATCTCTCCAGTCCCTTAATTATATTTATTAACATATAAAATTATGTTTTTAATTAGTTTACAAACTGTTGGAATTTTATAAGACTTCTTTGTATATTCTTGGTTTTGATGATCCTCCCTCCTAACCTTCCTTTTCCAGCTCCCTATCCCCGCTGCCTTTTAAACCTTTAGCTCCTAGTATTCTCCCTTGCTTATTTCTTTTTCACATCCCATATGTTCTACTACCCCCTCATATTGCATTTCTCACTCAGGTTGCAATCTTACTTACATAGATTCCCATATAGCTTCTTCACGCACACTCCATTAACCCAGTCTCCTCCCGTTGTTCACGTCCGCTCTGTCCTTCCTGCTCCACCCACTGTTTTCATTTCGCTTCCATTCTACCAATCCTCCTCACTTCAGCCATCCCTTACCCACAAGGCTCCTTTCTAGATTTCTGACTTCCACAGATACTCCAGCATAAACACAGCAGATAGCAGATTGGAAGCTAAGGACCCACACATGAGAGAGCACTTGTAGCGGCATAGTGTTTTCCATTGAAATATGTCCACCTATTGACAATTAGAAGCTTAGCCCAGGAAGCACAGACCTGGGGGCTCATCGGTGAGTCATTGGTTTTAAGTCCATGTTGGTGGGTCTGAGTCAGCAGTGACTGTGGCTCTGGTGATAGATGTACTTGCTTAGGAAGAAACAAAGGCAGGTGGGAAGCAATGCTTTGTCCTCAGAACACTTTATGTGTAGATCACTTATAGGAAGAAACTGCCTGCTTTGAAGGTGGGTCATCTCCCCTTCCCTCACCATGTCTGGTTAATCCTGTGGGCTCAGAGGTGTGTATTGTAGGTGATCCCAAACCCTATTAAGCAGGCATTTAAGATGAACATCTTCCAGAAGCTCCATCCCTGAACACTGCTGCACTGATGACCAAGCCTTCAACACATGAGTTTTGAGCATTTCAGATACAAACCATAGCAGCCCTTTATTCCAGAGCTCTCTGAACATACCATTAGAGACACTGTAATTGAGTTTTCATGTATGGGTCTATTCATGGAGACTAGGAAACAGATTACACAACAAATAAAAATCAAAGTCATTTGAGATTTAGAGTGATTTTTTTTTGTCTTTTTGGGATAAGGGGAAGCTCTTGTAAAAGATACACTTTCCATTCATTTTGTCCAAAACTGTTCTTGCTGGTCAGGGAAACGTAATCCATTCCAATTACCAAACCATTGACTGCCCATTGATTCATTAAAATAATCAGTCACAAAGGGAAATGGTTCAGCAGGTAAGAACACTCGCTGTTCAGCGTGAGCACCTGAGTTCAAATCCCTAGCACCCATGTAACAGGCGTTAGTCCCAGTGCTGCAGGGGACAGAGCAGGATTCTTACTGGGACTTACTGGCTGTCAGCCTTACTCCAGGTTCAGTGAGAGACCCTGTCTACAGAATTAGGTGGAAAGTTATAGGAAGGCTTCTGTGCACGTATCTCCAACCCCTAACTTGGCTATACAACACCACACACACATACACACACACACACACACACACACACCACACGTGCACATGCATGCACAAGTTAATCAATCAATGGAAATAGGGCTTTCTTTTAAAAATAACTACCTAGTGGTTTTTTAAAAAACTATCTAAGTATTTCCATTTTTAAAAACAATTTCCTTTATTTTTATTTCATCATTATAGATGTTCTGTCTGCATGTATGTCTGTCTATCATGTTTGTATCTGGTACTCAAGGAGGCCAAAAAAAGGATGTTGGATTCCCTGGGACTGGAGTTACAGATGGTTGTGAGCCACCATGTAGGTGCTGAGAAGCAAACCTTGGTCCTCTGTAAGAGCAGCCAGTACTCTCAACCACCGAGACATCTCTCCAGCTCTTAAGATCTGTTTATTGCTGGATAGCATGCCCACGGAAAAGTGAATTCATTGTAAGCATTCAACTCAATGTGCTTCCACAAACAGGCCACCCCACCTAGGCAGCAGCGCCTGGATGGGGAGGCAACACTTTGGCAATCTGTCCAGCCGCTTATTCCAAGAGGAACCAACCACCGCTTGGACTTCAAATCCCATTTATTAATTGTTTCTGCTGCTGAAACTTTCAAAGACACTATCACATGCTAAGGGCCTTTAAAACATTTCTAATATTTTGTTGAGGCCCAGTGACTCCCACTATATTTCATATATTTAAAGGGTGCAATCTGATGTGCTTTGACATATGAATATGTCCATGAAGCCATCATCACAATCAAGATAATGAACATACCCATCACTCCTAGGCTCTTCTTCTCTACTCTCTACCCCACCCTCCACTTCTCTCCGCAGGCTATCAGTGATCTGCTTTCTGCCACTGTGTATCAAGGTTTCCTAGAATATGATCTAAACAGAATAATATGAAATCCACATCTTTTTCTTTCCCTCCTTGTAATTTCTTTGAGATTCACCTATGTTCTCCTCCTGCATATCATTACTTTGTTACTTTTTATTGCTGAGTAGTGTTCCTTTATGTATATATATATATATATGTATATATACATATATGTAATGCAAACAAAAGATATATAAACACAAATCGATAAAAGTGTGGTATAAAGTGAAATACATATATAGTATACGTATAATATATATTACATTTTTATTCATTTGCTTGCTAGAAAATACTTTTTGGCATCTAACTTATTTTGCTTCACATTCTTCCTGATGCTTATAAGCAATGGAGCCAAGAGCAAGTTACTTCCCATGGTGTGTGCTTAGTTTTTTTCACCTGTACAGTGGGATAGTTCTGAAACAGTATTAATTGCCTGATAGTACAGTCGTAAGAACTAAAGGAGTTAATACGTTTGTCTCCTGTTATCCAAGGGGGATTGGTTTCAATTGTCTCACCTGCCTAGAAACCAAAAATCCAAACACACACAAGCCCCTCAGGGTTTAGTGTTTGCACACAACCTCTGTGTATCCTTTTGTGCATTTTAAATCCGATCCGGATTACTTGGAACACCCAGTACCAGGAAAATGATTCATGCCTAGCTGCTTTATCTTGTTCTTAGGAAATTATGACAAGACAAGGGCTTGTTCAGCACAGAGTCAGTCATTTTCTTCTGAATATATTAAGTCTGAAGTTGCTGGAATCTGCAGGTGTGAAACTCTTGGGTATAGGAGCTTGACTGCATGTACAAAGCACAGAGTCTGGCAGGTCAAGATTGAACGGCATGGATCAGCCCACACTGTCTCACTGTGTGCTGAGTACCGGGGGTGGATCTACTAAGGCCTTCATCACTGCGTTGTGTTGTGATGATGCTGTGGTTTCATCCACAGACTTGGTTAGTGTTAGGACCAGCACCTAAGACAATGTCTTCAGCTCTTCTCCCCTTGGAGCATTTGGTCTTCTCTGCCAGTATTGGATGCTCGTCCTCTCTTGGCCCCATTTGCTCAATATCTTTGTGATCTTGATCCTGACGATAGATGGGTCCACTTCTATCAGAACTACCCCATGGAGATTTCCAGGATCTCGACCCATCAATCCACACAGCAGCATGCACCAGTGTGTGAACAATGGTTGTGCAGCAGGTGTGCTAGCTTGCTTCACTGGTGTTGTGATGAAACACTGACCGGAACCATCTTGGAGTGGAAAGGCTTTATTTGGCTTATGCTCATAGGTAATAGAACATTCCCGAGGGAAGTCAGGACAGGAACTCAAGGCAGGAACCTGGAGGCAGGGACTAAAGCTGAGGCCATGGAGGAACGCTGCTTGCTGGCTTGCTCCCCAGGGTTTGCTCAGCCCTTTTTGTATACAACCCATGGCTACCTGCCCAGGAATAATCAAGAGAATGTCTCACAGACATGCCTGTAATTTTTTGAATGTGAATGTTCCCTGTTGGTTCATTTATTTTCAGTCTTAGTCCCCAGTGGATGAACAGTTTGGAAGGATTAGGGGAGGGTGTTGTTGGAATAGGAAGGACTTTGTTGCAGGAAGTATATCTCTAGGAGTGGGCTTTGAGGTTTCAAGACCCCACACCAGGCCTACCTAGTCTCTCTCTCTCTCTTTCTCTCTCTCTCTCTCTCTCTCTCTCTCTCTCTCTCTCTCTCTCTCTCTCTCTCTCTTTCCTAGCTCAGCTACTGCTCCAGCACTAGGCCTGTCTGCTTCCCTTTATGATGGTCATGGGGGGCTAACTCTCTGAAATGTATACAAGCTCCCAATTAAATGCTTTAGTTTCCAAGAGTTGCCTTGACTGTGGTGGTTCTTCACAGCAACAGAATGGTAACTAAGACAATGCCCATAGGCCAATCTGATGAAGGTAATATCTCAGTTGAGACTCCCCTTTCCCTGGTGACTAAAGTCTTTGTCAAGCTGACAAGAACTAACCAGCACACTAGTGTTCTAGAAAACCAGTTGCATCTTTCAACTTTAGACACTTGCGTGTGGCATTAGATTCATCCACAAGGAACTGTGATAGGCTCTGAAAATCCCAGGCATCCAGTAGACTATTAAAGGGGGCAGTTCCATTGTTTAGGGAATATTTCAAAATCTTGATATAGTGACATCTAAGGCCTTAATAGCTACTTACCTGTGGGGCATGATGTTACAGATATTAGAGGCTGGGGACAGAGAGGACTCAGAGGTTAAGAGGATGTATTACATTTATAGAGGACCCAAGTTTAGCTCCCAATGTCCATGCTGGGTAGCTCACAACAGCTCTAGGTGATCTGGCATTCTTCTGGACTACAAGAGCATCTTCACTCATGTGCACACACATACACACACACACGAAACAGTAAAAATCAATCTTATGAAAGTCTAGCATGTTGCAGGTATTTAAAGAAGGGAAAGGTGTGCTTTCCAAGAGCGGTTGGGAAGTCAGTGTAAGGCGAGTGGGCATTGTAAAGTAGCTAGAATGGCGCTTCACAGTGTCTGCAGACAGGACCTGTAGGCCTTTCCTGAGGGCTGCTGGTCACTGTGCAGAGCGACTCTGCTGCTCAGTAGGAGGAGTTAATGATCTGAGGCTGTAGTCCTGGCCACTAGATACCTGGAGCTTTGCTAAGGCTGAAGAGCATGACCACAGCACGGTTCAGCTCTTCTTGCGGGATCAGGTTCCCGCAGCACTACAATGCTGATGTTGCTACTGGCCAGTTGTTAGGAAGGGGTAGGGACTCTGTCCAATGCAACAGGTCATCCTGGAGATCATTTATACTTGAGATTGCTGACTCAAGATCAAATTCTCAAGAGGCTTCTCCAATTCTCAATAGTTGGAGCTACATCTCTTTTAGCCCAGTGGCAACCACGACTTCCTAATATGCAGCCCGGTTCCCCCCAAGTTGCTCTGTACTGGTTCATTGTGTCGTCCCCCAGAATTCTGTGGCCTCCATTCACATTCTTCCCTTGACTTGATACTTCTTTTTCCTTGTTACTAGTAATTTCATAAATGTATTTTACTTTATATGTTTTTAAGGCAATTTCTCATGGCCCAGGCCGGCCTCTTAACTTCATTTCTCATGAAGATGACCCTGAACTCCCCATCTTCCTATGCCATTCCCGAGTGCTGGGATTGTAGGTGTGCACCACCATGCCTGGTTTCCAATTGTTTAATGACCTCCGTTGTCTTTGCCACTTGAGTTTCAGGTTACTATGTCTATAATCTTAACTGTTCCGCTTGGCCATTCATGAAATCCTAGTTGTTTCGCGCGCTGCTGCGGCTCCTTTGGAACAGGGCATTTCTGGAAGCTTGTTCTCTCCATGTATTCCACGGCGCCCAGTACAGCCCACACAGCGCTGCAGGTATGGAGCCCAACACTTTTTTTAAAACTAAAGCTGGTACAATATGAGGGACCCTCTTCAAGACTAAGCGTACACCATCAGAAGCTAAATTGACTGCATTTGTCAAGGAATCTCTTGGGCCCTTTTGGGAGGGGAGAGGCTTGTACAAGAAAGGGGATCTGGAGATCAAGTAGTCCAGAAACTTAAAGTAGAGATTAGACATGTGTTGGCTTCCTTAGGTTCTTTTCTTCACCTATTGTGCACAGGCTGAACCCCCAGGCTTTGCTGTCTCTCTCACAGTTGCATCCTCTGGCTGTGTGGGAGAGCACCCCCTGACTTAACTCCAGGAGACAGATCTGGGTGTACAAGTGTCCTGGAGAAAAAGGTTGGTTGGCAATTAAGCATCAGCAGCATCGCTGATTTTTGAGGACTGAGGTAGCCCCTAAAGACAAAGATCTGTGCCTCTGCCACATACTTGTCACAGACACGGAAATATCTGTGCCTTTTTCAGTGCATCTGAGTCATTTCCTTCCCAGAGGTTGCTATTGGAGATCTGGCCAGCTGATGTCGCTATGGGACCGCGAATACAGCCACCTCCAGTTTAGAAAAAAATAAAAGCCCCAACAACTTGGGCTTAGTGTCTAGCCCTGGAAAGGAGAACCTCCTCCCTACCCACAGTTGCCTGACCTCATCTCTTCTCCTGCCTGTATGGTTTATAAAATTGAGGACTCGCTGACGGACTTAATTTTGATGGAGAATTACCTGTAGGCAAGAGGAGAATCAAACCCATACTGCTAAGGAGAGGGAGGCCGAGGTAATGAATCTATCACCTGTGTTTAGCAAACCGAGAGCGTCAGGCTAATGATTCGCCAATCCCCCTTTCCTCTGCTATATACTTTTGCCTCCATCTTGTTAAGTACCATGAACTCAGAACCAGGACTGATTAATAGAAAGTGCGATATTTTCCAGGCCTCTGGGTTCTTTTCCCCTTGCCTGCCCCTCAGCTATTTGGACCATCAGAAGAGTCTTGAGTGAATTTAGAATTTCCAGTCAGTTGCTGGGTGCAGAGTTCTAGCAACTGTGGGCACTTGATGGGCGAAGAATTTGAAGGCAAAAGCTAAGACTTAGGAAACTAATGTTTGATAGGAAATTTTACTGCCTCCCTATTTGGTCTCTACTGTAAGCCGTGTCTGTCGTAGGTTACAGAGGGACCAGAAAGTCTGTTACAAGAAGGGCCCTGCTGGTTTGGCTTGCTAGTGGAGTCTAACAGAGCCTATGTTCTCCCTAGTTATGTGGTGTGCAGAGAGCTCTCTTTGATCTCATGCTAGCCCTCTGATAGCCAGCTTGGGTGGCATAGCAAAGAGCCACATTCAGGGATGGAGGCTTAATTGGCATTGTGATTTACTCATAGCTCTGGAGGCTGAGAGTCCGAGACGAGGGTGCCAGCTGTGTAAGTTTCCCCTGGGCTTACAGGTGGCCATCTCCTCCCCACGCCCTCACATGGTCTTCCATCTGTGTGTGTCTGTATCCTAACTCTTTCTTACACAGATGCTATTATCAGTTCTGATTAAGGTCCACACTAGTCCCTCGCGTTAGCTTAGTTTCCCCCTTAAAGACCCTTCTGTGAATACAGCCTCCTTCTGACACGCTAGGTATTTTCACTCAGCATGTGGATTATAGGGAGCAAAAGACCCCACCTGTTAGGGTTTGACTCTAAAACGTTTCCTATGAGATCATCTTCTGACTGGTCCCTCACCTGTGTCTGTGAAGGCTCTGGAGACTCTTGCAGGTGAAGCTTGTTTGGCAGAAGCAGACCATTAGTGGTGGATCCTGGACATGGCTCACCATTTTGTGATGAGCTACCCCCTCAGCACCTCTGCCACCACAGATGGAATTGCTCCTGCTGCCATGCCTGCCTCACTATGATGGACTGAAATTTCTGTGGAGCCATGAGTCCAATGCATCTTTCTTCATCTAAGTTGCTTCTATCAAGTATTTTGACATAGTGACAAGAAAAGTGAAGCCCCTTCCCTAGACTAGGTTGGAGGCGACCCATCTGAGATGCTGACTTGATTAGCTAATCTCCAAGTTTCTCAGCCTGGCTGTGCTCTTTTGAGTTTCATAAAACAGATAGAGGAATCACAAGCACATAATGCCCCCTAACCAGAATCATGAGCACAAAGAGAGTCTCTGCTCGTGCCCGCGAGGCTCTCGGCAGACCACATAACTTGGGAGAACATAGCCCAAGCCAGTTGTTGGTGAGGAGCTTTTGTCTGAGCCCAGTGCATGCTAATTTGGTCTTCTTTCATTTCTTAGGGCCTTTGAGAGCATCTTAAAGACTCTGTCATATCAACGTGCTCAAAAATTAACTTACTGAAGAGTTAGTGCAAAAAAATAATTGATTGGATACTTTTGATTGCAATATTGAGTTTTGACCTGTTGATACATATAAAGTAAGGCAGGTAGATCTAAACAACATGCAGATAATATGGCTTTACTATAAATAATAAGCAACAAAACTTGGGTTAGAAAGTAAAGGTAAATAAAAGGAAGAAAAATCAACTACGAATAACTCTTTCTACAGAGCTGCTCTTTTTTATTTCTTTCTAGTATCAACATACTTTACTAAGGAAAGAGATTATATTATAGCCTCTAAAAAGCACATTTCATCGGTTACTATTTTGAGTATGTGTTTGTCTGGGCATACATACATATGCAGGTGCACATACTTGTGTATGTGTGTGCACATGTGTGCATGCACGCATGCGTGTGTGTGTGTGTGTGTGTGTGTGCAAGCACATGTATGTGCACACAGGTGGAGGCTAGAGGTTTACATCAGGTGTCTTCCTCCATCACTTTACACCTTATTTATTGTGACAGGGTTTCTTGCTGGACCTGGTACTCACTGATTCAGCTACACTGACTGGGCAGTGAGCCTCAAGGGTCATCCTTGTCTCTTCCTCCCCAGTATTAAGATTAGAGGAATACATTGCTAAGACCAGTTTTTTTTTTACATGAATTCTTGGGGATTAAACTCAGGTGTGCACAGAAAACACTATTAACAGAGCCGTCTTCTCAACCCTGTTTTGTCTTTTTCTCACTGTCTTTATTGCCATTCCCCCCCTCCTGTTTCTTAACAAAAAAGACTTTATTTTATGCTATTATTTTCAGTGCTGGGGATTGAATCCAGGGCCTCGTGAATGCTAGGTGAGCACTTGACAATGCATCATTAGCCTGGAATAGAAAATTTTAAGTGTAAACAAAGGCTCTTGAATTAGAAACTTAATGGGCATTGTGAATCAATTTAATCATATTTTTGGAAGGTGTAGATTGAATGCCGAGCCATTCAGCTCTGTCTGGGTTGGAGACAAAGTAGGGAATACACCAGACAGCATTCCTGTCCTTGCATTCTTGCAGGAAGACAGAACACAGGTAGCAAATCAATGCATTCTGCCTTTCGTCAACTCCACATGTATTAAAAATCCTATGATGGTTGGATACATTTTACATCACTGTTGATCTGTCGTGATCCCTGCCAAAACCATGAGATATAAACAATTTCAGGATGGTCACTGAGGGCTTGAAAGAAAATTCCAGCGACAGTATGAAGCACTCCTTTGATGTCCATGAGCAAACAGTTATGGGGCTGAGTGGCAGCAGTGACATACCCGAGGGGAGCAGCATCTTTCTGCAATCTGGAAGCCGTCAGGCCCACTCTGCCCCTCGCCCGTGGGGTTGTGCTCCCTAACAGCTTTAAGAAATGCTGCATGACTGAGGGCCTTAATGAGGTCTTCAAGATGTAATCATAAGCTAGTTGTGATCGGACCAAAGCCAGATTTAGCCAGGTGGAACTCAATGCAAATGTTTGGGTTCTCTTAACTAATTTCATGCCTTTAAAATGCACACAGGAGGATGTATATGATACACAGTAAAACCTGAGCCTAACAGATCAAAAGAATCTCCCTTAGTGAAGAAAAGAGCATGGTTGGTAAAAAGAAAGCATCGTGCCCTATCCGCCTCAGCACTGGCTTTCTTCTTAGTGTACATAAAACAGCGGTGTGCGTCCCAGCTGATAGTTTCCGAGGTTGTAAAGTGTGGTGGCGTATCATGTACAGAGAAATGTCCGAGCTGCTACATCATTGAAGGTGATGTGGAAGCCCCTGAAGCATTTGCAGGGCACCATGAGAACAGCATGTTGGGCCTGTTGGCAGAACAAAGAACATAGTTATTTTGTCTCCTCTCTCCCACCAAGTTCCTGCCTGAATTTTGAGACTCAATTCTTCTCAGCCTCGGTTTCATATTTATCCCAGCTGCTTGGTTAGAGTACAAATGATGGTCTCCCGATATTTGTTCATGCGGTCTGATGATCACACAGGACTGTGTTGCTAAGGGTATAACACAGAAGAAGGCAGAGGCAGTCCATTCCTTCAGGGATGGCTGTGGAGAGTATACTGATCCAGGTGCTTTTTTTCTGGTCCCTTTTGGTTTATGTGCCCAACTCAAAAAAGGTGACATTTAGTGTGGGAGAACCACACATTCTTTAATAACTCGTCTGAGCAGAATTAGAAAGAAATAGACACCAGTGAACAGATTGCATGGCCTCTCAACAGACTACCTGGGAATTGTTTAATTCATTCAAGAGCAGGATAGGGTCTTGTAAGAGGAGTTGGCCTTGGGAGAGGAGACAATCACTATAAAGAAACTCCTTCTCAGTGCTGTAGATGTCACTTCAGGACGAGCACCTTCTTCTCCAATCTCTGCCAGCTCTAACTCCCTATACATTCATGTTTCCAACATTTTGTTTTTAGGACATTATTATTACTATTATTATTATTATTATTATTATTATTAGACAAGGTTTCTCCATGTAACAGCCTTGGCTGTCCTAGAACTCACTTTGTAGAACAGGCTGGCCTCGAACTCACAGAGATCCACCTTCCTCTGCCTCCTGAGTGCTAAGATTAAAGGTGTGTGCCACTACCACCTGGCTTTTTTTTCAATTTTAATTTTATTGTTTGATTATGCGTATGTGCACGTGAGTGCAGACGTACCTTCACGCAAGCCCTGGATCTCCAAGCTGACTCCCAACATGTCTTAAGCAGCATTGGTGCTTCAGCCACTTGTGCTGGATCTCCAGGAGTTGGAGCTATAGCTGCTTGTAGCTGGCCATGTGGGTGCTGGCCCTTGAACCCCAGTCCTCTGGAGGAGCAGCCAGTCCTCTTAACTCCTGAGCTATCTCTTCAACCTGAGATAATTTATCCAGGTGGGTAAATGACTGACGTAAGGCTTTAGTCCTACCTAAATGCTTCCCACTTTAGAGGCAACGGTACTTTGGGAAAATAACCGATTTTTAAATAATATTGGTTTCAGATAATAATCAGTAAAAAAGGAATGTGAAGTCGCCAATCCCATTCTCTTCCAGGGACCGTGGAAACTGTCACCGTCATGGCCCTTCTGTTTGCGTGCTGGCAATGCTAGATGGACTTACTAGGATTTTTCTGTCTTTATCCCCTTTGTGTGTGTGCACACATGGTACTACTGATGGGACCTAGATCTTCACATAAGCTGGACAAAGCTCCACCCCTGAGCTCTCTCCCCAGCACTAATTAGTAACTTCAGTTATAATGTCCTTATTTCATATTGCAGTTTTTTTTTTAATCTCACAGTTGTCCGGTTCAAATCCATCTATCGTCTGAGAAAATCTACCTCTTGAAAGAGCAAATGCTATCACTTTAACTCCCGACAGCTCTGCTTCTATTTAATTTCTCAGACTGGCTCTTCCATTTTAATTTTAAAAATGTGCGTTAGATGACAAGATGCTATGTCTGTGCTGGAGCAGGGCATATGTTAGAGAACCTGAGAAGGAATGGAGGCAGGAAACACAAATCAGCTATAGTCCATAGTCTTGTGCCTGGTGATCCATTTTCTTTAAAGAAAAATGATTTCTTGATTTAACCTCAAGTGTGCCTTTTTGAAAAGTACATAAAGAAGTCTTCTTGTTCTTTTTTGCTGTTAACACTGGCTGACAGCATCCTAGCCAACAGGCAGTGCCTGCCATCCTGAAGAATCGTGGCAAATATTTATGATGGTTCAGGCTTGGTTCACATTATCTGTGTAACCATTTTTTTTTAAATCATCGTCAGCTTAATTCAATGTGAAGTGTAGGGAAGGGATGTTTTTCACAGTGAACCATGACCAAATAAAGGCACTTTTCTGTTAACTGAGGCTTAATCAACGAGAACATCAGCATTCAGTAAACAGCACCATCCTGCCGTGGAATGTATGTGTTCTTCCCCCGGTTCCATTTCCTGTTGTTTAAGGAGTAGGGTGCTATTGCACATGGTCATTCTTGCACCCAGAAGACTCAGAAGTTATGGGGAAGGACTGTGTCTGTAGTTCAAGTTCCAGGGACACAGCTAGGCGTGGTCTAGGACTTTGTGCTTCACTAAAGAGCAATCATTGGGGAAGAAAGACTGTTGCTCCTTTTACAGCTGAAGAGACGAAAGCAGAAGGGAGTGAAGGACGGCTCTTTGGGTGGAAACAGCATCTCAACAGTGCAGGCAAATGCAGTGCAGGTGGAATGGAGCAGCCGTTGTGTCCACAGACAACAACCCACTTCCATTCCTGTCTATATGAAAGCAGAAGGGGGACTTCAGCGTCATAGCGTATGTGCTATGCTTGAGCTATTTCTTTTGAGGTCAGTATATTTCTCTCACTTTACAACTGAGGAAAGACTGAACTCAAATGGCTAAATTCCACGCCCAAGGTCACAGAGGTGTTGCTATCGTTTGAATTTGGAATATCTCCCAAAAGCCCTGTGTTGGGCTTGTGCTCGGGGGTGAGAGGTGGTAGACTCTTCATGAGATGGAGTCTGGTGACAGGAAGTCAGGTCATGAGACATGTACCCCTGAAAAGAATATTAAGACCCTAGTCATTTCTTCTTTCTGTCTTGGTTTCCTGGTCCTTGGGAAGAAAGTAGCACAGAGCTTCCACATGCTCCCACTGTGATGTTTTGCTTTGCCATGAGCCCCAAATCAACAGTAAAAATGTCTTAGAACCAGACTGTCTGAAACCATGAGCCAAAATAAACCCTTGCATGCTATTTCTCTCTGATAGCTTGTCATAGCTAATGTGTAGCTAATGAATAAAAGAACAAAATGTTTGGATCATAAAATCCTAGCACATTTGTCTGTTTTCCCCAATGTGTCCAAATACCTGGCGTAAACAGCTTGAAAGAGAGGGTTTGCTTTTGCTCACGGTTTCTGTTTATGCTGAGTTGGCTCCATTACTGTGGGCTGCAGGAGAGACAGACAGCCCATCATGGCTTCAGGAACACGTGAACAGAAGACTGTTTATCCTATGGTGGTCAGGAGGCAGTACAGTGACAGGAAGTAGCCAGTACCAAAACGTAACCTTCATACGCATGCTCCCAATGACAAGCTTCTCAGGACCTCCTGCCTTTCAGCAGTCAATTCAAATTAGAATCCATCAATGTAATCAATTTATAAAAGAAGATATATCATTTCCTCAAAGCCCCTGCCTGGGCATATCATGTCTTCAATATACCAGTCTTTTGGAGGAATGCTTTATCCACATAATTATAACTTTTTTTGGGGGGGGGTGTTGCTTTTCGAGACAGGGTTTCTCTGTGTAACAGCTCTGACTGTCCTGGAACCAACTCTGTAGACCAGGCTGGCTTCGAACTCGCAGAGATCCTCCTGCCTCTGCCTTCTGAGTGCTGGGATTAAAGGCATGCCCCACCACAACCTGGCTAACAAGAACTTTGAAAGAAAATTATGATGTGCATTTATAGATGATATTCCATATTCAGAGAAATTTTAATCTTGTATTAAAGATTGTTTTAAACTCCAATGAGTTAAAGATAGAAATTCTTGTTACCAATATTTGGAGAAGTGAGCTATTCACAGGCTTGATAATTGTGCATAGTGGGACTTCAAGTCACTGCTGGAAATGTGACCTTATGTAACGCTCTTCACTTACACTATGAAAATGCTTCTACTCCATAAATATTACCCTTTGGGGATTTGTTCTAAATATAACATATGGATTGATCACAATGGAAGGGATTTGTTCTAAATATAACATATGGATTGATCACAATGGAAGGGATTTAGCTGCCGTTTGGGGGATTCTAAGTGTTTCCTTTTTGTTCTTTTCTTTTTTGTTTAAACCTTTGTCTCTGTCTCTCTGCCTCTGTCCCTGTCTCTCTGTTTCTGTCTTTCTGTCTCTCTTTCTGTATGTGTGGTGTGTTTGTGTGTTTGTGGAGGGTAGAGTTTGATGTTGAGTATCTTCCTTCATTACTCTCTGCCTTGTTTTTTTGAGACAGACTCTCTCATTGAACCCGACGGTCAGATTCAGCGAGGCTAGCTGACCAGTGAGCTCTAGGGATTTGTCTTTTTGTTCATGTCCTTTCTCTCCAGTCCTACCGCTCAGCAGCTCCACTTTTACACTCAGAGCCCGAAGTTGATCTGCAGTTCTCATGCTTGTACAGCAAACACTTTAAAGACGGAGCTATTTCCCAAGCCCTTTTTCTTTAAATTCTTCTATGAGAAAGGGTCTTACTATGTGGCGTGGCTGGCCTTGAACTTTTAATCCTTGCACCTCAGTCTCCTGAGTGGCTAGATTATAAGCATGTGCCACCATAAATCTGAGCTAAGAATGTTAAGTATTTCTTATGGTTTTTATTTACTGACTCCTCAAATATCTATCATTTTCATACATAGTAATTTTGGCAGAGATATTGAGTTAGCAATTTGTCTCATTGATAAAATCAGGCCAATTTAATACATTATAATGAAGGTGTGCAAAAAATTGAAGTTGTCCTTATTGCTTTTAACTAGGACATGCACTACTCTAGAAATTCCATTTCCATTGATTTCTGAAAGACTTACATCTGACATCTGAAGATAATGGTCTCTTTTTCTTTAAAAATGGTCCCTTTTGGACAAATTGGGTCAATTAAAAAATTTCAAATTCTCTCTCTTCCTCCCATTCCTTTCCCCCAAGACACACTGAAAAGAGATGCTCATGAATCTGGTGGGAACTCAGACATTCCAGTCTTCCTGGTCACTTTGGACCCTGCACAGAGGTGCCCTACTATGTTGGGTCCTGCATGGTTTCTGCGCATCCTTCTGGTGCCAGCTGGGGAATAACATCCTCCTGGAAGGCCAAGATCTTTCTGCATCTCCCTAGATGCTGTCCCTGGGCCATTGGCTCTCCACAGTCCTTTCAAAGGAGAGTCTGCTGAAATAGCCAGGTGATGGGGAAGGCAGTGAGGGTGAAGTGAGGCAGGGAGCATTGATCATAAGCACCGTGTCTGCGGCAATGGAAGCTCAAAAGTGTTGACAACTTGCTGTTTCTGGCAGTTAGGGGATTCTGGGTGAAAACTGATGCTTCCCAAGAGTCAGTGTGTAAGTCAAGTCTGCTGAGCCCAAACTATGGTCCCCGAGTAAGGTTTTATGTGAGGTTTATCGCAAGTGGCAACCTGAGAGATGTGTTGGAAACAGCTGGCCAAGTCAAGAACGGTGAGCTGCCTGAGAGTTGGTGATGGAGTGAAGGAATTGATGTACAGGCAATGGATGGAGTGGATACGTCTTACTCATGGGAGGCACATCGCAAGATGCTCCTGTGGAGCAGGAAACTGTGGTTAAAATTGAACCATAAATGTATATGAGTATATATTTTATATACATATGCATGTTAACATATAATAAACATTATGGAGTCTTCACATATGATATATAATGTGTATATTATATACATAACATCATTTTTCTTTATAGAATACCTACGATAAAGTTTAGTATGTGGATTAAGCTAATAAGAATATCAGTAATAACTAGCTGCGAAATAAGACAATTATGACAACATTCTGTAATAAAATCTGTGGAAACGTGCCCCCAGTCTTTCAGAATTTCCCATGGACTTCAGCAACCGCAGTATGGGTTTTTGTCATCTCTTCTTAAACCACAAACTTCCATCTTTTTGTCTAAAGGAAGCGTTTTCCCGATTCGCTTGGCATATCTGAATTGCCAGCATCAATACTTTTGTCCTCTGGTGAAACAAGTTACTTGGAAACAAACACTGTGATTCCATGGGTTGATCTGGTATCAGACATGACAGCTCAGAGAGGAGCAGGTAGATAACTGGTGCGTTTTGGATAAACTGAACTGCGGGATGATTCAGGCCTTGGCTGGATGGAGTGGAAATGTATATGAATACTGCCCTTGGGAACCTAAAACCACACAAAATGAGGCCTCATGTAACTGAGGCCTACATACATCATGTGAGAAGGCTCAATAGCAAGTTTTTTTTCTTTTTGAGAGATTGGTAAATAGAGTATGACGTTTATGGGTGGGGATGGAGACATTAAGAGACGGAGCTTGTCAACAGAACTGGGACCAAATCAAAAAAGGTTAACCATGTTAACCGTGATCACCATTGTCAGTCATGGCAAAGAACAATGGAGCAAGTACTAGTCAATGTTCTGTACAGGTACAGAACCAAGAGAACACATTTATATATTTTTTGAGACAGAATTTCTAATTATATATCCAAGTATGACCTTGAACTTCTATCCTTCCTGCCTCAATGCCCTCCCTACATGCTAAGACTATAGATGGGAACCACCATACCCTTTGTGTGGTACTTTGGTTACACTCAGGGCCTGATACATGATAGGCAAGTATTCTGCTAACTGAGTTTCATCCTTACCTTTACATTTCTAATTAGAAGGGGGATTTATCGACTTGGTTCTCATGATTAGAGGTTGGACATTCCCACAATAGAAGTGTGCAGGATGGAAGCTGCAGAAACCCAAATGTGGAAACTTCAGAACAAGAGGAACCAAGACCATGGCTCCAGTGAGAAGGTGGGAGCCTGGGAGCTCTCTGGAGAGTTTCTGTGTAACCGTATTCAAAGGCTGAGAGTTATAGTCTGACGTCCACAAGCATCAGCAGTAAAAGGCACATGCACACACAGTTCCTCCTTCTACTGTATGTTCCGTGGGATGGTACCATTCAGAGAAGTTCTTGCTTTCTCAGTTGTTCACCTATATGCCCATCATCTCTGGAAACACAGACACACCTAGAAATGTGCTTGGCAAGTTTCCTAGATGTTTATCAATCCAGTCAAGTTGGCAACAAAGGTCAGTCTTGATAGAAAGCTGCAGAAGTTTTGGAAGCAGAGATTGGCTCTGTCAGAGGGAGAATGGCTAAACTCAAAGAATGGGTCAGAGCATCTTTTGTTCTAGGCCAGAGATTATCAGAAGAAAGACATAGATCCTGTTCCTTCCTTAATCACTGTCCTTCCCTCTACAAAAGCATCTAGAATCTCTATGTGCCATAGAGAAACAGGCACAGGCTCTGTGTGAGTGGACACAGTTTTCTACAACAGGGTTCCTAAAAATTTCTCAACATGACCTCCTTCTATCTGAGAATTTTTAAGTGACCTTAAGTATGTAGGTATAAAAACAATAAAAATTAATTAAGAGAACCATCTGAGGATCTCTCCTTGGACCGGGGATCCCCTTTATAATCAAGTCTCTTGTAAACCCTAAAATGATTCCCTTAGTTGAGGTATATACTTGCCTGATCCCATATCCATCCTTCCTCCCTCCCCCCCATCCTAGTCCCCCGATCTTTCCCCAATCCTCCCCTACTCCCTTCTCTCTAACCCTCTCCCTTTCTGACAACCCTCCCACCCCCCCCATGCACCCGAGGTTACCTGGGACTCTTGTCTATTTCCTACCTCCTGGCGGATAGCTAAATAATCTTCATCAGGTTCATCTTCTTATTTAGCTTCTCTAGGATCACGAATAATAGGCTCAAAGACCTTTAATTATGGTTAGAAACCACTTATGAGTGAATACATACCATGTTCCTCTTTTTGGGTCTGGCTTACCTCATTCAGTAAAGCGTTTTCTATTTCCATCCATTTGCATGCAAAATTCAAGATGTCATTGTTTTTTACCGCTGAGTAAAACTCTAATGTGTATATGTTCCACACCTTTTTTAACCATTCTTCTATTGAGGGGCACCTAGGCTGTTTCCAGGTTCTGGCTATTACAAATAGTGCTGCTATGAACATAGTAGAACAAATGCTTTTGTAGTATGTTAGGGAATCTCTAGGGTATATTCCCAAGAGTGGAATTGCTGGGTCCTGAGGGAGGTTGACTCTCAGTTTCCTGAGAAACCGCCACACTGATTTCCACAGTGACTGCACAAGTTTGCATTCCCACCAACAATGGATGAGTGTTCCCCTCATTCCACAGACAGAGGAGAGGGTGCCTGAACCGGCCTTGGCCCACAACCATACTGATGATTATTTTGCATGTCACCATAGAACCCTCATCTGGCGATGGATGGAGATGGAGGCGGAGAACCACGTTGGAACACGGGACCTAGCTCCCTAGGTCCAAATAAGAGGCAGAAGGAAAGAGAACGTGAGCAAAGAAGGCAAGGGCAGAGGAAACCTTCATCCGACGTTGGATGGCGATATAGATGGAGACCCATATTGGAACACCGAACTGAGCACTCCACGGTCCAAATGAGGAACAGAAAGATGAAGAAAATAAAAAAAGTAACCAGGACTGCGAGGGATGCGAGCACCCACTGATACAAGGGAACTGATATAATGAGAGTTCACCAAGGCCTGTTGGACTGGGACTGAACGAGGTCGTGATCCAACCAGATTCTCTGAATGTGGCTGGCCCGGAGCCTTTTTGAAAAGCCATTGACAATGACACTGGGACTTGCTTCCTCTGCATATACTGGATTTTGGCGCTCCAGTCTGTTAGGACTCTCACCTTTCCTGGACCTGGAGGGAGGGGGGAGGAACTTGAACTTCCCACAGGGCAGGAAACCCTGACTGCTCTAGGGGATGGAGAGGGAGGAGGAGAGGGAGTGGGGGGAGTGGGAGGGTGTTGGGAGGAGGGGCTGAAATGGAAACTTTTATAATTTAATAAAAAAAAATTAATTAAGAAAAATATCTTCAGTTAAAATGACTATTAACAATTAAGTCAGAGTTGTGAGAAAAATTCATTTATAACATTTCTTCAGTACCAGCTAAGTGATAGTTACTAGGTAAGACTTAAAAGAGTGAAAGGAGGAACTATTTTAGCCATCTAGCATCTTAGCTTTACATGGAGAAATAGACATAAAGCAAGTGCCTCTAATAAAATCTGCTAAATTCTATGCAGGAAAAAGACTGCATGTTGGTGGGTAGACGTTCAGTGTTATTATATGAAAGGGCTGGCTTGAATTTAGCTCCATCTGCTTCATTACTAGTCTCACACATTAGAGAGATTTCCCCATCCTTCTTTTCCTCCCTGTAAAAATTCTTTGTTGCTGAATGTACTGTTTAGATAATTTCTTGTACAGGTTCAGAACAGCTTGATTGGGCTTCGTCAATATTATCTGAGCAGGAAGACAAAATGTGTATACGCTAACGGAAGTTGTAGACAATTTCCTCCAAAATTAAAAAGTTGCTTTAAAACAAAACACACATATAAGCATCCAAATAAAGCACCTCTTTGCTTAGCTTTCTAGAATAACTTGGCATATCCGGAGAGAAGGTGCAGGTTGGAAAGAAGGCCCGAACTCTTATGACTTTAACAGGACCTGACAGTTTCTTATTTAGGTAGACCGTGCTTCTTGTTGACATGAAAAGGTCTGACGACACAAAGCCATAATTATCCTCTACTTTCTGCAAGAGCTGAATTCTTAACACGATTCTGGGTGACATGCTTTCCTTTTTCTTGCTGTGATCAGTCTCCACCCACTGGTCATCATCTCAGCTCAACTGCAAAAATGAATTCCCAAATCATTTAACGAGATCCTTGTCTACAGCCTGCTTTGAAGCCATTATGGAACTCTTTGCCAGTGAGCCACTTCAAGGAATGCTTCTGTCAGAATAGCGGTGTCTTTCTTAGAGATGTCAAGCTTGGGGTGCCTGGCCTCTGAAGCCGGCTAATGCATTGCTCCTTTGCTAGGACAAGATAAGGGGCTCACTGGAATGACTAGAGCAATTATTTTGCAGCTATCTGCCATGGGTAATCAGTCCCAGGTCAGCTGATGGGAGGGGGTGGCCTCGACCTGCCTTTTCAGGATCAACATTGTTATCCGATGACATCTTTGCCATCAGCATCTCCCTGGACATGCTTAAGTTTCCAACATCTTTTGGCCCCGTTTAACTTTCTTGGATTTATATTTCTTCTACATTTTAATAATTCTTCGACTCAGAAGAGGTCGAGGCTTGCTATGATCTATTTTTTTTTCTTCTGCGATTTCTCTTTTATCCTACTTGACATGTTTTCTTGCCAAGCTCCCCTGTGATGCAGCAAGAGTTCTTCAGCTGTGGGAAACTTATTTTCTTTCTTGCTGTCAAATCGTCACAAAGCGCAGATAAAAGCCTTTCAGTGAGACTTGTTAAACATTACAAGCAAGGAAAGAAATGTGAAAGTCGTAGGACACGGCTACTCTCTGATGCAGATACTATAGAAGCGGAAGGGCTTGTCATTAGCTACAGTGAGCCTGTCGTCCTCCTCACCATCCTAGTCAACAGCATCTTCACTAGCATTATTTTTGCTTCAGTACCACTGGGTACTCTGTGTAGGCCACGGAGAACCCCAAATGCCATAAAAATGTGATTGGACCTACCTCACTGAAAGTTGCAATTTAAGGCAAAGGAACTCAATTCACACATAAATAAAAACAAGCTATATTTTTGGAGGAGACACCAAATGAGTTCAGATTATAGAAAATAATTGAAATATTTTCTTTAAATATAGTACTTAAAAAAAGTAATGTGAGAAGTGTGCTAGGTTTAGAGGTCCATACTTGTGATGGCTAGTTTTATATCAACTTGACACAAACTAGGGTCATTTGAGAGAAGGGAACCTCAACTGAGAAAATAAACCCATCGAATAGGCCTGTGGACAAGGCTGTGTGTATTTCTTTTATTGATGATTGATGTGGGAGAGCACAGCTCATTGTAAATGATGCCATCTGTGGACTGGTTTTCCTGGGTGCTATAAGAAAACAGATGAAGCAAGCAATGAGGAGCTTAGCTTAAACAATGAGTAAGCAGAAGTCTTCTAGGGTCTTTGCATAATGTTCTGCCTTGAGGCTCCTGCCCTGACTTCCCTTGGTGATGAAATATATTGTAGAAATGTAAGTTGAAATAAACTCTTTTCTCTCCAAGTTGCTTTTTGATCCTAGTGTTTATCACAACATTGTAAACCCCCACTAAGACACTTGTAGTGTTAGAATTCATGAGGTTAAGACAGAAAGATCAAGGGTTCAAGGACTGCCTGGGCTCCATAACAAGTTTGAGACTAGTGAGGGATAGATAGAGAGATCCTGACTCACTACAATAAAATATAAGTATATACTGGAACCTTGGGGTAACTGTCCAGGCAGCCACCTGTTTGTCATTTCTATAGTTTTGGAAATTGCTTGCTCTGCAATTCCTGTTTACTCAGGTGATATTACATCTTTCACCAGTCTTTGATGGGATTGAAGAGTAGATAGTTATAGCTACTGCTTTCCTTAGTCATAATAGAAAGTAGATTAGCTGCAAAACTCTGGACTCATCAAGAGAGGATAGATAATGAAGTATTTTTTCAGAATTTGCCAAATGCAAATGGACTGAACATTATGAATGCAATTCTTACTTGATAATTGTTCTTATCATATATAGTCCATTTCTTTCCTTTATGTTTAGACAATACATGATAACTAATCTTATTGTATATAGTTTTACTCTGTTAGAGTTAAAGCCTTTCTTTTTTGTTTAGACAAAAATGGGGCAATGTTGTGGAATAATATTTTTGTACTGTAAAGATGTGTCTTTGTCAAGACGTCTTCTGATTGGTTTAACAGAGAGCTGAATGACCAATAGCTTGGCAGAAAGAGGTTAGGCAGGACTTCTGGGTAGAGAGAAAAGAAGTGGAGATGAATCTAGGCATGGAAGAGACATCAGAGGGCACAGAAAGGAAACAGGAGGTGCCGGATAGAAGAGAGGAAAAAAGTCATGAGGCAAAGTAGATGAATATAAATGGTTAATTTAAGTTATAAGAGGTAGTGGGACAAGCCTAAGCTATAGGCCGAACGTTCAAAATTAATAATAAATCTCCATATTATATTTTGTGAGCTGGTGGCTCAATGAAAAATTTATCTACAGTGATCCTTTAATACACAGCTCCTCATGTTATTGTGATCCCCAACCATGAAATTATTTTTGTTGCTACTTCATAACTAATTTTGCCACTGTTATGAATTGTAATGTAAATAATTGTGTTTTCTGATGGCCTTAGGCAACCCCTATGAAAGGGTTGTTTGACCCCCAAACGGGTCATTATCCACAGGTTGAGAACTTCTGCTAGAGAGGGAGGGAAGGGACACATATTTTGGAACTCTGAAGAGGTGGCTATGCTAATCATCAAGCTTAGAGAGAGGTATGGGATCAGCGAGGCCACAGACCAATGAGTGAAAAGCTGGAGAAGCTAAGATATGGAATAAAATGCAACTGGGTGTATGTGGGAGCTCGGCACAAATTGCACAAAGGGCAGGGAAATGCAGGCAGTCCTTTAATATGAGGTTTGTTTCCTGTTGTCCTGGGATTTCTAGGGGGTCAAGTTGGCATTCCACATGCCTTAGGGTATTTGATAGTGCTATAAAATTTTTTTTTGTTGTTGCCTGCTTTACATAGAAATGAGATTGATTTGGATCATGATTCTAGTAGCTAAGGGGTCCACACTGTATGGTGTCCTGGCTGCGTCACTTGGTTTGACAATACAAAGGTGTGGTGGAACTAGTCTTTTGAATCCTGAGTAACTCCATCTTGCAGCAAGATGCCATTGAGCTAGAATATGGCTAAAGCACAGCCAAACACGTGGTCTTTCTCATAGTTGGATGCTGTTTTCTGAGATCAGCAGAATCCTGATGTGAGCAAGGATACGGTGTTCAGCACTGAACCTCCCCAGGATTAGGTTTTGCTTGTCTTATGCTGTCTGTCTTATGTGAGCCTGTGGTCATTTCTAATACTTCATTGCTAGGCAGTGCTCTGAACTCGGTTTGTGTTGATTGTCCTCTAGACTTAGAGCCAAATGAAAAGAAGGTGGACAGTGATTGGGACTTCTGGGTGCAGTACCTGTCTATCTGTGAGTTACTCATGCTCCCAGAAGTAACCCTAATATAAGCTCAGTTATTTGACCAAGGTACCTTCCTTATTTAGGGTGGATGACATCCGCTTTGTTCTTTATATCTCCACAGGACAGGTAAAGACTGTCTACACAGAACCAAATGTGAGTTTCACGTTTACAACCATCCCCACTTGAGTGAATGAACTGTGCAAAGCCTGTATCAACACTTTCCATGAGCAGTGACTATCTAATTATCTGTTAGTAGGACCCTGTCTCTTATAAACACCACTTCCCTATACTGCCCTACTGGTCTGCTTCTCAGCATATCAGCCTTTATGCAGACACGCAAATCATTTCCAAACCAAACACCGCATATAGTTTAACTGGGCTTTGAGAAACCCCAGGAGGAGACAGTGGAAATGCACCCAAGGTGAGCTCACCATTATTCCCCGGGGAATTTCTGTAGGTGAATAAAGTCGTATTTCATTCCAGGTGTGTGTATTTGAATTCCACCTTTCTCAGAACACAGTTACTGGTTCTTTTATCCTTGATAATAAAAAGGAAAATATTTAAGCAGCTGGGACTTACTGTCCTTCAGTGTTCTAGAAGTAACTGAAAACATGGTTACTGTTCTTGATTAAGAAGAAGGAAGACTGCCAGCCACCTCCTTGAATTAAAGGGACAGTGCAAACCTCCTCATATGTGTCGGGATGCATTCTTGTGTACCAGAAGTATTCAAAACCCAAACTATTATAGTAGAAGAGCTATTCAGCACTCCCCTTAGTCTAGCTGTTTCCTCGGTCTTGAAGACATAGAATGGAATCTCAATGTTTTGACACATTGCATTCAAAAGCTATTTGATTTAGCGGATTATGGGTTCTGCTTTTGAAAAACGACATGTTTGCTGCTGTGGTTAAAAGAAAAATCTTTGTAAAGATAATCTCATTTCAAGCCAATGGCTTTGGGACGGCGCGTTCCCCCTCACTGCCGCTGATCAGCCGCGTTCCTCCCAGGCACGCCGCCTCACTCAGTGCCATCGCTTGTAACAGGACTAACATCATAACATTTGTAAGTGGCAGCGTCGTACAAGCCTGCAGCACACAAATTAAAGCTCTTCCTGGCTGGCCTAAGTGCTTCATCAAGTAGCAGCGATGCTGGGGTTTAGATGCGATTTGTCCCCCAAAGGCTCACAGGCAGAATTGGTGCTCAGTGTAGTGATGTGGAGGAGAGAGAAGCATTAAGGCGGGAGGTCTAGTGGGCGGTGATCAGGTGACTGAATCATGGTTGCCCTCATTAAGGGATCAATGCAGGTCTCGGGAAATTAGTTCTTGGGAGAGTTATTTGTTATGAACATGAGGCTGGTTATGAATATCCAACTCCTATTTCTTCTCTGAACCTTCCTGCATATACTTTTACACATGGTGCAATCAGGAAATCTCAACCATCAGAACCATGAGCCAAATTTATTTCTTTTATTTATATTTTACCCATTCTTGGGCATTTCATTATGGCGACACACAATGAACTAAGACAAAGGAGGATCTCTGCAATACTCAGAAGTATTTGGGGATTTGGGGGCACCCACTTCTCACCAGTTCTATTTTACCAACGTCCCTGGAGACATCCCCTTTCCTATCTTGGTAAAGGAAAGAAGGAAGTCATTTTGTCTATTATGAGACCTACATCAGACCTAATCCAGACTATCTCAAAGGTTCCTTCTACACTGAAAATCTTTTTTTTTTTTTTTTGTTTTTTGTTTTTTGTTTTTCGAGACAGGGTTTCTCTGTGGTTTTGGAGCCTGTCCTGGAACTAGCTCTTGTAGACCAGGCTGGCCTCGAACTCACCTAGATCCGCCTGCTTCTGCCTCCCGAGTGCTGGGATTAAAGGCGTGCGCCACCACCGCCCGGCCCTACACTGAAAATCTTAAACTTATTACCTGACCTAGTAACTGCACAGATAAGTTGGGTGGAATTACTTCCACTGAATCTAACTCTAAACACAAACCTAAACCATGTACGAGAATGGGCTAGAAGAAAGCTTGCTTCTCCTTATCCTTCACTTTTAATTTTTATTTCACTACTATCACCCATTTTGATTGATTTTTTTTTCTTAGCTTTTGAATACATGGAAGTGTTGAGCCTCTCATTTTCCCAGAAGAGATTTTCTCCTAAGTATTTTAAGCCTCCATTATTTTGTTTCTCTAACATATACAGCAAAGATTTTTGTAGACAACTTTGCTTCTTTAAGGCAGAGAAAGTACATTTGGTGTAAGCACCTGATACCATAGGACTTAATAATTGCTGGTATTCAGGGTGTAAGTTCTTGATGTCATAGCTTAAGGTAAAAAAAAAATGAATCCATTCTTTCCTCAGTTGTTCTAAATCCATGACTATACACACTAAGAATGTGGGTTAACACTTCCCTATTAAAGCTGCAGCCCGAGTCACAGTGGATTAATAGTGCATAGGACCAGAGATACATTGTCCATTGCTCTTTTCTTTCATAGAGAAGACCAACAACTAATTGCTTAGTGGCGAGTATTCTACCTTCATAACTCCACACTTGAAAGTCAGTTCCCATTGCCTTTAATACCACATCATGTCCATGGCAGAAGTGAGTGAGTGCTATTGATCAAGGTCCCCCTGGAACCACCCACATGTTCTTCACAGACTCATGGGCGACAGACTGGCATGCTATGTTTTCACCGTGACACAGAGATTGGAAATGCAAAAGTTAAATATAAATCTTCATAGAAGTTTCAGTAATTTTTAATAATTTGTTCTTTTGTGGCATGCATATGTGAATGATATGTATTTCCTACAGCAACAGGAATTCATTTCCCCACATCTGTAATATCTGCAGTAAGCTAAATTAAAAATGCATTTGTACTTGTACAGTTAAATGATCATATTTAATGAAATGTCAGAGATGAATCTTAGCAAGTAGCTAGGAAATTATTTTAGAGGGTGCAGCATTTTATTACTTGTAGTCAGGGAAAAGCATAGTGATTAAACAAATGGTTTAGTGCTCTAACATGGTGGCTGCATAAGACGAGGAAAAGTGAGTAGGAATAGTGGGTAGATCAATGCTGAATTTCCAACCCTTTGACCACTGTCTTCAGTGGCTCCCTCCACTCCTATAGAATCTTTAGAGAAAGATTTACATCTTTTTGACTTATGTGTATATGTTTGATCCGGCATGAATATGTGTGCACCACATGCATGCCGGTGCTTACGGGGGGATAGAAGAAGGTGTCAGATAACCTACACTACAGTTACAGACAGTTGTGAAATGCCGCGTCAGTGGTAGGGATGGACCCTGAGTCCTCTGCAAGAACAGTACGTCCTCAGCCACTGAGCCATCATCGCACCATCCCCTTCTCTGGAGTCTTGAGTCTGTAGCTCACAATTAGAGGGAAATAAACCACTGAAGCTGGACATGATACAGCTGTATCACTCATAGTAGGTCCACAATCAAGCTTTCATGTGTCAGCTTTCTATTTACTATAGCAAAGGATGGATGAATGATAGAGAAAAAGCATTTATTTACCCTGGATTTTGGAGGCTAAAAGTCCAAGTCAGGCAACTCCATTTATTTGCTTGGATTTTGGTCAAAGCTTTAAGGTATCATCATTGCCAAAGCACCCGTGAGTGAGGTTGTGAAAGGAAGCTTGAGAAAGATTTGAGGAGTCAGGCCTAGCTTTTTTTTTTTTAATCTTATTTTCCAAAGTAAATATCTCTTTGGGGGAGGCTGCTGTTCATTTCCTGGCTGCCCATACTCCCAAAATAATCACACAGAAATCTATAATAATTACAATACTGTTTGGCCAATAGCGTAGGTGTATTTATGGCTAACTCTTAGATCTTAAATTAACCCATTTCTATTAATCTATGTATTGCCACGTGGCTGTGGCTTACTGGCAAGGTTCCGGTGCATCTGTCTCCTGTGGGTGGCTACATGGCTTCCCATTGACTCTGCCCTCTTTCTCCCAGCATTTAGTTTAGTTTTCCTGCCTTGCTCTATTCTGCCCTATCACAGGCCAAAGCAGCTTCTTTATTCATTAACCAATAAAAGCAACACATATATAGAAAGACTTCCCACACTAAGTATCTATTTAAAATATTTATTTGTGTGTGTGTGTGTGTGTGTGTGTGTGTGAATAAATGTATGTCACATGTGTGTATACCCTTGGAGATTAGAAGAGAATGTTGGACCCCTTGGATCTGGAGTTATAGGTTGTGGTAAGCCACATGACTGGGGTGTTGGACACTAAACCCAGATCCTCTGGAAGAGCAGCAGGCCTTCTTAACTGCTGAGCCATCTTTCCAGCCCCTGACCTGTTCTTTCATAACAACTTGCTCTTGTGGTTTTTTCCAATGCTAGTGTCCCCAGTGCCCCCAGTGTCCCAGTGCCCTCACTACTCTGTGCTAAGCCCTACCTCATAAAGGTTCCCCTACGTCTCAGCATTCCACATAGAGGGAAAGACTCGCAGCACATGGATCCACTCCAGTCATATCCAACTCGGGCCTTTCCAGAGCACAGGCAGATGGATTGAGCCAGAGACTCAGGTCAAGTGGACGAGAAGAGTGTCTGAGTTCCTTTTCTATTGCTGAGATGAGACACCGTAACCAAAGCAACTTGTAGAAAAGTCGGGTTTATTTGGGGCTCTCAGTTTCAGAGGGTGCCTCTGTAACCATCGTGGCATGGCAGGGAACATGGTAGCAGACTGGCAGACATGGTGCTGGAGCAGTAGCTGAGAGCTTGCATACTGATCCGTATGAGGCAGAGAGTTAACTAGAAATGGTGTAGGCTTTTGAAACCTTAATAACCCACCCAAGTGACACACTTCCTTCAACAAGACGACATCTTCTAATCTTCCCTAATCAATTTTACTAACTAGGGACCAAGTTTTCAAACATAGGAACCTTTGGGGGGCTTTCTTATTCAAATCACTACAAACAGGAAATAGTTTGTCAAAGGAGGATGGGCTATTCAGATCAGTCACAGGTCTTCATCCATCAAAGGCATTTGGGGTTGGGTTTAAAACAAATTAATGCAGAGGAAAATAGGAAATTTGTAGCCGTGTTGTAGGGAAGCCCAGGGTGAATGAAGACAGGCAGTAGTAGTCAAAGAAGGAGCAGAGAAAGGATCAAGAGACCACAAGAGAGCTTCGAGGAAGAGTATTGGTGAGCTGAAAGAACACTATGGCTATCAGGTGAACAGTGGAGCCACCTTAATTTATCATCAATATAGGGCCTCATCCCTCAAAAATACCATGCATGCAATTTGATTACCATCTAAAAACGAGAGTTGTCTAAAAATAAGAATCAGAAAAATCAACTGATTTAGTGTTATGACTTCAACTATGGTCTCTATACAGTCTCTTGGAAGTCCCAACCCTTTGTACCTAGTACTGTGTCCTTGTTCGGAAATGCGACCATTACAGATATAATTAGCTAAGAAGAGGCCACACATGAGTTGGGATCTTCATGTAGTATGTCTAGTGTCTTCATACAATAGTGTGTGATCTACAGGGAGAGGGCCACTACAGCAGAAGTGGAGCTTGCAGGGACCCAGCTGGAAACCAAAAAGGCCTGGAGAGTCATTGTCAACACCACAGGCTTGAAGGGACAAGGAAGGCACAGGCTTGAAGGGACAAGGAAGGATTCTTTCTGGAGCCTTCAAGACCGTATATTCCTGAGGACATCAGGAGCTCAGACTCCCCCAGAGCTGTGAATCAGGAAGTCTCTATTGCTTTAAGTAATCTGGTTTGTGGCGTCCTTTTATTGTAGCCCTAGAAGTTCAATATGGCTGCTCAAGTACAATTAGAAGTGGCAGAACTAGGAAGTCATCTCTCAGTGGATTGACTTAAACTTTTTACTGTTACCTAGAATTAGATGGGTGTATTGAGGCACAATCAAAGAGGCTACTGGAACACAGTAATTAAAAGGATACATATTTGAAAATGTGCAAAAATCAGTAATGAAGAAATTAGAAATTTGTTTTCACATTTAGATACAAGTTTTGATTTATTTTTATTCTTTAAAATTCAGCGGTGTGTGTATGAAGGGGTGTATGTGCGCATGAGTATAGATGCTGCTAGAGTTATAAGCTGTTGTGGGGGTGCTGGAAATCAAAGTTGGGCTCTATGGAAGAGCTGTATGCCTTTTTAACTGGTGAGCTACCTTTCTAGTCCTGATTTTATTTTATTTTTTTATGAGATGAGATCTTTTTATACTGCTCAGGATGGCTGCTCTTGCCTCAGCCTCACAAGTGCTGGGATAGGAGGTAAGTACAACCATACCTAGTCTATGGTCCTCTTAAAGATATGTTTTTCTTCTAACCTTCCTATGGCCTGACTTGGTATGGTCAATATCTAAACAACACAAGTACACTGAAAAGTGTATATAATGGGGACATAGATTTAATCGTATCTTTAGAAGATATATACTATAGTTATTTTTGATTTGTGCTTTTGTGTGTATGCGTGGTTTTTTGAGACAGAATTTCTCTGTGTGACAGCTCTGGTTGTCCTGGAACTCACTTTGTAGACCAGGCTGGTCTCAAACTCACCGAGATCCAACTGCCTCTGCTTCCTGAGTGTTAAGATTAAAGACATGCACCACCACTGCCTGCCATAAGCTGTAGTTTTTTAAAAATACCTTTTTTGTATGTCTATGTGTTTGTATGTTCGTGTGTATGTGGATACAGTGTAAACAGGTATTTATTAAACTCATGTCTCAAGATAGCCTTGTTTTGTTTTGGAGACAGGGTCTTTCCCTGTCTTTTGAACTCACTGATTTGGCTAGGTTGGCTGACCAGTGAGTCCAAGGAACCATCTGTCTCTACCTCGTCACTGTGGGATTACGAGTGCATGCTATCTTGGTCTCATTTTTATGTGGGCCCTGGGGGTTGAATTCAGGTCCTCACGCTTGCATGATAAGCATATTATCAGCTGAATTATCTCCCAAGATCTTCTATATTCAAATTTTGTTGCAGATAGACAGCCCAAATAAATGATATTAGGTAAGGCAAGCTGATTTAGGTCAAATTCATTTCTCTCCCGGTAAAACTCAGGTTGCATATGTATAACAAAAAGACCGCATCAGAGCTCAGCTATGCACTGTTCAAATCTACAATCTACATTTTTTTTTTTAAAGACAAGCTACACCAATCCCAGTAGGGAAAGGGATTAGATTCTCTGGCCTTTACCACATGACAATAACTGACAGCATAATAAACAAAGCAAAGATGATTTCTGACTCCTGTTTCTCACATCATATCCCGGAGGCACGTCGCTATTGTTACAAGTATATTAAGTGTAGGTCTGATTATTTCCTAGGGAGAGATGACAAGAGGCATATTCTGTAGCAGGGAGCTGCTAGCATGTGTCTGGTGGTTAATATTTATTGGGTACGCACTTCTAAAGCCAGGGAACGATCAATAGCAGAAGTAGGGGAGATGGAGATTGGAACAGCATATCACACGTTTAAGGCATATTTGCTCTCAGCCGCTGAAAGATACCAAGGAGTGTTTGTCCTGCGTCAGTGACTGTTAGCTGCTCTCTTTCCTGCTCTGGAAAGACAAGTGTCATATAGCAGGCAGAGGGCCTTATAGGCTGTGGATTCTGAGAAGGAAGATGAGTGAAGAGGGAAATAGGCAAAGAAGACACGGAGATCTGTGCTGTTCAAAAACAGTGTTGTTGATTCTTTTAAAAAATTAAAATTAAAGTTTTTCTTATAACTCTCTCTCTCTCTCTCTCTCTCTCTCTCTCTCTCTCTCTCTCTCTCTCTCTGTGTGTGTGTGTGTGTGTGTGTGTGTGCCAGCTGCAGTGCATGTGTAGGGGTCAAAGAACACGTTGACAGCAGTCTGTTCTTTCCTTCAACTTGGCAGGTTCTGTGAATCAAAGAAAAACAGGATATCAGCGTTGGTGGCAAGTATCTTTTTTGTTTTGTTTTGTTTTTTGAGACAAGGTTTCTCTGTAGCTTTGGTGCCTGTCCTGGAACTAGCTCTTGTAGACCAGGCTGGCCTCGAACTCACAGAGATCCGCCTGACTCTGCCTCCCGAGTGCTGGGATTAAAGGTGTGCACCCGGCTGGTGGCAAGTATCTTCACCTGCCAAGTCTTCTCTCCAGCTCTCTTTATTGACTCTAATTTCAGAAGGATTTCTACAAATTTCAACACTGTATAGATTCGTGTGCCCATTGTCGTGATCACAGGGAGCACAGTTTCATAGCCCCTTCCCCCAAGCCCCCACCTGCTACTCTTTCCTGGCTACTTCTGAATAATTTGGTACCATCTTTGCAGGAAGGCCTGCTGATACTGAGATCTTCCTTCTTGTGACTTAACGTGTTTCTATCGAGTAAATAGTCTGAAAATTCATTCTGATTGTAATAATTCAGAGCTATTTGCTATCAAGTTTTAGAATCTCTGACTTCAGGTTAACAGTTTCGTAAAATGTTTGAGCACAGGAGGAAAACGTGGAGATAAGGTCATTGTTTTAACCTAATCTTAGAATTAGACACACATCACAGGCGGCCAGAAGCAGTGCACAGGAACACACCCCACACTCATCTTTTAAGGAATGCATAATCCGTGTATCATGAAATTTCTTCAACAGCCATATTTTTATAATTGTCGATAACTTGAATGGGGTTCAGATATATAAAGTTTGATTTTTCTTCAATGACTTCTCTTCTTTCAGCTAGTTTGAAGTGTACATTTTCGTGACAGTGAGGACGTTCATGTTGTATAGCTGTCACCATCATCCATATCCAGGTCTTTCCTGTCCTCCTAAGCTGAAACTCAGTACTCACTCAATTCTAATTCCTCACCCCGCTTCCTCCCCTAAACCTGGCCACCACTCTTTGACCACTGCAGACACTCATGCAACAGTCAAACAGTTTTTGGCCTTTCATGACAGTTAATTTCATTTTTATAAGAACTTTGCTCATATTTTTTTAATACATGGCAGGATTTCTTTTCTGTTTAACCCTGAATCATATTCTTTTGCACACATATTCCTCATTTTACTGCATCCCCTATTCATTTGTTGCTCAGCATGGTTGCTTTAAACTTTTACATGTTGTGATTAGTGTTATGAATGTGGATGATATGCAAGTATTTGCCTAATACGCTACTTTTTACTCCTTCAAGAAACACACCCAGAAGTGGGGTTGTAGGCTTGCAAAATAATAGAATTTATTTATTTGACTACAATTTGCACAGTGGTTTACTTGTACCATTGTATAGTTCTACTGGCAGGGCCTGGTATTCTAGTTTCTCCACATTTGCACCAATAATTGCTATTCTTGTTGTTATTATTGCTTTTTAAAGTATAGCTATGCATGGACTGGTGGTGCGGGAGAATTATCTATATTCTGTCAATCATGTATTTTAATAAAACGCTGATTGGCCAGGCAGGAAATATAGGTGGGTCAACCAGACAGGAAGTAAAGGCAGAGTAACGAGAATAGGATAAGGCTAGGGAGGAGAAAGGTTCCCCAGCCACTCCTGCACAGACCACCGAAGAGACAGCATGTAACTTGCCCAGCTGAGAAAGGTATGGAGCCATGTGCTAACATAGATAAGGATAATGGGGTAACATAAGTTATAAGAGCTAATAAGTAGCCTGACCTAATGAGCCAATCAGTTTATAATCTTATGGAGTCCTGTGTGTGATTTTCTTTGGGGCCTGCCTGCTGTGGGGTACTGGGCGGGACAGATACCCCAACAAGCCGGCCCTCATGTTACAGACTGGAGAGATGGATTAGTGATCTAAGATACTTATCACTCATCCTGAACACTTGAGTTTGATCCCTGAGTCCTACATGCTGGAAGGAGAGGCCCAATTATCACTATTTGTTCTCCGAGTCACACACACAGGCCACTGTCTTCCCCATCCTAATCATACAAAACAAACAAACAAATAAATAAAATGAAAAAAATCCATACAAGTCGATAGAAAATGGCATGCTGCTGTGTTTTGGGTTTGCAATTCCTTAACGACCAATGATGCTGGCAACCTTTCATGTGCTTATTGCCATTTTGTATGTTTTGTTTCTGAGGAACACAAAGTCTAGGGAAGATGGCAGCAACTTTATAGATTCATAGGCTCACCAATGAGCCATCTGATTCAATCTTCTCCAACTCTCCATGGAAGATTTTGATTACTGATTCAATTTCTTTCTTTCTTTCTTTCTTTCTTTCTTTCTTTCTTTCTTTCTTTCTTTCTTTCTTTCTTCTCTCTCTCTCTCTCTCTCTCTCTCTCTCTGTTTTTCTCTCTCTTTTCTTTTTTTTGGGCTTTCAAGACAGGGTTTCTCTGTGTAACCATCCTGGAGCTAGCTCTTGTAGATCAGGCTGACCTTGAATTCACAGAGATCTGCCTGCCTCTGCCTCCCAAGTGCTGGGATTGAAGGTGTGTGCCTCCACCACACTGTTTCTGATTCAATTTTCTTACTAATTATATCTACTTAGATTTTTTTTTAGGATGAGATTTGAATTGTTTCTAGGACTTTTCACACTTCCTCTAGTTTGTTCAATTTGCTGTCAAAGACTTATTCTTAGAACTCTCATAATTATTTTTATTTCTGTAAAATTCATAGCAAGATATATGTTTTTTAGTAATGAGGTTTCTCTTTTATTTTTAGTGAAGCCAGCCATATGTTTGTGGTGTGAGATAATGCTCTTGTACATTGTAAAGATTTGTCACTCTTATCGGTTTAATAAAATGGGGATTGGCCAGTAGTCAGGCAGGAAGTAGAAATAGGGCAAGCACACTAGGAGAATTCTGGGAAGAGGAAAGGCAGAGATGCAGTTGTCATCCAGAAGCAGAGAAAGCAAGTTGAGAATGCCTTACTGAGAAAAGGTATGATGTCACATGGCTAGACATAGATAAAAATTATGGGATAATTTAATCTGTAAGAGCTAGTTAGTAATAAGCCTGAACTAATAGGCCAAATAGTTTATAATTAATACAAGCCTCTGTGTTTATTTGGAACTGAACAGCTGTGGGAAATGGTGGGACAGAAACTTCCATCTACATGTTTGTCAGGTTTATAGACCTCCTAAAGAATCAATTCTTCGGTTTGTTAAAAATTTTCTAGTCACAATGTCATTTGCACTCTGTTTTTTACTATTTACTTGGTAATGCAGGTGTTGGCTTTAACTTAACTTTTTACTTCATAAGGTCTAGAATTAAATTGCTAGTTTGAGGTCTTTCATTTTAGTTCAGACATACCTGGTTATGACTTTGCTTTTAGTTATTGCTTTTGATTGATAACATGTTTTCATTTTTATTCATCTGAAGATCATTTGTATTTTCCTTGTCATTTCTATTTTTGGCTCATTGATTGTGTAAGAGCACTTTTTCAGCTTCCATGCATGCTTAACACCTTTAGCTTTTCTTCTTCATCTGCTTTCTAGTATTGTCTCACTGAGATTAGAAAAGATATTCTGA
This sequence comes from Myodes glareolus, assembly GCF_982192425.1. Classification (NCBI taxonomy): domain Eukaryota; kingdom Metazoa; phylum Chordata; class Mammalia; order Rodentia; family Cricetidae; genus Myodes; species Myodes glareolus. The sequence continues at coordinate 55,140,023 of NC_142039.1, forward strand.
ATGGGTCCAATCTTTCCACTTCCTTCTGAGAGAGATTTCATGTAGCCTTGGCTGGCCTCAAACTCTATATTAGTAGAGAATGACTTCAAGTCCTGATCCTTTTGCCTCTAAATCCAAGGTGCTGGCTGGTGTGGGAGAATTGTCTGTATTCTATCAATCATATTTTAATAAAACGCTGATTGGCTAGGCAGGCAGTATAGGCGGGAAAGCCAGACAGGAAGTGGAGGTGGAGCAAAGAGACTGGGAGTATTCTGGAAAGCAGGAAGCTCCCTCCGCAGTTCTGCCCAGACCACCGGAGAGGAAAGATGTAAGCTGCCCAGCTGAGAAAGGTACTGAGCCGTGTGGCTAACGTAGATAAGGATAATGGGGTAACATAAGTTATAAGAACTAATAAGTAGCCTGACCTAATGGGCCAATCAGTTTATAACTCATAGAGTTCTCTGTGTGATTGATTTTCTCTGGGACTTGCCGGTTGTGGGGTACTGGGCGGGAACAGATAGCCCAACAAGCCGGCCCTCATGCTACAGCTGGCTATAACATTATCCTGCATGGCTTCATTGTCGCATATTTTACAAATATGTTTACATTCTAGGAATGTTCTATACTAATGAAGTTCTCATATACACATGGAAAAATATGTATTCTGCTCTTGTTTGATGGAGTGATCTATATACATACATGCAGGGCTGTTCATGTCAGTATTTTCCCATTAATCTTCTATCTAGCTATACTATTTATATTAAATATGGCCTGTGGAAGACTCCCATTAGTATTACAGAATTGACTATCCCTCAGATCTCTTGAGATTTGATTTATATAATTTGGAGTGCTAGTGTTTGATGCTTAAAAATTACGATTCATATTCTGGATTAGTTGATTTTTTTATTGTTACATAATGCTTTTGCCTGGGTCTTGGAACTTGGGACTAAAGTCTATTTTGTCTGGCATTAGGATTACCACCTCCTATCTCATTATTCATGTTTTATCTTTTTCAGCTTCTCATTTATTTTTAAAATAAAAATACCATCTAGGCCCTTTATTTGTTTTTGTACATTAACCATGAGTTCAGAGGGAATTGGATCCTTCCTATCAGTTCTTAGAAAGTATGCTTCTCTGGGTGCTGCCGGCTTCTCTTCAGTTGAATCCAGATGACTTTTTTTTCTTTGGCATCATTTTTTTTTTCTGATCATTCTTCCTTCTTCCATTTTAGTAAGGGCTCTTAGCAACTTAACAGTCCACACATCAGTTCTCCCAGCAAAAACTTTGCCCTTAACATGCTTGTTTTATAACCATGCCTATGGCATGCTGAGTGATGAGGTGGATTCTTCCAGCTTTGCCATGGTAACACTTGTGAGGTGTTTCTTTCTGAACAGTTCCCATTCCCTTGATGTCAACAGTATCACCTTTCTTGCAGATTTGCATGTGCATGGCCAAAGGACCAACTCTGTTTCCCAAAAGGCCTAGAGAAGGTAGAGGGTGCCTCTCCTCTTTTCTTTTGTGTTTGTCATTTTGGTGAGTTTCTGAAAGATGACCACACATTCACTTTTGAACTAGCATGTCTCTAAATCTTTAGCAAGTCTCTTGCAGGAATTTATAGTTGGACTCCATTTATTTTCATTTAATCCAGTCTACTAATTACTCCCCGCTCCCCCCCTCTCGTGGTGCTGGCCATTGAAAGATTTACTTTAGCCATTTTGTGTTTACTTTCTGTTCATCTTATCGATTTTAACAACTCCTCCCATTTCCTCAATTGCTGCCTCCTTCAGTGTTTAGCTGGTTTAATTTTAGCAATACATTTGATCCTTATCATTTGTTTGTGTATAATCTTTAGATATTTTGTGTATCATTTTCACGGATATCACAATATAGTCTCCTGAGATTATCACAGACTATTTCGCAGACTTCACATTGTAGCATTCTAAGATTATCAGACTATTTCAAAGTGAAGCCAGCCTGACTTCCATTGCACGCAGATCTCCACCCCTTCGCATTACTGATGTTATCTTTACAAAATAATAATTATTAAAAATAATATTATTAAATAATAATAATAATAAAAATAAATGCATATTTATTAACATAAATTCACAGTTTTTTATGTGTATTGTGTTATGACCCATGAAGAAAATAAGAAGAAATATAAAGATTATAACAGTATGAATTTAAAAATGATTGGTCCAGCATTTTCCTTTAGCAGAGAACTTTTCGTTTTGTCTTTGCTTTCAGCTTGAAGGACTCCTTCATAGACCTTCTCATAGTCTCTGGTGATAAGAAATGTCCTCAGCATTTGCTTGTCTGAGAAAGTAGTGATGATCCCCTCATCTTTGAAGGATGCTTTTGTCACACACTGTAGAATTTTCAGTGGACAGGTCAATCGCTGTACTTTAAATATTTCATCCTGCTGTGGTTGCTGTGTCTGGTCTGTAAGGTTCTTTATCAGGATAGTTGCCGATGATTTTGTTGGAGTTCTTCGAGACATGACAATGAGCTGGTTGGCCCTGCTGCTGCCATGTCAGAGTGCCTACCGTTAGCTATGACACACGCTGGTAAGAAGTCTCTGTGTTGCTGACTTCGACTTGTAGATTTGTCTTTTCTCACACATGGGAGCTTTGCAGTCATCTTCGGCAACATCACTGCTCCTTTTCATTCTTCTACTTAGACAAATGCCCATGTTTCTTCAGGGATGTTTTATTTTTCTCTTTTGAATGGGTCATGTTTTTCTGTCTTTGCATGCCTTGGGATGTTTTGTTGAAGTCTGGGCATTTAAGAAGAAGCAGCCACCTCTCAGTTTTTTATCGACTGATAAGGAAGACTTTTCTTGGATAGTGTGTAGTGTTGGGAACTTTGGGGTTAGCCAGGGGCAAGGCATTTCTAGGCATGTATTCTATCTTGGCTCTTTGCACTATTAAAAAAAAAACCCATACATCCATAACTGTTTTTCAATATCTGAACAGCTAGAGTGGTGGTTCTCAACCTGTGGGTCACCACCCCTTTGGGTATTGCATATCAGATATCCTGGATATCAGATATTTACATTCTGATTCAAAACAGTAGCAAAATCATAGTAATGAAGTAATAACAATGTCATCACAGCGTGAGAAAACATGACCCTGTGTTAAAGGGTCGCAGCGTCAGGAAGGCTGAGAACCACTGCTCTGGAGTCTTAGCCTTGGGCCTCAGGTGTGCTCTTATATTCCTCTGCTGATTAATTTCATCTTCCATGTATGCGTGGGTCTATAACTTCCCTACAGTTTCCAAACCCTGAGTACCCCACTCCACCATTGCCTTTTGTTCTTTCTCCTGGCACGAGCTAAGCATCATGCTCTCGTTCCGTTCCTGGTTTGGGTAGGGACCTTTGGGTTGCCTACAGACACTTCACAGTGTTGTAGCTAAGTTCCTCTTTGCTTTTCCTTGCCCAGCATGGAAATGCAGCACTGTGAAGGTTGGTGGTGCCTTTCTGCCGGGACAGTCGGAGTTAGATGATGTCTCAGTTGCATAGTCTAGGCGCGATTTCAAGAAGCGTTGTTTTTCAATCGTAACTTTGAAAAATTGACACTAAGTATTTTTAAAGTAGTACAGTTTTTTTTTTTTTTTACTTTGAAACAGAACTTCAAGGATTCCTAGAGACCACTGGGAAACTAGGTACACTAGTTATATTTAATATGCCATTTGTAGGACCCCAAACACATTAAGAGGAAAAATGCAGTCAATTCACTAGCGTGTACAAAGACAGGTGATATTTTGACACGTTTTCCACCACTGAGTTAATGAAATCACTGGTTTCTTTGATTTCTCATACGTGAAGTCCCAGAGCTGTCAAATGCTAGAAAGTGACATAATTAAATTAATTTGCTTTTTCTCCCCAGAAAATGAGCAACTATGAAGTAAGTGTTTGGAATAGAGAAGGCAGTCATTACAATCCTTCCTGACTTTGCTGGTAAATAGGTGTAGGTTCTCAAATGGAAAACAGAGCTTCTGGTTTCTTTCCGAGAGCCTAAACTTCTCTGTTAATTGGTCACTGGCAGTTCTCAGAAAATTTATTATTATTATTATTGTTATTGTTGTTGTTGTTGTGTAACACTCCTAGCTGTCCTGCAACTATCTCTTGTAAACCAGGCTGGCCTTGAACTCACAGGGATTCGCTTGCCTCTGCCTCCTGAGTGCTGGGATTAAAGGCATGAGCTACCACCGCCCGGCCTCAGGATTTTTTTTTTTTTACAAATACATATAGCCTGTTATTGATTCAGTCACTCAAAAATACAGTTGTGAGTACTTGAAGTGTTACAGCCCTGGAGTCAATGATGGAAAACTGCAGGTAGAGACTGTGTCCTTAGGACGGGACTTAGAAAGAACGTAAGCCCAACGTGAAGTTTTAGAAAAGGGGTAAAAACAGAGGTCAAAGGCTTCCCAGAATCAGAGCTTAACCTCAGGAGGCAGAGGGGAAGCTGTGTGAGAAAGGGTCTTGAAGAATGGATAGCATTTCAGAAGGTTAAGGACAGGGAGTGGCTACTCTAGGCAAAACACCAAATGAAAACAAAGTTAAAGAGAGGAGGCAGGGGCCTGGCCAGGGAGGGACCCCTCAGTGTATGAAATGGAGGACGGAAGGTTTGGAACATAATGTAAGAAAATCAAAGGTTCTTCCATTTTTGCAGTTGCTATTCACTCCCCGCTGTCCCAGGACCCCCCTTTCTCCCAGGCTCTTCCCTGATGGGGAACCTCCTTTAGCCAATGGCCTTTGAGAGGCTGGAATAGGTGGGGTGTGGCTTTGGGTTCCAAAAAGCTGGCGGGAGTGCCCACTTGGCCACTTCCAGCTTGCCACACCTGGATGTTGGACCCCATTCCTGTTTCCTCCTTGTGATTTATGAATTTCCCTTTTAATTAAAACAAAACAAAACAAAACAACAACAACAAAACCCCCCAAAACCAAAAAAACTTAGTATACTTACTCTATTCTGAGCTAGTGTGGGGTTCCTTTATTCGTGTTCCCCGCCCCCATCCGACGCATTCTGCTTTATCTGATGCCCAATGTGTCCTGCCTGGCTACCCCGCCCCCTGCACATGGGTGTTGCTTTCCCCTTTGTTATTGTCTTTTTTGTCTAGATGGAGGAGCTGAGATGTAGAAAACTGTAGGACCATGCTTCCTGCTAGATAGCAAGACTAGTACTTAAACAGAGGTCCAATTAAGTCCTAAGGACAAACTTCTTCCAGTGTGTCCTGCGGCCCTACGTGAAAGGCTAGTAAAACGGGGGTGAGGAGCTCGGGAGAGACACTGACACCCGCCTCCCCAGCTCAGGAAGCCCGAGGCCATCCCCAGGCTGGACTGGCTGGAGTGTGGTTTGTCAGCTTTGCCTCACAGAAGCAATGTGCTAATCTGATAATAATTTAACTTCATTATTTTTTTAAAACATATTGCTAGGCAAACGAGCACATTGAGAAACTGAGGGAAAACACGCCTTGATAAAATTTGAAGAGGTTATGGAGTCAATGACGGCTTCATGCATGTTGACAGAGGGTAGCTTGACTCAGGGTAAGCACCAGAAGCCGGAAACCGATGTTAAGAGCAAGCGGCTACTTCCTTAAGGTTACAGAGGTAATGAGGGGCAGGTAATCTTAGAATTTTTTTCTATAATGTGCAAGGTTTTATAACTTTGATTTTCTGCGGGGCAGGGTATATTCAAAAGAATTTTGATTTTGAAAGTGGATCCTGGGTGCAGGAGGCTGGGGGTGGGGCCCCTTCAGCTTGGGAGCACAGTATGCACCGGGCATGCGCGCTAGGTTGGCCCTCAGCTCTTTAAACAACAAGCGAGCCAAAGAAGGAACGGATAAATACATGTGCAGGCACCCGCTGCGGCCCTAGTCAACATCTCCGGACCCTTCCAGGTGGGTTCCAACCATCCCCTTGTTTTCTGTCACCGAGGACTCGCATCATCCCTGGGCCACCCCAATGTTGACAAATCATTTTCCCAGACAGTGTCACCAGGATGAAGCGAGCCGCCCATCAACAGCCACGGAGGCTGATGCACAACGGAAGCCTCTTCCCAGTTTTAATTTGCTGTGACTTGGGGTGGGAGTGGGGTCAAAGGGACTGTGTTGTTGAAACGCTTCGAACACTAACCCATCATTAGGGAGAGGCTATGAAGTTTGGAAAAAAATATCTTGTTTGTCCTGTTCTTTCTCACACCCTCCTTCCTTCTCTCTTTTCCTCCGTGTTCTAGAAATGTATAGGGGAAAGGTCACACTGGTTGGAAAGGCAATAAGTTTATTGTTTTCCTTTTACCATAATTCTATGTCTACTTCTATTCTCCTCCAGTTGCTAGCTGTCCCTAGAGACTTGTTTTAGCTGCCTTCTTAATCCAATTAGTTTGTTCATTGAGTGACTACTATGTACAAGGCATTGCCCTAAGCGTTCCAACACCAATGCAGACTTTGACATTAACCCCAGCAGTGACGATACAGTGTGGGGGCTGCTGCCTGGCCTGTTGTGGTTTCATATGCACATCAAGACGACACACACACAGTCTTCATGGAAAGCTAGGGAAATACCTGAAGTAAGGCAACCACTTTAAGGTATGATAGCTACTTGCAAATTTAAGAGCAAGGGTTACTATTGAGACAAATTGGAAAACAGGAGGGTCTAAAGGTTGGGCTCAGTGGTGTAGTGCTTACCTTGCTTATGTCAGATCCTGATAGCAAATCCCAGGCAAACAAAAGACTAGAGTTATGGATTTGTTATCATGAGCTATTTAAAGTGTATTTCATAGGTAAACCCTGCAGTGTGTATGTAGTATGATACACACTTATCCGTGTTTCACACATGGACACCTGTAGACACAATGCCTCTATAGGTTAATCAGGAAAGAAAACAGAAAGGATGGAGAACTGAACTGATTCTTCCTAATTCTTGTATTTCTTGAGGAGGTTGAGGGGGCTAGGACATGAACTCAGGACCTCATGCATGATGGGTAAATGCTCTACTGTTGGGCACACCCCATCCTCTCTAAGCTCCACCCCCAACTTTTAGTGACTGGAGAGAAGTCTAAATGGCAAAAGTGTGAAAGAGTGCAATTGTAAGTACACACTAGGACCCAGAAGGTTCAACAAAGTACTTTCTGTCCGAACGGTGGCGCTTCTGGGAGTTCCCTGCCAGAAAGGGACAGATTGAGGACAGACTGAATCTGTTTTTGAATTGTGGTGACTCCAAGTGGACGGATTCATGGAGTTCTTCTTCCATCTCTGGGCCGTATCAGATTGCAAGTCATTGGATGTTAAACGTGGAAACTGTAGCTTTTCAAAAGGGTTGCACCTACTGCTCTAGAATGAATGCCTTTCGTCAGGGTTCACACGAAGACTCGAAGATAAAGCTGGCCCTGGAGCTTGTTCTTGTTGTTGTTATTATATTTTGTTTTTGCATCCCAGTTGGAGTTTCCCCTCCCTTCCCTCTTCCCAGTCGTGCCCCACCCCCTCTACTCCTCCTCTACTGTTTCTCTTCTAATACAGGCTGATCTCCTAAGGCTTTCAGCCAGCCACGGTGTATCAAGCTGCCAGGAGACTAGGCACCTCCTCTTCTGCTGAAGCTGGATGAAGCAAACCAGGAGGTGGAATGCAGGGCTGGCTCAATGCTAAGAAAGGGTCAAAGCGTGCCTAAAACCCAGGGTTTTCTCATCCTGAGAGCGGCAGGAGTTTGGCTGATCCCCCACCTTGCTCTGGTGCCAACAGACCTCACCAGATAGGCGACCCCAGCTGGACGTGCCGTGGCACAGGTAGCGACTGATAAGTTCATGCATCTCCAAGTCTACAGAGACTAAAGGCTGTTTATCTGACGACTGAAGCATCCCCTTTTCTAAATGACTTTCTAAGGATCCTTCCCCTGGCTCCTGATGCTCCTGAGTATACACATGAAGCATTCTTGATATCCTTGCCCCACCTATAGCTTACCACCACATGGATCCAACCGGCCGTTCTTCCTGGGTATAATTACCCTCTGATCCCTCCTAATAAATCAACTATCTTCCAGCACCCAGGTCTTCTTTCCTATTGTACTTACTGCTGCTCAGGATCCTCTTTCAGACCTAGCTGTGCTCCCCCACCCAGATGGACTAGGGGGCAATAGAGTCCAGTCATACTGGGGTGAAGTGGGACTTGAGCCCTGCAGAGGAATGGGTCCCCAAAGCAGTCACTGTTAGGAGTCTCACACAAAGACCAAGTTACAGAACTGTAATATATCTATGCAGAGGGCCTAGGTCAGCCTCATGTTGGCTCCCTGGCTGTTAGTGTAGTCTCTGTAAACCCTTACGAGCCCAGGTTAGTTGATTCTGTGGGTTTTCTTGTGGTGCCCTTGGTGCTACTGTAGAGACCCACAGCCAAACAGTATGCAAGTCTCAGGGGATCCTATAGAAAATAGGGAGGAAGAATTGTTGACCCTCGTGCTTTTAATACTCATGGCTTTGGATCTTTTAGATCAGGGTCTCTATTAGTTTCTAAACTGCTGCTGTAACAAGCACCAAATACCTAGTATCTCTAAACAACAGAAGCGGGCATAGATGAGCAAAACACAAGGATACTGACACTTCTGTATGAGAATGTCATAGTGAAATCTTGTATGCAAACTTAAAAATTAATAAAACAAAGCAAAAACATTAGAAATTTATTATTTCACAGCCTTCAAGTCTAGAAGTTCAAAATTAAGGCTTCTGCAGGGCTACTCCCCTTCCAGAGAGCCAGGATTGAGCCTTGTTTGTGTATTGTGGCCTTAATGTCCTTAGACTTGTGGTCAGGTCACTGAAGTCTCTGCAGCTGTACTTACATGGTCCCCTCCTTTCCTTTCTGTCACTAATGTCCCTTTTCCTCTTTAATATAAGGATATTTGTCTTCACATTTAGGACACATCCAGATACGCTAGGGCGAGCCTTGACTATTGGAATCGTTTCCTTAATTTTGTAGGCGAATATTCTTTGCCCAATATGGTCATCTTCACAGGATCCAGACAAGAAAATTAGGGACTTCTCAAAATGAATTCATTTTCTTGCAGTGAGAAAAGCCTGCTTTCGCCCTCTGCTCGAGACCATTGTATGGCAGTCCCGTAAGATCTCATTTCTTGACCCACTAAATTGAACTCATGATTCATTAACGTTGTTGCCAATGACAGTTTCAGATCCCAGATGATCCTGGGCTGTGTAGAACCTGGAGTGCGTCTGCTTGGCTTGGATTCTCTAAGGCTGGCTGCACCAACCCGCATTTGAAGGAGGAGATGGGGAGATTAAGTGTGCAAGCAGAATACTGTACCACCTCACTATCTACCAGTGAATGTAATGCAAATCAATAAACAATATTTGATGGCATATTTTCATGTTTCAGGAATTATGTCAGTGGGAGAACATTAACAATGACAAAAAGCTGAATTAAAACCCCACTTAGGCGTTTGCTGGATTTTCTCCTGTTTTGTAGCATGCAGATGGTTTCCACTGTGCCTCCCTAGTGAGGACTTTCTCGGTGAAGACGAGTGACTACAAAGGTCCACATTTTAACATTTATATATTTCCTTAAGTACTCGAGATGGGGTGTCCCACTGAAGAGTTTACACACACGATTAGTCTACAGTTAGAAGGCCATCTCAGAGAAGATGCCCCTCTACATTTCTCATGATTGTGTGGGCATTTTCAACACTTTACAATGGGGACTAAACATGTAAAAGCAGACACACACACACACACACACACACACACACACACACACACCCCACACACACATTCGGCTTTCATTTTAAGCAGGTGACGTAAGAGATGCAAAATCCATGATTAAGAAAAATGAAATTGTATAAATTATAGCAGAAATGCCTGTCATTGTTCGTATTAGCTGCTGAAATGCCTCCAGGGGGTTAGATTAGAAAAAGAAAATTACTTATCTGTAATTCTTATTCTCTTTAGGTAGCAATTATAATAGATATACACTCTTGGGTACAAGTCATTGGTGTGAGGAAGAAAAGTAGACGCGAAGTCGGCTAAAGAATTCTAACCCTCAAGGAACGTGTGCCCTGGGACGTCAAGGGCAAAATGTATATGGAATGTCATTGCCCTGCATATCATTTCTATCTGACCACTGAAAAGAGCAGGCAAATTTGGTCCCTGGAAAGGAAAGGAGGACGGAGTGGATCTATTATCACTATCGCACTATATTAAATGTATAAAGGTCTAGCCCCAGGCAAGATTTGTGAATTGGGTCTCTACTCATTTTCTCCGTGTGCCTCTCTACCTTCTTCAGGAATCCAATACCCACTTAGCTGCCTTCTTCCTCTCCCTGTTCCTAGGAAATGCCTCATTCAATTTATTTACACCAAAGCTGAGACACTCACTGTAGAAAGAGCCTTGGAAAGGGAATAAAGGAGCCACAGGCCTGGTGCTGGCTTAGCCACCAACTAGCTCAAGACACCCGGTAAGCAAGACTGCCTCTCTGGGCTCCAGTGTTACCCTTTACACTGATGAGGAAACTGGGGAATATTGGTTCCTGGGAACACTCTTATCTCCATCATTCGGGGTTAAAAAAGGTGAATTAAAACAAGGTTAATTCAATTTAGTTTGAATTGTTGAACCGAAAATGTTACTATTGATGATGACATTTAAACTTAGCAAAAATGGAGCATGGAAATGAGAAGTCCGTCCAGGTTTCCACTGGAACAGAAGAGGATATCTGAGGGGTCACGTTTGCATCAGAACCTTTGCGATCGTAGGAGGAAGTGGCTGCTACGCAAAATCCCAAGGTTGTCTTAAATGCATCTTAATGTAGCTCACACTGAACATACGCCACAAGTCAGGAACTCCGTGTAAGGTGTTTTTCCTGAAGCAGCCGCCAGGGCACTGTTAGCAGCATGGAGAAGAAATCCCTTCTGAAAGACAGGAGTGGGGAGAAAGAAGGACTATTTCCAGGAATGGCTGCTTTGTTGCCCGGGAACTTTGCCACTGAGGAATGTTTCTTTTTGGTTCCTTTGGGAAGTACAGAGGCTCTCATGGGTGCCCATTTGAACACAGATACAAAAGGTATTTCTTCCTCTTTTCTTCCTGTTAGTCTGAGCTTCTCCTTGGTGGCCATTCTGAATCAGACAGAGCAAGTATTAGCAGGCCTTGACCTGCTTCCTGAAGGTTTTCCAGGGAAGACAGGATATAGAGGCTTGGGTGGTAGCCATGGTTTACGGACAGTGATCGCTAAGCTTTCATGTACTGGCGTTTGGCCCTCAAAGTAAGACCATAGAGAAGTGGTGGGGCCCTAAGAAAGAGGGTGTTAGGAGAGGCGATTCAGTCTAGTGGAGGCATCCTCACGAATGGATTGTTGCCTTTCTTGACAGACTGCATTAGTTTTCTTGAGGCTAAGTTAGGCTCTGTTAGAATAAGAGTTGACAGGACTGGGTTCATTTCCTTGAGGCTTAGTTGTTATAAAGGCGGCACACATCACGCACATGTTGTCTGTGATTCTCACATGTGTGTGTGCTTCTTCCAGGTGTATCCTTCCTGTTTTTGCGTCTCTCCCATGAGCTGGCATAGCAAACCAGGTGCAGCTGCCTAGTTTTGTGTAGAGTTACACGCCAAACCAGACTTTCTTTGTAACTTGTCTCACCTCAGGTATTTTGTTATTGCAATCCCCCACACTAAGACCCACTGCTAAACATAGTCATACAAAGTAGCTATCTGATCTGGTCATACTCCTGATCCAATTCTCCCCAAATCTCATAGCGAGGTTTCCCCTAGAACCCCAGCCCCCCACCAACATAGAGAGAATTACTTCACAGAGTTATGAGATGCTCTTTATAGTGTAGTATTAATGGATGTGGTATAGCTATGTCTATCTTAAATTCGCATCCTGAGAATTCAATGCTATTCTATGGCTGAAGGTTTATAAGCATGTGCTTGGAGGCCAGAGGAGTACACTCTTCCATCAGTTACCCAACTTAGGGGACAAACAATGCTAATAGCTAAAGATAGAGCAGAAACCAAGAGACCATACCTGTCAACAAAGCATTTACTATCTAATGAGGTGGGATGTTTGTATTTTAGATGCCACCCAAGAATATAGAATTTTAGAGGTCACTATATGGCATCATATGTATCTTTTTCAGGTTTTCTAAAGTCTGTAGTGCGATAACACACACAGATTGTCTCTTTAGAGAGCAAAATTACCTATAATTTTGCAAAGCTGTAGAACAATTAAATAGAAAATTATTCTGGATCATTAGAAATCCAGAGCACTTCCAAAGACACAGTAATTTGAATCACAGCTTCTGGAGTTCTTATTCTAATATTAAGGTCACATGATACCAGATGGGGGTGGGAGACTGGATGCTTAGCTCCTCCAGAATGGTCCACAAACCCCACGACTAAATTAGTTTGTTCTACTTGTCCGCTGTAGTGGCCCACAGATGTAAGCCTGTTCCACTTTGACTAAAGGTCAGAGTTTGAGCTTAGTTTTGCTCTTTCAAAGTTGTTGACAACAGGTGTGGCTTGACCTAGGGTGTGGTTAATTAGTATTTTGAGTATAGTGGTAGATCCTCTCTACCTGGACCAAAGGTCCGAGAATTCATGTCTATTCCTTATATCATGTTAACGAAGTCTGTTGCTTCCCACCTCTCCTTTTGGAGTGAAGTACATAAGCATGTGAAAAATGAATATGGGCGGTTCAGTATTCACTGAGCTGACCTCCCTGTACCTCCTATGTCTCTGTATTTCTTATGCATCTCTATCTATTGTGCCTAACATCTCTAATCCACACAACCCCTACCCTGGAACATATGAACTTGTCAAGGCTGGACCCCAACAGTCCTCTTTCCCTCCTCTTCCTCTTCAGAAATCTAGGGATATGGTTTCTTAATGTTCACGATCCTTTGCTTCATTCATTCATTCATTCATTCATTCTTTTTTGTGGTTTCAGTAATCAAATATAGGTCTCACAGACCTATCTACTGTTGGTATACAGGCTGACTGGAGGCGTCAGGGGTCACGAGGAATGTTTAGAGCTGTCTCTTAAGTGATATGAGGTATCCTGGGATACTTTTGAGCAGAGGAATGGGATGAGTCCACTTGTAGTTTTTTAACATACTGCTTTTATTCAATTCTTTGAGAATTTCATACAATGTTTTTTGTTGATTTTTATTTTGCATGAATGAGTATTCTGTTTGCATGTATACATGTGTACTATATGTGTGCCTGGTATAAACAGAGGCCAGAGGAAGGTATCGGATACCCTACAACTAGAGTTCAGGCAATGTGAGCCAGCTGATGTAGGTGCTAGGAACCAGTCCTAGATTATTTTGCAAGAACAGCTCTTAACGACTGAGCCATTTCTCTAGTTTCATACAATGTATATTGATCATATTCACCCCCACTCTTCCCTTCAGCTCCCCCAAGATTTACCCCCACCTCTATAGTACCCCCCTTTAAATAACCCACTGAGTACAATTTGTGATGTTCATATAATCATGAGTGTGGGGCCACCCAATGAAATGCAGTCAACATACCAGAGGCCACCCCCTTAAGAAAATGACTTTCTCCTCCAGATGTTATTAACTGTCAATAACCCCCGGTGAGCCTCTCCTCCCTCTGTGTTAGAATTTAACCAGTGTTTTTAAATGAGCTAAATTATCCTATTAAAAATTTCCATTTTGCCTTTCATAATCAATCTACAATAATACCTGTTTCGCTTTTTATTAAAAATTTCATTGTACATATTCATGTGCATGGAATTGTATTATATAAGAACATTTTCAAGCGATATAACATTTTACATGTTGAACATATCTATCCCTACCCCAACTCTTTCTCCCTCCTCTCATCTGCCACGTTTATTACTCTGGATGGTTCTGGATAGTTTCATATATTTCACGTCAAATATATATGTGATGCTGTGTATCTACATAAAATGGAGGAACTGCATGTGCACGCACGTTGAGGGCAGACGTGGACATTGGGCGTCTTCCTCTCACACTCTCCATTTATGTTTCGATACGATGTCTCTCAGTGAACCTTGAGCCCATCGATGGGCTAGGCTGTCTGGCCAGAGACCATCTGGAATCCCCTTTCTACCTTCTCAGCACTCCGGTTACACGCCACCACGCTTGGCTTTTTCTCTGGGATCTAGGAGTCAGAACGCAGGCCTTCAGGCTTGTGCGACAGGCACATCTTCCTAGCCTCCTTGCTCCGCTTCTCAAAATTCCCGATGGTCTTTGCCGTTAGAGGCTTTCGTTGGTTACCTTCTCTTCTGATAGCTCCTGTGCAGCTTCTCCCACTTTTTGCCATTGGGTCCTAGCGAGTTCCTGCACTTTGTCTGCCATCTTGGGTTGATGCAGGAGTTCTTTCTCGCTGAGAGTCTTAGCTGCCTTCTGCCATTGACTATCCGGACTGATTTTTGTGTTTGAGGCAGAGACATTTTTCTCGCCTGCCTTTCTTCCCTTTCCTTACTTGCTCCCCCTCGCTCCCCCTTTACAGTCCCATTGCGCTGTGCCGCCTCTCTCATAGTTCAGCTGTCCTCTCCACACGGAACATGGTTTTACAGTTTCCATTCTATCCTGGCTCATCCAGCTCTTCCTCTGAGAGAGAGGAATCTACCCAGAAAGATAAATGACAGCACACCCCAGGATGATCTTCTGGAGGCCAAGGCTGTGTCTCTTCCATGTCTCTCCTCCAGTGCCATCACAAGGCTCAGCCAATGCTTACTTACCCACTTACTTACTTTTCACAGTAAGACTGACTTCAGGAGAAACACACACTGTAGCCTAATGAATGGAGTTCGGGAAAGCCTGCTGTGATCCCGTCTTGTTACAGTTCTACTTCCTGGCTGCGGCCCCACAGTGTGACAATGGTTCTCATCACTAGGGATCATGTAGCCTGAGTCCCAGCCCAGGGACCCTGTGTCACTGGCCTGGCATGTACTCTAAGCATCAGCATTTCAAAACTTTCCCATGTGAGGTTAGTAGGCAGCCAAGGCAGAGGAAACAGAGAAAGGGAAAAATTGAGAGCTCACTGTTACTGCTTGGTTGCTAGATAAATACGGGATGCCCAATTGAGTTTCAGACTCCAGCAAGCAACACATAATTTTTAAGCATTAGTTGTGTCCCAGTATGGCATGGCTTAAAAATGCTAAGAAATGCCATGGTTTTTCTGAAATTGAAACTTAGCTGGGTGATTTGTGTGTTCTCATTGTTTGGAGTGAGCAACTCTTGTTGCTATAACGTTATCCCTCCCAAGCTGACACTGTTAGGACCACAATCTCCAGGTGGTAGATCTTCATCCCTGATACATCATGGTGCTGGGTACCATGTACAACTCACACTGACTTGCTTTCTCTTTGCTCCCTGCATTGTCTGGGCACCTCTGACTCATTCCATACAATAAAGCACCACCTGAGCACTTGGTCCTGTTACAAAACCCAATCAATCAATCAATCAATCAATCATTCAATTAATTGTCAATCAACCCATTCATTCACCTAATTTAGGCAAATTAGGGGATAAGCATGAAATGTTCTCAGAAAAAGAAAGACTGGGAGATTAACTTCACAGCAGTATCTTTGTGGTACAGTTAAACCAAAAAAGAAGAACATGGATCTCTTTGTTTTTCTTTTTTCCAGCTAGATTAAATGAAGGAATTTAATTAGTAGAGTGATTCGTGTTAGAGCAGCATCGAAGATGGCCCGCTTGTGGGGCCAGAGTCTCTGCCTCTCTTCCGTACCAATCACTGCACAAATGCCAGCATGTCAGTCAGCTCTTGCAGAACTTACTCACCTCTCAACTTGGCAGGCCCTTTGAAGGTTCTAGAATGAGGGATCTCTATTACCCCTACTTTTGCTGCATTTGCTTGATCATGATGTTGGAACCCAACCACATTGATCGTTTTGCTTCTGGATTATCACATTGTTGGGGAATCATTAATGGATTTTGGGGGGGGATTCCAACTGATGTTTTCCTTGATACGAACAAACCCTCAAGGAGAAGCAGCACAAGGGAGGGAGGTTTGTTCAGCTCAGTTACAGTCTATCACCATGGGGAAGGGATGGTGGCTGTAGTCTGAGGTAGTTAGTTTCACTATGGCCACAAGGCAGGGAACAGAAGGTTGATAAGACTTGGGGCAGGGCTACAAAGCACCAAGGACCTGTCTCCAGTGGCTCATTTCCTCCAGAAAGGCTTTACCCCAGTCTTCTGGAGCAGTACTCAGTTAGAGACCAACTGTAAACACAGGAGACTCTGGGGCCACATTGCGTTCAATGTACAACTGCTATATACTGGTGTCCTATCTGTCCTTCAAGTGGAGAGACAATGGCATCTTATAGTCAACACATAGTTGAATGTGTGGGGCCGTTCTGATGGAGGCAAACTCATTACCCCAGTGGGACCTTCCTAGAACACCATCACCTTCTTATAGATCTACTCTTAACAACAGTCCTTCTAAGGCGGTCAGGCATTATCTACTTTTACCACTTTGCTGATAATAAACAAAGCCTAGCACAACCAGTGACCATAAAAAGCTGTGCACTTAATAAGTGACAAGGCCCTGAATGCAGACCCCTGGGCTCCTAATTCTGTGCGTCTACTGAGTCTCTGCTCTGGTGACACTGCCTAAATGTGCACGATCCTGGTAGCTGTTCAGAGACCTTGTTGAAAATGTGTCGATTTGCCGGGTGGTGGTGGCACGTGTCTTTAATCTCAGCACTCAGGAGGCAGAAGCAGGAGGAGCTCTGTGAGTTCGAGGCCAGCCTGGTCTACAAGAGTTAGTTCTAGGACAGGTTTCAAAGCTACAGAGAAACCCCGTCTCAAAAAATGAAACAAAACAAAACAAGAAGAAAGAAAGAAAAGAAAATGTGTTGATTCTTCAGCTTTATTCATGTCAATTCAAATGCAGTGGGTCCCAGGGGTTGACATTTATATACCAGTTATAGAGAGGTAGCCAGGCTAGGAAGTTTGAAAGCCATCACAAACTTTTGTTTGAGATAGGGTCAATGTGGCTCAGTTTGGCTTAGGAATGTGTGATGATGTCTCTGCTTCTGGTTCCACAGCACTGGGTTTCTAGGCATGTATCATCCATTACATCAGCTCTGGGCCTGGAATTCTTGATTAGAGTTCTTGGAATCCTAGTCTTTTGGGGAGTGTAAGTATTTGGTAACTCTTTTGTAAATGTTCACATTGTTTATAGTAGTTTATTTAAAAAATATGTTGACCTCTTTAGTAAGTAAAGTTGCCATGTGGGGATGTGAAAGTGAATTAATTTTCAAATGCCCACTTCAAGTAGTGACTGATGAAGAAGTGGGCTCGATTTCTTTAAAAATTTGTTCAACTCACTCTATTTACATAATTACATTTGCTGGGTATCTTCAAAATGCCAGGTACTGTGCTAAGTACTAGAGTTAAAAGGTTGAGGGAGAGCCACTGTAGGAAGTAAAAAGCCGTGTGGTCCAGTTTATGCCTAGACAACATGGGGACTGATAGGAATATCCAGTAGGAGTCAGCATTAAATGGCCAGCCTTGGATGTCTGGGGAACCCCAAACTAAACAATGATTTCATCTGTTATAACTGTTCTTACCAGAATACCACTTTGTGTGACTCTGTAAATATGGCATTGAGCCAGAGGCTAGTGCCTTTGCCTTTACCAGCTTGTCCGTTTTTATCTTTCCCAAGACCTGTGTGCCTACCTCTGTGTGGTCTCTCTGCCAGTCTGCCTGTGTCAGTATGATTTGTATGCTGATGTGTGCCTGGGTGCCTGCCGGCAACTGACTGCCTAGTGGTGTGTGCACCGGTAAATAAAGCATGTTTTATCTATGTATGATCCCCTGCTTTCTCTCCAACCTCATATAACCCTGCTTCATGCCTGGCATTCCCATCTTTGCATGGCTTAGAATCTAGTGGACAGACAGACAGGCCATCCTATAAATTATAGTATGCCATTGATAAATAGAATGAGGGTTACACATTATGGGAGCTGAGGGGATGGGTAATTCTGCTTTTTTGAGATCAAGACAGGCTTCAGAAATTGATGCAAGATCCAACATGTGATTTCCCCCAACTCTTTCAGTCTTTGCTTTTTTACTGACAGCTTTGGGGCCATGGACCCTTCCTATCAGCTCAATTGGAAAGCCAAAGGAAGGTAGTAAACAAAAAGTCTGATGGGATGAGGAGGCTTCAAAATCAGACCCTTCCCTGTCTTGCAGGATTCTGAGCTGCCCCAATCATGAAGCTTTAAGAGTTATTAATGTGGGAAGTCCTTCTGTATTCGTGTTGCTTTTATTCATTAATGAATAAAGCTGTTTTAGCTAATGGTTTAGCAGAGTAAAGCCAGGAGGGAAATCTGAACAGAGATGTAGAAAGAAAGTAGGTAGCGTGAAGGAGGCACTATATAGCTGCCGAAGGAGACAGACGTTGTACCCTTACCAGTAAGCCACAACCTCGTGCCAATACACAAATGAATAGAAATGGTTAATTTAAGATATAAAGGTTAGTTAATAAGAAGCCTGAGCTAATAGGCCAAGCAGTTGTAGTTTATATAGTTTCTGTGTAATTATTTGGGTTTGGTCGGCTGGGAACGGAGATTAGTCTCCAGATACAAGTCATTGCTTGCTAACCATTCAGAATACAGTCAGCTAGTTGCTTGCCCACATACCTCTTTCTTAAGAAAATGTAGGAAATGAATTCAGAATAATAAATCATGCAAGTTCTGAGCCGGAGAAGCTGCCCCGCCCTTGTTTGAAGAAGGGAAGTAAGGATGGGACCCCACAATGCTCACCTAACCTTCCTCCATCAGAGACTGAGTTAATCTGCAGTGACCTGTGATTGCCCCCGTCTAGAGATCTCCTTCTTCCTGCCTTGCTCAGCAAATCCCTTTGACAACTGCTCCAAACAGAGAGCTTGGGAGAAAGCGCAAAGGCAGCACCACCTTCAGCATGAGACTTTGGGCCATTTTTCAGAGCCATTAGGGTTCTCCACATTGTTGCCCCATGACCTGACACAACTCTAAGTGGGTCCTGTTCTGTGACCTTTACACCCCCACCCTTAATCCTCTTGCTTCCCTGCCCAACCCAGTGCCTAACTGTTCTTTTGGCTCTTTGCTTTAGGGCAGCCATTATAACTAAGTGCAGGGTGGCAGCAGGTATTGAGGGAGAAGGCTGTAAGCCACCATGGCTTGTCCCAGAGAGCTCTGCAACCTGTCCAAAGCAGATGAAGAGTGTGTCTTATGCCCGGCATCCCTGGCTCGTTATCCTGACCTTAGGCAGCATTTGTGTTTTTCACTGCAGCTTCCTGGGATGCCCGGTTCTGGAACTAAACCTGTGGCTAGGCTTAGAATGAGGTGGTGGTGACTTAGGGTGGGGCAAGCAGGAAGGAGGGATAAACAGACTCCAGAGAAAGGGTGTATTCCATTAAACATGTGGACATGTGAAATAGCAAGACTGTTTCATCAAGAACACCAAGGCTTTAAAATTGGAATTAAAGCCTCACTAGAGGAAGAAAAAATGACTACTCCCTTGTGTGACTGAGTGTCTCAAGGAGCCCAGGGCTTAGAGGCGTGATGTAAACTAGACCTCGGGAGTTTCAGTCCCTCTGGAGAGAGGACTGGAAGTAAGCGCGATGGCTGTCTCATGACAAGTTTGCTTTTAGATGTTTAGATTCAGTCTTGGAAATAGGGGAAGCATCAAATAATGTTGCTTGGGGAAGTGAGGAGAAGATTGAAGAGGTGACACTTCACCCGAGCTTTGAATGTTGGGTAAACATTTACTGAGGGCTTAAAGCAGGCCCTCCAGGTTAAAGGCAGAAACTAAAGGTTCAGAGTTTAGGCTCCATAAGTATAAATATCTGAACAAATGTAACATAATCCTCCTCCAATGTACAATTTTTGGGTTCCTTACATACAGCACATGAGAAAGATAAAAACAGCGGCTTTTCTAAATCTGGAAAAGGCATTCTAGTAGGGAAGAAGCTTCACCTTGTATTTGGGGCATTGGTTCAGCAAGGCTAGACCGAGGTGGGGGCAGGGCTGAGCCTGGATGGGTAGCTCTTTTGTTCAACCATCTCTTCAAGTGGTTGAAGTGGTTGGGAAGCTTTTATTTTGTTTTATATTTTAGATAAATAGAGTCTTGGTAGGGTCATCCACATTTTCTTTAAGCTATGTTACCAAGTCATTTGCCTCCTCTTCCTGTTTTGAGATAGTTACTCTGTGTAACTCTAGCTGTCCTGGAACTCTCTCTCCAGAGACCAGGTTGTTCTTGAACTCACAGAGTTCTGCCTGCCTCTGCCTCCTGAGTGATGGGATTAAAGGCATGTGCCACCATCCTGGCTAAGCTGACTTACCATGGTGGATACCAGAGTGTTTCTCAGAAAGTTGGGTCTAGTTATTGGGTAGAACTGTCCTTAGAGAAATGCCAGGACTTATCAGGACAGAATATCTTTGTCTTGTGGAGAAGAGGACCAAATGAAAATAACAAAAACGTCTGTTTGTGTAAAGCAAAGGGATTGTCATCTGGAAATGACTTAGAACAGTTGGCTTTCTGATGCTGGGACTCTTTTAATACAGCTTCTCATGCTGTGGTGACCCCCAACCATATAATTATTTTATTGCTTCTTCATAACTCTAATTTTGCTACTCCTGTGAATTGCAATGTGAATATCTGCATTTTCTGATGGTCTTAGGTGACCCCGTGAAATTGAGTTGATCCTCAAGAGGTCACAACCCACAGGTTGAGAACCACTGGCTTAGATTGAGTGGTAGAGAGGGAGGACCAGTTGTGCAGAGCAAAGGCTGTGGAGTGGGAAGCAGGGCGGTCCAGGGAGGAGTGGGCTTTCTAGACAGTGGAGGGAAGTATGTATTTGGCTTTCTCAGGCTGAGTCAAAGTTAGAAGCAGCAACAAGAAAAGGTAGGTGGTTAAGTCCTGGCCTTTCGTGACCGTTGTCACAGGGGATGTAGTTAGTATTCCTGGATGTCTAATAGAGACAATGCCTGCCTTTCTCCAAGTCTATGATGGCCACGGCCAGCTGGACTTCCAGACTTGTTCTCAAATGTCATGAACAGACTCTAGGTGCTGGCTGTGTGTCACAGGTCAGAGTTCCCCCAGCCATCTTCAACCTACTGACGTGTCCTACGGATTTGTATAATTTTAGGAACCTGTATGAAATCTTGGATCTACATATGAAAGAAAACATATAACATTTGCCTTTCTGAGTTCAACTTACTTTGATCACTTAGATTCTACCACGGTACAATGCTTGAACTTTTTGTGACGCAAGTCCGGACCTGGGTGCTGGGTTATTGCTGCCGGAGATAAATATAACAAGGGGACACTCTGCTTGAACACTCATGTTATTTTAATAGAAAATTGGCTTTCTTTTTTTCTCCAGCCTTCCTCTAATTCTGAAAGGCTTGTTGAAAAAGGGGTTTTGTTTCTCTCCCTCAACTCGTATCAGGTGTCTTACTGAGGTGGTTGAGTAAACTAGTCAAAATATTTTTATAATGGTCATAAAAGGTTTTACAATACACTTGCTGTTTATGGGTTTTACAACACACTTGCTGACATGTGGGGGAGCCGTCGTGGCTGTGATGGGCATACGTAGAGAGACCGGACTTTCTTATGGAATTTGCTGAAATGCGTTAATCCTGGTGACAAAGCCAAGTATAAAATTTTAGTGGCTTCTGAAACTGTCACCCTTTTTTTATGTCCCCTGTCTGAAACACTCCGGAAGCCAATGGAATCCGACAGAGCTAAATGTATTTGCTCCTGTGAACTGTGTTTATGGGGCCGCGCTCTCTCGCAGGCAGAGGGCGGATGCCAAAGAGGATGAAGATCAAATGTCAATGTTGCCTTTTAAATAATTGGTGGTGTGAAAAACAGCAGCAAAACTAGTGTTTGGGGGTCACTTTTTCATTCCTATGAAAGTATTTTCCCCTCTCAAAGACAAACGGTATTATTATGTCTATATAGAAAAACTGTACCAATTAAAAATATTTGAAGAGGAGGGTGTCCGGCTTGTAAAAGGCAAGGATGGAGGCATTGTGAAATGGAGCAGGAGGCCTACATTTTTGCAGGACTGGGAAGAAAAGCTTAAGTGATTATCAAACTCCTTGATAGCCTACAGCAAAAGGCATAGTTTAATGACCTTAATGATATAAACTCTAGCGCTTTAACAATGCTAGAAAATTGTGGAGACACACTCATTATGCGGACAGCCGCAAACAGTATTGAGAGATGATGAAATCCTGTAGAAGTTCTTTACCCAGCAACTCTGAGCTCTGACTGCATTTTTTTTTTTTTTTTTTTTTTTTTTTTGTCATCTATGCTGAGGTTCGCGCCTAAGTCCTGAGTGATGGAGCTTCAGATGGTGGGCTTGCTGTAATGGGAATCTCAATTTCCTCCTCTGTCTTCAGAGGGAAAATATTCATGAGAGTTTATCCCTGAGCTTTTGATGACATTCACCACAGAGATAGGAAAGGAAATGCTAATAAAAAAGCTTATCTGGTCCCGCAAACAAATGACGTTTATTTTCTGCTCATTTTACATTATCGAATTACATTGCTGTTTAAAAGAGGACGACAGTAACGAGGCTAAGGGGACGGCTCAGCTGGTCAGGGCCGGGCAAGCATGAAGAGCGGCTGAGTTTGATCCCTAGAACCCAGGTTTTCTTTTTCTCTTTTTTTAAACAAGCAGGTAACATTAATTACGTAAATGTATGAAACTATCGAACGGTTAAAAAACACAAAGAGAAAAAAAGCTCTCACGCAATGACCATAAAAGTAGAACCCAAGCAAACAGCAAACAAACTGATGTCAGTAGTCCCAGGGTTGAAGCAATCAGCCAGTCTAGCCCAATCAATGGGCTCTAGGTTCAGTCAGAGACCCTGACTCCACCTGTAAGATGGAGAACAATTGAAGTATTTGCTGGTAATCCTCTGTGACCTCCATATACATTCTCTCTCTCTCTCTCTCTCTCTCTCTCTCTCTCTCTCTCTCACACACACACACACACACACACACACACACACACACACACACACACACAGGAGGGTGGTACTATCTCCATTATATCAGAAATTAGAAAAGGAAAAGTCCTTCTGGAAACCTCTCACATTGTGAAGCCACATCACTGCTTTCCTGGACAGGACAGTGTGCAGACGGCTCTTTTCCAGTGAGTGGGCGGCTTCCGCCTTCCAGCTGGTACCTCTACTTTCTTACAAGGAATCAGTAGCAGTGGTTTGTTGTCAATTCAAACACCTTTGATGATGTTGAGACAGGTCTTACTGTTATAATCAAGGATCTTTTTGAGCTAGTGATGATTCTGTAATGCCTACCAAAATTGCTGTAGTATAATAAAAACTCGGGAGTTCGAAATTGAGATAAGAACCTGGTAAACTCAAGCAGAAGCTGAGAGTCGATTGAAGGACCCTCTCTCCATCTTTCCCTGATGTACCAGCCCTGTAAATCCCCTGGAAAGCCCTTCTTCTCTCTTCCTGTCCCTCTCTATTAGACCTCCTCAGTCCTCCAGCATCTCTATGGCTAATCCTGGTCAGCCAATTGCTGACTCCATCCCTTGATTCAAGGTGACTTTTATGGGCACCGTAGTGTGGTAGTATGAATAACTCTCTGACAATATGATCCTCCTGCCTCAGTCTCCCTAGTGCTGGGATTGGATCAGAGGAGCAGCAACTCTCCCAAGCTTCCATACCAGTGTATTAGGTTTATAAGTGTTAGTGGGGGCATTCTATCTACCTCAACACCTTGATCTTTTGATCTTTTTCCGTTTTGTTCAACAACCCTGTCTTTCTGAACCTCTCTTTCAAAACCTAGGATCTATCTTTAGTTTCCTCCCATGGAAATCTTGAGACCCCTATCTTCTTGCCGTAGTCTTCTGAATGCTGGGGTTTCATGCACATACTTTTATGCCTAGCATGTGTTTAAATACTTAAAAGAGGGGCTGGAGAATGGCTCTGTGTGTTATAGGGCTTGCTGTGCCCTTTAGTTTCTTTAATTGTTGCTGTGATACCATAGTCTATCAAAAGCAACTTAAAAGATAAAGTTTTCATTTTGACTTAGAGTTTGTGACAATGTAATATTATGAAAATATTTTTTATTTTCTAAGGAGCTGGAACTTTGTTAGACTCCCTACCCAGAGTTAGTAATACAATTTGAGGTCACTTAAGACTTAAGACCACATTTATTTTTTATTCACGTATAAGTGGATATTAGCTGTATAGTAAAAGATGATCATGCTACGCTCCACAGACCCAGAAAGGCTAAGTACAAAGAGGGCTCAAGAGGATGGCGGTGGTATATGGATATCCCTGGAAAGAGGAAATAGAATATATTTTGTAGGTGGACTGGGGGAGGGTGGAATGGGAACAGAAGGGATTTGTGGAGGTGGGGGTGGATGGAGAGAATACCGGAGAGATGACTGGACTTGGGGAATGTTTCAAGAGTGAGGTAGAAACCCAGTACAATGGAAACTCTCAGAAATCCACGAGGGCGACCCTAGTAAAGACTTGAGTTATGCGGATATGGAACCTGAACCGGCCATCTTCTGTAACCTGGCAAGGCTTCCAGTGGAGGGATTGAGACACCAACCCAGCCACAAAACCTTCGGCCTACAATTTGTCTTGCCTGAAAGATGTACTGAAGGTAAAGGCGGCACAAAATTTGTGGGAGTGACCTACCAATGACGGGTCAAACTTGAGACCCATGCCCCAGAAGGGAGCTCATGCCTGACACTATCTGGAGGGCCAGGAACCAGAGTCTGGATAGCCCAGAAACTTAGGATAGCATCAAACATGACTGGAAAAAGAGTCAATGAAATGATTCCTAATGATATTCTGCTGTACTCATAGATCAGAGCTAGCATAATTGCCAGAGAGGTTACATCCAGCAGCTGATGGGAGCAGATGCAGAGAGAGTCAGGCATTAGGTGGAGCTCTGGGAATCCATGTCCTGACCCAGAGTAATGCATGTGTATCATTTTCTGAGTGCAACAAAAATAGAAGTTGAATGCAATTTTTTAATATTCCATTTTTAAGATTTATTTATTATGTATGCAGTGGTCTGCCTGCATGCTTGCCCACGTGCCAGAAGAGGGCACCAGATTTCATTATAAATGGTCATGAACCACCATGTGGTTGCTGGGAATTGAACACAGACCCTCTAGAAGAGCAGCCTGTGCTCTTAACCTCTGAGCCATCTCTTCAGCCTTGAATGCAATCTTATAAAATGAATATCCAGCATAGGACACTGTATGCAACTCCTTGAGGTCACTTAAGACTTACAATTGCTTATTTATGGATAATGCTAAACACACTTGGCTATTGATCAATAAATGATGATGTTTCTAATACTGTTTGTTATTTGGTTTAGTTGGGGTCAGTTGGCATCTGTGACTTAATCCCTTATGAAATGCTGTTAGAGTTTGGTAAAGTACCCTTTATCATTCCCCATGTGATTCTTTCTGTGCTGTTCATTAAAATATAGAACAAAGGCCTTTGTTAGGGACAGTCACACACAGTCACAGATGGATGCAGACACAGGGACAGATTTGTAAGACATCCTTCAGACAAGCATAGATTCAAATCCATACAGCAAGATACAGTAGTATGGAAGACAGAGGGAAGATGATGTAGAGAATTCAATCACTCTTGGTTAAATTAATACCAAGGGGACAATGTACTTTGATTTCTTTCATTAATGCAACACGAATGCACGATAGGAGACTTGGAGTTTATTGCTAATGCATTTAATCTACCTAACAATTCAAGGTTATAGTCCGTTATGGCAGGTAGGTCACACTGGCAGGATCTGGAGGCAATTCTTCTCATCATATCTACAGTCAAGAAGCAGAGACAAATACATGCTGTTGCTCAGATCCTTTTCTCCACCTATATAGTCCAGGACCTACCCAGGGAATAGTGCTTCCCATAGTGGACTGGCCTTCCTACCTCAATTACTGCACCCAAGATATCCTCCACAGGCATTTTCAGAGGCCCAGTTTCCAGGTGGCTCTAGATTTTGTCAAGCTGATAATTAATACTATCATATTGTGCAGGCAAGAGGGCTAGAATTTGGATTCCCAGCACACTTATTTAAAAAAAAAAGCCAAGAGTGTTTGGTAGTCCACTTCTAGGCCAAGTATTTGAGAGATAAAGACGGGGGATCTAAGTCGGATGGCTAAAAATGTTAACTTCAGGTTCAGGACAGACTTTGCTCCAGTAAATAAAGTAGAAGGACACATGCCAAGAAAAACATAAATCGGCCTCTGGCATCTTTGTGTATGTGAATACACAGGCACAGGTGCCCCCAGATGTATACCCACAAACATGTGGACACATGTACACATGCATGCGTCACACCCACACAACCTTTGGAAGACATTATTTGAATAAGTAATTCTAACACCCTGCAGACAAGTGGCGAGAGACTCCAATTTTCCCTGCACTGTTTTCTTCTCCGTTGGCAGTGGGGTCTGGTCTTGCTCAGCATGGGCACTGTTAAGAATCAGGTGATTTCTATTTGTGGCTGTTACTCTTTTAGTGATCATAGGAACTCCTGAGTTCAGAGACTGAATAGTCAGCTTTCCCACTTCCTTAGGAACCCCTTGTGATATTTAAAAAGAAACAGATTCACACATATGCCAGCCCAACGAAGTCCTAACTTTTTGTATCATCTGCTCCCAAAGTGATGGGGATGTAAGGTGAGAGGAACACAGGTTCCAATGACAGCCTGACCATGTCATTCCACATGACTACTGTCACTGATATCAGAGCCCAGTCCTTCAAGAGCCATTGAATAACCCAGTCTCTTATTTCTTGGCATTTGAGGGACAGCTACAAAGGTGGCCAGGCAAAATTCTTGAGTAGGTTTAGTGGAAGATTCATCTCATTCAAAGGCTGTTGGTACCCACTGACAGGGTGGGGATGGAAGCTGCTTGGAAGAATGTTAGTTGTCAGTCTTCCCCAATGGCTAACTACAAACAGAATATTTCTGAACAAATGGATCTCAGAGTGCTGTGTACATGGTAGAAGAGTCTGGAGAGAATGAGAGACAGAAAGAAAGAGGTGGAAGAAGAAGGAGGAGGAGAATGAACATGAGAAGGGATAAGATGGTGTTGTTAAAATACGTGCTGCTAGAGTGGAGGGTTCTCTCAGTGATCATGGTAACCACAGAGATGGTAGCAGCCCAGTTTTGAAAGTACTGAAAATGAAGATTAAACACTCTCCCCACAAGCCAGGTGTTGTGGCACATGCCTTTAATCTCAGCTCTTGGTCGGGAGAGGCAGGCAGATCTCTGCGACTTCAAGGCCAGCCTTATATACAAAGTGAGTTTCAGAACACAGAGGGCTATATAGTGAAACCCTGTCTCGAAAAACCAAACCAAACCAAACCAAATCAAACACAACCCCCTCCCCCACACAACCAACAACAGCAAAATACTATCCCCATGCCCCAAAGGAAACCATGAGACTGCAGGGTAAAGTGTGACAGGCAAGGAGGAGCATGGTTGCTAGATCCTTTAGCTGGGGAATAGTTTCTAAGAGGATGGGCCAGTCCCCTATTGTCATGGGTCACTCATGCCTTCAGGAAAACTCTGAAGACTCTACAGGGTCGTTTATAAAGTGACCATTGCTATCTTTGGAGATAAGAATACATTGGGTTACTATCACAAAATGAAGTAGATTGAAAGTCTTATAAACAGCAAAATTAACTGATTTTTTTTTACAATGGGAATATTGGATCCTAGTTTATGCTAGGTACTATCACTGTACTGTTATAGCTCCAGACTTTGTTTTCCATTGAAATGACAAAAACAAACCTGAGACTGTAAGGAGAGAATGCTTTTTCATTTCTCAGCCAACCAGACTCAAACAATCACACAAAAGCTATATTAATTACAACACTGTTTGACCAATTGCTCAGGCATATTTCTAGCTAGCTCCTATATCTTAAAATAACCCTTTTCTATTAATCTGTGTATCGCCATGAGGCTATGGCTTACTGGTAAGGTTTTGACATTTTTATTTTTTTCTTTCAGCAGTTACATAGCATCTCCATAACTTTGCCTTTTTTCTCTCTGCATTCAGTTTAGTTTCCCCACCTATTTATATTCTGTCCTGCCATAGGCTGAAGCTGCTTTTTTATTAGCCAATGTTAATAAAACATATTCACAGCATACAAAGGGGGATCCCACATCATGAGACAGGCTTCATTATGTTGTCCAAGAAGGCTTTCGATTTGCAGTCCTCTTACCTCAACCTCTCATGGTCCTACAAACCTCCACTATCAGGCTGGCTATAAATTTATTTCTCAGAATTCTGGAGGCTGCAAGTCTAAGACTCAGGTACCAGCTTTCTGGTCCATAGACAGAGCTTTTCTACTGTGTTCTCATGTGGTAAAAGAAGGGAGACAGGGTCTATGGTCTCTTTCAGTTGGTACTGACATGAATGATGACCTCACCTCTGTGGCTTATAATCTCCCAGCCCCCCACCCCCACACCATCCCACTGTCAGTTGGAATGCTCACATATGAAGTTGAGGAGGGGAGGATGCAAGCATTCAGTGCATCCTAACAGAAGTTTTCTTGGAGGTTGGTTGTGTTCTCAGAATCAGCAGGGAGAAAGTGTGCGCTGGTGTTTGCCTTTGTTGAAAGTTGGTGTTTCAGGATAAAATCAGAACATAAAATTGGCATCCTTAAAAATCAATTTTTAATAACTTCATATTTAAGACTCTTTGTAGATTTCCCTTCTGCATACATTTTCTTGCCTTGAGCCCAGTTTTATGGCCCTTTGAAGCTTAAAAAAATCAACCTCTGAGTGAGAAGCCTCATTTTTTTTTTCTTGGCATTCTAGTGATTTTTTTTTTCATCTCATGGCCTGAGGCTCCAACAGTGTGGCCCGAGGAAGGGTCCAGAAGCAAGGCTGCGATAAGATAGCTTGGAAAGGGGCTTGTCTTCATTGAAAAGAGAGGTTGTGGGGTGACTTGACAGCTTTTCTGACTAGTAAGCAGGTTGAAAGGTAGCCAACTGTCCTGGACCAGAGCTGCAGGGGGGACTTTGGATCTTGAAGGCTTTTCAGGGGCCCCTGTGCTGAAATCTGTTCTTGGACTCTTCTTGAGAAGCAAAACCATGTCTACTCGCCACAAACAGAGCAACACAGTACAAAGAAAGGACTCCAGTGTACTGAGCCAGTGAGTATATTGGAGTTACTTGCAGCTGCAATGACAATATAGTCCCATCGTGGTGTAGACTGACAGAAGCTGCCCCGTGGAAGAATCTCAATCCCCTCTCTCTTCCATATCTTGCATACTCCAGCATGTCTAATGACCACATGGAGCTGTTGAGCTGGTGGGAGGAATCTCAGCTGTGGGTTTGGTGATTTTGTCTATTCTTCTATGAAGGAAAACAACTTCATCACTCTTCCTATAGGCCTAGCTGCCCCTGTATTCTTCTGTTTATCTCATACCTATTACTGCAGACCGAGGACTTTGTTGGTCACCCTAGCACTTCTGTTTCACCACGGCCAATGGCCATGTCATATTCAGGGGAAACAGATCAGCTGCCTCAAAGGCTCAGTTCTCATCCTGTGCTACTGGGGTGTGGTAGAGGCTTTTAGGGGATAGAAACCTCCCTGGGGATGATACGGGGCTCTCTTTGCTTTCCCCTCTGTCTGTCTTTGCTCCCTGACTACCATGAAGTGAATAGGTGAGCTATGCTACCCGCTGCCACCATGTACTCCCTCAACCCAGTCACACGAGGCACATAGGTTACATAGGCCAAGTGACTGTGGACTAAAATGTTTTGAAACTGTGAGTCAGAATCAACCTTTCCTACTGATATGTTGGTTATTTCAGGAATTTTGTAATAGAGATGGAAAGTTGGCTCACACACTTCTGGAAAGATGGAAGTCCCAACTTTTTAAGGCATATTAGGAACCAGCCAGAGGCTGCACATGGACAGCATTGGTGTAGAAGAGGGCATGGCATGGTTTGCCTGTCGGAATACAAGGGCTATTGGTGTTCTGTAGACACAGTTCAGAGAGACTCAGTTCTCTAGTAACAACACATGGGGAGACTCTGATGTGCAGAGACTGGAATCCTCACACACAGGAAGTGAACGGGATTGCCTTCAAAAATGCTGTAGCCCAGCAGGGCACATGCAGTTTGTTTCTGCTCACAGGAGATGCCCACTCCGAGGGCTGGAACTGCACGTATGTACCACCATGCCCAAGCTTCGTGCTTGCTTTCCCAAATAGCTTTTTGGGGATATGATTTACAGGACATGCTGAAGAACCCGTAGGAAGTGTGTAACTTAACAGACTGCAGGGTAGTCAGAGCTCTGCACGTGTGCCTGTATAGTCTCTTTAACAGTAAGCTTTAGCATGTGTTCATTCCCCATGATGGGATTCTGTACTCATGAATCACCACGTTCCAGCTCACCCTCCCAATTCTCTCCCTCAGCATCCGCAAATTTACCTACGGCTGCTCTAGATTCCCGTATTCTGGATGTTTGAGTGGAACCACGCAGTGTTTATCATTTAGTGCTTGACTTCCTTGTTTGTACAATGTCTTCAAAGTTCATCCATCCTGTGGTATGCATCCGAGGTACCTTCTTTTTAAGGTTAAATAATGTTCCATAATTCCATAGTATCAACCACATTTATGCCTTTTATGACTTGTGCCTTTTAACTATGATTCCCACTTTTGGTTGTCATGGATGTTGGCATGAGGAACTTGACAGTCTTCTTTTAGTTCTCTTAGATGAAACTGCTGTGCTAGGGTGATAACTCCATTTAGCCATTAAAGGCTTTAGAACGGTTTTTAGTGTTTTTGTAGGTGTGTATAAAGTATACATGTGTGTCAGAGTGCACGTGCCTACACACGTGCACAAGGAGGCTAGAGGTGTGCGTGTTCTCCTCAGTTATTCGCCACATTATTTCTCGAGACAGGGTTTCTCACTGAACCTGGTACTTGCTGATTGACTAACTTGTCTAACCAATAAGCTTCAGGAACCTAACTGTCTCCCCTCCTCCCCACAACCCTGCGTGGTTTTATGTAGTTTCTAGGTATCTGAATTCAGGTCTTCATGCTTTAGTGGCAAGCACTTTACTTGCCCAGCCACCTCACCAGTGCTTTTGTGTGGTTTGATTGTAAAGAAATAGGTAGAAGGACCTTTCCGCTCTGGTCATCTATCTTACTTTCCAGATAGCAATGGTCAAGTGTTGTGATGAACAGTTTCCTTGATATCTGTTCTCCTGTCAAATCAAGAGGAGGAAAAAAATGCAGAAAATATTTTTATGTGGAATAAAGACCAAACTAGGAGGAGAAATTCTTACATAATAATATTAAAATAATGGTGCATTTTCAAGGAACACTGAGTACTCTGTAAGCTGAGGTACAGTGAGCTACATGACTTTCTACGGTCATGTTTGCTCCCTGACACTGAAACTCAGCAAGTTTATTTTTTTTTGGAAATAGTTGAGAAACAACTGCCCCAAGAATCCTAAATGTAAATCTCGACATTAAGCTGGTACTCCCTTCCCTTGCCCCTTGAATCATTTATTTAAGTGGCAATAATAAAAGGTATCAGCAATTCAGCTGTGAGCTCTGGGACATTTCTGTGTGCTGACCTTTAAGTGCTCTGTGCTGACATGCGAGCTGTTCCTACCATTTCCTGTGAGATACGGCATGGCCGAGGGGTCAGGCATTCTAATGATAAGATTACCATTTGCTTTTTACCTGGCAGACCCAGAGCCTGACATTATAAACGAAGGGAACCTTTCACCCGGACCTCTTCTGCTCTAGAGGAGATTATCTTACTGGCAACAAGATCACAGCACGGGCGATGTAGGAAGCATCAAATCTAGTTCCCCCTCCTCCCTTTCTGGGTTTCTTTGTGGGATATCCTTCTCACTCAATCTAGAGAGCATACTCTCTGCTCTTTGTGGCACGGGACTGGAGTGGGGGTTGAGATGGAGGCCACCTTTGTCGCCTTTGTCATCTCAGTTTCCAGATGTTTTTGAAGCCCGGCTATCCTTCCATTCTTTCTCTAAAGCACTAGGCATCTGTGGTTTTCGTTGATGGTCTTATTTCATCTGTAACAACAGCCTTCTTCGTGCTGATGCCAGTGGAGTGGTATTTCAATACTGGAACTGGGGCTAGCTTAAGCAATGAGAGGACTCAGTGGTGATTTCAAGTTGTGAAGAACAATCACCAATCAATCACAAAGGGGTAGTGGCCAAAGAAGGGGTTTGAAGAAGACACAAGACTCATGAAATTTGGCATCAATACCAGCTCTCTATGTCAGTGTCAACACAGATCATAAATTGTACCTCAAAGAGCATAAGAGAGTTTGTTTTTTGGAGACAGATGAGTGACCATGACCCAGGAACACAGAATCAGTTACCGTAACATGAAGACCGGCTTGTTGGGGTTTCTGCCCCGCCCAGTACCCCGCAGCCAGCAAGCCCCAAAGAAAATCACACACAGGACTCCATAAGATTATAAACCAATTGGCCCATTAGCTCAGGCTTCTTATTAACTCGTATAGCTTATATTAACCCATTATTCTCATCTATGTTAGCCACGTGGCTCAGTACCTTTTCCAGCAGGGCAGGTTGCATCTTGCTTTTCTGTGGTCTGGTTAGGAATGGAGGAATGGGCTTCCTCCTTCCTAGCCTTCTGTTCTCATCACCCTGCCTCTACTTCCTGTCTGGTTGACCCGCCTATACTTCCTGCCTGGCCAATCAGCGTTTTATTAAGATACATGATTGACAGAATACAGATAATTCTCCCACAAGTTACCCCAAATATCACATTTCAATGTGGTGATGGCTTCATGAAATTTTATAGTAACAGAGCAGAGGGTGTTACATGTTCTGAAGCTGGAGTTGTCATTGTCAGCTGCCAGATGTGAGTGCTGGGAACCAGACTCGGGTTCTCTGCAGGAGCAGTAAGAGCTCTTAGCCTTTGAGTCGTCTTCTCTGCAACTCCACCACTGCAGTTCTGTTTAATTAGATCCGAGGAAGGCTCTGTGCAAGGTGAGGCTTTTTATAGGAACTTATTTTCATACCAGCGAGACAGTGAGGTATACACTCTATTTCAAAGTATTACTTGGCTGATTTTGAAAGTGCCAAAGGATGATATAATTATTTCTAAGTGATACTTTAGCTGAGTATGCAGAGAATGGACTCATTAAAAATGAGAATGTGCATTTTGGTAAGATTCCTTATTGCATACTTACTTTCTAATGGTATAAAGAGTAGAGAATTTATGTGTGTTGCGGGGAGAGGGTAAGGGTTGAGGGAGTGGGTAAGGGTGAGGAGGAAGGAAGGAGGGAGTAAAAGAGAGGGAGGGAAGCAAGCTAACTTCTTATCTTTGATTATTTTAGTGGTCTGACCAGCATGTCCCTCACAGTCTCAGGTATTTGAAAACTTGTTATCTGGTTGGTGTCACTATTTGGGAGGTTATGGAACATTCAGATTGCAAAAGGCTTTCTAGAGGAAATATGCTGCTGGGTGTTGGTTTTGAGGGTTTATAGCCTCACCCTACTTCTGGTTCACACTCTCTGCTTCCTGCGTGTGGATAAAAGTGATGTCTCAGTTTCCTGATGCCATTTATGGATTCTCCCTTGGAACCATAAGCCAAAATAAACCATTCCTTCCACACTTCTCTTTCGGGCATAGTGTTTCATCACAGCAGCAACAAGCAGCTAATACAATCGTACTAAAAGTCCTCCCAGAACAGGAAAAAGGTCACTGTGGCTGAATGAAAGTGAGAGAGAGCCAGTTGGGGTGTGTTAGGCTTTCCTGAACTCCACACATACCTCCACCCTAGAAAGGATGGGTGGTTGAAAGGAGTTAGGAACAGAGTGAGCCCTGACATCTGTGAAGGTGTCTTAGATCTGGTCTGGGAAGTCCGATGGGGCTCTCATGGCACATGGCAGAACTTGCTTATAAAAGCAATTTTGTAATTAATGATTATTAAGACCCCACGAAGCCTGCCCAGTTGCTTACTGTCTTTATTAGGCTTGAGATTTCATACCTACCAGTTATCAAACATCATAAACCTTCAGCCATGAGATCTCATTAGAGATGAGTCCCAGGAAGGAGATAAAATTTTTTGACCACTTGCAGCATATTCAAATGAAAGCTGGTGCTAATGAAATTATTCTTATGTAATTAGATATATTCAGTAATGTCCCAGGTTGGTTCAGTGCCATGGTTGGGCTGCTAATTGTTATTCTTTTCAGGCGCAGAGCTATTTCCCTCAGAAGATTTGTGCCACAAGTAGCTCTGGAAGCTGGCTGAGTCTTGAAGCACCGTTATCTTAGAAGCAGAGCTCACCATGGCACACCCTTTAAGAAAATCTAGCCCTCCTGTCTGCTCTTGCTCTGTAGGCTGGAGGCTTGTGACAGAGAATCAAGAAAGGCCTTGCCTTGAAACTCAATGCAAATCCAGCATGTTGGCAGGGTTAACTTCAATCTGACCAAAGCTGCAATCATTTCTAGGCTCAGCAGATCTTGTCCCCTCGTCTCTGCTAATTATTTGCTAGTACAAGTCCAGGAGATCAGAATCACACAGCCTAAGTCCCATTTCCCATTGACAAAGTGCTCACCACACACTCTGTCATTAACTTTCTTCTCCCTCCCTAGGTCTTGTACCATACAGAATGAGAGAGTTCATGTCTGATATTCCTAAGGAATGACCTGCCTCAGTGTCCGTGGAACATGGCTCCGCATGTACAGGGACAGGAGAAGGTACAAAGCAGAGAAGCCTTAGCCCCGCCTTCACATTCTTCCATTTATTTTGCTTAGATAAAATACAATGAATGAAATAATAGTCTTTCCCCCTTGATGACAGCCCTACCCCATTGGAGTGGAGAGGATGGACTGATGTAGGCTCTCCTTTCTTTCTCATTTCTTCCATATCTGCTGTGCTGAGACCAACATTCTCCTTCTGGTTCTTGAGTGCTGGACACAGCTGAGGCCACACATTACAAATCCTTCTCAACCTTGAAGTGGAAGTGCCAACTGACATGGCCTCTGAAGAGGAGGCAATGATGTTTCTAGAAACAAACTTTATTCCAAGAAATTGAATGTGATGTGTGTGTGTCTGTGTATTTGTGTCTGTGTGTATGTACATGTACACACATGTGTGTGTGTTAGAGAGAAATTACAGCTTTAAGATCTTAAACAGCTAACACCAACATTACCAGCATCTGAAAGAGCCCTTTCAAAGTAAGTTCTTACAATATTGAACTTGGAACCAAACGTAGCTCCTCCTTCTTGTCACTCGGGGGATTCTTCTAGGTGTAGGACTCTGCACACTGAAAACAAACTTGAACAAAGTTCCTGATTCTCATCAACGAGCCATTCCTGACCCTGCCATTCCAAAGGCTAATGTATTTTGTAGTTTGAGTAGAAACTGAAAAGGCGGCTTTCTTTGGGGGCTATGGATAACTCTGCCTCAGAAACTATTTATTGATTCCTCAGGTTCAGATCAACATAAATCATGCAAAAGGCAAAGACATGCCCAGCAGAGTCCCCATGGCAGGAGGCAGGGGAGCAGGCTCCCTTTTCACAGTGGCACTCATGTCGAAACATTTTTGAAGATTAATCAATAGTCAAATAACTCAAATGACAGAAGGATCATTTTGGTACAGACCAATGTCTCTAAGACGTCACGTAATGAAAACATTGACCACACATAATACATTTTATTTGACGTTACTCAAGCTTTTACTGATTCCATCACATTTAATTCATCTTTTCCCATCAGTCTCTGGAAACAGAAAGATACAAGTAACTGCAAAATGAAATTTAGGCTTTACATTACAGTGCTCACCTCTCCTGTAATTTTATAACAGAGAGTAAAGTTGCTCATCCCATATCAGTTGAAAAAGCTATAGTTTTTCTATAGAGAATTTTTATAGATTATAAAACACCCACTTTAAGTGTTATTTGAATTGTAACTTGATTTTCTTTTAGTTCTTTTGTCTTTGAAAAGTTTTCAATAAAGGTTTAGTCTTGGAAACTTTGTATTATAGAATAGGCTACTATGTACTTGGTCTACCTGTATAATATTCCTCTTTTACTTTTTATAGTTCTATGTACATTGAACATGTCTGTGGGAGCTCATACTCTGTCTTAGTCAGTGTTCTATTGCTGTGAAGACAGATCATAACCAAGGAAGCACTTATAAAAGGAAGTCTGTAGCTGGAGACTTTCTTAAAGTTTTAAAGGCTTAGTCCATTATTATAATGGCCTGGGGTGTGGTACCATACATGCAGGGATGATGCTAGAGCAGTGTCTGAGGACTTTACATCCTGATCCATAGGCAGCAGACAGGGAGAGTGGGGCTGGCATGGACTTTTGAAACCTTGTACTTGTCTTCCAACAAGGTTACTCCTTAATCCTTCTAATCCTTTCAAACAGGTCCACTCCCTGCTGACTAAGCATTTAGATATGTGCCAATGGGGACCATTTTCATACCACCACATAGCCTTTCTTTCATGAAAGGTCTTGAGAGAGGATGTATTAGAGTTCAAATTCTATGCATGCCTTCTACTGGTTGTGTGGTCTGAGCAGCTTTCTTCCTCTCTGAGTTTATTATTCAGACATAAAAAGGAATCAGAGGAGGATCTTAGAGTGTCTCTGAGGAGGAAATGAACTGCATGTGTGGCCCTTCTAGGGTTACCTTCCATCAGGGTCATCACCAGGTCAGCTGTCACCCTATGTCGATGGGAATGCTGTCACTCACTCTATTTGGAAGTCAGTGCTGCCATGATATATGGAAGGGAGTGCCATCACCCTGTATGGAGGGGAATGCCTGATGCCCTATGTAGAAGCTCTGTGACCCAGCATTCTGTGGAACAGGATGATTTTATGCCTCTGTGGTGTCTCTACAATCCAGTATTTCATATAAAACTCCTGATCACAGAAAAATGAAAAATAAAAATCTTAAGAATATATGTCTAAATGGTGAGCCAGGGTATTGGAAACAGAACAACAAACACACCCATCCCACTCCCAGCCACAGTTAGCTCATGCGATTCTATAAGCTGAAAAGCTTTAGCAACTTCAGCAGACTAGCGGGTGATATGAAGAGCCAACAGTGTGTCTCTGGTCTTCCTGAGAGCCAGGAGAGTGCTTCTCCAGGGCATGAAGTTAAAGGATTAATACCACAATCTGATCTTGGGGAAGTGGGAGTCCCACGTCCCTTGGTAAAGATGGGCAGATAGAAAGAATCATTTCTGTGTCTTGTGCTCTATTTAAGTCTTCTGTGGATAAGGTTAGGACTGTCACCTTGGGGAGGGTGATGTGCTTTGCCCAACCTATGGACTCAAATGTTAACCATTATGGTGTAGCTATGAGGTGGTCCCCATATACCCTGCATGCAAAAAAGAGCTCCTACATTGAAGGTGTGATCCCAGGTAGAGGGATCCGATCATTGAGAGATGTTTAGACCTCAAGCTCTGCCCTAATCAACAAGTCAGTAGCAAGATGGATGCACATTCTGGTGACACTGTGGGGGAGGGGTGGAAGCTTTCTGAGGTCAAACCTAGTTAGGGGAAGGAGGTCACACAAATGTTCCTGGGGGTGCTTCCTTGATATCTGTGTGTCCCTTCCTTCCTCTCTTTCTCTCTGCTTCCTGGTTGATACCAGGTAGCATGCACATGAGCAGGAGCTTTGCAGAGTTCCAGCCAGCATGGGGAAGAATCTAAAAGGAGAAAAAAATCCTAAGGAATTCAGTCACAGTCATTCAGCACCGAGCTGCTAAAAATGTCATTCCTATAACCAGAAAGGGATGTGCGAAATCCTGGCAGGCGCTTGCAACTCAGATCCCATTCCTGAGGCAGTCTCACTCAGGACTTTTTGTTGGATTTACTCTGGGGCTTTCTTCACTTTTGGATGCTGGAAACTGTTAGGTAAACACACTTTGGCTCTGAGCTGAAGCTTTAACTCAACAAGCTGCTTGCCAGCTCTGGTACGCTCTCATGTCTCCAACATGGCAGCTCTGCCCTGTGCGGTGTCACTCCCAGGCCTCTGTGTTCCATGTCTTCTCCATTGGATTCCCCAAAGTCAATTTTAAATTCTTAAAGTATTCCCCTTTACTTGCTATGAAATTTTCTGGGAAACAAGAAAGGATGGGTGGACGGGCAGGAAACAGAGTCATTATAATCTTAATAAGAACGGTAGAATGTTTCTCTTTAGATACAGGCAGGCCTCTACATGGATATCAGTCGGCCATGGTATAGAAAATTGCAGTGAGACTAGGCACTTCCCTTTTCTATGAAGCCTGGATGAGGCAATTGGGTAGAAGGAATAGGCCCTCAAAGCAGGCAATGCAGTCAGAGATAGCCCCCGCTTTCAGCTCTCAAGAGAAACAGGGGAGGAGTGGATAGGGTGTGTGTGTGTGTGGGGGGTAAATAGGAAGAGGGCAGGGAGGGGAAACTTTGATTGGAATATAATAACAAGATACATAAATAAATAAATAACAACAAAAAGAAGAAGAAAGAAAGGAGAAGAAGAGGAGGAGGAAGAGGAAGAAGGACAGAATGACAAGGGTCCCTGTGTTAGGAATAAAAGAAGGGAAGGAGGAAGGGGTCTGGGAACTCAGACACAGGCTCCTCTCGGGATGCCGCAATACAAATGGAGCACTTGTCTTCAGCTTGCGTTTACCTCCAGGGCTTACTTCGTGGAGGGATATGCTTCTGTAAGTGCACAGGTTTCTAGAGTCCATAAAAGGGGCTTGCATGAAAGGAGAGAGTCGAGCTAGGACTGCGGCTTCCTGCCTTTGGACACTAAGTTTCACTGGGGCAGGAGACATGAAATTTTGCCCCTCATGGTGGCTCTGTATGAGGTTCTTTCATCTGCCCTACAGGCTGATAAGGGGCAGGCAGACATAGGTCTCCTCTTTTCCCCTTCCTGCAGTTTCTCCTTTTCTATGCAGAACAGGTTATTTTATAGGACTGTGTCCTAAGAACTTGTAAAATAATTCAAGGGGCGCGTATATTCTCGAGCGCAGCAGGTCGCTGGCAGCATTTCTTCACGGTCTCCTTTTTGTGCTTTGAAAAGACATCCACATTGTGAGTGCCATCCTCTCTCACTCAATTTTCCCGCATCACTAAACAATGTCTATAACCACGACTTGATCGTCTCTTAATACAGAGATGTGTTTTTTAAATCTTTCCTATTTACTTCACCTAAAAGAAATAGAGACTTGAGATACCATAAGATCCACTTGGAAATCTCCCTGAATATCCTCTTATTTGTCCTTTGAAATGTTGGCTGGGTTCTTTGTTAGGATGCTGACTTAGCCTGGTGCCTTTTAGATAGGATGCTCAAAACTCTGGATAAACTTTGAACTCTGAACATTGACTGATTCTTTGTGGAGACTTGATTTGCTTCTAAAATTAAATACAACACTTGATTGTTCTAACCCTAAGACTGATGCTCCCTTGAGCCCCATTCCTGGGGTTGGACCCTAAATCCTTCCCTGGATGTCAAGTTTCCCTATCACCTGTAGAAAACCCTGCTACACACTCCATCTGAACCCGAGATCCATTTACAGTTCCTCAGTGAAAAGGTCATGAACCTGTGATCACACCAGAGAGAGACCATGTAGAAAAGAAACCTACTACGGTGCTACAATGGGAGGAACGGCCTTTGTGGCCTCTAGGTTCTCTGGGGAGAGGGAGTCATGAGACTTGCTCGAGTCCTGTCTCCACATCCTGGAGCAAGCCCATGATGTGAAACACGCAGGCTAACAGCTTTCCTCTGTGGGATGCCACACAGAAGGTCCGTGAGGCTGGCAACTCACAGAGGCCTTCCTGGCCCTGCTCTGTTCTGCAGTCCTGTAGAAATAGTCAGGGAGGAAGAGGCAAGCAAAACTGGTTCCAGTATTAAAAACAAAAACAAAAACAAACAAACAAACAAACCTCCAATGATTCCAGGCATGGTGGTACACACCTACAACTCCAGCTGTTGCGTGAATGAGACTGGAGGATCACAAGTTTATACAAGGGATCGTGTATAAAAGTTAAAAAACAAAAAACAAAAATTCAGAGAAAGGTTTGTTTTTGTCTCCATCAGTCATCACCATTACTAAGTACTTAATCCTACTCTCCACTCCTGCCCCATTACTTCAACATAGCAAGACCAACTGCAGGCCCTGCCTGTTGTTCCCTTCGGGTCACTGGAGGCCACCTTAGCTACAACCTAGTCTTTGCATCCAGTATCCATACTGTTGGGTTACTTCTACCATACACAGTTTCCGTGTTGATCTACTTCATTCCCTGACTGAATGATCACATTTTACATTTCTATCAGTTATTGGTTGCTGCGTAGATTTCTGTGTCACCATAGCAACCTACCCACCTATCTGCCCCATCCCTCTCTCCATCTTCCTGCCTTACTGCCTCTCACGTTGTTTTGATGTGTTGTACCATAACTCGTTATTGTCAGCATTCCAGTGCTCATGTCCCTCATCTTGTCAGAGGTCACAATATGTTTTAGTGAAATCTATGGTCGGTGACCTGGCCAACAGAGGGCTATGGAGTATGTCGCCTTCTTCTCTTCTTGTCTTAACTTTCTGTCCTGATTGGCTATAACGAAATACTGAATAGTGGGTTCCAGAAGATGTACGTTTCGGAGATCTCCACAGTCCTGATACACATGATCCATCAGGGATCATTCAGAAGTAGCTGGCTCAGAAGCTCATTAAGATATCATTGGTATCTCATTTCTCAGTGACAAAGTCTTAGAAAAAGATCCATGACAATATATTTCTATACCAGTGCCCCCCCATCCCAACTAGATTCAAGATGGACTCCTATAATGTCTGATTCTGCATAGGACCAAACTCAGGTCTCCTTTTCGTGCAAGTAGGCACATTGCCTAATCATGTCTGTACAAGTAGGCATTGCTCCTGTGCCATCTCCCTAGCCCCTTTCCACACGTGGTTTTTATGAGATGGAGCCTTGTTATATTGCCCAGACTGGGCTCAAATTCCTGGTTCAAGTGACTCTCTTGCCTGAGGACATTAGAGTCTGTGCCACTGTGTTCAGCTTCAAAATTATTTATTTTTAACCAATGGAGAACATTGATATGAAATAAAAAGTAGCTAGATTGTGTCTATATGAGGACGAAAACCTCAAATATGGTCCATAACTTCATTTTCTCAGTTTTGAAGCATGAGGATTTTAGGTGCTTTTTAAATTAACACGGAAAACACTTCTTCCATAATACTAAGATTAAAACAAAAGGATACAAATTCTAACTTGTCTAAAATGTGAACTGCAAATTAACATTTTAGAACATTGGGTTAGTGCTGGTTATCTCCAGTATTGATATTATTGATTTTAAACTTATCTTTTAAATTTTCTTTCTGCTATTTTTCAAACATATTACGTTTGGAATCAGGAAACCATAAGTTTACCTTTATTGTGAACACTGTTAGGCTTTGAACAGAAAGAGAGAAGCATTAAAGGGTTGAGTGGGAAGGGAGAGAAAGAGAGGTGTGTGTGTGTGTGTGTGTGTGTGTGTGTGTGTGTGTGTACACGTGCGAAGGCGGTAAGAAGAGGCACATATTTTGTTTAAATCCCTGGGACACATTTTAAGGCTGTGTTTTCAAACCATGGCTTCTGATAGTGAGGAGCCGAGGATTCAGTCATAAGATTGCTCAGATAAAATTTCCGGGCATCCTTTATACTGAGGTGCAGACAACGGCTTGGCTTCTTTTCAACCATTGTACTGAAAACAGCAGCGAATTCCTCATGTCACTTTTAAGTAATTTGCATATTGATAAAGGACTCACTAGATTGCGAGCTCTGGTGTTCTAAGAAAATATTTCCTTCTCTCTCTGTTTCTCTCACTTGTCTGGAGTCCTCTCACATCAGCCAAGGGTATAAGAAGCCTTGTCCCCGTGGACCAGGATGTCCCTTTGTCCCCCAGGCAAGTCCAGTGCTATCCTGGATTAGGCCATGAATATGCACAGAGCAGGGCTAGGGAATGGCTCCCCACTCTGCAGTGACTGAATTACAATTTCAAAATGGAATGAGTTAGATAGTTATTAACAGTGTAATTATTCATAAATGTGCCTAATTATTCATAATTATTCAGAAGCATATTACTTCCCTGATTGCCGTGAGTGATCCTTGAGCTCAATTACAAGTGGGTTCTGGCCACAGGACTCTCTTTCTCCTTCCAACTCAGTGAGTCCGGATCTTCTCTGCATAGTTTTAGGAGCCCTTGGTGTCGTCTGGCCTTTTAAATACACATAGCAAATCTGCTGTTTGAAACCCCCATGGCTTCAAAGCCCCCACTGTCTTCTTTCCCCCCTTTCCAGTCCCACACTCGTCTTATTTGGGTTCAGCCTGTTCCTTTGAGGGCGCACAGTGAGGCTGTTGTTTAATTAGGACTCTTGTTGTCATTCCTGTGTTTGATATCTTAATAACACTGGAGATCGCACATAGGAAAACAGGCCAACAAGAAAGGACCCTCATGCTTGGGGAGGCAGAAGCCCTGGAGGCTGGGCCATCCCACTAGATCAGCTGCTGCAGAGATTCTTGTAAACAGACATCAGCTGCCCTGGCAGGTGGGGGGAGGTGGCCTAATTCTATTTAACACACTGCATGTGTAGCCTGTATACCTAGACCACGCTACCGAGGGCCGTTGCGAAACAGCATGGCCTCAGACGACATTCCTTGTTCGGTCTGAAGTTCACTGTGTTCTCAACATGGTGCACCTTGGACATGGGCTCGCTCTTGTGTGAAGCCTCATCAATGCGCAGGCTTCAGTGATGGAGCCACAGCTCAATTTCTCCCCCCTCCTCTCTCCCTGGAAAACATTACAGCAATTACCATATT
Organism: Myodes glareolus; assembly: GCF_982192425.1. Classification (NCBI taxonomy): domain Eukaryota; kingdom Metazoa; phylum Chordata; class Mammalia; order Rodentia; family Cricetidae; genus Myodes; species Myodes glareolus. The sequence continues at coordinate 55,182,864 of NC_142039.1, forward strand.
GTGGGGCGGCCTTATGAAGTGCAAATTAGCATATAGATTAGTTCTGGGGGGCAGGGAGGCGAGGTGTGCTAAGATCTTCCTAATCATGTAGAGTTGGTTGTGTTACACAGAGCTCTGGGCAGTGCTCTTTCAGGTCCTGGCTGTCCTAGTCTGTGTGTGTGAACATATTAGGTGGGTCTCAGTGGGCCATTTCTGGGGGTAGGGGTCGGGCAAGGGGGACAAGGACAAGTTGGCTCTGATCATGCAGATATACCCCTTAGCCATGGGCATCAGAAGTCGAAGATTTGTTTCATGTATGGCAAGGTTTTTGCTAGCTTTCTCTCCCATTATACAACATTCCTGATTGCCAACACCCACTGAAACAATAATCACTACTTTCAGGTTTTGCATTTGGGCCAAGAAAGGAAAAAGGTTCAAGTTTTACTGACAGGGTAGAAAGGGACAAAGGAAACAAAAGAGGCATAACCTAGAACTAAGACTTTCCCTGTAGCTAATCTGTCACTAGCAGCATGTACAGAAAGTCACATTTTAAAGGAATAAATACGATTTAGAACAAACCCTGTCTTTATGGTCACCTTCTCAACTATGGTCACCTCAGTAAGGGCCACCTTCTCAGCCTTGGACACTTCAGCTAGGTTACCGTTTCATTAGGTCACCTTCTCAGGCTTTGTTTGAGATGTAGAGAAAACTGTCCCAGCAGGACAGAAAAAATAAAGACCCCCCTGGAGTAGATGGATCGAGAAGACAGATGAGTCAGGGTTGGTCAGACTTTGTTCTCAGTGGCACTAAAGGTCAGAAGTCAAAACACTATAGCTCAAAGTCCGACAGATTGTGGTATATGATATTTTGTTTGTTTCTGACAAATAAAGTTTGCCTGGAGATCAGAGGGCAGAGCTAGCCACTTGTTAACTATAGAGGCCAGGCAGTGGTGGCACACACCTTTAATCCCAGGATTGGGGAGGATGTAGCAGAAAGATCAAGAGTTGAAGGCCACCCTGAACTATAGTGAGATTGAAGCAATCTAAAAGAGAAACAGAGCTGGGTGGTGGAGGCTCATGCCATTAATCCCAGCACTAGAGAGGTGGAGACAGGATCTCAGTCTGAGGATTTCTAGAGACAGGATCATCCATTTGGTCCGAGGAATTGGTAGCGGTAAAGAAACAGTGGCTGGGCTGCTCTGCTTCGCTGAACTTTTGGCATTTGCCCTATATCTAACTTGGGGTTTTTAGTATTAAAACTTATTAGATTTTGCGCTACAACAGATGACCCAGGTAAAAGCGGAGAGGCCAACACACCTCTTTACTTGCAGGGCACATACAGGGTCCCATGAACATTTCCTTAGGGGTTCGGTTAAGACACAGATTGCTGGGCAAGACAGGAAGGGTTGGATCATAAGAAAGCCACTTGCACATGTATGATTTAGGACCCCATTCCAGGCTCCAGCCCTGACATCATCTGCCAGTCTGTCACTCCTAGGCCCTAACAAGACATTGGGGTTCGTTCATTAGTGTCTCCCCAGTTCATGTCTCCAAAGGCACCCGGGTCTTGGAGAAGGGTCTGACCCAGCATGTGCTCAACAAATAGTTGTGGAGGAAATGTTAGATGAAATTAAAAAAAAAATCTCTTTTATTCAGTTTAGACTCTCAGGTCCTGTAGCTTTTATTGATTATACTGTTTTCCACCAGTTATTACTGTCATGTTTCTAACAATTATTGGAATGCTATAGCTGTTTTTTTCAGTAAATCTTATTTTTCATGTATATATTTAATCTATAGTAGAAAAATGTTGACATAAATTTAACAGAAGTTTCTTTTGAGTAAGAAGAAGGTTCTGGAACTGGGCAGCATTCCAGAGAGAAGGAAATGACATTAAGAACCGGTCTGGTAGGTTGTCATCTGCATTTGCCTTATAAGGACCAGACCTCACAGTTAGCAGCCTGTGATTGGCTGAAGCCTCCCTGCCCTCGGGTTAGCAGAGCTTCAAGTATCTGTCATAAGAGTGTACTCCTATTAAATTGCAATTTATGTATTAAATTGGATTGCAGTTCCCAGGTATGGAAGCAGCTTTGAGACAAGCTTATCAACTTGCCTTTTGTTCTTGTCACCTCTGCAGCATCTCGAGCCATGCATTGTTTGATACAGGTGTGGCTGAGGCATGACACTGGACAGCAGCTCCGGCCTGGTAGGATGGGTGCTTGCGGAGCAGAAAGACAGCATGGGAAGGAATGTGCCATAAGTTCTCTGAACCTCAGTTTGATGATATTACAAGGTAAGGATGCTGTTGCTTGTTTAACAGGGGCAAATGATGGATTTTTGTAAGCATAAAGTGAAGTGTTTAATACTAAAGTCTTCCTTCGGCTGTAATTGGTGCTGTACATACATTGTAACTTAAGTATTTGAGCCATGACCTTTCTGTGGGAATAACAGTGGCTCAGAAGTGCTAATGTGTGGGAGAACACACACAGCTCTTGTGACTCGTTTGCAACTAGTATCAGAGAAGCCCAAAGCCAAGATACTTACTTATTTTTCCTCCTGGTTTAAGTGAGACAGATGGTGCACGACAGACAGCCTTGAGCACATGAAGCAAGACAACGAATGCATCTGCCCTCGACACCCATTTAATCTGAATAAGGGCTGTTTCTTAGGGCGGAGATAAACTACTTTTTCTGAGCTTATACAAAGCACAACCAGCAATCTAAGCGAACCAGACTACAGGACTATCCGGAAGATTCCCCAGGACTGGAGGATCCTGGAAGATGAGTAGGGAAAGCTGGGGTGGAGCTAATGCTCAACCACAGTGATGGAGAATGTGTGTCTGGAATCACGTAGTTTGCTCAGGACTCTGAAGGTTTTCCAGTGTTCTTAGGGCACTGGGATCTAAAATTTTATCTCTACCAGTTTCCCCCTTATTCTTCATATTTTACTAGTAGGTGTCTACATCATCATAGTTCAGGTACAAATAAAAACACAGAGACACAGACACATGCACACAGATACACATGCATACACAGATACTTAGAGCTACAGACACTTACACTCACATATACAGACACAGATACACACAGATATAAACGCAGACACACACACACTCACACTCACACACACACACGGGGGCTCCATTTTCTTGGAACATTGTTAATGAGTTGTGTAATATCTGACAATGGGAAGACAGCATCCTCACAGAAAAAACTTGGTAATATGTTCTTATTGCAACCTCACACGCAATTCAAATGACAGTCAAGCTCAGCAAATAAGATTTGAAGATACGATCCAGAATACCCAGTTCAGCCTGCTGTCCCCAGGCTGTCATCAGTTTGGAAGGACACGCCTCCTGTCATGTTTCTGTGCGTTTGTCTTCTTCCACGTGAGTACCGATATTAGTGAGCTTGCGTGGAATGTTCATCTCTTTTGACTTTTCCATTAGCCCAGTTTTTGGCAGTGTCTGGTACTTTTTGTCTATTTCATAGAGGTAGTAAATGTCAGAGTTAGAAATTGGGAGGCAGAGAGAGCAGGACTTCAAACCAGTGCCGTTTCTGAATTTAGAGCCTTAAATTCTATTTCTTTCTTTCTATCTATCTATCTATCTATCTATCTATCTATCTATCTATCTATCTATCTATCTATCTATCTTTAGTTAGTCTGATATTTCTTCCTAGTACCTGACTTCAGTATCTTCACTGCTCAAAAGACTCTCCCTCCCTCTCTTTGTCTTTCTCTCCTTCTCTTTCTCTCGCTGTCTTCCTTGCCCTTTACCTTCACCGAGATAAGCTGAATTGTATAATTCTTTCAATTTCTTTAAAAAATCTCCGTAATTGCTTAATACCCCATTGCCAAAGCCTTCACTCATCCATCGACTTTAAAAGGCAGGTTGTAATTCCATCTCTGGTTTGCAAGATTCCCTACTAAACTGAAACCCTTAAGCTATGTTCTTGCAGACTGGGACATTAGCAAGATCTCTCGATTGAATTACAGAATTGCATTCCACTAAGGATTCAGTTTGTAGAGTACTTAACATTGAACTACATGAGGAGGCACAGGAGTAATGGGTCTTTTCAGTAGCATCAGACTTTTCCCCTTCAGTAAATCAAAGGCAGTATTACAAGACTTTCAGTCATGTGGCATGAATGGAGTTAAAAGGATACAGGGGCTGGCAATAGCCCCCAAATTGAAGCCCTTCTGCATCTCCTGAAGGCTTATTCTTTTCCTTATGGTTGTTAATATGAATAATTTAAGAATCTGGGAGCTTTCCCATGATTTGAAACTTTTGGGGGAGGATATAGATTCCACAGCTTTCATTGCCCCAAAAGCTGATGGAGAAGAAATTGCCTATCTAGTTTCTTCTTTCTGCGATGGACCGCTTTGGGGATTTTCTGACATAATTCCTTGCAGGTAGGTGTTTTGCCCTCCAGCCTTGGCACTGGGCTACTGGGGTCACTGCCTGTGTGCTCCCCTGGCTTTGACACTGACAGAATGATATGATAAAGTGGTCACAGTAGAGAATCTCCCACCCTCAGCCTGTAGAGTCGATTGGCTTGTCCTTCACAGATCCATATAGCCCAGGTTTGGTCACTAATGTGATGTACTATTGGGTGGTAGTTATGAGGTTCAACCTACTGGAAAGAACTTAGGTCATTGTGGATGTGCCTATGAAGTGGGTACTGGGATTCTAAATCCCATTTCTGCTTCCTACATGCCATCAGGCAAACACACACTTTGTCATGTGTTCTTTCCATGATGTACCACAGACCCAAAGGCAATGGAGCCATGTGATCATGGCTGAAAACTCTGAAACTGTGAGCCCAAACAAACCTTTATTCTTCCTTTCCTCTTGTTCCTCCTCTTTCTGAGACAGGTGTCATGCATCCTTGGCTGCTTTCTTGCTAGGTTTGTAGCCAAGAACAAACTTTGAAGTTGTAATCTTTCCACTTCCATGTCCCAAATGCATGATTACAAGGACATGCCCCCATGCCTAGTTTGTGTGGTGGTGGTGGTGGTGATTAAACCCAGGGATTTGCACCTGCTAGCTAATCACTCTGCCTATTGAGCTACATCCCAACCCCCACTTTCTTTGGCAAAAGTTGATTATCTCAGGCATTTTTTCTCAGCTCCAGAGGCAACACCGTTGGACCTGAGTGATATTATCCTGCTGGGAGTTCCAGCTATAGGTTTCTTTTGTTCTGATCTGGATTAACTTTTGAAGTGGTTCTGCATCTGGAGTCTAACTGTGTCTTCCACAATTTCAAGAGCAATATTCATTTCCTGGAAATGTCTGAAACCCTTACTCATTTACATTTTTAGTTCCACTTTCTTTCCAGGAAGGAAAGTGGAGAGAAAGAGAAAAAGGGGATGCGTGGAAGCTCTAAAACCTGGTGCTCGAATCCTACCAATTTCTTCTGAGTCATGGAATGACTCCTGTCCCTATTGTAGCTGCAGTTATACAAATTTGTGGAATACTTTTAAAAAGAAAACAAAATTTTAACCAGGGTAAAAGAAAAACCCCAACCCTGTTCAAGTTCAAAAGTAAAGGAAATCCTGGAAAAGGGAATTATCAATATACGGAAAGTTGTCTTAAGACCAGGTATGTTGGCACACACCTGAAATCCAAGCACTCAGCTGCAGGAAGCACTCAGGACCTCTACTTCAAAATAAACAACAACAAAAAGTTTCAAAAGAACTTTCGCGATTTTATAATGTTTTAAACTCTTTTGTCAATATTATTGCACGTGATAGAAAGTTTTAAACCACCAAGAATCTTCTAAGTGTAATAGCTCATTTATCTGCATTTTGAAAAACTCTAAGTTTGGGCTACTTTCTTGCTTCCTTCATGTTACTGGACAAAGATCATCAGATTGTGAGAGTCTGGGAGAGCAGGAGGGGATCCTTGCTAACACAGTGCAGCTGTAAACCCGAGCGTCAGCTCCACTCTAGACCTGCACAACCAAGATCTCCATTTCGGCAGATTGGCTATGAGGCTTTAGAAATAACTGATAGGGATTCCTGGTGGCCTGCTGATGGCTGGTGAGCACTAGGAAACCCTTGTTCCTCTGAAGGAGGCTACCTGAACATTACACACACACTCACACACATACACACACTAATACACACACACACACGCACGCACACACACATGCACGCACACACGTAGATGTATACACACACATGCACACACACACGCACACACACACACATGCATGCATGCACACACGTAGACATACACACACACACACGCATGACACACACTCACACTTCTACTGTTTCTGCATGTATGAATGACGTTGTTTTCCTGTCTCTGTCTTTCAGGGACCTTTCCAGCAAAATGGGATCAGGCTGAGAATTTTCCGAGGAAGTGCTGCATGAAGCTATTTTAATTTAATAGTTCCGGTAGTGTTTTAGGCTTGTTTTCTGCTCTTTCTCCTGAATTTATCTAAAACTATCTTCTTGCTAATTTTGGGGAGCAAGCTAAAGTGCACGAGACATACATAAAATTAGTATGAAGTGCAAAGATCAATCCGAAGATCTAGAAGGCTCTGGGTAGTTACAAGACAGGTGCCCGCAGCAGAGAGACAACTTGTTGCCTTGTGTTGTTCAATGGGCACAGCTTCCCATGTAGAGCTGACCTGCCTGCTTAGATGCTCTGCTGTGGGTGAGTCTGGTTCTGAAGGCAGAAGTGGATCTACCAAAGACACCCTGAACATTCTGACTGCCTCTCGTCAAATGGGAGTTTCCTTATGAAGCTCAAGTGTTGGCGAGGAAAGGACATGTGACTTGTCGCTAAGCATGAGCGCTTAGTAGGAGAGCAGCTATTGTTTCTTTAGGGATGACATGACTGGGGCCACATGACTTCCTTCAGGAGAGAGTTCCTGAGGGAAAAAAAAAATGATTCCCACCAACCATGAGACTATTTCCATCATCTATTGTTTCTAATGAATATTTCATGACCAGTTAACTAGCAGTCTGTTGTCCTTCTAATAAAGAAGATATTATAATCAATAAAATGTATTTATTGCCCTCATTTTAAAGTCTTAATTAAGGACCCATCCCTCATGGATGCCCTTTTAACAATACCGTTAAAAGTGTAAACAAAGAGGCAAAAAGCCTCTGTCCACTAAAAAGACAACTTTCTCTATTACCTGAGCACATTAGGTGTGCTTCTTCAGTCTGTTTGCAAAGCAGTTCAGCAATTAGCTTGTGAGGAAAAAGTAAAAGAAGAATACAAGTCAGAAAGAAAAACAGGAAAACTGCTCACTCATTGAGAACTCTGCAGACAGCACATTATGGACATAGTTGTTCCTAAATTGGAGGAATTCAGAAGTTTCTGTATTGCAGCTTCAGTGTCAGAGAGACAAAACTTTCAAAACAGAAGGGTAGCTCAGGTTCCCCCTCCACTCTCACAGGCCGTGAGAAACGGAGTTTAGAATGTTCAGGACCAACTTAAACAGGCATACCACACAGAGTCCGGCATCAGTTACAGATGAAGATGCACTCTGAGAAATGTGTCAGGGGGTGATTTTTGTCACTCTGCAAACATCTCAGCATTTCTTAAGTTCTTACAGAAGAACAGCTTTGTTAATTATTGCCAGACCTTGAGATCTTGGGGGACCACTGTGGCCTGTGTGGACCCTTGTTGACTAGGATGTGGTTACTGCATTTTTTTAAAAAAAAATCTATTCATTAATTTATTTTGTATGTGCATTGTAGGAGTCAGGTTTCTCCTTTCACTATGTGACACCCACGACTAAATTCAGATCATCAGGTTTGGTGGTGAGCGCTTTATCCATTGAGCCATCTCACCAGCCTGAGACTATGTCCAAAGCCACAGTTCTCATTCTTTTATTTTTATTTTATTTTTTATTCTTTCACAATATTATCCTTGTATAATGTGCTCTGAGCTTCTGTCCCCTTACTATCCTCTTATTCTCCTCCCACCACCCCTGTTGATTGTCTCTGTCTCAACAAGTCCCTTTCTTTGTTCGTTTGTTTATTCTCTCCCTGGAAGCTTAAGTTATGAGTTCTAGGAGTTGGAATCCATTATGCTCTATGCCATTGAAGATTCTCTGTAAGGCAGAGAAGGAAGTGGCAGGTAGGAAGTTGAAAACCAGCCAGAGTAAGTGTGTTTCTTCTGAAGTAAAGCAAAGTTGAGAGGCCTTTCTGTGGCCTAGGGCTCTTGGCTCTTCTCACAGGGAAGATGGACGGAACCCCAAGTTGTCAGCTCACTGCTGAGCCACTGGGATTGACTGCCTTATCATGAGCTTTCCCCTGGCATCTCCTGTGCTGTCAGTCACCTTGAAATAAGTCACTCTGCCTCATGGCATCAAGTTCAAACACAAAAGAGAGTCCAGCTGAATTTTAGAGAAATTTCACTCTGTTTCCTTTGAAGAAAAAGAAGGGAGAAAGGATTTAAACAACTGGCTCAAGATGGCATGGCAAGGTGGCAGAATTTAGGTGGGGATTCGTTTCATCCTGCTTGTGGCTTTAGAGGTAGAGGGAACAAACTTGCGTTTGCGCACTCTTTTGGCCAACAGATGTTGAAGGTTCCATGCAAAGAGAGTCACATTATGGATGTCTGGTACTTAGTCAACTAGGGCATATCCAAAGTGGGTTTGATGCACCCCACTAATCAATTCAAAAGAGAAACAAAGAGGTGGCTCTTCCCAGAAGGATAAAATCAAAATCTAATTTTCACTGTGTCAGCACAGTCTACCAGAGGGTAAGTGGAGAATTCCTGTCAAATATGTGAAAACTGGGTTGATTTTGATTTTTTTTGTCTATAAAACCATTGGTAAGGTAGTAAGAGAAAACCTACTAAAAAAATCTTTACAAGTGACCTTCTGCATTTCAGTGATGTCATACATAAGTTTTCTTGGATTCTGTCAAGTTCACTGTGGCAATCATTTGTATGAATTTTTAGCCATGTATCCTGTGCAAACAAAATACAGTAGTAGAATATTAAATAGAAGTAATCCTTACTTGATAATTATGAGAGGTAAAATGGTCTCATCAGTCATCTTTTCTTCATATAAGGAATAACCATTGGCCTGGTTTTTCTTGCTATTTCTGCTCATTGCTGTCTTGTTAAAACTTAACGACAGGGTAGAAGAAATGATGATATTAAAAGGACAGTGAGAGCTTATTAACCACAAGAAAGGCTCTCTTGTATATTCTTGTTCTCACACTGAATTCGTTTTGGTGAGTAAAATGGACGATAAACTGAGGTCAAATGACCTTTATTTTTTCCTGAAATGAAATGGTGTAAAAATAGGCAGTGCTGTGCCATCTGGTGGCTCCGTATGGATCAACACAACTGAGTGGTGAGGCCTGTTCTAACTTGAGTCTTTTCAATATTTCTTTAAATACAAATTCTCTCCTCCTTGGAGAGGTATATTTTATTACTGTAAGTAACATTCACAGGTACCATTATCCATTTCAAAAATTAAAGTATAAGATTTAAAGTTAAAATATATTCTTTCCGACCAAGTGCTTTGTGGCTTATGCGAATCCACACATCTTTGCCATTGACTCCTACCAATAAGTTTGAGCTGTATTCTGAAACCACTAAGAATGGTGTCTAAAAATGATGTCGTGTTCAGCTTTAGACTTCCATCAGGACATCTAGGAAGACACCAGAAACATTTTCATCTCTGTCGGGTCCTGGCTCATTTTATTTTTTGAAATTCTGGTTTCCATGTAAGTTACCATTTAAAGCAATGCTCTGCTTATTCAGCATGTGCTTGGTTTAGGAGACCACATGAGCTGCCAGTGCATCAACTGTTGCGGTTATCTTTGCCTTTCTCAAGTACAGATGTGATTTTCCATGTGGACTATGGCATGGCCATCATGCGTGTTATGCCAGGTCCTCCTTACAGCTCCAGCTCAAGAGCTTGCTTTCACAGTACTGTTGAGCATGCCTTTCCTGTGGCTAGGATTCTGGACCACCACACCTGGTCCCTGAGATCTGCTTTTAAGTACAGCTTTAAGCAGAAAGTCAGTCAGGTGAATAACTGAACTTTTCTTTGCCACACTGGTGACCAAGCCTCCTCACTGAGTTGATGTGGTCAGAGAGGACCAGACACTACAGTGAACAGGGTGCCGTTATGGGCCTCAACACCTTAGCGACACTTGTAGCTAGGAAGGTCGGCAAGCTGCTTGAGGAATAGCTTACTAAAGGGACCCAAAAGCCTCCCCAGAGATTAGTCCTAATCATGGTAGCTGAGAGCAAAGCTTAACGGCCAGTATTTGGTGGATCATCAAGAGCAGGAAGGACACATTCAGAGAACAAAAGCAAAAGGCAGAAAAGGGTCCTTCTGAAATGTCCCTGTCCCTTAACTTATAATAGGATTATCCACTGTGAATCGAAGACATGTTAAGTTGATCCCACTTAACCCACTGAGCATTCTGCCTTAGACGCCAGGATCCTGTAGACTGCGCGCCCTTTCCCTTTGTGCTCACGGGGATGACTGAGGTCTTCACACTGCTGCCGCCAAGCACTGGTGGAAAGGGTAAGGCCCCATCACCTGCTCAAGTAAAGATTCAAGTTAAAAACCACACGAGCAGTTTCACTTTGGTATCACGCAATTGATTTGTAATTGGAGAAGTATAAATCAAACTATCATAAATCAGGGACAGCTTGTATTTCTCATCAAAACAGAATAGGTGTTGTCAATGGTGCCAGAGTGAGGGGGCATAATAGCCGTTAAGCCTCTCATGTGTGGGCTATAACTGGACTCACAAGTCGGTTCAAAGATATACATAGTTCTCCCTATTGTGTTTAAGGGATGAATAGTGCTTCCCTATTTAGTCAATGAATTTAGTCAATCACCAGAACTTCAGAGTATCATCTCGTATGGTGGGGTCTGGGGGACCATACTGCAAATGCAATGAGTTAAAATGAGGTCATTAGGGTGAGCCTTAATTGAACACCTGTGGGAAAACACGTGTGAGCATGTCAGGGATCAAGGTGCTATGCCTAGAAGTCAAGGAGGCATGCTGAAGACTGCCATCATCTCCCCAGAAGTAGAAGAAGAACGAAACTGATTCTTTCTCAGGAGAAACCAATCTGGTAGACATATGTATATCAGATTTCCAGCCTTCAGAAATTCTGGGAGCTAGACATTGTAAGTTCATTGGGTGTGGTTAAAAAAAATTGTAAAATCTGTCTCAAAAGTTGGCTTAATCTAAAAGTTAGGTAATCTTAATTTGCTATAGCATATTATATGTGATTCAATTCTTATTGTGTCTGTGTATAACTTGGATTCAATTCTTGTTTAAAAAGTGGATCTACTAGAAAATAGGTATTTTAAAATAGCAACCATGTGACTTGCTCCATCTTAGCTGATGACCTCATTAGGATGGAAGCAAACATGTAGCTGGCAGCCATCTTTACTACGGTTAAAGAGTATATGCCATGTGACTTCACCACCATATTAAGATGATCACATGGTATAAAGCAACTGAAGCAACAATTACAGAACTTCTTAGTTCTACTGCACTCTCTGTTTGTCATTGTATCTCCCTTTCAGATTAAGGAAACAACAGCAGGTCTCCAAATTATTTTGGATTAGTATGGAATTTTGTATGATAAATTCCTAAAGTTATTGAGGTTTATTTAAATTAACAAAAGTTGATTTAGAGACTTACATGTAACTACTTATGTCTTTGTCAACTGTGTTCAACACCAGGCTTCTACAAAATTGAAGTAGGTAACAACATATATTTGATAAATAAAGTATGTCTGATAAATAAGGTTTATAAATTCCTAATGTCTATTCAGGTTAACAACTAACTTGAAGATATATGTCTAACCTCTTTTTCTTGCTATCTTTGTTAATGTGTTTTCAAGGTTAAGCCTAAAATAACTAAAAACAAATAAAAGTTTATTTAAAATTAGGTATACTTGTTACATAATGGTCCTCAAACACTTCAGAGATCTGCTGAATACAGCACTTAAAACATTTAATGAGAAAGCTTGCCATGATAGACAGAAATGTCAACTCTGAGTGGCAATCCTTAGGTCTCCAAAGAAGACAGATGGGGGCATTAATGATGCCACCTGGATTGTCATCACTGAAAAAAAAACCTACCCCATGTTTCACCTGCTGCCATGACCCTGTAATGGGTAGTGACTGAGGGAAGCTGGGAGAACCTGGAAGCCAGCATTCATTTTGATATAATACTAGGCAGCACAGTTAGTCCTTTGTCCTGGGTTTGAGACCTAACAGAGGTCTGAGCAAGGATTCAGAAAGGTTGGTTCCTTGGACTCTGAGTCCCTGTCAGTATCTCTGGAGTTGGCGAAACCAGAGATGAGCTGGCAGGCCCTTGTCCCACAGGGGTCTATCTCTGACTATGTGTTGTTTGCCAAGCTAGTTATGCACTCACTAGCTCTGTGGTACGAGCGATGATCTGCCATAGTCCGACCTCTGGCATCTCACTTGTTAAATGAGAGAGAAGCTCCAGAGGCCCCTTCCAGCTATTCATGTCCATCATCCGAAGAAATGCTTTTTGCTTAGAAGAACATTAAAAAGGAGTGTAGCTTGTCAACGTGTTGGAACAGACTTAGCTGTCTTTATGGTGGGGATCAAAAGAATCAAAAAGCTGTTGCCTCTCGGGAAGCTTTATAGCCCCCACTTCTTAGCAGAAGAAGCAGTTTGAGAAATGGTTCCCGTCTTAATGGGTGCTGAGAATGAAGGCTGACTGATTGCTTCTTTCCTGGGCTTGGAGAGCTGATGTTTACTCTGCTAATTGTACTTAATTTACTATGAAGTTTTCTTTCTTTTTTTTCTTCCTTTATCCAGAGACTCCTGTTGCTGTGAGGGCTGGTGTTATTGGACAACACCAATAACTTAGAGACCTTGTTATTCGTTCTATCTATCTATCTATCTATCTATCTATCTATCTATCTATCTATCTATCTATCTATCTATCTATCTCTACCTACCTACCTACCTAACTAACCCTAACCCTAACCCTAACTACCTACCTACCTACCTACCATCTATCATCACCTATCCATCAGTCTATCCTGTTAGTTCTACCCCTCTGGAGCACCATGACTGGTACCTTACCCTCTCCCTGCACCTTCCTACTTCAGGTTGGGAGATGATGTCCAAGGCTGTGTGGGGTTGCAAGTCAGCAGGACCGCAGAGAGGAAAGATGACATCTGGATTTTCTACTTTATTAACTCACAGGCTATTCTGAGCCCTGCCCTCAAACATTTTATCATACTGAGTCCTCCTCACCTCTTAACTTTAGGATGCCTCTCCCAGCCAAAACCATCATGGAAATAAACAGGGGTGACGTACATACAGAGGTACAGCAGTGGGACTTGGGAAAGACTCCACTCTTGAAAATGTACTAGCATTAGATGGTATTCAATTTTTGTCTCAATTTGCTGTTTCTTAATCAAAGTTGAGCATGCCTGTACTCCTGAAGGTTTTGCATTCTGTTCTTCATATAGTGACATATAGAGTCATGTGCAGCAAGCTCTATGAAGTGTAATAAAAATGGGGGAGGTGATTGCACCCATGCATTATACCCGCATTTGCAACTGTTTGATTTACTCTCTATGACATCGGCTACCTTCAGTTCTTCAAGGGAAGCTCAGCTGAAAATCAGGGGTGGCTCTCATAACTTCAGTTCTGTCTTTTCCTCCAAAGATTGCTTGAGAATGGAGAACTAGACAATTAACCTCAGGCATCCAGTTCTGGAAGCCAGGTGTCTCTGGCTCTTCTCCTGAGATTGATTGCCCCATGTGTCAGTCTGAGCATTCCTGAGTAATTAGGATGCACTTTATTGGCAGGTATGGTCTGACCTCACCTTGTAGAGCTGTCTGAAGTGTAAGAGCAGAGAACTCCCCCCTCCCATGGCATACCTTTGCAGCAATCTCCAGGCAGATACTTTATGACATGTTGTCATGGCATAAGCTCATATGAACTGCTTTGCCCTGCCCTGTGCCCCAGGGCCCTGGGGAAAATGGTAAGCATTGGAAGTTTAAACTAAATAATATACTTTTAATGAGATCTTGTGAGTTGCAGATCAAAAGGTAAAAAGTTCAAAAGAGCCCTTCACATGCATACTGAGTTTGACCAAAGTGGCGTTCCCTGATCTTTCTGACAGATTTCAAAAAAAAAAAAGCATTTTTAAGTTTTTGTTCCTAGACGTTCTGCTCTGGTACACTTCGAGAAATTGGGTGGTGTGTGATCTCGTAGCTGGGAATGAGGATGCCCCAATGCTCATGAACATGTGAGAACGTAGGTGCACTTGGGGCTGCTGTCTAGGAAGGGTAACTTACCAAAGCAGCACCAGGTTAGGGGACCTCAGCTTTGCTCCCTTGGCAAATCCACTGCATGAGACTTTCCTGGAAATTTGCTCAGGCTGCAGGATACCTAATTAGAGTTAAGAGGAGGCAGACAGGAACCAGCAAGTACCTATAGGAGCCCCGGTACTGTTCTCCATTTGACCCCGTGAGGTAGCGGCTGTGAACAACAGATGCTTCCACTGATCTTGATTTTAACTGGTGAGTGTAGCATTCATCCTGAGCACCCTTCTGGGAAAGTTCCTTTCGAAATATCTGTCTTCACCTTCCAGCTCTGGGAGGCGAGAGCAGAGGGTGGAACACTTACGGGCCCACCGTGTGCTGTCTCAGCACCAAGCTCTCCTTATGCGTACCCCGTCTACTTTTTGTAAGCCCTCTGGGAGTCTGGCATCACTGTGCGTATAGTACAGGTAAAGGAATTGTCAGAGATCTCTAGGCAGCTTGTTCAGTCGTCCAGCCAGTCAGCAGCACACCTGAAAAGTGTCATAGCTCCGTGAGCCTAAAGCCATGTTTCTGTACCCTACAGTTAATGTGTCATAGCTCCGTGAGCCTAAAGCCATGTTTAGGTACCCTGCAGCCTCGTTCTTAGCATTGTCCCTGTTAAGAACACTCCGCATGTGTCCTATGAATGTTTGCAGTGTGTGTGGTTCTTCCTGGTTCTTACCAAGACATTCGCCAGGGCCTCTACGACCCACTCCTAACTCCTTGTTATACAAAGTGTAGCTCTAGGTCCTAGTCTGGGATTGGGTAGAAAATGTTAGGGAGGAAGAAGCTTGAGATGTGTTTTACACACACACACACACACACACACACACACACACATAAATATTCATACACATATACATACACAATTACTTATATGTATAGGTATATAGTATATGTATGAAATGAAGCTTCTGGGCACACTTAATCCTTCATAGAGCCACCAGGGAATCATGGTATGGTGGGCATAGTGCCGATCAGATAGAGTGTACATGCTCCTTCATGAAGCTCTGGATCTCTTGGTGCTTTTATTCAGGCACATGTGACATTTTATTTGCAGACAGAGCTGTTACATGGCCATGGTTCCCACTGATCATGGACAGTTGTGATCATCTTCCTAGCCCTGATGTCCAGCACTCTGGAACTGTTGGTTGAACAAATCGAGCTAACAGCTAACTGTGGCAAATAGAGGCTGGAAAGCATATTCATCAACCAGACAAGTTTAGAAGACTGGATCTAATTCCTTTTCCTCATTTTTTGGGGGGTAGATTTTTGCCTAGTGAGAAGAATAAGTTGGAGTAGGGGGTAAAACGGCAAGAACAACACCCATGGTCGAGTTGATCAGACTCAAGGAACCCGCACAATGGCCTGTGCAGACAGCGGTCAAGCCCCGACTCCTTTGCAAGGCAGCCTGTGAGCAAAGACTTTATTTTGTAACCAAAAGGGATGAATAAGCTTCATGTCTGTACTGAGGTTTTATTCAGAGTCCCAAGGCCGACAGTCTGGCGGTGTCATGTACGTTGTCTGTCTCAGCTCTGGCTCTGAAGACGGAGCTGCCCTGAAAGAAGTGGGAGCCTGACAGCAGAGGCGGTTTTAGCTGAAGATCCCATTTCGGAGGTTACCACAGTGAGGCTTCTGGAGGTCCAGTAACCTGCTCAGAGCTCTGTGAGGACAAGCAGTGGGTCTGGGATGGGGCTGGGGTGTGTCTGATGTAATAATTATGATTTTCTCTCAAGGGACCTGATTCTCAGAATCCTCTGGGACATAATTTACATAATTTTTTTCTAAGTGCTACCACAGCCCTGAAACATCAGGTTTTGGGAGAAAAATCTTGGACAATTTGTATTGTTTTAAGGTGGTTGTCTTCTTAAAATTTGAAGGCTGAAAATTTTGACATGTCAAAGTGGCAAACCTTACCTGCAGAACCATCTGCATCTGCCTCAGGGAACCTAGTGGGTAAATAAACTGCTCATTCAGTACTTCCAAAGGATGGTCCCTATATATCATAGTCATCATCATCACCATCACCACCACCACCATCATCATCATCATCACTATCACCAGCATCACCAACACCATCATTATCACCATCATCACCAACACCATCATCATCACCATCAGCACTGTCACCACCATCATCATCACCACCAGCATCATCAACATCTGAGAACTTGTTAAAAAGGTACAAGTAGGGAGGCTCCGCCCAGAGCTACGCAGAGGGAATTTTGGCTCATACTCAGATGTCTGAGTTCTGATAGTCTTTCAGGTGATTCTAATGATTGCTAACATTCGAGAAGCACCTGATGTCACTGATTCCCGTGAAACTGTACAAATTCAGAGAAGGACATGTTTCTAAACACCACAGCCATGTGTTGCTCAGTGTAGATGAACAACGTTAAGTACAGGCCGGGTACTGGGACATGGCAAGCATCAGAACAAGAGAGTTCCAGAGAGAGGTGAAAGGGGACCTGTGGTAAGGGGAGAGGCACATCACTCACAACCTCCCTGCTTTTCAATTTTGCCTCAGGCTAGTCCTGCCTGTGTTAGTACCTGCCTTCTAAGAAGTGAAAGTCAAAAGTCGTTTTCTTTGAAGGTGACATGGGAATTTAACACCTCAAACAGCTAGAATCCCACTAGACAGTTTTATGATGTGATAATTTACCGCCTACGAGTAACTACACTTTGCTCAGGTAAATGCTGACCAGCTAAATTTAGGTGTCAGCAAGGAATTCTATTGAAAGTATTTTTCTTTTTTTCTTTCCTTCTTCTTTTTGTTGTTGAAGGTGGGCCTAATTGGAAAATTAAGTTTCTTGAACATCATCACATTGCTGAAAAAGATTAGTCAAAAAGTCAGAGTGACCAGCAATTCCCATGCTTTAGTGGAAGCCCTTAGCCTGACTTCCCACAGAACACAGTGAGTAGATACCTTTTTAAAGCTAAAATATTCAAGTAAAATAATCCCCTTTCTGTCACAAATATAGAAATAATAGTCACTCCCTATCAATTATGGACTAGGTGTTGGGAACTCAGTGATGAACAAGACGGGATTTGGGTTGTCTGTAGACCCTCCAGTCCAGTGGGCAGCTAGCTGACATTCATAGCTGATGCACATATGATCTACTGCAGAAATACTTTTCCCAGGCTTAACTGTCCAGACAGCTAGATCTGTCACCCTTAAGAATATCGGCCATACAATGAGAGAACAATGACCATTTGGGCTTTAGAGGCTTGATAACGTGGGTGGCAGAAGAGCTCAGGAGAGGGCATGAGACACCGAGTTTAGCAAGAACCAAAGAGACACGGGAAGATGGTGTTGCTCGACCTCAGAAACTGGCCCATTCTATGTGTTTAAAGCCCCAGGGGGACTGTAAGGCTCCCAGAACCATGGGCAGGTGCCGGCGTAGCAGGAGATGCCCCCTACAGTTTAGCGAGATGAGTGCTTGGTTTCTCCTTGCTTTCCAACTTCCTCCCAATACCCCCCACGAAACAAACCCGAGTAGAAGCCATCATTTCTGAGGCGCAGAGCAAAGAGACAGAAGACAGAGAACAGCTCTGAAATGAAGTCCCAAGGAGAGCAAATTCCAGCTGCTGTTGGAAGAACTTTAGATCAGCTAGATCACCCTAAGGAAGCTTCAGGAAGACTTCGGAACCCCTCCCTGAGGGGAATTGGGTCATGTTACTTCATGGAAGGCAGCTGAGGTACAGAGGTCATGAACCTGTGTGGTGGGCACTCTTCATTTCCGCCGAACATCCCGCTTGATTCAATTTTTCCTTATTCTTGGAGCCCTCAGCAGCTGTTTGCTGCACACAGAAACTCGGCCTGGGGTGAACCCACGTGGAGTCCAGCGTGCCTGGCTGGCTTCTGAAAGGCGGAGTTAGAGGAAGAATCTGGGGCAAACGTTGCAGCATCGAAGGCGAACAGATTTGGAGTTGAACGGCTTTCTTGGACCCTCAGTGCGCTCCTACCACTCGGACTGTAAAGATCCATGCCTAGGGGTCTGATCTATCTACCTTTAACCAGAACTTTCTGGGAGTTAGGTATGCTCATCTCAGACTGAGACAATTCTTCTCAAGGTCCAGTTGAAATAAAGTTTAAAACCAAATCTCAATGCATTGTGGATTCATTTCATAGAATACAGTCTCCTAAGAAAGAGAATTGCTAGGAAGCTCAGTGGAAAAACATAAGAAGCACAGGTTTAATTAAAAAATACTTGATTCAACAGTCACGGTGCCTCCATTTCGTTGTATTAGAGCCCCTCTGAGCTTTGGTTCCATCTCTGTGGAGACCAGCCCCCACACTCCTAATTTTTTTTTGCCCAGTTCTTGGAATGGTATCCACTTGCCCAGAATGTCTGCTTGAAACCAAGAGGCTGTTCTGGGAGAATCTGGGTTTTCCCATTTTTGCCCTTTGTAACCTTTGATTCTCAGGAAGTCATGTCCTATATGTGAAAGGCTAAATCTGCAAGTGACAGGCACACACATGTGACTTGGAGGTGGATTCTTGGCTGCAGGTTCTACCCTGTTTGCTCTCTCAGGCTTGAATGCAGCCTGCTTCACCTTGGCGCGCCAAGGCCTGCATCTGTCCAGCTGCCTCATTTATATGTTCTTCTCAGGCCAGCCACTTGGAAAAGGTGGCAGACAGAGCTAAAAATGACAGTTATCTTCAGGGAAAGGAAAATGGCCAATATTAGACAAAAAAAAGTATGAAGTAAATTTTTCACCCTGAAGGGCTGAAGAAATCATTAGAGTTATCTGACAGCCACAGTCTCCAGGCACATGGCTTGGCCCCTGGCGATCTCATTGCTATTTATATGCACTAGGACGTCTGTGGAGTAGCCGGGCTGTCATCAGCCGAGAATCTATAAGAACTTACACAGTGCTCAGAGGGAAGGAAGCCAGGAAACCTTCTATTTATCTCGTTAAAGTTTGGATTTCAAATCACTCATTTGTAGTTTAGAATCAACACACACACCATATTCATCTGTACTTCAGAATACACACACACACACACACACACACACACACACACACACACACACACCCTGTCTCCTTTCCCCTCCAAAGCAGCAACTCAAATAAAACCGTAGAGGTTAAAAGTGATAGTCTCGTAGTTTCTGAGTGCTGATACAAAGTGAAATAGAAAGAGTGGTTCTTTGTGAGGGTTAAGATACTCAGACTAAGAAATGAGAAATATAAAGCCTCTCCCTTACACCCGACAGGTAATTGAATCTGCCAATTTTTGTGTTAAAAAGTTGCCACGATTGACATGCTATTAGGATTATGCAATGGAAGCTAAATACATACCTATGTAATAGAGTCTGATGCAATTACATAGGGATGCTACATTTATTTCGGTTGAGAAATAGGTTCCTTCCGATGCCCTTTATTAAAGTTTAAAGGAAGTGTTGACTTGGTGGTGGGGGAAGGGTAGTGAATGAGCTCTCTTGCAGCTGACCTTTAGGGGCTGGTGAGCTGCTGGCAGCACTATCATTAAGCATGGCAGAATGTGGTAATGTTTGCGAGCAGAATGCGAAAAAAAAAAGCCCCCAAACCCTCACCTTCAAATCAGCTTCCAAATATGTCTCCCTAGATCTTTCTGTGCTTTCGACAAGCATGTTGGTCATGAGGGTTTGATCATAGGTGCAGCCACAGCCCTGATCCTGAGACCTATGTCAGGGCATTTATCAAGGAAAAGCCTGGCTGGATATTTCATCTGTAGAGTCTAATCATTGGAATCAAAATCTTTTGCAAAAGTCAAAGTTTCTCTGTCTGAGCCTTTAGTGTGTGTGATTAAAAAAGAAAGAAAGAAAGAAAGAAAGAAAGAAAGAAAGGAAGGAAGGAAGGAAGAAAGAAAGCAAACCTTATTCTGTATTGCACCACACATCTTTCTGCTGTCAGGGATCAGCTTTCTCTCTGAAGCCCGAATCTTCTTACTGACTAGGTTGTGCATTTAAGACCTGAAAATGGTGACCCCAGTTGCCTAGCAACTGAGGAACTCAGGCCTCAGCCCCGGTAGGCGAGATGGAAAAAAGGTCAATTAATGTGGCAGGCTTGTCCTTATCAATATGCTACTGTGGTAGCTACTTTTATTTCTTTACAGTGATGTATCATAATAAGTTTTGTAGGTCTTTATACAGTGGCTCTCCCTTTTGAATAAGGCGTAACTAAGACTTGAGGGGATGTCTGATATAACAGAAAATGTAACCATAAAAAAAAAGAAAGAACCTAGAATAGAAATTGTCTGACTGCTGGGTACCCTGCCGGGCTGCCTGAGGCACTTACACATTTCCATTGAGTTATTTTATGATCAGGCCAGTATGTTATTGAAATATTATCTCTTTAGCCTTTCTCATTCTGATAAGAAATGACAGGCTCTCAGAACAGTAATACATACAGAGTACAAAATATGGAGCTGCAGACAAAATTCAGCCTGGCTAAAGAGCCTTGGAGAATTTCCATTAAAACTGATCGTCCCTGGCTAGTGTTTTCAAATAAGGCGCAGGACACATTCTAATGTCCACTCTAATTGTGATGAGAATTCGGAGCCTCCTGCGATGATTGCATTTAGAACGATTACTGAACGGCATTCAGGGAAAGCCTGCATCGAATTCACAACCTCTTTTACGGCTCAGTTTCTTTGGGACACAGCAAAATGCTGTCACATTGCACATGCCCAGGGAAGAATCACAATCAGGATATGAAGGGCTTAGGAGCCGAAGAGGACACGAAACCCAGACTATAAAACCTATCTCAAGTTGAATATTTGGAGGATCGTTTGGTCCAGAACTCTTTCAGAAACAATGCTCGATACATATAGATTTGTTATTCTATTTGTAGACCTCTCGTGGGGGGACCCTCATCTTTTCACGGTGTGCCTATCGATTCCTTGTTGTTGTTTAATATGGAAGCTGTTTCATACGGACAAAATCAATGAGTATGTATTTATAGATGGGTAAGGTAGGCACCTGATCCCTTGTCTGGTGTCAGGAGACCTGAGTTCTATTCTCAGATCTGTTTCCATTAGCTGTGTGACCTTGGGTAGGCTGGAGGGTCTCAGGGTCTCAGCACTGCCCCCTATAGGGCAGAGAGGTTGCACTAAGAGGGTTGTACCCAGGACCAGACAGCTGCATCTGTCATCTTTTTTCCTGTCTCACACGTGTGTTATGCCAAGTGCAATATCTACATGATTGTGTGTGATCATCTCTTTAAAAGCCTTTCTTCTCTGACACCCTGCATTCACGGGGACATACATTTAGGAGTTTTCAATGATCAGCATCCTTTAGGGACGATGGCAACTGGCTTCTTACATATTCAAAGTTAAGTGTTTTTGTCTGCGGAGCCCGGTTTCTGTGAACTTACGAGATTCACAGCAGTTTTGCATTTTCTCTTCTGTTCTATCTTTCTTTGCTTTTTAAACAGCATCAGTGCAGGGGCAGATGTTGGCTCCCTCCTTTCACACACTGCACAGTGAATCATCTTAGCCTCTCTGTAAAATTTTAGCTTAATGGAGTCCTGGCATTTCTGATGAGACGACGAACTTAATTTTATAGAACAACCTATTGAACAAGCTGTTCTTGGACATTCCCATCTCAACTAAATGTTAAAAGTATTAAAATTCACATTAGCACCGGAGGAAATTTTGCATGGGTAATCCTTTAATACAGTGTTTTATGGCTCTATTAGCGGCACAGCAGCTGGTGACATGATGAATTTAATCCATTAAAAAAATTCAGCAAGAGGTTTAAAAGTCAGCTTTTTAAAACATTATCTTGCTGCAAGGAAAGAGAATTCCTCCTCCGGGCCAGAATTGTGGTGGCTTCAAACTGTGGCAGGTACTGGAAATGAACCTGCATGACCGACCTTCATGTACTCGGAGGGAGTTCTGAACCTGGAGACAGAATACTGAGCCCTGGACTTGGGATGCGCATGCTGGCAATGCTGGAACATCCCCGTCACATCTTCATCCTTCCCTTGTTTCCCATATTAAGTGGCGACAGCGACTTTGAACGTATTGATATTTTTTCCTCTGAGCCAACATGTGTGTTTGTGTGAAAATCAGAATTGCTTCAAGGTTTCCTTTAGTAGTATAATCACTTAGTTCATGAAGGCTTAAGCAAGGAAACACTCCTTGCCTTTGATATCAATAATCTTCTGCAAAGTCATGCGAGATAAATAATTTTGGCCTGAGGGATGGATGACCTCCCCTTGAAGGTCCTGGTTTCTCCTGGTTGGCTCTGTGGGCACTGGAACAGACCGGGCACACGGTGTGGCAAGGTTCCCTCTCAGATGGATAAGGAGCTGAGGGTCTGTCTAGGAGCTGGTTAATGGTTTTAACACTAAGTTTTAGATTCTTTAATAATTTTGTCAAGTTATGACTTATTTTCTCAAAACGAAAAAAACTACTTCGTTTGCCCCAATATATCTTTGCAAGTTACTACTATGTAGAGATATTGCTCTCATTCAGGATTTTTTCTTTTTTGAGTGAGCTTGCATTTCTGAGCCAAAGCAGTAACAGTTCACCTTGTACCAAAGTGCCCCGTGTCTGCATTCAACCCTTGTGAGTTAAAACTCAGGTAGCTTAACTCAGCAGTGGGTTTTGCTAAATAACCCGTTTCTGTAATCCCCGTGCTCACGTGAAGTCCCTCATCCTCTGGCCTCACTTAGCATAACTCGAGGTAAAAGGGGAATTGCCGTTTCTTGTGGTGCAGCTATTACTGCCTGTAAGAGCAGAAATGAAATCTACTCCACCTGCCCCCAAGGAGATCTTTAATGGTGCCTACCGTGTCAACACACCACCAGGTTGGAATCAGCTATTGTGTTTTTGGGGCACTAAAAATTGGTTTGTTTTTTCTTCTCATATGAGAAGCTTCATCTCTCTCGAGGTCCACCGGACACCTGGATTTAGAAAGCTGCTTTCTGACTCGTGGAAGGGACGCGAACACTCTAAAAGGGTTTTGCATGTGTGACATCCCCATCCCCCAGCAAAACATGGTTACTAAAAACCTTTCTTTCTAGACAAACGTTTGGTGTAGTTAGGAAACAGTTGCACGTGAGAGTTGATAGCATCGACTTGAGTGGAGTCTGTTTTGATCATATCTGATCCCGTGTTTGAAACTGACTGCTCAAGGTGGGGGCCCCCTTGTGCTCTTACAAAGGCTCCTTTTCCGGGTGGGCAGCAATGTGTTTCTTTTCCAATCTACATGGTTTGTCATGGATGAGCGTGTTGTAAGGGTTTGCAGCCTGAACTCTCAGCTAATGACATTGCCTTGAAAAAGAAAAAAAAATCCCAGCACAAACTCTACTAACATGATTTTCTTGTTAAAGACAAAAGCATGCAGAATAAGTCCAGTCAACGATGCCACTGGAAACAAGGGCTGCCTTTTTCAGGTAGATACAATTTCTTTTAAGCAAGAAGGACTCAAGGTGGCATTTGGGGTTTTATAGTGAAGCATAATAAGGTGCTATAAAATAATTAGACCTCTTGGTCAAGTGTAGGGGATTTGAGAGGGTTGAAGGTGTTAACTAATTCTACTCTAAGGAAATTGCAGTGAGCACGATTTGTGTGTTTCTTGGTGGTTTGATCTTCAAATTTCTTCTTTGGGATAGTCTGACTTGGCCCAAACTGGGTGACTCCATGTTCCATTTGTTTATGTGGCTACCTTAAAGACAAAACCAAACCAACTTTCTAATTAACTTGGACAGCTTCTATTTCCTCCACCTCTTCGTGGAATGTTCTATAGGTCAGCTTCCACCCAGCCTTATATTAATGACCCATGGATGGCTTCCCTGTGCATTGGCCCTACATTTTTTTTAATGAATTAATCAACTAATTAATTTTGTGACGCTGGTTGTTGAACTCATGACCTCAAACATTTAAAGTAAGTGCTCTACCTCTGGCCTATATTGTTGACTATTTATTTATTTATTTGTGATGAGTTCTCACTGTGTAGCCAAGCTGATCTCAGGCTCATTGTCCCTATCTCAGCCTCCCGAGTGCTGGAATGGCAGACATGCACCCCCTCTCCTGGGTTATCTTTTCTTTCCTGTGAAGTAGTGCTGGGAATTGAACTCGGGTTCCTGTGCATGTTAGGCAAGCCCGCTCTTGTCAAGTCACCTTCCCAGCCCCTGTTTAAAGATGAAGACATTTTTAGTTCAAAAGCCCCATGGTGCTTATTTCAAAACTATTGCCTATCAATTACTCTAAAAAGAACTTCAACAAGCACAAATTTACAGCCTTTAGAGAACCATCCGTTTGCTCTGCGTAGCCACAGACTGCATCCAACAACTGTCACCCACCAAGAAGGCAGGACTTTGCCGTGACAGGGTACCAAACTGCTGTTTTGATTTTTATTTTTCCCCAAGAGACCCCTTCAACCCAATCTTTGCACTGCACTGCTACACAATCAGACACATTAGTTTCTTCCTCCTTCCTGCAAGCTCTTCTGCCCTCTCTCCCTTCTGAGAGACGATCTTGTTCTGCAGCATCCAAAGAGCCCTCTGCCGGATGGTGCATGCTGTCATGTCCTAGTACCACTGATAAGGCCTGTGTAGTGTTGCGTCTCCTAGCTTTGTCTTTTTCCTTGTGCATCCCTGATTCCTCCAACTCTTGATACTTACTCGGATCAGCTCCTCCTCCTCCTACCTTCTTCTGATTCTCTTCTTCTCCTCCTCTGCTCTGTCTGCTCTGAGCTAAGCACCTGGGCATGGGTTTGGTTTGCAGGCTTAGAAAAGGCTGCTAGAGAATGCGTGTCTCTGGCTGTGGATGAGCAGAGCTTACTGTTCCCTTGCACAGTAGCTCCCATGAGACTCTCCATGTCGGTGCCTGGGACACTGAAGTCCCTTGTGTGGGTCTGTTCTGTCACACCTGTGTTCTGATAACCGTCAGTTAGTCTCGTTTTGTTTCTCTACCCCTGACATCCATCCATCCATCCATCCATCCATCCATCCATCCATCCATCCATTCTGTACGTTTCTAAAGGATTTATGTGTAGATGTCTGTACGTTTGTGCATGTTTGTGTAGGGTTGTGCCCATATGTGGAGGGTAGAGGTCAATGTTGAAAGACTTTTTTTTGTTTGTTTGGTTTTGAGACGTGGTCTTTCACTGAACCTGGAGCTCACTGACTGGGCTAGACCAGCAAGCCTTTGAGATTCTCCAGAGCTGGGACTGTAATAAACACATGTCTGAGCCCAGCTTTTTTTTTTTTATATGGATCCTGAGGGCTGGAACACAGCATGTTCCCAGGTTTTAACTTTCTCCCTTTCATCCGGCGTGCTGTGGGTGCTGGGATGTTGGTGAAGAATGAAATGGTCACTTTAGATTAGGATGCAGGGGAAAGTCCTGGCGGACAGGAAAGTGAGGAAAGGGAAGGGCTCATGTCCCCAAGGACCAGTAGATTTCAGTGACACAGAGAAGGTGAAAGGGAGAGTGAGCTTGGTGGTTGGGGGCAGGAGCTTCCTTTTTTGTCACGTTAGACCCGAGATCTGAGGAAGAAAATCATATACATACCCCAGATTCTCTTGAGAAACTCTGAGACACTTGACACGGTGTAGGGGAAGTTGTAATTCCATAATATTAAATTATAGTGATTTCCGAGCCCCAAACCACAGCAGTTCTAGGAAGTTCTCAGGGTAAAATCAGTGCTCAGGGGATAACGTGAGGTCGTAAAGGTAGTCCATAAACTGTTCTACAGTGTTCTGTGGGACAATCTGCCTTGAGTTCATGATCATATGGGTCATGGGTGGATGGTGATCATAGGAGTCAGCAAATATGTGCCACCCGAGTCTTTGCCTTTGATCAGAGCCCATGGTGGGTGATGCGGGTTCACAAGCTATGTTTTGAATAGCAAAGCTTCTGAGACCTCTTCCGGTGTCTTCTGCCGCTAAAGGTAGTAAGGAACCTTTGCTAATTAGCTTCACTTTGCCTGACTCTGCCATCACTGACTTCAGCTCTATCACTAAGGTTTTTGGAAACCCCATGTGATCAGTCTCGGGGCATTTTACTGCACCAATAATCAAGAATTCTATTTACAGTGAGCATTATGATATGTGAGAGGGCCCTGGTGGTGTAAGAATATCTCCCACATGCTTGTCTGTGCTCTGTGAGAACCAGGCTTAGCAAGACCAGCAGGAGGCTGAGACTGCTGTCCTCTCACTGTGCGTGGCATGCATGGCTGTGGGGACTGAGGAAGTGTGATGGGTGAGGTGAGGTCGTGAAAGGTAATTCAACCCCCTCCTGCTCTTGAGTGGAATAACTGCTCTGAGTTTGAGATTTCACTCACCACATGGGAATAACAGGGAAGAGAGAGGGGCAGGAGAGAGAGAGAGAGAGAGAGAGAGAGAGAGAGAGGAATGAGGAGGAGGAGGAAGAAGAAGAAGAAGAAGAAGAAGAGAGAAGAGGAGAGAGAAAGAGAGAGAGAGAGAGAGAGAGAGAGAGAGAGAGAGAGAGAGAGAAAGAGAGAGATATTTTTCCAGCACAACCCTAAACATGAGTGACATTTTCCAGACCCAGGCACAAATTGTTATTAGTGTTTAAACCACTGCTTTGAGGTGATTCTCTTTAATAAGAATCAGATAAAGGATTTGCCTCTTTAAGACTTGGTCCAGTCGTCATCCGAGCTGACAAAAATAAATAGATAAATAAACCACATTTAGAATTTTCCTTCGATTGACTTCCCACTGTAGTTTCCGAGCTTAACCTGTGTGTCTCTCCCTGTCCCCTTTCACTTCTGTCTTCTCTCCCGCTCTCCTTTCTCTTTCCCACCTCTCCTTCTTTGTCCCTGTACCCTTCCGGTAAGGCTCTATCCCGTAACGCCAGATGACACCACCTGAAAGCAAACAGATGCCCATTAAAATGAATGACTGTCAAAATTTTTCCTTGTGTATTTGATATTAACGACTGCAAGTGTGGAGGTGCAATTCAAATAGTTTATTATTGTTATAGGTTTGCAGCAATATATTACACTTTACGCCTTGGCTTGGAAGTTGATTACAAGTTTTATGAGACTGAGTGACTGTTATTGGCAATCTTGATGTTTTCCTTTTCCCCCAAACATGTCACAGACAGTTGATTTATAGGCAGCCGATGATTTTTTATATTATATCATTTCAATAAAAAAATTAAAAAAGAAAGTGTTGAGTGGGAGATAGACAGGGGATAATGGGGGTGCCATCAGTCGTGTGGGGGCGCTTTTAGAGAGCATTAATAATCCACACATACCCAGTAGAGTCCTTTCCGAGATCATTTGATATTCCACATGAGACGCAAAACCAGGCGTCATCAGAGATTTTTAGAAACACAGGTGGTGCTTATTAACAGAGAAATAAAAAGTTTACACTCCTGATGATTAGTGCCGGCACGTTTTCACAGGCCCCTGCACTTTTGGGAAATGGTTTTTATTTTCCTCCCAATTCTGATGACTTTTATTCCTCACGAACAGCTTGAGGGAGTGATGGATCTACTCCGGAAAGCATCGTCGACAGAGCCAAAGGTGGGGAGCAGTCACCTCTCTCACAGCAGCCATTGCGGTGAAGCACGGCCGCCTACCGAGTTTCTTAGATCCAGCCTTGCTGTTGATTGACAATGAGGACTCTCACCCAGAAATGACTGGCTAAAGGGGAATCTCATTTCCACACCTTCTCTCTGCTATGCCTTGCTTGTAAGAGTTTTTGCCAGAATGCCCTAGACAACCGGTTAGTTTGTGAGATTTTCGTATGTATGAAGAGTAACATCCAAGCAACAAAAGACAACAAAAAAGTAAGAGGAGAAGGATGCTGGGTGTCAAAGGGGCAGAGTGCCCAAATGAGGAGGGCTTAGCAGTGTCTGAGGGAGAGGCCGAGCATGGAGGCTGGCTTCATTACTTAATATATATACTTTTTGAAAGAAGAAAGGGACAGCAAAAAAAGGTTTAGCCAGAGGAGGCATTGGACGTATTCAGAAGGAAGCATTTGTAGTATTGGAGCCATGGATCAAAGCCTGTGGAGGGCAGGCAAGGTGGGAAGCAGGCACTGGGCATTTGGAACATTTAGAAGGAACATGGTTTGAAGACACGGTTGGGTGCCAGCGAGTCCTGGTCCAGAGGCTGGAGAGAGATGTGAATTTAAGACATGAAGGATAATCTTTAGATGAAACAGTTCGTTCTGTATGGACATAGAACTCTCTTGTTAACCTGTTTCAATGCTGTGCACCAAGCCAATGTCCTACTCAGTGGGCTGTAGAAACACTGTGCATACATGAAGATGAGCGGGTAAAATACGTATGTGTTCATTTATCATCTCTCTCTCTATCATATGTTATCTCTGTACCTCCAAGTCTCCCTCCCTCTATCTGTTTCTCTATCTTCTAATTTCTGTATCTCTTCCTCTCTCTCTATGTATATGTGTGTTTGTGCATCTATCTATCTATCTATCTATCTATCTATCTATCTATCTATCTATCTGTCACCTCTCACTATCATTTATGTATCTCTCTGTATCTCTGTATTTACTTATACATCTCTATATTTAGCTACCAATTATGCATCTGTTTTCTACCTATGTATATATGTATTACCTATCTCTTTATATCTATGTCTCTATTTGTCTACCACCTGCCTATGTATCATTAACTCATTATAAATTACCTAAAATGTCAGGGAACAGCACCAAGTATCCATTCAGAATGAGAGAGTAGCTAGAGAAAATGAATTGCTCAAAAAAAAAAAGTATGGGTATAATCAGGGAACCCAGAGTGTAACTGAGACGGAGAACTTGAATTATTAGAACTGGTTGTTGGAGGGCACCAGCCAGGGTGGTGTGCCCATAGTTAGGTGAGAAGAAAGAAGCTTAACAGTGTCAGAGGGAGAGGTCACTGTAGGGGTCACTAAGACAAAGTGATCGCTTCCTGTCACACAGGCTGGGAAGGTTTGAACTCAGCGTCAGTGGCTCCAAGTTGGATTAGGTCGAGGAAAAAAAAAATCTCGGTTCTTATTATCAATGTCTGGGAAGTTCTCTCAGAACTAAAGCTGGAACATCTGTCTGTCTGAGATGAAGGCCAAAAAGAGAGCAAAGAACTACAAAGATAATACAGAAGAGATTTTCACGAGGAAGAAACAAGAAAGGTCCATTTGAGGTCCAAACAGACAGCTGAGCTTTCTCCCCTGTGCCCTTCAGACTGCCAGAAGCCCCTGGCAGTTTGTAAGATGTCCACAGGAAAATGCACTTTTGTTTCAAGCAAAAAAGTGTTAAAATCCTTTTATTTCTATACAGGACTCAAAGTAGAAAGAGTTTGACAATCATAGAAATTTCATTTCATTTTAGATAACTGCTGTATCGTTTAAAAGCAGGATATGCTGTTTTGAGAGGCCTATTTGGTTGCTTTGGGCAATACTTACATAATGCGGTGAAGCTTTTCTTGGATAATGTATTTTGATATCACTTAACGTTCTTAAGTTTGTGACATGCTCACTATCATAACTGATGAGTTGGACAATGTCCTCAATCAACAAGAAATGCTAGAGAAACTTTAAAAGCTAAACCAAAAGACGGAACCAATTTCATATTTACAATAGTTTAGCTTAGGAGAAAAGCCTGGTCATTACATGTATGAACTTGCTAAAACTTAGGAATTCATCATCTTCTTGAGTTCAGAAACCATTCTTTCGCAGCTGGAAACTGAGATAGTTAAGTTCCAGGAAGGATAGCACTAAGGAAGAGGAGAAACTCGAAAATCTACACAAGGAACCAGCCTGAATAACCCTGAACAGCTCGTTTGGAGGGGGGCTTCAAGCAACCCAACCACAGCAAAGAGGCTTTAGACAACTGGTTACTTGCTTAATAACTACATTTTAGGGAGATAAACAGAATCTATAGATTTGACAGCATAGCATTTCTAATCCTTAGGATACAGTCTAAAGCTGCCACACCCATGGAGAAGTGGGAAAACGTGATTCATACTCAAGCAAGCAAGAAGCCAATAAAAGTGGTCTCAGAATGACCCAGATTGTTCAATCAAACAATGTTTTCAATACAGGCATTGTAATTATTGTTCATACAGAAGAAAAGAGATTTCAAATGAGTGGTTATAAAGGAAATCTCACCAGAGAAGCATAAGCCATTAAAAAACATTCAAAGGAATTGTATATGAAAAGATACAATACATAAAAATTTAAACTTTGCTGCATGCTTTTGGCAGTGTCCTAGATTTGATAGAGGAGCAAGTGACAAAAGATAGAGCGATTTTGAGAGAAACTTTAGTAAAACTATATAAAGCTATGATGAGCACCAATGCCTGGAAGATAGTTATAATCTCTTCTCATAAAGAAAACAGAGGAACGAGAAGAAAAACAGTTTGAAGTAGACACGATGGAACAAGAAAATCTATAAAATAGCAGGGAAAGACACTTTGTAGACAAGAGAAACAGATTTGGTACAGTCACTGATTTCTCAGAAGAAACCAGGGAGACCAAAAGGGATTGGAGCAACTTCTTTAGAGTTTTGAAAAAAAGCAAACAACTGTCAGCATCAAATTCTATATTTATTAAATTTGTTCCATATAAACAAGGGCAAAGAAAAACGTTTTCAAAATAAAACAATCAAGAGATTTTTGTCAACAGCAGCAATTCACTGGCGACACTAATGGAAATCTTTTGATGGGAAGTAAGTCAGACCAGATGGAAATGTCTATTTTGGGGAAGGAATGAAAGGCATTAAAGATGGTAAATACACAGGTAAATATGAAATAATTTTTAAAATTTTCTTTGAAACTACATAGGTCTGTTTGTAGTAATTACATAATTTTTCTCTGGGTGAAATGTGTAGTATATAGATGTAATGCACATGTAAACTGTGGTACAGAAGATAGGAAGGGGTGCAGCGAGGATTGCAAAATAATGGAAATGGAGGTGCATATTATAACCAGGATTATTGCCAGGATTCAACACACTCAAACTATGCAGAGCAGTAAAGCTAAAAATCTGGTAAATTAAAAAAATTTGAAAAGATACTTGACAATCTAAAATAAGGCAAGGAAAGAAGACCGGGGAACTAAAATCAAAAGAGGGCAAGTAGCAAGCCAAGAGTAAAACCAGCCAATTGAGAGCATATAGAGGAAGATATAATTAACATTAGAGGACTAAACACACCAGTGAGGGGCAGCGATGATCAGAGCGGACAGTAAGACCTAGCTATGCGTTACTGGAGAAATGTGCTTCCAACATAAAGACACAGAACAAAAGGAAAAGTACCATGTAAACAGTAACCATGTGAAAAGAACGGAATTCACATCAGATACAGTAGACTTCAAGAAAAACAGTGGTGTGAGGGATAAACCCTTTCTAAAATGATGAAAAGGAAAGAACCTGTTGTTTCCACAGAAGCTTGAGACGGATGCAGGCCTCTTTCAGCGCGCAACTTATATATAATCCAACAAAAATATTAGCAAGTCATGGAGAAGCCTTACTGGTAATTTTGAATTATATTGTGCCTATAGACTAACATACTCATCAGCTCAATATGTACATTATTCTCAGTGAACATGGTATGGTTGCTACTATAACATGAAGGTTAACCTAAGTTGTATTATATAAATGTCAAGAAACTTTCAAGGATTGACATTACAAAGTTTCTAGAATGTCCTCTGATTATGATGAATTTTGTTTAAAACAAAGCAAAATTTTTATTTTAAAGGCAGTGGTGGCACATGTCTTTAATTTAAGCAATCAGGAGTCAGAGAAAGGTGGATCTCTGTGAGTTTAAGGCCAGGCCAGCCTTGTCTATAGAACAAGTTCCAGGACACAGAGAAACCCTGTCTCAAAACAAAACAAACAAACAAAAAAACAAAACAAACAAACAAACAAAAAAGCAAAAAGGTCTTAATAAAAATACTAAATATTTGAAAATGAGTCAACAGACTTCTAAGTATTACAAAAGTCAAATCACAGAGACATTAGAAAATTTATTGACAGCTGGCATAAATATCAGAAATTTACAACTTCAAATCTCTATGTTAAAAGGTTATGAAAGTCATTGGGCATGCTGATATACATCTGGAATTGAAGCACTCGGGACTTGGAGGCAGGAGGCTCAGGAGTTCAAGGTCAACTCTGGGTACATAATATGTGAGAATCTGGGTTTCTAAGACCAGTTAACCCACCAACAAACCCCTAAAAGAAAAGAAAAGAGAAATGCATAGGAAATAAGGCAAAAGTAGCCTTAAAAAGAGTGATGAATGAAAGACTTTAAAGTTTGCCCCAAAGCTCCCTATATCAAGACAAGATGTGACCCAGAGGACAGACTAACAGACAAAGGGACAGAGTCTTGACACAAAGCTTGAGTCTGAATGGAGTTCACACAGGAGGTCTCCATTCTGCCTTTCTTCTGTCTGAAATTATACCAAAATTTAAAAATGTCAAATGAGGATAGGAATGCTAACACCTTGAACTGTACCACACCAGATAACCCACAAATTGAGTGGACAGAAGACATTTGTGAAACTGCTGCGTTAAAAATATTTTTATTATTGTACCAAAGTACAAAATTTCCTAAAGATAAAACTTATACAGAGAGCTCAGAGTGAATATTTTAGCATGTCATGAATATTCCTGTTAAAATCTAAAGGCATTTTAAAAGTTAAGCCCCAGCAAAGTGCTCGGGACTCTTCTGTTCCCCAGGGGAGGCAGAGCCCTTGATTGCATTTACAGCAGACAGCGGCATTCATCGTTGGAGGCTCAGCACTGGTCCAGGGTCGCTTGCTGCTGGAAGGAATGAATGACATCTTCAAAGGCCCACAGGTTGTCATTACTACCACCTCTCCAAACTTCTCTGCTTTGATGATTATCCCAGTTCTCTTAACTCACAGGTGTAACTGCCCAGACGACTAAGGCTTTAACACAGTGGGGAGTGTTCATGGCTCTTCGATCTGCTTCTTTTCCTTCAGTGGGATGTTCCAAAGACATATTCTGACTGGTTCATCTCTGGTTCCCCATAGCACCAGCTCACTTATTAACTTGTCTCCTTCTGGCTTTGCTCATTTTCAGTATCACAAGCCACAACCCTTCATTTACACACATCTCAGATGATATTCTACATACCGACATTTGTCTAAGATTTGCCTTCAGGAAAACCAAAACTATAAAACACGATTTTAAAATAAAGAAGACCACTCTATCTCATACTCTCTAGGGAATGTGACTAATAATGCCCAGAAGCAAATCAGTAGCATAAAAATTCTGATCACACAGAAGTATAAACAACAGGAATTAAGATGCTTAATAAGAGAGCCAAGAAGAGCCAGGTGTGGTGGCACATCTCTAATCTAGCACTTAAATTATAATTGTATATTGTATAGCAATATACAAAATACATTGTCTAGAAAATAAATGGAATAATAGTAATGAATTCAAAAGCATGCTTTTTGAATAATTCCAATACCAGTTGACATCTCAAAATGTATGGATGGAATCTGATGGGGCTCCACTCTTAGATGAAGAGCCAGGAGCAATTAAGGACAACTGAGGGAGGGGGATTTAGTCTTCCCCAGGGATGAGCCCCTTAAATGGTATTCCAATACCAAGTGGTCAGCCCTAGAAACATATATATATATATATATATATATATATATATGTATATGTAACACTAAACAGACTCAGATAGCAGTGTGTGTGTGTGTGTGTGTGTGTGTGTGTGTGTGTGTGTAGGAACAAACTCCATAACTTTGAGGGGGCTACAGGAGGGATTTTAGGGAAAAGAAGAGGTGAAATGGTATAACTAAATTATATAACTATATTTTAACCAAAAGCAAAAATTTGAAAAATTAAAAATTCTAGAAGATTTGAACAACAGGAAAAATGAAATAAAAGAAGATAAAGAAATAATTTAAGAAAGTAATTATTTCATCAAATATTGTGGAAGTTGAATACTTCAAGTAGAATGTACATAAATTTATCTGAACAATCTAAACACTAAAACAAAATGAACAAAGAAAACA
This sequence comes from Myodes glareolus, assembly GCF_982192425.1. NCBI lineage: Eukaryota > Metazoa > Chordata > Mammalia > Rodentia > Cricetidae > Myodes > Myodes glareolus. The sequence continues at coordinate 55,217,114 of NC_142039.1, forward strand.
TGAACTATCATACATAACTCAAGAAGTAGATATTTAAATATAATCATGGAAGAAATCAAAACAAATTTTACAAAATTATTTATATGATATGGCTTTCTTATATGACCCAGGACCACCTGCCTAGGGAATGGTGCAGCCCATAGTAGGCTTGGCCCTCTACATCAAGTAACAATCAAGACAGTTCCTCACAGACATGTTCACAGACCAATATGATCTGAGAAATCTCTTAACTGAGACTCCCTACTTAGGTGACTCCACAATATATAAATAAATAATAAATAAATAAATGACTCACACTCATCAAGCCCTCGGTGACCCCCATAAACATCTCTCAGAGTTTCAAATCACTGTTTTGTAGACAGAAGTTTCTGTCCCACCTGATCCCACAGCCGGTCAGTCCCAAACAAACACATATAGGCTTATATTAATTGTAAACTGTTTGGCCTACTAGCACAGGCTTATTATTAACTAGTTTTTATAACTTAAATCAACCCCTAGTTCTTGTCTGTGTTTAAGCATATGGCTTGGTACCTTTTCTCAGTAAGACATTCTTATCTTGCTTCTTTTGCATCTGGCTGGTGAGTGCATCTCTGCCTTTCCTCTTCCCAGAATTCTCCTAGTCTGGTTGCCCTGCCTATACTTCCTGCCTGGCTCCTGGCAAATCAGCATTTTATTAAACTAATACCAGTGACAAATCTTTGCAGTGTACAAATCTCTCACAGTACTGTTCTTTTCTATGTTGCATGAGTTTTAAATGTCAATAGATTTTTCAAATTTTTTTTCATAAAAATGAAATCGCTGATGTCAACACTTGAAAAATGAAGCAATCTACAATCTAAAGTTCACAAGATAAAGAGGAGTTGAGTCATTAGAACGAAGAACTGAAGAATGTTTCCTAGTAATATGCAATGTTCAGAAAGATCCAGATAGTACATAAGACTTGAGAAGGCTGAGAGAGGTGATTTTTTTTTGTTGTTGTTTCTGAGAGGCAGAAAAAGTTGCTATTGCCTACAGATAACACAGATTTCTACATAGAAATTGCAAGAGAGCAAATGAAAAACTAAAATGTTATTTGAGTGGGTGACTAATGGCTCTTTCATTGATGAGACCTTGAATACAACAGATTGAAACAGAAGAAATTTATTTTATTTTCTAGGGCAGTTCAGAGATCAGTAGTGAGGAATTCTAGAACTCTCTGCTCTGTGTGGTGACTTGGCTTCAGATTCCCTCTGTCATCGTTTTCCTCTGGAACTCAGCTGGGTTAACATTTTCTGTAATGGGCCAGACAGTAAATATTCTACCTTTGGCATTTCACATGTTTTCCTCTCTCTTCTCCCTCCTTTGCTTCTTCCATTAATTCATCCCTTTTTTAAATAAAAAATATCAATTTAAAAATATGAAATCATTTTTAGCTCATGGACCATACAAAACCAAGTCTCAGGCCAGATGTGGCTCACAACCATAATTTGCTAAACGTAACTCTGAACTGCTTACTTACTTTGTGGTTAAAGAGAATTTGTCTCAAGTCTGTGTTCCAGTACAGAAACCCAGATTGTTCTGTAGGTGGCTGAGGTCTCCACATTTCCCATCAGAATCTCTTGGCTGTAGACAGTGGCAGAGTCGGCTGGTAAGTCTGAGCATCCTATGTACACGAAAAGGGAAAGGATATATCTGGATGAACAACTGAATATTTGTCTTATTGGTTAAAAATAAGCATTAGAAAAGAGCAAATCAAACTTTCTGACTATTAGCAATTGCTAGTAGGAAAATTTAGTGGAAATGTATCTTTTAACTAATGGATCTAATAACTTATAGAAAAAAATTTAGCCAAAAATCTTCAGAATCTATCTAAATGGAATATTTTTTTTTAAAAGATAAAAGTTGATAAATTAGAAGAAAGGCAATCTTCTTGAATGGAGAAACTGAGTATAAAATATGTAAGTAGAATATCTTTACATTATACTTCATAAAATTTGAGTGAAAATTGCAACAAGAATACTCTGAGTTTGAAAAGAAAGTTTTAAATGTGTCTAAAAATGAGAGAGACAGAGAGAGACACTGAGAGAGGCAGAGAGAAACAGAGAGAAACAGAGACAAACAGAGACTAGACTTCCCAGGAAAGGAGAGACTGGAGAGACAGCTCAGCAGTTGAGAACACTGGCTGCTCTTGTGAGGGCCTGCATGTTGTTTCCAGTATCCACAATGAAGTTCACAGTCACCCTTAACTCTAGTCCCAGGGCCTCTGATGCTCACCTGACCTTCGCAGGCACCAGACACGCGTGCTCATACGTACACGCAAGCAAAAACTCATATGCATAAACTAAATACATCATTAAAAAATATAAAAGGCCAACTTTCAGTGAAATGAAAAGACAACGAACTGAGCTCCCATGTACTACAGATGAGTGCTGTCAGTCACAAGGGCTTTTCATGAGAGAGAAGATAGTTGAAATGAGGAATCCCACTGTGCTGTTGAAGAGATTTTAGGTGACAAGATTTGGGGAAGCAGAACGCTTTGCTTAGTTATGTTCTACTTAGCTTTAGACAAGTTATTTAATCAGTGTGAGTACCAATCTCATTATTTAAAAAAGTGACTTCTCTACAGTAATAGATACTTTTATTAATTGTTAGGGCTTATTGCTCCGCACTTCTAGGGTCTTCTGCAAATACTTGTTGTAAAAGGCTTGTTCTAACTCCACTAATATTGAATCCAGTGCCTCTGGTGTATGTTCATCACCTCATACTTCAGTGTATGCATCTGGTTCCTGCTGATGATGGAGGGAGGGAGAAGAGGGTGAGTGGGCCTGGTCTGCCCTGGCTGTGCTGTGGAAGTCCACACAGCAGATTGTTTAAGAAGTCCTTTCTAGTTTGGGTAAATACACATGTTTCAAAATTTGGTTATATTTCCAGCCACTTATCCTTGGGGACAGTCTTTAATTTCTCTGTGCCATTTTGTCATCAGGGAATTCAAACAAGGATACTGACCTGTGGTGGTTTGGAAGAAAATGGCCCCCGAAAGAGAGAGGCACTATTAGAAGATGTGGCCTTGTTGGAGGAAGTGTGTCCCTAGGTGGGTGAGCTTTGTGGTCTGTTTTGCTCAAACTTCCCTCAGTGTGACAGTCAGTTGGTTTCCTGTTGCCTGCAAGATGTGGGGCTCTTAGATCTGTCTGCACCCCACCATGCCCCCCATCATAATAATGGACTAAACCTGTGAAACTGTAAGGGAACCACCCCAATGAAATGTTTTCTTTATAAGAATTACTGTGGTCATGGTTTTTCTCCACATCGGTGAAAATCCTAACTAAGATGCTAAGTGACAGCCATGGTGAAGATGAAGGTAACCCAGCAGGAACAACTTACTGACCGCTTACTGCTTCCAAGCACAAAGTGCTTAAGAAACAATAAGTCAGTTTTGCTTTTTTAGAAGAGGGCACCAGATCTCATTACAGATGGCTATGAGTCACCATGTGGTTGCTGGGAATTGAACTCAGGCCCTCTGGAAGAGTAGTCAGTGCTCTTAACCACTGAGCCATCTCTCCAGCCCTCAGTTATGCTTTTTTATTCAACACCAATTCCAAGGGGCATGTGCCACCACCACTACCAAGGTCACCATCATCAAAAGTACTGTTTGATTTTGCAGCTAAGGGATGAGGAGTTAAATCATTTCTATCATCTACAAGATGCCTCCTAGCTATGTAGTGTTGGCATCAGGACCAGGACCCAGTGGAACTATTCCCTATTATGTGTAGGAAGTAACAGCACAGGTGATACATAAGTGTGTTGTATGTGAATTAGCAGAGATCAGATTCAGGCATCTGGGAGCACCTGTTACAGAGAGAATAAACCCAAGTTGCATATTTCAGGCCTTCTGGTCTGTTTCACTGCTCCGTCTACTCAGTCTACTTAGTGACTCTGTGAGGCAAGGACTGAGGAGAACAGTGCTCAGCATACGGTAAATGGCCATCAAATGACCTAGCAACATGATGGTAGACCATGTGACCCAAAGGTCTAACCAATCGCCCCTCTCTCTGTCTTTTTCAAAGATTTATTTTTATTATTTTTAAGTATGTGTTTGCATATGGCTATGTGCCCATGAGTACAGGTGCCCTTGGAAGCCTGAGGTGTTGAATATCCCAGAGCTGGAGTTAAAGGTAATTAATTGTGAGCTGCCTGACATGGGTGCTGGGAGCCAAACTCAGGTCCTCTGGAAGATCAGGGAGCCCTCTTGACCACTGTGCCATGTCTGTCATTCCCCAAAGGTTTAGGTATTTATCAGCCACCGAAAAATATTTACCTACTGAATAAGTCCCTTAATATATTTCTGAATTTCAAAACTTTGGATATTCCTAAATTTTTCTAGACTTAGGACATTAAGATGATGAAAATTATAGCATGAAAAGTCTTACAGTTTTAAAAATCAGTGTTTTTTCTTATCTATGATGTAGCAAACTGAGTTCAGAGGCACTTAATTTGTAGAGAAATGGATAAGGAGATAGAATTTTAATTTTTTTTTCATTCAACAAGCACTACTTTAGTCACAACGGGCTATTTTGCAGAATAATCCTGGTTGGTAAGTCTCATAGGTATGCATCATAACCACTTTCTCATGATCTAGAAAAAAATTCAACAAAAGTGATAGATTTCAAAGGTCAAATCATTTATTGCAGTGACTCAGATATTTGCAGCAATAAGGAAGATTCTGTTATATTTTTGTGGATCTGTTAATGTTTATTTTAATTCCCTGAAAACGGTGACTAGAAGACTTTTCATGATTATACTGTCCATGATGTGGAAATGTCCCACACAAAACACACTATTTTATTTACCTGGACTGTCGGATCTACTGGGTAAAAATAATATCACAGAAGAAGAATGATTTGTCAAGAAATGTGCTTTATACAGGGTTAGGTCTGCTAGGGTAGATATGTTTATATTTCAGAAGACTGGGATGTTGTTTTACAGAACACTGTTGTGTTATTTCAGACCTCTTCATGTACAGGTACAATGTAGTTTACTAAGCATTTGGAAAGGAGGCGTCTATGAAAGAGGCAAGGTTTTGTCAACTCCTAGAGAGATGACCCCTTAAAATGGTGAGGGGGTGCAAATCGGGAAGAAGGAGAGGGAGAGCAAGAGGAGAAAGATTGGAAAACTGATCCCTCATTTTTTTTGTATTAGTTTCCAGTACCATCCCAGATAGCTGCCCGAGACCTCAATTTATTGAATCTAATGGAGATGAGAGACCGACCGATGAGACTGATAGTGACGTGATGTGTGGCTTCGCTGAGGTCATGGGCTTGGTTAACTCCTTTCCAGAGGGACCGGAGAGAGAAGGCGAGTGGGCAGGGTGAGTGCAGCCCATTTGTGCCTTCACTTCCAGGCTAACTGCGAACCATCCATAATGAATGTCCCTGCTTCCACCAAGGGCATCGCTTCCATTTAACGAGCACACAGGATGCAGACATTGCCCATGCATGAGGGTTCAGTTTGCAGCGAGCCACAAATCACATTTCATTTATCAGGCCCTACAGATGACAGGATATCACCGAATCCCTGGAGAGCCATATTCATTAAAAAGAAATCTTAAGTAATTACAACAATTAATTGACTTGAAACAGTTTCTGGTGGATAAGGTTTACATAATTCATTTGCCAGACAAAACAAGCCTGATCAGATTGGAAACACAGTGCTTAGAAGCGTCAGGCGCTCTGAAAATGCACCTTCACGGAAAACTGGTTATCAATAAGAGCCCCCTCTTTTTTTTTCTTAAAGGAAAAGAATAATTTACAAAAGGATAAATGGGAATGGGAAAAGGGTGGACAGGCTGTATTTTGAGTCTGTAAAGTGGTTTGGCAGCATCCTTTCCCATTGCTACTAAAATCAATGAATGGAAATGCAAGTGGATTGTTTTGTTGACAGTTCTCTCTGAGTTTGTGGTTTGGGGAGCGATATATAGATGAATTCATGGCAGGCATCTTCTAAAAGACTGGTCAATTGTTTAGGGTGAGACTGAAGTCCAGCCCCCAAACCCCATTATTCCCAAATGATGTGCACGAATAGCTCACGATCAATCACTACTATGTCAACATTTTCAGCCATTAGCTGATGAGCAATGTGGCGCTCTTGATTAAATATGGAGTGGGATTTTCTTAGAAAACTTGTGATGTAAAATAAGTTTTACTCTTACCATGCCATCAGATTTGTAACAGCACCTGCTTTTGGAGAAGTGATTTGAAGAGGGGTCAGTTGAGAATTCATCATTCCTTCAAGGTGTGTCTCATTGATAGATTAGGAAACAAATGAGGACAATTCTTAAGAGAGCAAGACAAAAAACATACTGTATTATTTTTGAGGTTGCTGTGTTTTTCTTCTGAAATCATATAGTTCTTGTTTGAATTACACACATTAATGATGTTTTGAGTGTTTGTTTTCACTCATTCAAGTTTTTTAAAACTTATTTTTAACTGGTACATAAATAAATACAACTATATGTATTAGCAGAGTAATGGGGTATTTGGAAACATTGCATATGTTCGAATGTTTGAATTAGATTAAGTTTCTACATCTCTATATCATCCCAAGCATTTATCATTTTCTTACGGTCCTGGAACATTCCAAATCCCCCTTTTTTTAAATAATAGCTTCTGGAAGTGTTTCATATATTATTGTGATGTCTTTGGGGAGGGTTATTTTGGGGAGAGTCATCTTGCTCTTAGGTCTCACAGGATCCACTCCAGAGTGGCTGGCTTTCAGATTTGGTTCTCAAGAATCAAGCCACAGACTATTTGCTCTGGTATCCCTTCAGAAACTTGCTGACCCTCTAAGTATAAGGTGCAGGGCCCCCACAAAAAGCCAGAACCATTCATGGTCAGTCACTTTTTCATCCTAGTGAGACGATACCAGCTAGAAGCAACTTAAGAGAAGAAGGTTTCATTATGGTTCCTGGTTTCAGAGAATGCAGTCTGACATGGCAGGGATGGCAGGAGTTGGTCTTGCTGTGGCCGTTGGCATTTTGGGCTGTTGTTTTTCACATTGTAGGTGGACCACAATGCAAAAGCTCAGGTTGCCGCCAGCAGCAGATGTCACTTAAGGTCTGCCACCAGCTATCCACCTCTGCTAGCAAGTCTGCACATCTGTAACCGAAATAGTACCACCAGCTGGGTGCCACCTGTTCCAAGACAGGAGCCTGTGGTGGACATTTCGTTCATGTTGTGATTTTCTCTGCAAAATAGATCATTCCTCTAACGGCTTAGGTCTTTCTGAGAATGGTGTAATGGGCTCCGGTTCTTATTTTAGTCTCTTGTTGTCCAACACTCACTCTAAGAGGTAAGTTCTCTCTAAGGTGGCAGGCTGTGTTTCTGATTAACATTTGATTTGTAGAGACGTCTGTGTTCGTCGTCTGTTTGGTCAGACACTAAGTCTGTCACTATGTCTTCTGGGGCTGGCAGAGGGGCTTCCCAGGTGAGCCTCCCTGGTCCACCTTCTTTGTGTTTTCCAACTGGTATTGGGCAACAGTTTGCGGCCTCTTGTCGCCAGTACTGAGACTAAGGATGCTGAAGACTGCAGGGTAGGAAACCATCTCTCAGGTGGCTGCGTGTTGGCAGGTCTCTGGGATGCTGGATCCCGCCACTCTGTAAGGTCCAGAGTGGTGATTTTTTTTTTCTGTTGACCAACAACTGCTCATTCTGGTGGAGGACCAGGGGATGTCTGAGCTGTCTTCTGTTGCTCTGATGCAGCCAAAGCTCCATGGGGTCCCTGGTCCTATTGAGTAGGGATTAAGATACTCTGTTGCTCGCTCTTGATGTGTCTCAATCTGAAACCCCAAATCACAGAACTGTCATTTTTTTCCACCTTTTATGACTTTTTTTTTTCTTGTTTCGAGACAGGGTTTACCAGTAGCTATGGAGTCAGTCCTGGAACTTGCTCTGTAGACCAGGCTGGCCTTGAACTCACAGTGATCCACCTGCCTCTGCCTCCCGAGTGCTGGGATTAAAGGTGCATGCCACCACCGCCCGGCTTTCCATCATTTAGTATTCTTTTGTGCCACCTTTAGGATATATGGTTGTTTGGGGGTAAGAAAAGAGGTGGGAAATGAGCCTCTATGTTATGGATATGTTTTAAAAAATGATTTCCAAATTTTCTCAGAAATTGCCATTCTGATATCCAAAGTAGCTGGACCAGTTTGCACTCCCATCAGCAATACAGAAGTGTTCCCTTTACCCCACATCCTCTCCAGCATAAGTTGTCATCAGTGTTTTTGATCTTGGCCATTCTTACAGGTGTAGGATGGAATCTCCGAGTTGTTTTGATTTGCATTTCTCTGATGGCTAAGGATGTTGAGCATTTCCTTAAGTGTCTTTTAGCCATTTTAGATTCATCTGTTGAGAGTCTGTATCCCCCCCCCATTTTTTATTGGATTATTTGTTCTTTTGATGACCAATTTCTTGGGTTCTTTGTATATTTCGGAGATCAGCCCTCTGCTGATGTGTAGTTGGTGAAGATCTCTTCCCATTTTGTAGGCTACTATTTTGTCCTGTTGACCATGTTCTTTGCTTTACAGAAGCTTCTCAGTTTCAGGAGGTCAAGACCCAGCAATATCACTTTTGGGTATATACCCAAAGGATGCTCAATCATACCACAAGGACATGTGCTCAACCATGTTCATATCAGCTTTATTTATCATAGCCAGAACCTGGAAACAACCTAAATTCCCCGTGACTGAAGAATAAATAAGGAAAATGTTGTACATTTACACAATGGAGTACCACACAGCAGAAAAAAAATAATGACAGCTTGAAATTTGCAAGCAAATGAATGGATCTAGAAAACATCATATTGAGTGAGGTATCCCAGATCCAGAAAGGCAAATATCATATGTACTCACTCATAAGTGACTTTTAGACAAAAAGCAGAGAAAAACCAGATTACAATTCACAATTCCAGAGAACCTAGACAACAAAGAGGACTCTAAGAGAGACATACATGGATCTAAACTACATGGAAAGTAGAAAAAGACAAGATCTCCTGAGTAAATTGGGAGCACGGGGTCCTTTGGAGAGGGTAAAATGGGAGGAGAGAGGAGGGGATGGGAGTGAAGAAAAATATATAGCTCAACAAAAAAAATTTAAAAAACTGATTTACAATGAAAGTCCCAAGGATCAGTTGTAGGAAACAACCGCAGAGTATCCTTTTCTCTTTTGTTGAGGTATATGCTCAACAAAATATCTTTGAAAAGATATTTTCCCGTGATACTCTACTTGAATGAAGTAAAATGTATAATTATTGTTGGCCTATTTCTATTTGTACTTAAAATTATGCATTAAAGTACTATGGGGCTTGGAAAGCTCTCTAATTCTGGGGATATGGAACAAAAAGAAAATAGTTTAATCATTTTCTCCTTATATACTAAAGAAAGTCTGCATGATTAATTGGTTAATTGAGACAGAAACATTTTCATAGTTCAGTGACAAAAATTTTTCCTTCTTTCTTTCTCTTTTTCTCTCTTTCTCTCTCTTAAAACAAAGCAAAATAAAACAAAACAAAAACAAGGTCAGTGATATCTTAGAGATGGTTAATCGAAAGAATGACCAGAGAGTTTCACAAGCCCCAGCCTTCTTCAGAGGGCTCCTGCAGTCTGAAAATTCTGAGTATTTGGGGTAAAACCATTGTATATGTTTATTTTCCAAGGTTCCTTTAAAAACTATGGTGATGGTGGTGATCTTAAGGCAAGAATTTGGCACATCTCCAAACAATGATTGACCCTAGTGGGGAAAAAGCCCCCTTCCCCAAGTAATATGGTATATGGAGACAACCGGAGGTGTACTGAGACAGTGATTTAAGCCAGACATTTGAAAAGAGACAATGAAGGAACCTAGTCGCTGAAGAGCAGGACAGGGGCCATGTACATATAAAACACCAAGAGAAGAGCGATGGTTTTGATTTACGGCTTGGTGAAAAGAAGCCGGGGAAGGTGGTGATAATTGTCCACAGATATTTAAAAGACTGTCCGCAGGAGGAATTAGGACCCCCACTGTTTGGTCTGGAAGCATGCATCTTAACACACTCCACAGTGGCTCTGAATGACAGCTGGGGGCCCTGACTGGGCACAAACATTGGTACAGCTCTAGCTATGCCAAGGGTTCCTCTGGAAGTTCATAGAATGGGCTGTGTCTGAGGATAGAAGCTGCTCAGGACAGTGAAACCGAGACAGGGTGGGGAGGTGGTGCAGAGAAAGAAAGGAAGAGGTGAAGGAAGGATCGAGAAGGGAAGGGGTAGAAAAAAAAGGTGGGAAGTGACGAGGGAAGATGGGAGGGAAAGAAGGAAGAGAGGAGAAGGGGGAAGATAGAAGGGACCAAGGAAAAAGGGATAAAAGGAAGGAATGAGGAAGAAAGGAAGGAAAGCGGGAGGAAGGAAAGGAAGAAAGATACCCTGGGACCAACTCCTGCCTAGAGATGACGTGGCTTGCCAGGATACATTTTAGCAATCTGCGGATACATTGGGGAGGCAATCACTAACTCGACACTGAATGGGAGAGGCAGGGAGAATGTGGGTTCAAGGGACGAAGGGAATATGGGCTACTGTTAACAGATTGAACATTGAATCTTGATCACTTGAGAAGGCTGGCAAGCTGGGTGGTTATCTGACTTGGAGTGAGACCAATGAGCAAGTCTGCCCACACGCGAGCAGAAAGGGTCAAAGAGGCAGAGAGGAGTCTGGATTTGGAATACTCTTAACTTGAGAGGTCAGGGTTTTTTTTTTTATTTGTTTGTTTTTTGTTTTCTGTTTTTGCTTTTGTTTCTCTCTTCATTGCCCTCCCAGACAGTGTCTTAGATAGCCAAGATTGGCCTCAAATTCTCACAATAACCCAGACTGACCTTGAACTCTGGATCCTTTTACTTCCACCTTTCTCTGACTTAACAGATCTGTGCCCCCATACCAGGCTACTTCTCATGGTCTTGTGAGGTGGGGAGAGACCCTAGCGTGGCTCAGGAGCTCTGTGTGGCAGAATCCCATGAGTGCCCAGCCCCCATTTGAGAGGTTCTAATTTAATAGGTCTGGGTAGGACCAGAAAGCTGGCTTTTCTGATTCATTGCCAGATGACATTGTGATTCCGGCCTCCCAGTTTAAGAAATGACAACTTAGGAACTCATGTCTCCATCAGATTGACACACCTCGAAAGGATGAAGACAAAAGAATCACAGTTCTAGAAAGCTGAGTAAACATGGTTGTGGGGGACGCCAGCCCTTTTCTCATGGCTGGGGTGTGTGACTAGATTCCAGGGCATTCTCAAATAGCCATGAAAGTGTGTGGGGATCGCTTACATGTGCCCATCACTAGTTATTGAAGACTGGCTGATTTCCATGCAGATTTCAGTGTGTGGATGGCAGAAAGAGTGGCTCGGTCCTCTGTGTCTGAAAGGGATTTTGGTTAGGAGCCAGTGCGGAGTGGAGTTGGCAGTCTCACAACGGACAGACAACTTGGCAGTGAGGTCTGTGGCAAACCTAACGGCATGTGAGCTTTCTTTTCCTTATTAAATCTTGCAATGGCTGTCCGTTATCCTTGAGGAACAACACAGAATTACTGAAATCATCGGCACCGCTTCCATGGGCTGGGCATCGAGTTTCAGCAAGTGTCTGTAAGTTCTCCTAGAACGCTTTAGCTCTTGTATTATTAGCGATTGCTACTGATTCTTTTAATATCGGCTTTGGTGCCTTTTGGGGAAGCTGTTCCAATTGTCGGTGCTTCCTCCTGCTCTCCGGTCTCGTTCTGTGTTCTCGTGTCTCACAGCTGTAGTTCCTCGCTTGCTATTCGCTTCCCATTTTTCTACCCATTATACCAGCCTTGCAGGGCTGGACGAAACTAGTCCCAGTTTCAAGGAGCTTTCCATTTTGCAACTACAAACCCACTACCCTATGAATACCTTAACCCTAGAGAAAGGAAGATGATGGGCTCTCCTAATATGGTTCACCAGTAGAACTCTTCTGTGGCTGACTCTTAGCACTGAGAGAAAGAGCATCCAGATCTCAGAGTTCGAGGCACACCTGGTCTATATAGAGCATTCCAGGACAACCAGGACAACACAGTCAGACCCTGATTAAAATCAAAAACAACAAACCCCTCAAATAATAATAAATAACACTGCCCCCCCCAAACAATCTCCAAGCCCCACAACAAGCAAATAAAAATTTTGCTTCAGGCAAAATCGAGGCAGGTCTAAAGGAGATAGATGACAGGAAGTTACTTGTCCCCCACTCTGGACCCCTCTGATAATGATAGACATTACTAAAAGTCACCAACCAAGATGATTTTCTGCTCTGGTTCTAATCTTTCGCGTTGAAACAAGACATGGGTTTAGGGCTAAAGATGTGCAACACGATCCTGCATAAGTCTGCAGTACTGAGCTGGGGGTGGTGGTGTCCCCATTTCTTCATTCCACAAAGAGTACTTTCACATGCCCATCCTCAAATTCTTGGCCCCTCCACAAGTCCCATTATATCCACCATTTTGAGGGAGTTTTCCAAAACTACCTAATAAAATGCAAATACTTTGGTAGGAGTTGATCTTAATCAACATCAACTGGGAGTCTGAAGGGCCTCGAGGATGGTTTTGGGCCTCAGCACAGAGAGTGATGGGCACTGGATTTCTCCAATGTCCTGAGTTAGGCTGCGATGACATCCTTCCATACCAGTGTCCTTCTTCCTCCACTCCTAGGGACTTGTGTCTCTCTAACAAAACGGGAGTCCTGTGCTCATGAAGAATTGAAGTGTGCATTCCAGGAAATGAAATGTCTCCAGTCAAGCCCCAGTAAACAAGCGACATGTCATCTGGAAAGCCCTTTGTAGTTTTAAACGAACCCTCGAGTGCTTTCAATTGTCTAGGAGCATTTATTAACACAGTATGTTTTGGGATCAGCGTCGGTCTCCCAAACAATGAAATCAGAGAGCACATCTTGTTCCCGTGGCGACAGAGGAAGGGCAAAGACCATCAAGACAACCAGTGGGGTTACGAGTGGGAAGAACCACTGTTGGGGTGACTGGTGGGCAGGTGGGTATATGGTCAAGTGCTTCCTGTCTATAAAGTGGAGGCTGGAGAGAGAAGAAGCAAATCTTTCCTTCGGGTTTTGAGGAGACACCTGGAGAAAAGCAGGGGGTGGAAAGTTCAGAGAGAAAAGGGGGAAGCTATTCTGGAGTGTTTTTACCTACTCAAAGCTAATTATACTCAAAGGTAGTAGCTCTTGTCTTCCCTGGGTGTCTTTTCCTTTAGCAGCTCTGATAGAAGAAGCTGGAGCAGTTCTCTGAGAGTCTTGGCCTGACAGCCAACACAAAGACAAATGCTTCTCTTACAAGACTAACCTGTACGTAGAGAATGGAATGGATAACCCAGACCCAAGCACATTTGCTTCAGTCGGCTGTGTTACAAGTCACCCCTGCTTACAACAGCCAACATTTTTTTTATATCTCATGATCCTGTGTATCAGAAGCGTGAGCTGGGTTAAGATGATTTACTGTCCTGTCTCATGTGGTGTTGATTAGTCGTAGATTCTGTTGGATTTCAGTCATCTTTATTCACGGATTAGGTGCTGTGGAGGGAATGGCAAACTGAACCATGGTTCCCAAAGGCACTTTGTTTCTGGAGCCTGTAAGTGTCCACTTGCATGGCAAAAGAGACTACAGACCTGCTCAAGTTCAGGATAGTGGCAAGAGAAGGTCATCTTGTCTTCCTTAGGTATGATGGAAGTGACCTCACAAAAGGAAGATGCTCCATTGCTGGGTTTGAAATTGGTGAAAGATGACAAGGAACCAAGGATAGCCTGGAAGGCTACTGCTTGGAAAAGGCAAGAAAGAGACCCTCTCCTGAATCCCTGGGGGAAGGGAAGATCTGCTGACATCTCTAGGGTTTGAAGAAGGAATGAAGGTGACTCTTTTCATACCACTGCTGAGGTAAGGGATGGCTTTCTGTGAGAACCTTGTGAGGCCACCTTCTTGTGTGGGAACAACATCTTATGTGGATATCCAGCTCTCTTAGGTAAACAAAAGCTTTCTCTGTGAAGGAGAAGGCTTCCAGGGTCCTAGCTACAGAGTAGGTAGTGTTGTATCAGATTCCTTAATTATCACCATCATCATTGTTATTATTTTATTAAAAGATGTGTTTCCTCTAAAATCCCTTCCAAGGAAAGTGTCTCTAAGTCCCAATTTTTCTTGGCCTTTTATTACAGAGGGCTCCTGAGCACTGATCACAGCATGGTGAGATGGACTTAGAGTTATTCTCCTGCTATTTTACAATCAACTTTATTACTACAACTTAAAATTCAGAAGAGAATACACTGCTATTGAAATTTAAACGTTAATGTTAAAACATTACAAAGCTGTGTTCAATCGACTTGAAGAGTCATAACAGGAATTTAGTCTGATCAATCCAGGCAGTTGAAAGATAAAATATGATGAAATCTTTGTTTGTTTGTTTGTTTGTGTTTTTGTTTGTTTGTTTTTCGAGTCAGGGTTTCTCTGTAGCTTTGGAGCCTGTCCTGAAACTAACTCTTGTAGAGCAGGCTATCCTTGAACTCACAGAGATCTGCTTGTCTCTGACTCCCTAGTGCTGGGATGCAAAGACATCTTTTAAGTGTGGGTCGCACTAGCACAGGAGGGGGCGGGAAAAGGCACCATGATCACTGGGATTTTGTTTAGTTGCACATCACAGAAAACTCAGAATAATGTACTGTTCTCTGAATGTTTTATTTCTCCGAATGGAGATGTGGGCTAGATGGAGTGCTGTGGGCTGGCAGTCCTACAATATTTACAGTGAGTCTCTCTCCCTCTCTGTCTCTCTTTTTCCTTCGCTCGCCGCAGGCCACTGGACTTATTTAGATGTTCCTAGGAAGCCTCCCTGAATTCCAACAGTGAAGCTGAAGTTCTTCCTCCAGGTAGAAGAGTGGAGGAGGAAAGACACCGAGGACACGGGCCAGCTCTCTGTTACAGAGCTTCCGAAGAGCTGTCATCCACACCACTACACTTTCTTTTCTTTCCTTTTTTTTTTGTCTTTCTCAAAAAACCCATGGTAGAAAGGAAGAGGCAGTCTTTAACCTGATGTGACCTTGTACTTATCATTTCATTATTAAGGTGGATAGGGTAGAAATCAATGCGGAAATACCAAACATGGACGTTAGAGGAAGGCCTGTTTTCTGGTTGGCTTTGACTGCAGGATTCAAATGTATGAACATTAACTAAGTGATGCTAAGCAAATAATGCCTTTCGTCTTTTGTTAGATTTTGTTCTGTGTGTCATGAAATTCTTTTTCTTTTTCCTAAAACCTTATCAGGTAAAGCTGGGCTATATCCTAAGCTCACTGATGTCTTACAGGCATGTCTACCTGTCCACTTTCTGCTAGTGACAAAGAGGAGAGGATTCTTTGGCTCATGATTTCGGAGATATCAGTCAATGCTCACATGGTCAGGATGCTTTGGGTCTGTGGCAGCATAACACATCGTGTTGGGAGCATATGGCAAGAGGTCACTTGCATCATGGTATCCGGGGAGCAAGAAGAGGAAGGGTCTAGGATACCAACATCCCTTCAAGGCCACTTCCATACAGACCCCTTTTCTTTTACGAGGTCCTAACTCTTCAAGCTTCCATTCCCTCTCAATGCCACTGTGGGTTGAGGATGGAACATTTGGTGCATGAGCCTTTGCAGAAGATTTGTGATCTAAACTATAGTAGTTTGAGCAATAATGAGAAGTGTCTTGTTCAGTTTCCTCGAGCGTACAAATCAGGCCATCTCATCCTTATGAAGCATCATTGAGGTTCTGCCCTAACATCTATGGAGGCAGGCCATTATCCTCCGGGTTCTAAGGGTTTGCAAAGCTGTTCAAGCTCAGCCACAAGTGAAATCCTGATGGATCTGCTTTCAACAGATTGAATGGACTGACATCTTTGGACTTCAGGAAATAACAATATCCTGACGCGAGGCTCTTAGGCACTTTCCCTGTGCTGCTAACTCTGAGGTAAGCAGAGCACAGGGCGATGGTGGCTCTGTGATGTGAATGGGAGTTTGAATGGTCCTCCTGATGAGAGGACCCGGTGTCACTATCATGGTAACTTGGCTCCTGGGTCCCTTCAGTAGGACTTTGTTATGCTTACTAGAACTACGGAGTAGGTCCTACCTTAAACTGTGCCCAGTGGGCAGCTGGTGCGAACAATCCAAACCGATTTTCCTTTCTTTCAAATACTGTGGCAGATCCCTGAATGCACAACAGTTGTGAAAATAAAGGCTTGGGTTGTTTGTATCTGTTGTAAGTTGAGGGGGTGAAATATCCCCAAACGGTTTTGGGTTAAAGAAATGCGTTTTAAAGGTAACTCGTGAAGCAGTTTCAACAAGAAGAGAACAATGTAAAGGAGAACAGGTGCAACCTTAGACCCACACTGCCGAGAAGACAGCTGATGCCCGCTTTGCCAGAAGTTTCACTTAGTCAGGTGTTAAGATGCTCAGCCCCCAGGACTGGAGAGATGGCTGAGTAGTTAAGAGCACTTGCTGTTTTTCCAGAGGACCTGGGTTCAATACCCAGCTCTTGTATGGTAACTCACAACTGTCTTTAACTCCAGTTCTGGGGGATCTGGTTCCCTCTTCTGGCCTCCATGGGTACTGCATTTATGTTGTACACAAACATACATGCACACAAAACACCCATACACATAAAATATTAAAATGATTTTTGAAAAGATACTTACGTCTTACGTTTGGAGAATTTCTGCCATCATTTTTGCTCCATAGTTATTTCAAAGGTTTCCGTGAATATCTGAGTATTTTGTGACAAGGCCAGAGGTTTTCCACAAATCTTTTCTTGATATGGTCCAGTAACCCAAATAAATTTTTGAATGACTCAGATCTATGATTTGATGGGTCATCTGCTCTCTTATAACTTGGTTCCTTGCAGCTTCCTCTAGACATCTGACTAACTCTCCGGCCCACAGACAGCTCTGTTTATATACTCAGAAGTTTGGGAATGAGATCCAGGTCTGAGCTTTACACAATGATACCTTCTAGTTTATCAACGGTAGCAAATTTTACTGTTTGAACAGAAGATGAAGTTGGAGCCATCAGGAGCAAGCTAGTTGGACTTGTGTGTATTGCTGAGAGCTGGGGTTAGTTCTACTGTTTGAAACTAATCAACTACAGCAGTTTTACCAACATTATGTATAAAATGAATTTCTGAATCCCATAAAATCCTTGATGACTGATCACCAAATAAATGACTTGTTCTCAATGTGTTTTGTTGACGTACTATGAGCAAGAGCTCTAGAAGAAATAGGATAGAAGCAAGTAGTATAGTTTCCCTTACAGTAGGCAACAGCTCTTTCCCAGATATGCATTTTCACAAATGTACAACAGCTCTTTCCCAGATATATGCCAGAATTAAAATCACATTTGAAATGAACTTCACTAGCATAGCAGGCACAGTGACAGGTTCATAAATAATCTCTGATACCACGTTCCGGCAATCATTTCGGTGTTGTTGCCTTCTTTCTCCCAGCATTCAGCTCAGGTTTCCCTACCTAGTTCTACTCTGCCCTATCAACAGTCCAAGACAGTTTCTTTATTCACCAATTATATTCACAGCATACAGAGGGGGAATTCCACATCACCTCCTCTTTTCTGTTTAAATAAAAAGGAAGGTTTTTAACTTTAACATTGCAAAATTACATATAACAAAACAGGTATCAAGTAAGAGTTATAGTTACAATATTTATATCTACTTTATCTTTCATCATAACTAAGGAAAACTATAATTTTCAATTCTTTAACTCCATTAAAGACCACAGAAGGATATAATATTACCTAAATAAATAGGAAGTACATCGTAAGCAACTTCTAAAGCTCTAGAATTGACAGAGACATCTCACTGCTTGGACAGTCACCCAAAGTTCTTCTGTATCATTGGGGCATCCAATCTTCAGCCCACAGGCCCATAGTATTCAGCAGACTTTTCCATGAAATAGGAAGTTTCAAAGGTAGTTCCGCCTGTATTGGCATTTGTCAGTCAATTTTTCTGTGTCCTGCAGAATGTCTGACAGACTCTTTCATGTAGCAGGAATCCCGAAGGACCATCTCACCTTTAGGCAAGTTCAGCAGTCATTTTTCTGTTGGTACTGCATGCCCAGTTCATACTGTATAACATCAAGCAGTCCAGGCAAGAGCAGTTTCTTGCCCAAATGTCTAACAAACTCCATAAGGAGCCTCTTCAATGCCCATCAGTAATTGGTGCTGCCAGGAGCAGATGTGTCTCATTGTCTTGAAAAGTCTTAAGCTCTTAAAACATTTTAAATGCCATATTCTGAAGGTCTTTGAAAGGTTTGAAGAATGCCGATCCATCTGAAATACATCTCTGTACATCTAGAAAATCTAACTAACATGACTACAAGCTTAACTATTATAGATGATTATCTATTAACCTATATTTCTTAATTATGCATTACATTTTTAAATGAGCTACACAAGCACAGTACCTTAATCAAGAGCAGAAATATATATATATACATATATATATATATATATACAGTATAATAAAATTGACTTTAAATTTGTATCAATAAACCAAGATTCATAACAATGCAAATCTCTATAATATATCCTTCTTTAAATGTAAACAAATATTTATAAACAATATTTGGGAATATGGGCATAATTCTCTCCAAACTGCTTCCTCCTTTATTGGGTGAAGTAATTTTGGGGGGTATTTATGAAGACCTTTTAGGGGGTTTTGGTCCATTAAACCACATTAGTCTGAAAGGATTCCATAGGTTCTCATCCTCTGTGGAAACAAGAGCAGAATCTCTTTTCCAAAACAACAAATCCTTAGGGACCTACTTTGGAATCAAGATAACTTTGAAATATCTAGGTTGGTTTAGGTCAGCAGCCCATACAATGGAATGCTTCTCCGTACTTAGTTCCTTCACAGTCAAATAATTTTAAAGAATACACAATAATATATATAATCCAGACTCTTTATTTTCCATTTTTATATGGCTTCTTATTTTTTTTTACTCCTTTTAATCTATGACTGCTTGTACTCTGTCTTTTAAAAGACATTTTTAAAAAACCATTTACTTCTTTTTATAACTGTCTATATTCTTTTTCTTCTCTCTCCCAAGCCTATGTACATTTTATCCAACACTGTGATCCATTTAGAGGTCTTTTCCATCTGAATTTGTCTTTATTGTGTATCTGTGATCCTTTTCTGACCAGGACGGCTTCTTAAAATGCTACAGCCTTCTTAAAAACGTAAGCTGCAGCATTCTTAGGACAAATATGGCCTTATCTGCTTGCTTCACCCAGTCCAACATGGTGGAAGTCCATTCACCGCCTCAGCAAGCCATGCATATTGCCCCATTTCCAGCTTTATAGCCGGTCTATGATGTACCATTAAGCAGGTTGTAACATGTTACTTACAAACCCCATTTAAATGCTTGTCCTCCTGAAAGAGCCAGAGTTTGCGCTGGCAGCATGGCCCAGAAAGCTGCCATTTTGAAACTGCATGACTTTTTTTCTGCTACCACTAAATCAGGAAAAGCTCTCTAAAAGGAGCTGCAACATGCCGCCAGCTGAAAAATAAGTGGTTAAACTTAGTTTTTCTGTGTCTAGAGTATCTTTCCAAACTTTCTCAGGTTTTACGTGGATATAGTTGATCACATAGGAGCACCAATTTGTAGTAGGAGGGTGCTTGTTCATCCCAGCTGGCCAGAACCAAAATAATCACACAGAAACTGTATTAATTAAATCACTGCTTGGCCCATTAGCTCTAGCTTCTTATTGGCTTGCTCTTACATATTAATTTAGCCCATTTCTAGTAATCTGTGTATCACCACGTTACTGTGGTTTACCAGGTAAATTTCTGGCAGCTGTCTCCTGCGGGGTTACATGGCTTCTCCCTGACTCCTCCTTCTTTCTGCCAACATTCAACTTAGTTTTCCCTGCCTAGTTCTACTCTGCCCTATCAACAGGCCAAGGCAGTTTTTTTTTTTAAATCATCAGTGATATTCATTAGAATGTGAATGTGGAATCCCACATCAGAGGAAGCTGAAGCCTGCTTGTGAACTGTAATTTCATTTATTTTTAACTTCACAGTTGTTTTGTTGTGGTTGTTGTTTTTGTTGTATATTGTTCCAAAGAATGTGAAACGTGAAAGACTTATCATTTGACCCAGCTGTCGTGGCATGGGTGTCCTTATTCTGACTTTAATCATTTCCTCCCTGCTTTCCATACCCCTTATTCCTGAGAGAGGAATCACAATTAATTACATAAGATTACATAAGCATTCTCTTTTTGTCTTATCTCCACATTTCCAAATATGTTCCCATTATTTTTAATCCAAATACCAACAAAAATGGTATCCCCCTTGTCCCTGGTTTTACGCATAGGGACTTCTCTTTCTTACACCATCTCTCACTCCACCTTCTTCCTCTGATCCCAGTAAGATTCTAACTGCTATTGTCTACATGTCCTGACCTTTATTCTGGAGGGAGGGGGGGAGGAGGTCTTTGCATTTCATTTTCCTCTTTCTTATGAATATTTTCCTTTATTTTATACACTGACCACAATTTCCCCTCCCTTCTTTCTTTCTGTTCTCCCCTCGACTCCCATCTATCCCCCTCCCCATCCACCCACTTCTCCTCTTTCTCCATTCAGAAAGGGGCAGGCCTCCCATGGGCTTGAACATAGAATTATGCCCTGACCCTTATGACTATCGTTCACTGCCAAGCCTACTGTAAATGGCATTTATGTTTTTCTTTCTTTCAGTTTTGAGTTTTTCTTGTATGGATACCTCATTTTCCCTTGCTTTTTAAATACATGTATTAAATTGCTAGCATTTCTCCATTGATTCTGAAAAATATCTACTACTGTCCCACCAATAGGAACACAGTGGGGAAAGGGAGTCCCATTGCTTGTTCATAGACTATTTCTTTCTACTGAAGTGACAAAATATCTGGGACAAATCAAATTAAGGATAAAAATTTAATGATTTTATGTATTCAGTCAATGGTTGGTTGACTTTTTTATTTTGGGCCTGTGTTGAGGCAGGACAGTGTAGTATAGGGTACATGGTGGAACAAAGTTGTTCCCATCCTGACAACCTGGAAAAAGAAGGCTGTGGGAGGGACTTGTCTCACATTCCTCATCAATGATACACCCTACCCCAATGACCTACCTTCCATTAGGCCACAACTCCCAAAGGATCCATTACCTCACAATAGTGCCATGGACCAGAGGACAAGCATTTAATGCATGGGGCCTTTGGGGAACATTCTAGACCCAAACTATAGTGAAGATTTCCCATTTTTAGGATGGGGATATCTGCCCCCCTGCTGTACCTGTCATATGGAACTTCTCTAAGTGAGTTCAATTAAACGGTGCCATCTGCTCTGGGTAAGATGTTACCCAGAGGCATATGTATGTTCTAAGTATGGTCATTTCTTCTAGGTGGCCATGTCAGTTACCAGCCTTCCAACGTTGCTAGTGTCCCCAAACAGGTAAAACACTAGGTGGTTTACCTAGCCCACCTCTTATTCTTATTGTCCCTATGGCCACAACTTTTTAAATCTCATTTTTTTTAACTTTAGCAACATTTTTAGCACAGGGACAGCCTGACCTGGAGCCAGTCTGCCATGTCACCTGGAAGTCCCCTGAGGTTTCAGGGTCAGGTGTTAAGTAGAGAGTCCAAGGGCTTGTGATGAGTCCAGGCTGAAGTAGTGGGGACTTCTCAGGGGTGCAGCAGGTGCTGCTGTGCCACTCCCTGGTGCCCTAGGTCTCTCTGCCCTTCATATCAGTGTGCCAAGCACTGGAGTCTGGAGATGTGTGGGAACTCACCCAGAAGGTCTCGCCCACGTCAGGTTTCGTGAGGTTGTAAGCTTGGTGGGACTGATTGATTACCTTTTAAATAAATGAAACATCAATGAAACCACCTTCTTCCTACCCCTTTGCTTCTCTGAGTTCCTGTAGTGACCTCACTGGATCTGTGGACCAGATTCTGTCCTCTTTCCTCTAGGCACATCCTCTGTGAAATGCACGTCTTTTATGACGCCATTCCCTATCTGTCCATGAAGACCCAATGATGGTAGTTGGGCCTCAAGAACCAGGCAGGCATTTGCTTTCCACAATAACCAGCAGTCAGAAGAGGACTCCATCGAAATGTCCTCTTAGGGAAGGCCAAGTGGGGGAAGAAAGATGTCAAGAGAGGTCGCTTTCCCTCTTTACTAAGTGTGAATAAGCTTCACCAATGTGGGAGCACCTGCAGGGTGCCTAGGGACTCAGCAGTGGAGACCATGAAGACGACCACAGAATTAGGCCCATCTTGTCCAAGGCTGTCTGCCTGGGTGGGGCCGGCCATGGTTTGCAACAGCAGGGAGCAAAGCTGGGGAACTGCAGCAGCGAGAGATTTGTAATGGAAAGGCTGACGGCCCTTAGCCAGGCGCTGTGAGCGAGGGCCAGAACGATACAGTAAATAAGGAGAATGGGCTCCGCTTATTCCATTCCACAGCTGAGCTGTGTATTGCCAGATAAATCAAATCAGGGTAAACGGCTTCATCTAATAAACTAGGTCAACATATAATGTATTTGTTCAGGTTCGTACTTTCATTGATTCTCATTTGATTTAAGAAGAGATATTTCAGGTCGTGTTTGAATGTCTTTTAGTATTCATGCCTCCTTCTGGTGAGGAAAGGCGGGAGGCCGGGCCACACGGCTGGGATTCTTTCTTTAAAATAAATAAATAAATAAATAAATTAAGTTTCCTGATTCTTGTAAGTTCTGCCTTCCGTCTTTAGGCAAGGAAGTGGGGGGGAGGATGGTGGTAAGACCACTTGGGGAGAAAGCCAAGAAGTGGCAGGAGAAGGCACCCCGTGTCAGCATCTGCATTCTCCCATAATGTTTTAGTGATGTTTGCTAATGTATCATTCATTAACCATCAGCCACTATAAAAAACATAATCTATCTCACAAAGTGGACATTATTATCGCATTAAATCATTTCACAATATACCTGAACCGTTCCACATGAGAGGCCTGGCCTGGCCAGGCTCGGATGCCTCCAGGCAGCTCTTCAGTAGTAATGAGATACGAGGTCTGTCTGTGATGAATACGATATTACTCGTGTCAGCGGCTGTGGACTGCACCCAGAATATTTCTTCTTACCGTTTTTTTTTTTCCATAGCAAAGGAACTCAGGCAAAGCACTATTAACCCAGTAAATGAAGCTCTAAAGAGCACAGAGTGTGTCCATTAGGAGACAGGATGGTGACTAATCCAATTTTTCTTGCAGGGAGGGACGGCGCTTTGGTAACATCTGGGATGCCAGGCCCTGCATTACAGATGAGGTTCTGCGTTCTGTCCTCTGGGTGACTTACCCTTCTGTCTTGTCTTTCTCTGTGTCTTTGTCTAAGAACAATGATGGTGTTGTCCCCTCCTCTGCCTCGACCCATCTCTTGTGAGGATATCCTGCTTGGAAGTGCTTCATACAAGTCTCGGGGCCGGAGGAAAGAATAGAAAAGGAGAGAGGGTGGGGAAAGAGCTGTGTGGAGTCTTCCCATTTTCCACATTTATAGGACTGTGTTCTGGGATTCAAGGTTGTGTCGTGGGAAGCCTACAATCCACGGGAGAGGAGAGAGGCAGGGGATGGTGGAGCATTTGCTTTGGGCACCTGTTAGTTAAAGGCCCCACAGACCGTCTTGTTTCTTGAGAAATAATCTGCATTCTCCTCTCTTACTAGGGTTTTCACTTCTATTAATTCTTGGGAAAGTCTTTGCAGGCATTGACTTAAAAGTGCTGAGGGAGAAGCGGAACATTCCAGATGGATGCCCCATGGGCTGGATAGATGTGGGGTGACTCTGCTCAGGAGTAAAATAAAAACAGAGAGTAGCGCTCCTCTCCTTAGCCTCACCCCAAGTCTTTCTTTCCTTCCTTTTCAGATAATTATTTATTCTGTCTTTACTTATTCCATGCCTGGGACAGGACACTTAAAATTCCTGGCATCACCACTCTAGATAATAAACAAAAAACAAAAAAGAAGAAGCCATATTTATCTACCCCGAGCCACAAGAATGCACCACTTAAAATCTGCTGTATGAATTGCAACGATGTCATGATATGCCCGCTCACGATCATTGGTGTTTAAAAGATGGCAATCCTGTATTGCCCCTTCCAATGGGGGCATTTGAAAATATATTTCCATGAAGAAGAGTCTGGAGAATGAGAACAGGTATCCTTCCCTCACAGGTTTGTTTCTTGCAGTGGGCCAATTCCAAAGAACTGCCCTTGTTTTCCCCACTGGAGAGGGCGAGTTAGCACACCCCCTTACAAAGCCCGATTCGTGCTGTTTCGCATCACTCTGGCATATTAGCTCAGCTGATGTGGAAAATGTCATTTTGACAACACAGTGGCTCGGTGTGAGTCATGCTTTTGTGTTGAGTGGGTGTACCCTGTCACCCTTCCACTGTTGAAGTGACTCAGGACTGTGATTCTTTCAGGGACATTATTTACAGGGAATCAATCTGTTCCCCTCCCCCTGTCTCTTGCCCCTCAAATTTGTCTTCTTATCTCTCTTTGTCTTGTCAGACAGGGCTAACACCATTGATGGAGCATTTTCTTCACAATACCCATAATCCTTCAGTGATAAAATCTGTATTCTGATGATTACTTTTTTTTTCCAGACAGAGTATCAAAAGCCTTTATTATTTATTTAACTTTCCTTCAATGTATGAGTCTCACAGTGAGCTCTCCTTTTTCTTTTTTAAAGCAAATGATCTGGAAAACATAACACAATTTAGAAATTTGGAGAGGCTAAATATTTAGTGGGATTTTATTCTGACCAGTTTAAGGGTGGTTATGCATCTCATTGTCCAGACAGCCCCAATGAACTGGATTGACTTGAGTTTTGTTTATTTGGTTGGCTTTTGAATTTATGGTTGTGTGAAGGTGATAGGTCTTTCGTAGAAACTTCTTTTGGAGTTTTAAGTCTGACCCTCTTGGATGATACAGGACAGCAGCAGCCCTGGGGTCACGATGGGAAACAACAGATCCTCAGTGTTCTCACTGAGAAGCTGTGCATCTCATTAGGACATAACGGTGTCTCAAGGGAAGGAACACAAGGAGGGGGGCTGTATTGATTTTTGTGTGTGGTGTGTGCGTGCTTACACAGCTAAATGCATGTGTCCGTGTGTGCAGAAGCATGCAGAAGATGTTACTGAGTGTTTTCCTCTGTTACTATCCACTGTAATTTTTGAGACAGTGTCTCTCACTGAACCTGAAGCTCCCAGCATAGTTAGGCTAGCAGGCCCGTGAGTCCCTGGGATCAGCTGGGTGTCCACTCCTTGACCCCGGGACTAACTATAGGTATGCTGTCCTCTGCTTTTGATTATTTTATTTGAGAGACATTATTTCTTCAAAATCAGCAGAACACATTGCTTATTCTATTAGTTCAAGTCAAAGCAAAGATTTTTAAAAAGGCTGTCCTTTCCTTCAAATCCTTTGCTCCCATGCAGCTTGGTCTTTCTGAAGTAGTAGCCTTTCATTTCTTGCTCAAATACTTATTACTCATTGATTTCTTTCTTTCCTACTTCTACAGAGAGTCTCTGTTTCATGCTTATTGGAGTGGTCCCAGCTTTTACTGTTAGCTGTGCCTCAGTTGCTTCTTGCAGACTGACTGTAGCTTGAGCTTGAGCTGCCTTAGGGATGCTTTCCATGGAACAACTCGGGACACTCTTATTTGAACTCTCAGGGTTTCTTGTTATGGTAGCCCTCGATCCGTTCAGATTTCCTGTGGGGCAGGCATTGCATAGCTTAAGCATCACTGTTACTCCAAGTCCCAATAGCCTGGATCCTATTACTGTCTGAAGCACTCTGTCCTAAAGGTGGACCTGCACCCCGTAACTCAATGTAGACAGAGGCTACCTTTTGTTTCCCTGCCAACCATACCTGAATAATCACACTGAAACTATATTAATTACAACACTGTTTGACCAAATTAGCTCAGGCTTCTTATTAACTAACTCTTACATCTTAAATTAACCCGTTTCTATTAATCTGTGTTTTGCCATTAGGCTGTGACTTACCAGTGTTGGCATGTTACTCCTTTGGGGTGTCTCTCTGACTCTGCCTACTCTCTCTCTATATCTCCCATCTGGCTTTGCTCTGCTAAGTCATTGGCCAAAACAACATTATACATCAATCAAGAGGAGCAACACATATACAAAAGAACATCTCATATCAATCAATTTATCTCTCATTTTATTCACTTATCCAAGACCTTGGGAAAGCCCTTCTTGGCTCTTTAGGAAACTTCTCTCACACTGCACTTGCCATTGGCCTTTTTCTCTTGCCTATATTTTCATTTTGGTGATTTCACTGGGTATCTTTTTTGTGAGGGTTTCATGGTATGTGTATGGTGAGTATGTATCTGTATACCACTGTCTGCATGTGTGTGGGTACATAGTGTGTGCGTGTGTATGTATGCACATGTGCACACATTTATGGACACCCAAAAGTGACTTCTGGTGTCTTTCTCAGTTGCTCTCTACTGTATTTATTTAGGAGAGGTCTCTCGCTAAAGTCAGAACTCTGCCATTCTAGCGATGACGCCTATTTGTCTTCAGAGGAAGTGTTTCAATGATAGGTTGCTATTGTGCTTGCTTGGCTTTTTATGTGGATTCTGGGTTCAGTGGTTACAAATTCTGGTTGTCACGATTGACATGCAAATGATTTACATTCTGAGCCATCCCCCAACCCCATTTTATTTTCTTGCAAGAACACTTAATAAGGGATCTACTGTCAACATTGCTTTACACACAATGCCGTAGTGTTGGCTATCTGCATGATGTTATGCAGCAATCATATGCATTAATCTTGCTTGACTAAAGCTTTATACTTTTTGACCCCACTTTCTTCTCCTCCCAGTTGTGGCCACCCACCATCCTACTCCCTGATTCTGTGGCTTCGATGATCTTAGAAACCTCTATATAACTAGAGTTGTGTGTTATTTTTCTTTCTGTAGCTGGCTCATCTCACTTAGCATAATGTCTGTCACTATCAGGAAATGCAAATAAAACTAATAAGGAGATACAACCTCATACACCTCTCACAAAATGGCAGGGTGGTTCCTATAAAAAAAAAAAAAGACAAGAGGTAGTCAACTTGGGCTAGGTTGTAGATAAACTGGGACACTTTTGCACCATTGGTTTTTAATGGGAAGTGTTCATGAAAACAGCATCAATGGGCTTCAAAATCTGAAAAATAGAGCAACCATATGACCTGCAGCCCTGTTCTTGATAGTTATCCAGGACATTAACATTGGTGTGCCAAGGACTTACCCGTGCTTCCAGGGCACTGCAGCATGACTCAGTGTGGAAAAGCATCAATGTGTGTGATCAATGATGCACGAATAGAAGAAACTACTCAGCACAGCACTCAGCGCTTAAAAAGAAGGACATTCTAAAATTGTGCTAACACATGGATGAATCTTGAGGATGCAGTGCTAAAGGAACTAGGTGGTCAGTGTTAACCCTTCTGTATAAGTAAGTGAGCCTCACAGATACGGTGCGCTCTGTAAATGGTTTGGAGCTTATGTTTGGGGTCTTAGAGATGCTGGACTTGATTGCTTCCTAAGGTAGAATTGACCCTCCCACGAGTAGTATTGTCAAGCCTTCATTTCCTGTCTATCATGAGAACTTATTGGATTCTTGGATGAATATTAGATAAATATTCATGAAAATTTTTCCAGTCCCCAGTTTACCAATGCAATGTAAAAGAAAATGAGATTGTTTGGTATGACTATATCTCCGTGAATTCACACTTTCATGTGATGAAACATGCATAACAAAATTGTAACCATGTCCAATCGCACAGCTCTGAAGTAGTATGTTCACATTGCTGAGTAACCATCCATTCCCAGAACTTTTTATTCCCCAAGCTCAATCTCCATTTTCCTTTAGCTTTCAGACACCCTCCCCCATCCCACTTTCTGTGTCTCTGAATCATTTTCGGACCCTTATGCTAGTCTTTGTTACTGACTATTTCATGGAACAGACTGTTCTCGGTGTTCATCGTGCTTTGTGAATTAACATCTATTTTCACACATGGTCGCTAACTTCACAGACCAACAATTTCTGTTAGGTGGCATTTGACACAAAGACAGTAGATGTGATGGCTAATCTTCATTGTCAACTTGACTACATTTGGAGTCAACTAAAGCATAAACTTGTGGACACTCCTGTAAGTGGGAGATTTTCTTGGTCAGATTGTTTGAAGCAGCAAGATCCACCTTTAATGTGGGTAGCATCTTCTGGCGGGAGTCCAGGTAAAAGAACACAGAAAAAGGAAACTGCTTTTTGCCTGCTTGCCCTCATTCTTGCTGGCAAGTTCATCTCTGCTACAGCCACGGTGTTCAGTCTCATATGTTGGAATAAACTCCTTTGGGCTTCCACTGCAGACCGAAGATCAGCAGCTCTCCAGGAATCCTCCAGACCTTCAGTAGCAGATTGAGACAGCTGAGACATCAATCCCCGTGGGCTGTCATGGTTGCACTGCTCAGATGGCATCCTGTAAGTCAGCCTACCAATTCTGTTCCTGAGAGAACGCTGACTTGTACAGATCATGATATCAGAAGTACTTCTAGAGAAATTGACTCGTGAGAATGAATTTTTCTAGAGGTCTTGACGGTACCTGGAGCTGACTCTCCCATTTGCCTCTGGGCATGTCTATGGATGTTACCTCAATGATGTTTACTGCTATGACTAGCACCCACTGCCATAACAGCATTACGTCACCCAAGAGTGCCCCTAGAAGGATGGCAAAGCAGGAAGGACTTAGGGAAACAATAATATTTTGATCAGTTAAGCAGTTCTTTGCTCTCTTTACCTCTCCAAGAGGCTCCTGCTAGCTTTGAAACCACAGTGTCTACTTCGGAGGGATCATGAGAAAAATCAATTAGAGAAAGTAAATTAAATGTTGCCTGTGTATTGGGAGTTGCCCCTCGGGACCTTTTCTGTTTCTTCCTTGCTGCTTTGTTGGTTGTTCACTGTCTTCCTGTTGTGTGACTTGGCTCCTGACCATAAAGTTCCCAGTTTCCAAGAGTTGTCTGTTCTTCCAGAAGCGCACATACAACTCAGCTGAGGACAATGACACATATGTCAGTGGGTCATCTGGCCTAACTGGGCACTCAAGGAAGGAACCCTTGTGTCTCAGAAGAAGTAAAAGGAAAAGATAGCTTTTCAAGGCATTGGCATTTGGGGACTATGAATGGAACAAGGTTATGGGCCAGGGACGCTCTGGACACACATGTAATAGCATACAGCTTGCCATGTAGAATCTACTTCCCTGCTTCAAGGCTTCCTTAACTCTTTTTTTTTTTAATGATCTGGATTGAAACCCATGGAGTCTGCAGCAAAGCATTTATGTTTATTTTGGCGGAATTTCTGAATGGCTTCCACAAACTCCATCAGAGGCCCTTGGGACACTTGTTACAAAGGTTACAATGCCCTTTGTGTCTTCTGTCTTCTGGAGTAGGATTCCTACAGAAGCCTTTTAAGAGTTAAGGGATTAACTGTAGTTGCAGGGTCCATTGTCACATGTTGGTATGTTTATACATCACAGAATAATCAATGCAGGGCAGTTAGCTTATTTGTCACCTCAAATGTTTACTGTGTCTTTGTGTTGAGAATATTTGAAATCCTCTCCCAGCTGTTTTGAAATACTTGACCCTTGGTTACTAACTATGCTGTACAATAGGGCATCAGCCCAGCACTAGCCGAGCCTTTTGAGCTACTCATGTACTCTTTGGCTTGCTCTCCTTTTCTGTCCTTTCACCTCTTCCTGACACTGGCTGCCAGACAATGTTCTGTACTCTAGAGTTACACAGTTGGCTTTTCTGACTTCCACTTATAATTGAGGTCAGAACCGGTTTGAACCAGTCTGATCCGGTCTGATCTAGTCGGAACCGGTTTAAACTGGTCAGAACCGGCCAGAACAGATTCGACATGTGCGATGGATTTGACACTCATGACGGATATGGCATGCGTGGCAAATTTTACAAGCGTGACGGATATGACACGTGTGATAAATTTGACACGCGCGCCAAATTCGACACGGTTGGCAAGCCCAACGTGTGTGACAGATGCGCCACGCGTGACAGGTGCGGCATATGTGAGAGTTATGGCACATGTGACGGATATGACATGCGCGACAGCAATGGCATGTGTGGCGGATATGACGCACATGAGAAATAGGGCACGTGACAAATATGGCTCGCATGACAAACATGGCACGCTTGACAGATATGACACACGTGTCAGGTTTGACATACCGTGGCCCGTATGCTGAATGTGAGCGCACATGACTGCCGTGTGACAAGGGGATGAGGCAGGGGACACTGGCTAACAGACGAGAATCTCGGTGTGTCCTGAAAAACTGCTTGTGTGTGTTGGGGTGTGAGTATGTTCTTATGACTGGTGTGTGTGGATCCACATGGAGGCTAGAGGTGAAGCTCAGATGTCATGCTTCTTGTACCACATACTTGTCAGATGAAAGGGAGTCTCTTACTGCCGTGAAGCTCAGTTCAGCCGGGGTAGCCGAGCAGGGAGCCTAGATTTCCTCCAGGTTCCACATGCACGAGCAGCGTCCCTGGCTTCTGCTGTGTTTTGTGCTTGGGTTGGCTGATGTGGGCATCCCCTCTGCAGGCTGTGGACACCGTTGTGAATAAAGACCCTGTCCTGACCTGTAATGGGGTAGAACAGAGCTAGTCGGGGAAAACTGTCCTGAGTGCTGAGAGAAAGGAGGCAGAGCCAGAGAGAAGCCATGGAGCTGCTGCCAGACATGCTGAAACTTTGCTGGTAGGCCACGGCCTTGTGGTGATGCACAGATTAATAGAAATTAAGATGTAAGATTTAGCTAATAAGAAGCTAGAACTAATGGGCCAAACAGTGATTTAACTGATACAGTTTCCATGTGGTTGTTTCGGGAG
Organism: Myodes glareolus; assembly: GCF_982192425.1. Taxonomy (NCBI): domain Eukaryota; kingdom Metazoa; phylum Chordata; class Mammalia; order Rodentia; family Cricetidae; genus Myodes; species Myodes glareolus. The sequence goes on from NC_142039.1 coordinate 55,248,103, forward strand.
TTTGGGCGGCCAGGCGGTGGGGAAACAAACAAGTGGGCTCATACAACGGGTGGCTTTGCTTTCTTGTGACAGTTTCTCTGTGTAGCCATGGATGTCTGGACTCTCTCTTTGTAGACCAGGCTGGCCTTGAATTCACAGGTATCCACCTGCCTCTGCCTCCTGAGTGCTGGGATTAAAGACGTGCGCCATCACCGCCTGACTCACACCTGGATTTTTAATGTGACTTCAGAGGATCAAATTCAGTTCGTCTTGTTTGCCAAGCACTTTTCTGAGTGGGCCTCTCCCCAGCCCCACAAAAGCTGTTCCCGTATCCCTGTGACTGCAAGGCCCAGAGCACCAGCCTCATTTGTGCTCAGAAGCTGCGGCTGCTGTTTGTTGCTACCATGGATGCATCCTCCCAGACCCTCCAGGCAGGCACACATCCCCTGAAGTGTGGATCAGGTGCTAGCAATGGCACGTCCCTCTGGCCTCTCTTGGGTAGATTGCCTATGCTCTGGGTTCAGGGCACTGACCATTGACCTGCACTGGTCAGTTCTCTGAACCTTGATGTGGTCTCCATGCTCACGCTGCTTTGGTAGCATGCACCTCAGCTTCTACATGTCACTAACAGCCACAAGGGTTACTTGCTGCTTGCTGCCAGCCAGGTACAAGGACTCCATGACCATCTTCCTGAGCCTCCCGTTGTGCAATCAAGGAAACTGAGGCTCATAGAAGCTGAAAGATTTTCCCGAGATCATGCAACCTCAAGTATTCAGTAGGATCAAGGTTTTAGCCTCTTCTCACTTTCCTTCCCTCAGTTCTTGCTGACACCTGGCTGGGAGGGACCCTTTCTAAATTCTCCTTAGGTCCTTTGGGTGCACAGTCGACCAACCCTGAAGCCTCATCCACCCTGGATTCTCCTCACATGCGGTGATGAATCTTTGAGTTGTGGTTTTAATTTGGATCCTGAGCACCCTGATAAATACAGGGTCGCAATCACTTACGGAACTGATGTGGGCTGTGAGAGATCATCAATGATGCAGACACAAAGCCAGGAAGCAACAGAAACGCCATGTGATTCCCACACTCATCTGATTGTCACTCCCTGGCCACTTCTCATGTCCCAGCTCAGAAGCCATGATTCACTCCTCCCACCCAGCCTCAACCTCTCATGCTAAGGATTCGATCCCAACAGCAAACCAAAGTTTACTTCCTCCTGGTCCACCGATGGGCTCGTCAGGCTCACTTACAAAGCACAAAGGTGGACAAGGGTTTACAAGTAGGAACGTGGCTGACCCCAAAGAAGCTACACTAGAAGGTTAGCACCCAGCGTGGGGAAGGCTTCCCTTAACTACATAGATGGATCCTCTTTCCCGTAGTCTTCCAATCCGACCATATACACTGCCCCTTCCTGAGACCCACACAGCTAGGGCAGAATTTGTACAACTGGCTGGGAGCAACGACTGGATACTCGGGGAAGGATCCAGTGACCCTCCCTGCCCCTCCTTGTAGGAGAGGATGCCAACAGTCAACAGCCTTATGTGATGCTCTTTGGCAAGCAGCCCCAGTTGCTCTTGTGATGACCATGAATGCTGTGCTCGGAGGAGAGTGCTAAACCTCCTCCATCCCCCGTCCCCGGGACCCATGAGTCTCCAGAGCAGGCGAGGTGAAGGACGGAAAATTGTGAGCTCACAGATGGGGATAACGGCTAAGCGTTGCTGTGATCCACATCTTGAGAGTCCAGGGCAAGTGACTGGGAACCTCATCTCTCTTACTGCACGGCATTCTCCGGTCTTATCACCAAGCCTCACAGAGAAAGCAAACCCACCCCACAGTTTTGTACTCGAAATCAATGAGCTTTTCTGAGATGCAGGCTGGTTCTAGATAACATCCTGATAGGAAGCCACAAGACCCCACGCAGGTGATCTATCCGTCACATTGATGGCCCTATTCAGAAGCCCCTGCACTAACCACATCTCCCCCATCACTCAACACGGCACTCTTTTGATTTTTGTCAAGATTACAGTGCTCCTCTGTCACCCTGCATGGAGAGATGCGTCCCATCCAATGTAGTCACTGTGTAGTGATGTGTGGCGCCGACTAGAAGAGAAATTCCCCAGGTGAACGAGCTGGTTTCCAACTTCCAGGGACTCCTCACATCCCAAAGTCAGCCTGGTCACTGGTGTCGCACCAGGAAAACAGAAAGCTTACCTGCCAATCACTTCGTTGCTTACAGCCTCCCTTTCACTGCGCTGACGTTGGGCATAGCCCTGAGTCAAGTAGGCAGCAGGCCCTCAGAAAACGGCCACTGCAGTCACCCAGCCCAGTATTTAGTTCCATCTGAACCTTTCTCTGTTCTCCATCTGACTTCCTCCTCTCCCGGCCAGCCTCTGTGCCTGGCACATGGTGGATGCTTGAAGGAGCACTTGTTGGAGAAACACTCTCCCTGCTAGGCTCAGGCTGTCATGTCTCAAACACCACCCTACTCCACAGCCAACCCCTCCCCTGCCCAGAGTGCAGAAGTCACTTTCCGACCTCTGAGTCTCAGTCTGACACCTCTGCATCCTGCAGAGGGTCCTGCTGTGCTGCTGACTGCCACCTAGGCTTCTACCCATGACTTAGCCCCCCTCCCGTCTGACTCCCCTGATCTGACAGCCTTGTCTATTCATCTGGATATGCCAGGCTAACTGGGTACGGGGCCCCAACCAACACACATCTGGACTTTACCCAGGGCTCTAACTGCAGTTGGGCCTCTCATCTGCCTCCACCCCACCTCTATGTCCCAGGTTCTTTCCTCCCAGGAGAAGGCAAAGGAGGAAGAGAGAGGCTCAGGACTCACCAGCGCTTGAGCCTCCTGACTCCCTAGGTTTTCTGGTCTGTTTCCACAGCACTAACGCTTGTAGTACGTCTGTCCTGTCTCTTGAGAAGGCTACTCTTGTGCCTGTATCTTTCTTTGGCAGATTTCTAAAATTCCTGTCATTGCCAATATCCTGGACTGCCCATTATGAATAAATTCTGACCTGAAGTTTGTTCAAGGACTCTGGGTAGAGGTTCTCACTCTGTCATACACTGTCTGGCCTCAGATGCTTTTTTACACACACTTGGTGTAAGTCTCCATTGTCGCATAACTACGGCATTCTGCACGACCTTGAAAACAGCACCGTGTAGATGATTCTGTGTCCCCTCAATCTGGGGGTGAGAGGGTGGTAGAGAGGAGGAGATAGGAGTGAGAACATGGAGAAATGGGATTGTTAAGGGAGGAGAGGGAGGAAGTGGGAGAGCAATGGAAGAGAGATCTGAATAGAGCCACTGTGGGGTTAGAAAGAAACCTGGTGCTAGGGAAAACCCCCCAAATCCACAACAATGACCCCAAATAAGAGTCCTATCAATCAATAGTGGGGTGGGTGCCTGAACTGAACTTCCCCTCTAATCAGATTGGTGAACACCACAACTAACATCATAGAGCCCTCATCCAGCAACTAACAGAACAAGATGCAGAGATCCACAACCAACCACCACGCCAGGCTCCAGAAATCCAATTGAAGAGAGGGAGGTAAAGATAATGAGGTAATAGGTAGAGATAATGTTTTTCAGTGTTGGGCGTTGTAAAACAACTTGTTTTCCTCTGATCTGAGTGCCTACAGCTGCCTGAGCAGGAGACCTCAGGAGTTCCTGATGGCAGGAGAGTGGTTTCTGGTGGGTTTGGCTGAGGCATGGCTATCCCCTGAACACAAAAAGGGGGGCATTCTTGGGGCATCCTGGCATCAAGGATGACCTGTCTCTCTCTGTCTATGCATCTTTGTGTGGGGGCCAGCCCCTTGCCCAGTTCACGATCTGTACGGTGGTTCATAGAGCACAGACAGGTGTGGTACGCCGCAAGGGAGAAATCTACAGCTGAACCAAGCTCACGGGAACTCACGAACCCTAGACTGACAGCTGTGGAAACTGCATGGGATCTGACCAGGTCCTCAGTATGTGGGAGACAGTGGTGAAACTTGCACTATCTGTGAGACACCTGGCAGTAGGACCAGGATCTATTCCTGGTGCGTGAGCTAGCTTATTGGAGCGCATTCCCTATGGTGGCAGGCCATGCTCAGCCTTGATGTGGGGGATGGGGGTTGGTCCTGCCACAACTTAATGTGTCAGACTTTGTTGACTTCACATGGGAGGCCTTACCCATTGAGAGAAGTGGATGGGGGTGGGCTGGAGGGGAGGCAGAAGTGGGCAGGAGGAAGAGGGGTGGAGAACCGTGGATGAAAAGTAAAATAGAATTAAAAAGTAACTTAAAATAAAAAGATAAAGTGGTGCCTGTGGCAGATTGGCCTGTGCCCACCCTGGTGCAAACATTTCCCACGGGCAACTGAGTCTCAGGTACCTGCTCATGGGAGTGCTTCCAGGTCGCTATGCCTGCCTGCCTGCCTGCCTGCCTGTTTTTGCTCAGCATGCTCCCCAGTCAGGTTCTGCTCTAACCCCATGCTGGCTCTAACTAATCAGATTTGTTAGGCGTAGTTACTTTCAGATCTGCTAGGTCTCATAGCCATTCACGTTCTGCACCAGGACCTGCTTTGGTGCCACAACCGTGACACCTGCAAACATCACTATTCTATCCTAAAATTCTCATACAAACCAGCTACCAGAACAGTGACTCTACCCGCTGGTCAATCAAGATTACCACACCTATGGCAATCTTCTGAGAATTTTAATGGAAGTAAATTATTTGATAACTTTAAACTTTAGACTGATTAATAAATAAATAAAAAATGTTTACAATTTGTAAACCATTTCCATGCCAGTGGAAGGTAATATTACTATGCAGGTGATTAAAGGTCTTCACTTTTCTGCTATATATGGAATGCCAGGAGAAATAGACAATTTAGCTGGGATGAATGCATTTTTAACTATAATTGTTATTAGTCTAGTAATTTATATCTATCCCTAAAAATGGTTTGATAACAGTGTTAAAATGGGAAATGGACTAAAACAATACAGACTTGCCAAAAAGGTAATGAGAAATTGATAAACTACAGACAATGGAAAGGGGTTATGGAAAATTATCGGAAAGAACAATAAATTTGGTAAGTTATTTTCATGCCATAAAGATAGTCATAAAGGAAGACAAGGCAGCCTTGCCAGACAAGTTAAAAGCTTTAGAGACGTACATGAAGGAAGAAAACAAACAAACAACAGCAACAAAAAAACCCAACTGATTTAATGAAGGCTTTGGAAGCACTCACAGTTCAGGAAGTTCAGACCTTACAAAAGGCAACTACTAATAGATTCCAAGTCTTAGAAGAATGATTAAGATTGATAGAAAGAACATTCAAACATAGATGATAATTATTAGAGGGGAGTCTACCTCCCCATTGCCTCATAGAATTAGGGATGAGCTGCCTAAGGTTGTTAGTCCACCTGCCATGATTTATCCTGTTACTGTTTATGAAAGGCCGGCAAAAAACAGTTGTCCCAAATGATATGCAAACTGCCAATGGGAACAAATACATATGAAAGATTTAAAAAATATTAAAGAAGCCATAGTGTTTCATGGTACGCATTCAGCATATGTGAGGCAGATACTAAATATGTCATCTTCTAAGAATAGAATTACTCCACATGACTGCAATCAATTAGTCTCAGCAGGATTAGATTATGGTCCTTAGTTACAATGGAAATGCTGTCTGAGAGAAGATGCTAAGTCCTTGAACAACAAGATAAGATTAGAGATTTTGAGGCTTCCTAAGATCACATACTTGGCAAAGGCCATCATGCCAATATAAATAGGCTACATACATGAGCACATCTTGCCCCCTATGCCATACAATAGCCTTGAAAGATTGCAACAAGATTCAAGAAATTCAAGGAAAAAGAATCGAGTCATATATTAAAGTTATGCGAGTCTCAAAAGAATCCTTTACTGACTTTTTGCAAAAATTGACTAAAATGCGTAAAGATAATTAGACCTTTAAAGGTCAGAACAACACCCATAGATGAATTGAGTCTCTTAACTATAGTGATAAAGCTTGGGTAGGAGAAGCAATTTCAAAGACCTGAAGAGACATCAGAGTACCAAATGTTTTACCTGTGATAGAACAGGCCTTGTGAGAAGACATTGTAGGCATGAATTTCCTAGAAATAATGTTTCTTCTAGGGATGGCAGAAATACAAGGCCCCAGCCTTCTGGATTATGCAGAAAATATGACAAAGGTTGACATTGGACCAACGAATGCAGATCAACAAGAGACAAATAAGGCAACACTTTACCAGTGGGAAACACCTTGGGGGGCCTCTCACAGGCTCCCATATCAATTATGGTCCAGTCGTTCCTAGTCACTGTGAAGGACACTTCTCCATAGAACAATTAGAAAATCCATTGCCTATTGTAAATAATCTTACTTCTCTGGACGAAAGAACAACATTAGAAGATGAATAAAAAATTCCAGGAGGAACCATAAAATGAACATTTTGGTAGATTTCTATAAGTGATCAAAGACCAAAGCATGGGGTATGAATAAATGATGCTGTATTTGAAGGTCCTTGGACACACGTGAGTACAATTACAGCAGAATCATGCATTCAAATTGGCCTCTTCAGGAGGTAGATGAAGGTAACTGGGTTGGCCAATGATCTCTGGTATCAGAGAAATTACAGGTCTTAAAATAGCTGGTTCAGGAGAAGCTAAATGCTCAACATATTTTTTTGGCGGGGGCGGGGGAGACTTTTGATGACTGCTTCTATTTCCTTAGGGGTTATAAGTCTATTTAAGTTGTTCATTTGATCTTGATTTAATTTTGGTATGTGGTACCTTTCCAGAAAAATTTTCATTTCCTTTAAATGTTTCAATTTTGTGAAGTACGTGTTTTTTGAAGTATGATCTGATCATTCTCTGGATTTCTGAAGTGTCTGTTATTAAGTTCCCCTTTTTATTTTTGATTTTGTTAATTCGACTATTTTCTCTTTGCCTTTTGGTTAGTTTGAATAAAGCTTGGTTCATCTTATTGATTTTCTCAAAAAACAGCTCTGTCTCACTTAGTCTTCGTATTGTTTTCTTTGATTCTATTTTATTGATTTCAGCCCAAAATTTGATTATTTACTATCATCTACTCCTCCTGGTTATGTTTTGCTTCTTTTTTTCTAGAGCTTTCAGGTGCTCCATTAAGTCACTTGTGTGAGACTTCTCCAGGTTCTTTGTGTAGACACTCAGTGCTGTGAACTTTCCTCTTAGCACTGCTTTCAAAGTGTCCCATAAGTATGGGTATGTTGTGTATTCATTTTCATTTAATTTTTGAAGCCTTTAATTTCTTTAATTTTCTTCTTTGACCCAGGGGTGATTCAGCTGAGCATTGTTCAATTTCCATGAGTTTGTGGACTTTGTCCAATTCGTGTTGTTGTTGAATTCTAACTTTAAGCCATGGAAATCTGATAAGACACAAGGGGTTATTCTAGATTTTTTTGTATTTATTGAAGCTTGCTTTGTTACCGAGTATGGTCAAGATCTCCTGAGTAAATTGTGAACATGGGGACCTTGGGGGGAGGATTAAAGGGGGAAGGGGAGAGGCGGGGAGGGGAGCAGAGAAAAATGTAGAGCTCACTAAAAATCAATTAAAAATGTAAAAAAAGAGAAAAACATTCTGAGTGAGGTAACCCAGACCCAGAAAGATGAGTATGTCATGTACCCACTCATATGTGAATATTAGCTGTAAAGCAAAGGGTAAGGAACCTATAGTCCACGACCCTAGAGAAGCTAAGTATCAAGGAAAACCTTAAGAGAAACATACATAGATTCCCTTGTGAAGGGGAAATAGACAAAATCTTTGGAGAAAGTTGGGAGCATGGAAGTTGGGGGAGAAGGGAATGTGGAAGCGAGGAGAAGGGGAGAAGTGGAGGGGGATTATAACCAGAAGGAATGGGATGGTCGAGATGGAGAAGTACAGAGCAGGAGAACAAGGAAAGAGATATATCTTGACTGAGGGAGCCATTACGGGGCTAGCAAGAAACCTAGCACTCAAGAACTTCCAAGGAACCCACAAAGATGACCCTAGGTAAGACTCTAAGCAATAGTGGAGAAGGTGCCTGAACTGGCCTTGTTCTGTAGTCAGATTGATGACTATCTTAAATATCATCACAGAACCTATATTCAATAACTGATGGAAGCAGATGCAGAAAACCACAATGGAGCATTGGGCTGAGCTCCCAAAGTCCAGTTAAAGAGAGGGAGGAGTGAGAATACAAGCAGAGAAGTCAAGACCGTGATGGGGACACTCACTGAAACAGCTTACCTGAGCTAAAGGAAGCCTTCCAACTCCAGCCTGTCAGCAAGGGAGTGAGCAGAGGATCAAACTAGGCCCTCTGAATATGGGTGATAGTTGTATGGCTGGGTAGACTGTGGAGCCACTGGCAGTGAGACCAGTTTTTATCCCTACTTCTTGTTCTGGATTTTTGGAATTCATTCTCTCTGGAGGGATACCTTGCCCAGAGTAGATATATTGGGCAGGACCTTGGTCCTGCCTCAAAGCAATGTGCTAGACTTTTTTGACTCCCCATGGGAAGCCTCGCCCTCTCTAAGGAGTCGAGGGGAGCAGTGAGGTAGGGGATGAAAGGGGTGGAAGATAGAGTGAGCAGGAGGAGGAGAAGAAGTGGGAAATGGATTTGGCATGAAAAATGAGAAAAAGTAGGTTTATTTTTTGGATTTTTTTCAAGACAGTTTCTCCGTAGTTTTTGGTGCCTGTCCTGGAACTAGCTCTTGTAGACCAGGTTGGCTTCGAACTCACAGGGCGTGCGCCACCACCGCTCGGCTAAAAGTAGTTGTTTTTTTTTTTTTTTAAATAGATTAAAATAAAAAAATCAGAAAAAATGACATGGATTATCAAAATGATAATTAACATTATGTCAGTCCCAGTTAAGTTGATCATCCTTTCATTTAATTGTTCCATTTTAAAATCATGCATTGCATAATCATACAGAGACCTAACTTTCTCTTATCATAATTGTGTTTCTCATTTTTTAATGTTGGAAGAAGTTCTTTCTTTTTATGAATTTCCCCATTAAAGAATTTTCAATTCTTTGGTTGAGGGGCATCTAGGTTGTTTCCAGGTTCTGGCTATTACAAATAATGCTGCTGTGAACATAGCTGAACACATGTCCTTGTAGTATGGTTGAACATCTTTTGGGTATATGCTGAATTGTGCGAGAGAATTGTCTGTATTTTGTCAATCATGTTTTAAATAAACGCTGATTGGCCAGGCAGGAGGTGTAGGCAGGAAAACCAGACAGGAAGTGGAAATGATGCAAGGAGAGCAGGAGAATTCTGGGGAGGAGAAAGCTGATTCTCCCACTCCTGCCCAGATCAACAAAGCAGCAGGATGTGAGCTGCCCCACTGAAAAAGGTACTGAGCCACATGGCTAACATAGATCAGAAAAATGGGTTAATCAAGATGTGAGAGTTAGCCAGTAAGAAGCCTGACCTAATGGGCCAATCAGCTTTATAATTTATAGAGATCTATGTGGTTGATTTTCTCTGGGGCCTGCCGGCTGTGGGGTACCAGGCGGGGACAGAAAACACAAACAAGCAGGCCCCTTCATGTTACAGCCAAAGAGTGGTATTTCTGGGTCTTGAGGTAGGTTGATTCCCAGTTTCCTGAGAGGCTGCCATACTGGTTTCCAGAATGGTTGTAAAAGTTTGTATTCTCACCAGCAATTGAGGAATGTACCTCTTACTCCACATCCTTTCCAGCATAAGCTATCACTGGTGTTTTTGATCTGAGCTATTCTGACTGGTGCAAGATTAGGTATCTCAGAGTTTTGATTTGCATTTCCCTGCAAAGGATATTGAGGCTATAGTTCATGTTTCTAGAGAAGTTAAGTAACAAGGTGAACCCTGAGAAAAACATACATAGATCTATCTGGAAAGGGGAAATAGACAAGATTGCCTGACAAAACTGAGAGCATGGGGATAGGGGGAGTAGGGAGGGCAGAAGGGGAAGACATGGGGACAAAGGGAGGAGGGAGGAGAACTTGAGGGAATTGGATAGTTGAGATGGAATAAGGAGAAAGATGAGAGCAAGATAACAGATATTTTGATTGAGGCAGCCATTATGGGACTAGCAAGAAACCTAGAACTAGGGAAATTCCCAGGAATCCACAAGATGACCCAAGCTAAGACCCTAAGCAATAGAGGAGAGGGTGCCTTTCCATGTAGTCAGACTGATGAATATTTTAAATATCACTGTAGAACCTTCATCCAGCAACTGATGGAAACAGAGGTAGATACTTGCATCAGGGCACTGGACTGAACTCCCAAAGTCCATTTGAAGAGTGGAAGGTGTGAGAATATGAGCAAAGAGGTCAAGACCATGATGGGAACACCACTGAAATAGTTTATCTGAGCTAATGGGGACTCACCACCTCCAGCTGGACAGGGAAGGAAACAGCATAGGCCCAAACTATTCCCTCTGAGTGTGGTTGACAGTTGCGTGGCTGGGGCAGACTGAGGGGCCACTGGCAGAGGCACCAGGATTTACTGAATTAGTAAGGGGTAAATACACAAATTGTGACCAAAGCAATTATTGCAACACATGCCATTGAACAGCAGTTGAGATACATGTCATACAGTGTTTCAACCTGCAAATGTGCCACACTAAACAACTGCTAGAATAAAGATCACAGGAAAATGGGGTTGCTCATCAGGATGTGTAGAGTTCATAGCTTGTGTTGCCTTCAATTTTTTAATGACATGATTCAAACTCTAGCCTCAAGCATTCTATTTACTCAGGTGCTATATAGCTGAGCCACATTCCTAGGCACTCTGGCTTTGTTTCCAGTACAATTTATTTAATTATCATTTCATAATTAACTTTCACTATTGGCTGTGTTTAAGGAGCAGATCACAAGAATTCTAACCCCTTATCAATCATTACTCTCAGGAGGAAGATCTTTTCCTATTGAAGCCTTGGGAAACCAAAACACAGGTAGAAGGCAGAGATGGAGATTCGAGTTCATGAGCACTGGCCAGAACTTGTGGCAATGTGTATACATCAAGACATTTTATTCCTCTAGCCAGCCTAGAAGAAAAGAAGCTAAAATTGGAATTCTATTGGAGAGGCAACCAAGGCAAGAAAACAACAAATTCAAAACTGCTCCAGAGTATGATATATTTGGACTTAAATTTGCATCTAAGAGAAATGAGCCTTGTGAGTGTTTTCTCACTCCAGAGGCATGGAGATGTCACTGCTGACTCCATGTTGGTATGTCAGGTTAAGAGATATTTGTACACTATGAAGAGGTATTGATGTGATTGGTATAAGAAAAACCTGAATGGCCAATAGCTATGCAAGAGCTATAGGTAGGTCTTCTGGGCAGGTAGATGAAGTGAATAATTGAAGTGAATAACAGAGATGTGGAGATGAATTCAAGTTATAAGAGCTAGTGACAAGCCTAAACGAAGACTGAGCTGTTGGAATTAATAATTCTTCATGTTGTCTCTTGTGAGTTCTAGTCCCAAAGAAAATTCTGTCTGCATTGTCAAGGTTGACATTTTTTTGTTTACCCTTTGTTTATGTGAATGAGTGTTTTGTCACACGTATGTGTGTATTCTACACGCATGTCTGGTTCCTGAGGAGATCAGAAGAGAGTACTAGATCTTCTAGAGCTGAAGATACAGATGTCTGTGAACTGCTATGTTATTGCTGGGAACCAAACTGGGTCTTCTGTAAGCCCAGCAAGTACTGTTTCCTCAGGTCTAACTCTGCATCCCCCATTGTTGTGATGCCCCAAGGGACCATTTCATAACCCTCAGTGTTTTGTACTAGTACAACCTTATGCTATTCCCCTCATCTTCCTTCTCACGACAGTAACCCAGAAAACTTTCTGTCTTACACATCTTAGTAAATGAGTCAATTCCCACATGGCACCTCAATGAGGCCTTGTCAGCTGGATGCCAACTAGAGCCCCTAGTTTGTTAGGACTAGGAAAGCTGCTTGCTCCTCCTGATTCAGATCTCACCATGTTCTCATTGAGCCCTAGGAGCCCACCTGGGTCAAAGGGAAATTGTAGAGGTTTCTATCTACCTCTTGCTGACCTCTGGGATGGTTCCTTGGCCTCCAGGAGCAGAAGCAGCTATCGGCATCAGCAGAGAACTTGGTTAGAGTTGAGGTGCAGCTATGCGTTTGGATGATTAAGAATGTGACATACATGGCAGAGCCAGCCTCCACACAAGAGACATCATGACGCTCTGGTGCTGGATGTACCATTGACAGCTGTATGACCTTTGCCAAATCCCTCCTCTCTCTGTGGTCACTGTTTATTTATCTATGAAGCAGGGAGGTAGGATCATGATTGACAGGATCTGGTCAGCTCTTCTGTCACTAAAGGACAGGGTGGCTAATGTTTTAATCGGTCCTCAGGCAGGTTACTTCATGTCGCTGAACCTCATTTTCAAGATCTGTCCAAGGGAAGGTGAATGTTTTTCGGGACTGTACTGTCTCTTCTGAGCTATAAAGGGGGTCGATGACATAAATGAGAAGCGTTAGGTCTGTTGTGTGCAATTGATGCTTAGCAACAGCACTGCGGGGAGCAGGCCAGGGGCTGAGGCATCAATTATCTCGTTTGGATAGTTGTGGTATAAATACACCATTCAATGTCAATGTCATGACAGTATGACATGTTTCACCAAATGGGGTCTGGGCTTGCACATTGGTCTACATCTTTTGTCAAATGAATCCAGTGTAGTAGCTAGTGTCTTTTAGGCTCCAGAATGCAGTAAGATGTGGGTAGATCATCAGGATTTGAAGAGACTTGAACATTCACTGCCATTATTTTGGGGGGGCAGTTTTCAATGCTATGAATCAAATTCTATGCCTCACGCATACTACCTAGCCAGGTGCTATGTATCTGAGTTGCATTCCCAGCCACACTGTCTTTGATCTCAACATCTTTAATTGTAGTTTTAAATAAGTTTTAATATTGACTGTGCTTCAGGACCAGCTCACGGTATTACTAAAATCATAATCCATGGCTCTGGTGGCCTGTGGAGCGTCAGGGAATACCCCTGAGTCAGATATTCTGGTGGCCTGTGGAAGGTCAGGGTATCCCTGAGTCAAATCTTCAACTTTGGAATGTTTAGGAAACCAGGGTCCAGGCAGAGGGTAGAATGAACATTTATGGTCATGGAATGTTGGCCATCTCTTTACCAGGTGCTCAGTATACTCTCACACAATTCTTCTAGCAACACCAGATGGGAAGAGGTTACTGTTGACAATTAAGAGGAGAGAGCTTAGGCCAGACTACAGTGAGTCTAAGAGAGAATGTTTGAGAGGTCAGCATATCTAAAAACCAGGACTTACTATGCACCCAAGAGCCTAAGAGTCCCCGGGTGAGTTCCCTTGCTCTACTGGCAGGGTACTGCTAAACCTTGGGATTGTGAGGACTAATACTGAGTTGCGAGGCATAATACTGAATCTAAGATTGTCTAGGTTAAACAAGCTTTATTTTGTGGTACACCCAGGACTGGCAAGTATGGCTGTCTCTCCCTAAGTCAGGAGTTTAGTTTCTTATTGGCCTCCTTAAATTCCTCTTCTAGAAGAGATGAAATGTTCACAGGGGCAGGAATGCATTGTTAGAAAAGTACAATGGTCAGGAAGAAACAAGGCTAAAGACACACATCGTGTTGATGGGGTTGCAGATTTAATGTAAGTTAAAAACATATTTTGCTATTTACATCAGATTTAAGAAACAGAAACTTATTCTTAATCACAAATAGAAACATTAACCTGCACAGAACAAACCGGAATTACTCTTAACTGTCTTAACTTCAAACAGAAACCTTAACTAGCAAGATATATTGTTTTGTTTTGATTTTGCATCCCCCTTTGATTGTATCCTGAGTGAAATTCTTAATTCTGTAGTAAGATTTTGGTTATATTGGGATCAAATAACCATGCACTTAACAGCACCAAAACTGGAATTTATGTGTCTAATTAAGGTATTAAGAACGGAAAGGCTACTAGGAATTAGAAGAAACATAGGAGTCCTGTGATGTCTGAAATCAGAGTTACCAAGAGAAGAGAAACTAGTCATTTTTCATCTTAGGTCCCATTTTCCTGCAACAATTTTGTTTTTTATTCTTTTTTTAAATTGATTTTTATTGAGCTCTACATTTTTCTCTGCTCCTCTTCCTGCCTCTCCCCTCCCCTTCATCCCTCTCCCAAGGTCCCCATGTTCTCAGTTTACTCAGGAGATCTTGTCTTTTTCTACTTCCCATGTAGATTAGATGTTTGTATGTCTCTCTTAAGGTCCTCATTGTTGTCTAGGTTCTCCAGGATTGTGATTTGTGTGCTGTTTTTCTTTGATTTATGTTTAAAAACCACTTATGAGTGAGTACATGTGATACTTGTCTTTACGGATCTGGTTTACCTCACTCAAAATGATGTTTTATAGCTCCATCCATTTTCCTGCAAAATTCAAAATGTCGTTATTTTTTTCTGCAGTGTATTGCTCCACTGTGTAAATGCACCACATTTTTCCTTATCCATTCTTCAGTCGAGGGGCATTTAGGTTGTTTCCAGGTTCTGGCTATGACAAACAATGCTGCTATGAATATAGTTGAGCACATGTCCTGGTGGCACGATTGAGCATCCTTTGGATATATACCCCAAAGTGGTATTACTGGATCTTGAGGAAGGCTGTTTCCCAATTTTCTGAGAAATCTCCACACTGACATCCAAAGGAGCTGTACCAATTTGCATTCCCACCAGCAATGCAGCAGTGTTCCCTTTTCCCCACATCCTCTCCATCATAAGTTGTCATCAGTGTTTTTGATCATGGCCATTCTTGCAGGTGTAAAATGGAATCTCAGAGTTGTTTTGATTTTCATTTCTCTGATGACTAAGGATGTTGAACATTTCCTTAAGTGTTTTTCAGCCATTTTAGGTTCCTCTGTTGAGAGTTCTCTGTTTAGGTCTGTACTCCATTTTTTTTTATTGGATTATTTGTTCTTTTGATGACCAATTTCTTGAGTTCTTTGTATATTTTGGAGATAAGACCTCTGTTGATGAAGAGTTAGTGAGGATCTTTTCCTATTCTGTAGGCTATCATTTTGTCTTGTTGACCATGTCCTTCTGAAACAATTTTAAATACAGACAATCTCTAATAATTCCTGAGCATATTTGTATAAAAACAAAACTTTTATTTTATCTCCATATAATACCTTCTTTTTCTTTATAGAGTAGGTTGAAGGCCCATCATATTGCAGAACTACTTCAGAAAATGGATCTATCTATCGCTAGATCTGGGCACATTTGGTTTTAACAGCCACCTTTATGGTATGCCAAGGCAGACGTTTTGTCCCCTATGTCAGGGACATACAATTTTGTCCAAAATCCAGGCTGTTGAGGACAAAGGGTCAAATACTCTCTTCTGTAACTATTTCCCGCTATAAATAAGATATCATTTTCAGGGCTTAGGAATGCTGGAATACCAGCAAAAGGCCTGGAGGGATTCAGACACTGGAATTTCTTCAGAAGCATCTGCTTAGCTGACCCAGCTAAACAGACATGGAGCAATCACATCAGCTGGACCGGTTCACATCAGCTTTCAGAAGTCCAGAGCTCACAGCACCTTGGAGCAATTTGTAGTTCACAGTTGATTTCTATATGGTGTCTGTGATCCAAGCTGAAATCTGCTGAGATAGGATGAAAGGAACTGACTCCTAACTGTCTTAAATGCAAACAGAAACCTTAAATAGAGAGGTATATAGTTCCTGTTTTAGTCTCACAGTATGACTCTACTGACCTCCAATAATAATGGATCATGGTTGATTGTTAAATACCCCCTTGGACAGTACTGGCACAGATACTGGACACATGGTTTAGGAAGTAATATGGTCTTACTGACTCAATTATGGTCTTACTGGAAGTTGAGTTCAGGGTTTGGGCAGTAATGAGGATTTCAGTCTGTGACTGTTTTACCTCCTTTACTCTGAGCTGCTCATATGCTTCAGTAATCCTTTTAAAACAAAGAGGTCACTACACGTGAGTTATTTCCTTGTAGTGTGTCCCCAAGAGTCTCTTCCTTGTAAATGTTCTTGTTTACAGAATTCAGAGAATTTCGAATGGGAATAGAAATGGCCTTTCCCATCTCCCCTGGGGGTCAAGATAGGAGGTAGAACCATGAAAACCCAGCAGTTCATTCCACCGGGAAGAACGCAAGACGATGGAGCTGCATTGGTGTCTCAGGATCTCATAGGCAACATCGCCAAGAGCTGTTCTCCTCTCTGTGGAGAAGGCAAGAGACTCAGGTCCCTTTAAACTCACAGAAACTTGATTTTCTGGAGACTGTGCTGCTGGGAATCTGGACTTTCACACTCAATTGCCTCACGAGGACTTCCTGGCTAGTCTCTTTCCCATAAGAACAAGACATTGCAACTCAGTGACACTTTATTGGAGGCAGGAGTGGTAAGATGGTCATGGACTTGTGGGTGGGGACCAGGCATCTGTGGAGCTGGAGATTAGAAATAGCCAGACCACCTATATGTAGGTCCTCTGTTACGGCAAAGTTATCCTAAAGTTTTCCCTTGATGCCTGCTCCCACTCTCTCTCTTCTTCCCTTCATTCCTTTAAGTAATTTTCCTTCCTCCCATTAACCATGAAAGAATAACTTATTCTTTGTTTTGAGTCACATTATCCACAGACATTGGGAACAAACAATACAGTGTCCTGAACTCAACGATCTCAAGTTGCAAACTGTATTTGAGAATGAGCAGTGCTGGCCAGGGTTGAAAGGGACTCTTGTCCATCACGGAGAGACAATTCGAAGTGCTGAGGGGGCAGGGTCATGGGAATTTTCCTTTCACAAACCACAGAGTTTGCTGTAACAGCATCTGGCCTCGAACAGCTATGTAGCTGGGTCTGTCCTTAAAATGCTGATCCTCTGTCTAGCATGGTGGTGCATGCCTTACTCCAGCAGTTGGGAGAGGCAGGTGGGTCTCTGTGAGTTTAGGACAGCCTGGGCTATATAGTGTGATCCAGGACAGCCTGACTTACCTAGTGAGATCCTGTCTTGGAAAATATGAATAAATAAATAAATAAATAGAAGTAAAGAAAAAAGAAAACAAACAAGCAAAAAGAAATGAAAGCTCCCGATCCCCAGCTTTCTAAGCTCTGGGATAATAACCTACAAGCCACTGTCCGTGGCTGTGCCTTTTTGTCCAATACAAGGAGTTTCCATGTAGACTGTTTTCTCCTGGAATTTACAATCCTGCGGTCATTACTTCTTCAGTACTAGGATTTCTTGCCTGAACCATGATACTTGGAAGGACACTGTCAGTGAAGACAGAGAGTATTGGTGTGATAAACTATAGAAGACTTTAATCACTTTAACAGTGTCAAATGCCATGCCTTGGGAACTTTATTTGAAAGAGAAGAGAGAGGTGAGGCAGGGATTTTTAAAGTTTATTAAGTTCCAGAATATTCAAAATTCCTGAAATCTCCATCAATTGCTTCCTTGTGCATTTAAAAACAGCCTGTGGCTTCCCACATTCAGACAGGAGGAGAAATCTCATTAGGAGACCTGGTGTGTGGCTAGTGATCAGCTCTGTCCTAGGAGGGCTCTGACCTGTGCTGAGTCTCAATAAGCCCAACTACACAGACTTTGCCTTCTTCACCTCCCCACTTCAGGACCTGTGTGCGAGAAGCAGAGAAGGTAACTGAAGCCAGACTCTGATGTGACACCATCCAAACCTCCACTTCCTCCATGCCCTGTAATCTGAAACAAACTTCCTGTTCCAAGCCTTAGCTGTTTTCCTATAACACAGTGGTGGAAATTCTTCCTTCAGTGAGTTGTTATTTTAAGCTAAAGTTAAAGCGGAAGAATTGGTACAATTTATCCAATAAATGTTCGTTGCTGTTATAATTGTAAAGGTGAGAAAGTCACCCATACAGCCGCATTCTATCAGAGATAATACTTTATTAGATGTGCAGAGCTTCAGGTAACACAATAGTAACAAAGTGTTTGTCCAAGTTTTTTTGGTGTCAAAATTGGTATTCAACCCATCCAAGTTTCTTCATACTGCAACTGGCTAGTGAACAAGAATTTCGGGTTGTATCCCTCCTGAGTTAGGGGTGGCATGTGGGAGCACAAGTCAGGGAAGTGTTCCAGGCTGATCTGAGGGTTTATGTGGTCACAGTGTGGGCAACACAGTACAGATGGTAGTCCCCCGTCCATGATGAGAAGCTAGGAATGTACCTCACAGTGTGACAGAAGCAGAGGCAAGCACCATTCCAAGAGCACTTGCTTGGGGATTTGTGTGCAAAGGGAGAAGATGTGGAGGAGACAGACGTACACTCTGTTAAGGGTCTTATTCTTAACAGAGCAATAGGTCAGGAATCACCTGTTTATCTAACTCACATCACTGGGCTTGGGAGCTCTTTAAAGGGCCCAGATAGATCCAGAGTAATATTCTTCCCCCCTTCCCCTCCAAACCTCACTGTAGCAGTCATATGAGGATGCTAAGAGGCAGGGAGAGGAGGGAGCGCCTGACAAGACCGTAGGTAGAAATGATTGGTTTCTGACCTGGGGTGATGGCGCTCAGCGTTATCACGTGGCTGAATGGCCATGTGAGATGATGGGATCGGGGAAATGAAGACTGAGGAGCACTTTATAAAGTCTCTTTGATATTTCTGCCCTGGCCCAGGAACAAAGCTCTGTGTTCTCCTTTATATTGGTGATTGGCGCTTTCCTCTTTGCCCATTTCAATAGGTCATTTTGATTAGTGTTTTGCAATCCCTCTTGTGGGTCATTTCATAGACATGCATAAGTATGTGTGTGGAGATCCTGTTCATAACAGACTTGCTGGATAATGCACTCTGTGTTCAGGTGCAGGGAATGTGCACCTGACGCAACATATATTGAAAGGATCTTTTGAGTTTACCTTTCTCCCATTGGTTCCAGCTGCTCTCATCACCAATAAGCATATTTTTATTGTAGTCGTTTTGGTAGGTGTGTGTTGTATTATCTTTTGCAGATTGGCTGTGCTATAATCTACTGCTATTTAAGCCAGAAGTTTCAACTCCACAGTTACTAGCTTGGTTCTCTGGCAGCAGCTCAGCTTCTGGGAATACTGTTCCTTCAGGCACTGGTTCTGCTGCTGCTGCTATTCTGTTTATAAATAAGACTCGAGATTCAAAGGCTGGGGTGAAAGCTTGCCGCATAGAGAGGTTAAATAACACCGAGCTCACCCTCTCTCCTTGATCTCTGAAAAAAAGCATCCTACCTTTGCCAAACAAACAAACAAACTCACCACCCTAAATCCCTCTCTACTTCTTCTCGTGTGTCTTTCTATCTCTTCCAGATGCCCTCTGATGCTCTATGATTACTTTTTGCCAACTATTTGCTAACTCAGTGTCATGACCCAGAGTTATTTTTGTTTAATTAACTCAAATGCACAATTTAGATTCACAGTTTGACCAAATATTCCCAACATCCCCTGTACCCATTGTCTAATTCAAAAGGAAATGTTTTAACTCTAACATAATAAAACTATATACAATTATCAAGTCAGGATTACATGCACAGTGTCTAGTCCATTTGTTTTTGATAAATTCAGAGAAACTGCTTTACTACCTGTCCTATCCTGATGAGTTCAAATTTTGTACTTAATTTGTTTTCTTTTTTTAATTTTGAAGTTTGTTTATTTTTAATATTAGCTCATATTTATAACAACTTATGTTTCACTTAAAATCTAAAAATTAAGAGGTGTCTCTTTTTCAAATCAAATGTTTATCAATTTTGATGATATTCTTAGCTTTTCTTCTCCCGTGGAAACAAAGAAAGACACCTTCCCAATCATAATACATGTCCTGGTTTCCATTTTGAGTTCAGTACATCTTTAAAGTATAGCAGCTGATTTAATTCCATAGTTTTTCTACTATCCAATGTTTCTCTGCAGCTGTTGTTCCTTTCTCATTAGCATTTAGAAAATTCAATGGTAATAAAGCATTATGAAATCTATTTCTTGGGGGGTATTTCTATCCTATTCTGTTTATTTAACATAGCCTTTAGAACTTGATTTCATCTTTATAACTCCCTGTCCTACAGGATTATGTGGTATACCTGCAATATAAGTTATATTATAATAAGAAAAAAAGTTTCATTTTCCTAGAGACATATGCTGGAGCACTGTCTGTCTTTATTTGTGCATATATACCCATGATGGTCATAACTTCTAGCAAATGTATAATTACTGAATCAGCCTTTTCTGAACCCAAAAAGGTTGCCCATTGTAAACCTGAGCAAGTATTAATGATATTGTGTGCATATTTTAATTTTCCACAATCTACAAAATGGAACACACCATTTGCCAGATTTTATTCCTTTGGGTACTCTTTGGGTTACTTCCTGCAGATAGTGGTGTTTGGCTGTGCAAAGAATAAGTAGGACATCTTACAATTTCCTTGGCTTGTTCCATGTGATAGAAAAGTTCTTTTTTAAACCTTTGCTATTGGCATGATATTTTTTTATGAAATTCTGAGGCCTTCAGCACATTTTGAATCAATAATTGATCAATTTCTGTATTACCTTGTGCTAGAGGACCTGGAAGCTCTATATGAGGTCAGATATGTGCTATAAATATGGGATGATGCCTATTCCTGATTATATCTTGTACCTAAATATGTAATAAATTAATTCTATATCATCTGGTGTAAATTCAGCAGTTTCAATATGCAAAACAACTCTTTTTATACAGTGCAAATAAGTAACTATGTTGGGAGCTTCTTTAAAATCCCCCAGTACCATAAGAATAGCATATAATTATTACTTTTAGATGGAATCATAAGGGTTTTATTTCACTTTATTTAAATTTTTGGATTTGCAACGTGACTTTCCTTATTTATTTGCATCAGGATAAAATGTAGGGGTCCAATTATTGGTGTGTCCCATAAAATACCAGCAAGAGTTCAATTAGCTCTCTTTATAAGTCAAATTCTTTCACTTTTGGGGTAGTTGCTGTTAATCTCTCCCAAAAAATTACTACAAACTCTTTGCCAGCGTTCACCTTTTTCCAAAAATTTGTCAATTTCATCATTGTTAAAAGGTATTTTAATTTCTGCTACATCTATTCCTACAAATTGGAGAAGCCTAAACTTTCCTTTTATAGTTAACTCAGAAACATTCTCTACATAAGTTTTAATTTTTTGCTCATTTCATGTGATAAAAAGATCCATTCAAAGATAGTATCATACCTCTGCATTAAAAGTTCTCTAGGGGAATGTTTGGTGATTAATATCACCAGAATGCAGTTAAGATTAGGATCTACACAATGCACATGTGTTGTGTAATTTCTCTTCAATCAAAATAAATTATCTCTCAGATTCTGCTGATAATTCCTTGAGACTAACTGCTTGTCATCATTTAAGATTTTATTTAAATCGATCAATTTATCAAATTTAATTCTAAGAGTGGGCCATAACTAGGGAATGTCTCCTAGGAATCTTTGGAAGTCACCAAGAGCCTGCAATCAATCTCTTCTAATTTGTATCTTTTGAGGTCAAAATTTTTTTTTGAGGTCAATTTTTTTTTAGGTCAAATTTTTATTTATTTATTTATTAAAGGTTTCCACCTCCTCCCTGCCTCCCCCTCCCTCTGCATCCCCCCTCCCCCTCCCTCTCCAGTCCCAAGAGCAGTCAGGGTTCCCTGCCCTGTGGGAAGTCCAAGAAAATCATATAGTTATCCTCCTGGATATTGGAAGTAGACAAGATTTCCAGCAAAACTTGGGTGCACAGGGGTGGGTGGGTGGGTGGATGTAAGGGGAGATGGGTAGAGAGAAGGGAGAAGGGAAGGATTTGGGAGAGCTTGAGGGAATGGGATGGGTGGGGTGGAGGAAGGGTGGATAATGGAGCAGGGAAGTAAATATCTTAATTACGGGAGCCATTTTAGGGTTTGCAAGAGACTTGACTCTAGAGGGGTTCCCAGGTCCAAGTAGAGGTCCCCAGATTGTTCCTTGGGCAGCAGAGGAGAGGGTGTCTGAACTGGCCTTGTCCCATAGCCACACTGATGAATATCTTGCATATCACCATAGAACCTTCATCTGGCAATGGATGGAGATAGAGGTCAAATTTTTTATAAACCTATTTTACATCCTTTGTTGGAAGGAGGCTGCTTGTTGGTTCCTGGCTGCTTGGCAGCTCAGACCTGAAATAATCACACAGAAACTATATTACTTAAATCACTGTTTGATCCATTAGCAATAGATTTTTATTGTTAACTCTTACATATAAATGTAACCCATCTCCATTAATCTGTGTATCGCCATATGGCAGTGGCTTACTGGGTAAAGTTCTGGTGTCTGTCTCCAGTGGAGTTACTTGGCTTCTCTCTGACTCCACCATCTTTACTCCCAGCATACAGCCTATCTTTCCCTGCCTAGGTCTGTTCTGTCCTGCCATAGGCTCAAAGCAGTTCTTTATTAACCAATGTTATTCACAGCATACAGAGGGGGATCCCACATTAAGCCTAAATAATTAATAGAATTTCCTCTTTGTCTTTATTCAAGAGCAATTTGTAATCTCTAACAAGGCAAATTTTTCTTTACTTCTTCAAACATTCTTTCTATAGTATCTACTTTGAGTCAGTTAGCAAAATATCATCCATGCAATGGTCAGCTATAGATTCAGGAAATTACTTTTGCATCATTTCCAATGGCTGACTTACAAAATATTGGCCTAGTATAAGGCTATTTAACATTCTCTGTGGGATAATTTTCCATTGATATATTTTAGCAGGCTGAGAATTTTTATAAGTAGGCACTGTGAAGGCAACTTTTACTGTCTTTTTTTTTTCGTAAAGGTATAGTAAAGAAACAATCTTTTAAATCAATAACTATAAGAGGCCATACTTAGTCAAAAGAGAAGGCAAAGGAATTTCAAATTGTAGAGAGCCGATTGGCTGAATCACCTTATCAACAGCTCTTAAATCTGTGACCTTTCTTCATTTTCCAGATTTCTATTGACCAATAAATACAAACGAATTCCAAGAGCTGGTGATTCTTCACTATGCTGAGTATCTACTTGCTTGTGTGCCAGCAGTTCTAAAGCCTGCAGTTTCTCTATTGTTAAATACCATTGAGCAACCCATACAGGTTTGTTTTCAAACCATTTTAAAGTTAGGGCTGTTGGTGCCTTTTAACTATCTGCAGCTATTGTGCCCTGTTTTTCTCCAACCTAAATTTTCAGTGACTAATTTTTATAAAACCTTCTAATACTTTTCCAAGAACATACGTTAATTTATAGTTTGCTTCTCAGATTGGGGGACTGTTAATCTGAGCAGTTCACTGTTGTAACGAGTCATATCCCCAAAACTTCATTGCTATGTTAGCCAAATTTTGTTTTAATATTCCTCTCTGTCCTTCTGTCCCTATACATTTGACCAATTTTATGCTGTGATTTACCTGAAATAAATTTCTGATCCCTAAAAACTGAATATTTACATACTGGAGAGGCCAATTAGGACACCAAAATTCTGATGAAATTATTGTTACATCCACAGTTATGTCTACCCTATCTTCAATTACTCCATTATTCATTCATATTTTCAGTTTTGGTCTTTGTTCCTTTATAGATGTTTGCAAAAATATTAGCTTTCCAGTTTCTCCTGAACTTTAGATTCTCTCTTCTTTAGCTTTCTATTATCCAGAGCAGTATTGTTTCTTACTATTAGGCATTAGATTCTTTAATTGCTCTGGGAAGGATTTTCCTCTCTGATGGCAGGAAATGACTGAACCAGATTTGGCGCAAGGGCCAATTTTGGCATATGAACCTGTGAGAATCCCCTCACAGAGTTTCCCAATGGCGAAGGATAATCATGAATATTTCTTGTTGACCTACATTCATTAGTACAGTGCCTGGTTTTTCCACACCTTCCACATAATCCAGAAGGGTGAGGCATTCTCAATGGATTATTCCTAGAAAAAAATATTGTTTCTAGGAATGCCCCTGCCCCTGTCTACAATACCTTTTTAAATTGATCTTGCTTCTCACAATTATAACATTTGACATTTTGATTTTTCCTCAAACCTCTGGAAACCACTTTTCCTATCCATGTATCATCATGCTCACGAGATTCTATATTAATTGTATATCAGATCCATTCCTTCAAAGGTGCTGACCTTGCCTTTAACAGCCTAATTATCCTTTTGCATACAGAATTGGCATTCTCAAAATCCAGAGATTTATTTATTATTTGTCTAGGTTCCGAATTTGCTATCTTTCTATTTACCGCTGAAGTCGGTCTTTGTAAGAAATCTGTAAAGGTTTCTTTTTGTCCCTGCAAAACTTTAGTAAATGACTCAATTTTCTTTCCTATTTCTCCAATTCTGTCCCAAGCATTCAAAACCACTGCATGGCATAAATACAAGGTGTGGTCTTCATATACAGCCTGCCTTTCTATAGTAGCATAGTTTCTTTCAAGAATTTGATCTTGAGAGATTTCCCTTCTTCTAGCTTTAGTTTGTTGTTCAATAATCTTAGCCTCTTCTCTGAACCAGGTACTCCGTGGTAATTGTGGCCCAGTCTCTAAAACTCCATTAACCAAGTCTTTCTAGTCATTGGGGATAATTCTATCACAAAGTGACCATGAGTTTAATATTTGAGTCGCAGAAGGTGAATGCATGCCATGTGAGACTATCACTTCCTTGAATCTCTTTAAATCTAACAATGGCACAGGAGTCCAGTTAGCTGTAACAGACCTGCCATTTGGCAATTCCTGTAAGGTTACTGGACATATAAAGTTGTCTGAAACTTTATTGAAACTTGGTTGTCTGAAAACCTTAGGCTGTTCCTCTCTATTCTTATAATGCAAGGATGAAATTATCTGTTCATTAAATTCTTTTGTTGAGCTTGAATCTCTCTGTGATCTGTTTTACTAGATTTTTCTAAGGTCTGTATCTTAGCACACAGATTAAACAATGTTTTTTAGTGATAAGACAAACACTATTATGCTGACAATGTTTATAGTTAACATTACATGAATCATATCTAAATTAGTTATCCTCTCTTTCAAGCACTCCATTTCCAAACTGCCTAGTATATCGTCATACAGACACCCAAGGTCCATCATTATAATTTTTTTTTCTTAATGTGGGAAAAACTCCCTTTTAACTGATTCCTCCCTTTAAGAATTCTCAACTGTCTTATCAAATCTACCAACAATGTTGATGAAGGATGGTTGCTGATGTGAGGCTGATGGCTGCTGCATAGAACAGTAAAATCCTGGATTTCAAGGCAGCTACCGAGTTTGACAGCAGTCTTAGACAGAGGTTTAGGGAAAGTCTGAAATTCATGGTAGACAGAGGAGGAGCTTTAGCAAGAGCCTGCTACTTGAGAGGGAGAGAGGGAATGGGAGAGAGGAAAAGAGAAAGAGAGAGAAAGAGAGAGAGAGAGAGAGAGAGAGAGAGAGAGAGAGAGAGAGACTAGCAGGGTGGGACTGGAGCCCCATGTGCAGCCCAGGCCTGTGTTTGTGGCTAAAAAACCCAAGGCAAACATTTTTTTGGAGAATTTGTGCCCCAAACATTGGGCACCAAATGTAGCATGAATAATAAAAACTCAGAGACAGATATTGGAGTTCAATCTGAAAACCAGAAAATCAAAGCAGCCCAGGCACTAGAGAAGTCATATATGTACCAAGGAGTGATGACTGTAGACTACACAGTCTAAGCATCTCTTCTCCCTTTTATATGCTACTTATCTCTCTGTGCCTGGCTTATTTCACTTCACATAATGTCCTCTAGGTGCATCTATGTTGTTACAGGTAAAGATCCTCTTGCTTTTATAAGGCTGAGTATTAGTATTCTATGCTTTTCTATCTATCTATCTATCTATCTATCTATCTATCTATCTATCTATCTATCTACCATCTGTCTGTCTATCTACCCCATTATTAAAATCCATGAATCTGTTGGCGTACAATCTTGTCTAGGTAGCTTTGTTAGCATGAATGGTGCTGCAGAGCACATGGCAACATAGAAATCTCAGCCTTCTGATTTCAGCATCTTTGGGTGTTTACCTAGAAATGGGGCTGCTAGGGACTTGGCAGCTCCACTTTTAAGTTTTTGAGGATACCCCTATTGCCTGTCCCAATTTGCTAATTTTCTCTCAGTTTTGCCAACACTTGTTCTTGTTCATCTTTTTGATGATCATTGACTTTTAACATGGTGAAGGAATGCCTTTTTGTGGACTTGCTTTTTAGTTTAGATTAGTCTTTTTTTCTGGATACAGGGTTTTTCTGGGTAGCTCCGGCTGTCCTGGAACTCACTCTGTAGACCACCAGGCTGGCCTCGAACTCACAGAGATCTGCCTGCCTCTGCCTCCCGAGTGTGGAATTAAAGGCGTGCACCCCCACCCAGCAGCACTTTTTAGCTTTTGATTAGAGATGGTGAGGGTTTTTCACTTGTTTCTCCTTAACTTTTTCTCTTGAGAAATGTCTGCTCAAGGCCTCTGCCTGCCCCCACGCCATTTACAAAAGACAATTTCCTCTCCCCAGAGCGTGGTCTTGACACCTATAGGAGAATGTTGTCCTTCGAGGATAACAACCACCATTTTCATCTGAAAAGCTGTGACTACCTGCAAGAGACCTCCCCAGGATGGGGCTTGTTGATTGGCATTTCTTCATAGAAGGAGATGGGGACATTACTGGACCCTCACCCGAGATTCTGCCCACGTCCTCCCACACCTTTCAGCTGCTCGTACTAATTCTGCCCTAATGGTTGCGGCCTTGGTCTGGGCAGGGAGTGCTGGGGGATTATGGGTAACAGCAGGAGGGCTCCAGCCATGCAGTCATAGGAGCTGCCGTTCACGCTGAGGTCAAGCTTTCTGATGGTGTGGCTGTTTTGAGGTCACCCACACCGCTGTAGGCAACCCCTTATCCATACTGACAAGTAACCTCTGTGAACTTATGGGTTCCCCAAGATGGACTTCGGTGTAGTCGTAGTTTGGTTTGTCCCTGGTGTTATATAAATTGGGGATTATATAAATTATATAAAATTTAAAATTATATAAAATTATATTAAAATTATATAAATTGGGTGTTATATAAATCATTTATGTCTTCCAGTGGGAGGAATTCTTGAAACAAAAACTTCTTATAAATCAACTTTTTAAAATTCCGTTTGGTTGTATTTACCTCTTTATTTTATAAAGAAAGTAAATGAATGAGTGAGGGGGGCATGGAATTGGGTGGGTGGAGAGGAAGGGAGGCTCTGGGAGGAGTTAGCAGAGGGGAAAGAGCAATCAAAATATATTGTATGAAGGAAAAATGTTTTCAATAGAAAAGAGGGCATTAAAAACCACGCACTCACTCAAAATTGTGGTAAAAAACCAAGCAACTGATTGCAGACATGTGAGTTTATTTCTAAATGCTGTATCTTACAGCCACCGTTTTAAACAATTCTCCACTTTATTCTTATGTTCACTCAAGATCACATTTTCCAGAAAATAGTCTACCACAGAGGACTCAGCTCCACTTCCATAGGGAAGACTATGGCAATGTGATATTCCCTCTCAGGTTTATGTCTAACTCCTAACATCAAATGACCCCAAAGCACAGGAATGGGAGATGGATCAGAAGTGAGAAAAATATCAGAAATATTTCCTAAAATAAGTAGTGGAAAGAAAGCTGGAATCTGACAGGATGAAAAATTTATAAAGACAAATGGGTTTCTTCAAACACGTATCGAGTAGGGAGGTGGTAAAGCAAAAGTTGGCCCACTTAAAAAAAAAATACAGGGCTACAAAGATGGCGTGGTGTACACTTGTTACTTTTGCAGAGGATCAGAAGCAGATCTCAGCATCTTCATGATGGGTCACAATTCTACTGTGACCGAGGTTTCAGGAGATTCAGTGATGTTTTCTGGCCTCTGCTGGCACCAGGCATACATGTGTTGCACATAGATACATGCAAGCAGACACTCATAAACACACACACACACACACAAATCATAAGAAAGGAAATAATTGCGGTATGCCAATAGAAACCATGAGAAAGGAAGTAAAATGTTTATTGAGTACCTTGTGCTCAGTTGTCCGGAAAGACAGTCAATCCTGCTTGACATGTGCATGTGTCTATTTGTGAGACTGACGACCTTGGGGAAAGGCTTTGGAGTATAAACCAGCTGAATGCATGGATTCATCAAATGATCTTATAAACTTAAAGGCTGACACCCTCGCTCCTGCCATCTCATAGGCCACCATGTAGAGTTTGATTTGAATTGTAAAATAATAGATGTGAGCATGGTAGCTCTGGGATGGCTGATCATTAAAATCCTTTTGGTGAGAGGTTGGCAAAGGCTGTTTAGATTTTTATATGTAAATATATACATGTTTATTTATCCATGCACACAGTGCCCTTGTAGAATCAGCCATTTAAACAGCTTTATTTCCTTTCTCCAAACCTTCAATAACCTCCAATTACTAAGGCCATGAATGCCCAATTTTACTAAATAATATTCTCGAGGGCTGGATATTTCCCTTACTCACTGCCTGAGAAAGAGTGGGACTCTAGATCAAGTGGTAATTTTATTTTTACTTAGTTTGCAGCTTTATTCCCACAACCCTGAACAGCTGGTATGAGTGTTTCTATTTGTCTCCTGAGTGGGTCTTTCCTATTAAATATGCAGGGCTGTAGGCCTAATCTCAAGAGCACCAAGGAGCACGGATTCTCACAATGTCACTCAGGGCCCATTGGCATTCATCTGCTGTCCAGCATATGCACCAGCCCGTCTCACCAAGCACGTTCCGCTTTCACTCAATAAGACGGAAACTTGGTATGCTTTTTGAGATCTGATATCTTCATAAGTACTTAAGATTGGACTCATTCCCACTCTCTAGAAACTCGTGGGTGAATTTTAGTTTTCTTGCTGATTATTCACTTGATTATTCACTTGTTTCAGAAGAATCTTTGCGTAACAGGAAAACTGAGCAGGAGATAATTTTCGTACACTGTCGTCTCTCCAGGAGCGTGGCTTCCTGGACTTTGGGCTTCATCAACAACCCACCCTAGAGTGGAGCATTTCACTTTTTTCCCCCAGTTTGCTTGTTTGCTTTTGTTTTTATTTTTTGAGACAAAGTCTCTATGCGGTGTAGCTCAGGTTGTCCTCAAAGCCACAATGTTCCTGTCTCATTTTTCCAAGTGTTGTGACAACTGGTGCATCCCACCATCCCTGGCCAGAGTGGTACATGTGTTATAGTCCATGGCCTTACTGTTGCTGATGAAACCTAATTAAACCCTGTTAATTGTGGGTCCAGTTGACTTTTAAAAAGTTGCTAAGTTTTTGCTGGACAATTTGTATCATTAGTCCCCTGTAATAAAGCAGATGGTTTCTCTGAATGAAGCCACCAGGGGATGAAAAATATTTGTCAGTGACTGTTACACTCCTGTCTTCTGGAAGAAGTTTTTCTTTGTCTCTCTTGGTTCCTCGGGAGAAAGAAGCCTTTCTCGATTTACACTTTTCTTCTGGGGATGGGGAAAAGACACCGTTTGTATCTAAAAGAATTTACCTGCAGAATTTGTTGCTCTTGGGGAAAGAAACTGAAAGGATGTAAGCCTTGAAATTTTAAATCTTCAGACTTGCAGAACCTAAAGTATCTAGGAACCTGTAGTCAGCAGCAGCTCCTGCATCAGAAAAGCTGGTCACAAGGCAACCAGAGGCCTCTGGCATCTGTCTGTCAAGCCTCTTGCAGCTCCTTATCCTGAAATCCTCAGGTAGGTGGTATTTATGTAAATAACCTTGTCTTCTTTCGTTTGTTACTTTTGCAAATAAGCCTTTTCCTTGTTCCCACAACATATTCTGAGTCTTTGGCTTTTTCTGGGGGTGGTAATGATTGAATTCATGCTTCTGTTATGATGATGTAATTATCACTCAGAATCTCTAGATTTTACTCTTGGTGTTGCACAGTATAGAGATTAAGAAATCCATAATATGAATTAGCATAAGGAGAGTGTAGTTTCGCTGTCCTAAAGTTCCTCTGTCCTCTGCCTTTGTATCTCTCCATCTCCGAGTCTTGATAACCACAAGTCTATTTTTTTAAAAAGATGTTTTCTTTCTTTCTTTATTTGTCCATCCGTCTATCTATCTATCTATCTATCTATCTATCTATCTATCTATCTATCTATCTAGTGAATATTTAGTGAATATTTTGCCTGCATGTGCACCATTGTGCATGCCTGGAGGTCAGAAGATGGCGTCAGATCCTCTGGTACTGGGATTACAAATGTTTGGGAATCATCTGGCGGATGTTGGGAACTGAACCTGGGTCCTCTGTAAGAACAAGTGCTCCTGCCTCAACCACGAGTCTTTTAAATGGTCTCCAGTTTTGCCTTTTCCAGACTGTCAAATAATTAGAATTGGATAGAACACAGGCATTTCATACTGACTTCTTTACTTCAGTTAAATACATTTAAGTCTGTCCCTGGTCGTTTTACACTTTTTATTTTTTGGTGTTGAATAAAATTCTAGATGCATCATGGTTTATTCAGTCACCATTTAAAAGATACTTGAACTTTTTTGTCCCCCATTTTAGTGAGTACGAATCACTGAATTGCAAACCTCTGGATACGGGTCGTTCTGTGTGGATATGACTTTTTAGTGCCCTGGGCAAGGGCTAACACAGGTGCTGCTGCTGGGTTGCTGGGATAGTTTGCCCTTTTAAGATATCATCTGTATTTCCAAGCAGTCGCATGGCTTGGGACCCCACAACAACGATGTGAGCTCCTGCGGCACCTTTTTCCCACCAGCATTTGTATTGATTTTTATAGTATGTCCTAAAGTTACTCTGTCTCAATATTGATTGGCCCTTCCTGTACCTTTTTCCTCTCTGTATACAATTTTGAATAAATTGGTGGGTTAATTCCCTCAATTGTAACTCTTCTAGCCTACAATTACTATTTGTTGTAGACTCTTCCTTCACAACAAGATAGAGCTATTACCAACAAAAGAAAAATGGCTTCCTCTGTCTGCCTCTCCCTTGCCCGCCTTGCCCTACTCATTTACCTTCAGGTTAGGTTTTCACCCTCTTCAGTTGAATCCAAAATGTCTCGCTGAATTCAACAATGACTTCTATGTAGCTAAATAAACAGTTCAATTCTCTCTTATTTGACCTCTGACGCATGGCTCGAACACCAGTGTACGTCTATCAGGTCTGGACATCTAACGCCATTTGACCTCGGTACTCTATCTTTGGATGTACCTTCAGTAATCTTTTTCTAGAGGATTTTAATTGCACTCCAATCCCCCCACCTTTTTTTTTTTTAAAAAAAAATCATATCCAACACAACCAAGAGAGTTGACTGATGACGCTGAGTTCCATTGTGGTTTTCATAACCACTTTTGATTGTGTGTACAGTCATCTGATCTTCCTTACAGAAACCATGTAAGGTCAAGAACTCAGCCTATTTTTTCCCCTACACTCCACAGTGCTCCCTGGAATCTAGCACTTAAAGGACACACAGGTCCTTGATGCAGTCAGACTTTCCCACTGATATGAAAAAAATACCTGCTAAAATGTCTTAAGGAAGAAAAGATTTATTTCGGTTTATAATTTTAAAAATATTAGTCCGTAGTAGTGGAGAGGGTGTGGCAGAGCACTATGTCTCATGGCAATCAAGAAGCAGAGAGACTATGCCTGTGCTCTACTGGGCTTCTAGTCTATGAGATGTGCCTGTCTACATCCAGAATAGGTCCTCCCCATTAACTAACTCTTTCTGACGCCCCCCCTTCCCCGTGGACATCTCTAGAGATGAGGTTTACTAACTTCTAGGCACTTCTCAATCCTCTAAAATTGTTAATAAAAGCTAATTATCAGAAACCTACCTCTTATCAACTTGATACTGCATACTATAACATTCCACCCCGCTCACTAAAACGCTCATGTCCGTGTATAAAGCAAAATGTGTTCATCCCATTCCTAAGAGTCCCCATAGCCAATGTTTCCAGTATTGTTCAGAAGTTCACGTACAAAATCTCCTGTGAGATTCTAGGGAAACTGTTATCCGCGAACCCTGTAGAATGAAGCCCACTGTATACTTCCAAGATGCAAAGACATAAAGTAAACATTCCTTTTCTGGAAGGGGAGGGTGGTATATAGAAAGGAAGGATGATATCATAACAAGACCAGAATCTATCAGGACAAATATTTAACCCTGTAGCTTATTGTCTGGCAGCCAGAGTGCAAACTCCAAACACACAGAGCAACTCCACACTTAAGATTGCTTTTTTGGACTTAATCTTCACATTGCTTAAGGGTTTATTTATTAGTTTTACAGGCATTCCATATTCCTGCTATCTCCAGATTCCTGGAGACTCCACTAGAGGTTAAGTGGAGGGCTCCCTACAGGGCTCCAAAGACTATCCTCTGGGGACTGTCTGAAGAGAACTCAACCTTGCCTCATGGTGTCTGCGTGGATCTTCCTTTGGGTGGAAGTATACACGGCCTTACAACTCTTGCAATTTGTGTACTTGCAAGAACCACCATCATATGCAGAAGTTTGTTGCCAACTCTAGGTCTTTTGGGACCATGATTGCATTGACCCTTGAGTACCCAGATGGCTAAACATAGTGAAAGGAATCTTGGGAAAACAACTTTCTAAGGGTCTCTGTGCATGCAAGATAGCCCTGAAGTACCCTATTCTCACTGTAAATACAGCGAGAAGAAGAGAACAGCATTTATTCTGTGGTGGGAATGCTGGACTTGGTATTTTTTTTCCAGATCTATTGGTCTGTCACCCTTAAGATCTGCTTTCCACAAACTCTCAAGACACAGAAAAAATTACGAAATTTGAATCAGGTTGTGACACCAGCGGCCTTCTCAAATCTCATGATCATAGTCTTGATCACCTGGATCTTGTTGACTTCCAGGTCTTCTGGGCTTCCACCAGAGCTATCCACTAAATTCTACTTAGCAGCATTCTAGGACTTTTCTAGCTGTTTTCCAAACCCCTCCAAATTTCTTTTGTGAAACCTTCCGAAAGGCTGAAAGTCCATACGGCCAGACTTAGTCACAGCAGCGACTCCGTTTCTCTATTGCCAATTTTATTCATTAGTTAGACTTGGTAGGGGAAAGCTTTTAAGAGGAAAAGGATCTGTTTTAACTTCTGGGTCATTTGTTTTCCCATCTAAACACAATGAGTGGAATTTAACCGACTTGATAGTTCTTGCTGGAATCAGCCACCACCTGACGTGAGCCAAATTTCTGAGGTGGATCTCTCATTCTTTGTCATATCTCTGGTTTCTGCCCCCTACCTAAAACTTTATGGAAATAGTGACATAACAAATCACACACACATATAAATGTGCAGCTATATCTGTCACCCACTTTGTCTTGGTTTCTGTTGCTGTGATAAAATTCTCAGACAAAGGCAACTCAAAGGCCAGATGGTTTATTCCGGCTCAGAGTTCTGGGTCACAGTCCGTCTTGACAGGGATGTTACGGTGATGGGACATTCCAGAAGCTGGTCATGTCCCACCCACAGTAAAGGAGCAGGGAGTGAGGAATGGATGCTCAGCTCACTTCTCCATGCAGCCTGGGATCTCCCTCCCAGGGGATGGTCCAACACACAGTTAAGATTGGCCTTCTCACATCAGTCAATGTTCTCAAGATAACCCCTTTCAGACAAGGCTAACCGTAATCTAGACACCTCCTCATGGGTTTGTGTGCCTGAAGGCACAACTCCTAGGTGAGTCTAGATTGTGTCACGGTAACAGGTAACTCTCACCATCACTCGCTGTAAGATCCAACATGCTTCCCCGTATTTACTGTGTGTTTCCCTGATCCCTAAGAGTCAAGGCTGACACTAGACTACTTCTTTTGCCATAGCGATCCTGCTCTAGTTAGTCACCAAGCTGTGTTCATTTATACTGAACGTTTCCTACAGAACATTCTTTCTCTTTACAGCTCCTGTAAGAGCTGTGTGCTCCGACATCTTGATGTTCAAGTTTTGGCTCCTACATCCCTGGTCCCGTGTAGCATAGTTTTATTGAGATAATGAACTACACATGTGCAACAAACACCAAATTCCATGCAGTGATCACGAGTGCCTAGAGTTTCCTCTTGTTCCCTTCAACTCTCTCCTGTTGCACTTCCGTCTGTGTCTCAGCTCATCAAGCCACTGCTCTGTTTGCTGTGGCCACACGTGAGTTGGAAGTTTTGGGACTCTTAGGTACGATGGAATGGCATTGATAAAGTCAGTTTCTCTTTGCTTTCTTCGTGTAATATGGTGATTCCTGTATGCTATGCTGTGTCATGTCCTTTTCCAACAGACATTTGGATTACATCATCTTAGACTGTAAAAGGTAAAACTATCATGGACATTAAAGTATAAACATTTGTATGTTTATAGAGTTATTTTCTTTGGGTGAATCTGTTGGCGTTAAATGACTAGATCACAGGACAGGGCATGCACCACCTGTTGAGAAACTGCTAAGTTGGCCTATGAAGCTTATGGTTCCTCTATTTGTCTAATCACCCACTGAATTTCACTTCAAAAGAACCAATTGCCATTTGCATTCTTAAAATCTCTGCAAGGGGTGAACAGTGGTTCCCACTTATCTACTGAGCTATCACTGTCCTCTTGGTTTGGCTGTGAACAAGGAGTCTTATCCCTCATTGAATGGCATGATTCTTCTGCTTCTGTCTCTGAATGCTTTTGCACTGGGCCACACGTAAAATACACCCATCTCTGCCATTGCACCATACAACTCTTCCCTATGTACCTAGGTTTTAAATATATAAGTTGCGATACTCCAGTTTTGAATCTAAAATTCCGGGATGCTTCACTTTCTCAATTACTTAAAATTTATTTCTTTTATTTAGCTTGCCAAGACATTGCTCATCTGTCTCTCTTCCTACCTATAGTCCACCTTATGTGATTGATATAATAATGGCAGTCCCATGCACATACTTACAAATATTTCTACTTCAGGTTCAACAGAGCAAAATGTGTTTATCTGGGATTATAGGAATATGAAGGCAGTATGTAATTCTTTCTGAGCTGGTATTACTCTGTAACTTTGATACACAATTCATTTAAATAGGGTTTATTGAGTGCTTGGATTCTAAATGCCTTCAGATACACATAAAAGAATCCCCTTGTAGTTCACCAGGTTTAGACATTTCACATACACAAACCACAAATCACAATTTTTGATAACTTTTTTATCATTATTATTAGACAGTAAGATTGAGGACCTGAACTGTCCAAATGGATCTGTCACCCCTTCAATTTTGCTTGTGTGGAAACTGCCTCACCTCTGAGTGTCTCCTTGGCTAATTCCAGTGAAGTCCCACTGTGAGCGTGGCTAGAAGCAAGAAGTGAGGCGAACAGACTGGAGAGCTTTAATGCTGCCGGTGACTGCGCCATTACCCAGAAAATGCAGGTTAATGTGGAGCAGGGGAGGGAGCTGTGGGAGGCAGCACCGCAAACACAACAGGACCTATTAAACAGGACAGTCATGCAGTGTGCAGAGCAGGAAGGGGAGGTAAGGGTCAAAAAGGCAGGGAGACACCCCTGCTCCTTCATCCAAGCACACTACGGGAGAAAGAGGGGTTTAAGAAACAAGATTAGGACAAACGCTGAATTAACTCCTAGAGACGTGGCTTTTACAGTGGGTGCCCTGGACCGGGGCTAACCTGATGAATCTCTAAATCCTTGTGGGAAGAATAGCTCACAGCAGTAAGAGAATACAATCTTAGAGCAGAATATGGGAGATACACTGATATACTAGTAAGTTTTGAATTGGCTGTATATAATCTATTAACTTGGAAATGTGAAAATAATTCTTCCATAATTCAAAAAAAATGAAATAATGTGAAATACACAGACAAAGTGCTGTCATAATTTAAAGAAAAGAGAACTCAGTTTCTTCTCGTATGTGTATGTTGCATGCATGTTGGTTGAGTTAAGAAAGCTTTCGTGACCACATTGTTTTTGAGGTTAGCCTTGTAGAGCTTGGAAGAGTCATTCAAGTCAATATTATGAGGCTAAGGCAGACATAGTAAGTGAAAATGAAGGAGGAGTCAAGAAATGAGAGGGTTCTTGGACTCTATTAATAGCCAAAGGATGAGAGGCAATATCAATGCGGCAAGAAGGCGAATCTTAATGAGTTGAGGGTATCCATCAAAATTTAGTAACCACTCAGGACATTGTTTCTCCAATTGTCCCCACTTCCATTGCTGGCCTTTGATGGGTCAGAAGTCAGTGGACTTTGCTGGACTGGGAGCCAATGGCAAAACCATGGGGGTATATGAGGAAGTTTTGATGTATCTCGTGTTTCCACAGCCAGAGTCCAGAATGTTCATCTGACTGGACTCTGCCAGTTTACAGTGCTCCGTCTCGAAGCATCCTCAGGCCACTGTAGTCACCTTTCCTCTAGGTTACATTCACCAAAATGAGCTTCTTCCTGAAGCTCAGTGGCCCCGTATTGGGCCCCACTGATGTGCTTAGTGCAGAGTGGCCCCCTGTGGTCTCAGACGGTTTATATATTTACTGGAGTCTGTAAGCTTCTTCAGTGTAAAGGACCACTCACCAGGCATGCTAGACATATATTTCTATAGGGAACATGTGGCGTTCTCACTTGTACCCATGTCCTTACCTTATGCTCCTTTCTTAGTTTGAGCCCACAAACCTATGACCTTTCCAGCTTCCAGTATAGGAAATGAGGATGTGAGAGGGATTGCACCTGGGGTATGGCAGAGAAAACCAACCTTGAACGCAAAAGTTGGGTTAATACTGAGGCTCTGCCCTGGGAAGCTCTGAGACCTTTGGTTTGTGGTACCCCGCCATCTCTGAGAGTTGTGACAGGGCAAGAAGGTATGGAGTAATGGAAAGGCAATCCCCCAAAAGTTGAGTAAAACATCGGAGGAAGAAACAGCTCAATTCTCAGTAACCATCTTCCCTTTTAAAACATGTGGGAGAATCTTTGCAGTTGGAATTCTCCCAACTGCAGGTGGAGTAGCAAGAGGGAGAGAGTCCCTTTATATAAGAGAGAGGAGAGAAACGAAGTGGAAATGTGTGGAGCCGCTAAAGTATTTTTATTCTTGAAGTTCAGAGCGTGCTAGAAGAAAAGATTGTGGGGGAAACTGGAATATGCGAGATTAAAAGGCTGCTGAACATAAAAGTTTATGGGTTTGGATTTTAGATGACACACATGCACCCATAAATAAATAAATAAATAATAAACACTGAGAGCCTTCCTGTCACCTAGTGGACACACGGAACTGGAAGAAATGCGTATGTTTCTGACCTCAGTAACTCCCGAGACCCAGTCCTTTAGTGTTTAATATTGTTGCAGAGTTTGCGCTGTTAAATCAAAAGGTTATCCATAATACATCTGGCGCTATTAATGGGAAAGATCAGGGGTACTCAAAAGACATTTATTCATTATTAATATAGATAATAAAGGATCATTTACGAGGCTTCAGATGAGATTTTTTATCATCAAAAGCTTAAAAAGCAAAATTTATTTTTGCTTCAGGACAGACACGGAGGATGTCTGCGACGAGAAATGTGAACGTCAACACAAAGCTGTCAGGTTCACTCTGTTTCCAGAGACGGCAAATGCTTTATAGCAACAGATTAAAAAGAAAATAAAAATTTTCTGCTTTAAATTTCGATCGACATTCACTTCATGATTTATTCCTGGCTTGTCCTTTATCGAGATGGCGTGTCGATGGTCCCTACTCTTTCCTTCTACGTTTGTGGTCTTTGGCGCCCAGGGAAATGAAATCAGGAACAATTCATCACGCTCTGCAGGATACTGGGGACTGATGGCAAACAGAAGTTGACTCAAGAATGTTTGCATTGTGGCGAGAGTCACAAGTCCTACGTTTATTGAACACAAGAAGTAATGAGCGAGGTTGCCTTAAAAATAGACATCGTTGTAAAGGGCTGATAAAGGCTTGAGAGACTTGAAGAACTTCTGGATTTTGAACACAGCATTACCAAAATTATCAGCTTGTGCTGCTAAAACTGTTCAAAGTGTGTTTTAAGAAAGATTTTTAAAGAAGTTACAGAGTTTTCCGGTTTATCTTACCTCAGTTTTATTAGTAAGCACTGATCTTTCTATGGCCCAACTGAAGTCATGGTTGGAAAAGTCATTACCTTTGGGACTTGGGGTCCACATTGGCAAGAAAGAGAAAACCAAGGGTGTATCACACAATGGCATACAGACCAGACTCTCAAATGTTTGCTGAGAAATAGTGAACATTTCCTGCTTGACCTTGAATGGTGATTGAATCGGAGGATACTGGCCCTCCAAGGAATTTATGCAGTACTGGTACACATAACTAAAAGTGTGTAGTACTTTGGTTAAGGAGAATGTAAAGGGAAGATCCAGGATTGAATGGTTATAGCTTATCTTGATTTTAGTATTTGTTAACAATAATTTCAAAACTATGAATTGGTAAAACTCCATAAAACATTGTTCCACCTCTGCTTAGTTAAGATGAAGAGACAAGAGGAGACTGTTAAGTCCAACATCCCACTCGAAGTATATAAAACCCAAACCAAACTCCTAGTCTATGGCTAGCTTTGTCTTAGCATTCTTTGGATCAAGAAGAAACATCAGTGCACCCACCAATCACCGGAGAGAAAGCAGAGTCCCAGTGAACTAAGAATGCTTACGCAAGAGCCGGAGTGTCATGTGTAAGATCAGTTCTCAACACTCAT
This sequence comes from Myodes glareolus, assembly GCF_982192425.1. Taxonomy (NCBI): domain Eukaryota; kingdom Metazoa; phylum Chordata; class Mammalia; order Rodentia; family Cricetidae; genus Myodes; species Myodes glareolus. Next base: position 55,286,776 of record NC_142039.1, read on the forward strand.
CCATCCATCCACCCACCCATCCACCCACTATCCACCATGTATCCATCCCCCTAATATGCCCCACATGTGCTGTAGAGACTAGAAAGGTAAAGGTACACACCCCACTCCCTTCTTGCATCTGTATTCCTTCCAAATGTTATATAGGTCGGAAGGATGAAGCACACTTAGAACTCATAGGATTCAAATATGGTTGGGTGCTGCCTGTTGGTGCAGTTAGGGTGGAAGCAGGGGTTCTCTGTAGATAGCTGCGCTCTCGGGCCATAGCTGTTTGGAGAGCGAAGAGGAGAGCCTGCAGGCAGAAAGCAGCTGCTCTTCAGAGAGCAGGAGCCCGCAGTGGAGAGCAGGGAGAGAAAGTGGCAGGATCCCCCCTGTGGTGGTGGAGGTGGAGCTTCAGAAAAGGCCTTTAGACTCAAGCAAGTTGCTCCTCAGAATCAACTGCTCCTTCTTCTTAAAACTCTTTGCCTTGTCCATAACTTTAAAAGCCACTGCAGTAAAACCTATTTTCCTTGGGTGTGTGGAAAGCCTCTTCTCTTAAGCTTTTCCCCTTCAAGTGCCTGAAACAAATTTCACCCTCGGAAAACACCTGTGTGAGCTGTATCTCCAGCTGGTGCAGTTGCTATCACGATGAGTTAACTGAAACTAAGTCAGTGCAGAGGAACAGCCCCTCTCTTCTCTGGACCTGTTGGCTTCGGATGACCTATTAGCTCTGTCACATGTTCCTTTCCCCAGAGAAGCTGTCGATTTTCTCAACACATAGATAGTTGGAGAGAACGTCGTCGTATGGGCCTTTAAGGAAATTCTTGGCATGTTTTCACTGTGTCAAAGCATATTCAAGAATCTTGGCAGAAATGTCTCCTCTCCTGAATGTTAATGGGGCGTGACATGATATATAGTCTGTGTAGGGCAGCTTCCCCCTCTTCAACATGAAAAGTAGTATTTCACCAGTATGCTTTAGACAAGAGGTTGTTAATCTTTCTTTTCATAGCACAATGATAAATCTCTGCTAAATAACTGGGTATTAATTGTTTTAAATTGTAGGCTTAAAAAATTGAATATTAAGTCAGGGTGTTGACTTTTCTTACTTTTCTTTATCAGGAAAACTTACTGAAAATAAAAATACATCAAATCCATAAGCCAAATAAATGTGGATAAAAATAAATCTTGATATATAATTTCACATTAATCTTTGCCAATAAGTTTAAAACGAGTAACATGATAGACTTAGACATAGATAAGTCTAGCCATAACAAGAGGATGGTATCCATGGGCCAGTCTCCTGTACAAGTTTGTGGTGCTATAAACCATTTTATTTGTAATACTAGAAATGCAGAATAAGGTTTACTCCTTTAACGAGAAACCAGTGATCATTTATTTATTTATTTTTTGCTGTTGTATAAATACTTAGTTCTGCATAGAACTTTAGATAAATACACATGGATTTCATTTTCAGTTGACAGAAGATGATTTCTGCCTCTCCTCTCCATAGGTAGGAAGCAATAAAAGTCTTACTTAACATAAAGAAGCTGCAAGCTATAGGAAAATATTTCTTCTTAATGGGCAGAAACGGACAACCGTACTAGGAAAGCATTGCTAAATCTCATCTTCGGTAGATGGGGCCCGGCGGTTTCCAGACTTCTTTACTCTAACCCTAAGATCTCAGACATGATTCAGACCTGCACACCTGTGTACTGGAAAGGAGCGGTGACAGTTCACTTTTGTTCACGGTCTTCCAGGTGGATTTCACTAAAACCTGTTCACCTCGTTCTTGCATCCTAACCCACAGCAGTAGTGGAAACATCTCAAGATTTTTACCGGCAATGGGATTTTCCCAAGAGCTCCAAAATACGGCCTTTGGCTGGCTATGATGGCGCAGGCTTTGGGAAGTAGAGGTAGGTGGATCACTCTGAGTTTGAGGCCAGCCTGGTCTATGTAGTGAACTCTAGACCAGCAAGGGCTACACACTGTGACTCTGTCTTTTAAAACAAAACTTCAATGTTTGATGTCAAAACATGATTCCCAGGGCTTCACGTGCTAGTTCTTGCATTGGAAAACCCCTGTTTACTAGATGTCTCTACAGTTAGTCTTCAACTTCAACACCCTCAGCAAGGCAGGGGTGTGATGGAGAGGAGCCCTTGTCCGTTCTTGATGGATTGGGATGGCCGCTATGGAGACAATATGGAGGTTCTATAAGGCAGTCAAACTAGAACTGCTGAGTGAGCCAGTGTTGCCCGAATTCTAATTGGTCTTAATAATAAAAACCCAGAGTCAGATATAGGGGTTAATCTTGAAAGATCAGAGAAGCAGAGCAGCCAGCCACTAGTTTTTAACCTCCACTGAATTCTCAGACCAAAAGGATGATCCTGTCTCTATGAATCCTCAGACTGAATGCCTTGAGCTCCTGTTTCCTCCCACCTTATATTCCTTTCTCCACTAGCCATATCCCTTCCTGTCTCCACCTCCCTAATTAAAAGCGTGTGACTCCCAAGTACTGGGATTAAAGGTGCGAGCCACCACCACCTGGCTCTGTTTCTCTTTTAGACTGGATCAATGTTGTGTAGTCCAGATGGCCTTGAACTCACAGAGATCTGTCTGCCTCTGCCACAGGAGTGCTGGGATTAAAGGTGTGTGCCACCACTGCCTGGCCTCTATGGCTAACTAGTGACTACCTCTGCACTCTGATCTTTAGGCAAGCTTTATTTGTTAGATCACTAGGAAAATATCACGACATTCCAGTCATCCCCCTGCTGCAGATACATACAGCCAAAGGAGACAAAGTCACTTTGTCAGAGACATCTGTACTCCCTTGTCCTTTACAGCACTGTTCCCAATAACCAGCTAAGCAATGGGAATAGCCTAAATATCCCTAGACTTATGGTTAAAGAAAGTGTGATTTATGCACACAATAGGATGCTCTTTATCAATAAAAGAATGATATCCTGTAACTTGCTACAACATGGATGGAACTAGAGATCGTTATAATAGGTGAGACCACTGGGGAACAGAAACACAAGACACTCGCCAGCTCCCTCCCACTTTTATGCTGGATGCAATTTTTAGAAACAGTTTTCTTGCTCTTCCTGTTATAACTTCCATTGCTATATTGAAGCTCAATGAAATCGTCACTTGTTTGTGATTTTGTCGCCAAGTGTTCACAGGTTTGTTGGACTAAGTACTGTGTTTGTAACATGTTCATTGCAAACCGTGTTCAACAAGTCAAATAGCCTGGATGAGCAGACCTTGTGAAGCTCATTGATAAGCGGCTTTCATTTGAAAGATGGCTCCTTCGGTGTCGGTTTCCCTCACGAGATTATGATTGTGGTCCATTAGCTTCATTATAACTGGTCATAAGCCTAGGCCTGTAGATCTCTTCTACCTTCTAGTCTATCTTCAGATAGCCCCATGATAGACATGTGTGTAAAACACAGTCACTAATAAAATGCAAAGTGGAAGGGCACAAGAATGAATGAGAAGTTTATGATCAGTGCACAGTCTTTACAATATAATCCCTTCTTAGAATATTCATGTCGGATAGTGTTCATGAAATGAATTGCATGGGAGGAAACAAGAGTCAGTAATTTGTGCATGGTAAAGTTTTTTTTTATGAAAGTTTCCATTTTCAAATTCAGAAGTAAGTTTTACATTCCTGTGTGCTTGTGGATACGTGAGAAGGTTCTTTGAAAGTACAGCACTGACCTCAGCTTATTACCCTAGTTCCCAGGCGGTGCTCACCAGTTTTCAGTGGGCCCCTGTCTTGGCTTCCCAAATAAGAATGGACTCAGCAGACTAACAAGGTACTGTAGTACCCGGTCACAAGAGCCTAAAAGACTTCTAATAAACCAGTTATGTCATTTCCTATCACCCCACGTGCAGCATCAGAGTGGATGTATCATTGAAATATGTTCCCTGAACATTCAGGACTTTTGTAGCATGCTCCCTAGAAACACGATGCAGAAAGTTATGATTCAAAGAAACTTGGTTGAAATATGTATTGTTAGCGTAGATTGTACTTTCTACAAGTGGACTCTAATGATGAACATAAACAATTGCCGGTTTAAGGCCAGGGAGCCAAGGGAGGCGACTGTGACATGAAATCCAAAAGGCAGCAAATGAAGGAAGGAACAAGGGAATAAAAATTCAAGAGGTGCACCGGGTTTTTCTGCTGGTATTATTTTAATATTACACCTTTTAAACATTAGTTCTCAGTAGCGTGCCCCTTTCATCAATATTTACTCCTATTGCCCAATACTTGCAGGAGGGAAATGGATATAAATACATAGATGTAGTAACGGATTCAAATAGGACAGAAAAGTGTATGGTGGCAGATAAGGTTCTTTTGTGTGTGGGAGGATGCATATATTAGTGCACATGTATGCTCATGTATGTGTGTGGGGGAGGTTGTACATGTGCACTTGTATGTGCTGTGAGTGAGGGGGGTGCACATGTTTGAGCATGTGTGTGCCCATGTGAATGTGTATCAGTGATAGGTATCAACACTTTAGGCTCAAAGGCATGGCGAAACCTTCCTCTGGTCCAAGCATGAGTGTTTAGGAATGACTGACCTGTCTGCACAAAAACTAGCAACTGCAGTTTCCTCCTTTGAGATGACTGCAACCCAAGGCTGTTCCCCTACACAGACCCCTGGAGACACCAGCCACACACACCCTAACCATCTGCTCTCCATAGCAAACTAGCTTGGAGTTGTTGCAGAATTGTGCTGCTCCATCAGGGTGTGCATGGTCCACTTGAGCCAAGATTTTCTGTACCTGTGCCTGTCTGTCCTTTCTTCATTCCCTTGTCACCCCAGTTCAGTTTCCAGGAGTAAGCCATGCTGAGAGCAGTTCTTGGTGCCCGTGGAGGTCAGAAGAGGGCATTGAATATCTTAGATCTGGCTGTTGTGAGCTGCTATGTGGGTATACTGAGAACCAAACGCAGGTCTTCTGTAACAGCGGCAAGTACTTTTAAGGGCTAATTCATTTCTTCAGGCCCTGCTTCCCACTCTTTAGAGTCAGAATCTCTCATTGACCTGGAAATTCTCCAAGTGAGCTAGAGGAACTTTTCTGGGGTTTTTAGCATATATCACCATGCCTGTCCTTGTATGTGGGTTCTCACATCTTCACGTGTGTGAAGCAAACACTTAACAAACTGAGATATCCTTTAGTCATTGGGGTCATAGCTTTCAAAGGGATATTGGACCTCAGTCCCTTACTCTTTTCCATGCCCACTTCTTGCCATGAGGTGAACTGATCTCTTCTACTACGTGCTTGTACTAAAACAACGGCCAATTAGTCATGGACTAAAACACAAAACGGCCAGAAAAAAAACCCAGAAAAACAAAAAACCAAAAAACCAGCCCTCTTCTTTTTATGTCTCAAATTTGGTTTTTTTTTTCCTCAAGTATTTGTTATGGCAATGAAAAGTCGACTAACATAATTCCATGCATATGCATTCATGTGCATTGTGCACTGTTTTGCACATTATCCCCTAATGATTGCTGTAGCCATGAGAATGCATCTCTCACATCTCCATCTATTGGTAGCATAACGGGGAGAGAACCCAGCTGCTGCACATGAAATCCAGTATGGCCAATATCTGAAGAGCACTCTCGCCAGGTTAGAGATGGGTGTGGTGGGGACCCAGAAAGTCTGAAAGAGGACAGCCTGGCCGTGAAGTCTCGATGGTCTCTCTAAGCATTCTTAGGTCTGTACGGCAGTATAAGGTGTTTCGTGACCTTTCTCCTTCTCCTGGGCTTTACACCTGCACTGGGGTCTGACAACTAGCTACCTCTGCCTCCCTGTCTTCCTGTCTCTTCTTTCCATTTTTAAATCGCTAATGAAAGCTTGTGAGAGGACTTGGGTAAACGCAACAGCATTAGCTTGGCAATATTTCTCCATTAGTGAGGCAGCAAAGAGACTGGATCTCGCACACACGCCTGGTAGGGATATAATGAGCAGTGAATCTGTCAATGCTTGGCAGTTTCTTCAAAATCAAAGCCCACAATTACCACAGGACTGAGTGATTACATTTATCCTGGAGAAATAAAAGCATGCCGTCACAAAGAAATTTCTGCATCAAATTGTTGAGGGAGGCTTTATTTAAAGTGTCCCCAAACTGAAAAGAACCCATATGTCCTTCAATAGGCAAGCACTTAAAAAACTGTAGTAGATTCTTCGCTCCATGGATACCCGGCCGTAAAAAGGACTATAAAAAGAATAGAAAACAATTAATGCACATAATAACTCGAATCTCTAGACAATTACAGTGAATGAAAAAAAGTCAGTCACAGGAGGTGATATGCATATTATTTCATGTGTATAAGATCCTTGAAATGATGCTGTGATTCAAGCAGGAAATTCACTAGCTAGTGTTCAAGCCCGGAACAGCAAAGACTGAGGCAGGGCTCCAAGAGGGTCACATCGGGGATCATGTGGTAAGGGACATAGTCTGTATCTTGGCAGTAGCCATTACCCTTCACAGAGAATACTCTAATTTATGTCCATTGCTCTTTGTAGAGGGTGCACCAGATATCACTGTCCCTGAATGTCCACAATGTATTCGGTCACACCTGTGGACTTTTTACCCAGTTAGAAAACTGACGGTGACATTGTTTTCGTTTATGTTACAAACAAAATTAAGTATTTGTGTGTATGTGTGTGTGTGTGTGTGTGTGTGAGAGAGAGAGAGAGAGAGAGAGAGAGAGAGAGAGAGAGAGAGAGAGCATGTGTGTGGTTTTAAAGGCCGTTTATGTTTCTGTGATGTCCACAAATATTTTTTAAACTCAATTCTTTTTTCCCGGCTTACCACTGTGTGACCTGACCTGTTCGCTTTGCCCTTCTCACCATGATAGGTTAAATTCCTTCTATTACAGGCTGACACCCTCCGTGATGGGATGAATTCCCTTTAGCGTAGGCTGATACACCTCCATGATGAGCTGAATTTTTTCTGTCACAGGCTGACACCCCTCCATGGTGGGCTGAATCTCTGCTGTCATAGGTTGAATCCCTTCTGTGATGAGCCGCTTTTCTTTTTCTGTGATGGATTAAATCTCTGCCACAATGGATGCACCCCACTGAAACCGTGACCAAAAAAGGTCTGTTTTTTTAAATAGGTTGTGCCAGGGGTTTTATCACAATGACATAGAATCATAGAATGATTATGGAGTTATTCTTGAATTTTTAAATTACATTTTAATTTATCGTATGCACACATGTGTGCATGGGTACCCTGGTGTCTTGGTGTGGATGTGGAAACCAAAGGACCAACTTGGAGGAGTTGGGTCTCTCCTTCCACTATGTGGGTACCAAGGATTGAACTCTGATAGGTAGTAGGTACTCTGTCCTCTAAGCTATCCTCCAAGCCACGTTCTTGGTTTTATAGTTAAATTCTATCTCTGGTTTCTCTTAGAACCTGTGAGCATGTGGTACACTTTCCCATCAAATGGTAGGTTCTTAAGAAAGACTGCCCATTCCCTGTTGGGCTTCTATGCCAAACTGCTAAATTCTAGGACATTAATTACAGTTCCGCATGGAATAACAGGACACATCCACGGCAGTCCCTCTATCTTTATATTTTGAAGCTTCAGTCTTCCTTTTGGCCACATGAGATTGGCCAAACGGTTTCACTCTGTGGGGTCACTCAGCTTGTGACTTGTAAGTCTTGTCATTAGTTCTTAGAGGTGTCTCTGTAGCACTTACTCTTTGTCAAGTCCAAAGAAAACTCCATTTCCCCCAAATTCTGGTGTTTAGACAAAACCCAACCTTCCTTGGGAAATTGTGATGCTGGTTGTCCTCTACCAAAGAAATCATTTCCTTTGTCACTGACAGAAAAGACAAATGTCTAAATCTGGTGCCTATTAGCATACCGAAGTGCATGCTGGTCTCTAGGCTTCCTCGGCTTCACAAGTACCTAGCTCTTCTCACCTCTCCCAATGCTAAACATTTCAAGCTCCTGGGTTTCCCTCCCCGCAGCTTCTCATTATAACCCTGCTGTTTCAGCTTTGCTCTCTGGATGGTTCCTCCCCGCTTCTTTGTCTGTCCTCTGTGTGTCTTCATCTTTATTCTCCCACCCCGTTCCCTCTCTACTCTGCTTCTGCTTCTCTCCTGGCCATGTTCAGTCTACTGTTTCTTCTCTCTGCTCTTGACTCTTCCAGAAGCCTCTGGATGCTCTCGCACTCTCTCTCTCTCTCTCTCTCCTAAAATAGGAACCTCTCCTGTAACTGTACCATGGACTAGTCACGTAATCAGTTTGTACAGTTTTAGGGCAGGCATGGGTATGGGTATGGGTTAGTCCTCAAGAGTACAGTATGAAAACTTCTACATTTTTTTTTGTTTGGTTTTTCTTTTTCTTCTTTGGAAAACTTGTCCTAGTTCCACTGAAGATCAAGATTTAAGGTGTCATGAAATTCTATTGTGCTCTATGCAAATCTGAAAGTGCCCACTGTCACTTCTGGGGGTGTTCCATTCTTTGTTCTCTTTCTCATTCCCTTTGATGGCTAGCCATGACCCATCTTCTTCCTCGGGACAGCTTGCTTCTATCAGAAGACCCGATGAGGTGTGCCTGGGGATCGCAGCTAAGCTGTAACTCTTCTGCGAGCCTTGGAATGTTAATGTGCTCCAAACCTGAAGCTGGGGAGGGAGCTGAGATGTGGATGATACCGACAGCAATTAGACTGGTGTTAGCCAATAAACACTGTACATTCTAGAAATCTGAACATGGAGGTAATATCTGTTCTCACTACTCCCGCACAAGAACCTGTGCCTGTTAGGGGCTGGAGAAGAGGCCAGATTCTAAGCAAAGTGGGCATGAACTGATGATGCCAGGATGCTGTTCATGCTCCATGTTCCAAATCCTGAGGAGATGCATGAGGAGAAGCAGTAATAGTTCATTTAACGTTCTCCCTTTTAGGTACTCTTACTGGGGCAGCTGGGGGAAGTTTCTTTTCCTTAATAAAGCATCATTTGCCCCGCATTTACACACTACTTTACGGGTTCCCAAATTTTTAGAAAACAAAATTCGAATGGAAATTTATTAGAACTAAAAAGGCTCAAGCAAAATGATAAAGAAGAATTCTACAACAAAGCACCTTTTATCAGGAGCTAAGGAGATAATCCAATAGATAAAGAGCCTACTGTGCCACCTTGAGGACCTGATCTGGGGTCCCCAGCATCCATGTGAAAAGCAGGCTTGGTGGTGTGTGCCTGCAATCCCGGCCCTAGGAAGGTAGAGACAGATGGATCTCTGGGACTCACCGGCCAGACAGTGTAGCCAATCAGAACTCCAAGTGCAGTGAAAAATTTTGTCTCAAGAAATAAGATGGAGAATGATTGCCTCCACACATGAACATGTGTGCACAAATACACCCACCCATAGAGTGATACCTTTTATCCTAAACGTCAATGAACATACATTCTGATAGCTCTAACAAAACAGATGAAATGGTTGATAAGCAACAGAAACTGGCGTCTCATAGTCCTGAACCTGATCAATCAAGACCGCAGGTGCTGGCATATTTCTTGTCTCGTGAGTCCTGCTAGCTGGCTCATGGATGGTACCTTCTTTCTCTAGCCTCACTGGGGAGAAGTGTCAAGGGATGTCTCTGGACTCTCTCCTAAGCATGCACCAACCCCACTCGTGATTTGTTTGCTTCCCATAGACACTCATCTCCCAACATCACAGATGGATTAGGAGCTTTGTCCTAGACTTGGGGTGGGGGGAGGGCGCTCAGAGGAGCATAGGCTTGAAGTCTGTGTATGGATCTGGGCTTTTCTCCTCTCGGTTATGGGCTGAGTCCTCTTTCCGCAGCTGGCTTCTCCTCGGAGCTGCAGTCGGCTTCCTGGACAGCATTTTCCTATTCTGGTTCTTCTCTCTTTGTTCTGCTTTCCAGATGTGGTCCTGTTTTGTATTTACTCCAAGCTTTTTTTTTTTTTTTTAAAAAAAGAAGCTGTTTATAAAAATCACATCAATTGTCTCTTGCTCTTTGCCTCCTCCAGAGAAACTGCAATTTGCAAGAGTCTTAATTAGTATCTCTCAGAATTCGATGCACTTTAGGATTTTAATACGAACCATTAGTACAACATAATCTCCAGGTTTCTGAGGTCCTCCAAATAGTCTTTCTCAAACCTAGTTTTCCCATATAGCTGTGCTTTCTTAAAATTATTTCTCTCTAAAAGAAATCTGGAAAAAAAAAGCCCAGATAAACATTATTATTACATCAAAGTTACAAGCTCATCCCTTGCCACCATTTAGCATTGCGGTTGATTTAAGCATTTTCTAAAGCGAATTCTGAAACTCATTTGGATGTTGTTTTCATAATAAGCCGTTTTAATGATCACATATGTTGTTGTTTTAAGGGCCCATTTCATAATGGAAAGAATACACTCTGGACTATATTGGGGATTTGATTCATGCGCTTCCTTCCTCCTTATGCACTAAGCTGTTTATTAATCAGTCTGCCTACACGGTCTGTTTTCGTTCACTTTGATTTCTTTGTGTTTAAAGTTCAGGCTTTAAATTTTTAGTCCTGAAAAATGAAGGCGACTGCTTTTAGTTGTTTGTTTGTTTATTACCCCAGCTAGATATCTAAACAGTTCCAGGCTTCGAGGGGAAGAAAGAAAAGATGAGAGCGAGACCTGTCAACACATGGGCTTATTGTACACGGAGCCATCAGAAGGAGCCAATCCGCCTGCAATTGTATGGCAAAGGCATTTGCTTAGTTGGATGGATTTTTTAAAAAGTAAGTACCTTAAATGTGTACCTCTTTATGTGCTGTGTCTGTGAGTCAGAGAGGTGTCTACTCATCCCCCTCTCCCGGTGTGCTCAGCAAAAGGCTGAGTCTCCTGTTCTGTCCATGGTGATACAGTTCTATGAAGCACTAAGATGTCAGAATTCCACAATGTTCATTTTATTGACTGCAACTCAACACTTTCCCACATACCTTGCATATGTGCAGAATAGCAGTTTAGGAGAGTATGCTTACACACTGAGAATATTTAGGAGGTCGTTGGTCCTTCCGTCCATCAGGTCATTTGAGAGAGGAAAACGTCTCTGTAGTAGTCAGCAAAACCGCAGTTCAAAAGTCTGGGACGTTAGCTATTGGCTAACAGTTTGCTACCTTGTGACTGGAATACAGGGATCAGGGACCCTGGGCAAAGATGGAGGAATATGCAGTGATCCTTTGTCAAGTTCTAAAGATCATCAAGATGGAAGCCAGCATGAATGCCTGATCAAAACCAAAAGTACGGGGACCGGGTAATTTTTGCTATGGAATCTAAAGACAGATGACAATGTGTTCTGCCTTTTCCGTTTTGGCCACTCTGGACTTGACTGCATAGTAACATCCATTGCTGGTTGTCATCACCCCCACCTGGGTTTATTTCCACAATTAGTAGGATTTATTTACTCATTGCCAGGTGGATGTACAAAGACTTTCAACTCCTTTATTTCTTGGTCACTGACATGATCTTCCTTACTGGTACTTGGTAATGGTGATGCTGGCGAGAAACACACTTGGAACCAGTTAATGCCACTCTCGGTCGGATCCTACCATTATAATAATGTTTTGAAGGATTTAATTCTCTGTCTCAGTGTCCTTTATAATCTCTTAGAGCCAACCTTATATACTTTTAAATATTTTTTATTATTTTTTTGCCTTGGCAAGTGTACATTAGTAATTATAAAGTTGAAAATTTGCTTATAGTTATGGCTTGAAGTGTCTGTAAGTTTGCAAAATATCTAAGACAAGTTTATTTATAATTGTGGGGGGGGTGTTCTGTAGACAAGATGGTGGTGTTTGTCTGACTAGTAAAATTAACTCACAATTCAACAAATAGTTACATGTTTATTTCATTAATTTGTACTTCTTGATATTGTTACAATAGAATGAAACCATGCTTCCACAACACAGGTCTTCATGCTTGGTCCTGTGCCAAGTATGATCAAGGACAAAAATCCTTGTGGATTTCTACAGCTTCCCTGTGTTTCTCCTTTGCTTCATTTGGACAATTCTTATTTTCTGAATCAAGTAGTCATTAGAATTGTCAGCAGACAATTTAAAGTCCCACTTTTTACACATGTCCAAATGTTACAATGTTCATATTCCCAGTGAGTGCATTATGAAAGTTGTTAGTTAAGAATATTACAACACAGTTTCCTCATCAGAATATCACTGGGCACATATTTGTAGTTATCATCATTTTGTTCCTTAAAGTTTGTGTTAAACGTTTCTCTTTTTAAATGTTCAGTTCTTGGATATTATATTTTGAAAAGTGTAAACTGTTGTCTATTGCTCTCCAGGCTCAGACGTCTCTGTGGTTTCTGTTGATTACTTTTGTGTGAGTCTTCACAGTTAAGCGAGCACTCCCATTCCCTTATTTCAGTTTTCTCCTTACCTAATTTTGTTGTCACAGATTTGGCACACCTCATGTATAGTTTCTTTACATTTCAGCGTTTTCCTAAAACAAAAAAATTTTAAAAAATAATATAACCAAAGTTAATTAGCTTTCGCTTTTGTTTTAGATGTAGCCAAAACCAGTTCAAACCGTAAACGAGGGCTTAAAGATGAATTTCCATTTTCTTGTAGGAACACAAGTCACTCTTTATTCAAACTTTTTTCTGTCATGCATTACTCTACTTAACATTGTGCTCTCTAAAGTGATTGTAAGATCAAGACGAACACGTGTTTCTACGAAATTCTCCTCCCTACTAGGTCCTCTGCAGAGATGGATGCATGGAATCCTGGTTGTTCTGAGGACTGTCATTGCTGTGACACAGCTGGGCTCCCACCACCCAATCAGCATGCACATCTGTTGAGAATAATAAGCCCCTCGGCCCCTGGAGGACAGTTGTATTGTCTTCTTGCTCAAGGGAAGGGTTTTACGCACCAGGTACAGCCCCTGCTCTTGCTGTGATGTGCCCATTTCTAACATGAGCATGTCCACACATCATAGAGCAGGGAAGCAGGTATCATGTCTGGAGTCCTTGGACACAACACTAAAGCTATGTCCTTCATTACTGAACTAATGCTGTGCTGGCCATGAGCCCTGGACCCACAAGACAGATGCCCACATGGACACATGACCTGTTTTGATCTTAAATATGTGCCATTGAAAGAATTGGGTAGAGTCACATACTTCAGGTTTCTATTCCCGTATTTCATGTACAGTCATATATTTTTGGTTATACAGAGTATTTTTTAAACAGTGGTTTTATGTGCTTATATTCTGAATACTTAATATTTAGCTTTCATCCTTTAACAAGTGCTGTCTCTCTAGGCTTTGGGGACATACTGTGCTGACTAAAAGCTGCCATTGAAGGCCATGTGCCTCTTGTCAGGTCTCAGCCCACCTTATACTCTCTTCAAGTGGCTGCAAGGTCACACACTAGCCACCAGCACTATCCTTGTCTCTGTCACAAAGGCCCCAAGGAAGGTGCTTGGGCTCTCAATTCAGCATTAACAACATTTGGAAACCAGAGTATCTCGGAAATGCAAACCAGTTCCTCTGTCCTTGTCCCTCCTGTTCTAACCTTCACGCACTTGGAAAGAATGCCCTAGTAAAGCAAGGTTATTTGACCTATGGCCCTTGACCTTCTGTTGAAAGATGGTGTGATGATACAGGGATGTAAGTCTCCTTCCGACTTTTCTTTCTATCGGGTTTTCTTTACCACCATCTTTATGGGTGGTGAGCAGAGGGATTTTCTCCTGTTTTCCTGAATAAAAGTACTCATGATTTATTTCCTTGGTGAGTCTTCACGTAACTTAAGAGCTAGAAAGATGGAGAAAATTCTCCTTTCTCACTGTGCCAGTCTTTCAGGCCATACCCCACATACCGTCTCAATTAACTGTGTGTATGAAGGAATAGTGGAACTCTGTCACCTCTCATCTCTGTAGTTACTCAAAGTCACAGCATGTCAAGGCCAAAAGAAGGACTCATTAGCACAGAGCACCAGGCAGGCTTCACTCACGGTGCTTCTGACTCAGTGTGCTGGATGCCGACCCAGCTACTCCCACCTTGGACAGGATCTGGTGATGGCAACTTCTGGAGGACCAGAGGGGGAGGACACGCCACAGCATTCCTATACACGCCCAACTGTCGGCCTACTTTCAGTAGATGGAGACTTCAGGTGGATCAGAGAAAGTGTTGATGTACGAGGAAATGTAATAGCAAGTGTACTTTTCCTAAGGGTTCCTCCCTTTACAGCTCTGTGCAAAGTGCTTGGTCTAAATAGGTTTCCTGCAGTATTCTATGGGACCCTATCCCCAGGCTCCTGCAGATACCCACTTCCAAGCTTATACAGGCACTTCCTGTAAAATGGTGCAGTATTTGCACATCCTGCTGCATCGCATAAATCAGTTTTCTGTGACTTATCTCTCACTGCATGAGTTCTGTGTAAATAGCTGCCACGTTGCATGTCTGAGCATGTTTTGGACAACTGTGACCTCTCTTCATGACTATTTGTGATTTTTGGTTGGTTAGATCCATGGATGTGCAATCCATAGATAGTGAGCAAGAATGGTCCCAGCTGCAGGTAAGTGCAGTGCAGCTATGAGATCCGGACCGAGCCAACGTCACTCCCTTGCATCCAGGTGCTACTCAGCTATGACACCTGCTTTGCTCAGTTGACATCTCAGCGACATATCCTCTCACCACAGCATTTACCGGATCTAAAAAATAAAATACAGGAGATTTTTCTAGATTTTTGTGTTTTGTTTTGTTTCGTTTCTTTTTCTAGACACGGTTTCTTTGTGTAATAGCTCTGGCTGTCCTGGAACTCTCTTTGTAGACCAAGCAGTCCTCAAACTCACAGAGGTCCGCCTGTCTCTGCCTCCCAAGTGCTGGGATTAAAGACATGCCACCATCACCCGGCTTCTAGGTTCTCTTTTAACCTCTACTGAATAGAAGCTTTGCAGAAACACATCTTCCTGCTCTGGAAACCTTCTCCCACCTCTCCAATACCGAAGGAGTGATACTGTCGCTGATGACTTAATTACGTCTCCCTGTGGGGAAACAGGCAAGAAAAATGACTGGAAGACAGAAAAGATGTGTTTAAATTGAGATGCAGAGTTGCAATGTTGAAGATCTATCCCTTTAAGAACAGAATTCTGTCCTTCACTCTGTCTTTCTATGCAGGGGAGGACTTTCAGAATCCACTTAGCGCTGTTGTTTTCCAAATCATCCACAACTGCAGGTCTACAGACTTAGTGAATCAGGCAAGAGCAGAAGCAAAGAAAAAAATTTCTTTGTTTCCCAAACTTCATTATTAAATTTAGCTTTTTTAAAAAAAAGTTTCCTAAATGGGGGCTTCTCACCCTCGTGTGGTTAGAAGAGGTGGGACAGACCATCAAACCCTCCTACCACCAAATACCTTGGCTGTTTTACATATCATGGGCAAGGGGACAACCGAAAATGTGATCCGGTGCCCATTTTGTCTTCTACCACTGGCTTCCTCTCCACCTTTGTTCCTGGGAGATAGCGCTGTGCTAATGCAGCTCAGCTTGGAAGAGCTGCTCTCAGCTGTAGCACATCCTCCCACTGAAGAGGCAGGGAGCTAATTAACACAGCCACCTCCACAGCATCAGCAGCAGTCATCCCTGGATGCATGCTAGGACACACCCTAACCAGGAGCGAAGATGTCAGGAAAGTAGAGTCCCAAGGAAGCATGAAAATGCGAGGGACAGGATAAATAGAAGCGAGCCACAGCTGTTGATATAAAACTTTGTCAAGGTTAAACATCCATCCAAAGAGCAAACAGGCGGGCAGGCATGGATGGTGTAGGCCCCGGAGCAGTCATGAAGATCAAGACTGATCGTGGAGGCAGGGAGGGAAAGTGATGGAGGTGAAAATGGCTGCCTCCGTCATTAATGGAAGTAGACAGCCTATGTAAAATAATCTACACGTTTGGACATTCTGAAAATATTTAGGATATCTAGAAACATGCTAGGGAATTTGGAGGTCTAATTTCATGCCTTCAAAAAGGTTTGTGAGCTTGGTGGAATCTGTAATCCTTGTGTATAAAAAAAAAACCATAAAATAGTTTCCTCCCTCTTTCCCTAATTCCCTTTCTCCTTCCCTCCCTCTCTTCCTTCCCTCTTTTCTGATCGGACCTCATTCTGTAGGCCAGGCTAATCTTGAACACTTGCTTCAACTGCTCAGAGTCCCAAGTTCAGAGGTTAGACACCTGTACCGCCACATTAGTATCTACTTTCTTTCAATTAAAAAAAAAAACTTCTCCAAGTAAGATTTGATATTGCACAAAATGTGATAAATATTTATTTTTTTAAAAAACATGACTATACACTATCTCTTCCTTTTCAAATATTTGTAGAAGATGAAAATTTGTTTCATATTTTATATTAAAATATCTCTATCCTTAGTTTGACATGATGATTTTTTTATCCTCTATATATTTTGCTGGTTTTATTCCACGACTCTCAAATGCCGCTCAACTTGAAAAATCTCATCGATAGTACTTGATATTTAATCATAATAATGCTT
This sequence comes from Myodes glareolus, assembly GCF_982192425.1. Classification (NCBI taxonomy): domain Eukaryota; kingdom Metazoa; phylum Chordata; class Mammalia; order Rodentia; family Cricetidae; genus Myodes; species Myodes glareolus. The sequence goes on from NC_142039.1 coordinate 55,303,263, forward strand.
TTATATGCCGCAGAACTAAAATTCTTAAATTCGAATAATTGCAAACATCTTACATTTATTAATAAAAGACAACAAAGCCTCAGCCCTCTAGTACTTGTCAGCTCAGAATTGACAGTGTTTAACTTTGAAATGGGAGTTATGGGTTTATAAGTTCTGTCTTAATTTTTGTGGAAAACTTTTGTTAATTTTGAACTATGTCCCAAATGCTCACCAGAGTGAGGTAAGAGAGTGGCAGGAGGGAAGACTGTGACTTCCCTGCCTCGGGGTCTCGCTCCTCAGCAGGTGCCCAGCGAAGGCATTGCCTCTTTTCCACTTCCACTCTCCACTCTAGAGAGTAGTGTTTGCTCTCTTTTAAATCGAGAAGACCTTTCGCTTCCACTTGAAATGTTAAAAATTAGGGGCTTTCTCTTATCCCACAAGAGATTATTAAATAAAAGTATGAAATGTAGTGTCTCTGGTTTAAAAAAAAAACCTGTAAACCTATTGAATTAAAGTCAGTGTCAAAGATTCAAGAATCTTTTTCCTAGTGCTACAGAGAAAAAAAAAAGTAGTTGGGGAAAAGATAGCAGGAGATAATAATAAAGTCAGGAAACAGAACAGAGGGCTTTCCAGTCTGTCCAGAGGGACCGCCATCTTTTAATATAGTCACTTAAAAATACATGCATTGCCACACTTTTCATTAGCCTTAATTTTTTCATCAATCATGTTAATTTATACAGAGGGCACTTAATAATAGCTAATTAACACTTATGACTTTTGAAATTAAAAGACCTTTGGAGAGATTACTGCTGATTGGGAAAGGGGCTTTTTTTCTGTTCCTCTCTCTTTTTCTAAGAAAGAGGAAGAGAAAAGAAGGTGTGGGGCCTGGGTGTGTTGCGGAGAAAGCCTCCCCCCCGCCCCCCCCCCCCCCCCCCGCCTCATCGACGGCTCAGCAGATGACAGCGGCACTGGCTTGTGAATACTGGGTATGTGTGTGACGCCACCCTAGGAACAATGACCCCACAGAACATCATCTGTTATGAGTTAAGTATAAAACACAAACCCTAGATAATCTTTAAATAGACTGAGACCTACAGGACATTTACAAAGGACTCAGTCTAAATCATGCTATCGGTAAGCAGCAACACCGAGAAAAATATGTTTTTACTCTTAGAATAAAATTTACAAAATTGAAAATTTTTTTTTTTAGTAAGACAGGGACTGTGTAATTTTTTTAACCAGCAGAGTAAGTTTCTGAGTACAATCCCTGCGCCAAATTTACTAGCTGGGCTTAGCCACATCGTTTCTTTGTATTTTGCTGCTTCAGATTATGGCCCCTGTATTACTAAGTAGACTTAAAAAATAACTAGATGGACAGGATCTCACTAAGTAGCTCAAGCTGGCCTTGAATTAGAGATCCTCCTGCTTCAGCCTCCCAATTGCTGGGTTATAGGCGCGAGCCACCACATCTGGCAAGAAAATAGTTATCAGTTGTATTTTTATGTGATTAGAGTGTGTGTTATATGTGGAATGCCAATGTCTATATACATATAACATATTAAATATTATGTACATAATAATATAGACTTATATAGTATATATGGCATTGTATGCACATTTATATTTATAAATTTGGGCATAAATGATCTTTCAAATTATTTTTGTCTACTAGTAGATAAATGTCTCCCTTTGCTGATTGAAGGGTCAAATCTGTAGGCCAGCCTGAGGTTTTCACCAATGCTGGCTTTGGTGTTGTTTTGTTTTTCTGCAAAGGGAAATGTGATAATGGTTTTTGTAAAGCGGGGAAGTTCTGGCTAAAGCACCCTCATTCATTCAGGGCGTGTCAGCACCTTCTGGGAACAGCGCTGGATTCCCGGATGAGAATCATCATGAGGGGCCATTTAAGAGGACTTCATGGCAGATTCTCACCTCTTTCTGATCTTTTTGAGCATTCCATTTACTTAATAGTAAAACTGTAACCATAGAAAGTCGTTTCAAAATCATCTTTTTGATTTATTAACTGTAAACCTTCGGTTCAGAGATCTATTTTTGAATATTTGTGTACCTTGAGGCAACATAAACATTTCTTGAGAAAAAAGAGGTCATGAATGGAGGAGTTTAAGAAGCCCTGGTTTAGAGGATTCTGAAACCAAAAGACATAAGGACAGATTAGGAAATACATTTCCGAGTTTAAACAAAGACTTGAAAATTGTATCCTTTCTGTTGTTCAGAAAAATGCTGACTCGCTTTCCCGAGATTCTTCAGATCAGTGAGGAAAGTTGAGGGTTCCCTCAAGGATGTGCTAATGATATTACTTTTCATAGTGAATACTACAACAGGATCGGAACCCAAGCCTGCTAGTCCAGCACCCTTTGTAGCATACTGCAGCACACACTGATGGCACCTTTTGTAGGCTGCTACAGCACACGCCAATCCCTGTATTTTCTGTGGTGCTGGTACTATTGGTTCCCAGTCGTTCATTTTGGATGCTTATGACATATGACACCTTTGGTATTGAGGTTACTAGAATTTTACCTAGTAGTCAAGAATTTTCCCCAACCTTGTAAGCAACCACCAATAATACTCATAGAATTAGTCTTTTGAAATGTCATTATAGCAAAACTATCCAAGGCTGGGTAGTTTAAAAGAGGTTTATGTGATGCATGGGTCTGGTTGATGGAAGTTATCTTTGGGTTTCTACTGCTGTAATAAACACCATGACCAAAATCAACTTGAGAAGGAAACGGTTTATTTTGCAACTCTCAAGTCATGGTCAATTGAGAGAAGCTGGGACAAGGAACTCAAGAAAAGGACCTGGAGGCAGGACTTGAAGCAGAGGCATTGAAAAACTCTCTACTGTCTTGCTCCTCATGGCTTACTGAGCCTGCCTCATTATACCACCAGGGCCACCTTCCCAAAAGTGGCACTCCCTGCAGTGGACTGTGCCCACTCACGTCAACTGTTAATCAAGAAAATACTTATCGACTTGCCTATGGACAAATCTTATGGAGGCGTTTACTCAACTGAGAGTCTCTCTTCCCAAAAGACTCTAGCCTGTGTCAAGTTGTCATAAAACTAACCAAGACAGAAGATCTGAACAGCATGGCACCAGGATCCTGGTGAGGGCCCATTTGAATCCATCACATATGGTGGAGAAGTAGAAAGAGTAACATCCACGTGAGAAGAGTACAAGCACACGAGATAACCTTGCTTTATAACAACCAGCTCAAAGAGAACTCAGTCACTCCTGAGAGTCAACCAACCATGTAAGATCGGTTACTACATACATGATTGAACCGTCTTCCATGACCACATTCTTCCGCTTTGGCATTACCACACTGGGCACCAGCTTTTGGCCCATGATCATTGTAGGACAAACTATAGTTGGTAGTTGCTTCACTCCTGTAAATGTTGGTCAGGGTCTTAGTTAATTTTCTGTTAGTGTACAGAGACACTATGACCAAGACAACTCTTATAAAAGAAAGCATTTAATTGGGGGCTTGCTTATAGTTTCAGAGGATTAGTCTGTAATCATCATGGTAGGAAGTGTAGTGGCAGGCTAGCAGGCATGGTGCTGAGTTGAGAGTTTTACATCCTGATCCACAGGCGAGCGAGCGAGCGAGAGAGAGAGAGAGAGAGAGAGAGAGAGAGACTGGGCCCAACATGTACTTTTGAAATCTCAGAGTCCACCCCTAGTGACATACTTCCACCAATATGGTAACAGTAGGTCACACCTACTCCAACGAGGCCACACCTCCTACCTCCTCCTAAACAGTTCCACTGACTGAGGACCAAGCATTTGAACATATGAACATCTGTAGGTGGAAATCAGTGGTGGTGATGATCTCTTCTGCCATCTCACTAAGCTCTGAACTTGCTTTCATGCATTTATCTGCAGTAAGAGCAGAAGGGGATCTTTGCACACACGAAAACTACGCCAAACTTAATGAATAACCTGGTTTGCTAAAAGGACTCAGTGACATTGAATTGTGGAATCTGGTAACTTTCATGAATATTTAGAGTCAACAGAGATGATCAGAGGAGAGGCTTGTGGCAGGACGACTTTTCATTTTTAAGTCTTGTTGTCCTAAAGATATCCTTCACTTTGTCCAGCCTTTGGCCGTTTCTTCTTCACTCTGGTCAGTTTGGTGAAGTTAAACATTTAGAACCAGTGCAGTATTTAGAACTAGCTGTAGTATGTAATGATCTATTTCTGCTCATCTCTCCCACGTGGAACTGCTCCTCACGGTCGTAGGAAACAAAACTAACCTTTTGAAAAGCAAATGTAATTGGTGGCAGAACTGACTCTTTGCCAGGACAATTGTCATAGTATCAGCCAGTACAGCTTGGATTCATTTGGTGAAATGTTTTGGCAGCAGATGTACTCAAGAGTTTGTTTGTTTCATAGTTCTACTCTCAGTCAAAGATCACACATGGCATGTGGTCATCCCAAATCAATCTGGGTTTGAAACTTCTTGAGGATTTCATGATAATCCTTGAGAGCCATGCTCCCAAGCACGGTAGCTTCTAGTTATATGTGGCTGCAAATCAATTAAAGTGAGATAAAATTAAAAATCCAGTTCATTCATCACACTAATCACGTATCAAATGTTTAATAGCTGCTTGTGACCAGTGGCTACTGTACTAACAGCACAGATACCAGATGTTCCCATCACTGTAAATTCTCCTGGGTAACATCCATGTAATATGACTTCTGACAAATGTGGCAAACTACCTAGAGTTATAGAACCATAATTTTACATCACACTATGGTTATATCTTAGCTAAGGATTCTGGAAAGTGGCCCAAATGGAGCTGAAAGATGAGTTATCTGTGTATAGGTCTACATGACAATGGGCTGGGGTTAGATTAATGGCCCATTACATCCTGTACCTGCTTCCTGATACTATGTTATAATGCTGTGTTATAACTTTCTTCACAAAGATGCATACAAGTAAGATATTCGTATGGCCTTGACAGTTAATGCCATGTTGAACAGCATCTCATAAGCTCATTGTCTGTTTCTTTAAGAACAGCCTTGGAATTCTGTCTCTGCTCATCCCCTGTGGTCTCTTCATGTTTAACCCTAACCCTTGCTACCACTAAAAGTCATCTCTAACATCTTAGACTCTAAATCCAGGGCCTTTCCTTAGTGAATTTTTTTCAGTCCTTATTTTTTAGCTTGGAATGCCCTTCTGCATTTTCCTTTTCTTTCTGCCTCAGATTCTACCCCACACTCTTCTCCTTCTGGGTCTTCCTCTTCGGTTCCTCTGCTTTCCGTAATTCCCCAGATGGAATCACTGATGACCAGGAATCTCACTTTTTACTGTTCTTTTCAACTCCATCCCCATAACTCCTGACCTACTTCACTATGATGTGATCTTAAGGTTCCCTTCAGATGGCTCATTGTCCGCTGGTTGCTCTGACTGACATGGTTCATTGTGAGGTTAGAACCCACGACCAACTACTATGCAGGGACTTCAAAATCAACACATTCTTAGCCCTGCCTCTGCATCCCCTTTCCCACCCTGTCTTCCTTGTCCTGTACATTCTTGCCTTGCCAAAGAGAAAAGTCACTCTATAAGCTAGTCAGAAATAGCTTTCCATATCATATTGTCCTGGTTTGTCCGGGATAAAAAGTGCCCCAGGAGTGGCACTATGAGTCTAAATCTTGGAATAGTGTGTCACCTGGTGACCAAACTCACCATTCCTTCTTGTAATTGTATGAACTCCACTAATTAAAAAAAGTGTTCAGTTCCATCACGATTCTTGCCCTCCTTTGTGTAAGCCTGTTAGCTCTCCCCATGTATCTTGTAAGGCTCTAACTGGTCTCACCACCCCCAGCCACCTTTATTCCATGTCAATCCGAGTCACTCAAGTGTATGCCCCATATGCATAGTTTTAATTTTGTGACTTCAGCTACCCATAGTCAACTGTGATCTAAAGATATCAAATAGAAAATTCTAGAAATATACATTGTAAGTTTTAAATTGTTATTCTTAGGGGTGTGATAAAAACCTCACATTATCCTGCTGGGTGTGTAAATCTGTGCAGTGTAACCATAGATTTACTTACTTTATGTACTTCCTGCCCCCCGGCAGGTTAGATAGAGCTTTTCTTAATGATTATTATTGATAATTTCTTACTTTGCCCAGTCTATAAAGTGATCTTTAGCGTATGTAGAGATAGAAAAATGGTGTGGGAGGTCCTTCTATCTGTGTGTTGCTGGCTTTTCTTGGTTAATGAATAAAGAAACTGCCTTGGTCTGTTGATAGGGCACAATTTAGGTAGGCAGGGAAGATGGAACTGAATTCTGGGAGGAAGAAGACAGAGTGAGAAAGACGCCATGATCCACCGTCAGAGATGATGTGCTGAAACTTTGCTGGTAGGCCACGACCTCATAGTGATACACAGATTAATAGAAATGGGTTAAATTAAGATGTAAGAGTTAGCCAATAAAAAGCTAGAGTTAACGGGCCAAGCAGTGATTTAATTAATAGTTTCTGTGTGGTTATTTGAGGGCTGGGCAGCCTGTAAACAAACAAGCAGCCCTCCTCCAACAGAAAAAGACAGGTTATGTAAGATTTGTCCTTATTCGTGCTTTCTGATGCGCTGAAGGTCTCATCATGGAAAACAGAGACCACGTGATAATCTTTCTCCAATGCAGCTTGCTCCTTACATCTTCTTCCTCAAAAATATTCTCCAAGGACTTGGGAGAAGGGACAGGAGGAGAGTGGCAGATGGCATTCCCTGAAGAGCCAAGCAGAAGTGAGTGTGGCCAGGGAAGGGACAGGCACACTTTCTCTTCTGGGTCTTGAGTCACAGGTATCTAATGGTCAACACAGGAAATGACCTGTAGTCATTGGCTTGGAAATTGGGGAAGAGGTGCATGCTGTCCCCTGCTACCACCAGCTCTTTGTCACTTTGCTGGTGTGCTTTCTTCTGTTCTGTCACAGCTTCTGGTTTTCTTTCTTGAGTAGGGAGTCTCACTGCCAGACATTACTTTGCCTGGATATTGTTTTCTTTCACTATATTAAGAAGTACCAACATCAACAAATGAGCAAAATACAGGCCTATTTTAACCGCCCATCCAGACTGTCAACGTCCCCTTCTGAATCTCCCACCCACACTCTTATCTCCCTTTATGCTTGCCAAGGCAACATCCCCATCTTGGCATTTTATTTTGACCATAGCCAGACCCTGTTCAATGTTTGCTGCCCCCTTGTCTGTGCTATCACTCAAGTCACCGGTGGTCCCATCTCACTGTCTTCTGTGGTGATATTTTGCTTGTGCTTTAGCAAATAAAGTTAGCCTGAAGATCAGAGTGTGGCTAACACTAGTTAGCCATAGAGTCCAGGCAGTGGAGGCACACACCTTTAATCCCAACACTTGGGAGACAAAGGCAGAGAAGGATCTCTGTGAGTTCAAGGCCACCCTGGACTACATGAGATTGACTCAGTCTAAAAGAGAAACAGAGTCAAGTGGTGGTGGCTCACACCTTTAATCCCAGCACTAGGAATGTGGAGATGGGAAGTGATATGGCTGGGCGGAGAGAGGAATATAAGGCGGGAGGAGACAGGAGCTCAGGATTTAGTCTGAGGTTTCATAGAGACAGCATTCAGTCTGAGGACTTATAGAGACAGGATACTCCATTTGGTCTGAGGATTTCAAAGATGTAAGAATTAGTGACTGGCTGCTCTGCTTCTCTGATCTTTCAGCTTTCACCTCCTAATATCTGTCTCTGGCTTTTTATTATTAAGACCAATTACAATTCAAGCAATAGACTTCTGTGGACATCTGCCTTCCACTTGCCTGTGTTTGCATATGATGTCTATGATTATTTGTCTTTCATGTCCATATACTCAGATCCTGGCCTCCTCATGGTTCAATTTCAAATCATATCCCATGTTCTCTACCAGATCTGTGTCATCTATTATAAGGACTCTCTTCTCTTTTCATTAAATTGTAGTCTCCTTTTATTTTTAAATTGTCTCTCTCTCTCTCTCTTCTCCCTTTCTCTCCCTCTGTGTGTGCTTATGTGTGTGCACATCAATGAAGTTCCTTTCGAGACCAGAATAGGGTATCAGATGCCCTGGAGCTCGAGTTTCAGGCAGTTTGAGCTGCCCGGCATGGGTGCTGGGAACTGAACTCCAGTTCCCTGGAAGAGCAGTATTTGAGCTCATAATGGCCAAACCATCTCTCTCTCTCTCTCTGGGTTTTTGCAGTCTTTCAAAGCCTGAATTTTTAGATAATATGATGATATATTGTGCATGGGACTTGTATCTCAATTTCTGTTTCATTCTGCATGCGTGCTTTATGGTGTTTTTCGTTTTCTTTGTGTCTCATTCTCCTTCCCTCACATGTCATTGGAAAATGCTTTTATCTCTTCTCCGTGGTTCTCCTTCTCCAGCCGATGTCTAGTGTAGGGCCCTGTCTTCCCTGTTCCTCGAGGCCAAAACACAGGATGCAAGAATTGTTTACACTAACCAACTTAGCTTCCCCTGCTCATTCTGCCAGCCAGAGGGAGGAGGGAATTAGTTCAAAGCCTTGTTTCTGTCATTGCTATGATAATTTCACCTGCTAAGAAGGTCCTCACAGGCGCCCTAAATCTCTTCCCATCTGTCTGTCAGGGTTCCCAGCTCGATACCCCCTGCAGGGAGGCTCAGGCCACTGGGGCCAAGCGGTCAACACCCCACTTTGCTCTCCCAGGTGGGAGGGGGCTCTCGTCCTCTTGCCTCCAAGTATATAAGCCTACGTGTGCTGAGTAAACATTGACATTTACCCTTTGGGCAAATGATCCGATCTCTGTGTGTGTGTGTGTCTGTTCAACTCCTAGGATATTGATCCAGACTCATGGTCCGGTACAGGAAGCGCACCCTGTACCAGGAGAGTGAGGTTTCACAGAATAGCGCTATGATTATTCCGTAGTAATCTCACTCTTGTCTATCACTTCAGACGATGTGTATAGCAACGACATTCAGATTTATATCTTCATCCCAGATCCTTTCACACTCAGACTCGTATATCTCATTGCCTGCCTGTCTTGAGTATCAGACAGCATCTCAAAGTTAACAACTTCAACACTTCTCTATCCCTTCTGCGTTTATAGCTACTGCAGTGACCACATCTCAGTTTAATGGCACAACCATTTCTCATGTCAGAAGCCTACGAGTCACCCTGTCTTAATCAAGTTTATGACATTCTACAAACTTTATCTTTTTCCAACATCATAAGTGCATATTTCCAATGTTACCATTGCTATCACTGTATCTCCTTTATTCAGAGGAGCCGTCTTTGATTATACAAGGTTACACAAAATATGCACTTGTATTTGTTATTGGAACTGTACTATTCACTTATAGAATTGATTCTTGTTAGTGATTTTATACCCACTTGGGCAATTATCAGTGCATTTTTCTTCATTGTTGGCCCATCACCTCTATTCACCTTTATCTCCCCTAGCAACAGTTCACAGAATTTAGTCAGCACTTATTGAGTGACTGACCCCATGAAGATTCTGCCCCACACACTTTGTGCAATACATAACCAATAACAATCTTACCTGTGACAAGCAAAGGGAAGCAATAATATATTTATAGGGTTAATTCTCATGAGCATTACTGTTTAATCACCTGTGTGGGATGGCTTTGTGATTTCAGGTCCCTGCTCAGGTTCAGTTGGACTGGATGGAATTGCTGATGAGTCAGAAAACAGTGTTGCAGGTAAGGGCAGCTTACAGCTTTTTTGACATCGTAAGTTGGGTGTTGGTAATTACAAAGCACAGCTGGTGTCCAGAAAGGACCACAAACACGGAACAGAACATCATATCATCTTGAGTTAGCTCCTGTCTGGATCTCACAGGCGCCTGCGTTCCTTTAGTCTGTCTGCTCATTTCTTGGCATTTGGCTCAGAAGGAGCTGTCCATCATGAGTCCCTGCTTCCCTGGTGGGCACAAGAAAGACGGAAGCTGAACATGGGCTCCTTTTCAGCAAAAGTGCATTTGACAAAGGTGCTTGCTCCATTTCCCTGCATGTCTGCCTTAGTCTTTTTAACATAATTTTTTATTGATTCTTTGAGAGTTACATACCATGCACCTCAATCCCACTCACTTCCTAGTCTTTCTGTAACTATCCTTCATTTTTGTAGCAACCCTCTCCAAGGAAAATTAAAAAAGAAATAAAGATAAAATTAAAAATTAAAGTATTAATTAAAAAGAGATAAACTGTAGTGATATTTTGCTTGTGTATCAACAAGTAAAGCTTTCCTGAGGATCAGAGTGCAGAGCTAGAGGCCAGGCAATGGTGACAAAAACATTTAACACAGGACTCAGGAGACAGAGGCAGATGGAATTTCTGTGAATTCAAGTCCACCCTGGGCTACACTAGATTGATGTAGTCTCAAAGAGAAACAGAGTCAGGTGGTGACGGTTCACAATTTTAATCCCAGAATTTAGAAGTCACAAGCCTTTAATCCCAATACTAGGGAGATGGACACAGGAAGGATACGACGGGGCAGAGAGGAATATAAGGCAGGAGGAGACAGGAGCTCAGATGCAGTCTGAGGATTCATAGAGACAGATGCAATCTAAGTTTTCCTGCCTACTCTGGCCTAGGTCGGTTTCATGGAGACAGGATCACCCCTTCGGTCTGAGCATTGGTAGAGGTAAGAACTGGCCACTCTACTTCTCTGATCTCTCAACTTTCACCCCCTAATATCTGACTCTGAGTTTTTATTATCAAGAACAATTAGAATTCATGCTACAATAAACAAAAACACAAAACAACAAAAAAGTAAAATGAGAACAAACAAAAATTTTACTCCTCTGTCTTTCCCACCACTCTCTCACTCCTCCGTAAGTCTTAGTGGCATTGGGAGCTGCAGTGTGTCACACAGTAGACCCTTTTGTCTAAACAGCTTTACTTGCAAATGTTCATTGTAATGTGTTGTTAGTCTGGTCTGAGGCCTCTGGCTTTAGGTACACCATCAATGGACCCTCACTGAAACTCCTCTTGGAGAGCCTGCTGTTGCTCTGAGTCTTGGAGATCCTATGACTATAGTTCCACAGAACCAGTCCCTTCATGTGCACCAGCAGGTCATAGATGGGGTGGAGGTTGGGGTGTGCCAGCTCCAAGTTCTTGTATGTCTGAGTGGTAGCTGAGTTGACCCGTCCAGGTCATTGGGACTATCTCCCTTGGGCTGGTGGCTGAGCCAGCTCTCCCATGCTCATGGTGAGGGCTGTGGCAGCTTTCTCAAGCAAGGGGGTTTACAGAGGGCATGTGGGGGGCAGAAGCTCTCCTATGAGGGGTGGGGCCAGCTTTCTTGTGCAGGGATCATTGAAGCCAGCTCTCCCAGGGCTGGCCAGGGTTGTTGCCCTAGTCATGTACTTTTAATATCACCCACAGAGGCACACACACACACACACACACACACACACACACACACACACACACAGAGAGAGAGAGAGACACACACACACACACACACACACACACACAGAGAGAGAGAGAGAGAGAGAGAGAGAGAGAGAGAGAGAGAGAAGCAAATACACACCAAGACATATACGGAGAGGCACACACACAAAGGCACACATGCAGAGGCTCATGCATGATTATTTCAACTAATTGTAGAGAGTGGAAAAACAACTTCAGCTGGGGATCTAATGGTGATACCCTCAAGAGGTGCCTCATGCTTTCTGTCCACTAGATTTCAACTCTGAGGTTTGTGTTCTTCCTCTAATTCCATAACCTTTAAGTAGCCATTCCAAGGTATTTATTTTTCTTGCCAACGCATTTCTGCTTCTTACAATCAAAGCTCTGGCTGAAGCAACCAAACAAATATTCATAATCCATTTAGCTACAGAAATAGTTAACACTGACTAAACTTTTACTGCAGCCCAGACTCTGTGGTACTTTGTATGCGGAATGTGAAATAAAATATGTATGTATGCAATGCAGAACGTTTGTAATTGTGGGCACCGGGAGATATGCTCAATAAAAATCTCATAACGTTACTTCTGATCCCGAGTTGATGGCTGATTAAAAACAGTGTTGTATATTTTGTTTTTATTTTTTAAAAGAAGAATTTTGATAAAAAAAAAGTGAGCCAGGAAAGACAACCAAAGCAAACATGTTCTCTATCTACAGTCAAAGCTTTTGGTTTTTTATAAACTTACAAATTATAGGTTGACTTTATTTTTTTTATTGAATTGCATGTGTTTAGAATATTGTAAAAGGCCTATTAACAAGCACTTCTGCCCTCAAGAACCTTTCGTCTAGCAGATTGGATGAATACCAAACACAAGCAGTTATAGGAAAAGTGAAGAATAGTATTAAGTAAAACATTAAATAAATCTTAATCCCTTAGTGGAATAGCCACACAATTCAATGCCAGGTTTTTATTTTTTTGTTTGTTTTTTTGTCTCTGTTTTACCGATGAGGATGGAAGCTTGGAGAGGAAGGCATGTTTTCTGAGGTCACTAAGACATGTGGCGACACAGGTAGGATTCAAGTGTCTATCCATGCTCGAATTTTACTATATCTCCCAAAAGCAACAATGTCAGGAAACAGCAGCAAACATGGCTGCAGGATAGGCCGAGGGCCAGGGACATCATGAATCCCTTTCATCCAGAGCTCCAGATGAGTCTCTCAATGATAGAGTCAACATGTTAACAAATCCTCACAGAAAAATGACAAATGCACCACGTAAACAGATTTTCTGAGATCTATCCAGCCTTGCCTTTCCAGACTCTCTGAATACAACTGTTCCACTCACTACCTTACCTATTCAAAATACTGCAGGCCACTGACTAAATGAATGATTCCAGTTAAGGTCTATTCTAGGGCCTGTGACTTGTCTAGTCATGGGTTATTGGCATGATATTGGTGTCAGGAATGAGTTTCATCTTACAGAAAGGCACTTAGATTTGATCAGAATATGGTTGGTTGCTACTATGATGTACATGCCACTATTGCACAAGTGGTGATGTGTTGCCAGGCCAGTGATTGTTACTCTCAGAGTTCACAGCTGGGTAAGACTACTGATTGAATTTCTCCTCTGGTGGTGTGAATAGCACCTTCCAGCACTAAGAAAACTGGCAAGGAGCAAGCTTCCATGCCAATACCAGCTTGATGTCTCCATATTCTTTGAGTAAAGTACATGGTGTCTTTAGCAATAACATTTTACTATTGTGTTTTGGGGGGCAACCGAGGGCATTGACAATATCTTGTAATGTTTGGGGAGTCTATGGGACTTCAGCTGTCAACAATTTCAAAGAAGTAACCCATTCTTGGCACTGGAGTTTTGGTCTTTGGTGTCTAGTAGGAATATTATTGCCACAATGTAGGGTAATACACACAAATGTGTATATTAATACATACACATATGTATATCTAAATGTCACATACACATGTAGTGTATGCATATACACATGTAAATATTCATATATCAGGATGCTTCTACAGTAGTGGGTTTCCATATGACTTTTGAAAGGTCTTTAATGTTATTTATCCCTCTCCATTTTCTTCATTCTAATATTACCTCTTTTTTTAACCCTTTATAGCATTCTATATGTCTCTATTCTCTTGATAGTCCATCCTCACACTCTTTTAGTAATTTCCTGACCTCTGTGGGCAGTCCAGATAAAGCACACATATCTGAGAATTCAAAGCTAATATCTACAAATGAATAAAACATGCAATACTTGTTTCCCTGGGTCTGGGTTACCTCACTCAGATTGACTGTTTCTAGCACTATCCTGTCAATTTAATTTTTCTTAATAGATGAATAATATTCAATTGTGTAACTATACCACATTTTCATTATAAATTCAAAAATTGGTAGATAGAGAGACATTTTTCATTTCCTGGCTACTGTGAATAGAGCATAAATAAACATGGATGAGTATGTATCTTTATAGTAGGATATAGAGTCCTTGGGGCATATGTCCAAGAGTGGTAAAGCTGGATCATGAAGTAGATCTATTTCTAGATTTTTGAGGAAACTTCATGTTGATTTCCATAGAGATTGAACCAGTTCACACTCCCACTAGCAGTGAATAAGTCTTTCCCTTTCTCCAAATCCATGCCAGTATTTGTCTTTTTTGCTTGTTTTAATCTGTTCCAATAATTTCTAAGAACGATGAACACAGTTTTGATTTTGCACAAAAGTTTTTACATTTCATGAGTTTCTAATCACTGGTCTTAATGCTTGTGCTATTGGGTCCTGTTCAGAACTTCCTTCCCTATGCCAGTGAGGTCAAGTTTATTTGCACCTTTCCCTTCCAACAGACTCAGGGTCTCAGGTCTTAGGTTAAGGTTTTTGATCCATTTGGGGTTGAGTTTTATGCAGAGTGAGAGACGAGGATCCACTTTCATTCTATGTAGCTATCCAGTCAGATTATTACTATTTTTTTCATGGTGCTGTCTTTTTTCCAATGTCTATTTTGGCCTCTTTTCAAAATCAGATGACTGGAATATGGTGAGTTTATATGTAGGTCCTGAATTCCATTGCTCTATGAGTCTGTTTTTACACCAATACCACGATGTTTCTATTACTATTGCTCTCTGGTGTAACTTGAAATCTGAAACAGTGATACCTTTAGCACTTTCGTTGTTGTTGTCCAGGATTATTTTAGCAATAATGGGTCCTTGTATTTCTATATAAAATTTAATGTATTTTTTCACTTTCTGTAAATAACTGTATTGAAATTTTGGTGGGGGTTATGTTGAATCTATAGATGATCTTTAATATAATGACCATTCTCACACTATTAATCCTATTGATCTGTGAGCACTGATGGTCTTTTCATCTTTGGGTATTCCTTTACACTCTTAATCAATATCTTAAAGTTTTTATCACAGAATTCTCTCACTTCACTATTAGATGTATTCCAAAGTATTTTTGAAGCTATTGTGAGTAGTATTGTTTCCTCAATTTTTTTTTCTCGGTGTGTCATTTGTATATAGAAAGGCTACCAATTTCTCTGTGTTAATTTTGCTGATTGTGCTTTTCAGCTATATGAATTTCCTGGTGAAGCATTTAGAGTCTTTATTTATAAAATCATATTATCTAAAAATACATTGTCTTTATTCTTTTTTATTTGTATTCCCTTTATCCCCTTCATTTGTCTGATTGCTCTAGCTGATACTTAAGTAAGATGCTGAACAGAGGCGAGAGAGTGAGAGTGTGGGCGTCCTTGTCTTGTTTCTGATTTTAGTGGAACCACTCCGAGTCCTCTTCTGTTTAACACGATGCTGGCTGTGGGCTTCTTTTATATCGTCTTTATATAATAATAATTAAGACACGACCCTGCATCTCTAGTCTCTTCGGAAGTTTTATCATTTTAGTGTATAATTTTTAATTCCTTGGTTTTCTCCTCTTTAAAGTACAGAGTCCACCTTATATTGTTCATAAAAGTAATACTGCCTAAAGCATATTTCCATGCCTCACATACAATAATACTTAGTGAGTATTAGAGTTATGGAAGGATTTTATAAGAGGAAAATTTCTACCGACAGCCCATTTCATTGTCGTCCAGGCTCATAATGTAATCAGAGATTCTGTGACTAAAATTTCTCATTCTCCTTGTGGAGTGTCAAGTCTGCCGAGTGGTCACCACTCACTCAAGTTCTCACCCAGCCCTACTGCCTCTTGAACACAGCAAACATTTAGGACCAACTTGTTTAAAAAGTGGTAACAGTCACAGTCTTCTCTCATCACCAAGGATCTAAGGTAAACCAACTTGAGGACTAGTGGTTAAATATGAAGATTTTGGCATCATATTGTCTGGGTTTAAATGCTATTTCTGCCACTTGGTGTCTGTGGGATTTGAGTTACTTCCCTTTTCTATGTCTTAGCCCTCTCAGCTACATAAAATCACTAGAGTTGTGACATGGATGAAAGGAGTTTATATAAATATGATGACTGACACTTAGTTTTGTGCTGAATAAATATCCTTATCCTTGTTAGTTTACTGCTTCTGGAAAAAGCAAACTTATTTAATAACATATACCACCATCTAGGCAATAAAGATACAATCAGAATAAATGGTGATGGAATAGGAAATGTGTGTGTGTGTGTGTGTGTGTGTGTGCGTGCGTGCATGCGTTTCTGTGCTTTTAATAAAAAATGTCCCCCATAGTTTAATTTAATTTAATTCCCAATTGGTGACAGTTGGGGGAAATGTTAGAGAAGTATTAGGAAGGGGAGACTTGTTGAAGGAAGTACTTCTCTGGGGCAGGCTTTGAGAGTTTCTAACCACTCCCACTCCACTTCCTGTTCTATCTCACTGCTTCCTGTGCATGAACAGAATAATCTTTCTATTTCCTGAGCTCAATCTGATCCTCCAGGTTCCGGCTTCTGTCACCATACTTTTCTTGCGTGTTGTCTTAGAGTGGTTATTCAGAACCTGGTGGATGGGAGAGAAACCTCCAGTTACAATGGGTTCTATTCATAAGTCAAAATAGCCATAAGCCAAAAGATCTCTTTCTCTCCTTAAATTGATTTTTGTCAGGATATTTTATTACAGCAACAGAAATGTAATCAATATAGAAACTAATGCCAGAGAGTGGGGCGATACGCCTGACCACATGGTTCTTATGCCTTTGGGATACTTTTGCTGGGGGAGTATGGAACTCTGAGATGAAAAAAGATGTTGAATGTTAGAAGCTTTGCTTAATGAGTATTCTTCCAAGCTTTTAGAAGATCAAAGAGCTAAAAGAAACGTAGACAGTAGAGGCCAGCCTCATGAGATTTCAGAGGTGAACAAATATTATTTCAGGAATTCCTTATGGGACACTTTAGTGACATTTTGACAAAAATATCTGACTGCATTCTACCTACATCCTGGGAACTTACATGAGGTTGGAATAAAAAGTAATGGACTAATTTCTTTAGTGGAGGATATTTCAAGACAGTGTAACATCGAGTCTGTGATATTATCATTACAGATTATTCTTATGTAGGTCATCAATGATAAAGAGAAACAATGAGGCGGAAAGAAAATAAAAAATATTCAGATTGGAAAGGAAAATAAAACCACTAAGAATCTTCAGATGCCAGCCAAGTCACATGCTGAAAAAAAGAGGCTGTAATTGCTAGAGATTAGCACCATTGAAAGCAAACCCGTGCTCTGCATTAGAAAAGCCCAGGATTGAGACCTCACCCCATCAAGGCTCCACCTTGTGAAAGCAGAGAGCTGAAGGTGTTTTCTGCCCCACATTCAGCATACAGAAGCTGCCTAGACTGTAGTCCAGTTGAGCAAATGCGGAGGTTCTGCCACCATCAGGAAAAGCAGCTTGCTGGAGGAAGTGCATGGGGTGGACTTGGAGGGCTGCTAAAGCATCACTTACCCTGCTTCCTGTTCTTCATCTCTACTTTCCTTGTTGGATCAAATGTGGTCTCTGCTTCCTGAGAGAAACGTGACTAGCCAGCTTCCTGCTCTTCTCACCAGGCTTCCCCTGACTGTTGCCATGCCCTTTAAGCCACAATGAACTTTATCCTTCTGAGACCATAAGCCCAAATGAACTATTTCCTTTCCTAAGGAAACCTTTTTCAGGACATTTTATTGTAGCAACAGAAAAGTAACTAAAACTCACATGCGTGTATGTACACATATGTGTGCGTGTGCTTGCGTATGCGTTTTCAATTTTATACATAAAAACTAAAGAACAAAACTAGACAGACGTAGTTAACTTAGTCATAAAATCTGATTATACTACAAAATGCTTTTAGAACTAGAAGATACAATAAATGTATATAAAGTTCTCCTGTTCTAAAACTCTAGATTGTGTCAATCAAAACTAAAAGCTCATGAAATAGTGGGATAAGGAAAATAAGAATATTTTAAATTTGTCATCTCACATTTTGAACTAATAATGAGGAATAAATATGTCTAAAAAGGCTTATGGAAAAATTTGCTATACTCCTTAATTACGAAATCTATACCATCCCTACCCTGTGGATAGTTACTCAATAAATATGATTAATTGCTATATAATCCTTTGCTAATACAAATTTTCCTGAAATGTTTAATAGTAGTCTGTCCTTTGTTTCATGTTAATTTTATTAATTTCTAGGGTACAAAAATAGTAGGCTTCAATGTGACAAATATATGTGTGCATGCGTTTGTACTATTATACCACCCTCATATTCATGGAGTTTATTACTATGATTGTTTTTATTGTTTCTTTTTAACAATGTCCTTCCAACTGTGCTGTTATATGAGCCTGAACTGACCCAATATAATTTACGTAATAAATTTCAAAAACAGAGTAATGAATTTCTTCTTTTAATCTTCGTGTGTATATGTGTTTGTGTGTGTGAGTGAAAATATGACTATACCACTGCATGTATGTGTGTGTGTGCGCATGTGTGTGTGTGTGTGTGTGTGTGTATGTGTGTGTGTGTTGAAGGTCAGAAAAGCCACGGCTGTCAACCATTGCTTTCCATCTTGTTTGAGATATGGTCTTGTTCATCACCGTGTGCATCAGGCTAGCTGTCCTGCAGGCTTCTGGGGACTCCGCTCTCTCCATCTCCGACTTGTTACAGGAGTTCTGGAGTTGCAGCTGTATACAACTGTGTCTGGCTTTGGCTAGTTTCTCATCAACTCACCCTTGATGTGTAGAAAGCATTTTCCCCACTGAGCCACCTTCCCATTTCAGGGAAGAATAGGTTTATACCACACAGGAAGCAACCTCATAAATCCCAGGCCAACACTAAGTGTCTGAAACTATTCCTCTTTTGACCCTTTCTCTCCAATTTCTTCTACTTCAGGGAGTGCCGGAGGCTCATTTTTCTCCCTCCAGTGAGCTTGTTCAAACCACCTTTTTAATAAAGCTGTTCCTTCCCTGGAACATATGTTAAGAATATTCATTTTTCAGATCACTGATTTACATATATATTCATTAAATATATATGAGAGATTGTCAGGGAAAACAGCAACACAATTAGACATGTGTTATGCTTATACATCATACACACATGTGCGTAGATCCACATACACAGGAAAGATGAAAAGCAACACAATATTAGTGCTGGTTACACATAATTATTTTCTTTCTCGATAATTTTCTGAAGTCGTTCTAAATTTTCTGTGATCTATGGAACTTTAATTTCTAAAAGATATTTACATTTAGTACCTTCTCTGAATACATTACCCATGCAAATTCCCACAGTTCTCTTTGGCCTGCAGGATATTTGAACCCTGAGCATGAGAGCTGCCTCTCGCCTCACTTCCCAGTTCTCCCTATCTTGTAGCTCATGCTCTTAGGACACCAGCAGGCTTTTCTACGTGTAAAAAGCTGATCCTTGTCTCCTTGCCTTTGATCACCGACCCTCACCATCTAGGAGGTGGCTTCCCTTCCCCAGATCCCTTCTTGCCATTCTCCACTCTCTATGTACCTGGTCCCCCAGAGAACCATCTTTTCTTTCCTGGGGTCTAAGTGCATTTCATCCCGGACAATTCAGTGATCTGTGCTGCTGTCTCACTCCCTTTATAGACTGTAAACTTAAAACAGAAGCCCCATTTTTCTAGAATGGTCCAAGTAGCAAGTCTAGAAATTAAGTAAAGCAACACTAGTGAGAGACTGAGAACCATCAGTGACTGTGTCTGATGTCTGACCCCTTAGCCTGGAAGATATTAGTCCCTATGCTGTGCATGCTCAAGATACTTCTTTGACTGAACATTTATGCTAATAGCATAGTTGAAGCACCAAGTACCAATGTCTAAAACAGCCAGCCGTCCGTTGAGTGATGGATCTAATAATACTAGTTGGAAACGCACCACTGCCCAGTGGCTCTTATGTTGAAGAACAGCCATTAGTTCTTTTAATGGCCAACATGGAGAAAGCTGAGATGGGTAGAATAAGTGAGAAGACAGGATTTGAAAGTTCTCTTCCTAGTGGATTTGGGAGACTACCCTTAGCCAAAACTGCTGAGTACAGATAAAATACTTCTCTGCTCTTTAAATCACCCTACCCCTGAAAGCAATTAACTGTGCTTTGATAATTGAATTGATTTTTCCTTCCTCATTGAGGAGCACTGACATCGACTGGGGAACTGAAAAAAAATTCTTGAATATCATTAAAAATTAGTTTTTATCGAACAGTTTAGCATATATTTCAAGCATGTTTTTAAAGTAGACTTACAGTGCTGAGTGAAAATGAAAAAGATTAAAATCAGTCATGTGTGTGCTACCACACTATTATCCCATAATTAAAAAGAAATGGATAATCCTGGATGCTTTTGTTTTTAATAAAGGGAAAATGTAGGTAGGGTAACTTTATTTGTTTATTATTGCTAGCCTTCATTTACAACTCCAAAGCACCTCAGTTTGGCTTCAACTTTCCCTCACCATGGGATTTTGGTCAGAGTAGAGATTTTTGCAGACTGTCCCTGATTGCTGGATGGATTAAGTGGTTAGGATGGTTAGCAATGATCCACCTCTTAAGACTGTAAAGATGCTGCACCTTCACATAAAAATCATATTGCCCCCCTGAGGTCTATGATGTTGCAAAGTATCCATTATTTATGTAAGATTACAGGGATTTTACTGAGTCTGTGACTTGATACAAAAATTTACCCATATTCAGGACATGAACCCAGAGCTGGTTCACATTCAGGGCAGATGGGCCTGGGTTATCTATCCCAGGGAACATCCCTTCCCGGAAGAATGCACAACTTCTAGGGTCCACATTTTGACTGTAATTTTTGAGTCCTTCTTGGTAATTTGTGTCACCCCTTTGATACACATCCAAGCTTCACTGGTTCTGGTATTTGTTTCACAGCAAGATTTTCTTCTATCGTCCATTCAGAGTCCCGGTGACTCCAGTCCAATTTAACTCTGTTAACTTGACACAGACTGGAGTCACCTGGAAGGAGTCTTCATTGAGTAGTTGTCTTTACCAGTTTGCTCTGTGGACACGTCTTTGGGGATCTGCCATGATAATTGATATACGGGGACTCAGGCCATTGTGGGTGGCACCATTCCCTGGGCAGGTCATCTTATACTCTATACAGAAGCTAGTTAAGCATGTGCCAGAGACTGAGTGAGCTAGCAAGCTTGACTCCTTCAAGGTTTCTGCTTCTAGCTCCTGCCCCAACTTTCCTCACTGATAGACTACAGTCTGTGATCCAGACAAATCCTTCCTTTCCTAAGTTGTTTTTGGTCAGAATGTTTTATCAGAGTAACAGAAAGGAAACTAACAAAACTCCAAATTCAGAAAACATGGCAGATGAAATAGATTCTCCTTCCACGAAGCAGTGATGAGCACTTACTTTCACAACTGTAGCCGCAAGACTCAAAAGCAACCATGTAACACTTCATCGATTGGCAGGAAGGAAGAATCTAAAGAGAGTTTAGAGTTTACTTTCTTTGAAAACTGATTTTAAGATGGCAAACAATTTTTATTCTTACTGTTCAACTAACCAACTTCTCTGATGCCTAATGATTGTAGGAGAGTGTCATTTGCTATGAAGCATTGAAAGATTCTCTGTAAGAAAACCAAACTGCATATCTACTCAGTATAAAAAAAAATACACCAATGAATCTAATTTAAGTTACCCATATTAAAGAATCATTTTCTCAATTAAATTTGTAAAAGAAAAAATATAATCTTGGGGGAACTCTTTAATGGGAAGTATGCTTTCCAAGATGGGGTCAAAAGCAGTGGAATATTCATTCAGTTTTCAAAGAAATATCCATCTTTACTAAGGAATCCATTTAGCTGCAAGTTATGGGCATATCAGGCAGTCACTCTGTGTACTATGTTCTAGCAGATACCTAGGGATGAAAACAAACAAAACAAAGCAGGATGCTCTATGCATGCATCTTAATGTGTGCCAGACCCTGGGAAAGTCTATGGGGCAAGACAGACATGACCGTTGGCTTTTCTCTTCATTATCTGATGACCTTCTCCACATTATCCAACCTGCTTAGTCTTAGAATTGTAGCCTAGGTATGGCACAGCTTTACCTTAGAGAAGTGCAGGTAGAAAAAAAAATGGGATGATGCCGCTAAAGAATTTCACATTATATCGAACATGGAATTCAAACAATGAAGGTTAATAGCATCTCATTTAGTGTAGCCACCATGAGGAATGGCCATTCCACTTTCTCAATAAGCTGTGGCTGGCCTAGAACTCATAAAGATTCACCTGCTTCTGTCTCCCAAGTGCTAGAATTAGAGGTATGTGCCACCACACCTGGAACATAAACATTTTTAATACCTTCTATCACATAGTATACTGTGGTTGTATAGGAATTTCCTTTGAATTGAAACATTCCCCCTGGAGGGCATATTGAAGTCAGGAAGCTAACAAAACTTTAAAAGTTTAGAAAACTCATAAAGTTACAGGATCTGCATGGGCCCTCCCCAAGGATGTAGAAGCGATAAACTAATTCCTAAGACAAAGGAACATGTTTGATGGTTCTGTTCAAATTAGGCTGGTAACTGGGAATACAGGCTTCCTGGGGCGGGGGCAGTCAGCCATGCTGGTGGGTTTTGCAAGGCTGTAGCGGTGTTTGAATCCCCCATGTTCCTGTAAGCACCCCCTCAAATCTCACTGTTCTACCAAACTGGACGTGGGTGGAACCATTTCTCTGCTCTATCACTGTATGGGGTGAACATAAATTTGTGTTGATTGCCGAAGGAAAGGTACACTATATAGCTCATTCTTATTTGTTTTATTTCTGAGGAGTTTTTTTTGACATAATATATTTATTAGTTACTTGGGAGTTTCACAAAATACATCCCAATCATACTCACTTCCCAGCCCTCCAAGGTCTGGCCCTCATTCTTCTGATACCCCCTCACCAACAAAGAAGAAAGAAAAACAGAACAAAACAGAAAACATAAGTCCAATTTGTGTTGCCCATACACTTATGGAAGCATGGTCAAAATTTCAGTGGCCAGTCCCTAGGAAAGGTCTGAGTCCTTCCCCACCCCCACCATAAGCCATCAGTTGTGCAGAGCTACACTTCAGCATCCTTATCACAATTTTTAATCGTTCTCTTTGAGGACTTCCTGTCTCGGTGTAGGAGGGGCTGTCACGGAAGCCTTCTGTGCTCCTCTTTCTCAACTGTGGGTCTTCAGTCATCAATACCACTGCAAGCTGGTTCCCAGGGGGCAGAGATCTTGCTTAGTTCATATACTCATCTTGGGATATAGTCACCGTAATTCATGAAAAAATGAATCTAATAAGTGGGCAATGAAGCTTGTGGTTTTTAAAATTCATTTATTTGTGTGTGTGTGTGTGTGCGCGCGCGCGCGCGCGCGCGCGCGCGCATGCAAGCACATTTATGTCACCATATGCATGTGGAGGTTCAAGGACAACTCTTGAGAGTTGATTCTCCCCTCCCACCTTTCACCTTCAGTTCCAGAGATCCAAGTCAGGAAGTCAGGCTTATGTAGTAGCAAGTGGTTTTACCCTCTGAGCCATCTTACTTATCAAACTCGGGTGTTTTGAGAAGACAAAGAGGGTGTAAATTGCTAACAGTCGTGAACTACGCTCTGGGACTCTAAAATAGGAACCAAGATTTTCCTTGGTTCTTAGGCTTTTTTGGAAAGAATCTATGTAAAAGAAAATTCTCCATGTTTGCCATATGAGGACTGCGAGAAAGATTATGCTATCAAAGCTACTCCCGCGGGCGGCAGTGGGTTTTCACCCTGATGCCGTACTAGCAGCAGGACGTGGACAAGAACTTGCTGCTGTTAAGGACTGACCCAGTGACCTCCCTCCACCTCCTTCTAATGCTGATGTCGCTTTCTGGACAATTAGCGAGGAGGCTGTGCACAAACACTATGCATCCCGCTCTCCAAAAGGAAAGCATGAGCCAAAGAAGGCAGAGTCCAGCCCGCAGCTGTCTGTGGGACTGCTCGGCTCCTCGGTCTTTGGCAGAGGAGCTTGTGCTGGTGCCACGCTTGCTGCTGGCATTTCAAATGTCAGGACACCGCGTGTATATGCCAGGAGACCATGACCTCTTCCTCTCTCTAGCACTGGACAGAGAATATAATGGAAATGCAGGAAGACGCCATTCTCAGCACAGGCACATTTGAAATCAAGAAAGCTGCGGCTTTGAAGACAGTAAACTGTGGCGGAGTTCTGATCAAGCCCCTGAGGGAACACATTTAAAACAACTCTGGTATTGTCCCGGGGAAAGTAGAATTGGGTCTTCCTTTTCTTGCTGGAACATGGAGATGAGAGCTAGAAGCCTTGCCTGGGACATTTCAGTGTAGGATGCCACCGATCCTGACGCATGGGTACACTTAGCAGGGACTGAGGGCAGCTGAGGTGGCAGAGGAGTGGTTCCCAGAGAGACGCTGGGAGTCAGGCGTTAATTGGATAACCGTCCTGGATAGAGACGGAGTACACGGCTGAGGGTCCTGAAGCTGGTGAGATATTCACCACAGAATCACAGTCCCAAGAACTCTACACCTCACAAGAGGTGATCCAGAGTTACCTGCTTTGAAAATGAAAAGCACCTCTCCTTCTCGTTCACCTGATTATAGAACATGGCTGCATTCCATCTGCTCTTGATAACAATGAGAGGTGTCAAAATGAATGATGTCGAGGTGATTATTGGAAAAATGTAGTACATTTGGGTGATATTGTTAAAATGTAAATCAAATCAACTTCATTAGAATGCTTAGTGGTTTCCAAATCAGGCAAGCGTCCTTTCCCTGGCTAGGTCCCAGCTGGAAGAGCAGTTTCCTTGCACAGCTGCGTCTCCTTTGACTGTGCAGGGCGGAGACACTATTTGAATAGAGATGTGGGTATATTGAGCAATTGACAACTGTTCTCGGTACACGTTTCATGTCAGTTTTCAACAGCGAGAAAATAAATTCTGTTCATTCCACTGACCTTGATAAGAATATCATCTTCTGCAGCGTGTGGTGCCATGGAAACATGAGATGCTGGTGCCGTTCTCAGCCATGAGGGCTACGCAGGTCTGTCCTTGGGTTACAACAGAGCAGTTAGCACTGGGTCAGAGAGGCTTAGGTGCAGTCCACACTGCCAGAGGAGGCGGTGCTTCTCTCTGTCCTTGACAGGAGCACCAGAACCACTTGAGAGTGGGTCATCTGAGGAGCAGTTGGGTCGATGTTGCTCTGCTACAGTGGAGTCCACATCGTGGTTTTTTTTTTTTTTAAGTCTGTCTCCAGCTTAATTGATAGTAGGTCCACAGAAGCAAATGGGCCAGCATATGGGGACATTTGCATAACATACATATGTTATACATAGACACACAAAGGGAGAGAGACAGAAGAGAAAAGAAACAGGATAGGGGTCAGCTGACCAAGATGATTTAGTCACATGAGTGTCATGATTGATCACTATTAGTCAAGAAAGAAGGCTTGATCATTGTCATTAAGGGCTGTAAGAATGGGAAAGTACAACACACATTCAAACAGGCTCTTGGATTTGCCGATCCGTAGATCATCTCTGACTTAAAAATGGGTAGACGAGTCACATCTGCTGTTTGTTTTTATAGGATGCACAAGCTAAAAATGCTTTTATATCCTTAAATATGAAATATTAGTGAAAGACAATTCCTCTTGCCTCGAAGCCTAAAACCTTCCTGCCTTCCCCTTTACAGAAGAGTTCATTTTCTCTTTCTTTTAGAAGACACCTTCTTAGGGTAAGCTGAAATCCTAAGTCATTAGTCCTCACTATAATACACCCACTCCTTTCACTGATCAGTGATGGAATGCACCTGTGTACCTGACCTGTACACAGGACTTCCTTGTCCACATATAGATGTCCTGTGCCATCCTAAAGATATTTCCTTTTAATAAATAGATTGGTGTTTCTAATTAATCATTTAAGAGTTTCATACAGCCCATTTTGATCACATTCAGCCCTAATTACCCGTATAACTCCTCTCAGATCTACCCTGAACTCTATATTTCATGTCTTACTTCTGTCATTCTTTCTCTCCAATTTGTGTTGTTTGTATAGTCCTGGGTAAGGAGCCATCCACTAGAGTGTGGTCAACCTACCAAGAGTCACACCCTTAGAGAAAACTAGCCTCCAAGTCTTCAACTGTCCATAGCACCTCAGCTAGGGTTGGGTGAGTGATGAACTCCTTCCCACTCTATGCTAGGATATTGACTGGCTCCGTCTTGGGCAGGACTTGTGCAGGCAGCCACAGCTGCTGTGCGCTCAGGAGTGTAAAGTCCTGTCCTATCCAGAGCTCTGCTTCTTCCTGGCTTCTGGCTCTTACAGTATTTCAGCCCTTATTCCACAATGGTCCTTGAACCTTGGGGAAGGAATTTTGTATAAACATCTCATTAGTGGCTGAGAATTCCACTGACATTTATTTTCTGTTCTTTAACCAGTTTGGAGTCTCTGTATTAACCACCAACTACTGCATAGAGAAACTTCTCTGATGAGGTGCACTGATCTACGAGTATAGAGGTATGAGTTTAGAGGCTGGTTTGATACTACGTCCTCTAGCAGAACAGTAGTAGAGGTTTACCCCTTTGGCCTGTGAGTTCTTAACCAGGGGTTCATGGCCACATTTATAGTATCAGGCAGGTGTGTCTTCCTGTAGAGTGGGCCTTGAATCTGAGCAGAAGGTGGTTGGT
This sequence comes from Myodes glareolus, assembly GCF_982192425.1. Classification (NCBI taxonomy): domain Eukaryota; kingdom Metazoa; phylum Chordata; class Mammalia; order Rodentia; family Cricetidae; genus Myodes; species Myodes glareolus. Next base: position 55,329,823 of record NC_142039.1, read on the forward strand.
TACTCCTATAACAGTTGTGCCATTATTAAACGCAAGGGCACATCATGCCATGCTATTCATTTCTGTAGTTTACAGGATTCACAGCTTTGTAAGGCTTCTGATGTCTTTTTGCTCCCAGATTCATTCATGGCTGCATAGTGATACTTCTCTCAAAATATTATAAATAATGCACTTTTAGTGGACTTTCTTTAAATATGTAAAAATAGATTTGCAAACATTTTTCAGGTCTTACCATATCTAAAGAAATTCCAAGTATCTCAATTCTTCACAAATCTTGACCCAGTGATAAACTATCTGTCAGAATAGCCTCACTCTGAGGAGATAATAGAACTCAAACCATGACAAACTTACCATGTCTATTGACATTAACTCCTCATTAGTGCTGTTTTCTTTTAAGCTTTAATGGCTTCTGGAAATGACAAGTAACACGAATAAATTACACATTTTTTCTGTTGAAGATACACATAGGACCACAGGCAGAGGAACTGTAGTTTTATCTGTTCTATTCAGTCCTGGTATCTAAGGGGTCTGGTCCGGGATCTCCATCGATATAAAAATCTGTGGCTTCTCATGTCCCTTTGTTAAGATAGGTAAAATTTGTGTACATCCTATACATGTCTTCCTGTAGAGCTGAAATCATCTCTAGATCATACAGTGATTGTCTTGTGAGCAATATGTAGTGTTATTTAGGGACAACTAGATAGAAATGGTCTCTACAGTTTGGTGTAGACGGCTGCCCCTCTAACATTTCCTGCTGAGGACACTTAAATTCAAGGTTGCACAACCTTGGGATACAGAGGGACAAACCGTAGTGTTTGAGAGAAAATTTTCTGATTCGTTATTGTTTTTGTTTTTTGTGTATGTGCTGTGTTGTGTATGTGCTGTATGTGCTTGTCAGTGTGGCACATGTATGTGAGTGCAGGTGCGTGTGTGCATGTGTGTGCAGATCAGAAGTTAACATACAATGTACTTTTGAGACCACTCTCCACATTTATTTTTTGAGATAGGATTTCTCAGCATGAAGCTCATTAGTCTGGCTAGATGAGTTGGCCAGTGAGTGTGTCTATTTGCCTAGCTTTGGTGTCACAGGCAGAGACCACTCTGCTGGCTTTTGACATGGTTCTGAGGATCCAAACTCAGGTCTTCATCTCCATGCAGCACACTATACTGGCTAAGTCATCTCCCCAACCACTCTGGTTTTGTTACAAAACTGTATTTGCTGATGGTAATGAGTCAAATAATGCAGATAACTGTGAAGTTTAGAACTACTCGTGCTTCTTTGGACTGTAGATGAGTTGACCAGTCTGTTTCTATACTCGCCCTACCAAGCAAGGCTCATTCATCCTATACTTCCTTCCTTTCAAAATGTGAATTAATGAGACACAATCTCAGATTCTAGAAGAGAACCCCTCAATGTTATTGAGGGTCCAGTGATGGAAAGCAGCCTGGAGCTGGCTTGTCCATATTGAGCTTCATGATTTGCTGCATAGCTTGGGCAAGTGACTTGTCTTTTCTTCAACACACGTGACTCATGGAAGTAGGAGCATTGTAATGTCACAGGAGGACTGTTAAATTCATACAGGGTAGCATGCACAATGATTAGAAAACACCAAGTAAGCAGCAGTCACTTATTTCATGGGAAAGACAAGTGACAAGATTGGTCCCTTAGTGGGATAGAAATTGGAAAAGAAGAAATCAAACTCTCACTACTTGCTGATGATATGATAGTTTATATAAGCGACCCCAAAAATTCTACCAAGGAACATCGACAACTCATAAACACTTCCAGTAATGTAGCAGGGTACAAGATTAATTCAAAAAATTCAGTAGCCCTCCTCTACACAGATGATAAAAGGGCGGGGGAAGAAATCAGAGAAAAATCACCCTTCACAATAGCCACAAATAGCATAAAACATCTTGGAGTAACTCTAACCAAACAAGTGGAAGACTTGTATAACAAGAACATTAAATCTTTGAAGGAAGAAATTGAAAAAGACACCAGAAAGTGGAAAGATCTCCCATGCTCTTAGGTAGCAGAATTAACATAGTAAAAATGGCAATCTTACCGAAAGTAATCTACAGATTCAATGCAATGCCCATCAAAATAGAGCAAAATTCTTCAAAGATTCGGTAGAACAGTACTCAACTTCATAGGGAAAAGCAGAAAACCCAGGATAGCCAAAACAATCCTGTACAATAAAAGAACTTCTGGAGGCATCACAATCCCTGACTTCAAACTACTACAGAGCTACACTACTGAAAACAGCCTGGTATTGGCATAAAAACAGACAGGAGGGCCAATGGAACTGAAGAAAATGCATCCCCTGCCCTCCCCCTTCAACCAATCACTGTTTGTAGATCCGCAGGGATGGATGAGAGGGGTTATAAGCCTTTCCTAGCGACTTTTATTATGTTTTACTTCTTTGGATTGGATAGTTACAACTAGAACTGTTAGTCAGATTGCAAATTTATGTTTGATTAATATGGTCTCTTGTATGGATATAATTCAATATAAATTACTTTTTCAGAATGATAAAGACCATCCATAAACATCTGAGCTTAATTTTAAAACAATCATTAAAACACTCATATAATAGAATCTACCAAATTTAAGCGCATGATTAAATGTTTCTAGTACATTCGCTAAGGCATGCACCTACCACCACAGGTCAGGTTTTGAACATTTGCATCATCCCAGCCAAACAGTCTACACCTGTTTGCCGCTAACCTCAGATCCCGCCAAGCTCGAGGCACCCTTAATCTGCCTTCTGCTTCCATGGCTGCTTTTTCTAGACATTGATAAGTGGGCCATACATAATATGCTTTTGTATACCTGAATTCTTTCCACAAATACGATATTTAAATGATTTACCCACATTATAGCATCTATGAGTATCCATCTATCCCTTTGCACTGATATAGATTTACCAGACTTTGTAGTCAACAGTTGATGAATATTTAGAGTCCAACTAGTTTTGACAGCTATGGATAATATTCTATGACCATTTATGCACACAATTTTTGTGGACTTATGCATAATAATCACACATGCTTATGAGGGACAGCATGGTATTCTGATTGATGTGTACATCACATGAATAATAACTGGGCCATGAAAACATATACCATATCACCTTTTCATTTTTCTATGATGAGCCCACTCAAAATTCATCCTTCTAGCTGTTTTGAAATACAGTTTGCACTGCTGTTAATTGTAGTTACTCTACTGGACCACAGGGCACAGAGCTCGCTGCTAGAGAGGAGTGGGGGTGGTTGGCCCCAGTTACAATTTTAGAGTTAGAGTTCACCTTTAACATCAGCCGCCCACCTGCTTTTCAGAGTGACTGCTGAGTTTCGCATTTTCACAAGCAATGCATGAATGTTCTACAGACATGACTTTAAAAGGTCAAAAGAAAAAAATACAAATTTAAATAGCAGATTTCCATTCTCCAGCATTAATTATCTGCTATGACTTCCCTCTCATTAAAAGTCTGGGCAAATTCTTCAAGAGTACCAAGATTCTCCTTTGCCATATACATATACTGCTGCTTTTACAGGAAGGGGGCTCTCTTGCCTCATTCATTCAGCTAAATCAGCCAGGGCTTCCTAATGCTCTCCCATTCCTAGACACCCTAAAAAACCCTGGGAAATGCAAGGAACATTTACTAAGTGAAAAATTTATTCTGAAGAACTGGCAAGGAAGGAGTTAATGCAGTTTGTAACAATTATTGACTACAAGATCTGCAAATGATTGCATATAATTTCTAAAATATGCCTGCAAGCTTCTCTTATTGATGCGGTGCCCCAGGGGTATATACATGGGTTTAAGTGTCTAAACTGTTTTATTAATTAAATTGCTATGATTTACCTCTCCCATGTTAGCATTTCAGTTTATGAAACAACCCTGTAATTAGAAAATGACATACCACCATTGCTTGCTTACTTTGTGGGTGAAATATCGTACACATACATATATAGATATTTATAGATACACCCACGTATGCGGGAACTGTATTATTTCTAGTCCAATTAATAGGCAATGTTCAGTGGTGCATTAAATTGCTTTTGGGTGGGGGAGGACGGTGGCTGAGAAGTCCCTGCCCCACTGAGGTAAGTGATGGTATCCATGTAGGTTTCTTTATATGTTTCCCCCTATAGACAGAAAACTAAAATCATAAGATTTTATTATACAAATATCTGCATACAGCAACCCTAAGATATAAAGTTAGCCCTACAACTGTAGACTTATTTTACCTTTTCAGTGTCTTAGGCACTTCCTCCCCTACTTTGAAGTTACATTTTTATAAACATACAATATAAATTCTCTGGTTAGGTGCAATCCGGAGTTGCTGTGAAGCTCAACTCTTTTATCTTATCATTGAAGAATAATTTATCTTCTATGTGTGTATGTATATGAGTGTGTGTAGACCCAAATGAAATAATAATATTTGTGTATGTGGGGGGTGGCACATATGTGTATGTCCTGGCATGTGTGTAGCACTCAGAAGACAACCTTGACTGTTGATCCTTGGTTTTCACATGGTTAAGAGAAGATTCTCTATTGCCCTCTATGCATTCCTGGTTAGCTGACCTTCAAGCTTCAAGCTGGAGATTCTGATCTCACATTTCAATATAGGAGTGCTAGGATTTCAGAACCACACTACTTTATCTATTGGGCACCGATATATGTTTGCAAGTGTCTCTGGGGACCTGAAGAAGGAATCAGATCCCTTAGAATTGTGTTACAGTTTTGAGCAGTCCCATGTGAGTACTGGGAACTGAACTCAGGTCCTCTCCAAGAATGACAAATGCCCTTCACAACTGAGTCATCCTTCAGACCCTGTTTGCTTTTATTTTGAACTTAGTTATTCCATCAGCAAACTGCACACTTGTACTGAGTTCAATATCAGAATTTTTATATCAATTTTCTTAACATCGGGCGATGTCTCATCTTTAAGTATATTGAATGATGACAAGCCTTAAACCACAAAGGATTACAATCTTTAAGTCAGAAAATCTTTGGTGGTTTTTTACTCATGTTTTAGATGTTCATGTAATATTTCTATATTCTGTGTGCATCAGCCACCATTGTCATTTAAGATCTCTAAAAGGGAGGTCATTGAATGCCATAGTCTCCTGCTTACCTGCTTTCAGGGAATGCATTTCAAGACCCTATGGATACCTGTACCACGGAGAGACCTGATGACAATGGATACTAGCATTTCCATATATATATATATGTGTGTGTGTGTGTGTGTGTGTGTGTGTGTGTGTATGTGTGTGTGTGTGCACATATATGTATACATTCCCCAAATATACACACACACATATATATATATGCCTATGATAAAATGTAATTCATAACTAGGTGCTCTAATAAATACTAAAGCTACAATAACTAACTCAGTCACAGAATAGTTTAAAAATAATCTTGCAGTAAAAGTAACTTAAAACTTGGGAGTTTGTTTTCATAATTTCTCATTTAATATTCTTAGACCCTATGAGATCATTGTTTAGGGAAACTGTAGAAAGTGATACTACAAATGAAGGAACTGCTATAATTTAAAAATATCTATCTCTTGGAGATACTGGTAGGTTAAAACAAAATAATAATCGTGTGTGTGCTTATGTGTGTGTGTGCTCATGTGTGTGTGTGTGTGTGTGTGTGCACGTGCATGTGTGTGTTTGTGCATGTATGTGTGTATTTTGGATGCATGTGTGCACCTGTGTTGAACCCAGAGGACACCTTGAGTATTGGTCTACGGCTTCCACCTTGTGATTGTCTCTCCTTGATTGCCTCTGTGCAGTGCAGGCTAGCTGGCCTGCAAGCTTCCGGAGATTCTGTATCTCCCATTTCATGCTAGGAGTGTTAGGATTTCAGAAGCACGCTACTTCATCCAGCACTTCATCCATAGGTTCTGGAGACTGCAACTCAGGTCCTCACATTTGCACGGAAGTGCTTTGCACCCAGAGTTGTAGCCCAGCATAGATTTTAATACACAGAGCAGGCTTTCCATGATGTAAAATATCAGCTTAGGGATGTGTGTGAAAGCTTGACTGGGGTGTCTAGTGCCTTCAGAGGACTGAAGTGGAGTGAGTGGGTGAACAGAGCAGCACAGTGGGAGACAACGGGGGCTTAGCATCAGATTGTGTAAACAAGATGCTTCTTACACTTTTGTTCACCCACTTAACAGATATTTACCAAGAACCTACTATGTACTAAAGAGAATAAAAAGATTTTTTGAGACAACCCATGACATTCAGAGTCAACAGTTCTATAAGAGAAGCTTAGAATGGCCAGGAAATGGTTCTTTGGGAAGTTTAAATCTGAGTGTAACTGTGAGGGGAAGATGAATTCATAGAAAAGTCCAAGGAGAGTTCACTGAAGTGAGAAGGCAGAGCAAGAAGCAAGAAGTGGATGATTCTGGGAAATCTGTCTCTGAAGGTCATCAACATAGCAAAGAAAGAACATCTCTCACCTTTCCTCTGGGTAGACATGGAAAACGGCCACTGTTTGGTTTGTCTGAGGAGAGACAACTTTCCTGTGGCTAGGACTTGCTCTGGGTGTTTCTGATTCATACTTGAAGCCAGTCATGGGTGGTGGCAGCAGCTGGCCCAGGGATCTTGCAATATTGTGAGGTGGGTAATTAAGGTGAGGGAGGGTGGGTGCCTTGCAGTAACTGGTCATCAAGGCTGGCAGATACGTGCAGAGTGAAGACAAGCAGGAGTGAGCGACAGAAGGGTAGAAATGCAACATTTGTAGTAAATTGTTTTCAAACCTGAATAGCAGCATTGAATTCTTTACACATAAGTTTAGTCAATTAACACTGCACACTGGACAGTAGTGTGTAAGAGCAAGGCCCCTTTATAAGAAAAAAATAGACACATCCTTGTATTTGCTTGTGTAGGAATTCCTTAATAGCCATGTGTGGGGGCAGGGCATGACCAGGGCTCCCACAAATACACAGACACTAAAGACATTAATAGAATGACACATCTTAAGTATAATTCAAATCATCTCTAGACAGTCGATGATAACCAGTGCAGTATAAATACTGTACCACTTAGAAACAAGAGGGAAGAACAAGAGAGATAAAGTAAATGGGGCAAAATATTAATAATTACTCAACCTTGGTTCTGGGCATACTGGGATTTTGTCAATTCTATTCTGTTTTGAAAGTTGTCATGGTGAATTTCCTTCCTCTCTCCCCTCTTCCCTCCCTCCCTCTTTCCTTCCTTCCTTTCTTGACTGTAAGATATTCTTCCTGTAAGATATTACTGTAGAGCCCTGTTTGCCCTTGAACTCACAATCTCCTAACTCTGTGTATGCCTGTATTTGTGTGGGATGATGTGCCTGGGAGTTACAGGCAGTTTAGAGCGGCTGGATTGTGGGTGCTGGCAACTGAACTCCAAATCCTCTAGAAGAGCAGCAAGCACTGCTCTTAACCATTAAACCATCTTTCCAGCCACTCTTTAAGGTTCTTAATAAGCTTTATTTTGGGAAATCCAGACTACAAACTTCCTCTCATGTTGTCAGCCTCCTGAGTAGCCTCTGGCACTTCGGTCCCCTTACATGCTTCAGAACGCACATACCCTGTCGCAGTTAGCACAATGCTCTATAGTCTTACATTGAATGGCACTTCTCAGCTCAGTTGCAGCGCTTATAACAGTCTCCTCCTCTTCCCCTGGTCACAAGGATGAGCTTGAGAAACACCTGAAGATCAAACACTCCTCCCTTTAAATCCTTTCTGCTTTCATCAAAAGTCCAGACCTTTGTTATGGTTGTGTACCCTGAGACCTGCCTGCATCATTTGACCTCATGTCTTCAGCCATCGTCCCTCTTGTCTACTTGTACATGTTCTCTGTTACCTCCTATCTCTTAGCTTTCAGCTTCAATGATCCTTTGTCAGGGCTTCAGACCTGTTTTGCCCTTTTGTGGTCTGCTGTGGGTTTCCTTCTTAATATGAGACACAGATGGAATATAAATTCTTATGTATGTTATTGTTGGTTTACTGTCATTATTCTACATTAGACTCAAGGCATAGTCTAACATGTTGCCTGATGTACAACATCTATTCCATTGGTGGTCTGCCCCATAAAGATAGAACCTGTAGTTCCTATTAGAACTATTATTGGCGTCAACACTGTGGACCAAATATGAACATTAACACTGAACTGTTAATAAAGCAAACAGTACAAGGAATGAAAGGTGAGGTATTTATCTGACTAGTTTCCCTATGGTGAGTCATGAGCCCTTGGGACCTGTCCCTTCTTTTCTAGAGTTTACAATCTGCATACTGTTTTCACTCTTGGAGTGCTTCAATAGAAATGAAGTGAGGGATTTGGAAGGGTTTACTTTTTTTGCTTTCATAGCTGAAGACCACATATCAGAAGCCAGATATCAGGTAGTCTGGCACTGATTTAAAGCCTGTAACAGGAGAGTCCTTCGGAAATCAGCAGCTTCTTTCCTCATACCACATCTAGCCCATTTACCATCACGCAGTTCGTTGCTTGTGCAGAGATTCCAGTGGCATCATCTCTGTCAGAGCAAAACGGACCTGAGCCACTCTATTCCCAAGTCACCAGTCTGTGGGCTTCTTCCCAGTTGTACATCCCTCTGTTACACGATGTCAGGGCAATCAGATGTGCAGTTGCTAGTCTTAGTTTCAGAGTCTCAAAGCAAGACGCGTTTAACCACTTAGCTCTCAAAACCCCGGAAAATGGACTGGAAAATGTGTTGTTTAAAAAAAACAACAAATGCAGATTGCTGAGAAGTAGAAGCTGCGATTTCTTACCCCCCGCCCCCAGGTTGCTCTAGCTTGGAGCTGTTCTGTGGTTCATATACATCAGGTACAGTGGAGCCAGAAGCTTTAGTCTCACTATTCGCCCGATGCTACTTGGGCAATCCTTTCCCAGTATCCTTTGTGTAAATCTGCTCCTGCACATATTACAAAGAAGTAGCTCACAACCGCAAGCTTAATAAATAATCTTACATTGTTATACTTTGGTGCTTTTGGTCCGTTTGTCGTTCTAAGGATTTTTAAGGGAGTCTAAAAAACTCCTTCAATCTTGGGAGATGACTTAGTTAGAAAAGTGACCTAAGTCTGAATCTCCTGTATCTATATAAGAAACAGTCATAATGGCATCTGACTGTAACTCCAGCTCTTGGGAGGAAGAGTAAGAGACAAGCGAATCCCTGGAGCTCACTGGCCTGGCAGTCTAGGCAAATTAGTGAGTTCATTAGTAAGAGATCTTATCTCAAAAAGTAAGGTGGAGACCAAGTACAAAGGAAGCTTAATGTCTGCCTCTGGTGTTTACACTCATATGTAGACATATACACCTGCACCTGCATGCATACATATACACACCCACATGCATGAACACACATGCATGTACACACACACACACACACACACACACACACACACTTGCTTTCTGTTTTTAGTTGCAGATGTTGCTAGAGGGTTAGTTAATTAATCACATGACCTTTCGGTCTGTATCAGTATCTCAGACATAGACAACCTACTTCTCCAAGTCACAAAGTGTGTTCCTTGGACTTAACTCTTGTAGAGACTAACCATGTGAGTGTAATTAAACTTCATAGATTGGGCTAGTGGTGGGGACACCCAGGCAGCAACATTTTCTGAGGTCCCTGAAAGGGCCTGTTCAGGTGAGATGAGTTCTCTGGGCCCAGGTCCTTGTGCCTGCAGTTTCCCACAAACACCAGCAGGCCACACTATCCACACTCCCACACTAAGCAGCAGGAGCGGCACTTGGCCCTGCTGCGTGGTCAGATGTTATTAATGGCTGTGCTAGGTACAGACAACGGTATAGACAACCCTCTGACTTCCTCCAAATTAGTTCATGTCCTTAGATACATTCTTCTTTTTTCAAAACCTGTTTAATTCTGGCGATCTGACCCTTTCTTGGTTCTAAAAGTTTCTTCTCGTGTCTTTTTTTGGCACTTAATAACTCCTGTCTCTAATTTGAAATTGAGCTGAAAGCTTGGAGCTAAAAAAAAAAAACATAAACAAGCCCCTAGTTTCATTTGTTTTTAGTTGTTTGATTTTCGTTTTCAAATATCACCAATTCGGAAAGGTCTTGCACCTAAACACCGTGGTTTTAGGCTCTTACCAGCTTTGCTGTGGGTGACACCCTGAGTTGTGCAGATAGCACTTGTTTGGGTAACTTTTCAGGGACTTGAAGGCCACTTCTGTCAAAATCACAGTTCTTCGCTGACTGCTGTCCAGGATCTCCACGGGTGACCCTGTGATGTTGGCGATTGAAAATGCTCTCTCAGATGTGACTAAAGCCACCGTTTTTTGATATGTACTTATGACGAGTTATGAAGATTCATTATACATGTGTGACCATTGTTCACTTCCTTAGGCCACCCCCAAATCACTTTGCTTATTTACTTCATAAAAATCCTAAAATGTTTCTCAGGAAGACAAATGTGAGACCTGAGGCTCCAGTCTCCTAATACTTGATTGTCCTACAAACGGGCAACATCTTTCCATTTTGCAAAACATTTCTCTCAGTGACTGAGGGAAAATGGCCTCGTTAGAAATATGCCCACCACTCACTTCCTCTTCCTCAAACACAATGGTTTCACGTCAGTCTTCACTTTAGTTGGCATCTCTCTAAATCTAGTGATTTCTTCTGCTGATGGTTTATTTTCTCAGATTGATGTAGAATGAAAGTTGATATCCACACAAGATTCATAAACTAAACCTAACCTCCAAGGTAATAGCTTCAATTAGCTATGAGTGGTGCTCTTATGAATGTGTTAGTGCCCTTACAAAAGAGGGCCCTTCTGCCCTATGTGACAGGAGAAAATGACTTTAGGAACCAGAAATCAGTTCTTGTCTGTGTTTGTTATTCCAGTAGTTACTTTTCTGCTGTTGTGTAAAAATAGCATGGCCAAAAGCAACTTAAAGAAGAAAGGATTCTTTTGTGCTTGTGAGTCTTAAGTGTTAGAGTCTGTAATGGCATGAAGGCATGGCAGTGGGCAGCAGGAGTAAGAAGCTATCTGATCACAGTTTGTCAGCATAAAAGAAGTAGAGAGTGAGAGGAAGTAGTGAGGAGAGGTCTAAAGTGTAAGCAGAGACTGCATTTTTGTTTCCTGGCTACCCAGACCTGAAGAATCACACAAAAACTATATTAATTACAACACTGTTTGGCCAATGGCTCAGGCATATTCCTAGCTAGCTCTTACATCTCAAATTAACCCATTTCTATTAATCTGTGTATCACCATGAAGCTGTGGCTTACCAGTAAGGTTCTAACATCCTTCTCCCTTGGCAGCTACGTGGCATCTGCCTGACTCTGCCTTCTTTCTCCTTGCATTCAGTTTAGTTTTCCCTCCTAGTTATATTCTGCCCTGCCATAAGCTTCTTTATTATCCAATGGTAATAAAATACATTCACAACATACAGAGGAGAATATCACATCACCTCTCCTTTTCTGTCTAAATAAAAGGAAGGTTTTAACTTTAACACAGTAAAATTACATATACAAACTATATTGAGCAAGAATTACAGTTATAATATTTAGTCCATTTACATTTGGCAAATTAAGGAAAATACTCTATCATCAATCCTATCTTTATGACTCTAAAGTTTTATATCTAATTTATTTTTTATCATAACTACAAAAACCTATAATTATATCTATCTAGTCTTTAACTCCATCAAAGACCCCAGAAGGATATAATATTACCTAAGTAAACAGGAAGTGCATTGTAAGCAACTTTCAAAGTTTTAGAAATGACAGAGGAATCTCACCACTTGAACAGTCACCTGAAGTTCTTCTGTAAATTGGGACATCCATCTTCAGCCTATGGGCCCATAGTATCTGGCCAACTTTTCAGTGAAGCAGGAAATTTGAAGATATGTTCTGCCTTGTACTGGCAAAGTTTGTTAATTGCTTTTTTCTGTGTCCTGCAGCTTATCTGGCAGTTTCTTCTGTGAAGCAGAAACCCTGAAGGACCATCCCATTTTTTGGAAAGTTCAGCAGTCACTTTTCTGTGTGTCCTACATGTCCAGTTCATACAGCATACTATGAAGCAGTCTAGAAAAGAGCAGTTTCTTGCGCAAATGGATAGACTTGTCATATTGAAGGCAAATTCCATAACAAGTTTCTTCAATGCCTATCAACTTCTCTGAAGTAATTGATGCTGCCAGAAGCAGACATGTCTCACTGTTGAGAAAAGTCTAAGTTCTTAAAATCTTTTAAATGCCATATTTTGTAGGTCTTTGATATGTTGAAGATTGTCTAACTGAAATATATCTCTGCATATCTAGAAAACCTCACTAACATGACTAAAAGTTTGATTAGTATAGATGACTGTCTATTAATCTGTATTTCTTAATTATATATTACATTTTTAAATGAGCAGTATAAACACAATACTTTAAACAAGAGTAGAAATATATATATTAACAAAATCAACCTTAAGTTTGTATCAATAGAACAAGTCCAAACTAACGTTTTTATCTCTATATTATATTTTCTTTTTCTTATATTTTCTTCTTCTTCTTCTTCTTCTTCTTCTTCTTCTTCTTCTTCTTCTTCTTCTTCTTCTTCTTCTTCTTCTTCTTCTTCTTCTTCTTCTGAAATTGACATGATCATTAACCAATTATAATCAACCCTTTTAAAATGAAAATAAACATTTGTAAACAATCATTTTGAGAATTTGGGTGTAATTTTCTCTAAACTTCTTCTTGATGTTTGTTGGCCTAAGTATACTTAGGGTTCACGGAGGCCTTTCGGAGGGGTCTTGTTCCATCAAACCATATTAACCTGGAAGGAATCCACAGGTTCCCATCCTCTGTGGAAACAAAAGCAGAACTAACACATCCTTAGACTCAAATTTTGAAGTCAAGATAACTTTAAAATAACCTCACCAAATAGCACCACCACCAGGGACCAAGTGCTCAATGCATGAGCCTGTGTGGGGCATTTCACATTCAAGCCATCCCAGTTCCTTTCTACTTTATTCATCACGGTGACCAAACACCTGTCAGGAACAACTTCAGGGAGAAAGGAGTTACTTTGGCTCCCAGTTTGAGAGAATACAAGTCTATCATAAGCAGGAAGGCATGGCAGCAGGAGGCTTCATAGTGGTGGGAACGTGTGGCCACTGTCGGTTACATGTGATAGACCAGGGAGCAGGAGAGAGGGGCATCTAGGGGTGGACCTCATCATGCATGTCCCTTCCTGTAACACACTTCCTCCTGTTAGGCCATGCTTCCTAGACATTGCACGGCCTCTCAAAGCAGTGGATCATGCTATAAGGACCAGAGTCCTTACAGCCTAGCACCCACATGCAGTCCTGGGTTCAAGGTCAAGCTTCTTTCTCATTTTACTGATTCTTTGTGGATTTCACATCATGCATTCCGATCCTACTTGCAGGTGGCAAGGGGCAGAGAGAGGAGAGCATCTTTCCTTTAGCCATGTCACCACAGGACAGATGAGGGGAACGGGGCAACTCTTCTGCTCTCATACCCTCAGGGTTGACTCATCTGTTTCCTGGACCACAGGGTCAGCTTTAGTGTGCTGCCCAGGTGAGGTGCCTGCTGTTGGTGAGGGATTGGGGGCCATCTTTCCTGAGTGCTCTCCACTGTGGGGCAGGGCCAGCTCTTCTGTTGCAGTACCCAGTGAGGGGACATGGCTTGCCACCCAGAACCAGTGAAGAGTCTGAGGACTCAGCACAGAATGGTTCCAATGATCCCTTGTGCGAACATGGACCTTGGATGTCATCACGGACCCCAGTTACAGCAGGGTCATGGACCTAGACATAGCCAGCAACAGCAGCTCAGGCCCAGATGTTGCCATGACCCTGATGGCAGCACAGACCACCTAGATCAGTATGGCAAAGCTGGCAGCATGGCCCTAGGGCACCAACATGGTCTCCAGTGACTGACCAGTCCTTGGGCATCTGCAGAGCCCTCAGTGGTAACAGGAGCCATGGTTACCGCACAAGACCCCACCCACTGCAGGGCCATAAACACAGACATGACACTAGGCAGAGGCCCATACTCAGAGTCGCCATGACCCCAGGTGGCAGTGCTGGCCGTTCTGATCAGCAAGGCCCTGGCAGTGGCACAGTTCTTGATCATACATAATCACACATTGAGGCCCAGACCCCGGGCATCCTCATGGCCCCTAGTGAAGGCATGGGCTATGAACATCAACACAGACCTCAACTTCATCAGGACCTGACACTGTCCTCAGCAGCAGCCCAGGCCAGGATGTCACCATGACTGCAGGTGGCTGAGCAGGCCACCCAGGTTGGCATGGCCACATTGCCAGTAAGGCCCTTGATAAAAACATGACCCCAGGTGGCTGTGCAGATCAGAGGCCTCTGCATGGCTGCAAGCAGCAAGTGTAGTAACAGACATCAACACCTGCCCCCTTGGCTGCTCCTGGGGCCTGGGCCAAGACCTGGCCTTTGACCACAGCATAGACCCGGACATCACCCTTGACTCATCACCCTTACCTCTTCAGATATGCTTCTCTCCCTGCCCACGAACCCTTCCACCTCTTCCTCTCTTCCATCTCCCTACCCTGTATTCTCTCACCGAAATGGTGCCTGACTACCCAGGGCCAGGGCTCTTGGTTGGGTCACAATGGTGCTTGGTTGAGCCTGTCTGCCCAAGTTGCAAAGTATTGTGTGGAACTGTTTCTTGCCTCTCCCCTTTCCCATATCCAGGCCCAGAGACCTTGGGTAGCACAAACTATGACAGTTCCCAAATCCTTGGTGTCAAGGCTTAGAGCCAATCTGAGAAGTCTGGGGAGTAGCCATCTGTGTCCCCCACCAATTCAGGCCTGGAAGGGGCCGAACATCTGCTGGTTGATTGTCTCCCACTCCAGATCAAGAAGTCTGGGGGGGGGGGGCAATCTATGTCCTCTGCCGATTTAAGCCTAGAAGGGGTCAAGTGGTTTCTGGTTGATTTTTCCCTCTTCAGACCTGGAGTTGGGGTGGAGGGAAGCCATCTGTGTCTTCCACTGATTCAGGCCTGAAAGAGGTCCAAGCCAAGTTCACGTTAGTTAAATTAATGACCGAGTTCTCCAACAGTTAGACTCTTTAGTGGAGATCAACAGCACTGCCTACCTCACAGAGCTAAAGGTTCTGAAAGAACTTGGTACAATGCCTGAAACATAGTCCTCAAAGAAATTTTTCATAACTCTTTTTATTCTTCAATAAGCCCCAAAAAGTCATGTTTCTTCTTCTACAGTTATTCTAATTCTGATTGCTTTTCCAGGGCTTTCATTGTATTCACAGCAAAATATCCCAATATCTATGGTACGGATACACCACTGCTAGGGGGTTATTTCCTTATTTGTGTTTAAGGTTACTATGACAATGGTGACCCTTTAAACTCTTTGCCCCTTGGGTCTCCACTATAGCTCAGGGAATATTCTGTCTCCCATAGGCTCTGCCAATCCCATTCAGTGGGAGCAGAGAGCCAGGTGCTGACTCCACTCCCTTAGCTACCCCAGCAGCTGTCAGGACATCCTTAGAAGTGTTAAGGTAGTTTGAGAAAGGTATCCAGGGCACCTCACAGCCTGACAGAGGTGAAATATAGACTTTCAGCTGTGAAGAAAGCAAGGAGAGCACTAAGAAACAAAATGATTTCTCTGTGGAAATTCAGAAAGGTAAATTTCCCAAGGACTGTAAAATGACTCTTGTCTCCTATATTGGTATTTTCCTCTGAAAATAAATGTGGTTTTGCATTATTTAAATAGAACATAATTAAGCACAAGGGCTCTCTGTTCTTTGCACCTAGAGGACAGGCACTGAGGTATGCAGGCCTAGAGGGCTGTGAATAGACATCGCTCTCAGAGTGAGAGAGGAAAAACAATAGCAAGAAATAGACAGAGACCCAGGGCTGGAGGAAGAGAAAGAAGTGTTTAACATTCAGAATTTGTCCACAGCCGATAATTTATTAGAACTCATCTATAACAAGGCCTGGCAATGATTTATAAGTTGATTTGAAAAATAAATAAAAGTGATAGAAACCTGCATTTGGTTTTAATGATAGACTGTTGCAGCGTGAAAAGTGAGGATATGAAACATTGCAAGGAAATTAGATATTATGCCCTGCAGACAATTGCAGCTACCAGCCCATTAATTGTTAGATA
This sequence comes from Myodes glareolus, assembly GCF_982192425.1. Lineage (NCBI taxonomy): Eukaryota > Metazoa > Chordata > Mammalia > Rodentia > Cricetidae > Myodes > Myodes glareolus. The sequence continues at coordinate 55,345,972 of NC_142039.1, forward strand.
TTTATTATTAAAAATTTCTTTTCATGAGTGACTGCAGAATATTTGTGCTGCTCAAACTGTTGAGTTCTGACATGAATGAAGGGTGAGGAGCCCATTTTGTGCGTGTGTGTGTGTGTGTGTGTGTGTGTGTGTGTGTGTGTGTAAAACTGGCAAAGCAGCTGACCAAAATAGAAGACAGATCTCTTTACAGCAAAAACACAAACACAGAGTGGCTGTCTCAACCCAGCACAGTAGGATGCTGGCAGGCCTGCTGTTTCTAAAGCCACATCACCACCACTACCACCACCACCACCATCACCATCCCCACCACCATCACCATCCCCACCGCCATCACCATCACCACCACCACCACCACTACCACCATCACCACCACTACCACCATACTACCACCATATCACCTCAAACACCACAGGCACTACCACCACCACCACCTTATCAGCATCATTTTCCACTCAGACATAAATACAGCCATAGCACAAATCAGGTTTCCTCCATCAATAAAACACAGTTCAAAAGTTACCAGCAGCATCTCAGGACCCCACAAAAATTAAAAAGCTACATTCTTAGCTCTTCTGTATTTAATTTGCTATGCTATGCTTTGGTCTAGGAAGACCCAGAGGGTTGTCAACTGAGCACACAATGGTTTTGATTATCATACAAAATGGATGTACCCAAAGCAAAGGTATGTGTAGATAGAGACTGCTCGTTTGTTCTTGGCCACTGAGACCTGAATAATCACACAGAAATTACAATACTGCCTGGTCTATTATCTCAGGCTTCCTATTAACTAACTCTTACATCTTAAATTAACCCATTTCTATTATCTATGTATCACCCCAAGGCTGTGGCTTACCAGGTAAGATTTTGGCCATCTGTCTCCTTCAGCAGCTACAAGGCGTCTCTTTGACTCCACCTACTCTCTCTCTATATATCTTCCAACCTGGCTATATTCTGTCCTGCCATAGGACAAATCAGCTCTATTCATTAACCAATAAATGCAGCACATATTCAGAAGGACATCCCACATCAGGTATGTTTCATCTGAGTAACAGTGTTCCTAAAGTTACTTACTTATGTAGTAAATAGGTGTGGTGGGCCGCCTTCCCGCCACCCAGCTCCTGGATAGTTTTCATGCAAAATAATTACACGGAAACTGTATTCTTTTAAACACTGCCTGGCCCATTAGTTCTAGCCTCTTACTGGCTAACTCTCAGATCTTGACTAACCCATATCTAATAATCTGTATGCCACCATGAGGTCGTGGCTTACCAGGAAGATTCTAACCCATGTCCATCTTGGGTAGGAGAAGCATGGCATCTGCCTGACTCTGATTTCTTTCACCCAACATTCTGTTCTGTCTACTCCGCCTATCTATATTCTGACCTATCAGGCCAAGCAGTTTCTTTATTAATTAACCATGAAAGCAACACATAGAAAGAAGACCTTCCTACATCACACTTAAAAATAAGATACTGTATTTATTTCTCTGATGGAGAAAAATAAGCACCTCTTTGATCAACTGGAAACAACTTACCATTATGTTATAATGTTATAAATGACTTTTGTTTTATTTTTATTCATATTTAAAATGTTTGTGCCTCTTTTATTCACTAAATATTTTGGGGAAGAGGTTATTTTTGGACATATCTCTTAATACGTTATTAAGTATGCCATGTATAAATACACATATTTTACAAATACATACATACGTATTTATAAATCAAAAGACTAACTATGACAGATCTTAATTCATGATTCATTCAGGATTATTTTCAGCTTAAAAATACACAGACATTAATGTCAGTGGAGAAGTTAGGGTAGGAAAGAGGGTTGTTTAGACCAATAGTATATTTTAACCTTGAGAGCTTTTCTGGTTGTCCTACTAGGGGGGTACAGCTACTTATATACCCTTGATTGAAGTCTGGGTCCTTCTCCCTCCAGGGAGGGTCATTCACTTCAACTGAGTGTTCAGTTTCAGTACACGTGAAAGTGTAGGGGAAGAAAGAGACCCTCAGGTAGCCAGTGATCAGTGAGGCGGGCATATATCACAGCCAGCGCACCCTCATATCCAAATGGTGTGTTTTAAAATAACCATGGTGTGTTGTAATTTAAATCAATATACTTAACATTATTACCATCTAATTAAAACAGTCGAGACAATGTAATCTCTCGACATCCAGCTTTGCCATCGGACCCTACAAATCATATGTCTGCATAATCAGTGTTGTGGATGTATCCTGAAAACTGGATTCTGGGATAAACTACTGAAGACCATGAACAGAGGTGTAGACTTGAATCTTAGGTGAACTGCAAGTCTTTGAAGAGTGAAGACTTTGTCTGTGTCCGTATTTGTAGCTTTATTCATGGCTGGAGAAATTCAGAGTCTATTCTGAATTCCCTGCATGGACTAAATCAGGCCGTGTTCAAGTTCTGGCCCTCCTGGGTCTTCCCAGCTAAGTTGAAGCATTATAAATTAAAAGCCAGTGAGATCCCCAAATTTCCTTCACTACTTCTATACTGGGTCTACTGAGAAAGGGCCAAGGCGGTACCTTGTGCTGGAACCAAATTTGGAAACGTGTAAGTTTCCCAGGTTGGACAGGTTTTGAAGGCATGAAAGGGTCATGGAGGGCTGCCGAGGCTTGGCAGCATTAGAAACCAGGATAGGTCACTGGTGAATGTGTAATTTCAGTTTTAATAGAAACCTGATATTTGAGGGGATCATGGAGAGAAGTTGAGGCTTGGTCCATGGGGCAGGGTCTGAGTCTCTGAAGAGAGCCCAGGAGAGACTGTTGGTGAAGGTCCAACCTAGTTGCAGAGACACAGGAATAAGAAGGGCTAAGGGTCTCACGATTTCTTTCAGGGAACCCTCCCATGATCCAGCAACTACCACCTCTTAACGACTCTGCCACCTCCCAAATAGCACAACCCTGGGGAGTAAGCCTTCAACACCAAGGAACAATTCACATCTAGACATACCTTCCATGGTATGTCATAAAGTTGGTAAACTGTTTTTCTTTTTTAAAAAATAAAACAGGGTCTTATTATGCATTCTTGGCTAGCCTGAAACTCACTACATAGATCAGACTTGCCTCAAACACAGGAATATCTCCTCGCCTCAGCTGGGATACACACCACTCTACCCAGACAGAAGACTTTCATTCTGAAGGGCCAGATGAAACTCTCCTGTGCTTCCAGGCCATCATCTCCACTGTGAGTATCTGACTGTCATAGATGAGAGCAGGCACATGGGATGCAGAAAGAACCATGCTGCAGATCTCTGAAATGAGCATTAGTGTTTCACATGTTCTAGCCCAATTGGTCAAGGGTGTCTTTTAGCCTGCCTCCTGTCTCTTCTGTTGACTCTAAGGACAGCTAGGGAAATAGTGGTGTAGAAAAAAAGTTTTGTAAGGACTCCTGGGCATACTTTTAATTTGTTCATTTCTTAGGTTAATTTTAATTGTGAATTGTGGATGATCTTTAAATCTTCTGAAACATTCCCTCAGCATCAGCTCCTTAATGCAAGGATGTACTCACCACTATTTTTTTTTTAAAATTTGATATTTTACCCAGCACTCTGGAGTCAGAGGCAGGCAGATCTCTGTGAGATGGAGGCCAGCTTGGTCTACAAGATCTAGTTCCAGAACAGGCACCAAACCTACACAGAGAAACTCTGACTTGAAAAACCAGAAAAAGATGATATTTTAATTTATTCTTTGAAAATTGTATGCAATTACACAATGTATTTTGATCAAATCCATTCCCTGGCCGCTGAACTCCTTCTGATTCCCCCATGCTGTAGGACAATGGTCTGTACCTTGTCACTTATATTATTTTTAAATAAAATGCTGATTGACCAGTAGCCAGGTAGAAAGTATAGGTGGGATGACCAGGCAGGAAGTAGAGGTGGGGCAATGAAAACAAGAGAATTCTGGGAAGAGAGAGTCAGTCTGCGGTCCTTACCCAGACAGAAAGGAAGCCAGACATAGAGCAAGCAAGATGTGTCTGCCTCAGCGAAAAAGGTACCAAGCCATGTGGCTAACACAGACAAGATTGATGGGCTAATACAGGTTATAAGAGTTAATAAGAAGCCCCAGTTACTTTTTATGATTAAAGTAGGCCTCTGTGTGTTTCTTTGGGGCTGAACGGCTGCAATGACCAGGTGGGACAGAAAACTTGGTCAACACCCCTAAGCACATTCCTGCTTACTTTCATGTCCTTTTATATTTGAAAGAATAACTCTTGAAGTGAGATTAGTGCTGTGTGTATGAGCATGGGTGTAAGACCATCAGAGGCCACATGTCTAAAGAAAACTGACCCTTCCTTCACCTGTAGCCATCAATTGTTCATAGCTCCTCAGATAGGGAGGGGTCCTTATGAACTGTACCCCACCCATGCTGGAATGCTGATTGACTTCATCTTGTACAGGTCTTGTGTAGGTAACTACAGCTGATATGAACTCATAAATGCAGCAGCATGGTCAGGCCCAGAAAATACTGTTTTGAAGCAGTACTTCCTGACCTCTGGCTCTTACAATCTTTCCTCCCCCTCTTCTCTGTTGTGTCCTGGGTTTTGAGAGGAAGAATATGCTATTGATGTCCAATTTAGACCTGGGCACTCCATAGCCATTTAGTCTCTGCAATATGATGAGTTTTGAATGTCTGGATTAACTACCATCCACCACAAAAAGAAGTTTCTCTGCTGAGAACTAAGCCATCGCACCACTCCATCACCTTTCCTTCCTAATGGTAAGCATGGCTGGTCATGCTTTTGAAATATCAGCCTAGAATACTGAGCTCAAGATAAGCACACACCCACAACCGAGTAATTTAGTCTCCAGCCTTTGCTTCACATTTTCAGTCTTTCTCAGAGTTTCTTAGTGACATGCCAAACTTTTGGTTTCACTCATTTTCTCCCTATTACCCATCCTATATAACATTCTATCCCTGGACTTTCCAAACATTTTAATCAAATCCTACCCTGGACCGAAAACATCAACCATTCTCTTTTGGTCCTATGGGACCAAAAGCAAAACGTCTTCCTCAATGTAACACATGTCCTGGTTTACATTCTGAGGTCAACACATCTTTAAAGTATACTGACTGATTTAGTTCAGTGGGTTTTCCCCCCAGTATCCTAAGTCTCTCTGCAGTTGTTGCTCCCTTTTCATTAGCATTTTAAAAATTTAAAGTCAGGAAAGCAAAGTGCAGTCTGTCTCTAGGGGTCATTATCACTGCTTTTTGTTTATTAAGCATTTCTTTTAAAGTGTGATTAGATCTTTTTACAACTGCTTGGACTATAGGATTGTGTGCTATACCTATAATGTTATGTTGTAATATGCAAAAACCAGGAGTAGATGTCTGGGAAGGCAGGGTAGTGTGCATACCCTCCAATGGACCACAAAGTGGCCATGTGGGAAGGCAGGGGTGTAGGGAGGGCATTCATCCTCTACCAGACTGCAAAGCGGCCATGCAGGAAAGACACATTCTAGCAATTTCTAGCAAGGTCATGTTGGGCACCAGATGATAAATGATTTCTTTACAATTTATAAACAAGCAAAATCCATGCACAAATATTAAAGGGCAAATGGGGAACATGAATTGAGTCACAATCCATTGCCTATGCCCACTGTTGCTTTCTTCCTCACTTAAAACGGCCACTTCTTCCTCCATCACACCCATCCCCATGAAAATCCTGCCTCTTGGACCAAAACGCTCCTTGAAATTAGCTAGTGAACTGGTAACAGAACTCCTGTAACATCTCAGAGAATCTCCAATAAAGAAAAGGTGCCAAAAAGCCCAGTTCTGTATCCCTGGCAACTGTTGCAACTTCTACCCCCGTTGCCATCAGCAGCCCAAGTCCCCATCTAAGCCAAGTCCGCTTTCTAGCTTTTGACCATACTTGGGCACAAACCCAGCTTGTGGCAGAAACATTATCACCACTCGCCTACAGGTTATATAGTCTCCCTGCTTCAGTTGAGCATGTGCCTTCTCCAGCCTCAATCACTGGGACTAGAGAACCCTCCATAAAGTCACTTTGCTCAAATAAACCTGTTGTTCTGCTTTTTCAAATGGGCTTGATCTGGTTTAATTCTTTGGCAGAGAAGCCTATTATGAAGGGACAGAAAACCTATTTCATTCCATATTCCATTTTCTCCTAGGACTCAGAGATTATTGTAAAAGAAGGAGTGAAAATTTTGTAAGGTTTAGAGGTAGCGGACACCTGCAGAGAAATAGTATTTGCTTGGCATGACAGGGCACATATAAACTCATAGTACATGCAACTACATGCTCAGGCCCTTCACGTGATCAAATCAGCCCCAAGCTCTTACATAGAAGAGAGAAGGGTTCATGAAGCCCCACTCCTAGCTGAGGGACTTTTGGCAATTGATGGCTGCTGAAAGAGTGAGAATCAGTTTCTTCATAAAGCAATACCAGTCACTACACATGTTTTAGTAGAAGGGTCCTACACCTGTCCCCATAGAGGAAGTTCTAAGGAAACTCAGTGTGTTTGCAAACAAAGCATGTGAAGTTGGGAGGGGAAAGTGGTGGAGGGTGTAGTAGGGGAGGAATGGAGGAGATTGGGACATAGTTTTGATTGAAACTCATTAAATGTATGTATGAAATTCTCAAACAGTAATTTAAAAAAAACTATAGTGTTCTGTTGCTTCAGTCTACCTGGATCTTGCATCCTTCCGACTCAGAGAGTAGGCAAAGACCAGAGGCATCAATATCACTCAAAATGCTTCTGAGAAATGTCACTACATACAGACTCTGATCTATTCCTAATATTCTGGTTAGATATAATTGTCAATTAAATGACAATTTAATTGTCATAAACTGTCAGCTTATTGTCAATTTAGGACAGCCTAAATTGAGGAATTTTCTAGATCAGACTGGCTTATTAGCATGTCTGTGGGGGAATGTCTTGATTATTAATTGATGGAGGAAAGCCTAGCCCACTGTGGGCAGTACCATCCCTAGGCAGGAAGTCCTGGGCTGTAAAAGTAAGGTAGCTAAGCATGAACCCAAGTCAGCCAGAGACCAAGCTGGTAAGCCACATTCCTCCATGGTTTTTGCATGAGGCTCCTACCATGAATTCCTGCTCCATCCCTCCCACAGGGATTGACTAAGTAAGTGTAAGCCAGACAAACCTGTAATTTCTGTAAGTTGCTTTGGTTATTATGCTGGTGAGTGTTTGCCAACTTGAGACAAACTAGAGTCATCTGTCAGGAGGAACCCTCAAGTGAGGAATTACCGCCATCAAATTAGCCTGTAGGCAAGTCTGTTGGGGCCTTTTATAGATTCGTGGTTGATGTGAGAAGCAGTGCCATGCCAGGACAGGTGGCCCAGGTTGTTAAGAAAGCAGGCTGAGGAAGCCATGGAGAGCAGTGAGCAGTCTTCCCCCGTGGATCTTACATCTTTTCTTGCTTGAGCTCCTGCCCTCGCTTCTCTCAGTGATGTACTGTGATCAGGATATGTATGCCAGACAAACCCTTTCCTCCCCAAGTTGGTTTTGGTCAGGATTTTATTTTTATCGCAATAGAAGGCAAAGGAGAACATTAATGGCATCAGCCACAAGAACAGAATGAGATTAGACATCTCCTGACCTAGAATCTGTGTTTGAAAAGTGCATTAGTGGCCTTATCGTTGTGATCCAATAATTGGCGAGTAGCAGTTGAAAGGAGGAAGGCTTTACCTTGGCCTTTGGTATAAGGGCTTTGGACCGCCATGATGCAGAATGCACAGTGTCAGTGAGCTCCATGGTGTCAGGCGCTTACAACTATGGGGGAGCTCCCCAGCTCCCCACATCTCAGTCGTATCAGAAGTAGAGACAAGAGGAGAAGCAGGGTTGAACTATAAACCTCAGGGCTCACCTCACAGAGATCTACTTACTCGAGCTGGGTCCCAGCTTCTCAGAGTTCCACAATCCCCAAAGCAGCATCTCCATCCTGCACCAAGTGTATAATTATAGGAGCCAATGGGTACATGTTACATTTGAACCATATCAATCCCTGTTCTCTGATCAGTACATTTGCAAACCCCTGATAGGCAAGACTCAAAGCCCAGCTCCTAATCTGTGAAGGACAGTCTCTTCCTCATAGCCCTGTGCTCTGTAACTAAAGAGTGCATTTCTAATTCCAGATATTTGCTGCTGACTTGATGAGCTTGTACACCTGTGCTCACTTTTTCCCTCTGCCTAGACCATCTTTCTTCCTTCCTCTCTAAGTGCTTGAACTGCACCTGTTTACTCTGGGCTGAATTATGTTCCTTCCAAATTCGTGTTGAAGTTCCAACCCACATGATTTCCAAACAGCGTGTATTTTGATTTCGAGTCTATGAAGAAAAAAATCTGGTTGAATGAGTTTTTTAGAGTGTACTATAATCTAAGCTGACTTAGAGAAAATTAGGACATAGTATCTCTCGCTCTCTCTCTCTCTCTCTCTCTCTCTCTCTCTCTCTCTCTCACACACACACACACACACACAAACACACACATACTCACTCACATATATACTTAAACACTCTCACAAACAGACTCACATTCTTTCTCACACACATATTCACATACACTCATCCACATGTATGCTCACAGTCATACATAATGACACAAGCACACATCAACATGTATTTTACTCTTATACAAACACATACAGTCACACATACATTCATTCACATACACATACAAATACACAAACACTCACAAACACATTTACATACTCATACACACAGACTCTCACACACTCTCATACACACACACATTCAAATATATCAGACAAAAACACACACACCTATATCACACACATGCACACACAGACTTATACACTCTCACACCCACACAATGACACATTCACATGTACTGACACAAACACATACTCATAATCACACTCACAAATATTTATACACACACAAACACACACACACTAACACCTCACACACTCACATATATGTATATCTGTGTATATATACACACACTGTCTCACATACTCATATATACACACACTGACACACAATAACACAGTCTCATACACTCATGTTCACATGCACTAACACACAATAGATGTATTTATTAACACTGACATACATGCATACATTCTAATATTTACACAGTTGCACTCACACATAAGTATATTCACTCATACTCACAGACATCTCAAACACACACTTACAGATATTTATATACACACAACACACTCTCTCACAATAAGCATTCACACACACTCATACACCCATTACTCACACTCATACTAATACACAATTACATATATTTATAAATACTCTTATGCATACTGAAAAATACGCACACATTAAAAAAGACACAGGTCTTGCACACACATTTGCATATATATATACACACACACACATGTTCTCATACACACACTCTCACCTACATACTCACACTTACATTTATACACACACTCACACACACTGAAAAGATTATTGGAGCACAGGAAGACAGTAACTACAAGTTAAGGAGGAGGACTTAGGAGAAATTAGCTGAGGTTAGCTCAGACTTCAGCTTCCAGAGCCGTGGGGGAATGAGCTGCTGCTGTTGAAATCCTGCGGTGGTGGAGCTCTGCTCAGCGTCATTGGGAGACAGATAGCTTGTCTTCCCTTGATTTCCCGTCTCAGACCGTGTGCTGTGACTCAGCCCTGGCTCTGCACAAACACAGTGGGTGAACTTTCAGTTGACTCGACACATGCACCAGTCATATGCGTTAAGATTCGCATCTTGATCCCAGGCACTCAGGAAATCCTACCCAGTGTGCACCCCACTTGCCTGTGGCTCTCACTAATCAATAATTCTTTGTGGATCAATCATTTGAAAGAAGACTAGCAGGATTTCACAACTCTCCCAAGGGTGCCAGTTTGCCTAAGGGTAGTCCTTCTGTCTCCAGATTAAACAAAGCCAAGATTTTTGTTGTTGTTTCTTTTTTTAAATTGATTTTATTGAGCTATACATTTTTCTCTGTTCTCTTCCCTTTCTCTCCCCTCCCCTTCTACCCTCTCCCATAATCCCTATGCTCCCAATTTATTCAGGAGATCTTGTCTTTTTCTACTTCCCATGTCGATTAGATCCATGTATGTCTCTCCTAGGGTCCTCATTGTTGTCTAGGTTCTCTGGGATTGTGATCTGTAGGCTGGTTTTCTTAAGCAAACCCAAGTTTGCATTTAGCCCACACTAAGGATATGTTGGGACTCATCTCATGATTTAACATAGAGATACTATATTATTAAAATTTGGAGGACTCTACCCTGTGGAAACAAGAAATTCTTGATAATTTTTCTTTTTGTTTCTTTTCTTCTGCTTTAGGGTTTTTTTTTTTATTGAAAATAGAATCTTCTCTCACACAATACCTCCAGCCCACAGTTTCCCATCCCCTTACTTTTTCCAACTCCCCTCACCTCCCTTCTCCCACTGATCCACTCCCCCTCTTCCATTTCCTCTTCAGAAAAGAGCAGGCCTCTAAGATACAAAAGCCAAACAGTACAGAACAAGATACAATAAGATAAGGCAAAAGCCCTCATACAGATTGGACAAGGCAACTGCATAGGAGGAAAAGAGTCATAAGAGCAGGCAAAAGAGTCAGAGACACACCACTCCCACAGTTAGGAGTCCCACAAAAAACCCAAGCTAACAGCCACAGTGTATGTGTGGAGGACCTGGTGCACACTCATGAAGACCTTGTGCTTGCTCCTTCAGTAATGATTTGTCCTTTGATTTGTAAGTTTTCAACCCTTACTTTATCTGGTCTCTCCTTCTTACTTTATCCACAACAATCTGAGTTAGCCAAAGACGTGGTTCCTACTTGAAAGATTAAAAAAACCAAAGGTTAAGAAAGGCCAGGGGAGTACCTAGGTTGTTTCCATGTTCTGGCTATTACAAATAGTGCAGCTATGAACATAGTTGAACAAATACTTTTGTAGTATGATAGGGCATCTCTTGGGGATATTCCCAAGAGTGGAATTGCTGGGTCCTGAGGGAGGTTGACTCCCAGTTTCCTGAGAAACCGCCACACTGATTTCCACAGTGGCTGCACAAGTTTGCATTCCCACCAACAATGGATGAGTGTTCCCCTCACTCCACATCCTCTCCAGCATAGGCTATCGTTGGTGTTTTTGACTTTAGCTATTCTGACAGGTGTAAGATGGTATCTCAAAGTGGTTTTGATTTGCATTTCCCTGATCGCAAAGGAGGTTGAGCATGACCTTAAGTGTCTTCTGGCCATTTGCAGTTCATCTGTTGTGAATTCTCAGTTCAGTTCAGTACCCCATTTTTTAATTGGGTTAATTAGAGTTTTAGTGTCTAGTTTCTTGAGTTCTTTGTATATTTTGGAGATCAGACCTTTGTCTGATGAGGGGTTGGTGAAGATCTTCTCCCAGTCAGAAGGCAGCCTTTTTGTCTTACTGACAGTGTCCTTTGCTTTACAGAAGCTTCTCAGTTTCAGTAGGTCCCATTTATTCATTGTTTCTCTTATTGTCTGTGCTACTGGGGTCCTACTTAGGAAGTGGCCTCCTGTGCCTATATCTTGTAGACTACTTCCCACTTTCTCTTCTATCAGGTTCAAAGTGGACAGATTAATGTCGATGTCTTTAATCCATTTGGACTTGATTTTTGTGCATGGTGATAGATATGGATCTACTTTCATTCTTCTACAGGTTGACATCCAGTTATGCCAGCACCATTTGTTGAAGATGCTTTCCTTCTTCTATTGTATACCTTTAGCTCCCTTGTCGAAAATTAGGTGTTCATAGGTTTGTGAGTTAATATCCGGGTCTTCTATTCGATTCCATAGGTCGACTTCTCTGTTCTTATGCCAATAGAAGAATGGTTAAAGAAGGTGTGGAACATATATACATTAGAGTTTTACTCAGCGGTAAAAAACAATGACATCTTGACTTTTGCATGCAAATGGATGGAAATAGAAAACTCTTTACTGAGTGAGGTAACCCAGACCCCAAAAGAGGAATATGATCCTTCATCTGGCGATGGATGGAGATGGAGACAGAGACCCACATTGGAACACTGGACTTAACTCCCTAGGTCCAAACGAGAAGCAGAAGGAAAGAGAACGTGAGCAAGGAAGGCAAGATCAGAGGGAACCTTCATCCGACGATGGATGGCGATACAGACGGAGACCCACATTGGAGCACCGGACGGAGTCCCCCAAGGTCCAAATGAGGAGCAGAAGGAGGAAGAACATGAAAAAGGAAATCAGGACCGCGAGGGGTGCGATCACCCACTGATACAAGGGGACTGATCTAATGAGAGTTCACCAAGGCCAGTGACTGGGACTGAGCGAGCACGTGATCCAGCCAGATTCTCTGAATGAGGCCGGATTCTCTGAATGTGGCTGGCCCGGAGTCTTTCTGAAAAGTCATTGACAATGACACTGGGACTTGTTTCCTCTGCATATACTGGATTTCTGGGATCCAGTCTGTTTGGATGCTCACATTCCTGGACCTGGAGGGAGGGGGGAGGAGCTTGAACTACCCACAGGGTGGGAGACCCTGACTGCTCTTGGGGATGGAGAGGGAGGAGGGGAGGGAGTGGAAGGAGTGGGAGGGGGTTGGGAGGAGGGGCGGAAATGGAGACTTTTGTATTTTAATATACTTTGAGAAAAAAAAAAGAAAGAAAGGCCAGGGGAGAGCCAATGTGACGGCTCCACTGGGGACAAGGTACTTGTCACCAAGCCTGACAATGGGAGTTCAGTCCTCAGAACACACACTTGATGGAAGGAGAAAACAGACTTCAATTTCTCAACTGACCACCACACGCCCTCCCCCCAAATAAGTAAATGTAGTTTTTAATTTTTTTATAAAGAAATACCTTGATTGCAGTTAATCACTATTCATTATACTTTTGCAAAAGCTGAGAGAGATGGTATAAAGTGTTCTGGCCATAAAGCAAACACACGAAAAGAATGCAGGTATGTCAGCACACACCTTTAATCCCAGCATCTGAGAGGCAGAAGCAGGTGATCTAGACCAGCATGGGCTACCTTGTGAATTTCAGGCTTTCCAAATGCTAGTTCAAAAAGAAAGAGGAGGAGGAAGATGAGGAGGAATAGGAGAAGGAGGAAAAGGAAAAAGAAGAAGGGAAATATGCTACACCAAACATTATTAACTAGTTATGTTTAAATATTTTATAGTATATGCTTATTTCAAAATATTATGATATTCATGATAAATATGTACAACGTCTATTTTTCAATAAAAAAGAAAGGTCAAATGGTTTCCCCAAGGATTATGACTAGTCAGTGTCCAGAAGAGCAAATGGGAGCTTCTGGGGCTTTAGCAATGAGCCAATGATGGCATCATTACTGGACCTCATGGAAAAGAGAAAGGGTCCTCTGCATTCTACCCACCATCTTTAAAACAGAAAACAAAGGAAAAAAGGAGGAAAACCTGACTCTCCATGCTGAAAGTTCTTGGTTTTCAAAGCAGAGAGAGAGAGAGAGAAAGAGAGAGAGAGAGAGAGGAGAAAGGAGAGAAAGAGACTGAAAGCAATCTTCACAGCGTCTCTCTCAGGAGAAACGACCTACTTCAGTTGACATTACTCCCCGTCGCTGCCCTGAGCCTTGGGAATCACCGTGTCCGAGTGTCTTCATTCAGAATGGATGCTTTAATATATTTCTTTAATCATCTGTTGCATCTGAGAACATTGTTTCATGCATATTAAAGACCCGAGCATGTAAAAGACGGGTGCTCTGACTAATAAAAGCACTCAAAAACATGTCACGGCTCTTATTGCCTTTCTTAGCTGCAGGATAGATGTGTTTTATTTGGCAACTAATAATAATCAGAACGAGGATGGGGATGGGAACGACATTAGTGCTTCTGTTAAACAAAGGGAAGTGTTTTGCTTAAAAAGCGTGAGGGGCTTGCAAAGATGGTCACCTTCTGGAGAAGTCGGTCTGTTTCCTTTTCCCAGAGTGCTTTCTCCCCGACTCAAGAACATCGAAGTGCAAATGCTAGAAGCTTCTGTGTGCCTGGCATGAGGCTGTGTGAAAACATTAAGATGCAGCTTCCCCCAACGCAGGCCTATTACTCTGCTTTGAATATATAATACTTATATCAAATAAGGGTTGAGCGATACAAACCACAGGTCCAGGGAAAGACTAAGGGGAGAAGCAATCATTCAGGGAAAGGATTGAGGGGAGTTGAGTTAAAAGTGAAAGACTGGGCAGGCTGAAGTGAAGGGCTTCTGGAAGGGAGAAGGAATTTCGAGAAAGGAGCCATTTGGGTTACAGTTCAATAAGCGTTTACTGTTTCCGCGCACTCATCTGTGACACAGTCTCAAAGAGAAATGACGTGGTCCCTGTTACGAAGTTCAAGGTGGAACTGACTATAAGGAAACAATTTGAAAATGTGTGATGGGAACCATGTTGAAGCAGGTGCGCATAGTATGCTACCTGACGGCCAAGGAGGGTCACAGGGTGCAGTTGGGGGCGGGGGTGGACACAGGAGGACAAAAAGTTTCTCGCAGTTGTTATGTCTATCAGGAATCTTACAAGAGGAATTATCTCAAATTTGGTGGAAACTGAGATTCTAGGTAGATGGAATGATCTGGTGAGGAAAAAAGAAAGAAATGCTATATGGTGCTTTATAAATGTACAATTATCGCATTAGTCAATTTAAGAGAAGCTTAAGGAGCTGGAAATGCTAACTAGCCCATTTGTTTCTATCATATGCTATATATGTGTATCAAAGTTTTACACCTATCCCATGGTTTACTGCACCTAAAATAACCATTAAACCATTAGTTTAAGAACAACAACAAAAACCATTTTCTAAAATGAGTGTCTTCCTTTAGTGTGTTGGAGACAGTGAGAGTGAAGGATGGAGACACAGGTTGGGACCAAGCCAGGGAGATGCTGGTCCACTTTAGCAGGATACTCTGTGTTTAATGGTGGTAGGACATAAATGCTTTCCCCAGGAGAAAGAAGGACTGCTGGGCATGCAGGCTTGTGAGGAGGTATTGAAAGGCAGCAAGGGTAAAGAGGAGAAAAGGGAGGTAACAGCAACTGAGCCTCTCCAGCTTCTCAAGACATCAGGGTTGATCGGCAAGGTCATCAGAGTTTATGGTCTTGTTCTGGACTTCTTGTTGTGAGACTAATGTGATGTGAGTCTCCAGTTATGTGACGTGAAGTACCTAGATGATCAAACCATGATGCATCCATAGGGCCATGAAAACCACCTGCTCCAAGTTAGCCAATATCACAGAAGGTAAATGCAAGACTTGATGAGATAGATCAGCTAATGCACCCCCCTTTTTTAAAAAATATAATTAGCTTTGTCTGTTTTGGATGTGCTTGGTTTCCTTGTATCATTTTGCATCTTTTTGCTGAAATCTGAGCTTCATAGGTATAGTATTTCTTAATTTTAAAATCTAATTAACTGATTTACTAACCTCAACAAATTGCATTAGCCTAGACCATGTTACAATTGTAAAAAACTTGAAGATATTGTCTTCCTTCATAGATTTAAATAAATCAAGAAAATGGTGGAAATAAATGAGAGAGACTGTGCATAAACTTTTTCACTGTGGTCAGGGATGGTTTGAATGAGAAATGTTCCCCATAGCCTCTGGCGTTTGAATCCTTGGTCCCCAGCTGGTGGCACTGTTTGGAGCAGTTTAGAGATGTGGCCTTGCTAGAGGAATCATGCCCCCAGGGCTGGGTTTAGGGGTGTTAAAGTCCCTCCTGGTTCCCATTTCATTCTTTTTGCTTTGTGCCTGTGGTTCAAAATGTGAGCTCTCAGCTTCCTGCTCCTGCTACCAGTTTTCACTCTGCCACCATGGACTTTAGCTTTCTGGAACTGTAAGCCTAAGTGAGCTGTGCTATTAACTGTCTTGGCCAGTGTTTTATCACAGCAATAGAAATGGAACTAATGCATGGTCTCTTTCCAGGATTCTGAGCAAAACCACACACTCTTGCCATGTGGTTTATTATGAAATTCCCTTAAAGCTTTCTCTTAAAAACCTGCTTGGGATGGATGGTATAGCTGATGTCAATTTCTTATATTACTTCGGGACTTATTGGTGAAATAGAGTATGCTGGCATTTAGAGCTCTTGTTGATCCTGAGGATAAGCAAAGAAGTGTCGGCATGATAGTCCAGTATTGCCGTTCACACCCACAGTGCCACGGTTCACACCCACAATGCTGTGGTTCTCACCCACAATGCTATGGTTTATACCCACAATACTGTAGTTCACACCCACAATGCCAACACTCAAGAGGTAGAGGCATCAGGATTGCTGTAAGGTTACCGGCCTGGGCTACATACCGAGATCTTATCTCTAAACACAAAATCAACTAGCATTGCTGTAATGGGTACCTTTATTCCTTAGGAATGGAGTGTGAAGATCATGGAAGCAGAGATTTTAGAAACTTTTAAACAGGTCCAACAGCCAATAATAACTCATTTTCAGGGAACCTTAAGGATTAATGGAAATTACACTATCTAAAATTGTATACAGTAAAATATGTATATAACATAAGAGTATAATCTTTTAAAAGTATTTTAGTAACATTTATTAAGTGTATATATTCATAACGTTTAACAAAATACTTGAACACTTAGGAAAAGTAGATAAAATGCCATAGTATTTGATGAAGTCCTTAAAACTGTGGAGAAAATAGTATGAGTGGTTTGAGAGAATATTCAGTGGGTGAAATTCTTGCTTTGCAACTATGAAGACAGAGTTTGTATCAGCAGCAGTGTTCACATAAAATGTTACAGTCTCTGTATTAAATATAAAAATAATAAAGATAAGTGAGGCAGAACTGGATTCGTACTGGAAAGTAGGAGTATTGAAATGTGTTGAAATTGTATTAAATATAAAAATAAAGTCACACAAACACCAAAAAAAAAAACCAAAACAAAACAAAACAAAAAGCAAAAGTTACCGACCCTGGCTTGCAAAACAGAGCCAGGAGATTCTCCCAGAGTAGTGAGTTCTGATGTCAGCAAGAGATCCTGCTCTGGTAAATAAAGCAGAAAGCAATCAAAGAAGGCATCCAACATTGATCTCTGGCCTCCACATGTATGCACACACACATACATAAACACATATCTACACAGTCAAACATACATCTTCACACAAACAAACTACACAACACACACACACACATACACACTCGTAATATGAAAAATAGGCCATTGAGAGCACTTTGGTAGATGGTATATTTGAAACAAATATAAGAGGTAAATAATGTGGGATTCCCCTCTGTATGCTGTGAATATCATTGGTTAATAAAGGAATTGCTTTGGGTCTATAGCAAGCTATGGGGGAACAGAGCTAGGAGGGGAAAACTAAACTGAATGCTGGGAGAAAGAAGAGTGGAGTCAGAGAGAAGCCACGTAGCCCCGCCAGAGCCAGATGGAACTTTACCCAGTAAGTCACAGCCACGTGGTGATACATAGATTAATAGAAATGGATTAAATTAAGATGTAAGAGTTAGTAAATAAGAAGCTAGAGTTAATGGATCAAGCAGCGATTTAATTAATACAGCTTCTGTGTAATTTTTTGGGGGTCTATACTAAGAGTCTTTATCTTTAGATATTACTGAAGAATGTATGTGTTTGTCTATAGAGATTTTACAATAAAACGTTTTGTTCAATTTAACGGTCCAGAGCAGTTTGAATATATTTATTTGTTGGGTGGTCACCCCGCATCCACAGTCAGGAAGTAGAGAAGAATCCTTGTTCTCAGTTGGCTTTCTCCTTTATTTTAAAAACCATGGGATGGTGCCACCAACTTTCAAGATGGAGCTTCCCTGCTCAGGAAATCCTGTCTGGGAAGCCTTAGTGGATACTCCCATGGATGTGTTTCTATGGGATTCTAAATTCAATCAAGTTAACAAGATTAGCCATCACAAAGCTACCTCTTGCCAATCTGACACTCCAAATATACCATTTTAAATTGTAAGATTACACTTTTGTTCATTTAAGTCTTATTTTCATCTCACAATACAAAGCACATTTAGTCCATCTCTAAAAGTACCCTTAGTCTTTAACAATTCCAATAATATTCAAAAATCAAAAATCTAAAGTCTTTTCTGAGACTCCATGTAAGTTCTTAACTTTGAGTCTCTATAAATAAGGTAAACAAACAAACAACATAAAAAACAAGTCACATCCAATATTCAGTGGCAAAAGAGTAAGAAACATTCCCATTCCAAAAGGGAGGAATGGGGAATGGTGTGGTGATTTGAATAGGAATGTCCCTTATTTGGTTCACAGGGAGTAGCTCTATTAGGAGGTGTGGACTTGTTGGAGGAAGTGTATTACTGTGTATGAAGGCTTTGATGTCTCATATGCTCAGGATAAGCCCAGTATGTCACCCAGTCTCCTTCTGCTGCCTGTATATCAAAATGTACAACTCTCAGCTCCTTCTCCAGCATCATGTCTATCTGCACACCACTGTGTTTCCTACCATGACAATAGTGGCTAAACCTCTGAAACGAAATAAAACTAAAGAAAAAAGTCAGCCCCAATGAAATGTTTTCCTTATAAGAGTTGCCGTGGTCATGGTGTCTCTTTACAGCAGTAAAGCCCTAACTAAGACAAAAATTGATAATAGGCACCGAGGTATTGCTGTAATAGACCTGACCATGCTTTTGCTTGGAGGAATTTGGGTATTTGGGCTTTAGATTAGAAAAGCAGCCGAACTCTTTAAGTGGGGCTTAATGAGCTATCCTAGTAGAAGCATGGAAGACAGTGGTACTGAGGGGAATTTGAACTCTGGGGGGCTGGTTCAAGAGGTTTCAGAGGAGAAAAATGTTAGTATGTGACCTAGACACTGTTCTTGTGATATTTTGGCAAAGAATGTGGCTGCTTTTTGCCACATCCAAAAAGTTTGCCTGAGGCTAAATTGAAGAGCATTGGATTAATTCCCTCGGCAGAGGAAACTTCAAGACAGCCTAGTACTGACTCTGACATGTGGTTACTAGTGTTCATTCTTATGAAGATATGTAATGAGGAACAAAAAAAATGAAATGTATGAAATGTACAATTTGAGGAGAAAGGGGGCACCAGGAAATGGAATGGAGCGAAATCCTGTCTTCAAAGAGATAGATAGATCAGAAATGTTTGATGTTAAGTGGAATAAAGGGAGTGTTGACCTCAGGGCAAGACACCACCAAAAACTTCCAATTTATGAAAAGGGATTAAAGAAAAGCTCAGAGTCAGGGTGGTGATGCTTTCCTTTAATCTCAACATTCCAGAGGCAGAGGCAGGAGGGTCTCTGAGTTCAAGGGCAGCCTTGTCTAAATAACAAGTTCCAGGTCAGCCAGGCTTAGGTAGTGAAGGAAACCATTGAACAGAGAAAGCTGGTAAAGACGTAATCTAGTCCCAGGGAGCAGCAGGTTTTGGCAGCTTTAGCCACATGGTTCTGGCTTTAGAGTCAAGGATACAAGGAGGGGGTTATGGAATTTTCCACTGTGATTAAGGAAAACTGCCTAGACCAGGTGTTTGACATGCGTGTCCCTGCATGGGGCCCAGAGAGACGGACCATTGTGTGAAGCTGTGAAGGTGAAACCCGGATTTCCTTGAAGACCACAAAATTTTGGAGATGCCAGAGTTGCAGGACACCTACCAAAGAAAGCTCCTACCAGATGTATTACAGTCAACAAAGATAAGAGGAGTTGAAGTCTGAAAGCATTTCGACATTATGCATGAGATACAGAGTTTGGTGTTTCCCTAGCAGGTTTTTGGTTGTTTTCCTGTCTCTTTGAGAGACAGCCTTTTCCCTGTGGGCCACAGTTGCAGCTGTCTTTGTGAGTCTCTGAAGCTAAGCCTGGGAAAACAAGTCCCTAGAGGGTAGTTTCTCCAGTAGGGCAGCCCTTCAGCAGCCTGCTCAACAGTGACTCCCCTCTTTCAAATGAATTTGCATTTTCACTGCTTGGAGCCTTTGATGGATGGATCTTGCCCTGAGGGCACTTTTCCTATTGTCCCGCACAGAACACTAGGTTTCCCTTTAAGGGGGATAATCTATTTAACAATTACTGCTGCCTTTCACAGTCTTGTCTGTAACTTTAACTTATTCATGCTATGCCTTTCCTCTCTTACAGAAGAGCAGCACACAATAGCCCTATCATAGCCTGAGTGCTATGCTGTTTTGAATTTTTTTTCCAACAAGCGACTTAGTTCATTACTATTGAAGTCATCCTCATTAAAGTTCTCCAAACACCAGCAGAATATAGCCAGACTTTTGTCCAAAATATCCCATGAATGACCTCTAACCCAGTTCCTATTAGTAGTCTCCTCTATAACCTCAGGAGACAATCCTCTACTTTCTGTTTCTTTTGCTATTCTACATACCATCTCTCTCTCTCTCTCTCTCCCTCTCATTTACTTATTTGTTTATTATTTTGAGATAGAGCCTTTCTATATAGTCCAGACTGTCCTGGAACTTGCTGTGCAAACCAGGCTGGCCTCTGACCAATAGAGATCTGCCTGCCCGTGCCTCCCCAGTGCTGGGATTGAAGGTGTGCACCACCATGCCTGCGTCACACCAATTCTCGATATTAGTTACTTTTATCATTACTGTGAGCAAATCCCTGTCCAAAAGAACTTTGGATGAAAGGAGTTTATTTTAGCTCAGAGTTTAAAGGGACACTTCACGTGGTGGAGGAGTGTGAGGGGGCTGGCTGGTCCCATCCCATCTGCACTCAGGGAGTAGAGATGACTTCTGCCACTCAGTTCATTTTCTCCCTTTTTAATCAGCACAAGATCTTAGTTCACTGGATGGCGCCACTCACATTCAGGGTGTGACTTCTTTCTCCAGTCAGAACATTCTGGAAATACTCTCATGGATACACCCAAGGGTATTTGAAATCTAGTCAATTCGACAATGAAGATTAGCTACCACCGTTGTCCACTTAATGATAGTAAAGCCAACCTAATCTTACAAGAGAGCTTCTGGGATACTTGGCCATTCCTGTGACTTCTAGGGCCATCCAGAATGATGAGTAGGGTCTCATTTAGGGCAATTCCTTACTAAAAAGGAGCAAAAAGGAAAGGGAGGAAACAAGAAGCAGTCTTATAGACAGAAGGGACCCGGATACAGGGGCTGCCTACGGACCCCAAGGCTTTTTTGTTGTTTGTTTTCCTGCTGATCCCCTGGGAAGCAAATTTGAAAATCCTGGTCTTGGACTCTTCTGTAAAAATCAGAGTGTTCCAGCAAGAAATGTATACTCCGCCTCTTAAAGTCACTTAAACAAAGCTCCTTCAATGTGACTTTGGTGCCACAATTCCTTTATCTGGATATTTTAGTTCAGTCAACCATTCTAGAATTTAGCAAATTCTAAAGTTTTAGACTTTTTTTTTTCAGCCAGCATCCCTTCATCTGCTTCGTGTCCAAAGCAAGTCTGTATAATTCACTCAAATAATTAGCAATATGTGCTAATCTGGCCAAGTCTGGCTATAGATTGAACTTTAATGAATGCCTAAGCTCAGCAAATGATCTGGCTCAATTTCCAACATGTGTGCTTGGTTAAAAAACGAAGAGCTGGTTCAGAACACGCATTTCACTGCAAATCCATCACCAGAAATCTAATTAAAATGCGGAGTAAGCACAGGCTGGTCATGTCTGTGGGGGGAGTGAATCGGTTATATTTGTCACATCTGTTGAATAATTTATACCCACAAATGCCTAACAGTGATTCCCAAACCTCACTGAGGACCAGGGAAGCGTCATAAACACAGATTTCTAGACCCATCCCAGAGCTGTGGGCCAAGAACCTGTGGGCGATGAGGTCTGAAAATGTGTAAACAATTCTTCAGGGGATGCTGAAGATCAGCTTTGAAGACCATTATTTTAGAATGCATATAATATCCAGTAGAAATTTTATCATTGGAAATAAGAGTCTAATCAGTACAGGAAAAATTGTATTTCTATATACCAACAGTGCACAGTGAGAAATGGAAGCTTGTAGGAGGTACAACCTACAATAGCTTCCAAAGCCACAGTTGGCTCTAAATTGAAAGATGTGGATCGTACACGCATGAGAAGCAGAGCAATTATACAGGGTCTACCAGAGTATTTTAAGACGAACAAAGCTGCACAACAGCACTGACTTACACATAGATACATGAATGGAATAGAAACCCTTCAGAGGTGGAGCCATGGGTAGTCCATTGGGAAGTTTAATAGAGAAAAGCTTATCTTTCCAACAAATGATGCTGGAAAAGTATGTGAACATCAAAGAAGTTTGCGCCATACTTTGTGTCATATGGCAAATATAATAGAACTAATCCTAAAGCCTAAAACTAAAACAAAATTCTAATATCCATAGAATAAATTTTGGTGACCAAAGGAAAAAGAAAGTAAGTTAAACTTCATAAAAATGTAGGACTCCTGATCTTTGGAAGATACTTAGAAAATGAAATAATAGCAAGAGTAGTGGTAGTGGTACTCAGTAGTGGTAGATCGCATGCCTGGAATATACTGTACACGCACACACATGCACACACACATGCACACACACACATGCACACACACGCACTCATGCCACACGTAGGAATAAAGTATTAGCAAAATAAATGCACATCTGATAAGGAAGGAAACTATTCAATGAAAACTTAGCAAAAGATTTGAACATAGGCTGGAGAGATGGCTCAGCAGTTAAAAGAATTCATTGATCTTGCAGAGGACCCAGGTTCAATTCTTAGCACCAACATGTTAGCTCACAACCACCCTTAACTCTAGTTCCAGAGGATCTAATGCCCTCTTCCAACCTCTGGGGCTCCAGGCATGCGCATGGTGCACGTACATGTATGCAGACAAAACATTCATACATACAAATTAAATAAGTAAAAGAATTAAACAAAATTTGAACAAACACTAAGAAGATACAAAGATGAAAATAACCTCATAAAAAGTTACTCAACAACACGACTATTAGGAATGAGTAAATTTCAAACTGCACTGAGAGGCCTCACACACCTGTTAGGAAAGCACATTTTAGGAATCTTACATTGTCAAGTGTTGTTGAGAATGTGAAGTTACTGGAACACTCACAGATTATGTCTGGAAATGGCATTTTGGAAGATTTTTATAAAGTAAAACTATGTAAAAAACAATGCACTCCTAAGTATTTCAGAAAAATAAAACATGTTCACATAAAACTTTGTCCAGAGAGATACTTAGAATAACTTAGTACACAATTTCAAATATTAGAAACACCTCTAATGATAAGCAACATGTGACGTGAGATAATAACTTTGAAACATCAATCTGATGGAAAGCTACTGAGCATGGGAAAGGAACACTATTGTATACACCATAGGTATATGAATTTCAAATGCATTATATTCATTGAAAGGCTATATATACTGTTTCACCCCATTTATACAATAATATTCTTGAAAAGATAAAACAGTAAAAACAAAATAATGTATTGGTTCCTTTGCATGAGCTGACAAAATAAAGGGGCTGAAGTTAAAGAACTCAGGATAATGTATGATCTGTTCCTTTACAGTTGGTAGGGGCCAGGCTGGTCCAGGGTTTTTCCCGGGACCCTGATGGGTGGAGAAGGTTAATTGTGATGAGGCCATGCATTACACTAATGTTTGCCACAATTTATGGAACTATATACAAAAAATGTATTTCACAAAACCTGTCTGAAAAGAGACTACAATGTCTTAGTTACTTTTCTTTTGCTGTGAAGAGGCTCTATGACCAAGGCAACTCTTATAAAGACTTTAAAAGGAAATTGCTTGCAGTGATAGAGGATTAGTCCATAATTATCGTTGAAAGACACAGATAGACATGACTCTGAAGCAGAAGATGAGAGCTTTACATTCTGATCTGCAGGCAAAGAGAGAGAGGGAAAGAGAGAGAGAGAGAAACAGGCAGACAGACAAAGAAAGAGAGAGAAAGACAAACAGAAGCAGAGAGACACATAGAAACGTAGACAAACAGAAACTCGGCCAGGTGTGGGTTTTTGAAACCTCAAAGCTGACCCCCAGTGACATACCTCCTCCAACAAGGCCATACCTCCTAATCCTTCCAAAATAGTTCCATTAACTAGCCACTAAATATTCTAATCTTTGTGCCTATGGAATCCATTATCACTCAATCCACCACAATATATTGATATTCATATCAATATATGTATATAATAACAATGAAAAAGAGGTAATGAAAGAGAGCTGGGAGGAATTTGAGGGAGGGAAAGGAAAGGAAAATGCTGTAATTGCAACCTCAAAAAAATAAAAGATGTAATAAAAATGAGTAGGGAGAGAAAAATAAATAATAATTAAACTTTCTTATCAAATATTGAGAAATACATTTTGCTGATTTCTGGACATAGGATTGGAATTCCATCCATGTGGAGCTGAATTAAAGTGAAAAGAGAAATTCTATTTAAATTGATGAATGTGGGATCCTGAACTTTGACAGGTAACAAAAAAAGGGAGGTGCCTGTGTTACAGTGAATGGCGCCAAGGGCTGTGGCCCAGGAAGGCGGAGTCAGAGAAGAGCCCTTGGTTTTCTGAGACAAGTAGGCTTTGTGGCACCAAGTCTAATGGATCTTAATAAATAAAGCCTGGAGTCAGACGTTAGGGAGTGAAAGACAAGGACCAGAGAAGCAGAGCAGCTGTCACTAGAGACCTTTGGCCTCTAGCAATGCTCAGACAGAAGGGTGATCCTGTCCTCTGACTGTCTCCCCAACCAGACTGCATCCTGAGACTGCAAGGAGCTCTTGTCTCCTTCCACCTTATATTCCTCTCTCTGCCCAGCCATATCACCCCTGTCTCCATCTCTCTAGTACTGGGATTAAAGGCGTGGGATCCCAAGTGCTGGGGTCACCTTTGTGTGAGCTCTGTTTCTTTTTTAGACAGGTCAATCTGGCATAGTACAGGGTGGCCTTGAACTCACAGAGATCCCTCTGCCTCTGTCTCCCAAGGTGCGTGCCACCACTCCCTGACCTCTAGGGGCTTAAATCTGCACTCTGATCTTCAGGCAAGCTTTATTTGTTAAAACACAAACAAAATATCAATACAGGTTTCCTAGGCTGATATTAATACAGCCGTGTTTTAAGGTGCTGAGAATCTGTTGTCGAGCGCAACAGACCCCAGGGATTGAAAACAATGCCTTGGTGAGGATCAGGATGACTTCCCCCAGCTTTGCTACAGTGTGATGCTTGGAAGCCTACTCATTCTCTGAGTCACAATTAGTGAAAGAAGGATCTGTAGTTCTGGGATCATTTCAGTCTCAGTGGAGAGGGGGTTTGCACGTGCATTTTATATAACCAAGGCTGATTCCCATTAGGGTAGAAAATCAAGAGTATGATTCATAATAAGAGACTGCTGCCTTTGAAATCACTTCCTCCTATAATACCGGCCACTTCATTACAATGGTAATTAGAAAGGAAAGAACCAGAAATGGCCATTTGAAGGGAAATTAGGGCTTCATTTCCAAGACTGTTTTGTTTCAATGGATTGCCACTCTGGCAAGATTTTACACTTAAATTGCAAAGCCAAGAATGACAGGGCCGGTACTTCCGATCTGTCTTCTAAATGGACAGGCATTAATGCAGCCTGTGATGGTCCTGGAGTACCTCATGCGGTACACATTGGATAAAGTCACATAGGCTGTAGAGGAGGGGTTTCAAAGGAAGATTGCTGTGTAGTTACTTAGAGAACCTCAGGTCTCTTCCGCCACTTACCTTCTGTGAGTCTTAGGTGCTTTCCTGCCTGAGGCCCAGTACTAACATCTGAAAAATACACGTGATTTCTTCTGCTTCCTGTTTCTCTAGACATTTGTTCCAATGATTTACACAAGATGAAAACAGGTTTGGGGACTCTGACAAGGTGTATGGATTTATGTCATCTGAAATGATCAGAGCTTTATGAAAAGGAAATTTTCTAAATCCTACCCATTGGGAACCAATACTAAAACAACTGTCTCTAATTAGCTATAATATGAACATCAACTTCTGTTTGTTAGGAGAGAATGGCTTATATTTCTATCACTCAATTTTTCTCTCAGTTTTGAAATCCTTATTTAAATCACAAACATTACAAATACTGCTGACCTTTAAATTCTACCAAATTACACTGGCAACTGAGACATCTCTGAAATAAATTGAGCCAAGACAGCAGCCAAGAAGCTCTTTTATTTATATGTACCAGAATGGGAAACCCAAAAAATCACGAGTGTAAATCCTTGAGAGGAAGATTCAGGAGAAGTTCTAAATCTCAGAAACAACCCAGAGAAACTAAGAGAGAGGGAGTGAGGAATGGAAGAGACCCATCAAGAGGGACAGAAGGAGAGGAAGGGAGGGAGGGTGAGAAATGGGGACAGGAGGAAGGAAACAAGACAAGGAGGGAGAGTCGTAGAGTGGGAAGGGTTTTAGTTCAGTTTCTGTGGCTGTGATAAAATTCTAAGAGCGACCTGAGGTAGGAAGTGTTCACCTTGCTTACATGTCCTGGTCACAGCCCATCACTGAGGGAAGCTAAGGAAGGGATTCGAGCAGTGGAGGAACCTGGGGGCCGGAACTGAAGCAGAGCCCATGGGGAATGATATCTCCTGGTTTGTGGTCCATCGCTGGCTCAGCCTGTTTTCTTATACAACCCAGGACCGCCTGTTCAGGGGTGGCAGCACCACTGTGGGCTGGGCATGCCTACATATATCACTCATCAAGAAAACTCCTCCACCTCCCCATGCCCACACGCCAATCCGACGGAGTCAATTCCTTAATTGATGTTTCCTAATTTGTGCCAGGTGACAAAGATCAACCAGCACAGAGGGAGAGAGGAAAAAATGGAGCGTGGGAGAAAGGCTAGTAAACTTCAGTGTCAAACACATCTGTATATTCTAGGACAAACCAACACAATACTACGGAGAGGTCCTGGAGAAACCTCTGCAGAAGCACCTGCATGGGAACCGGGTGCACAGTGGGGGTGTCGGGAGCACCTGCATGGGGAAGGGGTGCACAGAGGGGGTGTCAGTGGCACTTGCATAGGATGGGTGCACAGCAGGCAGCACAGATAGAACAAAGTCAGCTGACAGAGGAGTAAACTCTCTCTATATAAGCAAGAAGCATCAGGGTGGGAAATGTGCAAAAGCTCAGGACCAGAAGACAGATCTGCCAAGATGCAGTGGCGGAGAGAAAACTGTTAAATGTCTTTAGAAACTTTGTAAATAGACAAGTCCTTGGAGTCCTATGAAATATACGAAAAAACCAACAGCTATGTGCATTTCTGAGTGGCAGGCTGCTAAGAAATGGGTGTGTAACTCATGGGTGGTGGGAAGGCTAAGGGGCAGAACTTCAGCATGTGTCTGTTACTGCCCTCCCTCCCTCCCTCCCTCCCTCCCTCCCTCCCTCCCTCCCTCCCTCCCTCCCTCAGGCAGACCTCGCTGGATCCGATCAATGCTCACTGGGCTGTCGTGTAGCACTGTTCCCATCATGCTTTTCTCGAATCCATCGGTGACTTCTACTAAACAAGATGGACTTGAATTTCTCCCGAGGCTTCACGACAGGTGCACAGACACCCAAACGGTCCTGAGACTGTAAGAGCTTGCGTTGCTCAGCACAGATACTGCAGGCCAGTAGGAGCAGCCAAAATACAATTAGAAGCCAAAGATGGTTACTTGCCTCTATGAATTTCTCTCACTGCATATAAAAATAAATTTCACACAGGTGATAGATCGACAGTGAATTTTCCCAGAAGATACGAGGAGGTCATTTCAAAATGCTCAAGTAAATTCCTACATGCTTATGTGCTGCCAAGACAGGAAGCACAAGGCCTTGATACTGCTTAACTTTGTGATTGTATTAGGGGAGAAAGAAGAAACCCAGGCTGTGCTCTCTGTCAGTCAGGACTCCAAAGTCTCATGGCTATTATTCATTGTGATATTACCCACATTTGTTTCTTTATTTAAGTCTTATGTTAAATTAATTAAAATGACCTATGATGTTTTAGAGACTAGAGGTGTTGTAGGATTAAGAAGCTTAATAAATATGATCCATTTTTAAACATAAAGCAAAGAAAGCCAGCCTAAAAACCACAATCCCAGAGAACTTAGACAACAATGAGGACACTAAGAGAGACTTACACAGATCTAATCTACATGGGAAGTAGAAAGTAGAAAAAGACAAGATCTCCTGAGTAAATTGGGAGCATGGGGATCTTGGGGGAGGCCTAAAGAGGGGAAGAGAGAGGCAGGGAGGGAAGCAGAGAAAAATGTAGAGCTCAATAAATATCAAAAAAAGAAGTTTAATAAAACTTATTTGCAACTGATGTTCAGCAGACTCCTTCCCTTGTCCCTGTAACACAGCACACTCTGCAAGAGCGGTGGACCATTGAAGTGAGCACTTTCTTCATGTCACCGCAACAAAAGCTCATTTCAACTGCCTGTCATGAAAGGTGAAGGAACACACCATGTCTGGAAGGGGATACATCTTACTCTGATAAAGACTGGAAAGCAATCATCTTCATGGAGATGTAATGAATTAATCTCGGACATCTATCATGATCAAAGAACCGTTAACCTCCACCAGAAGCTAACTTTTATTTTTACTTTCAGTAGAGATTCCGAAAGAACTTATATAGAATTGGGTCATGGGGAAGTCTGGAAAGCAAATGGAGGAAAGTCAGGTAAGAATTATTCAAATAATTTAAGGTAACCAGACATCAGAAACCATCTGAAGCTTGGACCTGCAATCTCAGGTTGTCTGTGGTCTAGTCCCATCAACACTGCCTACGAGTTTGTTGGGGCAGAATCTCAGGCTTAAACCCAACCCTACTGATACAAGTACACAAACAAGAATCTTGGTAAGACGATCCTCAGGCAGGGGACAGCCTGTGCCCCAGGTCAGCAGTCCCAGTTATTGAGGGTAGGGGTGGAGCTGAAGTAAGTGAATCATAAATTCAAAACTTGTTTGGGGCAAAGTATGCTCAGTCATTTCTAAGCAACTTAGTGAAACAACGTTTCAGAATACAAAGTTCAAAGGAGGAACTGGGGAGACAGCTCAATTAGTAAAATGCTTTTTGGAGCAATAAAAGGACCCACGTCCATTCCTAGCACCCACATAAAAGAATGCGGTAACCCAGCACCAAGGAGGTGGAGACAGGATGCCTGGGGCTTGCTGGCCAATTGGCCAGCTTCAGGTTCAGTAAGTGGGAGACTCTGCCTCAAAATACAAGATGGAGAGTGGTCGGAAAACAAACAAACAAATAAACAAAAACCAACTGATATTGACCTATGAAACTCCATACATGCACAAATACACAAATTTGTACACACATATATACCACACATAACAAAAACACACAAAGAAAAAAAAGGGTAATAATATAGTTCAATGTTAGAACACTTGTCTAACACACACAAAACCTGGTCAATCCTCAGGATTGCAAATGAGTAAAAACAAAACACAAAACTACCAAGTTCCTCAGATTTAGATACATATATAAGTCTTAGAGATATACCCATAGTGATGGCAATGCATTCATTATTAAAAGTTAAGACTAAGCCAGGTGGTGGTGGCACATCTTTAATCCCAGCACTCAGGAGGCAGAGGCACGTGAATCTGTGAATTTGAGGCCAGCCTGGTCTACAAAGCGAGTTCCAGGACAGCCAGGGCTACACAGAGAAATCCTGTCTAGAAAACCAAAAACCATCAAAAGAGACAAGTTCCTACTGACAGACACCGACCCAGTTTCCATGATAGTACCAATTCTTCTCAAGACAGGCAAGACTGGGGTTCTTCAGAGTAGTTCTCCCCCCACCCCTTTACCCTGCATCTTGAAAATCTAGGAGAACCAATGCCTGGCTCATCTTTGTCCCCCACCCCCCCAAAAAAAATTGGTGAGCAAATGATATCATGTAGTAAAACAGTTATGCCAGAGATATAACAATGGTGTTAACACAGAAAGAGAGATGGCTGGTGGAAGGCTAAGTGTCTTTAATCTAAAAATAAAATTAAAAGCATTAGCCCATTGCCCTGATGTGGGATTCTGCTCGGTAGGTTATGAATATGTTTTATTGCCATTGGTTAATGAATAAAGCTCTTTCAGCCAGGTGGGAAATCTGAAAAGAGATAAAGAGAAAAAGTAGGTGGAGTCAAAGAGACACCATACAGCTGCAGAAGGAGACAGATGCTGGAATCTTACCCTGTAAGCCACAGCCTTGTGATGATACACAGAATAATAGAAATGGGTTCATTTTAGATGTAAGAGTTAGTTCATAAGAAATTTGAGCTAATAGGCCAAGCAGTGCTGTAATTAATATAGTTTCTGTGTGATTATTTGGGTCTAAGCAAATGGTGCACCAATGTGTGGCAACTACATGCACTTAAGACCTGAGAGTTTGGGAAGGAATTCTAGACACAAAACAAAAGAGTTAAGCAAGACTTCTTGGTGGCAGCATATTTTCAGATAGGCTCTGTCTGCTGGCAGCAAGGAGAGGCGCAACTTCTTTAAGAGGTTTCTTGGCTCAGCTTTAGTGGCAAAAACTGCAGGGCTTCTTTAAGGGAAGGTTTGCTGGTTTGTGCTAGCAACATGAACTCTGGCTCTTTTGGGAGTTCCTGCACTTAAATGGGGTGTGTGAGCAGTGTGCTACTAGCTGCTCAATGGCGATATAAACCCACTGCATCCCCAGAGCTGAGGTGGCGAGCATGGCTCACAGACCTGGTGGTGAACGTACCTTCACCGTACCTCCACCATGCTGGACTGGGCTTTCTTTGGTCCTAGCCACACCTGCTTAGCATTAAAAAAAAAAGGTGCTCCTGGTCAGAAAAAAAAAAAAAAAAACCTGGCTTACAGATATGACTAAAGACAGATTCAGGCAGAAATAAACCTCTGAATGGGGTATAGTATGTTTAAAAAATGTGCATAGGCTTGGGATAGAGAAGAAAAAAGAGTACAGACAGTTATAAAAAATAAATAAATAGTTTTAAAAAATAAAGCAAAGTCTTTAAAAAGACAGTCAGTCATAGATTAAAGGACTAAAGAAAAAACAGGACTAAAGAACAATAAGTCACATAAAGATGGAATATAAACAGAGAGTCTGGATTATGTATATTATTGTGTTTTCTTTGAATTTTTTGACTGCAGAGAGACATTTGATCCTGGGGACTGCTAAGTTAAGCCAACATCAAGGTATCTTGACTTCAAAATTTGGGTCTAAGGATATGCTGCTTTGGAAAAGAGGTCCTGTTTTTGTTTCTACAGAAGATGAGAACTTGTGGATTCCTTCCAGGCTAATGTGGTTTGATGGAACAAGATTCCTCCCCCCTCATCAAAGGTCTCCATGAACCCTAAAAATACTTTGCCCAAAAGTCAGCAGGAAGTAGTCTCCAAAATTACACCCAAATCCCAAAATAACTGTTTATAAATGTTTATTTTCATTTTAAAAGGGATAGTTATATTAATTGTCACAGTCAATTTCTAAAAACAAAATAAGGGGGAGATGATATAGAGATGAATACTTTGCACTGGCATGAATCTTGGTCTACTGATACAAATTTAAGGTCAATTTGTTACACTGTACATATGTATTTTTGCCCGTTTAAGGTATTGTGTTTGTGTTCTTCATTTTAAAACATATAGTTATGAAATACAGATTAACAGATAGTCTTCTATAATAAACTTTTAGTCATGTTAGTTAGGTTTTCTAGATATATGTTAGATAACCTTCAACATTTCAAAGAGCTACAGAATATGGTATTTAAAATGTTTTAAGAACTTGGACTTTTTTCAACAACGAGACATGTCTGCTTCTAGCAGCACCAATTACTTCAAAGGGGTTGATGGGCACTGAAGAAACTCATTATGGAATTTGTCTTCAATGTGACAAGGCTGGGCATTTGGGCAAGAAACTGCTCTTGCCTGGACTGCTTAATGTTATGCTGTATGAACTGGGCATGTTCACAGAAAATTGACTGCTGGACTTGCCTAAAGAAGGTGAGTCAGTCCTTTAGGGTTCCTGCTTCATGAAAGAACTGTCAGACATTCTGTAGGACACAGAAGAAAGCAACTGATAAACTTTGCCAGTACAAGGCAGAACAGATCTTCAAATTTCCTGCTTCATGGAAAAGTCTGCCAGATACTATGGGTCTGTAGGTTGAAGATGGATGCCCCAAGGTTACAGAAGAACTTTGGGTGACTGTCCAGGCAGTGAGATGTCTCTGTCAATTCTAGAGTTTTGGAGGTTGCTTCCAAGACACTTCCCATTTACTTAGGTAATATATATTTCTGAGGTCTTTGAAGATTTGAAGACATACAGTTTTTCTTAGCTGTGATAAAACATAAATTAGATATGAAACTTTAGATTTACAAAGAAATATTGTAATGGTAATTCCTGCTTGATACTTATATGTAATTTTACTGTGTTAAAGATAAAACCTTCTTTTTTAACTAGACAGAAAAGGGGAGATGATGTCAGATTCCCCTCTGTATGCTGTGAATGTTTTATTACCATTGGCTAATGAATAAAGCTGTTTCAGACAATATCTTAGCAGAGCAAAGCCAGGCAGGAAATCCAAAAAGAGATATAGAAAGTAAGCAGGGTCAAGGAGACACCATATAGCTGCAGAACGAGACAGATGCTGGAATCTTACCCCATAAGCCATACCCTTGGGGTGATACAGAGAATAATAGAAATGGGCTAATTTAAGGGTAAGAGTTAGTCATTAAGAAATTTGAGCTAACAGGCCAGTGTTGTAATTAATATTGTTTCTGTCTGAAACTATATTCAGGTCTGAGCAGTCAGGAAACAAACAAGCAGTCTCTGTTTACACTGCCCAAAGGACTGTAAGGGGTATTTTATAGTTGTTAATAAGCACAGAGTCTGCAGCACAAATCTGAACCTCACTACCCCAAGGCAGGTTAGTGCCATGAAACCAGTCTCGACAGATACTGGCAAGTCTCAGCGTTCCAGGTCCCTCACAAGTTCAGGGGTTCTGATGTTCAAATCACCGATCAACTCTCAGAACTCCAGAGAATATTGCAATTCCATTCAATTTCCTTATAAAAGACATACATTCATACCAGACAATACAAGGCTACGGGTAGGTTTGGGAGGGTTGTGAGGCACTCCTACTTATTTAGGAAATTTTAAGAATTTAGAGGCTCCCTGACACTGAGGATAAAGACTAATCTAATTCCTTATTACACAAGAATTCTTACTGAGAATTCTGACTTGTTTGGCTTACCCATAGGTTAAATCTTACTAACATAATTTACAGCTTTTGGGTACATTCTGCTGTTATTTTTCTGTATTAAGCCAAAAGGGACACAACAGTAAAAGTCTCAATTTTTCAGTATGTCTTTGGTTACTCTGAAACATACTTACTGTCCATGTAAGACAAAGGCATGCAACACAGCTGAAGAAATAATCTATATCCACATCTAGGTTAAAACAAGTAGATCTACATGTAAATGTCCCAATGATCCTGGCGTATGTCATATATATTCTTTACTTAATAAATGGTTCTGTCTTTATCAGATAGGGCTATCAGTAACTTTTCTTCCAATTCTGGAGGCTGAAGTTCAAAATCTGCTGAAGGCTGAAGTTCTGGCTTCAGACGGTTGGTTTACTGCCCCTTCATGTGACGAAACAAGGGAAGGCTTTCTGAGGCCTCTTAACAAGGATGGCAGTGCCATTTGTGAGTGTTGTCTCTATAGTTCAAACGTTTCCCTAAGGCACACCCCCTAGACCACTACTAGGAGTTAGGTGCTAACTGGGGAGAGGACAAACTCCAGCCCAGCGCTCCTCATGTCAATGTGGGCACTTACACATTCACAGTGGAGCACAAGGGACTGAGCACACTTTGGAGAATGGAAACAGGCGCTGAAACCCGCGCTAGGCACCGCAGCAGTGTGAGCTAGAGCTACCGAGTACTCCATCAGCCTTCGCTGCTGTGGAAATGCGAGCAAGAACAATTCCACCCACTTAGGTGACACAAAAATATTGACCAGGGTCTAACTACACGTAATAGTCCTCCCTGGCACCTGATACAATTGTATTTTTAATTCTTTTAACTCAATGGTTGGAATGAAATAATGTCATGAAAGGTATTAGAAAGCCTGGCTCAAAATATACATTGAATATTGTCTTCTTAACAAAATTTGTTCTGTTATTTTAGACTGTTCATTCATATACATGAGGCGACGGTTATCCTCATCTGATGCGGGAAGAAGGAAAGGCAGTGCCATGGTAGAAAATGACAAGTGGTGACCTTTAAATAATGCTGGACTTTTAAAATCCAGGCAGGGATGCTAAGCTGGCATCAGGAAAGAGTCTATCCGAGGAAGGTAAGAGGGCAGAAGGATGCCCGGATAAGGCAGGATGACTGTTTATCAAGGATCAGGAAAGCTAGTGACCCTGAAGCACAAACACCATCTCAGCAGCTCAAGATGGCACAATGAAGTGCAGATTCCCATTGAGGATAAGAACTATAAAACCACCGCCACAGTACTGGTGAATAAAATTCAAGCACAACTCCTTACCTGAGACACTTCCATGATTGGAGGCTCTGCCGAATCCACACAGCAAAAGAGAGGTTAAGCATCCATTTGGATATGATAGAATTTAAGAATAATCATAAAAAATATGTCACCAACAGCATAAACACTAAGGGTTTTAATCATATTGATTATGCTGAAAATGAAGGGTAACAGCTTTTATACACACATGCACTTATGTGTAAATGTGAGTTCACGCGTGGGCACGTGCGCGCACGTGCGCGCACGCACACACACACACACATACACAGTGAGCAGATGCTTATAGTAATGACAAAAATCAATACTGAAAGGCACTAAACCTGACTTGAAACTACGCAAGTAATATGGCTATATCTGAATCTCTATGTAGCCTATATTCACCTGTAAAAATCCTAACTCCCTACTGGCAGCATTAGGAGATTGAGCCATGAGGGTAGAGACCTCATGATGGGATTAGCACTAAACACCTGAGGACACAGTAAGAAGATGCCATCTAGAAAGTGGGAGGCAGTCCTGCAGGTTTGCTAGCATCTTGAGTGTGAACTTCCTAGCATCTAGAACTGCCAGGAAGAAACCTCAGTGAACCTAAGTTATCCAGACTATGAAATTATATTAGAGTCTAAGAAAAAAAAATGTTGTCTGGGTCTGCCAAATATACCCAGGCTTAAGTGCAACCCACTTCATCTCCACCATTCAAAGAAAATTTTATCCTTATACAAAGAATAGGATTTTTTAAAACATGTTAACGTCTGCCCTGCACTTAAAACATCCAAACTAAAGGCCCACATCGTGGCACACTGTAATTCTAGTGTACTTCCTTTAAGCACTTTACCCTGTGCATACAGACAAGGATGCTCTCAAAAATATTTTTACATTGTGAGTAAAAACTCAAGTTTTAAAGAGCATGTTAAGCCTTCCCAACTCCATTTTCTTCAATAACAAATTTTATTAAAACAGTATTAAAAAAATCACAGGATAATTTTATTTATAAATGAATTCTATTTTCTCTAGACTTTAAATCATCGGTTCACTCTTATAACAGAGAAGCAATTTAAATAACACCACCAAAACGGAATGGAGACGAAACAGTGCGCTGCTACACAGCGCTGTGCTGCACGCTGGAAGAATTTCCAATCAGTCTTGCAACACGGTCCATTTCCAGTGAAATGCGCAGGACACTGCCAGCAAGCGCTTTCCTTCATACAGATTTTACTGAAACATGTCCTGGGCGCGGCTCTGGACTGTTTCGGAGCTGGTCAAGCTTGTGTTTTGCAGAGGCTGACATCACAAACCGCTGCCTGCTCACACAACAGCAGTCTTCAGATCCTTTGGTTTTTATCCCAATCCTTTGGAAACTGATTAATGATTTCTCCCTTAGGATTCTATTTTAAGTAGGCTACCTCAGTGCCTACACAGTCTGTGCCAACGTCCTTGACTTTTTCATATCCATGGCTTTGTTCATCAGATTGTACACTGATGGTAATCTTATTTTATCCATATTTTTGCTGTAAACATTGAGAAATATGCCAAGGACAACTAACAAGCCAGACCATACATACCTAAAAGAAATGAAAAATTAGATATTAAAATTAACAAGGTAACTCTTCATTGCTAATTATGACATGTGGTAGTCAGTCCACAATAATTTCAATCAAATAAAAACTTGCTCTTAGCTGGGCAGTAGTGGTGCATGCCTTTACTCCCAGCATTTGGGAGGCAGAGGCAGGAAGATCTCAATTTGAGGCCAGTCTGTTCTACAGAGTTCCAGGACAGTCAGGGCTACACAGATAAACCCTGTTTCAAAACAAAACATAACAAAACAAGCAAAAGCAAAATGAACAAATAAAAAAGAAAATAAAAAAACTAACCAAACACAAAACTTACTATTAGAGATCTAAAATAATAGTACAGAATCACATGTAAATGGAACAGAGAGGGGCTCACAAAGCCTGCCCTGGTCTGCTTTCCACGATTATGTACAATAAAGACCATGACCAAAAAAACTGAGGAAGAATGGTTTTCTTTGGCTTACATATCCTGAGTCCCATTCCACAGAGGGAAATCAAGGCAACACTCAAAGCAGGACTGTAGCAGACCATCAAGGAACACTGTTTACCTGCTTGCTCCTCTTGGTTGGCACAGTTTGCTTTCTCATCCATCTCATCCACCCCAGGACCATCTGTCCGGGGATGGTACTGCCCAGTGTGTTAGCCCTCGCACATCAATTATCAGTCAAGAAAATGCCCTACAGGCTTAACGACAGGCTAACTGGATGGAGCTATTTTCTCAATTTAAATTCCCTCTGGTAAGCTGACTTTAGATTGTGTCCAGTTGACAAAAATATAAGCAGTCAAAAGTCCCACCGCTGGCTAAGACATTGAAAATTGAAGGATGCCGAGGAAGAGAGTGTCAGTTTTCTTCAGGGATCTAGTTCCAGGTAGGTTGCTTGCGCTCCCATGGATGGCTCTATACCCATGTACGTAACAGCAGCACCAAGTAGACTCAATGGTTAACAAAGAGGGTACATGAAGTTGGGATAGAAGTGGGGCTGGGGTGGAGTAGGAGATGGATTTGAGCAAAACAAACTGTCTACATATATAAAGCCTCAAAAAAATTTTATGCTGAATATATACATAAAAGTTACACAAAGTGAGACTAATTTAAACTTGAGGGCTCTTAATTAGCACATTCAAAAGTACAACCTTACCAAAAGACTTAAGATTGTACTTTAAATGCCAGAGTCCTATTTATCAAAGGCTATATTATATTCAACCCTGCACTCTGCCTAGTTGTCCCAGGGAAGTAGAACACAGACGATAAAAAGGGACACATTCTGTAGGAAGCAGAGAATCATCTTTTTGGAGGGGGGGATTTTGAGACAAGGTTTCTCTGTGTAACAATCTTGGCTGCCCTGAACTCCTTCTGTAGACCTGGCTGGCCTTGAACTAACACCCCTCCCCCCCCCCCCCCCCCCCCCGGGGGGCTGGGATTAAAGGTGTCTGCTGGGATTAAAGGCGTGTGCCACCACCACCCGGCCTGGATCATCATAATTTAATTACTATAATATACTATCACAGGCATAAAGAACAGTAATCTATAGACAACAAATGACCTGTAGTACACTGGTGGAAATTTACAATATTATTTAAAATTATGTATTTGTAAACTAGTTTTGAAATCCCATTTACTGACCTATAATGTTTTAACAAACTGCTTTTAAACAGAGATAGCAAAGACTGTTGACCACTTTCACAAAGAGCCACAAACTAAGTCATTAGGATACAATTTACAGAATACTTTTCCATTGTTTATTGTTGTGTAAAGCAGCCATAAACAAAGGCTTCACAAGAAAAAAATTTTAAACATATAAATTATATATTTGTATGGGAGAAAGAAAATCCTTTACTTAACACATGCACACCACTGTACTCACCCCCATCAGAAACATGCACCAACACACAGTGACACTGGAGCACACATTCTTAACAGTCACTCACACTGGAGCACACACTCACTCATTCCTCACACTGGCTTCCACACTCCTAACAGTCACTCACACTGGCTTCCACACTCCTAACAGTCACTCACACTGGCTTCCACACTCCTAACAGTCACTCACACTGGCTTCCACACTCCTAACAGTCACTCACACTGGCTTCCACACTCCTAACAGTCACTCACACTGGAGCACACACTCGCTCATTCCTCACACTGGCTTACACACTCCTAATAGTCACTCACATGGGGAGGCATACCTAACTGACAATCAGTCTGCATCCTAGATTCCTTTCTCACACAGTCACACTGCAACAACTGGGCTCTGGCTAGGCAATTCAGAAGTTAGAAAGTAATGCTGTTTAAGATAAAACATGAAAGACGACATCTAAATTTTGAGACACTTGTTGAATTAAAAGGTACTTACTGAAATGTGAATGGTTTAGCAAAGAATATGAATGAAAGAACTATGGTCATTGCTTTTCTTCCTGTTGTCACTGTAGGGGAGAAAAGATTTAGATGTACCTTACTATCTTGGCAATATTTGTAAATTATTTATTCCACAAATATTTATAGCTCTGGATATGGCAGAACCTCTAAGGTGCCAGAGACATTGCAACTGACCAACCAACAGCCAACCAAGTTCTGTTGCTAATGGTTCCGTAGAGAACTGGCACTGATCCACTTAAAGTCTACAGACACCTGTGTAAGTATTCATCAGCTCCATGGGGTGCAGGAGCCACAACCAGAGGCTTTCCCATGATTAAGTAGAACAAGGGTTACCCTTTAACAAAGTGAGAGTTCACTACTGTCGGGCTTTTGTTTGCTTTTCAGACAGGTCTTGCCACGTCTTGCTCATCCTGCTCCAGCCTCCAGTGCCGTCACGCACCTCGTAATGGTTCACAGTATTTAGTCATGGGGACCTCCAGGAGAGGGTCAGCAATCCAACAGTGCTGCTCTTTGCACATTTGTCTTCCCACTCTGACCTCACTGTAACTCAGCCCAGGCAGAGGGCAGCCACACTTCTCCACTCAGGTCTCTACCCTCACGCGGCTTCTCTCATTCCACCCATTCTCCTGCACTTCACATTCAGCACAAGCTGGGGCCTGATCTGCAACGACTGCCTTTGGGAGACCGACTTGGTTGGGCACATGTTCCTGTCTCCCTACACTTGGAGTACAGCATCTTGAGAAAGTCCCCACTAGAGGACACTATGGCTTTCATCCTCTCAGACTCCATCCTGCTGCCCAGCACACAGGAGGATGCGATGGTAGGAGGGTGCTGAGGACCATGCAGTCTCTCACCATGCCAACCAAGGAGGCGCAGTGAAGACTGCAGGTGTGGAGACAGACAGCTTTGCCTGGAGTCTTGATTCTAGCAAGTTGTCACCCAAGCCCTTAACTTTTCCACATTCACGTTTAAATCTGAGCATGGATTAGAAAACTAACGGTGCCGGCTGGTTAGGACTGTGGTGAGACCTCTGTCCGGAGCGGTGACTAGCACACAGGAAGGACTCTGTTAGCTACGACTATGCCTATCTCTGTCTCTTACTTGACAGAGAAAATATTTCTGCCTATACCGTGGGGGTAAATGCACATTTGCAGTTCTGGAGAGCGATGCAGTACACAGTCACTGGCCCCCCTCACTACTGTGCATTTCACATCAAACACAACCTGCAGTCCTCTATAGTGTCAGGCATCACACTATATATATGATGACACATCATCACTGCGGAAGCGAGAACGTGATCTGGGGCTGGTGCTAAGAAACATCCCAGTGAAAGGCTTGCAAACTATAAAATGCACCTGCCATATTTTAAGTGCAAGAAGAGTGGAATTTCCGTAATCAATTAAAAGTATATGAAGGTAGTGTTTTCCCTGAAGGGGTTTCATTCCATCATAGTTTTACAGCAAATTTTTCTAATGTATTTAACGTTTTTCATGAAAATGTATATATTTGACATAAAAATGAAGCCTTCAGGGCTGGGGTGCAGCCGAGTGCTAGACTGCGTGCCCAGCATGCTGAGGGCCATGGGTCTGGCCTCAGCACTGCACAAAAACAAACAAACAAACAAACAAACAAACCCAAATGCAATCTGAGAAATGAGAAATTAAGACCAAACACCATTTCCTTTGGAACTAAAGACAAAACAAGCTACCAGAGCACAAGCTGGAGAACAGTATTCCTTTTAGACACACGGTCATACCCTTGTGTTTGTAAGCGCATGAGAAACACTGTGGCATTTACTTCCTCATCTAAGCAAGTCTCCTACCTGTTACAGCAAGAAGAGCACCAAAGATTTTAATCAGGGCCAGAACGAAGGAGATCCCAAAGTATCCAGTGAGGGAAAAGAGGAAGGCGTAGCCATAGGTGCGAACAGGGTTCTGCAAGAAGAAAAATGACCTGTTAGGAAAACACAAAGCAAGCCCTGAGGTATCCTATGGTATCAAGCCACAGATCTGAATCAGCCTCTTGAGCAGTAATAAGTCATTCCACAATGCAGCCAAGCAAACAATATTTAGTTTTTATTTAATGGGAAAATATTGATGAAAGCAAAAACCCTTGATGTGTACATTATAAACTTCTCAAAAATTAACTTACAGGGTAGAGAATGGATAAAAAATTAAATATCAATCATTTCTAAGATCTTTCATTTCTGATCTGTAATGTTGCATTTGAAGAGTGACCAAATCATTTATTAACAATAGCCTTTTTTTTTGAACTAGGCAAAAATAGTACAGAGAAAATTATTAAATGGAAAGTGTTTATTTTTAAAAATGTGGTTAGTGTTTACCTTTGAACAAAATGCCACTGCAGGGCCTAGTCCACTAGTGCAGGACAATCCCAACAAAATGTACACAAAACCGATCGAGTACGAATACAGAACCTGGGGGAGGCAGAAGTAAAGCACAGAGACGACTGTCATACCAGAGAGGAACTGAAGGGTGTGAACACACGCAACAATTAATCTACTCAATCAATGCTATAAAACAAAACATTTTTAAAGCGATATTGTCATTGCCCTATGGCTGAAGTTTCTAGAAATAGCTATGAATTAATACCAAATACCAAATAATATATAAATTAATACCAAATATATATATATACATACATACACACACATATATATACGCATACATATACACACACGTGCACACACACACACAATTATGTAACAAAAATCCACAGCCATATGGAACCTTCCATTTATGTTCACATTTTACTCATTTCTGGATTGTTAAATTTAAGCAGATTTTAATTTTATCATTCTATAAGCATAAATATGATGAAATCCTTAGAGCTACTTACAAGATACGAAAAATGTCCTGAACAATGGAGTTTGCAAAAGATAGGAAAATCACCACTCTTTAGCTTCCCCACTCACTTTTTACTCGTTTATTAGCTCCCCCAAGGGTACTTCCAGTTTCTAACTGAAATGCTTGCTACAGGTTAGCTATGCTACCCTGTATGTGGGCTACTCTCCTGACTCTCACAGCTAACCTAATCTTAATCCCATACTTATCACCCAGTTTTCAACTGAAGCCTGGGATTGTAATTTGACCCAAAGGAGAGCTATGGAGTAACCTAGAATACGAACCGAGGCTTCAGTTTAAAGCCTGCTGCTCTATGTTCTACATTGAGTTTCCAGGTGACCTGCACGGTCTCACTTCTGAGGCCATCCTTACCTCAGCCATGAAGAGTAGTGACACATACACCTATCAAGATTCAGGTTCCTGCTACTGAGGTGTCACTTAAGATGCCCCATACTGTGCCCAGACAGTAATGGGAAACTTATTCCTGTATGTCTTCAATGCAGTGTGCTCTATGTGAGTAACAAAGCAAGTGTGTTTGCAATGTCTGACACACACACACACACACACACACACACACACACACACACATACACTTATAGAAAAACAAAAGCAGAAGATATTTTATCTGAAGAATACTTTTAAATCTAGTGGACATTTAAAAGAAACACCTAGAGAGATTGGAGAGAGCTCAGGAATTAAGAAGGTGGATTGCAAAGTTGGGTTCTCAGCAATCATAATGAGTTGCTCACAACTGTCTGTTAACTCCAGCTTCAGGGGAATCCTGGCCTCTGATGGTATATACACACACTCACGCATGCATACACACACACACACAAATATTATACAATTAAAAATAAAACAAAAATATTTTAAAGAGATACTTGAATAAAAGGAAAGCCATACCTTAGTCTTAGACTGAAAGAACCAAGTATACAGAAGCCATGCCCCTAAATTAACTTCTAATTCAATGCTAATGTCAGTCACAATCCCCGGAGGGGTTTCTAATTTATGTAAGGGTATGAGCACCCACGAGTAATCACTGATAGTTCTTTCGAAAAGGAACAAAGATGGTTAGTCCTAACGATGAGAAACACATGAAGCTGTTCAAGTTTCTGTGGGCTAAGGCAGAAATCAATACTAGAGAATTCAATTCTGACCCTGTGTGAGGATGTGAGATAAAGAAGTCACAAGTGGGAAGGGTGGGGTGTTCAGTAAACAGAATTGGGTTTTAGCAGGATTTATTTAATAAAAAATGGAAATAATAAAACTACTAGGCAACATGGGTGAAAATCTTGAGTTGGAAAGGCCCT
Organism: Myodes glareolus; assembly: GCF_982192425.1. Classification (NCBI taxonomy): domain Eukaryota; kingdom Metazoa; phylum Chordata; class Mammalia; order Rodentia; family Cricetidae; genus Myodes; species Myodes glareolus. Next base: position 55,388,555 of record NC_142039.1, read on the forward strand.
TTGACACATAGCCAGAAGCCATCAATAAAGAGAGAAGTTGAACCAATAAGAACTATAAATTTCCACACTGAGGGCAACACAAAGAGAAATACAAACAGAAGGAAAACAATGTCACAAAGAGGTTTCTTTTAACAGATAAAAGATTACAGAAATCAACAAGAAAAATATTGATCAGTTACACAACAAGCTATTAGCAGTGCTGGGCTCTCTTCCAACCTTCCACAGTATTGCTAGCATTATGTTTCCGGGAAGGATACAGTGGACTGAAATGCACATCGAGTCTCTGACACTGTAGCCATCTCATACATCAGCATGCACCTTCCAGACAGGAGGGAAGCCCTGGGGTACTCACCATCTCCGAGTTGGAAGCACTGTGCAGTTTCATGGCTTTCTCCTGGACGTTCCCAATGACAGCATCTGCACACAGTGCCAGGGAGATAAGCATCACACCTTTAGGGAGAAGAGATTGATCCTCTTTAAGCATTTTAATTATAAGCAAGGTTGGCCCGAAGTTTAACTGGGCTACAAATCAAAAGCAGATTGTCAAGCCCATCTGGCTGGAATGCTGAATATTCTAATCTACAACTTATTTTGTAAGCACATAAGTGATGATATTAATATAAAAAAGACAAACACTAATAAACTAATGCTACCACCAGAATCTTACTTCAGCATCGTGTCAAATAAAGTTCACACTTTTCAGTGAATGTGCAGCTACGACTCAGGATCTGGAGAAACAATGGAACGCCCAACCCTCTTGGACTTTTACAACCCTTTAGTTCCACACTGTCTCAGAGGCACCTAGAGCAATGCCTTTCTTAGCTTGCCAGCCAAACTGCATTGGGGACTCTTCACACGAGCAAGCCTCCCTTTCATGTCCACGAGGATAATGTGAACATTAAGTTGTTACACGCTGCAGTGACAGGTTCAATGGCATCGAGTCTAGGTGATAGCACTTTCTCCTGGGAAGCAGCATGCAGGTGTGCAGAAGGACAGGCCTGGCTGCCTGAGCTTCACATACAGATGAACAGGTGTCACAGTGCCATCCTTTTTTTGTGGGGTTTGCAGGCTTTCCTGTCTAACCTTCTTGATGCTGTATTAACCCTTTAATACAGTCCTCCATGTGGTCCTCTCAACCATAAAATTACTTCATTCCTACTTTGTAACTGTAATTTTGCGCTGTTATGAATCGTATGCAAATATCCGATATGCAGCAGGATATCTGATATATGACCCCTGCGATAGGGTTGGTAGATCCTCAAAGGAGTCATGGCCCATATGCTGAGAACCACTGCTCTAAAAACCAAGTGGGGACCAATGTTCATCAGCTTCTTTTATAAATATGTCTGGGTTCTAATTGCTTCCAAATGAGCCCACAGAACTCAGGAAGAGAGGGGCACTGGCTGTCTCGTCCCTCTGCTGCCTGTGTTCTCAGTCCTTCCTCCTCAGGTGATGCCACATAACATAAGACAAAAGCAACCAACCCTTGGTGCCCTTTACCCAAGAGTGGGCCTGATTTGTTCTGGAGAGTTCTGATGTCTTCATTCAAACAAAGACCGTCTATCTTTCCTACTTATTAAAGAGCACAACGAATGGGGCACTGGAAGGGAGTGAGGAAGGTTTGTCAATCTTTTACAGGAGTTTCAGGAATGGGGAAACTGCTCTTCTGACCTGTTGATCTGGAGCAGCACACACAGCCACTACCAGATGCTTTCATTCTACACCTGCATGCTGCTTTCAATACCTTGAACTTCTAGAGAATCGTCTTAGGTCTAGCCGCATGCAATCTTAGCACACATAAGCTGTTCTGAGTCAGGGGCATGAATGGGTCACTAAGGAGAAATAGGAAACATTGTATATCTGGGACTCCAAAACATAGAATGGTTGATTTCTTAAGGGTTAATTTTAAACAGGATGAGGATAGAGTGTGTAAACTGAAAGAATACATAGCTGTCGATTATATGGGAGCATTGGTAACCTGACTACAGGTTAGGTCAAAGTCTTGTACAGGCAAGCTTCAAACAGCACGGAAAGTTGTTCCCACACCCTCTACCATCTCTCCTCCCACCAGCTCTGTATGAGGCAGTGTTCTCTCCATCTTATGGGAGAGCGTAAAGGGTCTACAATTCACTCATTCTTGGCCTTATTTTTACACCACTTAAATTCACTGCAAATCTGTGCCTTCTAAACTTTGTTTTTATAGCTAGAACAGTCGATGATGTCTGTTCTCCAGTATTCAGTGTTCTCACTTGATGTGACAATCTGTGATGGAAAAAAATGAAGATTTCCTGATAATTCTTGATCCTAACGGCAATGACGGCGACCATAAGCATTGTGTGAAGTTAAGCAGTGAGGTTTCCATGGAAGCTGAGGCAGCAAGTTCCCTCAGGACTGTGGCTGTGAGAGGGCTGCCCCCAGAGGCCCAATGGTTCTATTTCAACACACTAGCTCAGGCTGGTGAACTGGGGCCAGTAAGACTGATGGTCTGATTCTTGACAATTGTAAAGCTAATGAAACAAGTATTTTCATTATAGAAATGATTATTTTATACTTTGTGCTTGAGGTTTTCCAATGTTGCCTTTCCGTATTCTCTTATGTATTTTCTTCCTTTTGTTTTTCTTATCTAGAAAATTTAAATGCTATTTTCGTCAAGAGGAATGTTGGGATGCCACTGTGTCCTTGGTAAAATTCTTTCAGTAACTTAATGAAAATAGTGTATATATAGTAAATGCCAAGTACCCCAAAATAATTTATCTCAATGGTTCTCATCCTTTCTAATGCTGTGACCCTTTTAAATGAGCTATGTATAGCTCATATTGTGGTGACCCCAACCATAAAATTATCTTCATTGCTACTTCATAACTGTAATTTTGCTGTGTAAATCATAATGTAAATATCTGCTATGAAGGATATCTGATATGCGATCTCTGTCAAAGGGTCATTAGACCCTCCAAGGGGATCATGACTCACAGGTTGAGAACCTCTGATTCATCTGCATGGTCATGAAAATAAAAACAAGATTCTAATGCTTATTCTTCTCCCTGGACATACTCTAATACTTGTCTTTCGAAAAATCTAATTGACAACAGGCATAGCACGCAATGGAGGAAACTCTAAGCCAGAGTCACAGCTCTATACATATTACCACTGTGACTTCCCCACACCTCCTGTGTGTGTGCAGGTCAGTACACACATCCCAAGTCTCCTGGCTCTGACAGTGGACGCTTTAACCGGGAGCCTGCTGTCAGCACCACAACAGTGCCACATCTCCAGAGCACTGCTACTTTACTACAGCTGGGAAAGCCTGAAAGCCTCCTTAGGTAGGAGACTCACCAACCTCACAGCATCATTTAAAATCGTCACGAAAACGTACGAATTCTTATTCAAAATAAAATGCTTATACAATTTAGGAATACAAACATACTCCTCACCTGTCAGATTAAAGTTTGGTGCAATTGTGCTGTCAGCCAAGGTAAACCAGATCAGGCCAAGGCTCATGCACACTGCAGCAGACACATCTGCAAGGTTGTAACGTTTTCCTGTGTAAGACAAAAGGACACCGGCCTCATTACACAGATACTTACCTAGTCTACTGTCAGATCCCAGCGCCTCACCAAGCACAATAGGGCTGTGCTGTTAATGCCTAATGCCCAAACATAAAGAACACTCACATCAAAGCACAGCAATCCCAGGTGAGCTAAGACTAAATCAGGCACTCCATAATCTTGTAAGACAGAAACGAGATCTTATTTTATCTGACAGGAAAACAAAAAAACAAAACATAAAACAAAACCACACACATGCACCACTTAATGGTGAGGATATGCCCTGAAAATGCACCTGAGGGGGATCTTGTTGTCTGACATCATCAGACACATACACAGACTGAGATGGCTATGACGTCACTGGGCAACCCTATCTCATGGGATCAAATGCACACACCGTCTACTGGTGACCATAGCTTCCTTACACAGTGTGTGGCTGCAATCTGGTGAAAAGTGACAAAAGTAAAAGGCACACTCCCCAATTTTAACTATGTGGAGAAACGAGTTTGTCCTTTAGTTAATGTGCAATAACTACAAGGCTACAGATGTTCCTGTGGCTTGTCAGTTTACAGAGGGAAGAGCGTAATGGGTCTGGCTGTGCTAAACACTGTTTCAGCTGAACACTATGTGAAGACCGTTAGGCAGGGGAGAATTCACCCATCTTCCTCTGCCTAATGTATTGTAACTTTTGGTAACGATTCTAAGGAAATACATGTGCCTGGTAAGAATTTTTAAAAGAGACTGAGGTATTTTATTTCCATATGAACCACTATTCTGTTGTGTTCTGAGTGAGGTGCTGACACATTTCCATTGTAAAAGGTCAACCCCAGGAAGGTATCTTGATGCACACACTGAGAGCAGGCTGCCCGAGCCCTTCAGTGATGGGAAGAGCCTCAAGACAGGGACTAAGCAACAACTTGCTCTAATGCCTGCTGATCCAGCTGCCTCCTCTTTTCATCCAGCTCGACTCAGTTGCTCTAAACCATCAGAGCCGGTTCAGTCAGGGAAGAAGTGGGTCCACTCAGATGGGCTTCACTATGTGAATATGGCACTACGGGATGCATTAAGTTCCAAGATAAAATAATAAAATAAAATAATGGCTTTTCTCTCATGTCCAAATTATGAATTCAAATACTACAGTATGTTAGAGAAATAGCAATATTTTTGACACCCTATTTTTATCAGATGCTTTACTATCACAATGTCTAAAATACTCAAAAACAGTGTTGTGGACATTTACTGTTTTTCCTAATGCCAGATGCCACAACACAGCTGCGCGCTTCAAACAGTATAAAACATGTCATTACTGTACCTTGAATAAAAACTCCTCCTAGCATAACAGGAATCAGTTTGCAGCACTTGAAGATGACTTGGGTGGGGTAATTCAGGTAGCCCAAGGAAGTGTTTGATAAGCCCATAGTACCCACAGTTAGAAAAGCTATTATCATGTAGGTTTTTCCTGGTATTCTGGAAGAGACAATTTTTAAAACCTTCATTGTGTGACCCAGTTTCATAGTACTTTAAAGATGATGGCTTACAATGTACTTCTCTATTTCTGGTTAATGTTTCTGGAATATATATTAAAAATCATTTTTTTTCATATTGTACCACTGTTTACTTGTACACTGACAAAAATCACAACATACTTTGCTGAATCATCAATGAAGTATCTCAGCTGTGTGTATAACAGTAAGAGACTCACTTGGGATTCTAGCTGATGTATAAATGCTGATCAAAGATTTTCTTATAGTAGCTCTAGGTATAGACAACAACTATCCTGATTTAATTCATAAATGAGAGATGATGAAAAAAATGTGGGCCTCTACAACGGTAAAAAGGCCCCAATCACTAATGTTGTGATTTAACTTTTAAATTGCTTTTGTTTCCAAACTTTCCATCCAGAATTAGGAAAACTGTAACCACCAAAACAGTAGAAGAACTTTTCTAGAAAAAGCTCATGGGCTTCACAACTCCAGCCATGATTATTACTATAGTGTTCTCTATTTTCCATGTTACAATAATCAGCTTCAGGTAATGCTTCTGATGCTGTCCTTGGAACCTCTAAGCTTTTAATTCTGGCTCTACCAGGGTTGCCTGAAGGAGACTCTGAATTTGGTATCTTTAGAAAGTCATCAGTATGGGCATATATCTGAGGAGTCAATAATGGTTTAAAATAATAATGTGACATACCGTATGATGGACACAAAAAAGCATTAGTCATGTAATTTGATTATGCTGTAAACTTAGATATAACCTACCTACATTTAAGCATTTGTATTGGCATTTTTCCAATTCTCTCTCTCTCTCTCTCTCTCTCTCTCTCTCTCTCTCTCTCTCTCTCTCTCTCTCTCTCTCTTTTGACAGGATCTTTAGCCCAGGCTGGCCTCAAATGCTGTATGTAACTGAGGGACACCTTGAGCTTCTTTCTGATCTATTACCTGAGTGCTGGGATGACAAGCATGTGCCACCAAGCCTGGTATATGTGGTACTGGTGACTGAACCCATTGCCTTAGGAATGCTAGGTAAAGACTCTACCAACTGAGCTACATCTCCAACTCTCTACATCTTTTATATGAGTAGACATACACTAATTTGTTGAAAAAATTCTATTGAAATGCATTATTTGACCTTTCAGTGTTGAGGTTTTTTGCTACTTAAGTTCTAATGTAGGAGCGAACACTTAAAATCCACTGTTAAGAATGGGCCTGCCCATAGGGTGTCCTTCAATTACTACCTCTGTATTTCCTCAGTTTCCCTGGAGTCTGAGCAGCCACTGTCCTTGTCTGCAAAGGAGGAAACACTACTTTCCCAGCTTAGTATAAAAACCAGTCATCATATTTCCTCAAAGATAACTGTAAACAACAGTGGCCAGAAAGGAAAAATTCCATTCATTAATCTTCTGAGGAATGGTTACAAAAGCAGGATACAGGCAGACAGGAGCCATCCTGAGGCTCAGGGCTGCAGCGGGCCAACCCCCAGAGGAACTTCCTACATGACCTTATAAAAATGTCAGCCTCTTTCAGGTCCTGTTTCCTCATTGGTGATGAGGAAGTTGCATCTCATCAGCCTACCCCCTGGATTCCTGGTGTTTCTACTTAATTCTTCAATAACTTCTTCACTAATGGCGGGGGAAAAAAAATCCTTCACTGCAAAATCATATTTCCTGTATCCCAAAGTCAGACAATGGCTAAAAATCTATTTGGTGAGGGATGATAGCACCATGTTCCGAGCATGAGAGCTATGACGTTACTCCAGAAGCACACTCCCAAGCAAGCCGGGAGTTCAGAGACTCCCCAAGTCTTGACAGAGTCTGAGAAAAGCAATGCCTGTTTAAACCCAGGATCTTTAAACTCTACGCCCTGTGCTTGTACTGACACATCATCATTATGCAGACCCAGGCAGAGAAATCAACGAAGCTGAGTACAGGTCAAAGGCTGAAAGAAGTAACAACTGTCATGGGAATTCAGAAATCACATACATTAAAGACAAGGAGCCCTGCGGCTGGATGAAGCTCTAAACATTGTGCCTCGTACAGAAATGGTTTCAGTTCACAACTACTGATTTTAAGTCTAGAGACTCATCTTTCAGAATCTTTCTATGTTTAAATCAAAAGCAAGTTATCTTACTTTCAAATATTTTCAGGTGACATGGCTAGAAAGCTGAGGTCGCCGAGCCCACACCACACCTCATCCGGCTGGCTCACACAGGGAGATACTTCCTCCTCAAACTCTACTTCAGGAGCTGTGCCCTCAAGTCCACCCTGAAGCCGCGGTTTCCAAGAGATAATGGATCATCAGCCCCTCACTATTAGTCTTGGCAATGATAGTTACTTACTTTCTAGTCCATCACCCACATTTTATCTTGGAGTTTTAGAGCACGAAAAAACAATAAAGATGATATTCGCACACTTGAGTACTTAACTATAATGGCTGCAAAAATTTACGAGCAACAGAATTTGGGAAATAAAATTAAATTTATAAAGAAATTTGTTAGAGTCTTCCAGTAAAAATCTTGTGTAAATGGATCTGAATATTTAAAACTTAATAGTTACCTATGTATTGCTCCAAAACAATAATGTAGAAAAATAACAAGCTATGATTGTTGAGGCATTAAACATTTCTATAAAAGATGGAATGTCAGGATTGTCTTTATTATCTTTTAACTGTCCCACAGATACATGAATATATGCATCTTAGATGCAATGAAAGCATGAACATGCTTCATTTACCTCCAAATTTCATGCTCACATTCCTAACTACCTTCTGTTTATGGTCACAGTATTACTGTATTTTGTTTTATATGCCGTTAAAGATAAACCAAAGCATTTTTTCAAATCTACATGGTTACTAATTTAAAAGATTTTCAAATAAGCATTCTGGATTTAACAGAACGAAAGATGTTCCTCCAGTATTTAGGAACACAGATTTCTAAACCAAGACAAGAATGTGGAAAATGGACTTGTAGGGAGTAGGGAAGCTCACAGGCTGAGAAAGAGATTTGGGCAGGTTGGTCAGAGTATGTATACATGTAAGAAATTGCCAAAGAACAAATTCCCTCAATTAAAAGAACAGAAACCTTGGATTTTCAGGTAAGGCAGCAGCCTCAGCGTGACTTGGTGAAGAAACAGCCATATAAAAAGGATTCTATTTCCAGGCAATGGATACACCAATAGAAATGGAGCTAAGTCAAACTGCTTGGTTGTTGTCTGATGAGGGTAGGGGTGGGGCAGAGGCCTCATCCAAAGGAAAGTCAGCGCTGAGGAAGACACAGGCAGCTCCACCCTGGGGACAAGGCCAGAAAGAGTCTCCACTTCAGTGGTAGGTTTTGGGAAGACTGATGTCTCAGGCAGATCGGTCAGTGCTGGAGAGAAATCCTAATGAGGGCAGTGGCTGGGAACTGACTGTTTAAAACTTAGCTACCTCAGCAAAGGCAAGAAAAGCAATTAGCCTTGGATGAATACCTGGCACAAAGGAGATCTGTGTGTGCAGGGTTCCTCCTACATGCCTGTTCATAAGCTTGGGTAATTTCTTTGTAATTTATATTTTAACTGATACATGAAAACATTAAAAAGCATGCATATTAGTGGAGCCCCCCCCCCAAAAAAATAAAACTTAGCTACCTGGGGTGGCCTAAAACAAGGGAACAACGGCACACCAGAGAGCCTGCTGGAGGACCTGAGAACTCTGAAGGCCCAGGAGGCTGCTTGGCAGCTACAGTGGCATCCCTCCACAAGGGCGAGGAACAGTCAAGCGGGTTTCGCAGCACAGAAGAAGGAGCTTTGTCTGTACAGGTCTGTACAGAGTGTGCCACACTTCTAGCACACCTGCTAGCCCCCTCCAAGCAGAATTCTAGTGACACCAGGGGACAGATACTATCTAAAGAGTCATAGGAGGTGAAGGTCTGCCCAGTCCACAATTGCAGAGATTCTGCTGTTCAATTGTTCACTTTATTACTATATGCTGACCTTCTTTACTACTTACATCTTAATTGGAGTTCAAGTTATCAGCTACCAAAAAACTACAATAGCTTGTGTTCAGTTTCCATTTGCTTGGTAGGTTCACTTCTATTCTTTGATTCTCAGACTAATAAAGGGAACAATTGAACAGCAGTTATAACTACTGTAAATAAATAGGTACCAAACACTGTAGCTCATGATTTCATATGGATATTAACAGACATAAAAAGTCACTAAAGATTGAGTACAACAGGGAGATTTTATAGTCAATTCTCACCTTTAGACAGGTCATTCAAACTAAAAATCTACAAGGAAACTTTAAACTATAACACTGGTTAATGGATTTAACAGATACAGTAGCTTCATATCAGTGAAAAAGGGCTGGCTCAATATACACAAATTAATGTAATACACCACATAAATAAGCTGACAGACAGAAATCACAAGATCAACTCAATAGAATGTAGAAAATATCACAGACAAAATTCAATACCCCTTCATGACTAAAACTCGTAAGAAACTAGCAACAGAAGACATCCACATCAAGAAATTCAAGTCTCTAGATGGCAAACCTATGGTCAACGCTATACTCAAAGTGCTCAAAATCCAGATGTCCTCCGACTACGCACGTAGGCTGTGCGCTCAAGTTTTCTCTTCCTTCCTCCACTATTTCACATGCATAATACAATTTGAAAAAGCAAAAGAGCATACTTGTTAAAGCATAAAGAGAAAGAAATAAAAGGCATACAAATAGGAAAGAAAAAAGTCAAATCATCCACATTTGTATACAGTGTGATCCTATATTTAAAGAACAATATTTATCTGACATTTAAAGAACTCTAACTAAAGATTCTTCTGATTAATCTTATATACCAAAATCAAGTTTGCTAAGGAAGAAATGAAGAAAATCTTACTTATAACTATTTAAAACAAAACCACACAACTAACCAAGGAATAAACTTAACCAAGAGTTCATGAAAGACTGCTCTAATGATACTTACAGACAATAAAGAAAGAAACTGAAGACATTGGATTGGCAGAATTAACATTGTGACAGCAGCTGTATTAGCAAAAAAGTGATCTACAGATTCAACACATAAGCACTAAGGACCTCAAAGCACTCCTAATAGAAAGTACAATGCTGAGGGTATCACAGTGAATTGCACTGTAGAGCCATATTGATAAAAAGTATGACAGTGGACCCCAACAGATATAGACCAACAGACTAGAAGACCGAGAGGGAAACTCGTACAGGCATGAAAACACACAACGGGAAAAGACAGCCCCTTTCAACAAAGGGGCTGGGAAACTGGACATTCATATAGAACCAGATCCGTATCTCACCTTGCAAAAAAAATGAATTAAAAATAGATCAAAGACCTTAATATAGGACGTAATGCTCTCAAACTATTAGGGGGAAAGCACTTCAAGCTACAGGTATGGGCAGTGACATCATGAAAGGTGCTCCAGAAAGGTGGGGAACAGGCACATTGATCACATAAAGTTAAAACCTGCTCAGCAAAGAAAACACCAGAGAGAGGACACGGCATACAGAATGGGGCAAAAAAAGTTTGTGCTAAGTATACACAAGTCAGGGGATTAAATTTAGAATATATTATCCCTCCCAAATAAACACTATTAACACAAATCATGCAGTAAGAAATAGGCTAAGAAATCAAATACAGACTTCTCAAGAGTAAATGTGAATGGTCAGGAGATATTTGGAAGCATGGGCAGCATCCTTAGCCATCAAGTAAACACAAATTCAACTTGCTTTGAGATTCCACTTCAATCCAGTCAGAAAGGTTATCATAAAGAAAACATATGGCAATTTGGAGGGGAGGAGGAGAAAGAGGAATGTTTACACCCTGCTGGTGGGAATAAAAACTGGCACCACCACTATGGAAAACAGTTATGGCCCAGCTATGGCCCTCCTCATCTACTGAAAGGATGACAGGCCACACAAGCACTGGTACATCCACGTCTACTGCTCTACTATTCTCAATAGCTAGCCCAGACATCTAACAATCTAGGAATAGCTGAAGAAAACAAGGTGTGAAGAATGGAGCTTCACACTTAGAAAGGGGACAATGGAGAAGAGGAGAGGGGAGGAGATAAACAGGGCAGTCAAACCCCTGTGACATGAGAGCAGGTAAGGGAAGGGGGCAGCAAGAGTGGGGCAGGTATGACACGGGGCGCAGTGTGGGAGGAGATGAACTAGAACACATATCTAGAATGCCATAATGAAACCCTTACTATTAACTCATTTAAAAAGAACCCAGATTTCGACCACTAGACACTCAGTGACAATGTCAGGGGATAGAGCCCACAAAACACTAACACTGTAAAAACTATTAGACGCTTGACACTGGACTTTTGCTTATCACTGTGATGGAAGCGCATTTTAAATCTTTCACTGGGCATGCCTTGGTCATGTCATGAAAGTTGCATCTGAGCTCTCTGAAGGAGTGTGTCTAATCATGAACGGACCCATGTTCAGCTTGATTTTGTGACGCTGCAGTTAAAAGGGGGGATCTACTTTGTTCCAGTGCATAAATGAATAGATGCATTATTTTAAGCAATATTTTATATTGATTAAAACTCATGATCAGATGTTAGCAGGAAATGTAGAATCATACACAGTTGGCATGCTGGCCTTGTTTTTTTTTTTTTCTTTCAGATTCAACCGATGCAGGTAAGCGCAGCACATACCTTCTCCTTTTGTCCTGAATGAGCTGAAGTTCTATGAGGCCAAATATGGAGTAAAATGCAAACTGCACTAAAGTAAGGTACCAGCCATAGGGCTTAAAGCCTTCCATTGAAAATATCAACTCCTGGAAGAAGACAATGAACGTTGTTAAATTCAAGGCAGACACTAACTTTCAGTCAACTGTTCTGAGTATATTTTAAAAGCAAGCAAGCCATACTCCATCCAATTCCACCTACTTCCACCAAATCACTAGACTTTATATGACTTAGGCATGAAAATTAACAGAGAAGTAACTAAAATGCAATGTCTTCTTATGCTTCTTCATTAGAGACATAAAAAAGACCAAAACTAAAGTTGTCCTTAACAAAGTAGGTGGCTAATTCAAGAATTCACACAAACAGCTGATTTCAGTATAGGCCAGGCATCTACAAGCTGGTTTTCATCAGGAATATGGGTCATATTATAGCATTTTCAAAATTATGTGTCACAGACTAGATGAAAATCTTCCTTGTATAGGAGATGTTTAATTTCTCTAAACAGTGTGCATTTGTTTCTTTCTCTTTTCTTTCTTTTCTGCCTCCCTCTGTCCCTCCCTACCTTCTTTTTTTGAGACAGTGTCTCATGTAATCCAGGCTAATTCTACTCAGCCTACAGTGGCACTGAACTTCTGATCTTCCTGTTTCTGTGTCCACAACACTAAGATTCTAAGCATGTGTCACCATGTGTCATCCTGTTTATGCTGAGAAATGAACCTAGGTCTTAGCGGCTGCTAGGCAAACACTACCAAAAGGGCTAAATTCCCAGCTCCTAAATACAATATTATACTATGAAGTAACATGTTCATTAATTACTACTCAGCCATTTTAACACGTCAACAAGAGTACTTACAAATGTAACCTAGTTTACTTTTAATTAAATGATCTGAACTTTCCATCCTGTAAGAGTAATGGGGATGTATAAAATAGCTCCTAGCCACTTTTTACTAACTACTTTGATAAACAATTACAAAGATTTAGAAATCATGTAAGTATTCACAAAGCCAAAGCAGCAAAGCTACAATTTGAAGGGTTTGTGCAACTAAAAACTTTGCATATTTTGTTTTGGATAGAAGTCTGTTAATTATTCAAACAGAAAAAACACAGCTAGTAACACTTACAGACTACGTACCAAGACAGTAAAGTCCTAAGTGAAAGTGTATTGCATTGATGGACATGGCCATGTCAAAGACTCCAATGCCTCAATAGCATAGGTGTGCCAAAGCCTTCCTCAGGGGATGACTCAGGGGCATGGTAAAGCCTTCTTTTCCTCCAAGTATGAAAGTTGACAGTGTATGGAGAAAATGTTCACCCTGGCTCTCTCCCCACCCCCAATATGGTCATAGCCTGAAGACTACTTCACTACAGAGACTGCTTCTAACAAGACTAGTAGACCCTGCCTCCCTGTTCGCTATATTTTAAAGTTACCCTCCTTGTCCAAATTGTATACCCTCACCTCCCTGTTTAATTGTGTATAATAAATATGCTAAACTTCTGGGGTGCTGTGGCTTCTTCATCTGAGAGCCCAGTCCATCCGAACCCAGCTTTCTGTGCCCACGTTTGTCATGTCTTCATTCCCTCACTATCTCAGTCAGGAAGTCCCCTTAGCCTTGCAAAGCATTGTAAATAAGCATTGCATTATTTTCCTTTGCAATAGCTACTTGTGCCCCCAAGATATTTGTATCAGAGGCATTTTGAATGAAAATTCGTCTTAACAAGAAAAATTCAAATGCCTATTCCTAACTGCTGTGTGATGTTGTATTTTGTTTTATCATCTTCTAGCTGGGACTCAAGTTACAAATCATACTCTATAGTATTTTTACATAATGTTCTTTATGACATTCTTGTAGTATAGTTTAAAAAGTCAAAATTTAATTGTATGTATCTATATAATGCATTTCTATAAGATAAATGGACTATAATGTTTTATAAGAATTTCATGCATGAGTAAGGCCACTCAAATGTGGTGCTAATGAACACCAACAGTTTATGTTCCCTCTTGGATTACTGAGGTTCTCAGATATGATGTAGTTGAATTAAAAACTAAGTTGCTAATCATTAAAAATATGTACCAAGTCAATGCACATTAATAACACTGGGAGCCATTCAAACACACATATTCACAATGGACTGAACCTTCGCCCATTCAACCATGGCTCTGAAGATTAGGAATTTTCTAGTGGCCAAAAGTATAAAATCACCTCAGGCTACAGAGCAAATACAGGACAGGCTATTGCAATGTTAGATACAGTAAAACAAAATTCATAGAAAAGTAAGATTACCGCAAAAATGGATAAAATGAGAAACAAAACAAGAATGAGAATATCATAGGCACCAGAAAAGGAGGGCAGGATTAAAACGCTGTATTTAAATGAAATAGAAGAGCCTTCTAGCAGAGGGGGAAAGACAGAAAACTTTTTTTTTTGTTGGCCAGACTTAGTTTGTAAAATGGTCTTCTATGCTAGGTGTGGTGGAGAGTGTCAACACTCCTAAGATGGAGGGAGGAGGCAGGACTTTGAATATAAGGTTGGTCTGGGTCACAAATAAAGACCCATTCAAAACACAAGAAAACAAAAATAACCTTTTCCCAATGAAATCCAAGAATCAGGAATAAACTGTGTTATTTTCAACTTTATTGCAAAATGATCTTCCTAGACATCAACCAATGCTCAACTCAATCTCTTTAACAGTCAGCAGGGGTATACGTGTGACTACACGGCTCGGAGTGAAAAGCACTTGCGTCCACTTTCTAACATCTACACAACAGCTCACAAACTCCGTTAGTTCCAGTTCTGGGGGATCCAATGCCTTCCTCTTACTTCGTTGGGCAACAGGCACACATGTGGTACACTTACATATATGCAAGCAAAATACTCATACACATAAAAATAAATAAGTCTTCAAAGATATGAACATACAGCTGCAAACACCTACTTTTGATTAAATATTTACAAGTTTACTTTCATAACTTTAATTTTGCAAGATAGTCTTTCTTTCCACCTTAAAATATTTAACTTGGAGAGTCTGATTTTTACTCTTAGTAGTCCTTTTAAGAGGCTATTGTTCTATAAAAATCTCCAGCTCTGAGAAAACTGGTAGTCTGTAAATAAAAATATCATGGTAAAACAAGTAGTCAAAACCAACATGGACATTAAGTGCTAAAATAACTAACACTATTATAAACAAAGAACTACTTTTTACCTGTAAGTATCCATAAATTAGGTAAAATATAAAAACTCCAGCAACACATATGAAAAACTGTGTGAGCTTGTTAAACTTGCTGAGGTTCATGCCCAGCACCACAATGTCATCAACTGACTTGATGTGTGGTGACATTGTCTGGGTTTTGGAGGGCACAGTGATCGAGACATACTTCCTGGAGTTGTTGAACTTGAGGTCCATTGTTCTTGCTTTGCCACATTCAAGGTCTGCGACCTTGTCTTTGCTGGTTTCCAATGCTAGGTCCAGTCTTTCCTTTTCTGGCTGGGCCTAGGGGAGGGAATAAGCAGTTATGGTAAATCACACAACCAGTGAAGCTGTATCAGACTCAAATAATCCAATGTACACACTATACGATTTACAGACACAGCTAAGTCACTCTGGGTATCAGTGTTACCTTCCACACCCCAAACAAGCAAGTACAAGACCCTCCTTCCCCAACCCTATCAAACACCGGATAGCATCAAATTCATCTCCATAGCAGGCAAAACTAGGACTACATATGGTAGCATGATTTTTATCACCTAGTACATATCTAATCTAATGAAATAAAATGTAAAATATTTTCAAATTATAGACAACCTTGTAGTAGAATAAAGAAAAAGCGATGCTTAAGGGTTGACAACCATACAATCTATTTGCTAGGTAAGCTTTGAAACTAAAGCCAAACAAGTGTAAGATTTAGCAACAGCATTCCTTAAATTGAAAGAAAAACCTGTCTGTTGCCCAGGCTGGCTAGAAGGGAGAAGTCTTAGTGGCTTGAACACTATGGTTACAAAGCATGGGCTACTAACCATGACTGAGAAGGCTTTCTTTCCCTGTGGAGAAAATGGTTCAAATTTAAAGTTGTTGGAAAAAGGCAGAAAAATGTGGGGTCTGTTTGTGTGTGTGTGTGTGTGTGTGTGTTTTGGCAGTGAAAAAATTGTGAGGGCACCACTGACGACTGCCAGGTTTTTCTCTGCACTTACAAAACCCAAATCTAATGAACTCCATGTAAGCAGTAAGGGAAGTGCAGAAATCATGACAGTACATAGGATGGAAAGACTGTCTTCCTGTACAACTTCACGGCTGGCGCTCCACCAAGAGAAAATCTGGACTCCAAGGGCAGGAGAGGACAATTTTGATGGGGACTTCACTTAAAAATTACCATAAAAGAAACTGTCGTGCGAGCGTTGGAAATGGCAAGAGCTAGAGTCCACTCTCAGCGACTGCTTCTAACTAGCTGAGCTGCACACATTAAAAAGAGAGCTCGTTAACACCAAGGACACTTGCCCTTTATGTCTACACTTTCATAAGTACTTTTATTGTTTGTGTTTCTTTTTCCTCATGCTTTTCTTCCTCATTCTGGCTTCCCTTGCTGTGTTGCAATCATCTTATCTCCCTCCATAAGATTGTTTTATGCCATGCTGTAGAACATCCTTGACATAGAGTTTTTATAGTAAGTATGTTTTAAATTGTGCTTCTCCAACTGTGCTGTGTTTCAGTACTGAGGAAACAATGTTCTGGCCTATATTCGATGGCAGGCACAACAACAGCGCACAGGGCACCTTTTAAATAAACAAAGGTTCTGAGCTTCTCTTCCCTGATTTCTTTCAATAAAAGGCCTAACCATTCAGCCACTCCCGAAAACAGAAAACTTCCAAATGCTATGGTGTCCTTTCTGCTTGAGTTTTTTTCTTTAGGTCATATTTGGGCTCAGGGTTGGTGGTCCCCTTCTTTGTGACAGCTTTGCATCTTGGTATCTGTCATGGACATTTTTTTATCTATACCAGAAAAAAAATAAATTAGCATGCCTAGTAGACATGCCTCAAACTCCAGCTCACATCTATCTCACTTGGATACACTTTTGAAAGGACCATGGTGTTGGCAAACTTGCTCAGCAAAACTGAAAGTCTACAGCAGACAGAACTGGGCGGCGAGTGCAGACGATGTTATACTTAGGCACACAAACCCACACACAGAATGAGTCTTACAAAATCAATTTCCTCCTCGTACTGACAACAGAATATGTCTCCAGAAGGCAACTCTTTCCCGACATTGCCTTCTTCTGAAAATGCTTATAGTTAAATGCCAAGCACACAGCACCAATTTAAAGCAGTCCCATGGTTTGTAACTTAGGGGTCTGAACTATAATGCTACCTGAGGAGTCTAGGGCAAAGCAGCCTCTCTGAGCTTCCTATATTAATAGCTGATATTGTTATCTAAAGAATCAGAGCCACAGAGCTAGGGCTGGAGAGGTGGCTCCATGGTTAAAAATGTTTATTGTTCTTGCAGAGGGTTCCTAGCACCCATGTTAGGAGGCTTGCAATTGCCTTTAACTCTGCCTCCAGGAGGGAGTCAGACCTCTCTTATGTGTATGTGTGTGTGTGTGTGTGTGTGTGTGTGTGTATATATATATATATATATATATCCATTCATGCACACACACACACAAACCTAAAAAGAACATGGGACAAACTCCTTATGTTGCAGGGTAAAAGACTAAATTACATAAGGAATCTGACATCAGCCTGTCTCAAAAAAAAAAGAGGATTAAAAGTAATCAAACAATTAATACCTTGCTTTGCTTTAGAAATTCGAAATAACCTCTGACACTAAAACTGGAAGAAATTATTAAAATGGATTTCTGCCTCAAGTCTCTTCTCAAACCCAACAAACACTTAACTTTAGCACATGAAGGTAGAATTAACAGCAAAAATGGAATTAAAGAAAGGCTTTCCAGTTATTGAAAAAACACCAGAAATAGGTGATGTTGACTAATAAGGACATACTAAAATAAAAATTATCTGAGATTATTTCTTTAAAAACAATCTGTGCGTATATGCCACAGATCACAGGTGGGGTCAGAGGGCAACTTGGGGGAAATCGGTTATCTCCATTCACTTTGTGGGTTCTGGGGACCAGGCTTGGTGGCAAGTGCACTTCTGTGTTGAGCCATCTCAATGGCCTCGGCTTAGCTCTTAATCTAGTTCTTTTTCTAACATGAAATAAATAGAAACGCTTTCTATTACAGAAAGGTGGCATGTGACGGAAACCTATCGTGTACATAGCCTGGAACTTGTCACACTCAAGTGACATGCTTGTCTTCATGCCTCGGGTGCGCTCTGCATGAATGACAGTTTGAGGAATAAGATCACAGAGGAGAAAACAAGACTGATTTCATATATACCGCATCACAAAATGTGTGAGAGAATGGTGATTTCTGAAACTCCCCCCTCAGGGACTAAAATTAGGATCTAGTCTATACACTGAGCACAAGTAATGCTATCTAAAATATTTTCAAATGCTAGCAGTGTTTTTTTTCCCCCAAGTTTCAAACTATTGCAATTCACTTATAAGAAAAACATTAACTAAAAGATCCGGATTCTGATATTCTACTGTAGAAGAAATGCAGACGTACTCTTTAAAAACATAGAAAAAACCAAACAAGTCTTGTTAGTATAACAACAAAAATTCCCAGTGTTCTTTCTTTCTTTTCGCTTTAAGAAGAGAAGTCAGCTGCAAAGCCGGAAAGAACACTTAGGGCTTTCAGCGACATAAACTTAATAGCTCTGCAAGAACAGTTCCTTCGTGGCAAGACAAACAGGCGCGGGGTACCGGAGGACCAGACACAGACCCGGAAGTAGCTCTGAACAGCAAAAACAGTCTAGGGAATCCGAGAGACCGCCCAAACCCAGACAGCAGGCTAGGGAAGTCCGGGCGGCGGTCTCACGCCAGGACGGGAGGATGCTCTTCCCGGAAGCGCTCGCCCCCACTACCCCCAACAGGTCCGCGCCCCGGCCACCCCGACGGCGGCGTCCACTTTCTTGGCCGACGCGGCGTGGGCGCCCACCCCAGTCCTGCCTGACGACACCTGGCGAGACCCCCCTCCCAGCTCCGCCGCTGTCACCTCCTTCTCCGCCTCCGGTCCTGCTCCCGGGCCGGCCACCGAGGCCGCCACCTTCCCGGAAGGTCTTCACACTGCCAGACACCAGCGTACCACTTCCGCCTAGGCGTCTTTGTGCGCATGCGTAGGGGCGCGGCCCCGCCCCTTTGCCAGCCCTCTTGGCCCCTACCCCGCGCGCATGCTCGTTTCTCTGAGGCTGGGCCAAGATCTTGATTCTGCCTGGCTTGTCCACGACCCAGTTGACGGTGAGCTGATGCGTGTCAAGGAGGACATATTCAGAATGTTCGAACCGGAAACAGCCTGTTCCTTCTCCCCAGCCTTTGATCCAAAGAAACGAGGTTGCTTCTCAACGCCTTCTCTGTTTCAGTCTGCTCTTCTGGCCAAGATGAACAGAAGAAACGCTTAGGGAACCCAGCGTCTCATGCTTTTTCAGTGCCCATGGTTTGTAATTAGCCAGAAATTGTATAGTTAGCAGGATTGTATAGAAGAGGCCACTCACTGCCTGCAACGTAAATCCCTACTTTGAGGTCTGACAGTTATCATCAATTACCCCTCACTGAGAGCTACACCCATAGTTACTGAGATATAAAGAAAATACCCAAATGGGTTCGGTGACAAGGGTTACTATGATTCCCATAACCGAGATAGTATTTGAGAGCCTGCTGTGCATAGGGAAAAGGGGTGAAGAGTGTCAACAGAAACGTTATAACCCAGTTATGAATAAGTTTTAAAATATCACCAGAATTGTGCAGAGAGAAGCATTTGTGCCTTGGTTGTGTTGGAGGTGGGAGGAAGTTGGGAGGTCCAGTTAGACATTTTTAAAATGCCAGTCTTGTTAGGCCAGGGTTACACAAATGTTGAAACTTTCAAAAAAATTTCCTAAAGAGAGTTACAAAGCCCATTCAGGGATGCCATTCTGTCACTCAATAGCGAATAGTAGTAGTAAATCCCTATTGCTGGTAGCTACTGAAGCAACACATTTATCAAGCATGTGTTGAATGGGCATATGAGTAGGTTATATGCATAATTTATAAGTAGAACTCGCCCATCCTCGAGGAGTTAACGGCACAGATGAAAAGGTAAATAATTGGTAATATAAACCTAGAATACAAGAGGTGTCAAGAACCACCCACTTTGCCTGGGCAATCACAGTAGCCTAGTGGGGTTTCTACTTTCTTTCTATTTCTTTACAGCCCAGTTCTGCTCAGCAGTGGGAGTTAGCCATTTAGGATCCTATGCGGTTGCACTCAAAACCCTTTAATGACTTACCATCTCATTGAAACCTAACACGCTTCCCGTGGCTTGCAACTTGCTCTTGACGGGTCATATCCAGACACCATTTCAGAGTTCGTCTAGCCCCTGTCAAGCACAACACGCCTCATGCTTCGCCTTTCCTGTTCCTTTTGCATGGCACACTGCCCTCAGATATGTCCACTGGGAATGAAAAGGAAGCATTGCCAGATGTCACCGTGGCATTAGTGACGATGCTAGTGATAGGATTGCAGGTGACAGCCTCACTGTTCACCGATAGAAGCAAGGTGAATGCAGTTATCAGCAGCCACAAAACTAGAGCAGAAACCCTCTTACCACTGCCTGTGGACTCATGAAAAATGCATGTCCTTACTGGGAAGACAGATGTGCAGGCTCAGCATGGTGATTGCTTCGATTAACCACAAAACAAACAGAAGAACCAAGGAACTACTTTCCTCCAAAATCACTTCATGCTCAAACTCTTCCCTTGAGGGAGAAGCAGGTCCCTTGACTCTTGACGAAGAACACCTGTAATGCCAATACGTCTGTATGTGTTCAACTCCCAAGGCACTTGGAGTTATTTGCACAAGGACTTATTCTGTGGAAAGCAAATTACCAAGTCATGAAGGGCCATTTGACATAGATGAGTTGGCACTGATGTTGAAGACTCAAAGTGGGGGGCCAAGTGGCGAAAGGCATTCTGGCCATAGTCTCGTCTCACAAGATGTCTGTGAGGTCTGTGGAATCCTTCAGGGCAAGAGTGATAGTCATCCATTTAGCAACGGAATCTCTGACCTTTGATGACTGATGATGATAGGAAGGGGTATGTGGGAACTCTTGAAATTATATACTTCTTAGGATCCAAGGTAGGAAATCAGATACTAATTTCACCTACAGGGAATCTGAGAGATTTCATTACTAGCCAGACTTGAAAAATGTACAGAAGGTGTTCTCTCCTTCATGGCGAGGCTCTGAAGTCAGTTGGTAGTTTTACTTAGGAATTTCAGAGGTCGTGTTACTAACAAAGACTTTAAAAATATAGGGATGTTGACATGTATTGTTCTTAAAGCTACGATGTGCATTTGGTGCGCTCTAGTAAACTTCTCCAAGCAATACCTCCAAGAACAGCTGCTGTGGAAAATGTGAGGTTTTACTAGAATGCAAATTTTTATGTAGTTATTGAGCTGGCAGATGCCCCATCAGTAAAGTAGAAAAAGATCAGTTGACTCCTTCATGAAAATAACTGGAGTGCCATGCATCGACTGTCTCTAGGCTGGTGAAAACTGTCCTGCTTCTAGCTATGATTCAATCCTGCAGGAACTGTGACTGACATAAAGGGTTGCAGACTACCTTCTTGTTCTTCTCTAGTCTTGACATGCTAATTGGATCTGGAGCTATGTGTCTGAGGAAGACATATATGTGAAGTAGGGTGGGAGGCAAAACCTGTTTGGCATCTGCCAGTGTTGTGGAAATCTGATTTGGAGAGCATTTGTGACATATTCTTACTTTTTTTTTCTCAGCCAATAGTTTGGGACAGAACTGTGTGGGCAGCAGAGGTAGATAACAAAGGGACCAACGAAAAGAAGAATGCATTTCAGAGCTCATCAGAGAGGTTTTTAACCCTTCGAAGTAGGTGTAATTTCATCAGGACTGGAGTTTCAAAGAATGGACTTCCTGTAAAGATCAATAGTTTGCCTTAAAGTAATTGATACCAGATACATTCTCTGCCTGCACTTCAGCCTTACAAATACAGTTTCCTGACAGATTGCCACTGACTACAGAAAACACTCATGGCAAGAAGATGGCACAGTGGAACATATGACCAAGGGATGCACTGGCTTTGCCACCTGGAGGTCATTGGTCTTATATGGCATTATGAGACCAGCATCACTCCTTCACCAGGACCAAAGACCCAGCAGGAGGGAGATGTCATTGTCTGAGATAGTTACAGAACCAATAGTCTGTACTCCCCGATAGCTAGAATAGTTGGAACCTGAGATCCAAACCTCAAAAAATGTATTGGTCTTTCTCATTGTGAATTTCAATGACCCAGTGTCAGAATTTATGTTTCCAATTTCTCTGCTAGATTAAAAGTTCTGGAAACAAACAAATCATGCTGCCCTACAAAGCACCTGAACTGGATAGGTTAGAGGTCTCAGTTTTTTAAAGCACAGTTTTTCCCTGTGAGCATCCCATCTGGACAAGTTAGACAACCCTGCTGCAGATTCTGCTGACCTCTCCTCACCCTAGCTGGTCAAGTCCGAGTTCTCTATTCTTCCTCTGCACAGTTGTTTTTTTTTTCTTTTTTTTGCCCTCCTCTTACCCCAGGCAAACAGGTTAAAAGACCATGGAGTTTCCACCCCCTATACACACTTCTGTCACTCTGAGCTTGCCCTGACTGGAGAGATCAGAGTTTACCAACCCTCTTGTCTTCTGTGCATTTCTGCCTCTCAACATACTCACCCTGGACATGCATGTTAGAGATTTCAGGACCTCCGGCCCCAACCAGTTTCTTCCACCCTGTGCTTACCCCATCTGGGGAAGCAGGAAGAAAGACATTTCCTCTCCTTCCACTGTACACCACTGCCGCTGTGCACATGCCCAATGAGCAAGTGAGGAAACAAAACCTGCCCACAACTGTTTCACATGCGCCACACTCTTTGAGCTCCCTGGTTCATAAAGTTAGGGGAAGCATGATCTCCAGTCCCTACACATGTTCCTACAATGCCTTGTGAACTGCACACTTTGAGGTTTGGGGATGCACCCCCACGGTTGATTTTACCTCGGTGATTCAATTTATCAATAAAGACTCAGAAGTCAGATGTTGGGGTTTTATGTGTGATTTAAGTTTTAATAATATTTCTTTTACATATGTGGGTGCTCTTGTATTAGGGGCATAGATATTCAGGATTGAGACTTCATCTTGATGAATTGTTCCTGCTATGAGTATCAAGTGTCCTCCATCCCTTCTGATTGATTTTAATTTGAAATCAATTTTGTTAGATATTAGGATAGCCACACCTGCTTGTTTCTTAGGTTCATTTGACTGGATAAGCTTTTCCCAACCCTTTACTCTGATGTAGTAGTGTCTGTCTTTGAGGTTGAGCTGTTTCTTGTAAACAGCAGAATGCTGGATCCTGTTTGCGTATCCATTCTCTTAGCTTGTGTCTTTTTATAGGTGAATTGAATCCATTGATATTAAGCAATATTAATGACCAGCGGTTGTTAACTCTGGTTATTTTTTGGTAGCAGTGTTTGTGTGTTTCCCTTCTTTGGGTTATGCTGGTAGGGCGTTATCAGATGTCTGTTATTGTGAGTGTAGTTAGGTTTTCCTTCTAGTATTTTCTGTAAGACTGGTTTTGTGGATATGTATTGTTTAAATCTGTTTTGGTCAGTGAATATCTTGTTTTCTCCATCAATGGTGAATGAAAGATTGGCTGGGTATAGTAGTCTGGTCTTGCTTCCATGGTCTCTTAGTGTTTGCAGCACATCTATCCAGGACCACCTGGCTTTCATGGTTTTCACTGTTGAAGTCAGGTGTAATTCTGATAGGTTTACATTTATATATTTCTTGACCTTTTTCCTTTGCAGCTCTCAATATTCTTTCTTTATTCTGTATGTTTTATGTTTTGATTATTATATGGCAAGGAGATTTTTTTTTGATCCAGTCTATTTGGTGTTCTGTAAGCTTCTTGTACCTTCATAGGGATGTCCTTCTTTAGGGTGGGAAAGTTTTCCTCTATAATTTTGTTGAATATATTTTCTGTGTTTTTCCGCTGGAGTTCTTCTCCTTCTTCTACCCCTACTATTCTTAGGTTTGGTCTTTACATGTTGTCCCAGATTTCCTGAATATTTTGTGTTAAGAATCTGTTGGATTTAATGTTTTCTTTGACCAATGAGTCTCTTTCCTCTATAGGCCAAAGGGAATTCCACAGCCTTGCTCTATCTACATGCGAGGTATTTAATTGAGTTTATATTTTATTATCTTCTTAGTTTATCATGCTACTTATAATTATGAAATACAGTTTCATAATTAAAAATTAAGTTACCAAAGCATAAGTCATAAAAATTTAATCACACTCTTAATTCTTTTAATTCTTCTGTCCTATGGCATCTGATGGCACTCGGAGCTTAATATTCCTCCAGCAATAGCACATGCATAAGAAATACACACACACCAGTGTTTTTCCTTTTTAAAATCTCAAGACAGCAGTGTATAATACAAAAACCTTCTGCATCTAATATTATCTAATGTTACATCTTTTAGATTGTTTTGAGATTAAAGATAAAAACTCTATATTCTGTAGTATGAAATAAGTTAAAATTTTGGTCTATTTATATACTTTTATATACTGTTTAGAGTTGTTCTTACATTTATATTTTCATGTATATTTACATTAGGTGTAGTTTTTGTCTAATTGGTCATTATACTTTTTAGTTGTGGCATTCTGATTTATCAGCTGTTCCTTTGAAACCGGTTGGTGGTGGAGAAAGAACCAAAGGATAAATGTGTTCAGCTAATCTGTGAGTGCAATAAAGAGCAATATCATGTTCTTCTAGGGCCTGAGAAAGATAAGGAAGAATCGTGGAAACAAAGGAGTGCACAGGTATTGTCCTCAAGTAATTAATTAGACATCACACACAAAATAGATTTATGTGGTTCTGAAGGCAGAGCTATAACTAAATTGAGATATGAAATTGTTCTTCTGGGTGTACAGGAGCTTTCCAAAGTCAAATGAGCTGTCTTGTGAGGATCACTGTCAAGTGTCCAGTGAGCATTCTCTAGGATGCTATTGTACATGGGACCCAGAACTGTGGATACCAATTGGAGATCCCCCCAGGGATGCTGACTCTAAGACGCTCTTTGCCACACCAACTCCAGTTTCGTCTGTGTGACATGACATATGTCATTATGCTACACGGGAGATATGTGTCCTATGAGACTAGGCTTCCTGGAGGTCAATGGCAGACAGTCTGGTATTAGCCACCTCTGAGCATAGAAGGGTTTCTCGATTAGCCGGCTATGCGGGCATATGGGCTTTGCACAAACTCTTTTAATAATGATATTCTTTATATCTACAAGACAAAGATTATCTCTTCAGAAACAGCTCTGGGATAGAGAAGCACAATATGGAAATATGTAAGACTACAGCAGAACCCTTGTCATACACAGGGTATATGATGAGCAAGGGAATAGATGGGTTAATGTTGATGGACAAAGACTGTTATATTATACTTTGAACTTTATAGATAGGCTTGCTAGACCCCAACCTCCATGGTGTCTGCTGTATAAGAAGGTACTAAAAAGCATATTTCAACAGGTGCAGAGAACTGATTAGGCATATTTGGTCACTAGATGAAATGAGAAAAGGGTTAGAAAGAGGAAGGGCTATGATAGCAATAATGGGACAAAAACTTTCTTTTCATAAGATGAAACCACTTGTCTGAGGTTTACGTTCCCAAGGACAAGATTTCCTCTTCTAAGGATGCTTTATGTCTAACACCTGTCCCTGATAATATGCTTTTCTTAAATATCGCTGATGTGACTAAAAGAAGCTTTCATACTGTGCCAGCTAATGATACATGACCTTTTGATTTGTTCTTTGTTTGAATACTATCTAATGAAAACATGAATTCAGAAAATCACAGCAGATTCCAACCACTCTATTGTGTGTTGTGTCTGTTTGTCGTCGCCGACCTCGTACCTTCCTGTGTACCATGACCCTGCTTCTCTCACGGTCTGAGTGGCTCCACTGAGCTGGTCCGTGGCAGCTCTTGTCCACTCAGGGATCTTATAAGGCCATGCCAAGCCTTGGGGATCCTGATAGCCACAAGTCCCCTTGATACTCCATTCCCTATGGAAAAAGAATGCTTTTACAAGCCCACAGCAGCCTGTGACTGTGGCCAAGTGAGTGGTTATACATAGGTGTTTTGTTATAATAACAGAAAGCAGGCTAATGTATTGTCCTACACAATTATTATATTCATCATTAGTAGCAGGATAGAAGTTTACAGTAGTATTTATTCTCTTGAGTTTTCATTTTTTGTGCTTCAGTTACAGTCTGCAATTTTTCTCCAAGTTCTGCAATCCTGCGAGTTTGGAATCTAGTCTCTTATACTTTATTATTGCTTCTTTCTCTTTTTGATTCAAGTACGTAAATACTTACCTCAAACAGCTTACACAAAAGTATCACACTCTTTTATTATGTGTACTGCATAAAGTCTGTGTGGCTCACCAAAAGCTGAGCAGACAGCCAAGCTTAGGCATGCCCTATGCTCACCCATCTCCCTTGCTCTTAGCACCTTCCCCTAGCCTGCCAGCGATGTTATGATTGTTGAGCCAGAGCAATTCATCACCCTGTGGCTCAAAACCCACAGTTTACATTAGGGGGATACACTTGGTGTTGTGCATTATGGGTCTGGAGGAATGTACAATGATGTGTGTCCACAGGAGAGTGTTATATGTTACAAGGAGAGGCAGCTTGTTTGTCCCGGCTGCCTGGTTAGGTTACACCCGAAATAACCACACTGTATTAATTTAAACACTGCTTGGCCATTAGCTCTAACTTCTTGTTGGCTAACTCTTACATACTAGTTTAACCCATTTCTATTAATCGGTGTATCACCATGTGGCTGTGGCTTACCGGAGATTCTAACCTGCATCCATCTCAGGCAGAAGATCCATGGCGTCTCTGATTTTGCTCTTCTTCCTTCCAGCATTCAGTTCTGTCTTCTCCGCCTACCCAAGTTCTACCCTATCATCTATGTCAAGGCAGTCTCTTTATTCATTAACTAACGAAAGCAACACAAACAGATGGACATGTTATACAGAATAACTCCCTTACCCTATGTGGCCTCTGTCGTTCTCTCCTCTAGCCCTCTGCCTGTGAGCTCTGGGCAGTAACTGAACTTTTAACTCTCTATTCCATTTCACATTTTCCTAGATGATCATGCCTTTAGAATCATGAAGTCTGTATCCTCATTTTTTTTCTTTCTTAGAAATACTCACTTAAACTTCCCAGTACTTTGTGATTTGTTCTGCGATTAAGCATAAAGTCTCACACAGGTTTACAAACTCTACCACTGAACCATCTCTCAGCCCTCACTCTTATTTTTGCTTTGAGATGGGGCTTCATTTAAGTTGCCCAGGCTGGTCTTGAACGAGTCTGCATGAGACTGGAACTAAACTTGTAGTTAGTTCTCCTGCCTCAACACCCTGAGAAGCTTGTGTCACAAGTCAGTACTGCCAGACCTTTGCCTGATTGTTTTTGCAGTTGCATAATGTTCTAGGGCATAGACATACCCTGGCTTGTCTACACACTCACTGAGGAGCACTGCTACTATTTTTAAGGAATGATTTCCCCTTATTTTATTTTAAGAGGTTGATTCAATGCCTGGGTAGAAACTAAACGTTAGGCAATCTACTTCCAGAAAGATTTTTAAATGTGCTTCATAGAGGTATTCAGTCAAAGACTCTTGAGCTTCCAAGTTTGGTACCTTGATCAACCTATGGAAACATTTAGATCCTAAAATAAATATAGCTTTTATAATCTCAAAAGCCCAGTTTCTAAAGCTTTCTGCATTAACCAAGTTCTCATGAGGAATAAGTAGTAAATATTTTCTTATGGATTTTAGTTTTCTCTCATGTCTCACTCAAATATTAGATATTTTAAATACACATTTTGCTACTGCTTCTTCTTTGCAGCAGTTTCCTCCTAGGCTCAAACCTTCCATCTGGGATGGAAACTTTTAAGACGGAAAATGTAATGAGAAAGTGAAATAGCAGGGTATTTTAGGATAGGTTGTTCACTGGGAGGTGAAACACTCCATCCTATGGGACAGGCGTTTTTTTAAGACAGGAAGTAAATGTAAACAACTCAAGATAACTTCAGGAAGTCCCTGAAACCAACCAGACTCACTAGGACCATTTTTCCTCGGGAGTATATAAACAATAAAAACTGTTGTGTGACACTCTACTATGAGCCAAGCAGCTTAAAAGAAGCAGAGACCAGGCAACCTGCCCAGAAGAAACAGAGGCCAGCTGAGCTGCCTGGAAGGGGCCGGATCAGCTGAGTCTACTGGAAAGGACACTCTCCAGCCTGTTGAGTTGGGTATTTTCCAATTTGTTGAGCTGTGCACAGGCTGTGTACTGTGCTCCAGGTTTACAGCTTTTGTGATCTGTTGCCCATGCTTGATGTGGGCTTTGGTGATGCGCTTGTCTTTAAGCCATTTCTGCTTCCCTGAGTTACCCCTCGTCTTTATTACTGTAAAGTAACCGTAATACAACTCAGTGACGCATCAAATTGGACTTTAGTGGTATCTGTACTTTTGTCTATTTTGTCTATAGACTCTGTGTATGTCTCTGTGTGTGTGTTGTATTGTGCTCTGTCTCCCCAAGAAAAGTCACACAGAGTCTTAGAGCAGTGGTTCTCAACCTTCCTAATGCAGCATTTTAATGCAGTCCCTCGTGTTGTGGTGACCACCATCCAAAAAGCTATTTTCACAACTGTCATTTTGCAAGTGTTTTAAATGGTGATGTAAATATCTGATCTGCAGGGTATCAAGTATGTGATTCCCATGAAAGGGTCATTTAGTCCCCAAAGGGGTTGCAACTCACAGGTTGAGAACCACTGGTCTTAGAGTGTAAAAGGACATCCAGCCAGTCTGTCTCTGGAGCGGAATTTTTTTTCTTATATTGCAGGCAGGTTAGTTATAGCTTACTTAGTTTTAAACCTTTTAAATGACAGGAAGATTGCTCTGGGAAGTGAGCTGGTTTCTTTTTCAGATGACCCTAGTCATTAAAAATCTCTGTCTTTTATTCAGCTAAGCCCCATTTTCTCATAATTTTTACTCATCCATTCTAATTCAGTCCCATGAATTATAAAGTATAAACTTAATCTTTTCCCTTACAGTAGTCCCTTAAATATTTTAGAGAGAACTGTAATGTCACTTCACGCATTAGATTTATTAGCTACCTCATCATCGTACACATCTTCCTCTGAGTGGTTTTTCTTCTTAGCTCCTTAAAAACATTCTGTGAATGCATACATGCCCTGTGCTCTTCCCCGCTCATTCCCATATTCACTCACAAACTTTGTGTGTGTGCCAACTCTCTATCAGACATTGAGGAATGGGGGTGTGATTGTAAACCAGCCACAGTGGGTCCAAATGAAATATTCTAGGGAAGTGAACAAGGTCAGTGTGGTGGGGGAAAGACACCTCAGGAACAGTCAGCCAGAGAATCTTCTCCAGACAGACATGTGCGTGTGTGGAGGCACTTGGAGACAGGTTAGTGACTTTAGTAAGTAAAAGAAGGTCCTAATGACTAAAAAGCAGCAAGAAAGAGCATGCGTGGTTTAAAATGTCTTCAAACCTTTCACGTAAAACCTGGCTGAGAAGTAGTGATTCCCTTAAGTGAATAGAATGTGGTAGAAGTGAGGCTCTGTGACTTGTGAGGTTAGGTCCTAAAGGAAACAGCTCAGCCTTACTTCTCTTACCCTTGGAAGGCTTCTCAGAGCAGTCTCCTGTCATGGTGTGAGGCCTGTCAGCAGCTAAGGTCAGAAACTGAGGCCTTTGCCAATAGCAGATGCCAAACTGTAAATTAGGAAAGATACTAATTTTTGTCTAAGTCCCTGAGCTTGAGGTAATTTGTTATGCAAATAAATGAAGGTGATATTGAAGAGACACTAACCCACACAAGCATGTGGGTCTTGTAGGCCTTGCCCTTCTTTCCTATTCCCTCTGCCTTGCTAAAAGTCTATTAGATTACATTCCTAAAGCTAGCTACCAAGGCCTGTACCCTTATTTGGTCACTTGTTCCTCCTAAGGCTGACTACCAAGGGGCTGCTATCAACCTATTGAAATCCAGCAATCAGAAGCTCCCTTTAGTTCACATAATTAACATGCTCAATTAAAAATAAACCCCTCATCCTAACATGGGATTTTCCATTTTACTTTTATAAACTGCCATTTTCCTATGTGCCATGTCTGTCTCCTTTCTATCTAAAGGCAGTCCTTTGTCCCCCTGGGACAAATATCCCTGCCCCTTTCCCTTTTCCCTTCTCCTTTCTTCCTTTTCCTTTTCCATTTTCCCTTCCCCTTCTCCCTTATCCTCTATCTCCTTTACCAACACATCTTATCCCATTCTAACACAGACTTCCCCTTTTTCTCTTCTGAAAAATTACACCTTCAAGGTCATTTGCTGTTGCTTTCTCTCCCAAGTCAGAAAGCAGTCACTTTAGCTTTTCTTTCCCACTCAATAAAGGATCTCTCTGTGAAACAGGTGTTTGGGGTTGGTTTGCGCCTAATTTGGGGTGTGAGAGGGAGCACCTGCTGTGTGTGGGGTCTCCTTCAGAGGTGATGTGCTAGTCAGAGACATTTAACTCCAAGAATGTGGGAATGAATGTGGAATAATCGTTTTGTACACTGTGAAGCTGTGTCTCTGCTAAGGCACCTTCTGCTTGGTTTAGTAAAGTGCTGAATGGCCAATAGGTAGGCAGGAGAGGATAGGCGAGACTTCTGGGCAGAGAGAGGAACTGGGGGAAAAAGAATCTGGTGCAAGAGATTTGCCAGCCAAACATGAAGGAAGTGGGATGCACAGTATTGAACAGAGGTGAACAGCTCCTTGGCACTAAGTGGAAATGTCTGCTGCAGCACTGGTTCAACAACTTCCCAGAGCTGGGCAGATACGTGCAGCCCCTGGCCAGTGCCTGTGGGCATGAGGCTTGGCTGTCATGGAAAGGCAACCAGTGTGACTGCAACCCAGAACCTGTGGGGCAGCCTACTGGACCAACCCTGGGAGCAGAGCCAGCCACAGGTGCCATGCATTACAGGGAGCCATGCAGCAAATAGCCTTGCCCTTTAAGACTTGGTTCACTCAGTCAGAAAAATCTTTCAGGCATGCAAAAAGTCAGACTGAGAAAACCTCTGAACAGGTACAGTATGCTCGAAAATGTGCTTAGATCCTAAAGAAATGAAAGAAAATCAGTATAGACAGTCATAGAATAAAGAGTAGTTTAAAAATAATAAAAGTCTTTAAGGAGAAAGTAAAAAAGTATAAAAAGAATAAGCCACATAGGGATGGGAAATACCATAGTACAGGAAGTCTGGGTCCTATATACTGCTTTATTAACTTTAAAAATTTTAAACACTAATAACAAAAGAGCAACAGCTGCTGGGAAACATTGGATTGTGGAAAAACTACTAATCTAACCAGCCTAGATATTTTAAGGATATCTTAAATTCAGAATGAAAGTTAGGAAATGTATTGCATTTGGGAAGATGTTATGCCTTTGTTTCCAAAGGAAACAGAAAGCTAGGGATTCCTTCAAAATAGCCAAAGATCAAATTTGACTAGGGAAGACCTCCTCAAAATCCTGGTTGCAGACACGAAGGAAGAAGCAAAGAAGAACTACAATAGGTGGTGCGTGCGCTGATCCCTCGCCATGGGGACAGTTCTGAGGTCGGAGGAGACGTGATAAAGTTTGCTTGCTACGGAGTCTTCATGGCTTTTTATTACATGCTACCTTTTTATATGGTTTGGATGGAGATTTATTTTACAGTTTTGTTATGCAGTCCAAATGGACTTATAAAGTTAACAGATACCTTTTATTTATTAAAACATAGAGCATAAAATCATCTTTAGCTGATTTATGCATACCATACTTTCCATAATTTTGTTAATTCAGACATGTGTGTAACCATTAAAAGTTTATGTTTTTAGAACAAAAGGACCAGACAGTAATGAAGACAAGACAAGTAGCCCAAGTGGCCTCTCGGAATGCCTCTGCTTCAGTTTCCTCAAAAATTGCATCCAGAACAACTTCAAAGCTGCTAAATGAGATATTCCAGCCTCACAGACTCTTCCATCTAGGGCTTCAGGTAAGTCATGTACCTTCCTATCACTCAGAGACTGGGCAAAAAATGACACAGCTCTCCCAGAACTTGACCGTTATCTCAATTTTGTCAGGGACCCCTAACAATTCTGTCACTCCCAGACAACAAGAAGTAATTTTAAGAGCAAGAAGCTCACATTTCCAAGAGGTGGGGTGAGTGGTTTTTTGTTCATTTGGTGGGTTATGGATGTTGGTCATTGATTAGGGGGGTGAGTTGCATGTTATTATTCAAGGTCAGGGAGGACACTAAACACAGGAGGTTAGACTAAGGGGTTTTTTCTCTCTTTTTCTTTCCTTCTTTCTCTCCTATCTAGTGAAAAAGGGGGGATAAGTAATGATAGGATTAAATGATAAATTATTGAATCCATTTTTAAACTAAAAAGCAACCATAGTCTCAAATATTTTACATTGGTATGGAATTTTATATATTGATATAAATTTAAGGTTATTTTTGTTATTCTATATATATGTATATACTGCTATATATTATATATATATATAACGTTCTCTATCTATCTATCTATCTATCTATCTATCTATCTATCTATCTATCTATCTATCTATCTATCTATCTGTTTCTACCCTGACTTAAGGTATTATACCAATGCAGCTCATTTAAAAATGTAATGTAACGCTCTAGTCCTTGAAAACTATCAAAATGATTAGGATATTTATGAAATGCGGATTAGTAGTTAGTCATCTATAACAATGAAACTTGTAGTTATGTTAGGTATGTTTTTAAGGTCAAACAGAGATGTTTTAGACAGATAATTTAAGCTGTTTGTCTAAGAAAATGTTTTAAGTTCTAAAAAGATATTTTTATTTTGGTAATACAAGTTATGATAAAAAGTGATTTAGCCACTAAACTTTGAACTCATCAAGGTAGAGTAGATAATAGAATACTTCCTCAAAGGTGTCAAAAACAGATGGGCTAGATACTGTAAATGTAATTCTTATCTGATAATTGTTCTTATTGTATAAGTTTTACTGTGTTAGAGTTAAAACCCTTTCCTTTTTATTTAGACAAAAGGGGAAACGTTGCATAATCTTTTTTTAACAATGTGAATCTGTGTCTCTGCTAAGGCATCTTCTGATTGACTTAATAAGGAGCTGAATGGCCAGAATAGCTAGGCAGGTGAGGATTGTCAGGACTTCTGGGGAGAGAGAGAAACTGGGGTGGTGGGGGAAGAATCTGAGAGATGCCCCAGTCAGACATAGAGGAAGTGGATGCATGGTACTGAGCAGAGGTAATGAGCCATGTGGCAGAACATAGATTAATATAAATGGGTTAATTTACATTTTAAGAACTAGTTGGGAACAAGTTAAAGCTAAGGCCAAACTTTCATGCTTCATAATAAGTCTCCATGTTATTATTTAGGAGCTGGAGGTCCAAAGAAAGTTTGACCAAAAACATTTTACAAATATCTAAAGCCAGTGTGGCTCTTGTTATAGCGTATAATAACTGACCCAGTCTGTTAAGTGCTTTCTACGTAAACACAGGCTCCAAAGTCTGACACCAGAACTCATAAAAATATAGGCATGGCTGTGGGGAAATGGTGGTGTGCCTTTAATCTCAGCACTGGGAAGGCAAAGGCAGGCAGATCTCTGTGAGTTTGAAGTCAGCCTGGTTTATAAAGAGAGTCCCAGCACAGCCAAACAGTCAAAGCTGTTACAGAGAGAAACCCTGTTTTATCAAACCAAAAAACCATTACACACACACACACACACACACACACACACACACACACACACACACGTCTCTCTCTCTCTCTGTATATATATATATATATATATATATATATATACATACACACACACATAATATACTAGCATGGTATATACTTACAGTACCAGTACTGGAAGCAGAGACAGGTGAATTTCCTAGGCCAGACAGCCTCACCTAATATGTCAAGACTTAGGTTAGTAAAAGACTTTGTCTCAAAAAGCAAAGTGGATGACACTGAAGAAGGAAGGACACATATACACACACACGGACACACACACACGATGCAGAGGTAGGACGACTTTGGAGTTGGTCAAGCCTATGCCGTCACTCACTACAACATATATCCAGTGATACACCATTGTTGTGCTTGGAATGTGATGGTTAGTTGTGAAATTCGACCCAATTTAAGTCACCTGGGAAGGGAGTCTCAATGAAGAATTGTCTTAACTAGGTTGGCCTCCAGGAACGTCTGTGAGGGACTATACGTGTTACGTTATTTATTTGGGAGGATGTGCCCACTGTGGGCAGCCCCATTCCCGGGGCTTGGAGTCTTAGACTGAATAAACAGTAGAAAGAGAACTGAACACTGCCATGCTCTCATTGCTCTAATTTGTTTCTGATGTGGATGTGATGTGACCAGATTGCTCAAGCTCCTGCTTCTGTGACATCCCTGCTACAAGGGGCTGTCACCAGGAGTTGTGAGTTAAATAAACCCTTGGTAATTAGAAGTGGCTTTTGTCATGGTATTTTATGGTTTTAGAAGGAAATGGAAACATCACAGCATCCTTACCAAGGTTTCCTACAGGCCCATACAACTGTCATAAGTTTTGATGCTCCTCAGCATAGAAGGAGAATTTTCTCCTGTGTGTCTTTTCACAGGTAAAGGAAAGTCTCCTCAGTCAGAATACTGTAGCTCCATGAAATGTCTTTGCTCTAAGCAGTTGCTGGCAGGTGAGATGGCCAGAGCAGGGGCTGGGGACAAAGGCCAATGGACTGGAGAGAGTGTGAGAAAGAGGAGCAGAATCGAGGAGTTGAATGAAGCAGTTGAATGGAAGGCCATGGACAGAAGTGGTTTGCTGCTTTGTTTTGGTGTGTGCATGTGTGTGTGTGCTTGCACATCTGCATATATAGAGAGGAGAAGACTAGGAGTCATGGAAGAGTCAAGAGTTCCATTTGTTGTGTGTGTGTGTATGTATGTATATATATATATGTGTGTGTATATGTGTATGTATGTATATGTGTGTGTGTGTGTGTGTGTGTGAGTCAAGAGTACCATTTGTGTGTCTTTCAATCTGAGAGACTTGTAAGTCTTCCAAATTGGCATATAATAGGGATCAGGCAGACATTCACAAATGGACTGACAATAGGCAAAACTGTGACCATGGGATGGTTTGTAGCTCAGTTTATAGAATACTTGCCTCTCATGTGTAGAGCTGAGGGCTCAATCCTGTACACACAGTGCATTGGTGCATGCCTGCATTCCATGACTCATAGGAGATCTTCAGCTACACAAAGAGCTTGAGGCCAGCCGGGTATACATGAAACCCTCTTGTTTTTGTTGTTGTTTTAGTATGCAGGATGAGCACAATATGTTTTTCAAATCTATGAAATTGATGACTTGACCATGAGAGTGGATGACAGCAACAGAGGGAAGCCTTCAGCAGGAGCTCGAGAACTCTAGTAACTGACGGCTGGGAAGAGGACGAGAAAGAATGGGAAGGAAAACCAGGAGAGGAGGAGCATAGGAGGAAGCAGGTAGCTAGGGAATGATTGTCCAGGAAGCGTGGCTGGATAATTGTGTATTGTTTGCCAAAAGTTAACAAACTAAGACATAAAAATGACCTTTGGATTTAACACAGCAGTCCCTGGGTGCTGGCATGAAACAAGCTGTCCCTCATGGAGGGAGGGGAGAAGTGGTGGCCACTAGTGAGAACAACTCAAAAGAGTCTACCTGAGGGGAGAGCTGGACTGAAGGGAGAGGGAGCATCCTGGAGAGGATGGTTAAGTTAAGGGAGTGCAGAGAGAATGTGCAGAGTGCTCCCACATGGAGATTGTGTGGATTAGTGGCAATGTTCCCATGCAGAAAAGATTGACTGATCATGCAGAGGAGCAAGGGACAGCTGAAAGAATTTAAATCCCCAAGGAAAGTGCACAAGCATCTTTTCATGCAGTTTTGAGGTTGAGTGAGTTTTAGTGTAGAGATGAAGTCATTGAGAGTTATTAAAGTTGATGGGTCTGTTCTTTAATGTCTATGTATGTTCACGTATACATGTTCATGTGTGTGAGTGCAGGTGCATGCATGTCACAGCACTCCTGTTGCAGTCTCAGGTGCCAGTCCTTCTCCCTCCCCTCCTCTGAGACAGGGTTCACCATGGGTGTACAATAAGCTCACTTGTCTGGGAGCTTCCAGGAAGTCTCCTACCTTGGCCTCACATCTTCTTCGCAATACCACATTCACCTCCAGCTTTTGTTTGTTTTGTTTTTAAGACAATTTGAAATTTAAATATATTTTGATGATAATCTTCCTCTCCCTCAAGTCCTTCCAGATGCCCCCATCCTTACCCATCCAACTTTAAATTCTTTATCCAAAACCACAAAAGCCCAATACAACAACAAGCATCCAAACCAAGAAAACAAAATAAAGCCACACCCCAAAAGAAGAAAAAAGAATAAAGTCAAACTGTAACCAAATAAACACACACACACACACCAAACAAACAAACAAACAAACAAACAATCAAAATCTGTGGGTCTCATTATATGTTGGTCAACTACTCTTGAACAAGAGGCCTGTCCTAGAGTGGTTTATGTACCCACTGTCACTCTTTTGGAGGAAATTGATTTTCCTTCTCTCAGCAGGTATAAGTGATGGCTCAGTTGTTAACCTTTTATCCTAGTGACTAGATTTTCATTCATTCATTCATTCATTAATTTAAAAATACGCCAAAATAAAATATAATAAAAAACTACCACATCAAAGTTGGACAATACAAACAGAAGGAAAAGAACCCAAGTAGTTATAAGAATCAAAGACCCACTAGTTCACTCACTCAGGAATCCCATAAAGACACTAACCTGGAAGCCAAAATATATCCACAGAGGACTTGGCACAGACCTGTGATTAATGCTTTAGTCTCTGTGAGTTCAGATGAGATTTGCTCATGTTGATTCAGAGGATCTTGTTTTCTTGGTGTCCTCCATCCCCCCTGCTCTTAAACTCTTTCTGCCTCCTTGTTTATGGGGTTCCCTGATTTCTGAGGGGAGGGATTTGATGGATACATATCTTTAAGGTTGAGTGCTCCAAGGTCTCTCACTTCCTGTGAAGTGTCTGGCTGTGGGTGGATATAGAATAAGAGGCTAGAGGGAATGAATTGATCTCATTAGGAAAGGTAAATAGCACAGATATGGATGGATGGGGCAGCTGGAATAGGAAGATCTAATGGGAGAGAAAGAGGGGAGGAGGGTTATGGGAAGGAATGCAGTGAAAGACAGCTAAAATGGGGGACATTTGAGGGGTGGTATGGAAGCTTAATGCAGTAGAAACTTCCTAAAATATATAAATACATGAAGAGAATCTAAATGAAATCACCACATAAATGGGGGAGGCAGAGTTCCAAATGGACTTGTCACCAAACAAAGCTTCCAGTGCTGGAGTTTGGTTGCATCTAGTTGACCAAATGGATCCTGTGGAAATTCTTAAATGCCAAGACTATATGTTGTTCTTCACAAACTGACAGCAAGGCTCCATCATTGAATACAACACCTATACAATTCATAGAAGAGTGAATGTCAAGCCAGTGCCTACATAGAGCCTTTAACCTACATTCTTGGGTCTTTAGTATAGGAAGGCATTCTGTACTCTATTAAGAGAGAAACATAAAGACCACGCCAGCTATAATCTCTTGCTTTGATTCTGCAAGATACACTAGGGCAACAGTGGCACAAAGCTTGTGGGAATAACCAATAGCTCATTTGACTTAAGTCCCATTCCATGAGATGGAACCATACCTGACACTGCTTGAGTAACTAAGAACCCGAGACTAGATGGATAACCCATAGGACCGAGGATAAAACCAAATAATAATGTTCTAAAAGAATGAAGACGAAAGATGTATTGATAAAATGATTCCTAACAGTATTCTGCTATTCTCATAGATCAACGCCTTGCTCAGCCATCATCAGAGAAGCTTCCTCCTGCAGCAGATGGGAACAAATACAGAGATCCATTCCAGCTTTACTGGGCCCCTCAAGTTCCTGCAGTTAGCCTTCTACCCAACGAGCATCTCCCAAGTCCTGTACTAATTTAATTAGCTATTGCTTGATAGTTAATTGGAAACTTTGTCAAGCGGCTAAGGACCCACACTCCCACAGACATATTTTGGGAGAGTTTCAGATCAGCTGTGTGGCTTGAGGAATTTGCTTAACCTCTCCGTGCTACAGCTCCCCTAATTAATAGGTAGTACCTACTTAATAGGATCTTCATCTAAGGCATTTGACTTCATCTGTGTGACTTGGTTACAGCAGTGAGGCTGGTATGTGGTTGATGCTTTGTATACCAAGCACCTATTTGTTAGTAATTGCTGGGTTTGATTTTCTTAAATAACTTAGGCTAAAGACCCTGCCTTCGTAAAAACACTATAGGCTTAAACTTTATTTGGGTTTTTACATTCTGTTTGGGTTCTTAAGTGTAAGTCTTGATGACAAGTGTCGTACTGAGGTTTAACCTCATGGGAGAAAATGAAAACAACCTGCGCATCAGGGGCTACGCATGGTCAGGATTTGATCTTTACTGTTTTCTGCTTGCTAAGAACTCTCTCTGAAATAAAAACACATGAAAATATGGTAGTCCAACAACCATCAGCGAGGTGCGGGCAGCTCAGCCCAGCTGCTGAAAAGAACAACGCGGAGGTGCAGAGCAGATGAGTCCGGCCCACTCCCTCTGGATGTGTGTCCCCGCAAAAGACCCTCTCTGCAGCAGCCTGAGAAGACACAGAAAGCATGGTGCCTACAGGATTTAGTGCTCCGTGTGCATCCAACACGGAGCAAGAAGAAGTCAAATGGCAGCCAGGCGTGCATCCAGGTGCAGGGGCAAGCAGGCAAGGTTGTCATCGTGATGGAGGGAGGAGTCCATTCCCTGACAGCGTGCTGGCATCAGGGGCGCCCCTCGGTGTTCCAGCAAGGTCGCACCACGGGGTGATTTTTCCTTTACTGCGGTTTCCAGATCATCCCCTTCCTTTCACACACAAGGTTAATTCACTTCTTGATCACATTATTTCCTCGCCGCTCCTTGACAATATAAAAATTCTGAGTGGACAGCTCAATCCCTCTTCCATCTCAGATTTGATTGTTATGGTATTGCCGGGCGTCCCTCAGAGGCCTCCAGCAGCCCTTGCTGCTCTTTATGACACTTAAATGGCTCGGCTACAATTTCTCCATCTATTCACGAAACACTGTTAATAACTCATTTCCAAAGAGGCCCTTCTTTATGTCCTGGCATTAAGGAATTTTTATTAGGTGCCAGGGTAGGTGATACACAACCCCAGTAACCAAAGAGTTAATTAATCTGTTGAAATTTATTACCTTTTATACTGCACTCAGTGTGACAGTCCCTAAGCGAAACAGACACTGTATTTACAGCCTGGGCTGAAATATTCAGTAATATAGTCTGCATACTGACCTCCTCCGTCAGCACTGCCTTCTGCTGGGATGTCCATTAATCACAGAAGACGAATTTGTGTAATCCATCTCCTTTCTTATTCCGAGATTCCAATAAATATTGAAATAATAATTTATTGATTACCTTGCAATATAAATGCGTGGCAAAAAGCACCCAAGACGTTTGCTCGGTAATGCATTTTGGAAGTAAAGTTCTGCACTTTCTGTGGGAACGCAGGGAAGAACCAGGAAGCGCCGGGATGGATTTCTCAGAGCGCGGAAACAGATTTCTTGCTATAACAAGAAACAAGGAGGCAGCCTCTATCAGTGTGTCTTTTAGCATGCGCGCACGCTCTCGCTCTCTCTCTCTCTCTCTCTCTCTCTCTCTCTCTCACACACACACACACACACACACACACGAGTCGTTGTTAGTAGCTCGTCTTCTTTGCTCTCTACCTCTACAATACTTCAGAGCGCTAACAATTTTCTTGTACCACAGTTTCACCAGCAAAGCCACCTCCTGCCTGAACTTAGTACCAGCAGAGACGATGAGGATATTCACGTGTCTTTCTGTGAACGCCAGTGAAATTCTGCTGGGACCCGCCTTGCACACTCATTTTAGGCTGAGATGTGTGTTTCCTCAGGCCATGCTTTGGAACGCTTTGGGCTATTGGTCTAAGTGAAAATTCCCCTACAAATTTTCAAGAGTTCTTATCCTTACCTAGGCTAGTGTTAGTTTCAGCACCTTTCTCGGATCCTAATAATGTCTCCAGCACATCTGAATTGATTCACAATACTAGAGCTGAGGGTGGGGAGGACGAAGAACCACAGAGCTTAAGATATGTCTGCAGATTCAACGCTCTCATGGTAAAAACTCCAAAAGTCTAGATGTGTTTGTAGCTGGGTATTTTCAGTGTGCTTCTTCAGGGCTGGCTCAGGGTAAGCTGAGTGACAGGCATTTTCGAGTCTGCACTTGTTCCTACATCCAGCCGTCCCCAGCTATGCACACTGTGGCTTGTCACCCGCTCAGCTCTTCCCACCCAATTCAATCACACGCAGTTAATGCAACCCATTTCTGGTCCCCATCATAATCTATCTCAGTTTTGTGCAGCACTTTATGGCCAGGATAACTCACGGAATGGATGAATTCTAATGTGTGGGCTTGGTTTTCTTGGGCTAGTCTGATAAGGTTAACCAGACAGGGAGATATAATAGCTTAGGGGACCTAGCTTTGATCTACGACAGCTGATCAACCCCAAAGTGCTAATGAAAACGCAGAGGGAAAAGCTTCTGATGCTCCAAGTCAAGAAATAAAAGAAATATACTTTTGTCAGAGAATAAAAACATTATAACTCCAACATTTAAACAGCTTGACCATATATTTTTTAAAAAAGAATACAAACTGATTTGAAAATTTTGGTAAAAAAAAACTATCTGGAAAACCTATATGACATTTTAAATGAAAAATTCTAATTTTATGTGCCCTGGAATTGTTTAGGATATGAATTTTAAAGGAAATGATATTCTCCTCAATATTTCAGCAGTGAATGGCAGCAATTAACTCCTATATTTTTCCATGAAACTTCATTTTGACGAATATTCAAGCTAGTGTGTTTAAAGATGTGACACAATGAGGTGACCCTGAACTGTCAATTGCTCTAACATTGGTTATTTGGGCACATATATCATTCTTTGTAGATGGACAAGACACGGTTTTGATTTCTTTTGCTTTCTCCAGATTTAGATGATTTTAATTGTGGAGCAAGATATTGAAGCAGGTAAGAGGGAGCTGTGTGGGCACAGCAGTGAGCCTGTGCTGCTTGCTGATAACGTTTCACTGAGATGGCATACACACGTGTAATTACTGTCATTTCTTTGGTTGTCAGTGAGCATTAATGGCTGCTACTTTCTCTGTACATATAACGTTACGTCCTGACTCAAGTTCTCCCTGGTGCTCAGCTAATTGGACGATTCACTTAAAGTATGTTATGTTTTACGACTTTATCTTTCGTGGTATTTTACATTTTGAAATGTCTGATTCTAATTCCTCTTCTATGGTAGCATAATTTCACAGTGGCACAACCTTGGGAATCCATTAAATTTGGCCTTTGAAACACTGCTTTGTTTTTCTCCCACACAGCAGTGAAAAGCTGTGGCATTTCCCAATGCCTGTGTTGCCTCTTTCCCTCTTTAGAGTAATACGACTTTCTCTCCCCTTGATTTACATCACTGCAACAGTATTTTCTTCTTAAAAAGTCATTTTCTGCAGTTTTATACTAGGTACTGAATATATGAAGCTGAAGACACATGTTCATCTCTCAAGCTGTTCAGAGTCATGCTAGACAGAAATGTGATCAAAATGGCAAAATGGCTCAGCAGGTAAAGGTGTTTGCGAACAAGTCTGGGGACCAGAGTTCAATCCCCTGAACTCATATGGAAGAAAGAGGAACCCATTCCTGCAAATTATTGTCTTCTGACATTTACACACACACACACACACACACACACACACACACACACACAGAGAGAGAGAGAGAGAGAGAGAGAGAGAGAAAGTAAAAACAAAATCACAAATAATGTTTTGTTTTGTTTTTTTAAAAATCAATCCTTTCAGCTATATTGCAATGAGTCTTTAAATCTGCGAAACTGGAACCTGGGAAACTAGCCACTTATTGACAATTCAGCCAGTAGCTAGAGCTAGTATTTCTATAAATACTTGAAATGGTCAACATTTTCCTCACAATACATACAGGGATTCCTGTTTTCAGGAACCCTTGAAATACCAAGAGCAACAGACTTGGGTTCCTAACAGATAATGGCTCAAGTTTGCTGGGCACCCATACATGTACCGCTACCCTCATGGCCTCAACTCTAGATGACTTGGAATAACTAACAGACTGGGACTGTTCACTGCAGGGTTTAGGGAACGTAGATGAGGAACAGAGCCTGGGCAAGTTTGTAAGAGACATGCCCATGTGGCAGACACTGGAGGCTGGCTGTGCTAATTTGTCGCAAGGCTGCACGGCAAGAGCTTTCATTTTATTCCTATCTTAGTCGTGAGCGAAGCGAATTACAAAGCATCTACGCCAGTTGCTGAAGGTCTGAAATGCAGTCGCGGGACTGCAAGGTGAGGCCCTGCACACTTCACCTGCTCTTTAGGAGCACGGGGAAGTTAGGCAGGAAGAATTAGCCCCAGCTTGGCTTGCTTTCCTTTGTTGAGATGAACACCAGGATTAAAAGGTCGCACTCCATCACTGAGAGTATTCCTGGTAGGAACTCCAGCAGGAACCTGGAGGCAGGAGCTGAAGCAGATGTCACTGAGCAGCACCCTTACTGGTTTGCTCATGACTTGTTCATCCTGCTTCCTTACACCTCCCAGGACTGCCTGCTCAGTGATGGCCCCACCTACCGAGGGCGGGGCCTTCACACAGGAAGTATTAATCCAGAAAATGCCCCATAGACGTGCCTATTGGCCAATCTGATGGAGGTGTTTTCTCAACTGAGGTCCTTCTTCCCACAGGACTTTAGCTTGTGCTAGGTTAACAAAATTAAATTAGCACACTATACTTTTGATCTCTTTCTTGGCTCAGTGTCCTTAATCAAGTCCTTCTCTGAGGTCTAGAATGCATCTCACGTGTGTGCATTTCTAAGCCATTTTCTTGAGGCTGCTCTACTGTCCCAAAGGTTGTGTGTTCTTCCTAATTCTCATAGTCTTCTTTGTTACAGTTTTTATAAAAGAGTTAATATCTCATAGAGGAATACGGGGCTTGTATGACCGATCCTTAGAAAGCACACATTGGGTTGCATGGCGGATTTGAATTAAGGCCAGACAGGAAAGTAACTTTATTATAAAAAGATAATGACTCAGCATGGTTGTGGGAAAACATCAAATTTTTCACAATACACATTATGACTTTCTCATTCAGAATGCCTTTTCTGTTCTTGACCCCTTCAGTTTGCTTCATTTTACTGTGGAATTTACTTTGTATGTAAAAGAACTC
This sequence comes from Myodes glareolus, assembly GCF_982192425.1. Taxonomy (NCBI): domain Eukaryota; kingdom Metazoa; phylum Chordata; class Mammalia; order Rodentia; family Cricetidae; genus Myodes; species Myodes glareolus. The sequence goes on from NC_142039.1 coordinate 55,431,932, forward strand.
ATGAAAATTCATGATCAGTGTGAAAAGTAATAACTTTAGAAAGCCTCCATGAATGTACTACCTGGGCTAACATAAAGTATTGCTTTGAACTAATTTCCACTACGACACTCTTGGGTTTCATAATTCTCCAAATATACTCACCTCTTCTTAGTGGTAATAGGATTATGACTTGAAGACCACTTTCTTAATTTTACAAATAACATATATGATTTAGTTTTACTCGTTGATACATTTCTTTCTAACTTATTCATGAGAGTCTCCTGGTAATAGATTCTCATCTTATGTAACAGTTATGTCATTTATTCTTGGAGGATAGCTTAGTAGTTATAGAATTCTATATTGATAGTAAAGAAGACTGTGTCAACAATGAATGAAAATGCTCACAGAGGAAGCAGTTCATTATAGGGAATGGATGGAAACTATGAAAAAGAATGAAATTGGAACTTCAAGTACAGAATATATATTTGAATTAAAAAAAGCAATCTTTAAGTCTTCATCAGCATATACAGTTTAGAACAAGAGCTAGATCACATGAAGAATGATGGATATATTTAAATTTTGCCCTACAAAGAAAAATAACTTAGCTGATCTTCATAAAGCTATTGTAGTCTTTTGAAATGATGGATGCTCTACCCAATATTACTGAAATTAATTTAAATTAATGAAATCAATGACAAGTTACCAAGAAGGCATGAAAAGACTTATTACTCACAAAACAAGGCTATTTAGAAGAAATAGGTGTGTCTTGCTGATCTAAAAAGAGAGTGGGGAGGGGATAATCATTTGAGTTCTCTTGTGGTGACATGATGAAGTACTCCAGGGTTTCCCCACCAGTTTATCTATATGTGAGGCAGAAGAAACAGGAAAGCTAAAAACCTGTCACAAATTAACCAGAAAATATGCAACCGGGACCTGGAGAGATGGCTCAGCAGTTAAGAGCTCTTACTATTCTTCCAGAGGACCTCAGTTCAGTTCCCATCACCCATGTCAGGCAATTGAGAACCACCTGTAACTTCGTCTCCAAGGAATCTGATGCCCTCTTCTGGCTTCACAGGCACCTGCAGACATGTAGAACACACACACACACAAACTGGAATTTTTACTCTGGGTACAATGTATAAATGTCTAAAGTATATGTCATTGGGTTTCATAGTAAGCAAAAGTAGAATGCCAAAGATAAAATATTGGTAGTAATTCTGGTGAAAAAGGCACAAATTTGTTGAAATACCTAAATATGCATGTTTGAGAAAATGAAAAATTCTAGCAAGATGAACACAAAGAACATCAGTTAGTCAAATGGCTGAAAATCAAAACTACAGAAAGAAAATGGAATTAAAACCCCCAAGGCACTTCATGGGGCAAATACTGCAAGTCACAGTGTGTCAATCAGGGTCCAACCAAGAATGAAACTATGCTAAGCTGGGAGGTTTGACTCTGCTCAGAAGCACTCAGTTCTGATAAGATATTCAAATGTCAGGCCAATGCTGAAGGTTACCCTCCTAAGAAGACTCAAGGATAACAAAGTTGGAAGATAGGGTCCTGTCAAACATGCATAATAATTGAATCACTTTGAGTACACTGTTTGGATATAATTTAATTTTTACAAACATTAGAAAAATTTGAAGAACGATACTGTCAATAAAAGCTTCATTCATGAAAAATATAAGGCTCACTGAAATAAGCTGAATTGACATTAACATGTTAGGTTCATATTGAATTATTTCACTTCTTCCTATACTTTCAAATCACAGTTCCTATTGGCATTTTAAGAGAAGATAATGACTATCCATCTTTTTGAGTGGTACTTAACACACACATCCCATAAAGTATGTGGACATCACAGGGGAACAAAGGCTCACTACTACTGTAAAATGATCCTCTAGAATCTCAGCTCAAAATCTTAAAGCAATTGGCAGAGCGTTTGATTTTACCTTTTACCAGATGACATGGTTGGCAGTTTTGGTGTGGTATTGAGCAGTATATATTTTGTGTTCTTTGATAGTGATTAAAAATACTTCATTAAATACTGCTGGCATATATTTTAGAAAGAAGTTACTCTAGAGCTTCTGGGATTCTGTGGCTTCTGGGAAAATGGACTCATTCTAGCCCTTTGAGCTTCAGGGGACTGAACTTTCCCCTACTCCATACTACTGTGCCTGTTCCTGGTTTCTAATGCAGGAGCTCCAGCATCAAACCAAAGGGTTTCAGATTTCAAGAACATTTTAGAAATTGGAATACTTGCATACACCTCACAGGCTAAAAGTTACAAATTCAAAAACCAGAGCTGCTCTAAAACCTAAAACGCTATCTTTCCAGTCTCTGTTTCTGAGTTTATGTGCACTTTTTGGCTAGTTTTGTGCTGAAAGGGTTGCTATCTCAAAGTATTACTAGTCTATCACTCTATCACTTGAGTAATATTTTCGGCAAGTAAAAATGATTGGGCTTCAGATATTTTACCTCAATTTAAATAATTTCATTCTATGAGATGCTAGCATTGCTACTAATGAAATATTTTCTCTACACATTAGTTACCATTTTGGCCAGCCATCTTGTGAACTTTTTTCCATTGTTAATAATTCATTTCAACATATTTCAATGTGTATTTTGTTATGCTCATTTTTAGGAGCAACTTTAAGGACTATGCTTTTTCTTTGCTATTGCACAGGCCTCAATGGTATATTTTTAAATACTCTTTTGAGATTCTGCTTTTTCTGGTGCTTTCATTGCATTTGTCACAGCACAATCTCAGTTTTTCCTTTCTTCATATCTTACATTTATTTAAAAAAATTGAACTGTATTTTATGATTCACATTTTGCATTCAGTTGTTAGTTCACCAACTGCCTTTTCATTTAGAACGCTGTTGTTGAACCGTCTTCCTGTCTCCTCTTCCCTCATGCTGGGTGACAGGCAGATACCACCATGCCTGGATTTGGGGGCTTTTGAACTTCTTGTTAATTCAGAAATTGATTCATGCATGCGTGTGTTAGAAACCATGGTTTTCAGTAGTAGAATGTGCTAGTGAGCTTTCTGTTATTGTAACAATATATCTGAGAAAATCAACTAGAAAGAGGATGGGAAACACCTTGCCTCATGGATCTGTGATGTGGCAGGCAGCACAGCCTGCTGGGATATGGGTGTGAAACAAAGCTGCCCACCTCAGGGAAGCCAGGAAGTGAAAGAGAAGGGCAATCATGCCATATCTCCGTCATTAAGTCTCACCTTCAGCTGCCTCGCTGCTCCCCTCTTGGCCCACTTCAAGTCTTCTCCATCTTCAGTGGAACCACACTTTAAATTACAGCATCGAGATTCTTGTCATTCTCCGTCTCAGGCTGCTGCTTCTTCCTTCTATCTGGTTCTTTTGTTATGACTCTATTGCTTCTTTTATCCCTTACCCGCCTTTAAAAGATACTCTCTTTTTTTGAACAAGTTCAGCCCCTCCATGGGGGGTTTCCATATCTTCAGCAAGACTTGTCTGGTCTGTTGAGTCTAGTGTTTCTGCTTCCGTATTCCTTTGGAAAGGGGTCCAGAGTGAACTTCAGAGTATAAAGTTTATGGAGCTACAGGTTGCCAACTTATTTAGTAAAAGGTGATAGGTTTATAAGATGTGTAACTCTATTATTAAATGAGAAAAACATAACCACAGCAGTCATTTTTGGCAATAGAAAAGCATAAAGCTTGACACCTGCAGGTTTGGGAGATAGAGCATATTGTCTCTTAACTGCTGATAAAATGTAAACTGGTTAGGGACATGTTATAGCGTACAGAGTATGAATTACCGTCGGTCCCTTGTGCCCCAGTCTGCTCATCATTGACCTGGGGCCACGTGGACTCCCTGGGCTGTATCTGTCATAAACTGAAAGAATTTAAAATCTGTTTTCCACGATGTCGCTCTTTGCACCATTATCCATTGGTTTCCATTATATTTGCAGTTAAGTTGTAATTCATATTTTCCACATGGCTATTAATCACTGACCTTTTCAGTCATTCTTTATGGATTTATTGCATTTTGATAGTTTGGCATTTTGTTCATCGTATTCTCAATGAAATAATTTTTCAAGGTGGCTAAACAGGTTACTCTGTGTCACAGTGCTGTGACTCCAAGAGAACCTGGGATGAACCCGAAAGTCAGAAAAAAAAAAGAATGATTTAGAAGTTTAGAAGACTTAGCCTCACTTCACATTAGCAACTTACTTTACTGTTACTCTTGTGACTTTCTGTTCCGTTTGTAAAATGCAAACATTTGCTTTCTGTATTTCAGTTTCATGAAAACAACACGAAACTAAACGCGCAAAATCATGTTACACATAATTTTTTTTTTCCTGAGCAAAGAGAAGAAGTCAGGACTTGAAAGGTAAATCAGGAATGGATTGAGGGCTGAAGAGAAGGCTGAATGGCTGAGGACGTTTACTGCTCTCACATAGAACCAAGGTTTGTTTCCAGCATCCATGTCGTGGATAAATCAAGTGTGGTATAGCAATATAATGATATAAGGAAATATTACCCTGCCATGAAAGGAAATGAAGAGCTGATAATGGGATCCATCTCTTATGAGCCTCGGGGACTGTCCTGGCTAGTTTATTGTCAACTTGACACAACTAGAGTTATTTGGGAAGGGACTCTCAGTTGAGAAACTCTGTAAGGTTGTTTGTAGACACATCTGTTGATCCATGTGGGAGGGCTGCTCATCTGGGTGGCGCCGTTGCTGGGTGCTGTGAGACTCTGTTCATAGCAGCGTCACTCTCGAGTTTATCTCCTGTAGGCGCTCCCTGCTAAGAGGTCGACCTAGGACAAGATTCCTTGTTCCTTCTTGGATGGATTTCATCTTGTGCATTCAAGGTCCAAGAAAACCTCACACATTCTTTTCCAGAGGCTAGACCATTTTGTAAGATGAGCTATTTCCCTGTCCACCATCAGGGTAGATACTCAGACGTGGGTCCCAATACTTAAGTCAGACACTATACTGTTGCCCCCGCCCCCAAATGATCCATGAATGCACCCTCTGCTCATGGGAAGTAGAGTGACTACACATCATCTTTCCTCTTAGGGTGGGGATACAGAACTCTCTGTAAGGAATCCCCCCAGGTCCGAACAGACTTCATTTCTTGGATGCTTTAGACATTTTATTATCTGCATTCCCAAGCTCTGCTTAGCAAGCTCTGGTGGTGAACATGTTGCTGGATTTTACAGAATGAAAGTGGTCGGCACTGAGGTTCAATGGATGGGGTGCGATCCCAGCTTTGTAAAACCCTGGGTGGGTCCTCCACCTCTGACGCTCAGCGGATTGACACACAGATGATGATTTCTCCCGGTTTCAGACTCTCCCTTTCATCTAATGGCAGCTTATTTGGTCTAATTAGCTTGTCTTCAGAGAAAACAAGCAGGCTCATGTTACTAGAAGAATTTACAACAAATTTAGAAGCTGCTGCATTGACCTTTATACATTTGATTTTGTTTATATCTATTTGATACTGGTGCCTTTTTGTTTTTGTTAATTTTCAATCACTAACTTTCTCGGTTTGGGAAACTTCTATTTAACTTTTCAAAATTAAATATGGAACTGATGGATTAAAATTTTGGTTGCTCTTTGTTTACAGATATTCCACAGTTAACAAATGTCAGTATTTTAGAACACACACATTTAGAAATCTAATTTTAGTAGAAATTTATTTTGTTAAACTTCATTCCTTTGAGTGAAATAGAGTGATATTTACCTATACAGATGGTTGTTATGCCCACAGGTTTATGGTTGTATAAATGAGACAAAGAATGTTTGAGGAAAGTTACTTTTTATAAGTCTCTTTTATCTTGACATTTTAAAAAACTTTTATTGATTCTCTGTGGATGTCACATCATGCATTCCTGTCTCACTCATCTCCCTTTCACCTCACTTCTGCCCTCTGCCCTTGCATCCTCTCCCCAAACCAAAACCAAGAACCACATCAAACAAAGCAAAACCAAAACAATAACAAAACAAACGAGAAGAATGAGGAGGGGGGAAGAGGAAGAGGAGGAGGAGGAGAAGAAGAAAAAGCGAGGAAGAGGAGGAGGAAGAGAAAGAGAAGAAGAAGAAGAGGAGGAGGAGGAGAAGAAGAAGAAAAAGAGGAGGAGGAAGAGGAGGAGGAGGAGAAGAAGAAGAAGAGGAGGAGGAGGAGGAGAAGAAGAAGAAGAGGAGGAGGAGGAAGAGGAGGAGGAGAAGAAGAAGAAGAAGAAGAAGAGGAGGAGGAGGAAGAGGAGGAGGAGAAGAAGAAGAAGAAGAAGAAGAAGAAGAAGAAGAAGAAGAAGAAGAAGAAGAAGAAGAAGAAGAAGAAGAATCCTCTTATTGTGGAAGCTGTAGTGTGGCCGTTGAGTCACACAGTTTACCCTTTAGTCCATCTTTACATCTTTACATGCACGTGCTCATTACCAGGGGTCATTGGTCTGTCTTGAGGTCTCTAGTTTCTGCTACACCACTGATAATGGGCTCTCTCTGGGGCTCCTCTTGGGTATGATATTGTTCTATGCCATGGAAATCCTGCTGTTTTCGATCTGTTAGTTCATTCTCTTCACCGGCTCCAATAATTCATAGATGAGGTAGATGGTAGATGTTGGGGTGGGCCAACTTATAGCCCTGCTTCTGGGCTTGGATGGTAGCTGGGTTGGTTAGCCTGCCATTTTGCCCTCATCATCACTACCTGGATGAGCTCTCCAGCATGGCCTTGGCTACTTTACCCAATGTGCCATGCAGCAAGGAGCAGGGTCAGTTCTCCTACTCTCGTGTCCTCAAATTTGGGTCCCCCTCAGTTATAACTCCAAGGCCAGCTCTATTATTTTGCCCAAGCAGGGTAGGGTCTGGCCTGGGAGCAGCTCTCTGGGTCTTATACCCTCAGGACTGGCTCACCTGTGGCCCCAACAAAAGGGTCAGCTCTAGTGAGCTGTTCTTATGATTTATAGAGCACGCTCTCTTGTGTGTTGTGGCTGATGAGGGTCAGGGTTAGTTGTCCCACTCTTGTGGCCCCAGGGTTCACCCTAACATCCACCACAGATGGTAATGGGTGACAGGGTGGAAGGGCATCTTTCCCTCAACCATGCCATCACATAGCTGATGGGGGCAGGGTCAGCTCTCCTGCTCTCAAGAACTCAGTGTTGGCTCACATGTGTCCCTGACCACAGGACCAGCTCTAGTGTGCTTTCCAGGTGAGGTGCATGCCTATGAGGGTCATCTTTCCCTATTGCGGGAATAAGTTCTCTCCTGAGGGATAGGGCCAGTTTGTCTGCTGCATTATGAAGTGAGGGCCGGGTCGGCCACCCCAGAGCCAGTGAAGGGCAGGGCATGCTCAACACAGCCTGGTTCCAATGACTTCTGTGCTAACATGGGCCATGAATATCACCACAGACTTAGCTTCAGCAGTCCCATGGATCAGCCCTGGCCAGGACAGGGTAACAGTGCATGACACTCAGACCAGGATGTGCCTGGTAGCAGTATGGCCCTCAGATGCCCTCACAGCCACAGATTGTGCCCCAGATCCTGGCAACTTTGTGGTCTTCGGGGGCAATATAGACCAGGGACACCAATCCAGCCCCTGGCTGTGGTAGGACCACGGACCTAAATATGGTCCTAGGCAACAGCCTGGGCCAAGTTGTTACCATGGACTCAGGTCACTGTTCAGCCCATTCACATTGGCATAACTCCTATGGCAGCATGACCTGCCTTTGGACACCAACGTGGGCCCCAGATGAAGGCTGAGACCACAGACACTTGCCTGGCCCTTAGAGTCAAGAGGAGTCAAGGACATCAATGCAGGCCACCTCAGCTGCTCCAGAGGCCTAGATCAAGACCTGGCCCTTGGTCATAGTCCAGTCTCAGGCATCTCCCTGGACTAGGAATGGACTCAGTCTTTCACTTCAGTCTGTTCCTCACTACCCTTACCTCTCCAGCTCTGCCTCATGCCCCAGCCAATGAGCCATTCTGCCCACCTCTTTTCTACCCCCCTTCCCTGTACTATCTTGCCACAATGCTGCCCAACCTCCCAGTACCTGGGATGTTGGTTGGGTCACATGTGATGCTTGGTTGATTATTGCCCACTCCAGAGATAGGGATGCTGCAACCTTTACCCTACCCCCACGCCTGGGCCTAGAGACACTGGGCAGTACTTGGTATGGTGGTACCTATTGTGACCCCCACAGACTCATAAGTCTCTTCTGTTGACGTTTTGTAGAATATGATTTTGAAGTATTATTTTGAGGCCTGTGGCCAAGTATAGACAGACCTATGTGGAGACTTAAATTATTTAAATTACCCAATTAAGCGAAATGTTTTGAGCCTCTACACCTAATGACTTAAGTCCATCATTTTCTTTCACACTTCTTGCAGGACCATTGGAGGATTTGGCTCCTTCTAGAACCTGAAGTAGAAATCTGTGTCGTTTTTAACTGTATAATTTCATAGAGCCACCAATGCCTATTCGGACCTCTATGAATGATTTCAGTTAACAATCAGAACACATTAGCTCGCAGCGTCCTCAGAGCGAGGAAGAGCCACCACTTCCCGTTCTGAAGGCTGTCTGGCAAACAGAACGGGAGTCACTTCTGGGCTTCGGACGCTCTTCCCGGTGAGTGTCTCCTAGAAGACAATTCCTGGATGTTTGACCTGTGTTTCCTGCACTATAGAACTCTATTTGGCTGCGAAAAATGTATAGCAAATATTCATTGCTTCACATCTGACTTCAAGGGCTGCCTGTCCCACTCAGAAGACAGTCCCACTCAGACTAGTAAAATCAAAATCTATCTCCACCTTTGGCCAGAAGGGGGAAGCAGCTGACCGTATCTGAGCCTTGGCTCAGGGTTTCCAGCGAAACTTGGCACTTCGGATTAATTACTACCCACCGCCTTAATGGCTGAAGCACGACGTCGCTCTCCCACGTTACTTTGTAAGACTACACATGAAGCACTCGTGAACGCTGCCTGTCATTCATTTACTCTTTGAAATTATGTGGTTGCTCTCAGACTTTGGGTGTGTGAAATTCAATGCTGATGGCCTCTGCCTGGAATCAGAGCTTTAGCGATGGATTTGGAGATCAACAATAAAGCAACCACAAAGTCAGCCTTGTTGTTCAGGGTGTTTATGTTTGCTTTGACATGAGGAAATGGTTTCTAATTAATTTGCGGTTGAATCTAAGCCCGTAGCAATAAACAATGCTCTATTTTGACCTCAATACTTGCTTAAATTAATAGTACATGCTACATTGTTTTTACTTCTTTCTGAATGTGATGACTCTTTCTGTAGCCCTTTATATTTGTTCCTTCCAATAAATAATAGTTAAGATTTGCACAAAAAAATGCCCTTAATGAGTTTCTACTTTAAAGGCTGAGTGAAGTTGAATGTTGGAGGGTTTTTTTTTTTCTTTTAATTATAACAAAACAGAGAGTGTCTGCTGTTAAGCATAGGGCCTTGTGCATCTTTAGGTTGATAAGATATCCTTTTTATTTGGAGTTTTGCTGGATCTGTTGAACCATGGTAACAGAGTGAGGACTAGCCCTGCCATAACCCAAAGATGCTCTGTGCTCATTTAGTAATAGAGTTGTGAGTTGCCCTTGATTCTTCAGTTACAGACCTGGCTTTAACTATAATTTGTGTATTTAAATATATTCAGTTTTTAAAAGTTTTTCTACATTTTACTGATTAGATTCTTACATTAAATATAGAACACACAGCCAAAGAATGCTAAAAACATTATTAGCCCTAAATCTATATACAAGCGAATAACAGTTCATACTAAATTACAGATGGCTGTTAATTCTTTGAGGTTCCTTCCAAGGTGAAATAGAATGTGTTTTCTTTCCTGGAATTCATGTGAGTTTTTAGGTGTGCTTGACATGCACCATGCATTAAGAATGAAGCTGCTTTGGCTTTCTGACTAGGGCCTTCAGAATCTGAAAACTTTTGCTTTTTGCCTCCTGAGCATTGACTCCTGGCCTACAGCAGCCACGTAGTGAGGGACCCCAGTGTGTATTGTGGAGAGGTTCTACTCAGGAACCCAAGGTCCTAACTGAGAACCAGTCTTGGTGATTTCCTAAGTAACCATTGTGGGAGCAGCCCTTGTTAGAGGTGTTTTTACTTTCTCAGGCTGAGACTTTTTACCTCTCATCTCATGGTACTACTAGAGATAGATTACCCTAGCTAATCCTTGCTCAAATTGCTGAAATGAACCAGATAATGGTGTGCGTGACAAAGTATTTCCTGGGGAGACCCAACACATATGCCTATTCACCCTAATAAAGAAACCAATCACAGACCAAAATGTGGATACCACCAAAGGACAACTTGGTGAACCAATGGGTTTTATTGGGATTACTACTGGCAGGTTACTTAGAGGAGAAGAAATGACTCAAAGGTAGTTGGCATCACCAAAGCCCACCGCAGCATGGTGAAAGCTTACAAAGCTGAGAACCTGGAGTAAGCTAAACAGCCTGTAGGCAGCTCAGCTGGTTTGAGAGTAACCATTCTAGGTGACTCAATTGGTCTAACCCTCTTCCAGGAAGCTCAGCTGGTTTCTGCTACTTCCAAGTGGCTGACCTGATCTTTGCAGCTTTTGTCCTTTGTGGATCTTCTTTGAGACTGGGCTTTTCTGAATCTTTTTGGAAGTTCAGCTTCCTATCTGAGGAGGACTCTCAGCTTTTATTGCTTACTTTGGCAGAGGGGTGAGGCTAGTGAATCTGCTCAGTTTCAGGGACTTCCTAAAGCTAGTTTAAGATATTTACCTTTCTGCCTCTGGAGCTCCTTGCAAGATGAAATGTTTCAATCTCAGTAGATCTCAGAGGAAGCTTTCTTTTGTTTTCTTCTTTCTCTTTTCAGTTTTTCTAAACAGGGTTTCTTTATGTAACCCTGGCTGTCCTGGAACTTGCTGTATAGACCAGGCTGGCTTCAAACCCAGAGATTCTTGAGTGCTGGGATTAAAAGCACATGCTACCACTGCCTAGCTCTGGAGGAGAGTTTTTATACAACAAATGGATTTTTTTTATTCTAGTCTTAAAATTTTGGGGCAGTTGAACACACGACATTACACACTGAACATTATTATTCAATAAAACACAATCTTCTTTCAAAGATACTTCTTCCCAAAACCTATGTTATTAAGCTGATAGGTCTTCAAATGCCTCTGCCAGCATTGGGAGGACAATGAAACAACAGAGACCTGTAATCAACATTAGGAAAAAAGACGCCACTGAAGAGTTTTATGGCTTGTCTTTTACAACAACTTTTCGGGCTTGTGGTGTTAATTGCTTCATTGCCACTGAACAAGGCAGTAAATTTAGAATTTGCACACTACACCAAGCATGGAATTGTGTCATGCCATCATGTCTGAGAACAGCGACATTTTCTGTGGACAATAGACTTGGAATGCCTTTTAGAAACACTAATGAACAACAACAAAAGCCTTATTGATTGTATAATGGTGTTCCAAGCTTGTTCTCGACAATTTTAATTGGCATAGTGCAACCAAAAGCAATAGCAGTGAGAGATGAGTGCCGCTTTCCTCTGGTTTGCTGGAAGGGCCTTCAGCCTGAGCTAGAAGATGTGGGGATCTGTTTGGTTCTTTTAGAAGACACAGTTGCACTTTCATATGGACACACTTTATAAAATAACTTTCAGTGAACACAGTTCATGTTTGCCACAACTTTAGCAGGCATCAGAATCACCCGAGGGCCTATCCAAATATTGATTACAGATCTAAAGAGATGGCTCAGTGGATAAGAGCACTTCCTGAGGACCTGGCTTCAGTTCCCAGCACCCATGTCAGGTGGCTCACTACTGTCTGGCACTTAAATTCTGGGGACCTGACACCCTTTTCTGGCCTCTGGGGGCATGGCACACATTTGGTACTCATCCCCCAGGCTTGCGTACATATACTGCCCCCCCACCCCCAACACATAAATGAGTGAGTAAGTCTGTATAATAAAGATTGCAAAGGCCCAACTCTGAGTTTCTCATATGCATATTATGGGATGTATAACGAGAATTTACATTTCAAACAAATTGTCAAGCTAATGCCCACCATGAGCTAATGTGTTAAAAGAGATCAGCACATCGAATGTTGGACGTGGTATCCATTAGCTAGCATTTGAAGATTAAACCTGGGCATGGTGGCACATGCCTGAAATTACAATTACTTGGGAAGCTGTAGCAAGAGGATCACTTGAACCTAGAAATTCAGGACCAGCTTGTACAACACACACACAGACACACACAGAGACACACAGACACACATAGACACACACACACACACACACACACACACACACACACACGGTGAGGGTGACACTGTGCATTTAGTGTGCATTCAGGCCCCAGCAGAGAAGCTTTGTTTCTGTAGTATGTGTGATTAACCCACAGACCCATAGCTCGTCAACACACAGAGAGAAGAAACCTCAGAGTGCTTAGCATGGAGGGTTTTCTGTATCATGCTGTCTGCCTGAAAGGCTCAAGGATCATTGTGGAAGGGGTAGAAAGATTGTAAGAGCCAGAGGTGTTGGCTGGCTACAACAAAGCTGTTTTCTGGACACAACAGGATAGTCGCACACTTGAACTCACGGTGGTTGTGATGGAATTGTGCAACATCTGTGCAAGCTCAAGCGAGACAAAATCCCAGCCTAGATGGGGCAGGTGGGCGTGAAGTCCCACCTCTTGCTGGGAAGCTGTTAAGAACCGTTAGCTGCTGGGAGGAGAGACAGTATTCTTTATGGGTGTGCACTTGGTAGGGTGGCCACACTCTGTGGGACGGCCCCGTACCCAAAAGTACCTGGGCAGAACAACTGGTAGCTTCTTGGAGTTTCCATATTGTTTTAAGAATGTGTACTTAGTACTTTTAATCCCAGCACTCGGGAGGCAGATGCAGACAGATGCCTGTGAACTCGAGACCAGCCTGGTCTACAAGAGCTAGTTCCAGGACAGGCTCCGAAGCTACAGAAAAACCCTGTCTTGAAACAACAGACAAACAAACAAACAAAAACAAACAAAAGAAGGTGCACATGCTCTAAGGAAATGGTCCCACACCCAAGAGTACACGGAAAACACAAACTGGGCTTAAGCAAAAATAGAACACCAAATTTGGTGGCTAGGGAAGTAGCATGGCTCTTGAAGAAGGTGAGAACAAGAGAGAACACTATCAAAATGCATTGTATGAAACTCTCAAAGAATTAATAAAATGAGACTTATGTAGAAATCGAAGATTACTGAGTATTACTACCTAAAATATCATCTTTAGAATTGTTTACATTCATCTCAAAAGCAAACACTTATTCATGGGCTACTGTGACTCAGGCTCCAACCTGACTGAAGATCAAGCACCTCCTCTTGGGGTTCCTGGGGGCCCTGCTGTAGGAGATGACTCCCACGCTGTGCTGTGTTCTGATATGACAGAGTTAACTGGGTCAGTGGAAACTGGAGACCATTTTGGCTTTTTTTTATCTTTATTTTCTTATAGACATACTACCTCCACATATTTCCTGGGTGTCATATTTTGATTCACATATATACTGCATAATGATCAAAGCATGCAATTCACATACGTACCACCTTGGCCTTCTACCACCTCTTCATGCTGAGTGCGTTCAAAGTACTCCAGGTACTCTGGGACATGTGTTGTTGCTACTTAGGCGTCTGTTCCGTAGAGTGGAGTGCCAGACTCATTCCTCCCATCCAATCGGGTAGAACGGTAGGCAGTTGCTGATTAACACTTCTCGTTTTCTCAGGCCCTACGAACCTCTGGCCTGTTTTCAGGCTTTAGTAAGGACACCAAGGACACAAGAGAGACTGAATATCAGTTTCTTCCACAAAGTAAAAGTTGGAGGAAGGGGAAGGGGCTGGTGCAGCTTTGCCTCTGAGCAAGTATTTTGAGGGCAGAAAGAAGAGCCTGTTTTCAATGAAGATTGCAATGTGGCCCAGATTAAGGCAGTATTTTCAGTTATCATTGCCATTAAAAAATTCTCCATAGTGATTAAACAGAAAAGCCAGAATATAGGAAGAACCCCCAGCAAAGATATCTAATGACTCATTTTGATACTGTTACTAAATGCAGTTGCTTTGGAAAAATGGTTTTTTTTTTTCTTTTTGTCTCAGCTAATGGTTAGTAAAACACACAAATAGTACGCTATTTTCAAATTGAATGCAAGTATCAAGAACTCTCAAATCACGTCAATCAATGAATATGCTGTTAATTAGTTGCATGTAATTCAAATCTATATTCCTGGACAGCATATCAAAAAAACCCACCCTACTGAACATATAATGCTCATTCCAGGAAAATGACTTCTTACCTTCTACCCCATGAAATTAAAATATATTTGCAAATATATCATGCATAAATTAACAGGAACTAAAGCAGATTCAGCTCCCAGATAAGCAGGGTGTGAAACACACAAAGCATCAAGCACAGAGGGGACAACTAGAATTAACATCAGTCTCTCAACCGACTGGCAAGAGAAAGCAAAACATCATGCATCTGCTTTAATAAATTTGTGGGAAATGAATATCTTAGATGGTGAGGTCATCTTTAATTTGAAGAAAGTAATTTTTCGGTAAATCCAGGAAGCCAGAAAATGGCTTAGAAAAGAGATTTGCATTTCAAATGACATAAAAACGTAATAAATAGGAAAAAATGGACATAAGGTGGGTTCTATGTACTTAAAAGCCTTCTATTCGCAAAGTGCAACAGGGCAGAACATCCCACCAGGAAATTCATAACCTTTGTATCTTAATATGACTTTAGTTGGAAAATATGACATATCTTTTTCTAAAATTGCTGAACACAGACATCATAGCATCTTTTGTAATGCACATGGCTCAAGGAATTACCACACTCCTCCTTTTCTTTTACTGTGGATGGAACAGATTTAACTTTATACGATATAATTGTCCCGTTTGTCACTATTGCGAGCACAAATAGTAACAGTCCAAAATCATGGCAACTATTTTTATAATGTAATTAATTTAGTTCAGATTCCAAACCCAAAGAAGTCCTGGAATTGGAGAGGAGAGCACAAACCTTTTGCTGTGACATCGTCCTGGAATGTGGACGCTAATCCTGTGCTTAAGTAATGTGCGTGTCAAGATAGCGAACTGGCTTTCTGTAAATGGCTGCTTTGAACTGGTTTTTACTTGTGGAGCTGTTCTGTGTACTGAAGAGTATCCAGCTGTCAAGACGTCGTCTTGACGTCCAGATGAGTAACTGGGGAGCTCATTCAACTTGCCCTGAGGACAGCTAAGCTTTGCATTAGCGATGGCAGAGGAATGCAGAATGCCTGTCAGATGTGTGTGTGTGTGTGTGTGTGTGTGTGTGTGTGTGTGTGTGTGTGTTGCTCTGAAGCTGCTGTTTGGGGTTCACCTTACTAAATTACAAAGCAAGCACACAGCAAGGCCACCCCGCTATGTCCCCTCATGTTTCACTCTAAGGTTCTGCATTCTGTGGAGCTCTTTCTCTTCTTCATAGGTCTAGGAATAACTATGGTTAAAAAGTGAAATACACCAAACCAAAATGCGAAAACATTATACAAAGGACTTTTCTTCATATAAAGAAATTCTGCCCTTCTTACTTTCTATTGTATTATAGATTTTTAGAATTTTATAATACAGCAATTCCAAATGTCACCTGGAATATCCCATGAAACAGATGTATGTTTTGGGCAATCTACTCTAGGTTTCTGTCAATTCACTAGTGTATTATTTGGAAAGAGCTTTACACACACACACACACACACACACACACACACACACTCACACACAAAACATAATTGATGATCAATATTTAAATATTTCTTAGTTTTTAAAGACTGTTCTAAATTCAGCTAATTTTAATAATGAATAGTTTCCTAAAAATCATGTTTGCCTATGTTGCAAGACTTAAGTTGTTAAAAATTATGTGTCACAAATTTTTGAGTAGACACAACTCAGGAGGTTTGTGCTTGAGAGTACAGATGGATACAGATAAAACAGAAATAGCTATTGAAAAAAGCAGCCCCAATTTTACCATTAGTTGTGAAACTTTGGGGAAATTTCTGTATCTGTATAGTAAAGGAAATGAACTAGGTCTGCAAAATTCTATCGTTGGTTCAAGGAGAGAGCTCAGTGGACCACAGAGCTTTCTGTAAAATCAGAAACCACTGAGTTCAAACCCCCAGCACCCGTGTAGAAGTGGAACATGGCTGTACCTGGAAACCAGTTCTGGGAAATGCAGTCAGATCTCAGACTGGGCATTGCTGTACCTAGAACAGCAGTTCTGGGAAGTGGAGACAGGCGGATCTCAGGCTGGGCATGGCTGTACCTGGAACACCAGTGCTGAGATATGGAGACAGACAGATCGCAGGAGCTGGCTGGTCAACCAATCAAGCTGAAAGGTAAGCCTTGGGTCCAAGGAGAGAATGAGCCTCAAAAAAATTAATAGTATGGACAGTGATGGAGGAAGATACTGGAATCCTCTTTTGGCCTCTGCATATGTGTGCATGGTTGTTTACGCCTTCATACACATGTGATCATACATCACATGTACACACATACATGTGCACACACATGCACACACACACCTGCAATTCAAAATAGACAGATCATTTGGAGGAAAAGCAGTATAATACAGTCTTGTTTCCTCTTTCTCGCCTTTCCTTCTTCTTGTTCTAGTTTTCTTCCTAACTTCTTTTCAAACTTCATTTTCTTATTTGCTTAGCTTATGAGTCCTCCCTCTACTGAGACTGGAGAATTTACAGTGAATTGGCTATGAACAACTTATGCTAGATGCTTACAGGAGACGACCAATACTAACGATAGAATTCAAAGAGGTAGTGACTGTGTGGGATTAGGAAATGGTGTTTGTTGTTGAATATTTTCATCTTTTTATTTTTTAACCATGTCTAACCATCATTTTTCCACTTTATTTTATTTTATTTTTTAAAAAGATAACACACTAGCTTTTCTCATTTTACATACTAATCCCAGTTCCCACTTCCTCTTCTCCTCCCATACTCTCCACCCCACCCCCATTTACTCCCCAGAGAGGACAAGGTACATTGCTCCAAGAAAGAACCAAGGCCCGCTCCATTATATCCTGGCTGAGCAAGGTATTCATCCAAAGAGAATGGGTTCCAAAAGGTCAGTACAAGCAGCGGGGACAAACCTGGTGCCTCTGCCAGTCTGCCCCAACCATATAACTGTCACCCACATTCAGAGGATTTAGCTTGGTCCTATGCTGGTTCTTTCCCTGTCAGGCTGGAGTGGGTGAGCTTCCATTAACTCTGGTAAGCTATTTCAGTGGGTGTCCCCATCATGGTCTTGACCTCTTTGCTCATATTCTCACTCCTCTCACTTATCAACTGGACTTTGGGAGCTCAGCCCAATGATGCTCTGCTGTGGGTCTCTGGCCCTGTCTCCATCAGTTACTCAATGAAAGGTCTATGGTGACATTTAAGAGGCATCAATCTGACTACAGGGCAAGGCCAGTTTGGTCACCCTCTCCTCTGCTGTTTAGGGTCTTTTTTAGCTGGGGTCATCACTGTGGATTCCTGGAAATTTCTCTAGTGCCAGGTTTCTTGCTAGCCACATAATGGATCCCTCAATCAAAATATGTCTTTCCTTGCTCTCATTTCTGTCCTTCCCCCATCTCAACTACCCCGTTCCCTGAAGTTCTCCTGCCCCTCCCCTCCCCCTCCTCTCCTTCCACCCTCCCTTCTCCCTGCATCCCATGCTCCCAATTTTGTCAGGAGATCTTGTCTATTTCCCCTTCCCAGAAAGATCTATATATGCTTCTCTGAGGATTCAGCTTGTACTTAGCTTCTCTAGGGTTGTAGACTATAGGCTCAATATCCTTTGCTTTACAGCTAGTATCCACTTATGAGTGAGTACATACTATGTTCATCTTTCTGGGGTTTGGGTTCCTTCACGCAGGATGCTTTTTGCTAGTTCCACCCATTTAAACTGTTGATTAAATACAGTCAGGACTCAGATGTGGGACTGTCAAAGGGGTGGGGGTCAGGACTTAAAGGCATCAGTAGCATTTCTGGAGATGAGTCACTGGTGAGATTGAAATTGTAGATAAGATCACAGGGAGTAAAGATATGCCTTCTAGACTCTTCCTTTGTGGATGATTCATCATGTCTAGGACACTATTCTCAGTGCATAGACCTCCTCTAAGACAATTCCTTGCTTGGTCAGATTGCGAAATTTGTGAGAGAAAGAGTAAAAGCAAGAACAATTGGTTCCTGCTGATAGAAAAGCAAGTAGTGTAGGTGGGAGGTGGGGAAGTTGGTGAGTGTGGTGAAAACCTAAAGAGCTGACACTGGTGCATAGGAACTGGATGATATAAGTGAGGTCTTGAGGCGCTTGTGGCTCCTCAGCAGCCACATAGATAACAAGGAAGTAATTGCCGTTGTCAACCAACAGTGTTGTGAGACAATGAGGAACAACCTGCCACCAAGGGATAAGAGCGTCTCTGCCTACCACAGAAGGACTAGCACTTCTCCAGCTACCACAGCAGGACTAGTGCTTCTCCCCGCTACCATGGAAAGACTAACGCTTCTCCACCAACAACGGAAGGATTAGCGCTTCTCTGCCTACCATGGCAGGACTAGTTCTCTTCCACCTACCTCGGAAGGACAAGTGCTTTTTCCATCACTTTTCTTTTCCCTCCCTTCTCTTTGCCACTAATCTCCTCCCCTTCCTCTCATCATCGGAGACAGACGTTTCCAAGGTTGAGGCTCTCTGAAACTCCAGTTGGGCTTGGTTGACCCTCCATGTCTGAGGTTAAGAGCATTTGCTGCATCTTTAGAGAACCCACTTTGAGTTCCCAGCACCCACAGTAGTGGGTCACAACTGTCTGTAACTCCAGTTTTAGGGGATCTGATGTCTTCTTCTGACCTCCACGGACTCCTGAGTGCACGTGTGTACATAAATGTGTGTTAGACACGTCAACGTATGGTGCGGGAGAATTGACTGTATTCTGTCAATCATGTTTTATTACAAACATAACAATGATAAATAAACAAATGTTTAAAAGATCGACTAGTAAGTGGCAGTCTCTTAATTGCTTCATAAATATTTTTTGTTTTGTTTTAAAATATCTTGTATATTGCAATCCAAGTAAACAATCTTGGTGATTATTATTTTTTTAGACAGAGTTTTTAAAAAATATTTATTTATTTATTATGTATGCAATATTCTGTCTGTGTGTATGTCTTCAGGCCAGAAGAGGGTGCAGACCACATTACAGATGGTTGTGAGCCACCATGTGGTTGCTGGGAATTGAACTCAGGACCTTTGGAAGAGCAGGCTCTTAACCACGGAGCCATCTCTCCAGCTCCCTTGGTGATTATTTTTAAACTTTACAGGAAATACTCAACTTCTTGAAAATCTTCTGTGCTTTTATTTATTTATTTATTTATTTTTGGTTATTCAAGACAGGGTTTCTCTGTAGCTTTGGAGCCTGTCCTGGAACTAGCTCTTATAGACTAGGCTGGCCTCAAACTCACAGAGATCTGCCTACTTCTGCCTCCTGAGTGCTGGGATTAAAGGCGTGCGCCACCACTGCCTGGTCTCCTGTGCTTTCTGATTGCATTATTACTAAAACATCATTATTTTATAGTAGTTATCTAATTTATCTAGTTGTATTTAATGCTTGTTTTAGAAAAGTAAATCATCAATATGCTGTTAAGTCTTTTCCAGGGATGTAATAATCTAAGGCTTTCATTTTAATTTCAAGGAGTTTCATAAGATTAGTTTTAAATAATGATACCATTAGCCAAAATCTTCTATGAAGTATTAAACCTTTAAATTAAAATAAAATTAAGTACAAGGCTTTAATTCTAACTATCTTAGAATTCATTATCTGTGAAAATTTCTCCTTCTTTGAAACTTTCATAAGGAAAACTCAGTTTTTGCTTACCACATTTTTTTCTCTCTTGAAGACTTACCCATGGGTGATCTTCAGAGTTTAATTTCGTCGTCACATATTCTAGTTTAATTTGTGTTGCTATGATAAAATACTCTGAGGAAAAGCAACTTAGGGGAGGGAAAAAGGGTTCATTTCATGTTACAGTTCCAAATTACAATCCATCATTGTGGAGAAGTCAAGACAGAGCCTTCAAAGAGCTAATCATAATTACAGTCAAAATCAGAGAGAAATGATCGCTTACTAGCTTGTGTTCAGCTATATTCTTCCGTTCTTACACAGTTCAGGGCATTCCACTTAGGGAATGGTACCACCCACATGGGAAAGAATCTTTTCACATCAGTCAGTTAAGACAATCCCCAAAGACCTGCCCACAGGCTAATCTTATGCAGGCAATCCTTCAAGGAAACTCATTGCAGGTGATTCCAGGTTGTGTTCAATTGACAATTAGAGCTAACCATTGCACCAGCAAGATTCTGTAAGGCAAGACTTCCTTGCTGAAAAATTTTAAATGGTTTGATCAACGCAATAGGCAAGTGCCTTGCAAAAGAAAGCATTGGCCGAGAGCTTGGTACTGCTGGGATTTACCTGGAAGGGCCTCAATCACTGTGTGAGTCAAACAACATGGTTGATTCTAGAGAAAAGCAAAAGGACTGCTCGTCAGGAACCACCTCCAAATAGTTCTCATTGGTTGTCATGGAAAAACGCCAAAACTCTCAAACATGAATTCTTCACAGTAAATTACATCTTGAGCAGCTTCCCATCTCAGTCCCTGCCATTATCTAAAAAAGCATAAAGGTATGTCAGCCATGGTGGTTGGTAGCCTTTGCTATTGGCCTCTTGCTGGCTCCCCCCCCCCATAAAATGACTTCCAAAATACTCCCTGGTTCTTAATCTACTGTTAGCTGCCAGAAGTGGTCTCTTCCTCTGTCTCTGAGCTCAAGACTGTTCCACAAATAAAGAATAAGGAACACTTAGTGTATAAAGATATGACATACTCTGGCATTCAAAAGTACAGCATGTAATTAGCTTGAAGCACAGAGAGCAAATATTCTGACAGATGAGTCTGAAAAAAAATCAAAGAGTTATGATGGTAAAATTATTATTTTTAATACTAGTAAATAAAAATTCATTATATTTCCCCATTCCCCGTATCTGCCTAAATTTGATATTGCAAACTTTGCCCCCAAAAGAAGCTGGTAACTAAAATGTAAATTGACTGTCTCCAATAATAGAAATTTTAGGTATTCATGCCTTGGTTGATATTTTATTCATGTGTAACATGCTGTAGAAATAGCACTGGCTTTCTAAGGCACCAGGTGGAGAGAAGTGAAAAATTTACCCAAAGAAACACTGAATTGTAAGTCTTTCAGCAGTGGTGACAGTCATACCAAACAGTTGGTATTTCTTAAACATCAATTTAAGGTCAAAGCAAAGAGCAATATATATAGGTGCAAAACATATACAAAAAAGCATGAATACATTTCTATTTTTGCAAAATTTCATGAATTGCCTTCTATTAGGCTTACTGATAACTAAAAAGAGGCTTCATTTCTAGAGACAAAATATTCTAATCCTTGTAGAATGTTTTATGTAGGCGATGATTCTCGGTGCTTTGTGTCTGGGGAAATAAAGTTTAAAGAAGGTATACACTAGTTAGTCAGGGGCAGAGATTAGATTTGAATTCAGATCCATTTGCTTTTTGAATGAGGAATATTGTGTGAGGTAACTGGAAAATGTTTATGCTTCTGTGAGAAACCAATCTCTGCACTAAAAAATTCTGAAAAACTTTTCCAAGAATAAAGAAAAGTGAAAGTCTGGAGTTATGCAATTATTGATGAACAAACCTTTGGGAGTTTGATTTTAATCGGACACTATAATTTCATAGGGAATGCACTATTAAGAGGTGTGGCTTTTGGGGGGAGTGTATGGCCTTCTTGTAGGAAGTGTGTCACTGTGAGGGTGGGCTTTAAGGTTTTTCTATACTCAGGATACCACCCCGTGTGTTGGTCAACTTTCTGCAAGATGTAGGACTCTTAGCTATCTCTCCAGCATCATACCTGCCTGCACATGCACACTGCCATGCCCCCCATCATGGTGATAATGAACTGAACCTCTGAAATTGTAAGTGAGCCGCCCAATTATATAATTTTAAGAGTTGCCATGGTCGTGGTGTACCTTCACAGAAACAAAAACCCTAACCGAGACAATTATCCTTTGAATACAGAAACAGAAAGATAATATTCCTTACCAACAAAATGGCTTAAACGACCAATCAAAAAGAAAATGTTACAAGTAGACAGAGAAAAACATCAAAGCTTTATAAACAAACATTCAGAAAAATGGTTAAGAGCAATTGCTTATATCTTACCCCATGCAGTACATGGTAGACTACATCAGAACAACACACTGGAATTATTATTCCATAATAATACTGGAAGAAATGGTTATTTTAAAATTTTCTACATTGTGGAAATATTTTCCCAAACAAAAAGATTATTATTTTTTCAAGTATGAAAAAGCCAGAACTCATAGTATCAGAACTATGCTGTGTTACAACTCAAGAGTCTGGAACATAGGAAGGAATAAAGGTCAATGAATATTCTAAGTGTGACACCAAATGTACACCAGCATTTATTTTGTTCACCATATTGATAACTGACTAAAGTAAAACTAGTAATTTTTGTTTGACAATGTGTGTAAGAAAACCATCTGGCAGCACAAAGACCAGGGGGTAGAAACGGGAGACAACAGCTGTAGATTCTTCATTGTTCTTAGAATGTTATAACAGTACTAGAGGGTAGACTGCAACAACCTTAGGGTGTGACCTATAAAGTGCAATTAAATGACTAAAAAAGGCAAAACAAAGCTGTATTGTCAGCTAGTTACCAAAGAAATATAGTAGAGTCATAAAAAGATAAAAAAGGAAGGCAGGGGAGAAAATACAAAATTCAAATGAGGCCAAAGAGAAACAAACGATGGGACAGAAATTTATACTTGAGAATGTAGATTATCACAACAAATGTAAGTGGCTTAAAAACGTTATAAAATACCATGGTTTCAATTTTGATGTAGAAAACTTAATTATAAATTGCCTTTTAAAAAAGTCCACTTTATATCTAAAGAAATTATTAAGTAGGTACTTTCTCAAATTGAAATATTTTGTCCTTAAAGAAAGAGGGAGGCTTACAAGACTCAGGAGGGGAAATAAACTTACAAGGTACAGGAAGGCCAGAAAGTTACAGATGCACCTGACTCTTTCCCAGGGTTATTAAAGTAGTAAAACAATTGCAGGGAAGGAAGGAGAGTTTGGTGAAACTGCCTGCAAGCTGGGCAGAGAATGCCAGAGACCTGGCTTTTATGAGTTACCATCAATGCTGGTAGAATGGGGACATTTTAGTGATGCAACTTCCTGAGCTACTAATGCTTCTGTAAGTCACCCCAGTAACCGTATTGGTTCTGGGTGGAACTGATTCTTTAGTCTGTTGTCAGTACCCACCCTGGGATATGCACAATGGATCAATTTCTCAAATGAGCCCCCCCCCAAACAAAACAAAACAAAACAAAACAAAAAACTAGTAAGCACTTCAGAGACAACCTCCAGACAGGGAATTGAAACTTAAAGCAGCCCACAAAGTAAACACCACTAACCTATCAAATACCAGAAAAGAAATTAAAAAATGTATTATATCCTGAGGAGCCCCAATGAATATAGAAACAATAAATTAACAAAAGTCAATATTGTGGCAGCAGTTCTCACCATTTTTATGAAGCAGGACAAAGCAAAATAAAATCAGAACCAAAATGAAAAATGAATAAAATTTAGTTTTATTTCTATAGTCTAGCAGTGAGCAACTGAAAATTCAAATAATGGTATTTAAACGAGCGTCAAAAAGAATTATTTGGAGTTAAGCTTTTTAAAAGTATGAATGACATATCCTGAAAACTGCTAAGTATTATTGGTAAAAGTTTTAAAACCTAAACAAACTGAGAGAAATAAAAACAATGTTCTTATTTGGGGGAATCTCAATATCCTTAAAGAGCGTTTTCTTTAAACTGATCTATAGATTTAATTCAATCTCATTCAAAATCCTTACAGACACTTGGCAGAATTTAACAAACTGATTCAGAAATGAGCAAAGAAGCACAAATCTTAGACTAGCACCCAAATAACAACAAACTCAGCAAAGTTTCAGGACTTACAATAATTGTTTATAAGTCACTACAACTATCAGACCACATGGCATTGACTGTGGAAAGAAATGGGTCAGGAGGAGAGAATAAATATCCTTCATGTTCAGCATAAAAGGTCAAAACATTTCAGCAGGACTGGGTCATTGGAAAGGGCTAACTATTACTGATGTGGACACCCACTCAGTTTGAGATGCAAACTTCACCCCAAACAGACTCTGAGCACTAAGCAGCTAAACATGTAAGATGCTTAGAACAGACACAGGAGGAACTCTGTGATACTGAGATAGGCACTATTATAGGAAGCTTATAGTAAAAGGCAAGACTGATAATAATGGGTTGGAAATGAACTCAGTTGGTAGAACTCTTGCGTATGCATGAGGCACTGGGTTTGATTTCCAGCACTGCTAAATTGGATAAATGAATGAATAATAAATAGATAAACAATAGGGCTGAAGAGAAAGTTGTGAAACTTAAGCCGGCATAACCCTCTTAGACTCAGAGTTTCAAACGAGAAACTACTTAGGCAGCTTCTTGAAAATATAAATATTCATTTGTGCGATTTCCAGAAATTCCATCAAAAGAAGCAAAAGTGTGTGTTGATACAAAGACTTATTCACAGAAACTTTAAGAGCTAAACCTTGGGAATAGCTAAATATCAGGACGCAGGAAGATAAACAGCATGTACCCTTATAGCAGAATAGGGTTTACCAGCCAAAGGTCAGTCAGTCACTCCTAACTAACACAGATAATCAGCAGAACCTGGGAAAAGCTGCACGATGCTGTTGCTAGGGAATTCACACCAGTAACAGAAAGCAATACTAGACAGTGTTAGAGGATGTGTGTGTGTGTGTGTGTGTGTGTGTGTGTGTGTGTGTGTGTGTGTGTCTGGTGTGTGGTGTGGGGTGGTGGAAGTGGCAGGGATTAAACAATAACATGGGAAAGCTTTGAGGCTGGGTAATACAGATACTCACTGTCTTGACTGTGGTGATGATATGGGTGTATGTGTGTCAAAGTTATTAGGTTATACATTCTAATAGGTCAATTTGTTACATGTTAAAGTAAGTAGAGCTATGCATTAAAAAACATTTACTGCTGCATTTAACATACTGTAAATGCCGAATTATAAGTGTGGGCTGTCTGACCTGAGCTCCCAGTGTCTTCGGCCACATCTGCAGCTCTTCTCTAAGAACACTGGGCAAGGGAGTGAGCTAACCGTATTTCTCTTAATTGTCAGTACAAGAACAGCAATAAATCAACTCAAAATAAGAAAAAGACAAACAAAACCAGACCTTGTTTTCTGGGGAAGCTGCTCTTTAAACGTACTGAGTTACTAGCACGCATCCTTAGGCGTTACTAATTCCAATAACACTTATTTTTTTTAAATAATTATGAAACTAAGATAGCAACAAAATAACACCTCTAGAGGGGCTGTATTTCTTCACTAGTTCTCCACTCAAAACAGACATCCCATAACTTTGAACCTTTATATATAAATGTTTTTGGGGAAAGACTTTTCAGGGTCAGATTGTGCAATTCAGTTTTGTTTTGTTTCATATTGGTTTTGTCGGAGAGAAAGAACATTGACATCCAAGGCCCATGGAAGCCTAACGTCTACCTCTGATGCGCTATGTGACCGAGGACAAATTTATCCAACGTCTCTAAGAATTACCAAACTTTTTAATATGCTTTCTGCTTCCTTCTGTACAAAGACCACAGCATGAAGGGAAAGTTCCACCCTGGGATCCAGCAACTTGCCTCTGGATTAAAGAGTGTCCATCTCTGCAAGAGACTATTATTGTACATGGCCAAAAACAAAGCTAGAGGAGAGACTTTCTCATGTTAAAACTACTTGGTGACATTTGTGCTCCTTGGGATTTCGGAAACACAGAAAACTTACATTTGCAATTGTTTATTTGACATCCATTAAATATAAAATATAACCCTGATGGAGTGCTACCTACCAGTGCCTAAAACACATTAACTAGAACCTAGATATTTTTGCCAAAGGCCAGCTCTTATTATTCATCCTAACAGGAAGATTCTGCAGAGAAATTGCTCATGGTCAAGAGGACCAATGGTCTCTGTTCGCAGTCAGGTGCAGCGGGAAGAAGTCTTAGGCTGCGCTTCTCATACCTAACTGATGCGTAGGCATCAGCCGAGAATCCTGTTAACGCTGAAGATCTGTTTCAGTAGGAAGTTTCCACTGAACTGATGGATGCTATTGCTGCTAGCCAGTGACTCCTATTGTGAGTAGCAAAGTCTTGGCTGCTCTTTGGACCCAAGTAACAGGGATGTGATGAATTGTTTTTCTAGTTTACAATAGCACAACAAATTCGCAAGCCTAAAATCACGGGTACGAGCCAAGGTGAGAGTTGGCTGTATGTGTCTACTAGTGGCTCAAACTCAGTCATCTCTTTCTTGAGGCAAATAGTCTAAGGATGGTGAGTTGCCTCTGTGATGTCAAAGATCTGCGCTGTCCTTCTGTCAGGGTCCAAGCTGGCTATTAAGATGACAGATGGTTAGTTTTAACTGATTAAGCAAGAAACAGCCAGGTGCTATGAAGGGGCGTACTTTCTACCTTTAATGATAATTCCCAGAATCCACATAACTGTTTACTTATCATCTCATGCCCACGTCCTGCTGAGCAGTGATAAATGTATTCATCTGAAAACCGGGCTTCTGTTTTAAGACAGGGGAGGCTGGATTCTTGGAGGACCCTGGCAGCCTCCACCACAGTCCCCCTGGACTGATTTTGATGACAAGAACTATAGATCTCAATGTATTAAAAATTCAGTCCATCAATCCGTCATGTCATCCCGGACTTGACCTTGACTTGACCTTATCCTTCTCCCTTGTAAAATGAGGGGCTTGGGCCAGGACACGGAAGCAGCAAGAAGCTTGTAGGGGAAGGAGTGGAATGAGCAGAAGATGAGGAAGATGAGAGGAATCTTGCTAGGTAAGATAACCTTCTCTTCCCTCGACACATCAGGCAGCGGTGGCTCCTGTGCCTGATATTTCCTCCTGACGTCTTCCATCATCCTGCGTGTAATATTCAGTGTGGTTTAATGTGGTAGTTATTCTGCATTTTTGACTGCCTCACTTCTCTCAACACGGTCAATATTTTAAAAATATGGAATAAGAAGCAGTGAAAGACAAAATTTGAAGCCACCTCTTTTCTTTTGGAGGCTGCTTTGGTGCTTGCATTCCTGTTTCCAGTTCCAGCCATACCTTTTCCTTACAGAGGTCGAGCACAGTCCCTGGGAAACTCAGGGAAATGTGTGGGTAGTTTTGTCATGTGGCACCATCTCTCCCAACCAGTGAAAAAGCAAGATGGCCAGCATTGAGAAGGCTCAGTATACTTGGCTTTTGAGTGTTAAGGGAGGGAATATATGAGAATTTAAAATGGGTAAAATATCATTATATCATAATGGCTTTTTGCATGTTTTGCATTAAGCTTGTGACATCCCAAAAAGATATAGGAGTTGTATTCCAAGTAGAATGCGGCGGAGCCTAATCCTGCCTGTGCTGCTGTCTTTAGACATGGTGGTTCTGATGGCTCGTACAGGACAGATACCGTGGAAGGCATGTGCTATAATCTACAGAGGGTAGGGTCATCTTTCATCCTTTGGTACAAAGGAAGTTGGAACTAGGAAGTAGTGAGCTTTAGGAGTCGGTCTCTCTTGTTTGCGCGTGAAAAGATAAACCTCTCTCTTTTAGAAACAATTGTGTGTGATATTAGAAGTTTAAGCAATATGCCTTTAGGTTTTAGGGTTTTGGCATTTAAAGTAATGAAAAGACTAAAAAAACTATCAATTTCCAATCTTCATAATCTACAAACACAAACATTAACTTAATATAGGGTAAAAGTACACTTTTTTGTCTATTAAAAGAATCACTAAATCATTCAAAAAATAGAAATCACAAGATGATCTGAACAAGGTGAATTAGAAACAAAACCCATGATGTGCCTGGTCTGTCACCTCGTTCCTTGAGTTACTGAGGCAGGAGGATCACATCTTCAAGGCCTGCCCAAAGCCAGTTAGATCATGGCCAATCTGAGACCTGGACTCAAAATAAGAATATATATATAATGAATAGGGCTGGGATCACAGTTCCTGGCATGCAGGAGGACTCAGCACTGCGAAAATAAACACCAACAAAAGGAAATATAGTTAGCGATGTATTGAATAAAACTATGTATAATGTTAAAGCTGGGTGTGCTGGCACACTCCCATCATCTCTGACCTCAGCAGGATGAGGCAGGAGGATTGAGACCGTGAGACTTGGGTCACATTAAGCGTTCCACACTACCACAGACTCTAGACAGCCAGGCTACTTGAAGAAAAAAGAAACAAATAATCAAGCATAAGACACACACCACCAACACACAAGAATTATAAACTAGTAAGTTGGGGTTCTTTGATAAGCGATTAATAGAATAGTTAAGGGTGTAAAAACAGGGAATTCCGGGTTTACTCTGTGGTTCAGGCATGCTCCCAAGGAAGATGGACAAGGCAGATTTCCTTCCTCATTATCAGGAATATGGGAGGCTGCTGCTGGCTGGCTGGGGAAGATTGCTGAGGTATAGATGACGGACAAACAAGAAACCTCTTGCTGGGGTGCCAGAGGAAACTATTGGAAAATGGTCTAGCACACAGGCACCACTAGGGAGACACTGGGCTGCCGACCAGCCTGCCTGGGATGATGACTCTGGCACCAGCTTAGCTTACTGCGATGCTGCCTGGAGGGCTGCTGCTGAAACTTGGCGGGTAATTTGGTACCTAGCACATCCCCTCCTGGTTGACATTGCAGAAGAGAGGCAGGAAAACAGTGTGCAAAGAATGGTGGGGGCCTCGGGGCTTCGCCTCCAATGTCTGTCCATCTCCCTCTACTGGCAGAGCTTGGAATTGCACCAATAGGCTCAGGAGCGATGCTTTGAGTTAGGGTCACAGGGGAAGGTGGAACTGGACTTGGGAAACAGAAAACTGCTAGCTAGCACAACCACTCAGTCTTCAAAACCAACGCAACTAAAGACAAATGAAAATCGTTAAAATGGAAAAGCCAGCATTTGCGCAGCTCCAAATCCACAGAATAACCATCACCAGCTGTGTTTCAAAAATTAATATTATCCGAACGAATTCGGAGGAACATAGTATAATTTAAAGGTAAAGATCTACAAGATGGAATTAAAACATCTGACTCAAATCAAAACTTTTTCACTTGAGCTACTACTCATTCTGATTACATCGTTCTAGAAAGCACAGGCAGAATGAAATACAGGACTTGTTCACGAGACACACTTCCAAATGGATTGCTGTCAGGTGCAAAGTGTGGTCTCAGGCACAAGGATGCGCGGTAGCTAACACAAGGGACTGACTAGTCCCTGAGTGCACAGTGCTCACCTTTCTTATTTTCTATTTTATTGCTTTCTGAGGTGCTAGGATTTGAACCCAAGGCCTCACGCATGCTGAGCAAGTGCTCTCCCACTGACCGACACTTTCAGCCAGAGCTTAAATGTCAGTTGGGAGAAGCCAAACAATACACAAAGAAGCAGAGTACTGCATAGCAATTCAGCCCAGTGTGATGACAGAAAATGCTGGTGGCATTTGGGGAGGAGGCAGTGGTGTCTGCATTTGAAAAGAGACAGTCCACTTTTACAGTCCAAACTTAATTAGGTTTCTGGTTGCCCTTTGTACTCAGACCGGCGCTTTTCCAGGACAAGCCTACATTTGGGTCCGTTTGATAACCAGAGGTTGGCAAACCCAGCAGTCTTGTCCTTCCGTCTTATTTATAGCAGTGGTCCGTTCGCGATGTAGCGTGTCACAGGGTAAGGCTCAGGGAAAGTCAGCAGATGGTTCTTGCAGGGAATTGGTTGCAATGGATGCAAGTCAAGTCTTTTCCAAAATCAGAATGACCACATATTTTGGCAAGTTGCAACTGGTTACAGGGTCTCTTGTTCAGGGAAGGTCCATAGCCTCGGGGCAGTGATGAAAATCATCCAACAGTGATTGGCCCACATAACAGGACATGTAAGCCCCCAGACATGCCTTAGTTATATGTGTTCCTGCTGCAAACGGTGAGTAGAAGTGGCTAAAACCCCACTAATAATAGCTGTTGAAATTTAGCTTTATAGAAAGGGAGTTGAGTTGATGGTGAACATGCCAGTAGGTAATTTCCAGGTAAACATAGCTGATTGGAAATTCATACACTTGACATTCCTGTCATGCCTGCCTGGGGAGCTACATCCCCAGCTGGAAGTGTGAACACAGATGTACAATGAAGTTTTCCTGATCATTTTGGAAATGTCGCTACATTTTTAGCGAATTGCAATTGGAGCTTCTGAAGTACACACTGAAAATTGTGTTACACTGGTGTCCATCTTGTCTTAGCTCTTGGCTAGTGGGTCCCAGCTTGTGGGTCTTGACCTCCACAGGGGTCATTTTATCAGATTGCATTGCAATTCACAACAGTAGTAAAATTATTTTATGGTTGGGGGTTACCACAACATGAGGAACTGTATTAAAGGGTCGCAGCATCAGGAAGGTTGAGAACCGCTGCCCTTAATAAACAGTTAATCACTATGAACTGTGGTACATCTTACAATTATCTTACAATTCCTTTGAAGAGTTTGTGCTAAAATTCTGCATTAGTTACAAGTATTTTCTCAACAAATCATACTTGGATTAAGAAGATCATGCTGAATTCCTCTTTATAGGATAGAGACAAATGAATGCATGTGCTAAATTTAGTCAGAATTGCATAAGGATGCAAATATTTAGATGTGTTTATTGCCTTAATTATATAATTTAGGTAGATATTTTGTCCTTTATTAAACCACATTATGTGGAAGAAGATTAAACATTGAGAGAAAATCATGTATCATATGCTAGAAATAATAACCTTAAGCTATTTAATATTTTTATGTATCTTTCACACATCTAAACATCAAAGCTTGCTTAATTGCATTCCAATGCTTGCTATACAATGATCCAAAAATGAAAAATCGTTTTTATGTTTTTTCTTCTGAGGTTAAAATATACTTATAGGCCCACAAGATGGATTGGTGGATAAAGGTCCTTGCGGCCCAGCTTGACAACCTGTGTTTCATTCCCAGAAATCACAGGATGGAGGGAGAGAACCTATTGCTGCAAGAAGTGTTCTGGACATACCAGGAGCATTGCAGCAACAACTGCCACACCACACCACACACACACACACACACACACACGTAAATAATAAATAAATAGATGTGAAAATATATTTAAATTGCTAAAAACCAGAGTAAGCTCCCAGAGAATCTCCCACTATTACTGTCTGCACTCATCCTCAGCTTTCTGAACAAATCAGGAGCCAAGTAGATGCCCGGAGGCCTCCCCCAACCATCTGATTGCCATCCTCCCAGAGCTTGCAAAGCCCTTTCCCTCTGCTGCGCAGTGGGAGCAAACACTTGGCCCTGGATTTATGTTGGCAACATAAAGGCAAAAGAAATATTTTGCAGTGTGTCGTGCACGAAAAGGGACAAAAGTTTGGAGCAAGTTCCTTATCTCTTTTTACTCCTCAGACACCTTATGCTGAATAGCCAGATCATTTTATTATTGCAAATGCCAAGGCTGTAATCTTTTATTGCTTGCAGTAGAGGCCTACAGCATTAAGTTAGTATAAAATTACATATAGTTTAATATATCTGTACAACACCTTAAACAAGCTTCTGTAGGCAGGAAGGTTATCCGTCTTATAAATCTATTATTCCATTGTACATCGTGATAGGCTAGCATCGCTCCTAGCCATGTTTAAGCATTAAATAGTGCATTATTATTTCACATAAATCAACCAGAGATGTGTGAATTCATAAATTTTGCATTTGCACAGACAGTATTTTAAACGTTTTACTGCTTCGTGGGAACTCGGAGCACAGGGCTGTACACAAATCAGGACCTGTGAAATCTCAATAAAATTTAATATCACAATTACCTCTTCTCAAAGCTGATGCCCACATGCTTTACAAGTCTTTTAGCGGAGTCCAAAAGTAGAAGTAAGATTTGAAGAGCAGCTTGTTTTTTGTTCTTTTTTGTTTGTTTGTTTTTCAGTGGGAATTTAACATAATAAACTAATAACCATCTTGGGCTTTATTCTTTAAGGCATAGTCATATAAAGAGGCCAGATAAGGTTATACCCAAGTGTGAGATGATGGAAAATACATCATGATCAGAAATATTGACAATTTATTAAAAGTGGTGCAGAGAGTAGAATAAGACCCTAGCTTATGCTACAACCAGAATTTAGCTTCATAACTGAACCAACAATGAGTAAAAATTTCACAATTTGGGTTCCGAGTTACACTTGAACAGTCATTTTCTAGGACCTTCTAAGCTATTTTATTATACGTGGAATATATATATATATAATATATATTATATATATATATTCTGTTTCTAAGTATTTTAAAGGATTGATGAAGTTTAACATTTTTCTTTAAGGTTTTCTTAATTACTCCTAGAAAAAAAGGTTTGTCTGATGGCTTTTGCGTAGAATGAAATGTCTGCATGGTTTAGTGAGCATGTGTTGGCTACTTGAAGAGATTTCTGCCTCATATACGTGTGGTGGAAATTACATTCCCATTGAAAGAATTTCTAGTGCATAAAATTAACTACACAACTGCTGCCGTAATTTGAAACCTGCACATTTATCACCTAAAGAGTGGTGATATAGAAAGGTAATTTACTGTGAACGTAGAACTCACTTCTAATGATAGCCAAATTCTGAAAGCTTAAAGGAGAGAAGAGAAAAAAATAATATTCTGATAGATTTTTTGGGGAGAGGTATTGTTCTCAACTGTAATTCTCTCTGTTGCTTGTGGCAGGTAATGCTTGGAATAATGAATTAAGAAAAGTCAGGCAAAATAATATCACACCTCACAGCGTTTTCCTTCTGTGAGGAGAGATGTTTATAAGAACTCCTGTATTAAGAAGTAGGCTTTCATCTTCCTTCAAAAACTTCAGGTATCTGCTCTGCTATTTTGCACCCTGACCTTTTCTTCTTCGTGGACTAAAATGTTCAATCCTAAGTCAACAGCAGGCAGAGGTTTGTTATTGTTGTTTAGATATTAATCTCGCCGGCGTAGTAAGGAGAAGAGACTCAGTGAGCCTTTAGAAGTCACAGCGACAGGGAGTAATGACAACATTACTGTACCCAGGGAGGCTGCTCAGTGTTCAAGCAGATCTACTTATCATCCATAAAAATCACTAATGGAGGCTTCCTTCTCTTGCTCTGATGAATGTTGAAAATGGACCAGCAGAAATAAAAAATCACTTCCCTGATTATGGTGTTTGACTATTTAGCATTCATTGGTTTGGGGTTCATTTAGTTTCTGATGGGGTGTTTATTCCTATGTTTTTTTGTAGTGTGTGTGTGTGTGTGTGTGTGTGTAAAATTTCATCTTATTGTCTAGATCTCAACTTGAAAGGATAGAAAGGAAAAATGATTCATTACAGAAATTACATTTCTGAGCAAAGCCAGAAGGCACTATCTTTACTTTAGCTTGTATAAGCAAGACTTAGTGTTATGTATGTATTTTATGTGTATAAAATGTTTACTTAGCGATATATGTATTTATGCCACACAAGTGGCCTATAGTACCATTATGTAAATCCCTCTATTTTTCAAAGACCATGTGAAAAAATTGATGGCCGAGGAAGGAGTATGTATAAACAAGCATGCTTAAAATTCTCAGTGCGTGTCAGCACTATCTAAAGAAGATGATGTATTTTTTTTAACAATACAAACTTTATTCTTAGAAGGGAAATTAAAAGAAAGGGACAGACAGGATGTTGAATTTGGGATCAGAATACATTTTCTTCCTCTTTTAAGAGAATCTGGCTGCAAATCCAAATGTTTCTATTTGAAATGAGAAATATTTTGTTTGAAAACCACACTCATGGATTTAATTTCTGTTGGGTGAACCACAATTATCCTTTTGTTTTGTTTGAGACTGATCTTACTATATGTAGCCCAGGCTGGTCCCTGCCTCGGTATCCCCAGGGCTGGCATTGCTCATGCTCAATAGCATCACATCTGGCTACAATGATAGACTCTTAGTGAACATTAGCACAACTTAGTGAGAACTCTCTTTGTTGTTTCTGTTCTCTTTTTTTTTCTTTTCCTTGTGTGTGTGTTAACTTGTTTATTTTGAACAAATGTTCATGTTGAAGAATATGTCAAAATGGTAGGCCAAAAATAATCCAAAAAATTGGCCGATCTCAATTTGCATATGTTTTGCTTTTGTTTTCTTTGACGCCCTCATTAAAGATGTATTATAAGCTCTTACAGTGAAAAGTGCCGTGTCTGGTACCATTTATCACTTCATATGTGTGCATATGTATATATGTTAGATTTTTATTAAAAATTTACCACGGAATGACAGTACTGTGAGTTTACTTTTTTTGCTAAAAACAAAATGCTTTATTTTATAAGTAAACTTGATGGCAGCAGAAATACATGCGATACTGTTTGCTTTTTCTCCTGTGGTGCACTGTGACAGACTGCTTGTATCTGCAGAGAGGTAGATAGGGTGAAGTAGAGAGAAACAAGCGTTAGCATCTGAGACCCTTGTCTTTCCCATGGTAGAGCGATGGCCGGCACCAGGCTGGTAGCGCGATGGTCGGCTGGCACTTGTGCACCAAGCATATAGCCTGGTGTCTTGGTCACGCTTTCTCATAGCTGTGACAAAGACCCGACCAAATTCAACTAAAGCTGGGTTTGGCTTCTGGTTTCAGGGCACAGTGCATCCGGGTGGGGAGGGCGTGGCAGTGGGGTAGCTCCATAACCCCGATTATGGCAGCAGGGGCGCTAGAAAGCTGGTGATATCAAGTGCCCAGTCAAGGAACAGGGAAATAAATACTCAGGTTCAGCCCGTTTTTTCCCTTTTGGTTCAGTTCTGGCTCCCAGCCCAGGTTCTTCCGAAAACAGTCTGAAGTGAGGATCACCATGCTTGACTTGACTGGAAGAGCACAAACCTGCTGCAGGGAGATGAAGTCTGTGAGGCAGGGTTAAAATATCCACTTCCGGCTTTACTAATTTTTGGTGTTTCCCTTCTTTCTTAATAAATTAAATCGTTTATAAGTTTGTATCGATTATCAGTAAGAAACTCATTTTCTCCTTTTTATTTTTATTTATTTTGCTTTCTATTTCTATTAGGTTTTTAGTAACAACGTTCTAGGTGTAAGATCGCATGCTGGCATTTCTTCAGATTCTCTGGCATCCTGATCACTGATGAACCCTCCACTCCCCATCCATCTTTTCCTTACCCACATTCAGTGCTTCATACTTCTCCCAGTTTGTAAGACTTTAGATTCCACTGTGTTTTGAGATTCCACCTAAAGAAAATAAATTAGCTAGCTCAAATTTCTGTTTCATTCTTCCATATAAAATTTGATTCCTTCCTTTGGTCCTAGAAAATTTCTTCATATTTCTTGGCCTCTCCTCTATTTCTTTATTTTGGTCCTCTGGATTTTTTACTAAATCTATATTGGCTACTACTTTTCTATTTTCTAAATCTATTTACATTTAAAACTGTATGTATTTTATCTTTCTGACCCATCTCCTATTTTATGAGCTGCCTTATATTACCTGATCTGTTATTGAACAATACACCGAGTTTTATAGAAAAAAAATCTAATCAGCTGAGATAAAATCTAAAGGTAAGAAGGCACATATATTATAAACGTAGAGCTAAAGTGTTTCAAGAAATGTATTCAACCACACAGCTCTTCCCAGATGTCAGAATATTTTCTCCATTGCAGTAAGTTCTCTGTATTTATTTATAGCAAATTCCCTCTTCTATCTTTTCTAGACAACAGCTTATTTATATCACAATAAATTCATTTTAGTTGCAACATTTTATACCAGTCAAGGCTTGTATTTTGCTCTTTTTATTTATTCATTTTCAACTCAATGTAAGATTTTGAGGTCCGTTCCTATCATTATTTTTCATTACAAATGCTGGTAATTAATGTTGTAATGCTGCATAACACTGAATTAATATTAACGAACTGAAGCACTGGGGAATTTGTACACAGCTTCATGCTTTCCAGGCAAGTGCCCTGCGGTTGAGCTATATCCTCAACCTATTTAAAAGTCTTTATTTTATTATTTTTAATTATGTGGATGAGTATGGGTCTATGTGCGGGTGTATGGACATGACTTCCGGGGCCCACAGGAACTAGAAGGTGTCAGATCTCCTGGAGTTGGAGTTACCACATGACCTGGGTGCTGGGGACTGAGTACAGTTGCTTTGGAAAGGCAGTGCATGCTTCTTACCACCTGAGCCATTTCTCCAGCTCTATCTCTCCCAGCCCAGTTTTTGTCTATTTTATTTTGAAACATGAGCTCACCGAGTTACCTGGTTGAGATTTGAGTTTGCGATCCTCTTGTCTCGGCTTTCTGAGATGATGGGACAAGGCTTGAGCCATTAAGCACAACTTGCATTTTGTGCATGCACAGTTTGCATGGTAGGGGCCTGCTGTTGTTTTTCTCTAGATACCCTCCAACCACAATGTACAGTAAACCAAGAGTTTAATTAAATTCTCAGAGCCCATTGTGCTTTTAGAATTATTAGATTGAAAAATCACCACAATATCCAAAAGTATGATGGACAAAGTTCTGGATGACGTCTCTGTCTGAGGCCAAGTGAGTAGAAGAGAAGCAGAAGAGGCTTAAAGATGCCACACAAAAGGGTAGATGGACAGAGACATTTGCATCAAGCAAAAACATTGCTTCTAGAAGAAAAGCATCAAGAATAAGCATAGATTTTTAACACAGAGCTGAATTTGGTATTTCACTGCACTGTTTACAGGAAGAGGTCCTGAAAGGAACAGAAATGGTACCCTTGGGAAGCATTGCTCTTGGGGAAAATCAAATCCATATATGAATAATAGCATTCCTAGGAGATGTGACAGTGGGAGGAAGATAAGACAGTGAGGGGGGAGAACTAAAGATTTGGAAGAAAAGGAAGTGGGGAAAATGCCACGGATACCCTTTCCTCCTCATAAATATCCTTTAAAATATTCTTGTTATTTAAAACTAACAAGAGAGGGCACCCTTAAACTGGTAACCCTATGTGTGAATCGAATAGGGAGGGGGCAAGGGAAAGGTGTAATAAGAGAAGAGAACATGTGAATTAATATTGCAACTGCTGAAGTTCTCCAGAAATAAGCACAAGAAAGAATTATTCAAGCTAAAGTAAATGTCCTCTGCAAAGCATTTGGAGTGCTGAAATGTACGCCTGATCCAAATGTTTGAAAATGTAAAAGTTAAATGTGTGTGTGTGAGAGAGAGAGAGAGAGAAAGAGAGGGGGAGAGAAAGAGAGAGAGAGACACAGTCACACAGACAGATGCAGAAGAGAGACAGACAGAGAGAATGAAAAAAATGTTTATTTCAGGAAGTAGAAGAAGAAAGTGAAAAGTCTACAAGGTACACAAAAGGCGAACAGATTTAAATGTTTGTGGTTAAAAAGACTGTTTCTGTCACGACACCAGGAAAACCCAGATATGCTACAGGGGAGGAGCTGTTCTCGGGCCTCAGTCAGGACAGATGCAGTGAGAAGAGAGACTGTGGATGCACAGAGCACCCACTCCTCTGCGGAGAAAGGGCATGGTCAAAAATTCTTCTCTGTCCAGAATCTTACACCTATTTCTGCTCCCACAGCAACTCTATGGGGAATAGAGGATGCCCCTTCCTTAGGCTAATAATGAACACCATTACAGTTTAGTTTCCTTGTCAAAGAAAGAACCCACGTCTTTAAGACTTTGGCATCCAGACAATTCTCTTTACTTTCCAATGAGGGGACTGAGTGCCAAACAGCAAATCTACAGTCGAGCAGCTTACCAGAGTGTGGAAGAACTACTATATAGTATTTGTATGCAAGGATGAGCAAACAATGAGGGGAAACAAATACCAAGGAAACCTCTCACACCCCAAAGTCTGCCCTAAACCCAAGCAGTGGCAGGCTACCACAGAAGAGTCTAGTATCCGTGGTGTAAAAAACAGAACCACAGTAGTGTCAAAAACCTCAAATACAGCTAAGATCTTGATTGGGTTGATTCAAGCCCCCTTAGTAGTAGAGTGATAGTCATTCATAATATTTTTCTGTTCAACAAAAGGTTTAAAAGTAAAAAGAAAACCAGGGGAGAAAGATTGAGTGTCAACAGACAAAATAATGAACAGAATTAGACTCAGAGATGAGACAGATGCTGTGAAGATCAGGTCAAAAGAGTGGCTAGAATAAAATTTCAATAGAGAGAAATAATAAAGAGTTAAAAGGGTGATGGATTCTCACAGATGTGGACACAGTCATGGCATGCTACCACAGGCAAGGCATGCTCTTTAATTGATCAGCAGATAACTTGATACAGCTGAGAAAAATATTACAGGATAGTGTCAATAAATATTCTTTAAGTTTGTCTAGACTACCACAGAGAGAGGAAAAATGGAAGAATATATGAGCTAGGGAACATTAAGAGTTCTAACATATAGCACATATAAAGGTTAATATTGTTCCATAACTCATATATGTACATACATACACAGATACATACATACATATGTATATAGTATGTGATTTAAAACTTTCACAGCATCAGTTGTCATTTTGACACACCGGGAAAGGGTACTCTTTAATTAAGAAATTGCCTTCATCAGATTGATCTATAGGCAAGACTATGGGGTATTTTATTGATTAATGATTGATGTAGGAGGCTCTAGCCCACTGTGCATTGTGCCATCCATGGGCAGTGTTCCTGAGCTATATAAGAAAGGTAGCTAAGCAAGGAAAGCAAATAAGTAAGTAGCCTTTCTTTGGATTTCTGTATCAAGTCCCTACCCTAAGTCCCTGTCTTAGCTTCTCTTCATGGTGGATTGTAAAGTATAAGATGAAATAAATCCTTTTCTCCCCAACTTGCTCTTGGTCAGACTTTTTTTTTTAAATCACAGCAACAGAAAACAAAGTAGGGCAATTACACACACACACACATACACACACACTTAAACTTATATATTGTATATAAATTGTTTTGCTGTTTCTTCAAGCCTTGGAGGTATAGATTGCAACTAAATGAATGCAAAGACATCAACTTTTTTTTTTTAACTAAAAATGTGCCAGTCACCAGCTTTTGCTAGAAGGAAGCAGGACGGTCATATGTTCAAGGTCAGCATGGACTACACACTGAACCCCACCCTAAAAGTAAAAAGAAAGAGAAAGAATACTCACAAATTACAAAACTACCACTGTGATACACCATAACTCACCAACTAGAGAACTACCACTATACTATGCCATGATGCACTTACTCGTTACCACTATACTATGCCATGACACACCTACTAAAGAACCTAAAACTCATTAAAAAATTTTTTAGCAATGCTCAGTACTGACATGAATGGGGAAGAACCATAAATCTCACATGTATTGATGATGCAAAATTATGCAGATACTTTATAAATATGGTTGTATAAATAAACTAAAATATATGTAAACCTCATTCCAAGTCTGAATATTTGTATATAGGAAAAGAATGTCAACATATACACACAAAACCAAAGATCTGTTCCTGGTATAGACACAATCTAGAGTCTTCTGTTTTATTTGCTTTACATCACCAGTGTGCCAATCAAAGAATAAAAGCAGTTACAAGGGTTGTATTTCATCTGCTTGCCCCTTTACCAATCAAATAACATTAAAAGAATAAATTTCCAACCAAGTGTGGTCCTTAATTTTCTTTTTGCTGTTTATGTCTATATGTATGTTTGTAGAATTTGCTTAAACATGGAATTTTATTTTGATAAGAATATATGAAGATTAAATTTCACTAATTAAAATATGTTACTGATGATTTCTTTCCCATTAGTTTTAAAAGTATTATGGGAAACTAACCGTTTATGCTCTTTCTGAAATATTCAGTTTCTGTTATTTTAAACTTATTGAAACCAAATCATGATGAAGTCTAATGTGGCCACTCCTTTGAACAAGTTATTTACATACAAAAGACCCTGTTTTTGTGATTGTTCTTTTCAGTTACTATTGTATAGATTTTTCAAAAGGTATTTATTTTTTTCTGGGCACCCACACAGCCAGCACATTGTGACACTAATTGGGATGTGGGGGATGTCCAACCACACCAATGAAGAACTTCTCCAACTGAACCTGCTTCAATCTATTCTCACACTATGAAGAATCTACATTAGATTCCATAGATTAAGAGAATGGTCTTCCAAAACTTCCAAACCATAAGACTGTGGCCCATGCTTCCGATGGATCTATAAACTGGAATTTTTATTGTCCCCTCTTGAAAATAGTTTATGTTTTTACAGTCTCAAGCTCACTAATTTACTAGTTTAATTTACAGAACTTGGATAACTATTCTACATACTAGTTTATTATGAAAGGTGTAGAAAGAGTTTAGACAAAAGGCCAGATAGAACATGGGGACACAGAGATGGAACACAGAGTTACAGAGTTTCTGTGCCCTCATTAGAAGTTCCATCTTCCAGGAACTTCTTGTATCTTTTGTGATCTGGAAACTCTGCCACACAGTCCATTTGGGCTGCTAATGGACGCTTCGATACATATGCATAACTGACTAAGTCACTGACTTGGTGACTGTATTGACTCTCCAGCTGTTATAACATGGGACTGAAAGTTCACTTTTTAATCTTACCTTGATCTTTTTGGTGACTGACCTCTGTCCTGTGGTTATTGAAGAACCACCAACCAATAGTCATCTTATTAGCATAGGAAAGATAACCACTGCTGTGGAACAATCTTTTTGTTGTTCTTATTGGTTTAATAGCTTGGCAGTACTTGAGAACTAAAAAGAGAATGCAAGGAAGAAGAAAGGGGAGTCATGAGAAGACACTGAGAGAAACAAGAGGAACATGCCAGGCTAAAAAAAAAGGTACCACCATGTGTGTAGATAAGAAATATGGGTTAATTTAAGTTGTAAGAGCTAGCTAGAAATAAGCCTAAGTTATTGGCTGAGCCTTTATAATTAATGTTAAGTCTCTGTGTGGTTATTTGATCTCTGTGTGATTATCTGGGCTTGGTCAGTAGTTCAGAAGAAAAGCTCTACCTACAACCCTTCTTACTGAGAACTGGGATGATAAAGGCTTTCCCTGAAACCTTGATATATGGAGAAGGAACATAGTTACTTCCTTTAAGCCAGAAATATTCTTGGCAGAGCTGAGAACCGCCTTGGTACAGAGGGAATGGCCTTGGGGGAGCTGAGACTTCAGATTCTTAAACTCAGTTCTTTCCCCTAAAGGACTGAGAGTATCAGCCTCAAGGTTGCTGTATGCTCAGTCAGTAATGTTCTTGAGATACTTTGTTTTCCCTTTTTGCAACACTGTTTGATTAGCTTCCTGCTGATTTCATCCCATTATATGATAGACTTTGTCCCATTTCTTCACTGAGAAAATAGAATATAAGGTGATGTACTTCTTAATAAGCTTGCTTGACATGAGATGTAGCTCAGGTAAGACCTCCAAGCCACAACTTTCTCTCCTCTTTATCTCATCACCCCTTGGCCATCTTGTTTAGGATCCTGTCACTGAATAATACCCCTCTTGGCCAGGGCATCTCATCAATGTGGAAATACTAAGAACTTCAGGAATTGTGTGCCAGGAAGCTGTTTGAAGGCCAAGTAGATGAAACCTAAGTCATAATGGCAGGTACATGCTATGCTATCAGCTATTGCAATAAGGCAAGCTTAAATACGGAGAGAGTAAAGTGGCCTCAAACATCCTGTTTAGCTGGAAAAAAGGAATAAGCACAGTAGATTTCTTTACAGTATCTTTGAGGGACAAACTCGATCTCAATTACCTTCCCCATCTACTCCCATCCTCTTCAAACATTTAAATTTTTCCCTCTACAATCTAGAAATTGAACAAAATGGAGAAAATTCGCATAAAATTATTCCTTTTAGTATTATATACTTCATTGAAGTTTATATATTTATTTGCATAATTTCACTTAAAATACCAGGCATGCCCAACCATGATACTTGACTGAGGGTAAGGCTGTTGAGAATTAGAGCTCAGGGTGGGGCTTGGTAGGTTGCTGAGGTGTGAAGACTTGGTCAGCAGAAAGTAGTAAATGTATGAGTTTGTTGAACAGTGGTTCTCAACCTGTGGATCATGACCCCTTGGGAGCCCAAACAACTCTTTTACAGGAGTCACCTATTAGTATTGGAGATATCAGAGATTTGCATTATGATTCATAACAGTAGCAAAATTACAGTTATGAGGTGGCAACAAAAATAATTTTATGGTTGGGGGTCACCACAACATGAGGAATTGTTTAAGGGGTTCCAGAATTAGGAAGGTTGAAAACCAGTGCTGTGTTTTAGTCAGACTTTTATGCTGCAAAATATGCAAGAAAGCTATTAGAGGGCGAGCTTGTTTATTTTAGCTCACTCATACAGTTCATTCTCTTGAGGAAGGCATGGCAGGGTACTGCAGTTCACAACATGCCAAACAGGAAGTACAGCAAGCACTGACAGAAGGGGACCATCAAGATACAGCCCCAAGGTCATGTTCCTAATGATCTGTTGACTTGAACCAGTCCTTACCTTCCACATTTTCACCCATTTTCAATACTCTACCCAAACTGAGCCACCAGGGGAGTAAACCTAGATCAAAAGATCTACTTGTTTGGGAATCACCAGCATGGACACACACACACCCAGAGGTGTACTTTACTGATCTCATAAACCTTTCTCTCTTTCTTTCTTCCTTTCTTTTTCTCTCTTTCTTTCTTTCTTTCTTTCTTTCTTTCTTTCTTTCTTTCTTTCTTTCTTTCTTTCTTTCTCTCTCTCTCTCTCTCTCTTTCTCTCTCTCTCTCTCTCCTTTCTTTCCTTCCTTTCTTTTGGTTTTTTGAGACAGGTGTCTCTGTGTAGCTCTGCCTGTCATGGAACTCACTTTGTAGACCAGGCTGGCCTCGGACTCACAGAGATAAGCCTGCCTCTGCCTCTCAAGTGCTGGGATTAAAGGTGTGTGCCACGGTCTGCCTCTCTCTCTCTCTTTCTCTCTCTTCATATCATCTATCAATCTATCTACCAATCTATCTATCTATCTATCTATCTATCTATCTATCTATCTATCTATCTATCTATCTATCTATCTACCTGCCTAATTTTTTAGAAAAGAGCTTCTTTACTTCATTCTTGTCCAGAGGCCGGGTGAGCTAGATGCCCCCATCCCAGTTGGTGCTGGGACTCTGAGGCTTCACTGTCAGAGTCTCAAGTAAGGATGTTTTTGGGGCGTTGGAGCCACCAGAGGCAGATGAGAAGGTGGCCAGGCAGGGAATGTGTATGCAAATATGAAATTACCAAAGAATAAATAAAATATTATAGTAAAAGAACTTTATGAAAAACTGCTAGTTAGTGGAAGATTGAAGTGCAGAGTATGTCCCCTCCTCTTGAATATATTTCTGGTCTAGCTGACCCAATGAGTGGGCAAGACATGTGTGCAAAATGCTGACTTCGGGGAGGATATAAGCTTGATTTATAAGACTGAGATGTTCAAGGCAGTTGCTAGAGGGCCTAAAACCTTGGAAAACTCGAAGTTTTCCCAAAGCGTCATAGGAAGCTTGTTTCTCAGACTCCTACTCCAACTCAGACAGCTTCATCGTTTTGTGCACAGTTCCAAGACCATTTAGCTGAATGTTTGGTCAGGGCAATGCTTTTAAATCTCTTCTTTAAAACTGGACTTTTGGGGTTATCTACCATGTGAGGGTTTGGGTTCCATCCCAAATGGTCCTTCATGATCAAGTTCTCACCTACCTTACCATCCTTTAAGAGAAAAACTTCTGTGCTGTCCTCCATTCAACCTGCTCTCATTTAAGGGACAAAACAATTCTGCCTTGAATACCCTTCCTCTTCCTCTTCTGCCTCATTCCTTAGCCTCCATCCCTAATGTCAAGTCTCCAAGGATGTATGCCTGGATCCCTGGAGTAGATCTGATATTATTCTTATCCCCATTCCTACCTTTTAGCCTCAACCCAACTTACGTCCTTTTGTAGCACACATCATAATTGTGATGGGCACTCAGATGTGCAAGTGTTGACTCTGCTGTGTGTCTTCTTCACAATGACTTGATTTTCTCAGAAGAAGGGACTGCTGCCTGCTTGGTGATATTCTGATTGTCCAAGGAAGTGACTTGATAGCATTGGTCCTCATTAAG
Organism: Myodes glareolus; assembly: GCF_982192425.1. NCBI lineage: Eukaryota > Metazoa > Chordata > Mammalia > Rodentia > Cricetidae > Myodes > Myodes glareolus. The sequence goes on from NC_142039.1 coordinate 55,476,261, forward strand.
TAAGCAAAAGGTCAAATATCTTGGCAATGATATAAAATATGTCCTTTCTTATATCAGACAGTAAGTTTCTTTGGATCCTAGGCTATTTATGCTAATTTCATCCCACTGATAATTCTAATATCTGTGTTTTCCTTTTATTCTTGGGGCCCAACATGTACTTACAAAACTGTTTTTTTAAGTTACGACTTCACATTTCCTGCAAGAATCTGAGCTCATTCTGAGTAGTCAGTTTTTCATGGTGGAAAGCATGAACCCTTTGTTACATAACTATGAGGCACTTAAAGACATTTTATAACAATTCAATAATAAACACTACTGAGACTTCTCATGCATCAGGATTTGCATATGCACTATTAAAATTTTAAATTATCATATTCATTGGTGCATTGATGTAATATGAAATATGTTCCAGAAATATATTTTTAAAAAGGCATGTGTCTCAAAACATAATGGTTTTAAGGTCTTTTATTGGTGATTAATGCTGTGGTATTAAATAGTTGGTAGATACACTTGACAATTTATTTAGATCTAAAAGATTAGAAGAACCAATTATTTCTTTTATTGATAAAGCTGCACATTTTGAGGAAGGAAAAAGAAAATAATTTCAAATACATAGCAGTGCAGTTTCTCTATAAGTCTTTTAATAAAAAATAGTAATGTCTGAGTGTCCATGTGTGAGTCAATTAAGGCCCCTCTTGCCTTGGTTTTTCACCTATATAAAATTCATGCTTTATTGGAAGGCGGACTTTTTGGGGAGGAGGAATAAGGAGATGGATTAAAAAGGGTTGTGGTAAAGAAGGACTGGGTAGCAGGGTGAATAAGAACCAGGTGTTATGATATGTACATACAAAAACACTGTAATGAAACCCATCATACGAACTCAGTGTGCTAACTCTAAATGTTGATGACAAATCAAAACACCACCTTACAGAAAGAATAGAAAGATACTTTGAACTAATGATAAGGGATACTCACATCTCAATTTTCATCTGTATCAAATATTCAGCCCTTTGAATTTGTCACATTAAAGTATTTGTGTGACTCAGCATGGCTTGAACAGTGCTTTACTCAAAATCGTAGAAGCAAAGAAAGACTTTGTCAGAGAGCAAAGCCCTGGTAGTTAGCATCCATAAAACAATTTGATGATGTTGTGGTTTGAATGTGAAACACCAACTCTCATCCCCCTAGTAGACTCAAGTGTTTGGACACATGATCCCCAGGTGATAGCGCTACCGAGGGATGCTGTAGAACCTTTAGGAGATTGCAGGCAGAGACTGTTTGTTTCCTGGCTGCCCAGACCTGAAATAATCACACAGAAACTATATTGATTGAAACACTGCTTGGCCTATTAGCTCAGACTTCTTGTTAACTAACTCTTACATCTTAAATTAACCCATTTCTATTATTCTGTATATCAACATGTGGCTGTGGCCTACCTGGAAGGTTCTGTTCAGCGTCTGTCTCCTTTGGCGGCTACATATTACCTCCTTGATTCTGGCTTCTTTTCTCCTCTATCTCTGATTGGAATTCCTGCCTTGCTGTATTTTGCCTGCCATAGACCCAAAGAAGTTTCTTTATTAACCAATGGTAATAAAACATATTCACAGCATACAGAGGGGAATCCCATATCACCTCCCCTTTTCTGTCTAAATAAAAAGTATTTATTATTTAACATAGTATTATTATTAAATTTATTTTTATTTAATATTTATTAAATATTATTATTTAACATAGTACAATTTTATATAATAAAACAAATATCAAGCAAGAATTAAAGTTATAATACTTATAACTTTATAATTTATAAATTATAAATATGTAAATATTTATAAATTTTTAATTAAAGTTATAATATTTATGTCTATGTCTATTTTTATCTTTTATCATAACTAAGAAAAGGTATAAATATAACTTCTATTCTATAACTCTATCAAAGACCCCAGAAGGATATATTATTACCTAAGTTAACAAGAAGTGCATTGTAAGCAACTTCCAAACTTTAGAATTGACAGAAACTTCTCGCTCCCTGGATAGTCACCCAAAGTTCTTCTGTAATATTGGAGCATCTATCTTCAGGCTACAGGGCCATAGTATCCTGAAGACCTTTTCATGAAGTAGGAAATTTGAAAGACTGTTTCACTTCTATTGGCAGTTTGTCAGTCACTTTCTTCTGTATCCTGTAGAATGTCGGACAGACTGTTTCATGAAACAAGAACCCTGAAGGACTGTCTTACCTTTAGGTAAGCTCAGCTGTCCTTCTTCTGTGGGTCCTACATGTCCAGTTCATATAGTATATCATCAAGCACTCCAGACAAGAGCAGTTTCTTGCTCAAATGACTAACAAACTCCATAAGGAGCTTCTTTTATGCCTATCATCCTCTTGATCAGATTGATGCTGCCAGGAGCAGACGTGTCTCATTGTCATGAAAGGTCCTAAATTGTTAAAACATTTATCATGAAAAGTCCGAAGTTGCTAAAACATTTTAAATGCCATATTCTTTTAGTCTTTGAAAGGTTTGAAGAATACCTTTTCATCTGAAATATATCTCTATACATCTAGAAAACCTAGCTAATATGACTAAGTTTTACTATTATAAATGACTATTAACCTATATTTCTTAATTATACATTACATTTTTAAATGAGCTGCACAAACATAATACCTTAATCAAGAGCAGAAATATACATATAACAAAATTGACCCTTAATTTGTATTAATAAACCAAGATCTATATCACCACAAAGCATGTATCTCTGTAGAATATCACCCTTTAAATGTAAAGAAACATTTATAAACAAACATTTAGGGAATTTAGGTGCTGTTCTCTAGACTATTTTCTGCTGATTGGGGTGTGTGGTTAATCAGATATTTCATGGGGTGTCCTGTGTGGTCCATCTTAGCCAGCAGTCCTGAAGCTCTCATGTATGCTGGGCCATCTGGGCCATTGCTTCAGGGGATTTTGTTTGATCAAACCATATTAGCCCTTAAAGAATCCACAGCTTTCTGTCCTCTGTGAAAAGAAAAGTAAAACCTCTTTTCCAAAGCAACATATCCTTAGAAACAAATTTTGAAGTCAAGATAGCTTTAAAATATATATGTTGGTTTAGCTTTTCAGCCCATACAATGAAATGGCTGTCTGTACTTAGCTCATTTACAGTAAAAAAAAAAAACTTCAAAGAAAACACAATAATAAACATAATCCATACTCTATGTGTATATTCCATCTTTACATGGCTTATTTTTCTTACTATTATTTTTCTACAAGCTTGAAATTTATTTTATTAATTTTACTCCTTTAATCGATGACTGTCTGTACTCTTTTACTTCTCTCTTCCAAGCCTATGCACATTTATCCAACAATGTGACCCATTTAGAGGTCTTTTTCTTCTGAATTTTTCTTTATTGTGTGTGTATCTTTAATTATTTTCTAATCAGGAGTGTTTTTTTAAAATGTTATGTGGCTGTGGCTAGGACCAACTCTGTGGCACTGCCTATTGGTTCTGCCCAGTCCGATATGGTAGAGGTATGTTCACTGCCTCTGAGCTTCAGGATCACAGCGGGTCTCTGTCACCATTAAACAATTTGTAACATGCTGCTCACAGACCACATTTAAGTGCTTGGCTTCCTGAAAAATCCAGAGCTGTTCATACAACTAGCATAAACCAAGAATCCCTCCCTTAAAGAAGCAACACAGCCTTTGCTGCCAATGCTGAGTCAGGAAGACTTCTCTTAAAGGAACCACACACCTGCAGCAAACAGAGCCCATCCCCCCCAAAAAAACCTGTGCAAGAAGCTGTTTTAAACTCTGTTTTATGTGTGTATGTGTGTGTGTGTGTATGTGTTTGTGTCTAGAATTCCTTTCCAAGCTCTCTCAGGTTTTATATGGAAGTAGCTGCCTCATGGTTGGGTGCTATTCTGTAGGTAAAGGATGCTTGTTTGTTTCCTGGTCACCCAAACCCAAAATAATAATACAGAAACTATATTAATTACAACACTGCTTGGCCAATAGCTTAGGCTTCTCATTAAGTGACTCATATATTAAATTAACTTACTTCTATTCATCTGTGTATTGCCATGTTGCTGTGGCCTACCAGTAAGGTTTTGTCTGGCATCTGTCTCCTTTGGCAGCTATATGACATCTCCCTGACTCTGCCTTCTTTTTTCCACTATCTCTGCTTAGAATTCCCACTTTGCTTCATTCTGCCTGTCATGGGCCCAAAGCAGATTCTTTATTAAACCAATGGTAATAAAACGTATTCACAGTATACAAAGGGAAATCCCATATCAGGAGATGAAACCTGACCAGAAGAAGTGAGTTCCTAGGGAAGGCCTTGAGGGTTTATGACCTTGCCCCTCTTGCTTTTCCCTCTGCTTCTGGGATACTGGTATAGTGTGACCTGTTGGCCTCCTAATCCTGTGACCGTGCTGTCCCCTCTTGTGACAGGCTTTCCCTGACATGAAACAGTGGCTCTCAAATGGTAAGCCAGAATAAATGTTTCTTCCTGTAAGTCAAGTCTTGGTAATGGCAACAGGAACAGTAATGATGTAGGAGGGTCATCTTTCTATGTTTTACTTTCATTGGTTAATAAAGAGACTGCCTTGGCCTTTGATAGGACAGCAGCTTAGATAGGTGGAGTAGACAAAACAGAATGCTGAGAGAAAGAAGCAGAGTCAGAGAGCTGCCCGCTATGAAGCTGTCAGGTCAGACATGCTGAATCTTTTCCGGTAAGCCATGACCTTGTGGTGACATACAGATTATTAGATATGGGTTAGTCAAGATGTGAGAGTTAGCCAAGAAGAGGCTAGAAATAATGGGCCAGGCAGTCTCCATGCAATTATTTCAGGTAAAGGTAGCTGGGAGCTGGGTGGCGGGATGCAGCCTACCACTCCTTTTGCAACAGAGTGGTTCCTTTAACACAGTAACTAATACAGGTGATAAAATAAGTTTGGCAAAAATGGAGACAGCAATAATACATTTCTTCTTTTTGAAGAATTTCTCCATACAGTAGACTCTGAATTAGACTGTACCTAGGATGTGGCACTTTGTTCGGTGTCTTCAAAGTAGCTAGCTTTGGCCATTTTTAAAGAGCCAGTGCAATTAGTGTATTGTTGGAAATATTTCATAATCCTCATATAATTTTGTTCTACAATGAAAACAAACAGGAAGAAAGACAAACAGCTTCTACTCAAAGGCAAAGATGAGATTCAGCTTGCAAGGAACGGTTTCTTGAATATAGTTGTCTGTGTCTCTCTTCGGATAAGTGTTAATTTTCTTTGTAGATTGAATCTATGAAACCTATCTTTTTACAAATATTTTGGCCTTATAAATTCATAAAACAATAAATAAAACACAAGAAAAAATTGCAAAAAAATAAAACCCACACAGCACAGCAAACCAGAAATCCCATGAAGTGGGGACCTTGTTAAGCCTTGTCTCATGCTCTGTTTTTCTGCAGTGCTGGGGATGGAAACTGCCTTTGGACACCAGGCAAGAACCCTCCTTCTTCCTGAGATGTGCATCCATCTTCTTTGGATGCATAAAAATACCTAACTTTTATCTGTTTAAAAACAGTTATTGCGAATTTCAACTTTTCTCTCTCTACCCTCCCAGGACTCAATGTGAACTAATCAATGATATCACAGCAAGTGGGCAGTAAGTGCAACCAGACAACCCTAAACCCAAGATAGCTGCTGGAGCAAACAACATTAGGAAAGTTTGCCTCTGACCGCATGAAACAATGGCATAGAAATGGAGTCTGGAGAAGGACCACAGAGATACAACCCAGTGCTTCATGAGAAGTCAGGGCAGAAGCCAGGTCTTCTTTGGGAATCTTCATACTGCTGTGTCTACCGGTCTAGCCATGACCTCAACTTGGCGAACACTCAAGATCTTACTGCATACTGGGTCTTCTTATTTGTGGCCATTTTGTCAGGGTGAGGAATGTGGGGGTTGAATTGCACATCTAGGACTTAGAAAGACTCAGCCGGGACACTGGGGATGATGAAGGGTAGGTATAAAGTAGATTTTTTTTTAAAAACAACACTTTACAATTTTAAGTGTTTTTCTTGCAAATTTCTGTCCAGACCTTCCCCAACCCCCAATTTTCCTCCAGGTATAACTTGGCGTACACTTCCAGTATTAAATTAGGTAATTAATCCAGATGAATTTGCATCCAAATGGAGTTTTCAGGATTGTATCCAACTTGGCTTTTAGGTTTTATGACCCATGACTGGTTACATTCAGTACTATATCCTGTGAAATATTGTTGAAAATTATGCATTTCATTTTTGGGTTATATATGGTGTAAAACAAGTCTAGAGGGCACATGAAGTAATTAAATTTAACATTTTTTAATATAAAAGAGATGAATAATTTTGCTTTATTCAATATTCAATATTGAATTTCTAGGTGATTCTAACATAATGAGAAGTTTAATTTCTTAACAATTATTTAATTGTTTTTGATAAAAATTATTAATTTTGTAATATATGGTTGAGGAGTCATTTGTTCCAATGGGTTGTTTATTGAAATATGGTGAGTGATTGAATAGAAAAATGAGAACTATCCATTGCTTTTTCTTAATCATGAAAAGAAAGAAGAAATGAAAGCTGAAATGTGAAAGGCTAAGTAGCAATCAGCATTCCCATTACCCAAGATGCTTTAGTCATAATGCTGGAGTACTTCCATGTAGAAACAATGCTGAAGTCATTAGCTTCACTTCCCACATCACCATGGCAACCAACCTACTGATCACTATGAACTTTATGACCAATGATGCTACTGTACAACACATGTCTGCCATGTTTTTCTAGAATTTTCCAATGAAAAGCCAAGACCATTGCCATGGGGATGCACTATGACCTAAACTCATTTAGCTTCTCTTTAGTTTTTTTTTTTTCTTTAAAAATAGAAACTCTCCCAACTGGACTCATTTACTGTGCAGTTCAATTTAGAATCTTAACATAATTTTTCCCATTTTTAAAATTAGTTATTTGAGAATTTTGTACAGTGTTTTGATTATATTCAGTCTTCTCCCTCAGCCCCTCTTCTACCCACCCTGCCCCCTTTCCACTCAACTTATTTTGTGTCTTTTTTTAAAATTCAACTTCAATTTATGCCACCCACACATTCATAGGTAAGTGAATATCTGTTATCTATTGAATATCTGTTGTCAATAGTCTTTGGCTAGGATGGGCACATCTCCCTTCTGCATGCTGTGATTTTGTTTAGGTTGAGTTTACATAGGGTTTGTGTTTGCTGTCACAACCATTACGGATTCATATGCATGATTGCCCTGTTGTTGTGTGTAGAAAACACTATTTCCTTATAGTCATTCATGCCTCTTGTTTTTAAAAATATCTTAGGTAATTTTTAAGATCTCATAATTTCAAATAATTTATCTGATGGGAAAAATCTTCAAAAAGAGCCCACCACTCCATCCTGATTTACTGTGGTTAGGACTAGGCTAGGAAACGAGTAAGCTTTCCATACCATTCTCTCACACAGTTGACAACCAGATTATCATTTTGTAGAATAAAACATTTATTCTGATTATTTTTGGTTATGTTTGTCTTGGAACAAATCATTCAGATAACCACTCTGGTTCATGTATATTTGGCCAATGATCATACAATCAGCACATGAAAGTTTCTTTCTTTTCTATTTCATTTATTTTAATTCATTGCACTGGAAAATAACCTTGGTGTTCTCCATTACTTGAAATATACTTTAGATTCCAATTTAAACTGAGTTTTGTGTCAGCAAAACACTTCTCTATAGGCTGGTTGAGCATATTGTAAGGAGACCTGATCTTTTTTTTTATTCTTTAAATTACAGCTCATTCATTTAAAGGGATGCTTGTCAAAAAAGAGCTTTAAGTAGTGAGCTAAAAAAGCACTGTTAAATAATTGAATTGACTGTGATAAAATTGCCTTAGTTTAAATAGACTAGTCTGTTTAATGAATTGTGCTTTTATGGGGTGAGATAAATCTATGTGAACTCAAGTGGTTATCCCAGGAACACTGAGTGTGGCTAGCATGTAGGAGCATCAAGAGGAGTTGCTTGCAGTAATGTGGTCATATTTTATTAAAATTATGCTTGGGAAACATTTTTTCTACCAGGTTAACAATAACAAAATTAAAATATATTATCAGGCTGGCACACGTATAACACAAGTTTTGATCAAACCCTATTTTTCTCCTCTTTGAGTGGAGATCATAGCTTGATGCTTAATTAAGAACCCAGTACATAATTTCCAGTTCTAGGAGGCCATTCAACTTAATAATCTTCAGCACTGGTTGGAATTATTTTGGCAAGGAGGTTTTGGTAGGAAATTAGCTTCATGTTTTAAAGTAAACTTGGCAGGTTGGCTTTCCTGTTTAGTGTTGCAAACGGTTTTTTATGATCCAGGATTAAGCTACCATGCAGGCAGTTTGTGTAGCAATGATGGTTATCACTTCAAAAGCGAACCTTGACTGGAGTATTCTGTAGCCCTTGATTATACTCCTCCTGCTGTTGAGTGTTGAAATACGTTTTATGTGCTTAAAAACTGGGAGGCAATTTACAGGGGAAAATAATCCCACTGCACAAAGACAAGTACAGACATAAAGATCTGTGCTCATCAAAAGGAGCTGCAAAGTAGTAAGAAGACTGCGGATCTTGTACTGCGATGGCAACCTTTCCCCATTTGGTTGAAAGGTGGCAACCATTTCTTTGCTGCATAGACCAGGGCTTGCAGAGGGTGGATACCCGGGGAGACAGGATCAGTTTGTGGATAGCATTGAACCACTCCATAGTTTAAGACCCATGGCATTAATTACTAATTTGGTGTCAGTTGCTGAGAATAACTCCTTAACTGAAGGCGAGATTCCTTTTACTACAAGCACAGATGTGATCACGGGTGCTCATATTCTTTGAGGAACTTTGAGGGATGGCAATGAGATACTGAAAATCAAGTTCAGGTTCAGAACATAAACCCAGAAACATGGAGCGGATTTGGAATTTATGAATTAATTCATATTGCTAAAGAAACTAAAATGTTGCTGTAGCTAAAATTATTCATGCATATTACAAAATGTAATTCCTGTGTTTTGGGGACATTTCAATTAGATTTCTAATTAAAATTCTGACAGTGTGTCTATGGTGTGTGTGTGTGTGTACTTGTACAGATGTATGTATGTTACAGCATCTGTGGAGGTCAAAGGGCAAGTTTCAGGAGTCAGTTCTTTCTTTCCACGGAGGGTTATGGTGACCCAAATCAAGTTATCCGGCTTGTCTGGCAAGTTTTTACCTATGAAGCCATCTCACCAGCCTTCAATTAGACATTAAAAAATAAGAAATAAAATCAAAGCCCTGGAACTCTGTAGATCAGACTGGCCTTTAGCTACAACAGAATTAGCTGCTAGGCAAACAAGGTCCAGGATTCCCTGAGGCTCCAGGAGATCCTGTTTACTCCTGGATGGACAGGTGGTATATGGTATTCTTCCTCTGAAAGAGAATCAAGGGTGCTATGGATATTGAATGAAAGTAGACCATCTTGGACGGAGAGGGCAGTAGAAATGGTCAGGTTCCAAGACTGGGTTACCATTGGCCCATTGTAGGAAAGGAGGCTCAAATACTGTACAGTAATTAATAAAACAGAGAGTGGCAAAGAGCACGTTGGAATAGGAAGTGAAGAGGGTTTTGTGGAGCTGTTTACATCAAGGTAATGAATTGCAGAACAGAGATGAACAGTGATATTTTGAGTAATGAGCTGTTCTTTGCTTTTCCTCTTTCCGTGTTTTAAGAGATTGTTCAAGCGGACTATTCACTGCCATAGTCCAGCGTTTCTCATCCTTCCTAATGCTGCAACCCTTTAACACAGTTTCTCATGCTGTGGTGACCCCCAGCCATAAAATTATTTTCTTTGCTACTTCAGAGCTGTAATTTTGCTACTGGGTGGTGTCTCAATTCCTAAGATCATCAGAAATATGTTTTCCAATGGTCGCATCCAGTAGGTTGGGAAGCCCTTACGTAGTCTGTCGAGAATAGCAATTTCAACACAATGGAAGCTCATTTAGCTCAGGGCTGTAGAGAGCAAGAAGTCCAAGAGTGAGATACCAGCATCATGTAAGGGTGTTTGTGCTGTATCTTAACAGGGCAGAGCACAGCACAAGGCATGATAGCAAGTGTTCACCTGTGTGATTCTGTCTTAAGTTTATAATCCCACCAGAGACATTCTAGAGCTGATAACCATATCCAGTCAGGTCACCCTCTCAAAGACACACCTCCAAACACCACTAATGTAAGTTTGGTTATTAAGTCTCAGTGTGAATTCTGAAGGAGAACTTCAAATAATGGCCAATATTTTCTACTGGTCATAATAGGTTAATCTTATTTACTTTATAGCTATTCAATTTAGATGATCTCCTATGACAATTTTGAGGACAATTAATCTGACAAAGTGGACTTTTTGTAGTCTGTTTCACCACATTCTCAATTTGGACCCTAGGGATTTTGTCTTCTAATAACAATGTTCAACGATGATGAGACGGTAGGCTTGTGGACGCATGCTTTCATGGATCCATGACTGCTAGAGGTTTTAAGAAAAATTTGCAAAAAACAAAAAGAATTGCTCTACCAAGAGATAAGAGCTTTTGAAGCTTTTAATATAAAAATGCCAAACTGCCTTCCGAATAAATGCTGAAACAATTATTTCCAGGGTTTCATGAAAAAAAAAATCTATGGTGGATACATGTTCTTAGCTTAGAAGAAAAAGATTGTTGGGGTAATTTCCATTTTCTGTGTTTTCGACTGTTGTTTCTATGTGGTTGCTTTTAGTTATGAGACACATATCCCCTAGAATACCATTGTTCCATGATCATTACAGTGTAGCCACTGGGTAATAAAACTTTACACCCATACAGGGAGTGAAAAAAATAGACACACATTGAAAAGAAAAAATACCTGAACTTCTAATTGGAGGTGAAGTATTGAATTGAACAAGTGTCTTCTAGACAAGCTTTAACACTACAAAGGATGATAGAATCAAAGTGCCAAGGCCAATGAGCACAACTTGTACGTGCAGCCATAGTGAAGCAAGCCTCAGATGCGCCACAGCTCCGTCAAATGATTACTCTACATCTCAGCACCCAGACTGTGTATCCCCACCCTGGGCTTTCTCACTAATCCCAGTTCTGACTCTTGGCAGCATCCCAGCTTGATCTGCTTCTGGCTCATTGGCGTCTACTTCTGAGTCTTTTTTCTGTAGTTTTGGCTCATGATATCCTTAATAGTTTTGATAGTTTTGGTTTCTGTTGACTATCTCAATTTTTTTTTAAATATTTTACTTTGTGTGACTTCTGGTGGACAAAACTTTCTCACACAAAGTCTCCATTTCTTTCCTCTAGAGACACTTGGGAGACATCCTCCATTTGTCATGGCTGGGACCTCCCTTGTCATGTTCTTGTGTTTCAACAGATATTTGGTGAAATAAATAAATATGTATATATTAAGTTATCAAATAATTATTTACATACTCAAAAATCATCTGTTTATATAAATTTCCTTTTATGAAAACTGTCAAAAATATGAGGATCTGGGGAGATATTTTAGCCTGTAATGAGCTTGCCATGCAGTCCTGAGGACTCTGTTACCTAAAAACCAATGTAAAAAGTTAGACACAGTGGCAAGCTTTTATAATCCCAGGGCTGGAGAGATAGAGTCAAGGAGGACCCTGGGGCTCACTGGCTAGCCACCCTGGCCTAATGAGGAGGTCTCAGGTTTTGTGAGAGACTCTGTCTCAAAAAACAAGGTGGAAGAATGACACTAGAGATTGACTTCTGGCTCCCAAATGCACACACAGTTACATATACATAACAAATGCTAGAGAGATTTGGGAAGAGCAGCCCCCTAGGCTCATTTGTTTAAAAGCTTAGTCATCAGGGAGTTGATCTATTTGAAAGGATTAAAAGGATTAGGCAGTGTGGCCTTGCTGGAGGAAGTGTGCCATTGGAGGTGGGCTTTGTTATTTCACAAGCCCAAGCCAGGTTTGAGCTGGCTCTGTCTCTGTCTCTCTGTGTGTGTTTCTCCTTCAAGCTGCAGATCAGGATGTAGCTCTCAGCTACTGTTCCAATGCCCATGCTTTCCACCATGCTCCTTACCTTGAAGGTAATGAACTAAACCTCTAACACTGTAAGCAAGCCCCAATTAAATGCTTTCTTTTATATAAAAGTTGCTCTGGTCATGGTTTCTCTTCGTAGTGATAGATCACTGACCAAGATAGAAGTGGGTACCAGGGACTGGGGTATTGCTATGACAGGCCTGACCATGCTGTTTGTTGGAGGAACATGGAAGATCTGAGGACTTTGGACTAGGAAGGTAGTTGAATACTTTAAGCAGGGCTTAATGAGCCATCCCAGTAGAGCGATTTGAGCTGTGGGTCCCAGATAAAGAAATTTCAGAAGGGAAGATTATTAATTGTCTTAGAGATTATTCTTGTGATATTTTGGTAAAGAATATGGCTCCTTTCTGCACTTGTCCTAAAAAATTGCCTGAAAGCTAAATGAAAGAGTTTTGAATTAAGGGTGTCAGCACAGGTGTTTTCAAGACAGCCTAGCATTGACTGTGTCACGTGGTTACTAGTGGCTACTCGTACGCAGATGTACAGTTAAAAGAAGCAAGTAGGGCAAGGAGAGGTAAAAAATGTACAGCTTGAGGGGGAAAGGCGCAGCAGGAAATGTATTGATGCTAGGTCTAGTGCTGAAGGAGTTAAAAAGTTTGAAGAAAAACCTGATGCTACATCAAAGAAAGAGAGTGGTGACTTCAGGACAAGACCCCACCCAGCTAAGCTTCCAACTTGGGAAAAGGAATTTTAAAAAAAGTTTAAAAGCAATAAAGAAAAGCATCAGCCACAGAAAACTTATGCAAATGTAATTGAACAAGGGTGCTGAGTTCCAGCCCCATCAAGCAACAGAACTTGGTAGTTTTAGCTAAGTGGTTCTGCTTTTAGAGTCAAGGATACAAAAAAGGGGGTGAATATCCCCTTGAGGCTAAAGAAAGTCATTGAGGTCAGACATCCGTCAGGTGTACCCCTGCATGGAGACCCAGCAGAGAGGTGGTCCTGATGCTGTGAAGGTGGAGCCTGGATTTTATCGGAAACCCCAAGATGATAGAGATTCTAGAGTCATGGGATACCCGCTAAGGCTAGCTGAAGAGTGGATGTGGAGGTAGTACAAGAGACAGAAGCATGTTGTAGTCACAAAGCTAAGAGGAGTTGGAGATCTGAAGAGTCCTTGGACATCAGACATGGAGAAGTGGAATTTGGAATCTGCCGAGTTGGTGTTGGTTCTTGTTTTGGCCCAGCATTTCTTCACTCTGCTCACTTTCTTCCTTATGGAAAGGTAAAATACATCCTGTGCTATTGTATGTTATAAGTACGTGATCTGAGTTTTAATTTTGATTTTTTGGGGGTGGTTACAGTTAAGAGATTGCCTTGAGTCTCATCTCAGTAGAGACTTTGGACTTTGCCCAAGAACCTGTAAGGCCCATGCAATAAGATTTTGGAAAATTATTTTCTGTAAGAAACAAATTTAATAGAAAAAATAATGACTACATTCTTTCATTTCTTTGGCTTTTTATTATCCTTTCCTAATCCCTTCTTCTTCTTTTTTTGCTATAATTAAAGATTTATCACTTTTTATTGAATCGTCCCATTTTCCTATATATGTCTTACTTAAACACGGATTATATAATAATGGCTTCTTGATTGGTCTGTCTGACACCCTCTTCTCATTCCAGTTCATGTAAAATATCATATATTATGAATACCTCTTTCATTTCATAACACTCCATTAAATCTCCTTATGAGTTTTATCACCCAGAAGGTGAGATGCTCTAGTCCATCTTAAATATGTTCCTCTAGTGCCTTCTAAGGCTGATCTGACCCACTGACTGTTCACCAAATCGCAGTGAACAATCACACCATTCTCTGTTTAGTTTCCTAGTGTAGACTTCCACTCCAGAATGAATCCTTTATTATTTTAGCTAGACAGTACTGTGTAGACCCTGTAGTCCAGCTGAAGTTTGTCTATCTATCTATCTATCTATCTATCTATCTATCTATCTATCTATCTATCTATCTATCTATCATCTACCATTAATAACACCCACAAGGCTATTTTCATGTATCCACAGATAAATTAAAAATCTTGTGACACTGACAGCCTATCATCTTTTATACTTGCTCACATATCTGTTTATTTCAACTAAAAGACAAACTCTCTGAAGTCAGAGAAGATGTGTTTCCCCCACTCTTGCTCAGTCTTGTGTTCTCACATAGGAGGACTCAATAGAAGATGCTCATTTTAACAGTAATTGCTATCCAAGAGACAACATTCTTAGAAAGATTAAACTCCAAAGTAATAAGGTGGGGAGTTATGGACTCTGTTTCATTGGTACCTTTTATGGATCTTGTTCCTGTCCAGTAGCAGGAAGAGAAGTAAGCAGAGAGGTGGCCAGCAGAAGTCTTGTTCCACAGTCTAACTACCCAACTTATTCAAATACTTTTAGAAGACGATGCTATTCAGCTGCTGTCATTTATTTTGGTTGTTCAGAAGCTAATAATAAAAAGACCATGTGTCCAATAATCCTCATGTGCCTGTCAGTCCACTAATTGTTTTTCATATATTCACATGATAAATTATGGTCTCCAGTCTCCTGAGCTGAAACTGGAAGCTTGTGGATCAATAGCACAGAGCAAGCCTATGATGGCAAGATGCTAATTCACTTCAGAGCTTAATCACACACGTCTATTTTTCTCAAAATTCTATCAAGAAGGTTTCTCACTACCTGAAAATGGAACTCAAAGAGCTCCTAAAAAGATAGAGGGAAACTCCATTAGTGAGGAGGAGAATTGTTCCCTTTGGTGGGAACATAACCCCTTCCTTATGCCAGCAAGTCGGACATGGAGAGGCAAGCTGTCCACGGCCAGTCTGAGTTTGTTCTTGGTGGAGGGTGGGAAAGGAAGTGCATAGCAGATGTGACATCTGCTGGTACTTGGCCTTCTTCTCCTAGAAAGAAACAGTTCTTATTTCCCTGCCCCTAGCCACACGATTATTGATTTTACAGAGGCGGAAAAGACATAGGGAGTAAATGCCAAAGATTAGAAATACCGGGACCGTTTTAGGAAATTGATGAAAAAAAAAACGATTTTTATTATCTTGCTTCTTATTCCGTCACCACGAACTCTTTTCCCTGTGCAAAAGAATATTTCTTCCCAAGTAGGAAAAAATGATTTTTAAAAGATAAGCCTGAAAAAATTAATTTAAACTTAGCCATATTAGGGTAGCATTAAGGCACTCCCGGGTACATTTTATTGGTCCATTAATATAGGCCCCGAGTGGTTGAAAACACCTAAGGCATGTACTGTATTAATGAACCAATAAAACATGCCCTGAAGTGTCTTAATGATATATTACAACCATTTCTATTACATACATAAATGCACTATTTGCCTGGTGTCTTGCATAGTTTTCAAGAAAATCTTCAATTAACAAAAAATATTGCATCAAGAACTCTTACCCACAATAAAAAAAAAGGACAAGAAAGAATCCTGTAATTAACTTACTCAGGCAAGTTAATTGTAAAGGGACTGTGCAATGGTTTAGTATTTGGAACTTTCTAGAGCTAATATTTTGGAAGACCTGGCTTGTTGGTATTAGAAGGGAATACTTGCAGGGAACAGACAAGGGCTGACAACATATTTTTTTCTATCCCTCCCTTTAAATACTCTAAACTGAGTGGTAGTTATGAGATTGGTCAGATATTAATGGCTGACCCCAAGTGCCTGCTGTCTGTGCCTACTTTAGGTATTTGAGGACTATTCTGTAAAGTGATGAGGAGTCCCACCATTTCACGGGAAATCATGAGAATTGAAATCAATGTTGGACTACATCGTTGCCTGGTCAGAGGTCACAGTCTGCCATGACCCTAGCAGCTTTATTGTAGTAGCTTGGCAACGTAGAGTTCTCCCCCTCCAGTAAAGCTTCCTGTTCTCTGCTGCCCATACCTGGAGAATGTCCCTGGGCCTGGAGGACTGACCTTATCTTAAAGCTGCCTCCAAACCAGAGGCCTGATTCCCCTTTAGCTTGACCCTTGGCACAGATCCCTGCTAAGAAGACTTATGCTGGACCTCTGTTGTAGGACTCACTGTTACATACTCACTGAGTCTTGTGTTAGGAGTGCACCACTTACTGAAAATTAGGGTGTGTCTCCAGGCTCCCTAATCCTATATTTTCCTTATACTCTGGAATAAAGTTGAGCTGATTCACCAAAGTCTGTCTCCCAGAGGCCTCCCTCCCTTTGTGCTCATGGGCCTCAGGCAAAGCTTTCTGTTGCTCCTTCTGCCTCTTTCCCCTCTTTACGTGGTGGCCCACGGAGAAAGAAGGAAAGAGGACCCCCATAAATCAACGTGCAGGAACTTGTAAAATTGTCTTCTGACAGACATTGGTTCCCATTTGTTTTTGGATTTGTTTTGTTGAGATGGGATTTTCTTTTTTAGCCCAGGCTGGCCTCTATGACAATCCTCTAGCCTTCCCAGTGCCGGTAGCACACTTAGCCCAGCTAGGTTCTTACTCAAGTCGCTGTTAGCCTTGATGTCTTTTGACTAGAGCCATAAAGACTGACACATTGCTGTGAGTGGAGGAAGTATGAGGAGAGCATCAAGCTCCAAAAATGATGCTGCTGGAGTTGGGGATGCCTGCAGTTCCAGAAGTTGGGAGGTTTAGATAGGAGGAGAGGCTCTCTGTGACTTCAAAGCCATCCTGGTCTATATAATTAATTCCAGGACAGCTAGAGTTATTTATTAGACTGTGATTCAAAACATAATGATAATGATAGTGGATATTATTTACAAAGTGATCATTAAATTGCAAGCCGAATTCTAATTCTCTTTGTAATCTTTACCTTTGTAACACTCCCGTGAAGGAGGGACTAGTAGATGAAGTATCTAAGGTTAAAGTAGAAGCTCTCAAGCGGTACAAATTGGTGTTGAACCTGAACAGTCTGAATCAAAGTTCAGTGTAGCCATTGAGAGAAAGAGTGACAACAGATTTGGGATCTTTTGAAAAGTTCTCTCC
Source organism: Myodes glareolus (assembly GCF_982192425.1). Classification (NCBI taxonomy): domain Eukaryota; kingdom Metazoa; phylum Chordata; class Mammalia; order Rodentia; family Cricetidae; genus Myodes; species Myodes glareolus. The sequence continues at coordinate 55,493,377 of NC_142039.1, forward strand.
AAAGTCTCTGCATCACAGCATTGCATTCTCCAATGCACCTACTCCATCTTTCCTGCTCTACCAGCCCATTAGGGAGAGGGACATGGTGGGCCTCCATTGTCCTCATAGCAGTGACTTTGAGGATCCAGACTGGATTGTATGAGGCAGCTTGTATGATCCAATGGGAAGGAAACAGCACATTGTGTGTGGGTACCAAGTAAATAGCACATGGCAGGTGAGATGTGACTGCATAGTTATGTGTCTCAGAGGAGAGATGACACCTTCCTGTCCCCACTGATGCTGTGTCCCCTAAGCCATGTCTTTGAAATGGAGATGGCAATGCCTGGGACAATGAACAAGTAGAGAAAGCCTTTAATATGCTCATCTGATGAGATACTGACAAGTTCTCAGTTTGACCCCTGGACAGAAGGAAGGCCAAAGAGGAACACCATCTATCAAAAGAAAGATCAAGTAAAAACAAACAACTTTTGGGGGTACATGTTTGAGACCTCAGATTTATACCCGAAGCTATTGCTCATATGTAATTGTGCTGACTTGCATTATAAGAGAAAATGGCTCTAAAAGTGTCTAGGAAGGCCACTAAAGGGACTCTAGTTATTCTTTGTTACAGGGTTGTAATTTAAGAACTAAATCATCATAAAAGTTCTCCCTTTTGAATAATGTAATTAACTAATTTGGTTTTGTGTGCATGTGGCTTTGTATGTGGAGCTGCATGTTGGGAACTGTCTACCTTATCTCTCAACACAGGGTCGCTCCTGGATCTGATAATCACTGATTTGGCTAGTAAGCTCCAAGAATTTTCCTTTACCTGTCTACCCAGTACTGGGATCTCAAGACACTGTGCTGTCTACTGGGGTGCTTGGAACTGTGCTGAGGTTATCAAGCTTCTAAGGCAGGCGTTTACTGACTGAACTAATGCGTTGAGCTCTGGGTTTCTTTAGAAAATGAGGAGCTGCATTTTAGTTTAGTTGTTTTCTTTCTTTAACACAGCTACCATCACTGCCATCGCTGAGAATATTATTTTGTAAACTTAGTCTGTGTTAGTTTCCCCAACCGATTTCCACCGCCTGGAGAACAGTTGCTGAAGTATGTTGTGCCTCTGTTTTTTTTTTTTTTTTAAACTAGGTTTTCCTCATTCATTTTGCTGTCCACCACCTCCAGTTACAGAAGGTCTTGATGCTGACATTGAAAATCAGGGCCTGATTTTCCTCATTAAGCCATTAGAAAAGAAAGAAAAGTGATAAAATATTTAAAGCTTTGTATATTGAAGAAATCCTAGAATGAACAATTTTACAACCATTTAAAAAGCCTATGGACCCTATTTGTTGACCACAGAGCCCCTTTGCTTGTACAGTTCCTGAGAGTAACTTTTAAAGGCTGTCCCACCAGGTCATTTTTGATGGAATGGTCAGTCAATACCACATTCCCTGCCAGGAGGTAAACAACCATAGTGGAGTTTCCTTGTGGTAATACAGTGGCTCATTCTCTGGTTCGCATTCACTAAAGGAGCTATGGAACCATCTCTTTTAGAACGTGGGCACACATTATCCAGCAGAACATTGCCAGCGCACGGGAGGTAATAGCAATGGCCACAGGTGTGCAGCAATACCATGGACATACACCCTTGCTGCTCTTTAAATGTTTTTAAACAACAACATTAAACAACTTAATGTTGATTTTGTTGGTGATGATTTCTTCATTGACTTTAATAAGAGCATCTTAGTGCATGTGGGCTTTTGGAAGTTTCTGGAGCTTCTTCACAGGTGGTGTTGGGTCACTGGACAAGTCTGCCAAAGTTTATCATATAAATATGGACTATGCAACTCTTATTTTTAGTTGAAGAAATTATCATCTTTCTGAAGTTACTTATCTTTTTAGTGGGAGACTGACTCAGAGCCAGGTCTTTCTATGAGTTAGCGGTCCTCAGTTTTTTTTTTCCTCACAAGACCTAACACGAGCATTTTGAAGCATTAAAGCTACCTAATTTTAAATTGTATTAAGCTGGCAATATTCTACTGCTTCTAGCCTATAAGAATATAATTATCCACGTGGGTCAGTTTAATAGTAAAATAGAGCCATTGTGTATCTGAGTCAGCAGGTGAGGAGCCTGGTGGAAGGAACATCACAGAGGAACCAAAAACAGAACAAAGCAGAAGGGGTTAAAATAATGTACAGCATATTCATTCAGGGCACAGACACATCTTTAATTTTAACATCATGGGATAAACTCAAGATGTTTTTGAGTTAATGAAGGCAATAGATTTGGACTACAACCAAATCTATATATTTTTTTAAAAAAAATGGGTCCATGGTTTGAAGAGGTAAGATTTGTAAGCCACTAATTTATTCCTAAAATTTTGGAAATCTTGGCATATTGGGCCAATAAATCTTGACTGTAATCATGAAAATCTTCATAGAAAATACAAGTAATTATTCACAGCAGCAAAAGTAGGGCAGCACCATGGGAGAGGGGATAAGATCTAACATCGTATCTGACATCAAAGTATCCAAGAGACTCAGGTTAGTCATTGAATCAGTGTGGAAAGTGGAGAAAATAATGGACCTCTCTTAGAAGTGTTAAGAGGATTAATCTGTAGAACATGGCATTATCAGCCCACCAGTGGAGCTGAACATCTCAGCAGACCCTTCCAAACCATACCCAGAAGTTGATGCTTCAACTCCTGTCCGTAAGTGGAGACAGTTTTCATCAAGACTTAAATCCTTAAAGGAATCCATAAATTGAAAATGGTTCAGAGCTGTCACTGTATATGAAAAGGGTTTTTCATTGTGAAAAATCTATATAAATATTAGGATTCTGGGATAAAGAGGCAAGGCCCCAAGTAACAATTTTCTGTGAGAGAGAAGCATATGTCTCTAAGTAGTCTAAATAGGAATTTTATGTGATGATTTGCTTAGTCAGATTTCTATAACACATAAATGGCATCCAATGACAGTCACCTTCATTTTTAATGACTTTAAATACAAGCATGTCAAACAGTGCTTTTGAACATATTCCATAGACAATAATCTGTCATTTACTAGTCTCTCTCCTTTTGAAATTTTATTATATGTATTTGAGGTCCTCCCATGATTTTCCTAAGATGATGTCATGGAATGTTTTTGTGAAAGATGAGGCAAGTTTTGCCTGGTTTGAAGGCGGTAAGCAATCTTTTCCCTTCTACTCTGACTTTCTTTGGTTAGCATACTGAGCATCCTGGGGATCCACCATTCCCACCCAGAACCAGAACTGGGAATTCCGAACACTTTATGAGCATTGTTACGTCTCTATCTCAATGGAGACTCTTCAGGAAAAGTACAGAGGGAACACAAGGAGAAAGAACTGGCACCCAAACCAGTCATTTGAAATGTTTCCAGGTTCTAAAGAATCAGTACAGTAGTGATAAAACAGGCAGGAGCCAAGCCAAAGCGCACCTAATCTATAATTTACATGTACAATTGCTTTTTAGACTTAAAGGCATTATTATCTGGAGAAGGTTTGTACACAGGGCTCAGTGGAGAGTGGAATTGAGATTTCCCAACTTTCTTCTTGATTTTGACAAGGTTGATTGTAGAGGGAACCATGGGTCTTCATGAAGACCTGGGAGCACCAACTGACTTTGCAGTGACAGAGTAACTGAACCAGATGCCACAAAATGTGTCCATCAGCATCACAGTAGGAAGTGATCGTCTTTTCCAGCAGAGTCATTCAAGAAGTCGTGATGATAGGACTTTGCAAAGATGCTGGTAAAAAATTGAGTATCTGAGCTATAATGAACCCCCAAGACAGGTAACCATGGTCTTATACATAAATGACTAAGCTAGAAAGACAAAGTCTTATGATGAGCTATCGTGGGGAGAACCGTGAGCTTTCTTCTTTCTCTATGCCCCCTGTTCTGTTTGCTTTTCTCTTTCCCTGGTCCTGAGAATGAATCCAGCATCTCGTGGATGCTACTAAACCTAGCACTGAGTTATACTGTTAGGCTTCAGAGCCGTTTCCTTAATGGAAGGAGTCATCAAGTCAAGGCGATTCCACTGGTAGGGAGTTAAGGGAATATCCATACTCTTTGCATTCTCCTCCCTTTTTCTAATTCAGTGCAAGAACTCTTCAATGTTAGGCCTTATCTAGAAGCCAGAGGACAAGAAGGCAAATTGCTGCACTCCTGCAGCCAGTTGTCTGCCACAGTACAAGGTGAACAGTGGAACTGTCGGAAGAGACAGTTCCCACTTTGGGTGATGTATGTTCTATGGCCAAGCTGTACTTGTTGTAGGAATCCACTTTTGGTTCCTGGCAGCTCAGCCCTGAAATAATCACATAGAAAATATATTATTTAAAACACTGTTTGGCCTATTCTTGGCTAGATTCATATTGGTTAACTCTTACATATTAATTTAACACATTCCTAGTAATCTGTGTATCTCCATGTGCTGTGGCTTACCGGGTAAAGTTCCGGCAGGGCTACATGGCTTCTCCCTGACTCCTCTTCTCCCAGAATTCAGCCTATTTTCCCCTGCCTAACTAAGTTCTACCTTCCTATAGGCTGAACCAGTTTCTTTATTCATTAACCAATAAAAGCAACATATAGACAAAAGGACCACCCACACCATGTACTGGTAGAGAATGTCTCTGATATCTGTCTTTGTATTTCAGAAGTTACCTTGTAGAGGGGAACAGATGTGTCTTTGACATATGATCAGTTACTTTAGTACATCCCAAAGAACTATAGGTAAAATCTCAAGATAGCAATTAAGTACTTTGGCTATAAGTAATTCATGTTCTTTATAATTCTTTACTGTATCTGAATGTGACCCAAGCCCAAAGGTACCCAGAAGTTTAGAGATTCTATTAGGTGTAGAGATTCTATTAGGTATAGAGACGATAGAAGAATAAACGGTCAAGATGAGCAGACTGAACACCAAATTTTAACTTTTCTGTAAAAAGCATGACGAACTTGTCTTTAAGGCTAGGGATCTACAGAATAGTTCAGGCAAAATTCAGTTTACAAATAATATCTGAACATTTGGTATGATATTCAATAGTGTCGGGACCTCAAAAACAAACAAACAAACAAATGTATACTGTCAACTGCAATAAGATCTTATAAGATTTTTTTGAACATTTTTAGTAGCAAAATATTCACATTTGAATTTGAAAAAGGGCTTAATACGTGCTTGACACTAAGCCTTTAGTCAAGGGTATTAAGACATTCCTACCTCTTAGACCTTTAAAGTCTAAAATGATATGAAGAAATGCAAGAATTCTGTTATCTGTGTGAACATTATCCACACACAGAAAATGGTATACAGCCATGCTCAGAATAACTGAATTATCCCTCAGCATGTAACTCAATTATGAATTATGTCCCTGCCCTAGTGGTAGAGTATTATCATTTATAAGTGGATTATGCACAAGCAGCAGAAGTATCTGGGACTTTCAGAAAGGTATAAGCAACATGCTCAAGAAGGCATAAAAACCAAATCACATCCTGTCCATGCACACTTAGAATTGAAGGGACAATTGTACAGCACAGTCTTGCATACGCTTTGAGATAAGTTTTGTTCTGCTGGTTTGGAGTGGATATTGGGATCTCTGCTGAGCAGACAGGATGGCATCCAGTGACTAATGCTTTGATATGAAAGAGGTGGTACTCCTTTTCTCAGAATCCAGAAGGAAAATGACTTCTGGAAACAAACCCCCAATATTAACTATGAATGCTTCCTGGACTTCAAGGGATGCCTGTGAGGAAGCAAGTTTAGACAGTCTGAGCTGAGTAGCATCTAACTGGCTGTGTTTCTCCAGGGAAAGTCTATTGTGGATGGAGTGTTGCTGCTCAGTAAATCTGGTTCTTTCCACTTCCCCTCCACCCAGTGCACTGCCAGTGACGGGCAGCTCTGCTCCTTTGCTCCGGTCAGTGGAGCTTGCTGTCTGCTAGCATGCAGCAATCTAGATGTGATGGACATTATCAGGAAAAGAATTCTCAGTCACAGACTTAGAGGAATGGAGTCTGCAGATTCCCATGGATAAGAAGAACCAGTCCCCTGAGAATTTCGAAAGATGGCCGTGTAGACATAGACATAGCAAAAGATCTTGTACTTCCCCCTTCCCCTGAGTCTTTAAATATGCAGATTTAGTAATTGTGTTTTAGGCTTTCTAATTATTATCAACTTTTATGCTATCACCTCATCAGCTGACCATGACCCTGGACTAGGTAATTATGAAATCATTCTCTTCAGAGAACAGAAACCTACAAGCTATATCCTAGTCCCTGGTTTGTGGAAATAGCTAAAATGTTTAGGTGACCATTGTGAAGCCTTGATGATGAAGCTTCTAAGATTGGGACTTTCGGAATATTCTTGTCTCTTGTCCCCTGTGGCTCCAGATTCTGCCATCTGGTGCTTTCTTACTTGGCTCTTATCTGCTGTGGCCACAGTAGGAGGTGAAAGACTTGGAATTTCCCTTCTTGCTTCCTGTCTATGAGGGTTTGGTGGCCTAAGACTTGCTTTAAAGTTCAGCCAAAGACTTTTAAATCCTGGCATAAAGTTGTTTTTGCAATAAGTTTTTTTTAAAAGTAGTAAGACCTTCATCTCTTTGCTTCCAATATGTCAGTAGCCATCCCCACACCCACAAGTTTTTCTTTAATAGGATTCTTTTTTAGACACGTATCATATAAATATATTTGTCCATGTTACAGATAAGAGGACAGCTTGTGGGAGAGGGGTTCTTATTGCTGTGTGGGGCCTGGAGAGGGATGGGAAATGGGAGCACCTGGGATCCCTTGTCCCTCTCATCCCTCATAAAAGGCACGAATACATTTTCTTTTCTATTTGAGGACTTGGGTATGGGATGACATGAGAAGGTACAGGAATCCTTAAAAATACAAAAGAAACTTCCAAACTTACGACCTATGGCTATGGGAGAGGCTGGACAGGTGTGAAAAGCAGTGAGGAACAGAAAGAATCAGTAAAGCCAGGAACTGAAAAGACCCCATGAGCTCATGCTGCTGCCTCCAAGAAGGCCCCAGAAAAAACTCGAGTAAACAAACAAACTCCGAATAAGAGAGATTGGGGTACCTCAGGAGTTGGCTTTGTGGCATCGGAAGGGAGTAGTGTGTGTGTGTGTGTGTGTGTGTGTGTGTGTGTGTGTGTGTGTGGCTATGTACTTGGGCTAGCAATGGATAATTCTGTTCCTACTGGGGAAAGTCCCTTCATCTTGGTTCCTCCAAACTGTTTTAGAGAGTAAACCCAGCCACTGCTCCGGGCTCTGTAATATTCTGTTCCTACAAATCATGCCTGTGCCCTGCTTCCATCCCAGGCTTTATAACTCCATCTTCTATCCTGACTCCTCTGTCCCAGGCAGGGATCTGTCTTGGGAGCAGTAGCTGAGTTTACTCTCTTAAATAGGATTCTTAAAGCTATAGCATTTCTTTAGCTCTTCTTTATCCTTCATCTTTTTCTCAGCCCAGTGAGATGTACCATAAAGCCATGTGACTTGAGCTGAAGTCAGAACTGAATTTTGTCAAATGGCCCTGTCTCCAGGTTATAATGTCTGTTCTGGAAATATTCCCAATGTTTCCAGGTCTAAAATATTTCTTAACCTCTCTCTCCCATTCCCATGTGTAGTGGTATAGGGGGTCCTTCTTTTTATTGGTTAATAAAAAAACTGCCTTGGCCTGTTAATAGGGCAGAACTTAGGTAGGCAGGGAAGATGAAACTGAATTCTGGGAGGAAGAAAGAAGAGTCAGAAAGATGCCATGGATCTGCTGGAGACAGATGCTGGGAATTTTACTTGGTAAGCCACTGCCATGTGGTGATACACAGATTAATAGAAATGGGTTAAATTAAAATGTAAGAACTAACCAATAAGTAACTAGAGCTAATGGACCAAGCAGTGATTTAATTAATGCAGTTTCTCTGTGGTTATTTCGGGGCTAAGCTAGCAGGGCTGCTGGGACGAACAAGGGGAACCTCCTCCAATAGTCTATGGTGGGTGACTCTTTTCTGTGCCCATTTCTTCTGATACCTTGCCCAACAAAGCTAGTTACATTGCCTGTAACTAATTCTAGTTGCCAGTTTCCTTTCTGGAACTACTGGCCTGAGAGATTAGTGGTCTCTATTTTTTACACATCATGAGCCCCTTGTTATCAAGCATGCTGTGCCTTCTTAATTTAGGGCTCCACATTCTCCACCTTGGATGCTGTTTCCTGCCAATTTCATAGATTTCTGTTGATTTTGTTTGCTTCCTATTCACTCAGCGTAACAATGCCTTTTTATATAACACCAATTGATGACTCAAATAAACCTTGAAATCTAATGGTTTAATCCCAAAGAAGTCTGTTTCTGGCTCATGTACTATCCAATACCATCGTTCTCTCCCATTCTCTTATCTAGAATCTTCAGTGGGTGTCTGGAACCATGCATAGTTTCAAAGGTGAATATTTTGTCTTTCCCTTACACAAACACACAAAATGCACAAAACTGATACTTTGCCATTTCACTGACTATTCTGTGACTCTAAGCTTTGTAGTCTGGAGCCCAAATTTCCTTCCTCCTCACATAGATTCGCTAACAGGTTCATTCTTGCTGAAGATCTCAGTAGTGTCAGCAATGTTTTTCATTCTTTTTCAAAGCCATGCATCTCTACATTTTTTGCTTAAAGGAATCACTCTGACTTATGGTACCAGCATAATGACTCTTATGTACAACTGTGGCAGTCTATGGAGTGAGAGGTTGTGACTAGTGTGTGGTACAGGGTAGATATCCTGGGTTGAGGGATGAGTCACTTTCTGCTGGGATGGAGTGGGACTACACAAGATGGTCTCATGTGCCTTGGAACAATGAATAAAGACTTATGAATTACTAATTTCTGGAAACTTCAACTGTGGCTGGACATTGGTAACTGAACTTTGGAAAGCAGTATGGATAAGGGGAAGATGTTTGTCACTAGACAGGGCTGAGGGACCTGGCTTAGCCACGTTCTGTTGTTTCCCTACACAGATAGACAGTCCTCATGACTTCATGCCACTGAGTCACCCAGTGGACAGTCCCCTTCTGACTCTTGTCTGCACCCACACTGATTTCTTAAATACCCTACAGCTTTTGGTGTGATCCATTTGATGATGGCTCACAAACTCTACCAGGACCCTGAATTTGAGTATATCAAGGCTACTTGGATTTTACAACCTGAATATGTCCAAAACCAAATATGGATTTCCCTCTCTCAAAATTTCCACTTTCTAACATGATCATTCTCAATTCTAAGTACTGTCATTTTCCCCAGAGCTGACAGTACAGAGTTCTTTTTCACTTAGCACCTTGCCAGACACAAAAGAAAACATACATGGGTCCTGCACATTCAGGTGAATATTGTAATTGTAAGGGAACTTCAGAAAGAAAATCCTGCTTTGAAACTTCATCAGGGAGCATTAATGATGAATGCTACCCCTCCATCTGATTCTTCTCAGTAGTACTTAGTGCTCAGTCCTACAGCACATGGGAAGAAGGGTTTTGCCTTTTGCTTGATTCTTGCATGGTCACCATAAGGGCTGGCTAATGAGATCTGTTGGGTTAGATGCAGAAGGAGAAAGAAGGAAACAGGAAGAAATGCAGAGGTGGAGAGAGCAGCAACAGCGGGAGCTTTGGGGATTCAGTGGATCTGTGATCACCTGAGACACACCAGAGAGTGTAAAAGCTTCCTTTGAATATGGAGAAGGGGAGGATCTGAGAGGCTAAATGGTTAAACAACTGGTATAAAAATATTTCAACTATTTTTCTAAAATGTGACATAGGGACAAGTAGGGGACTTTTGCCACTTTCTCAAGCACTGGGAAAACTACACTTCCTTGATTTTCACTTTTTGAGAAATAGTCCAAATTTTTCATATCTTGAAATTCAGACTCAGTGGAATTTATCAGTCTGAATACAGTGCAGGCTACCTCAAGACAGGCAATACAGTGGGCCACTATACAGGCCACCAGAGCAAAAATAAGGTGATAGGCACAAGAAACTTTGCTTTTGGAGAAATCATTTTCTTGTGGGTAATAAAGACATGAGAAATATCTATTTCCAGAAGTACAGTCAATTGCAGAAGGGCAAGTCCCAGGAGTTCAGCTCACAGTTGACTCTTAAACTCTGTGGGCTAAGGGATGTGCCAGTCTTTTTGTTATGAATTTCTATCATATATTTTCCCTGGAACTTTCATTTTTTTTATTTCAAAATATTCAAAAGTCCAGGCTGCCTTTTCTAATGGGCTCTTTTCTTTCTTGAATAAGAAAATAATCCTGGGAATGTGTGAAGTGGCACCTCACCATTTTCTGTAGAGTTTCAGGGTCAAGTAAGTTCATGTTTTATGTATCTAAGTATTTTTAGATATACCAATTTCAAAAGTCCAATGTTCTCTATTCTAGTTTTTAAAGCCCAGGTTAGGCATTGGTTAATAATATTGAAAGATTTTATAATAATGTTCCTCCCACTGTGTTATTCATTGATCATTTAAGCAATTTCTGAGCTAAAGTTAGGGCAATTGTTGACTTAATGAAGATCTATCAAAAAAATAAATAAAATAAGTTGCATTCTGGAAACCTTACTGTCATGTTAGAGTGACAGATACCCACATAAACTTTCCAGTAGGGTCAGTTTATCAGAGTTACAAACTGCATGATATTGATAAAGGTCTTAGAGAGAGCAGGGATACAAGGAAAGTACCTAAAAGCCAACAGACAGCTGTTGGAGGAGGTCACTTGCTGGTTCTGACTGCTCAACCCTTAAATAATCACACAGAAACTATATTATTTAAAACACTGCTTGACCCATTAGCTCAAACTTTTTATTGGCTAACTCTTACATCCTAATTTAGCCCATCTCCATTAATCTGTGCATCACCATGAGGTTGTGGCCTACGAGTAAAGTTTCAGCATGTCTGTCTCTGGCAGCTCAATGGCTTCCCCTAACTCTGCCCTCTTTCTCCCAGCATTCAGTTTAGCTTTCACCACCTACCTAGGTTATTCCCTGCTGTGGATCCAAAACAGTCTTTTGTTAACCAATGGTATTTATAGCATACAGAGGGGAAATCCCACATCACTTCCCCTTTTCTGTTTAAATGAAAAGGAAGGCTTTATCTTCAACATAGTAAAATTACATATAACGAAATAGGTATCAAGTAAGAATTACAGTTACAATATTTATATATATATATATATATATATATTATCTTTTATCATAACTAAGGAAAGCCATAACTATAACTATAAATTCTTCAACTCCATCAAAGACACCTGAAGGATATGATATTACCTAAATAAGTGGACGTGCATTGTAGGCAACTTCCAAAACTCTAGAATTGACAGAGACATCTTGCTGCCTGGACAGTCACCCGAAGTTCTTCTGTACCATTGGGGCATTTATCTTCAGCCTATTAGCCTATAGTATCCAGCAGACTTTTCCATAAAGCAGAACATTTCAAAGATAGTTCTGCCTATATTGTCAGTTTGTCAGTCACTTTCTTTTATGTCTTACAGAATGTCTGACAGACTCTTTCATTAAGCAGGAACCCTGCAGGACCACCTAGCCTTTAGGCAAGTTCAGCAGTCATTTCTCTGTGGGTCCTGCATGTCCAGTTCACATAGCATACCATTAAGCAGTCCAGGCAAGAGCAGTTTCTTGACCAAATGGCTAACCAACTCCATAAGAAGCCTCTTTGATGCCCGTCTTCCTCTTGAAGTAATTGGTGCTGCCAGGAGCAGATGTGTTTCATTATCATGAAAAGTTCTAAATTCTTAAAACACTTAAATGCCATATTCTGTAGTCTTTGAAAGATTTGAAGAATCCCTATCCATCTGAAATACATCTCTGTACATCTAGAAAATCTAACTAACATGACTACAAGCTTGACTCTTATGATGATTATTTATTAACCTATATTTCTTTATTATATATTGCATTTTAAATGAACTTCACAAACACAATGCCTCAATAAAGAACATAAATATACATGTAACAAAATTGACCTTAAATTTGTATCAACAAACCTTGATCAAATCTAACCATTAGGAAAATAGTATTGATCAGAGAGTCAGGAAGAACAAGCTGTACTAAAGTCTATGAAGGAAGTAATGGAAGTTCAGAACTGAGGTGGCAAAGGTAGGAAGGAGGAATAGACAGGATAGTTTTGTTAGAGATTTCAGAATATGTAGGTCCAGATTTTAAAAAAAAATTGAGACTATAAAGTGCAATAAGAGTTTGCAAGATTCATGTTGAGTTTAAAAATGGCAATTGAATTTTAATTTTTACCTAAGAACAATACTGAATACTCTTGAAGTTTGATCTGCTAAGTGATTTTGCTTTGCAAATCACATTCAGGTCAGAAACACTCTTTTGGTTAGAAGAATTTTGATATTCTCTTTAAAACCACCCTAAATATCTGCAACTTGGATCCCTCTATACAGCCAACTCTTGATTTCCAGAATGGTCAGTGCCTTTGGTGTTTGAGACAAAGCAGACCACATGAAGAGTGTCTGTTGCTAAAGTTTCCACCAAAGTTAGAGCACAGAGAACATATGTTACAGTGAACTCTTCCCTGTGTTTTATGCTTTTTAGGAACAGGATAGTAAAGCTGAGTGGGTAGGGAGGTGGAGATGATCTATGACAAGTTTTGGAAGGGGAAAATGTTCAAAATATATTGTATGAACAAACTCATACAATTAAAAACAAAGTATGTTTCTGTGAAGACTAAGATGAGTGTGATAGCAAAAGTCAAAACAAATGGCTAGTAAGCCTGTGTTCATCATCAGCCTGTGTGATCATCAGGTGGTGGCGGTGTACTCCTTTAATCCCAGAGGCAAGTGGACTCTGTGAGTTCAAGGCCAACTGGTTACAGAGTGAGTTCCAGGACAGCCAGGGCAAGACAGAAATCCTGTCCAGAAAAACAAAACCAAAACCAAAACCAAAACCAACAGCAGTTGATAATAACACTTTAATGAGACTTCAAATTTGTGCTGTTTCATTGTCATCATTAAGGATTTGCTCTGTTCAGGAGATACTGAAACTGGAAATAGATTGCTCATTGACTATGGCAGACCAACTAAACTCAAAACAGAGACCAGGCTTTAAAGACTCCGGCAGTTTGTTATTTCCAAATGAATCTACACATAGGTTTTTGTTTTCAGATAAATATAATGCTATTGAATGTATTTACCACTTAAAATATTTATAGCACTTATTTTTATTGAAAAAGAAAAGAATATGATACTATAAAGGGAAAACAAACTTTTTGGTAAAACACATTAGTCTTCTGATCTGTAAAGGTCTCAACGTTTATAGCAAGGATCTTTCTTTTCAAAAATTTTCTGTTTGGGCTCAATGAGTGTAAGACACAAGCTGGTGGAGTCCAGAAGTGGGATGAGACAGAGACCTATGAGTCTTTAAGGTCCGTGATCCTTAAAGCTTGTCTTATAGTCTACAGGCAAGCTGCCGAAGGCACGATCAACCTAGTGAAACTGGAAGGACTATCCTACCAGATGCAGGGATGGAAAATTTCACAGCTGTCACCAGATTTTATAGCCGAAGATGCTAGAACCTTGAACCTTATGATGAGACACACATAACCGTTACTATCAATATAGATTATGATAAAACAAACACAGTGAATCAGGCAGCATGTTCACTCTTCTTCAGAAGATATAAGCAAATTTGCCTCATAGCCTTTGAGAGGTTTGTTTATGAACTTTTTGTGATTATGATAAAATAGGTGAGTTGGGCAATAAAGAAAGGAGATATACTGAGGTCATGGTTTTGAGATTCAAATATCTCTGTCAGAGAGCATATGTAGATGCTACCTTTAGCCCATTACTTCATGAGGTGGAAAAGAAGACGGGGTGAATGTGTTGGCATGAGTGGTCACATTGCAAGGCAGAGATCATAGAGAAGGAGAGAGGTGCCCCCAACCCTTCATAAACACAACTCTAACTATATTAGGACCCCCCCAATAGAGTCCACCTTTTAGAGGCAACTGTCATATCCTAAGAACACTACTCTTAGAGCTCTGGGGGACACTGAGCATCTAAATCATTGCAAGGATAACAAGATAATTTACTTGTACATATTTATGAGGTTTGTTTAAATCCTTACATGAATTCAAGTAAGCCTTGGTTTTTACCACTACAACCCTCAAGGCTTGCTGTGAGGTAGTAAGGGGAAGAGTTTGCATGGACATCTCTAGGAAGTATTTTGTTTCTGTTTATGATAAATGCAGCTATGACATTTGTTATACACTTGCATGTTCAGCAGTTCTAAAGTAGAACCTAGACATAGTGAATGAAAGTAAGCCACGTTTCACTTATAAGCACCTGCTGCTCTCTCACAGTTAGAACTATAGCTCAAGGAATCCAAGTTTGAATTCAATCCAATTGGGAAGATGATAGAAGCCACTCTTTTTCCTGGTTTCCATAAGCCTCCTTGGTCCTCTGGTGACCTAAAAGTCACAGCATTTAATGACCTTTTAAGGTGGTTTTCGTCTCCGACTGTACTATTTTCAGACATATTTTTCTCTCTGGAGGGCAGACCTTTGATAAGACAGTGAAGTAAAATAATGACGGTTCAAGAGAAACTGCTTATCGGGTGAAGATCTGACTGGAGAATGCTAGCCAACCTTGAGACCCAAACACAATTTCCTCTATGCCCCACCCAAATAACAGAATTCATTAAGTCTAGTGATGTTGCATGGTTTGTGATTAGCAGCCATGAAGGTGAGGAATTATGCCACAATGCAAAGAATGCAGAATCTGTTACCAGACACACAGGGCTTGGTCCTATGGAATGCTAGAGGCTGGGCAGAGGACAAGTGACCTAGCTTGCTGGAAACTCCCCTCTTCTGTGAAATGGGATGACCATGTCTCTTCGGGTAATTTTAAGGATTGTGAAGTGATTGGCATCAGTGACTGCTGGGTACATTTCAAGTATTTTAATGCTTTGAGAATGTTCAATTCTTTTTATTTTTTTAATTAAAGAGGGTTGTCTCTGATACTTTATTCATATAAATGCAGTGCACTTTGTTCATCATCTAGCACGTGTGCAGCGTTGAATGCTGGGAACTAGGAGGAGTAAAGCACAGTGCTTGTCCTCAGACAGAACAGTGTGTCCTGATGGAAACTTCCTTCAAAGAGACAAAATCATTCGGTTGGTCCTTCTGGACAATGCACCATTGAAAGACGGGAGTGCTCTTCGGAGAAGAAGGTGTGTGTGTCTTCTGAGGATCCTGAGAAACAATCAGGGTAGAGCATTAAGGTGCTTTGCGTCTGTGCTGTATTTCCTTTCAGCAGCCATTCCCATTTTCCCAGTAACAACTTAAACTCAAGCTCTGTCACACTCAATTTTTTTTTTCTGGAGTCCACCTAGCTTGAAATTTCAGATCTAAGTTTTTTATCTTCATTTCTTTCTTTTCAAAACAGCTGGCAGCTGAAGCTATTGTGTTCCCAAGGTAGATTTATGAGTTTTGTAGAAGATATCGTTGGGTTTTGTCTGCATCTCTGTCTTGCCCACCTTTCCAGGGTTGGAGAAATTCCTCCAGCATGATACTGCCTCCATTACAATGGCAGGAAATGATCTCCTTTGGGATGGAGGGTAGAGTTAGTAGGATATGATGTAACTGCTCAAGCTTTTTTTTTTTTTTTTTTTTTTTTTTTTTTAATCTGGACATCCAGTTATTTTTAAGGTGACTTTACCACAGACATGAGACAGTTCTTGTTCTGTCATGACTTCTCCATGTATTTTGGAGACACAATAATTACCCCCCTAGGAATTAAAACCGTGTTTAAATTTAGATGATAATTTAGGCTAAAAAGAGAAGAGGCATTTCTGAGATTAAAAGTGTTTTTAATAGAATTTGGTAGATACCAGTCAAGACACTGAGAAGAAAATGAGTCAATAATCTTAGTTTAGAATTGAAAGGGATTTTATAAGTCTTTTTGAAATTCCATTCCATTCATTTATAGATGAGTGAGCTGAATTACGTGCTTGCAGTTCAGGCAAACTCAGGTGTCCTGATTCCTAGAATATGGCTTCGTTTCCCTCTAGCAATGCCTGATTGTGGTGCAGAACAGCCTATTAGGTACTGCCACATTGCTGTAACGCTGAGGTGGGTTGAGGGCACGTACAAGTGACATTTGCATAGTACCTGATACAGAAACCCTAGTGCCTCTGAATAACTGCTTAATGAGGGTGCCTTTTGCTCTATTCAGACCAGTGAGATGAGCTCACATTTCTGGCTCCATTTAATAAATTATCTCCTTGAGGGCATCACACCCTTTTCCCTTGGAGAAGTTCATTCACCTCACATGGGTAAACAAACTGCTTCTCCTTCACGAACCCCGGTGTTTACTCTCAGTCCATAAACAACATAAAGCCCATCTTACACTGTTACCGTTACCAAGAGCTCAGACAGGCCTCATTGCCAAGCGGCTGCTATTGCAGGTGGAGGGTCAGCACAGCTCAGAGTAAGGAAGAAAGGTTAGAACAAATATGTAAGACTTGCTGTAAAATGAGTTTATTTAATTGTGGTAACTCTGAAAGCATCCCCATTAATGGAAAGCTTTCAGATCTGAATAATGTTACCTTTCTGAGGTGCTTTGGATGGTTCAAAAAGAAAATGGCCCGCTTCATTGCTCTTAATGTGTCTGAGTCTTGGAAAGTAGACTAGAAATATATGTATTGGGTCTCTGTCCACTTTGCATGTCTGCGTAATTACTGTCATTACCGTCCTCAACGCACAGCTCTTAAGCCTGCCAAGGTCTCAGTTTCAAGGAAAATTATACAAAAGAGTGAAAGAAAGCCTGTCAAAATGTACATTTATGAAAACCAGTGATAGATTTTGGGCAGCTAGGCTTCCTGTTGGTGTTCTTTATTATCATTTTGATATCTTTAAACAGAGCATTCTAACTATTACAGAGCAAGCTAGTTAGATCAGTGGTTACATTTAAAAATTTATCTAAACTCTAGTTGTTTGGATTCTTTTCTTTATTGTGGCTTTCCTCCCTTCCTTCATCTCACTCCTGGAGAATTCTTTTTATCTCCACATTTCCTAACCCAAAGTTACACATTACAGAAAAATTTAAACCGCATGTGAAAGTGTGCCTCTTGGAATAAATTGCTGAGTGTGATGCAATTTCGAAGTGTTAGTTTCTCGTTAAGGATATTGTTAATATTTTGGGGTTGGCCACATGGAGCATGGCTGCTTTTCATGATGCTATGAAGGAAGGTCATAGATCTAGGTCTGGGTAGAACCTGAGCTGGTCAGTCTGGGTCACTGTGACTGCCCCCCTCAGGCAAGCAGGCTCTCCTTGGTGCATGTCATTGGGTTCAGCTCTCCCATACCCATGATGAGGGGTGGGAAAATCTTTCTGGAGTGTGGGTCCAGCTCTTCCATGGGCAGTGGTGTAACAGGCTTTCTTGGACAGCCAGCACCCATGACACAGAAACTTAGAGTTAATTATGAAAACTTGGCCTTAATTTTGGCCTGTTTCTAATTAGCTCTTATAATTTAAGTTAGCCCATTTCTATTCATCTACAAGTTGCCACGTGGCTCATGGCTTTTACCTCTCCTCTTGCAGGTCCTGCTTCTTCTCTCTCTCCTCTGCCATCTCTCCCATACCTAGATTCATCTCCTCTTCTTTTCTCACTGCCTGAAAGTCCCACCTAACCTCTTCTTGCCTAGCTATTGGCCATTCAGCTCTTTAATCAACCAATCAGAAGGTACATGCATTAGCAAAGACACATCTTTATGGTGTGCAAAAAGATTATTCCACAAGGCAGGGCCAGCTCTCCTGCTGCAGTGACCACTCAGGAGCATGGCCAGGGATTACAGGATCAGTGAGGGATGGGGCCAACTCACAGCCCTTGAATTTCAACACTCATGGTTCCTATGACCCTCTGTGGCAACATGGGTCATGGACATCATCACAGTCCCCAGTTGCAACAAGATCACAGATACAAATGTGGCTCTTCTCAGCAGTTCAGGTCCAGATGACACCATGCCATATCATGGCCACCCAGATAGTATGGTCCCAGCAGCCATAAGGCCCTCAGAACCAGCATCATCTCAGGTGTCAGCCCAGAGCCCATGTAGGAGTCACAAACATCAGCTCAGACCCTGGCTTAATCTGTTCCATGAACACAAACATGGACCTAGGCACAGTCCCAGATGACACCGTGGCCTCATGCGGCAGCACTGCCCATCCAGATTGGCATGGCCCTAATGACAGCATGGCCCTTGAACATGGTCCCAGGTGGAAGGCCAAACTCTTGGTAATGGCATGGCCTTAGATGGTATGAGGAACCACAGACATCAACAGACCCTGGCTGTGGTAGAGCCATGGACCCAGACATAACCCCCAGCTGCAGCCGATGCACAGATGTCACTACGGCACCTTGTCGCAGCAGAGGCCACGCTGATCTGTATGGCCCTGGCTACAGTATGACCCTCAGATCTCCACCTGGCCTCAGGTGATGGCCCAGTTTTTGTCTTAGCCTTCTTTTGTCCTTCCTTCTGACCAGCACTCTTGGAGTTCTGCTAACCCCACACCTCCCTTTGCAGTGCAGACTGTCGTTCGACTTAGTGCTTCTGTGCAGAGAGAGAGGGATTACAGATTTCACTTTTCTTCCCTATCGATAAAAACTTTAATTAGGCATAGTCACAGCTGCTTGAATGCTTATTTATTTATGACCTAAAATCCACAGACAGATTTCCTATCATTGTGTTCTCATATTGCAATCTAAATGCTTCCATCAAGAAGCACGGCATGCCACCAAATCCAACTGCAGAGGGCCAAGCCTTTGCTTACAGAATTGCTTCAAAGTATATTAAGAATTGTATCACACAATGATCAGTATGCCACGCTAATCCTAAGGGTGCAGTAGTGGCATGCAGAACTTGGCAATAACCAACAGCTCTCTAATTGGACTTAAGGCCTACTCAATAAGAGGGGAATCATGCCTGGTACTAAAAGCCTCACTAGTTTCCCAGGGCTAGTGATGCCATGGATCTTGGAAGAAAATCTTCAACCTTTACTTTACTAAACCAGCATAATCCCTCACTACATTCTAAATATTTATCCTTATGCCCACAGGTAATTCTCATCTTCCCTCATCAAGGGAACTTCTTATGGTAACAGAGACAATTGCAGAAAATCACAACTAGTCAGAATGCAGAGCTATGAGCCAAGTTCCAGCTGATACATGTGCAACATAACTCCTGCACTTTAGGCTCAGGGGTCATTGTGGGTGAGAGGAGGAAAAAAATGGAAGAGCCAGAGGAACAGGAGGTTTGCTCTAAGATTAAGCCTCCTAGGAATGTCAGAGAACCTTCATTCATGAAGGGCTCCAATATGGCTTCCTAAATACAACCTGAACAAGGATGAAGTCAACAGATATGCTAATGTGGAAAAGAGAAAATTCTACAGACAAAAAAACTACAGGCACCAAGGGAATCCTAAGAGATCACCAACTTCAGTCTTAAAAAACATATACATATAAGAACATTAAAGGAACTGAGCAGGTTGCATTTATATATTTAGTATATATAGTATATATACTAAGCATATATATATATAAAACACACACACATATAGTGTACACACACACACACACACACACATACATGCACAAAACAATTCAAGAAAAAGTAGCCGTGGATTTGAAAGAAAGCAAAGGGAGTGGTACATAGAAGGATTTGGAGGGAAGAGGGAAATGATGTAATTTTGTTATGATCTCAAAATATATTTATTTTTATATTCTTTCATAGTATTTGTGTAGAAAGTGCTGCCAGAATCTTTCTGTCCTTTGTTCTTACAGAGGAGAAAATAGAAATACAGAGAGGGTCACAATGATGGCTCTGCACTACCTGTCTGTACAGTTTAAAGTTACAAACGATGATGCCAATATGCTTAACGTCAACTTGCCGCTGTGACAAAATAGGTGACACATGTGACTTAAAGGGGGAAGGGTTTGTTTTGGCTCAGGTTTTAGGGAAGGATACAGTGAACCATAGCAGGGAAGGCACAGCTGCATGAGTCTGAGGTGTCTGAACTTTGTGTCTACAGGCAGGAAGTGGACAGCTGCTAAAAGATATTTGCTTATAAATGCTGCTGAATTATTCCAAGATAGATATTTTGAAAATACTTTGACTTCAAAATTGAAATCAAAATGTATGTTACTTTGGAGAAGAGATTTTCTTTTGTTTCCGCAGGAAATGAGGGGCTGTGGATTCATTATGAGCTAAGAAAAATCAGGTTCGAACAAGGAAGACCACCTGAGAAATCCCCGGTAGGAACAGATGGATTCCTGAATTCTACATCCAGAACAGATTCAAGATGCTGCCTGAGATGATCAAGCCTCACAGGATACTCCAATCAGGACTTGATCCTAACTCTCAATTTTCTTTAGGTCCCCATAAGATTATCAGTGCCCCCAACCAGCAAGAAGTAGCCTGGAAAACTATGCCCACATTCCCAAATAATAGACTATGGATGTTCTTGTTTTCTTTAAAAAAAGAAAAAAAGAAAAAAAAAGGGGGGGAAGTGGTGCAGGAGAATTGTCTGTATTCTATTAATTATGTTTTAAATAAATGCTGATTGGCCAGGCAGGAAGTATAGACAAGTCAACCAGACAGGAAGTAGAGGCGGGATGATAAGAACAGGAACATTCTGGGACAGAGGAAGTCCATTCCTCCCATTCCTGCCCAGACCACTGATGAAACAGGATGTGATCTGCTCTGCTGAAAAGAGGACTGAGCCGTGTGGCTAACATAGATAAGAATAATGGGTTAACATAAATTATAAGAGCTAATACAAAGCCTGAGCTAATGGACCAATCAGTTTATATCTAATGTAGACTTTCTGTGTGATTTTCTTTGGAACTTAAAGGCTGTGGGAACTGGGCAGGACATAAACCCCAACAAGCTGACCCTCATGTTACAGCAAACAAGCCATCAAATCTCAAGGCCTGTCCCCAGGGAGCTCCTCTAGTGGGGTTCCCCTTTTAAAGCTCTATAGCTCTCAAAACCGTGCCTCCAGCTGGACACCAAATGCTCAAATTAGTGAGCCATGGGGACTTTTTTTGCATTAGAACCATAACACTAATGTTACTTGGTGGTGTAGTTTCTTATATCACTTGGCACTAACTGTAGATAGCCATCAGTTAGGAAGTAGCTTTGTTGTGACACCTACTGAGTATGGAGTTTTGGGTTGGCTCAGATGAATGTGAGGATCTGCCATCAGGCCAGAGTATGAACAGACGTTGAAGAGGCAAAGTGGAGCACCAGAAAAAAATACAGTGATACAACGGG
The DNA here is from genome assembly GCF_982192425.1 of Myodes glareolus. NCBI lineage: Eukaryota > Metazoa > Chordata > Mammalia > Rodentia > Cricetidae > Myodes > Myodes glareolus. Next base: position 55,514,702 of record NC_142039.1, read on the forward strand.
GTGCAGACATCATTGCCTCTAGAAGTGTCTCAAATAGGGGTACCTGAGAGATTTAATTCACAGAAAGTAAGATGGTGATTCACATAGGCTTCAGGCAGGGGAAGGTATTTTCTGTTTTCTTAAGGTTTGCTCTGAAAGAAAGGTGGAAAGCATACTATACTGAAATACAAACCCAACTCCCCCACCAGAAAGAAAGAAAGGAAGGAATGAATGAATGAATGAAGGAAGGAAGGAAGGAAGGAAAGAAGGAAGGAAGGAAGGAAGAAAGAAGCCTCTGTAAGAAAGAGGCCACCCAGATTGTCTAGTCTCTCCATGGTGACCTGAGGGGGAGGTGTTCAACTTTCAAAGCATCAGGTTTGCTTTGGATGTCCCAACCCATTCATTTTGGCTACAATGATGATCTCGGAATTTTATCAGTTTGAGATGTTGGCTCAGTGGTGTGGGAACCTGAAGCAGTTTGACTACTCAGAAGATCCGGGCATTCACACATACATGCATACCCACCCACCCACGCACACACGCACCCCCTCCCCCAAAACACAGACACGCATTCAAGTTCTGACTTGTTAATCTTCTTTGATTTTTACTGCTGGGATTAATGTTGGAAATATTAAGACAAATGCAAACTGGAACAAAATATCTAAATCCTTTGGGAAAAGATGTAATAAGAGGAAATGAGACATTTAGCTAAGGTTCTGGGGATATCTTTAGACCAAAGATGCAAATGAAGCAAAATGATTCTTATTTCTAATCGTCTTTTGAAACAGGTGTTTTTGTCAAAGAATTTACAACTAAGCATTTCAATTTAGAAAGACACAGAAAACATGCTTATAGGTTTAAACCTTAAGAATGTTTATTTGATGATTTGGTGCCCCCTCTCCCCGATGTATATTGCCACTCTATTCAGTAAATATATTCCAGAGAAACATAAATGTTCTCCACTTAGCTCATGGCTTTCATGAAACAGTTGGTGTCTAATAACTTTATCCTCGGCAGAAATAACTTCCTGCTTGAAAAGAAAATAACTTAAAAGTTCTTATGAGGAAGATTCACAAGGCTTCTTGGAAATCAAGCAATTCTTACAAAACATTTTGATGTGTTTAGTACAGAAGAATTAGGAACATATGGGCTGCATTTTCCTTAAAAAGCACATGGTTTTTAAAAATTAAGGAGTAATGTTCTTGGTAAAATAGGTTTTGCCAAACCCAAACTGTTTAAAAAATGGTTCAAGATGTTCAGTAAGGCCAAAAGGCCCTAGGCTTTCACAGTCCTAATAATAGAATCAATCAGGAAAACCAGAATGAAGTCACTAAATTCATTTTAACAGTGTCTTGAAATAACCAACCAAAATAAATCTCAATGTAGTAACAATCACAAGCAATTAGAATATAATAACTTTTATGCCCATACTGAATAAAACCCCAAGCGAGCAGTTAAAATCATTCTAGGAATTCCGGAAAGTTGGCAGCATATTTTGTTTGACTGAAATAATTGATTGCATCTATAAAAGTAATGAAGAGACTAGAAGGGATTGTACAGATAAATTACTTTACCAGAAATAATTTAAGAATTTCACCGTGGCTTCTTAAGGGATGGAAGCTGACGCGATTGTTTAAAACCCATGGATTCTTTTGTAAGATGATGTATGTGGAGGCAGTGACCATGAAATTTCATTAACCTCGAATGAGCACCACTTGCCTTATCTGGAAAAGAGCCTACTCAATCGATTTGTGGATTTCCTAGAGGTGATTAGATAAAACAGTTGGAGACATCAGACTACAGGCTGTATATGCAGGATCAAGTGGACCAGCTTTCAGGATGCAATCAGAAAAGGACTTCAGTCCCTATGCTTGATGATTGCATTTCAAAAAGTACTTCCTTTGAAATGACTTACTAGACTCACCTACAGCAGAGAGTTCATGACATTGCACTCATTGGGTTGTGTGTGAGTCAACTGTGTCACTATAGTATAATACTTGAAACAATTAGCTTCTAAGAACAAAAAAATTTATCTGTCTCATGGTTGTAGAGGTTCTGTACCGGATGGACCCCATTGCTTTGATCCTTGGTAAGGATGCTGGGTAGTATTAGAAGGATGTCCAGAGAAGGAAAAATGCTGACCTCGTGTCCAGAAGCAAAAGAAAGGAAAGGAGGGTATAGGGACCACAATCCTTGCTAAGGGAACTCATTTAATGTCCTAAGGACCTCCTATTTGGCTCTACCTAAAAGTTCTACTAACTCCTAATAGCAACACCCTGGGGAGCATGTCTTTATTATGTGTGTGTCTTTGGGGGTCACTCACCATACAAACTAGAGAAGATCTGATTTTCACGGAGACATTTTCACATACTCTTTTATTGCATGGTGTGTGTGTGTGGGGCGCGCGCTTGTGTGTGTGTGTGTGTGTGTATGTGTGTAAGTCAGAGGATAGGTTCCAGGAGTCTTTACTCCTTCCACCGTACAAGGCTCTGGGGACTGAACTCTGGTCATCAGGCCTGGCAGCAAGTCCCCTTATATGCTGAACCATCTCACTAACCCTCTTTATAAAGCTCTTGGTTTCTTGGTCTTGTCCTGCATGTGGACATTATAAGGAAATCACTAAGGTTTCCTGCTGTTGGTCAATGTTTCAGGTTTGAAGACAAATCGCTAAACAGCATTAAAGTAACATTTTTTTAATCCCCTGAATCAGACTGAATATAATAATCATTTACAGCTTAAGGTATAACAAGGCGATCAACACTAGTTCACCCAATAGCCTAAGGAGTTTGGCCTTTTCCAAGTTTTTCTTTTTCTCTTCAAGTTCATGGTGCTCCTTCTTGTCAAGTAGAGTTCTAGTTATTAAGCAACCAAGGAATGAGGTGGCTCCTGCCTTCCCATGCCTCTGAATCTCCAGCAAACTGTATGTTTTGGTATGGGGAAGCCAAGGGAGAATGGGAGGGTGCCTAGCTTGAGTTTTAAGGGCTGTTGTTTGGAGAATTGTTGGATCTATGCAGGGCAAAGTTGCTATACTGACTTATATCTAAATTACTCAGTAATGTGTGGAAAGAAAAGACCACTTTAGAAAGGAAAAGTACAGTACAAAAGAAGACTGTGGATTAACTCTGACATGTGTTTCAAGAGAAATGGAATAGCTTACTAGACCAAATTTTTCTACTTGGAATTAGCAAGATATTAAAAAAATTGTATTTAGAATGCCTTTGTAAGATTATTTTTCAGTCTTCCTGCTCTCTCTCTTACACACATCCAGACAGGTCACTTTCTTACTATTGGTTCTCAGCCATAGAAACTTGTAATTTTCCACAAGCCATAGAAACTTGGCCATGCTGTTCTCAGCCCTGGCCACGTTTTCTATCTGCATACTGCAGTATTAGCTTTCTTTTAAGGAGCTGATCCATATCTATCTCTTGCATGACAGTGGCCTTAGCATCTTTTGTTCATGACCCACAATAAGAAATACATTTTATCCTGAGACCCAGGAAGTACAAAGAACATACAGACTTGGACAAAAACAAAAACTATTAAATTATACTCTTGAGGGATGCATTTGATATTTCCATCCCATTTTATTTTACCAATCTTGGCCAGGAATCACTGAAATAATTTCACAGACACCACTGGGGATTCATTTGATATTCAGAAAACATTTTTTTGCAAAGCCTTCCTTGAGAATCCCAGTACACTGTTCTTTCACTTGTCTAAACTCAGACAACTTTTATCACTTTTACAACTTGCTTGGTTTATACCAATAAAATACATTGTTCATTTAATTTATTTTCCTGTCACCAATTAGATTATAAATTACACAAGGGAGAGAGTGTTGTGCATTTCTTTGTGTTTCTCTTAGGATCTAGCATAGCATCTCAATCAATATTTGTTGAGTGAATTAATTAAGTTCGTACATAAAAATATCCACATATAACCCTAATTGGGAGGGACAAGAAAGAATGGGAGAATTTAAAAGTTGTAAAAAGTAATTCTTTTGTTGTCTTAGCAATATTTTATAGAAAGTTTTCACATTCAGTCCAACTACACTGCCCTTGATGTTCAAGGAAGCGATTCAGCAATCAGCAGCTCAGATGTGTGAGTTACATAATTCTTTTCATTGCCTACAAATCAATTTAATTTCACTTCAAGCACAAGTTTCAGCTCTTTAGTTTACGTTTCCTTGCTTGACCTGGTGTTTGTGTGGTCTCAGTTTTCCTTGGAGTTCATTGGGATACTGTATAGTGCAGTGGAGAGAGAGAGTTCCGTGAAACTCTTGCATCTTCAGGGTTAGTAGGTTATTTTGCTGTTTCTTCTCTATGCCATGGGAGTGACTAGATCCCACTCTCTGTTTGATTTGATGGGTTATTCCTTCTCTGAAGTTTTGCCACCTTCTCAGGGTCCTCTCTGGCTCTGTTGGGATTCCCTTCAAGAGCCAACAAATATCTTCTCTCATTTTTATACCTATACTTCAAAAAAAATGAATCTAATTGTTTTATTTGTAATTATAGTAAAATCTAATTTTCCTCAAACTCCTTGGTACAAATTTGTGACTCAAGGGAGCTAGCTTAACCCCTCTTTTCCCGAGGGTTACTTTTTAAATAAATAGATCAGGAACAGAAAATAAAGAGATGGACCCAGATGTTGGCCTAAGCATTTGAGCAGGACCTCTGACACTTGTGAGGAAAAAAATCATTAATATTTTCCAAAATGTTTTTTCCTCTTATATTTAGAAAAATGAAATAAAGGACTCATGTATGCCATTGCTCCTCACAGAAGGTCATAAAGGTGGAAGAAATGCTTTTTCCCAGGGCTTTGAAACAGAGGGAATGATTGCTTTGAAAACCATCACACATAAAGGATCCCCTGAGCCCAGGTAGGAGAAAGGAGTGAGCTGGTTTAAAACTGTGAGCACAGGCCTCACGTGTAGTCAACATGCCTGGCTGTGGAGGAAAGACAGGGCAGTAATGGAGCAGTGTAGTTGTAAGAATTTGACTGAAACAAAGGAAGGAATCTCTTTTTATAATAAGGTCATTATCATTTACTATTGAGGCTATGGGGCTAGAGACGGAGTTCAGAAGTTCAGAGCACCTGCTGCTCTTGTGGAAGCCCCAGCTTTTGCTCCCAGCACCTGTGTGTCTGTGTGGTGGCTCACAATCATCCATAATGTCAGTACCAGGGCACTTGGCACTCTCTTCAGACTTCTGTGGGTACCCAGCAAGCATGTGGTGCCCATATAGACATGAAGGCAAAGCACCCATACACATACACGCACAGAAAATAAAAGAAATAACAAGACCACAATAAGTCATGTAAGTCATGAGTAGATTTTACTTAGTGTAAGTGAGGAAGGTTTAAAGTACTCATTGAAAATTACATTTGTATGATACCTAACTTAGGGATTTCCTAATGTATATGTGAATATATGTAAGTAGGCCAAAACATTTGCCAGGTTTCACTTGTTTACTTGGATGGATGGTTTTGTCAATTTGTTGGCAAAAAGCTTTTGAGTGGTGACCATGGACGAGATAGAGTTTGGGTTTCCAAAACTTGCTCCAGAGCAAGCAGAATGCGTCTGCTCTCTCACCTCCTCTAATGCCTGTGGTGGTCATTTGTCTTCTTGATTTCCTCTTTCTGAAAATCCCATAATATTTCAGAAGAGATAACTGACACCTGGGTTTTGATGCTGGTGGCTAAGCGGACAGCACCCTGGATCGACTCCTCAGCAGGAAATTGTGACTAGTGCTTTCTGGCAGCGAATCCAAATGTAAGACCCACTGAAACCACCCGCATCAGACACTTACCAAGCGCTTGATCTGAACATCTGTTTCTTATTCGGTGGAAAAGGCGTTGTTCTTATTGAGCCATTTTGTAGGGTTGGTGGGCTGAGATCATTTATAAACTAGAAAGTTATACAAATATTGCTCCACTTTAATATAATTAGTGCATTCCCATAAGCAATACTCATTAGCTAAAATTATTTGAAGCAAGATGAAATCTCCTCCTGAGTGTTATCTTAAGATTTTCTCATATAATTAACGTTGTTGTTATCCTAAACTTGTTTCTCAGAACCATTCAACATAGAAAAAAGCATGACTCGTGTCATGTCTGCATTATTAATATTTGTTAAGCTTACAACCTGGCACATTCGGTCTTCTAAAAAGAGTCCTATTAAATCCTGCTTTTTTACAGTTCCCAGGAAGGGATAATCTGTTAATTATACTTCTCCAAATGGTGATGAACTGAGAGGAAAATGCCATTATCTTAAATGTTGGATAATTCACAGCAACAGGACATTTGAGAAGCTGTAGAAGAAATTCACAAAATGCACCACTAGAATAAAAACCTTTTTTCAAACAAATCAGATATATTAAATAAGCATTCTAAAACTACTTGTTAAAACCATGAACTTAGATACATATGCCTTTTGTCCTTTCTCCAAACACCATTTTATAAAACTACAGCACTCAAATTCTCAACCTTCCTGATGTTAATGTTTGAAATTCTGGCATCTTGCTAGTTGAATCAAGTGGTTAAATCTCTCTCATCTTTATGGGGCCAACTTGACAGAATCGATTTGAACAGGGCAATCTCTAAAGATTATTTTCCAATATAATATTTTAATTAGCTACTTTTTAAGAATAAATAGTGTACAGTTTTTTTATACTCATGGAAGGAGAGCCCTCCACTGGTGGCGAGCCTACCAGGGACCACATTCTAAGAGGAAACTGTAGTGAGGGGCTGCGGGCAGACCTGCTTTTCGCCTCACCCTGGCTCCCGGCTAGCTTAGCCCCAGAAATAATAACACATAAGTTGTATTCATTTAAACACTGCCTGGCCCATTATCTCTAGAGAGTTAGTTACTGGCTAACTCTCACATCTTGATTAACCCATTTCTAATAATCTGTATATCACCATGAGGTGTGGCTTACCGAGAAAGATTCAGTATGTCTGACCTGGTGTCTGGCTCCATGGCGTCTGCCCCATTGCCCTCTTCCCAGCATTCTATTCTGTTTACTCCACCTACCTAATTTTCTGTCCTATCAAAGGGCCAAGGCAGTCTCTTTATTGACCAATGAAAATAACACAACAGACAGATAACCCTCCTCCATCAGGAAACCAAGACTTCCTTTTCCCAGAGCCAATGTCTGTTAACAGTTCCTCAGTTAGAGGTGGGACTTGTGAGCCTTTTTTGCCTCAGCACTGGAAGGTTGACTGCTTTGGTTATATGCAAACAACTGCAGCTCTGGCTGTGAGCTCCTAAGTGCAGAACTCTTCTCAAGTCCAGAAGACCCTGCTTCCCTCAAGCTCTCCCTGACCTCAGCTCCTACAGTCTGCCCATGCTCTCTTCTACAATGGCTCATGAGGTTTGCATGGGAGGGTTCTACAAGTGTCCTGGATATGACTGAGCACTCCACTGTCATTGACTCTTTATACTTTAACCAGTTGTGAGTTTCTGTGTTAACCACCATCCAGTGCACTAAGAAATCGCTCGGACAAAGTCTGAGAGCTGCACTAGTCTGCTGGGTGAAGGATGCAGATTTAGAGGGCAGTTTGGTACTATGCCCATTTAGTAGAATAATAGGAATCAGCTTATCCCTGGGGTCTGTGGGCTCCATAATCGTGACTTGTTTGAAACTTTATAGTACTACATTTACCCTCTTGTGGAGAGGATCTTAAATCCAAACAGAATGTGGTTGGTTATTCCAAAGACACTTGGGTCACTATCCCATCCTATCCCTGCCACTCCCCAGCAGCCTAACATAGTCCCTTACAGCCCTGTGAAAGTCAGCCAGCAGGGAAGAAGCTTCTGGTCAGTACTAACTTGCTTTCTCCCTGTTGAGACAAAAGTGTGTGTTCGATTCTCCAGTGATGTCTCATTCTCAAGTTCTGGTGGGTGATCCAGAACAGTCATGATAGCCTGTGTTTGGAGGTTTTGTGGAATTCTCCTGACTAACAGTAATTCAAAAGGAGGTATTTTTGCATCTACCACTGGGTTCAGGGAAGAACATTGTCCCCTTTTCAGGGTAACTGCAGTTGAACTCTTATATGAATCTATGTATCTATGCATCTATCTGTATATCTATCATCAAATATTTTCTGCATATTTCATATATATATATAAGTTTATGAAGTAGTAGATTTCAACATGTCCTTTTCAAACATCTTTAGTGTTAATTATTACTCTGCTATTCCATCTTTGTTCTACCCTCTCATATCTCTATCTACTCATGCTAGCCAAGTATGATAAGAAGAAAAATTAGAAAATCTCTCTCTCTCTCTCTCTCTCTCTCTCTCTCTCTCTCTCTCTCTCTGTGTGTGTGTGTGTGTGTGTGTGTGTGTGTGTGTGTGAAGGATGTTACTCTCAGAAGACTGTAGGGAGAAAGACAATACTTAGATTTAGAAAAGTGTAAGAAAACAGAATGTAAGAGTATACTTGCTTAAGCCTCGAATGCTAACTGCCTCCATTCAGTTGAGTAAAATTAGTTCAAAGAAAAAAAAATTGAGAACTTTTGCCGCTCTCGTGTTTAAACTCAGGACACTTCATATGTGCTCAGTCCTTTAGCTATAAGTAAAAAACAATTTTTGCTGATTAATACAAAAGCAAGTAAAAATCAGGGCAGGAGGTGGGGAACTTGCTGCCACTTGTCACTAATTGCCAAGAGTTATGCCGAGTTCTGTAATGTCTGGATCCAAAGATACAGATTATGATGTAAATTATTTTAATATGGCAACAGTTATCTCTCTACTTCACTTTCTTCTATGGAATTTCTATTTCCTTCCCTCCCACCCTCCCTCCCTCCCTCCCTCCCTCCCTCCCTCCCTCCCTCCCTCCCTCCCTCCCTTCCTTCCTTCCTTCCATCCAATCAGCCAGGCTCTCTGTGGAAGATAGCAAAATGATTGCTTTTGTTTCTTACACTCTCAGCTGCCCCGGTGATGCGTACCAGAGGAAGAAAGCCTTGTTCATTGTTCATAGTTGTTCCACCCAGAACTCTAGCTTTCAGTCATATGGGCTGGTTCTTCATTTCCTGTAACTAAACCACTTTAGACAAAGGGGTGGAATCTCCTGGTGAGGTCCATCACATGGTCTTCTAGAGCCAGCAGAGGATGTGAATGAGGATGGAGGATGGAGGAGGTTGTGAAGAAATGGTTTCGGTTTCCAGAGCCCCAAGAACTGAGAGATGAGAGGTCAAGGTTCTGTTCTCATAAGGAAGTAAGTCCAGCCAGCTGAAAACTACAGAAGCTCACTATATGTGTGTGAATGTGTGTGTTTGTGAGTGTGTGTTTGTGTGTATGTGTGTATGAGAGAGTGTATGTATGTCTCTTTGTGTGTGTGTGAGAGTGTGTGTATGTGAGTATGTGTGTTTGTGTGTGTTTGTGTGTGTGTGTGAGTGTGAGTATGTGTGTTTGTGTGTGTGTCTGAGTGTGTGAGAGGGAGTGTGTGTTTGTGAGTATGTGTGTTTGTGAGTGTGTCTTTGTATGTGTGTGCATGTGTGTTCAAACTACATTAAAATAATAGATTTCCAAAAAAAGGCCATCTTCACAATCATTTTGGTAAAATTATGTAAGACATACTAAAAGATAAAAGACTAAAGGCCATCTTCACAATCATTTTGGTAAAATTATGTAAGACATACTAAAAGATAAAAGACTAAAGGCCATCTTCACAATCATTTTGGTAAAATTATGTAAGACATACTAAAAGATAAAAGACTAAATGTGAATGCTATTTAGCTCAGGTTGCTGAGAAACAGAAATATTTTGACATTTGTAAAGGTCTTACCAATGAAAGTTCTGTGTATAAAGGAATTGTTTATTGCTTCTCTGGTGTAGGAGGTCCTTCTGTATATGTGTTGTTTTTATTGGTTAATGAATAAAGAAACTGCCTTGGCCAGTTGATAGGACAAAGTAGAATTAGGCGGGGAAAGCTATACTGAATGCTGAGAGAAAGAAGGTGGAGTCAAGAGAACGCATGTAGTCCCACCGGAGACAAATACCAGAACTTTACCAGGTAAGCCACAGCTTCGTGATGATACACAGATTAATGGAGATAGGTTAATTTAAGATATGAGTTAGCCAGAAATATGCTTAAGCTATTGGCCAAATGGTTTTGCAAATAATACGGTTTCTGTGTCATTATTTCAGGTCTCAGTGGCCGAAACAAACTAGTGGCCTCCTACTATACTTCTCTGCTATTAATTATTACATGGCATTGTAATTAATTAACATAATCATAATCAGATATTAACCACTCTCATGGTTGATTTATAGAAAACATCCTTTTATGTGGAACATAGGAAGTTATTCTCTTATGATGATATTGAAGCATGATGGAATCAAGGCAAGAAATCAAGACCCTGAAAGTACTTAATGGCTCTTATATGAGTTACTTTTCTCATTGCTGACCAAAGCAGCGTAAATGAAGAGGCAAAAGCTTGTTTCAGCTCACTGTTTGGGGAGATATAGTTCCTCAGGGTGGGGAGGCATGGTGGCAGTAGGGTGAGCCACAGTCTCAAGTGTGTCACTAGTTATCAGAGCAATGTATGTTGGTGCTCAGCTTGATTTTTTCAGCCTATGGGATGGTGCCATCCACCCTCAGCGTGGGTCTTCCCTCCTTTGCTCAGCTTCTCTGGAAATAACCCCACAGACACACCACACCCCAGGTGTCTTAGCTGATTGGAAATCCAGTCAAGTTGACAATGGAGATTAACTGTCACACATGGTAAGAAGTCACTGCATAAGCCCTTGCCTTTGAAGTGATCTCTCATCCTGAGATGGAATCACGTGCAGATGTGCCATTTAATGTTACGAAGTCTACAGGGAGGCATGCATATCAGTGTGTGAAACCGATACAGAGAACATTGTCAAGTTTCAGCAACATAAAGCATATTGTATTTCTGTTAAATTTGGAAAATAAATAGAATGTAGAGATAGTGATGAAAATAAATACATACTGTGTGATTTTCTGTGACCAGTGTTGTGTCATTTTTTTTTAATAAAGAGAAAACTGGCTGTGGTCCAATTCTTATTCTGTCTCTAGTTACTTGTTACCTAGGATTAAAACAATCTCCTCAGGCCTAGTTTCCTCATCTGGAAATGGAAGAAATTTAATTAGATGTTAATGTGAGGCTGCCTCCAGCCCTGCAGTTCTACAATTTATGCAATCTTTGGAAATAGCAAGTCATCAAATTCAGAGATGGTGCTCTTTGGAAGCGAACTAGTTAAACTGCTTGGAGCAGGAGCACATTATTATAAATGATTTCTTGTCTCAAAATATGGTTACTTGATTCATCTAAATGATTGTGAGGAAAACCAGGTCACCATGTGGGTATTTCTTTGACCTAAATGTTGAAAGCATTGAATTCTCAGATGGTCCATAAGCACCTACGTGGTTTGGGATGGGAACTTGGATAGAGATTTTCTTCCTGATGAGGATGCGATTCTTTTTGGTGCTGATGGTGAGGGGCAATATCATTTGCATCAACTTCATGTTTTTCTCAAGCACATGACTAGATGCCTGGGATTCACCATATGGCGCTGGCCATAAAGAAGTGGTCCACCACTTTTTGATGCCCCGTGTGCCAAACACCATGCCACCTTTCTTCTTGCCACATTCTTCTTCTCTCCTGCCACCTGTGCCCCAATTCTCCAATTGTATGTGAATTACAGGACAGCAAAGCTTTGTTCTTTGCCCCCACCCCCACCAAATTGTCTCTACATGCTGCTCTCCAGACACAGACTTTTGAAAGAATTCCTAACCGGAAAAAAAAAACAATAATAGGAATGGTTACAAAATATAATTATTTTTTCTGTCTATTAATGCAGGAGGAAAATGTCTAATGGGCTACAGATTTCTTCCTATTTGAATAGTGTGACCGTGACGGATTAGAGAGGAACTCTTCCGTTGAAGCTGCATTTCCTCAGCTCGCCTCCATCGGAGCAAGGCCTGGTCTTGAGTGATGGTTGCCTGGTGTTTTATGTATGGAAAGAGAAATGATGTGTGAACCGGTAAAGGCTTCACTGGTGGGAAGGAGAAGGGAGGTCTTTAAACCATTATTAAGGCTATGGCAGCAGGCTTCCACTTGCCTGGCTAACCGGTAAGTGTTTTTGGCTGTCTGCCAGCATGTTTTCAATATTTCTTTGAAGCTTGCTTTTACTTACTACAGTGGGGTAATTAAAGCGTACTTTTCCATCTGTGCTCAGATACACACATGCACTCACGTGCGCACATACACACTCAGACACACTTGCAGGGTCCATCTTGCTCTTACACAGCTAGATTGGGGGAGCCTGAGTTTCTTCTGAGCCTTCTTCTTGAAACCATGGATACCTAGGGAAGGTGTTGGGAGAGCCAGTGGATATGATTTCCTAGTTGAAGGATGGTGCTTTATATATCCGAAGAAGTGTCATAGGTGACTGGGAACTGATCAGATTTTGTGAAGATTCTATGTCTCTTTGAGACAATTCAAAATACAATAATACTGGGCATAGTGATATTAATCCCAGTTCTCAAGGCAGAGGTAGAGAGGCAGGGGCAGGAGCAAAGGCAGAGGCAGGTGTATCTTTCAGTGAATTCAAGGTCAGTTCTAGCCAGGACTACAAAGTGAAATCTTTTCTCAAAGAATAAAAATAAATACATGAAAATAAAATGAAATAATATCTATCTTCCCAGTCATACATACAGTTGTCATTTTTTTCCTACTTTGGCATTTTAGCCTTCTAGATATTGTAAGATATTTCTTTTGGGTAAGAACTCAATCAATGAGATACACAACTAACCCTTAACCTATATCTTTTGGAGAGCTAAAAAAATAAACTTCTTATAAATGATTTTTTTATGAAGTAGTTAGCACTGCTAGAATGTATGTATATCTACTCCAACTTGGGGGTGAAGAGATGGCTCAACAGTTAAGAGCACTGATTACTCTTCTAGATGGACCTGGTTCAATTTCATATAGACGTGCATGCAGGCAAAACTCCAATGAACACTAAACAGACATAGATTATTTCTTAAAAAGAATGGTCAACCTTAAAGTGCGCTCTTTATCATTCTCATTTGTGCTGTTTTTTTACTGCTGAGTGCTCATCCCACTGTGTACCTTGAAACATCCTTTATTGACCTAACATCTGAGGCAAATTGTAGAGTTTGGAGGCTTGTACCCTGTGCTTAAACCTGACCCTCAGGGTTGCCAAAGGGTTTGTAACTTCAAATATCAGGACGAGCAGTATTTTACATGTTTAGTGCACACTGTAAGTCACCACAATCTTTGTGTGTTACAAAGTTTTTGTCACTATAATGAAACTCCAGACATAGGCTGCTTGTGAAGATAAGGGTTTGCTTGATCCCAGGGTTCCTGCTTTCAAGGCCTGCTGAGGTCTGATGAAGATCACGTGGTGGCTGTACTGGCACAAGAGCAGGAAAGGGGACACATTGCCAGCTTGGAAACATAGACTCTGGGGTCCCAAGGTTCTTTTCACACCTAACTGACTTGAAGACCCTTCACCATGTCCCCTCCTTAAAGGTCCACCTCACCCCAATTCTTCCAGGGGACTGGGGCTAGGGTGGGAGTTGGGGGATTAGGAAACTCTTCACTGAAATTTTGTGGTGATAAAACATTTAAACCTTGGAAATTATGCTCATATTAAAAACTATTTCAGCTAATATTTAAATTTAACTAATAAAGTAAAATACGGTTTTTACATTTTTTAGGGGCAAATGTATAGCTTCCTGAATTGGAGCTCTACCAATACTTCCTCCCAAAATCATGTCAATAACTAATTCCATGAACACAAAGTATCTCAGAATTTAGCCTGAGTAGAGAGCCCAGGACTCAATCTGGCCCTCATTCAGACTCAAAGTCAGTTGATTTTATCATCATAGTACATGCTGATGCACCATGTCCTGCGTGCTGCTGCAGCTAGTGGGCACATGACATTTTGAGGGTTTGTATTTCTTTAACTTTCTTCTTTTAGGATCACCCATGTCTAGTTTGGTAGCAAGCTTAAGTCAGCAACAGTGTTTTAAAAATAGTTGTTTTATATGTATTTTTCTCTTAATATATATATATTAAGATATATATATGTATTATATATATAATACACACACACATATATATATATGTTGTACTTAGTGTTTGTATGTATGTGTGTGTACCATGTGTGTATATGTGTGTGTGCCATGCAAGTATGCACATTTATGCTTATGGAGACTAGAAGAGGGTACCCGATACCCTGGAGGTGAGTTTATAAACAGTTGTTGATATGGGTTGTTCTTCTGTATATGTGTTGCTTTTATTGGTTGATGAATAAAGCTGTTTCAGCCTATGGCAGGGCAGAAAAAAGCCAGGCAGGAAATCCAAACAGAGATGTACAGAGAGAGTAGGCAGAGTCAGAGAGATGCCATCTAGCTGCTGAAGGAGAAAGAAATGCTTGAACCTTGCCAGTAGGCCATAACCTTGTGACAATACACAGATTAATAGAAATGGGTTAATTTAAGATGTAAGAGCTAGCTAGAAATATGCCTGAGTCATCAGCAGAACATTGTTGTAGTTAACATAGTTTATGAGTGGTTATTCTGGTCTGGATGGCCAAAAAATGAATAATCAATCTCTGCTTACAAGTTGTAAGCTATAACTTGAGAACTGAACTCAGGTCTCTGCAAGAGCACAAAGCTCTACTAACTGCTGAGTCATCTCTCCATCCCTTGCTTTTAATGTTATTTTCATAATTTGGCTTTATATATTTCAAATGTCTTCTAATTTCCAGTGGAAATTTCTGTTGCCCTTGGTGGGTTATCTAGATATACCATATTTAAATTTCCCAGTCTGCTTATTTTTAAAGGTTGGATTCTATTTTGTATTCTTCATCTGGGGTCGTGATACTATTATTTTAAACACTGAGTCATTACTCCAGTTTGGCAAATGTTCCACAAAGATTTAATACATATTCTAAAGGTATAAAAAGTACTGTATCATAAGCTTAATATGTCTTTCACATAGTTATTTCTTTATTATTTTATCTACTTCTGTAAACACTATATTAAAATATGATTTGATTATGATATTTTTCTCAATTCCATTGGTTTTTTTCTATTTTTCAAAGTCATAACTTTTAAAATCATAAGGAATGTACACTACTTGTTTTTGTTATCAATTTTTTAAAATATAAATGATACTTCAATGTTTTGTAACATTACAGTACCTACAATAGTTCTTCATATTGGGCCACAAATCCCTGTACCCTTATTTTAAGTTTTTTTATATGTCATATTTCAAGTTGGTTAAAATTTAGAGAGAACACATTCTTGTGAAACAGCCTGGACCATGACTAATTTTGGGGGGTTATTGACAGTCCTTACTCTGGACACAATACATAGTACTCATTGTAAAAGAGCTAAAATGATTAATTTTTTATAGTATTTAACTTACTTGTGTCTACACGACATAAAAATATAAAATCACTTCTCTGTTTATGAGTAGACACAGGTTTCGTGACGTTGGACAACATCATGTGAGAGGCATCACAGCCGTACCAGCCCTAGAAACACTGGCAGGCATTGTGGACTTCTGTGTGTGGAGCACTACAGACTAATGTCTGTTATAAATTACAGGGTTGGTGGCTCTTGCTTAAAATCCCAGCATTCTCAAGGCAGAGCTAGCAAGTCTGAGGCCAACCTGGTGTACAAAGAGATTTCTGTGACAACCAGGGATATACAGAAAAATCCTATCTTGAAAAAAACAAAACAAACACGACAAAACTAAAAAAATAAAAAAAAAACCAAAAGAAAACAAAAAAACACCTCCCAAAAGAAAAAAAAAGAAAAGAAAAGCATAGCCAGTCCCCAAATTTGTGCACTATAATCTTCATGTTGTCTATATGTCTCATTAATTTTTCTTTACAAATCTACTTAACGTCTCAAGCATGGTGTCACTATTGTCTCTGTATCATGGCCTGTTGTGCCTCCCCTGGATCCAAAGCTTCCATAGCCCACGCAGGGACCAAATTAGAGTTGCTCTGTCAACAAGATCAGATGCCAAAGGTATTTCTACCTCTCTCTTGTTACTCATTTGGTTTAGTTTTATTAACAAATGAGTATTAGACAGGCAGTAGATTTTTGTAATTCTTCCTCCTTTCATACCTGCCGTTTGTGACCCAGACCATCTGTGACAAGAAGCTATCTTGTCTCCCAAGACCCTCAGAGGTCCTGTTCCACATCTTTTCCTTCCCTTCTCTTTCTGTGACTATCCTAAAACATGCAGAGTTTTTCAGAAAGTCAACCCAATTCACAAAATTTTGAATACTATGCAATGTGGCTAAGATAAAAATCAATGCTGATACTCAGTTTTTCACATCTCTTACATCTAACTGTTCTGAATGTGAAACTGATTTGTATAGGAGGAAAGAAGCCAGGGGTAGAAGTATGAATATGAACTACAATACGTTTTCAGAAAAAAAAATGTCCAAAGTAGTTTTGTCTTACTTAAAAAGGAGAAACACGAGTGGTGACTCATGCCTGCATCCTTGGCACTTAGGAGGTTGTGGCAGGAGAATTGCTACAAACTTGAGACCAGCCTGAGCTACAAGTGAAATCATTTATGTTTAAAACCATCTAAAACCACCTTGCTTTATACAGTTCTTGAACTCTAATAAATCCTGTTGTGAAGTCTAATGCTAACTACTCTTTCAAAGTCATTTCCGTTGCTTGTTTGTTTCTGAGTCGGGTCTTAGCATGTAGCCTAGACCAGTCTTGAACTGATTCTTCTTCCATCTCCTACGTCTCAGGATCACAGGTATGTAACAACTGCCTGGTTTGAAGTCGGCTGGTTGGTCTCATGATTCTGTCTCTGTGGCTGTCCAGGTGACTGCAGCCAGATTGCTAACACATTCATCCATTCAACTGTGTCAGGGTGAAGGCTGAGAATTAAGTCCTTCATAAATTTGTGTCATGGAGAAAAGAGTAGATACACAAATGTGCTGAAAGTGTTTTATGTGGTTTGACTTACTTAAGATAGAGATTTTTAGGGGGGAAATTGGCTGTTTTAGAGCAGCTGAATTATACAGCCAAATCAAGCAGCCACATTGAATCTCTCTGCACTTCTTGCAGTCACTCTTGCCTACCTGTCCAGTTACCAACACTCCCAGCAGGAGCCGCCCATTTGCCACATTCAAGGAAACCATATGGGTGTGTCATGACCATCTAAAGTCCATACTGGTGTTACAGTCACTTTGACAGCTGTGTATCCTGTTTTTGTCACATGTCTATCTTTACACCATCGTATGGAATAACTTCTTAGTCCTGAAATCCTCTGGGCCCTGGTTTACTTTCTTCCCCAACCCCAATACCAGGCGACCATTGACTTTTTTTGTCACCTTTTAATCTTCTTGGCAATGAAATCCTACTGCATGCTGGCCTTTCCAATTAGCATATTTTACATATTGATGTGCATTTGCATAGCCTGCCTGCCTTTCAATGGTCTGATGGCTCCTTTGCTTTTTAGTACTGAATAGTATCCTACTGTGTAGAAAGCTATAGTTCATGCATTCTGTTACTGTACATTTGATTCCTTTCTTTGTCTGGAAGTTATGAACACAGGTGCTGTAAATATCCATGGTAGGATTCTTGTAAAGTTGTATATTTTTCAACTCATCTGAGTAAATACTAAAAAAAAAAGTTTTCTGGGTCATGTGATGCATTCACCTTTTAGTTCCATGCCGTTATTATTGACAAGCAAGATGTCCCCAGGATATGAATCTTGCCCAGAATCCAGGAAACCTGCAAGGGTCTCCTTCCTGTCAATGTTCATTCCTGTAGTATAGAGGACAACTTTGTTAGTTATAGTTTATAATAATTGAGTAGCAGGTGTTCAGAAATGAGACAACATTGGCCTGGATTCCCAGCAGTGCTGTGACCTCCAATACGCATCTCACAGGGAAGAAAATGAGCAATGGTCGCTGTTCAGGCCTGAGCTGCTTCACCAGCCTAAGAGTCTTTCCGCATTGTAACAATTCACAGATAAATCCAAGAGTATTTGATATCATGATCTTTTAATCCCTGTATTCAGATATTAAACGTAGCAATTTGCTACTTGAATAGGGCAAAAGATTTTTATATGAATGCATATGCAAAAAACAAGCATCCCTTTGAATGGGAGCCCTTCAAGGGTCAATGATTTTATTAAAGCTCATTGAGATGAGTACTTTAAACCATTTTCTAAATTTTTTTTTGTAAGTATAAAGATTATTAAGATCATTAACATTTATTTCTGCTAATTCTGCAGCCACCTTGGATCCTGAGATGACTATAAGGAACTCAGTATCAAACAGGCAAACTGCCTCAGATGTCTTTCCAGAAGGAAGAAGTCTAGAGTAATGCTTACACTTTCTACATATCATTGATCTTCTTTTCCTTTATCTTTCCTTCCTCTTCAGGAAAAAAATATGTTGGAACAAATTAATTTTGTTAGATAGAGCACTGGTCATAGTGCAGCCTGAGGGAAGTGCTAACTTTCTGGACCATAATGACCAAGATGGTCATCTAATTTTACTGAAACAAAGGTGAAATTGTGTACTGCATAGAATCATCACAGAGATTATTGTAGGTATATTTGTTCTTCTATTTTATCCTCCATGGCACACTAATCTACTAATGCTCCTCTCTCGATTTTTCTCTTTGCAATCTGGAGGAACAGATTTGGCAATGACTGTGTTCATTTATAAAAGCATCCCAAACAAAATTGAACCCCAAGGCTGATAAACCATAAAGATGCTGAACAGAGCTCGGCAGAATGGACCGTGCTTTGGGGCTTGCTCAGCTGAAGATGGTTCTAGAAGACTGATGGCTTTAAGCACACAATTACAAACACTACAGCTCTGTCAGATGGATGGAAACTTATGAAATATGGGGATTGTCCTTTATTAAGTAAAGAAAGGCATTTTGTAAAATGCCTGTTGAGATTCAGCAATTTTCAGAGGTAATTAAATTCCATTTATTCTTCAGCATAGGTAATAATCAAATAATCTTACAAGCAAAAACAATTCAATACGATATACACAAGATAGTTCCGCAAAACAAAGAATAATTGATTTTTGATGGGGAAAATGGAAAGAGATGAATCTTGTCAAATTCATGCAATGGTTAGTCATACAAGCTGAAGTGATAATCAATGAGGAACAAGGAATGGATTCTTTTAAGAAATTATATATATTCTCTCTCTCTCTCTCTATATATATATATGTCATATGACATATATATAAAGGACTATATATATATAGAGTCCTTTATATATATATATGACACACACACACACACACATATATATATATGTATATATATATATATATATATATATATATATATATATATATGTATTTTCTGAGACAGTGCACTAAAGAAAGAATTTGGTCTTCCATAGGATACTGATGCATACTTATCAGGGAAGGTGCTCATCTATGAAAGAGCTTGAATGGTGTTCCTCTTGGTTACTCCATTCTAGCGAGCCTCATGGAGTTTTAGACGCATGTGACTTCCTTTCATTTATTTTATTTTGAGTGGTCTTGTCTTTTGTAAACAGGATCTCTTCTCATTAGAGCTTTTACTTAACTTATGCTACCAGAAATACTTCCCGCTGAAATAAAAATTCAGTTAGTTGACCAAATGCTGAAGTATCTGAAGTTTCCTGAGTTCTGCAGGTTTTCGTTCGCAACCCTTCTAGTGAAGTTGGGGAAGCGGCCCCACTTACCCTTCCTGCTTGTAGATACTCTGTGAAGAGCCTTTATGCTCAGTTCATCAGCGGTCCTCAGAACTCTCCTGGCCAACCCTTCTAGTGAAGTTGGGGGAGCGGCCCCACTTACCCTTCCTGCTTGTAGATACTCTGTGAAGAGCCTTTATGCTCAGTTCATCAGCGGTCCTCAGAACTCTCCTGGCTCCCCCGACTTCCCATAATCAGCACACTACCTTGAATTCCCTCTTACACAGATATACTTTGACAATAGCAACTTGTGGACAGCCCTAGTAGTACATGTCTGTAATCCCAGTATTTGGGAGGCTGATGCAGAAGGGTTGCTGTGACTAAGGCCAATGTGGACTAAGCAGTAAATTCAAGTCAGCTTGAACTATATAGTGAGACCATGTCACAACCAACCAACCAAACAAACAAAACCTAACTTCTTATAGTAAATACTCCTCCTCTTCCACTACCATCCCACTACTACTACTATGAAGCAGCTGTTATTTAAGTATTCTAAACACCAAAATTTTGGTAGTCTCATAAAATAATTTGAATTTTAAGAAAGGGAATGAGATATATTCTTGTACATGTCCATAAACTGACAGTTTTTGACAGATTAACTTGCTTTTGAGATATAAAAGTTCAATTTGAGTTTGAATTTTAGATAAGAATATCTAGAACAGGTGGGTTCCAAATATTTCAAGGTTTCAGGCACAAACATAAAAAGGGATGTTCACATCGACTGTGTGTAAATCTTTGAAGTTAAATATGGTCACAAGGATCGAGCCTTCATCCAAGTGGATTGGTGTCTTTATAAAAGGTGGCACTAGATTGTTCAAATGCTCTCCAGTGTTCCCATTGGTTGTGCACACATGTACAGCATGCTGAAAGGATGAATGCCAGCCATAATCTTAAAACTCTGAGATCTGTGTTGCACAGAGCTACACAGAGGACTGTATTTTAGACTCTACCTCTGCTCAGGGTCTCATCTTCTGCTCCTTCTTCCTGCACATCAAAAGTAGCCTCAGGTGTTCAGGTGCCTGTGTGGAGACAGCAGCTTGCATACTCTCTCCCTCCCTTCCTCTCTTCTCCCTTTTCCTCTCTTCCTCTCCCCCCTTTCTCAATTGTTTATTTTCATACGGTCAGGAACGAAAGTTTACAATAAATCTGTAGTTACAATTTTGATTTTGTGATAGAGAAATTGATACCATTTTTCTCAATGAAAGTAACATCCCATTCCCTTGTATCTTTGAATCTGTTCTATCACATGGCACGGTAAAGAGAAATTAAGCTGCCATATGCAATCAAGGTTGCTCATTACTGATCTCAGAATAAGAAAAGCACCCCATGTTATCCAAGTGGGCAGGTATAATCACAGAGGTGCTTAGCCGAAAGGAGAGGGCGATTCAGAATGAACTATGTGAAAAGGCCCTCACCTGCTATGTGAAGCAAAAAATCTTGTCATTTGTGACAATGAGGATGGTTCTGGATAACATTATGTTAGGTGATGCAGCTCTAACGCAGACAGTCTCCATATGATCACATTCTTATGCAGAGTCTAAGAAAGTTGGTCTTATAGAAGTTGAGAGTAGAATGCTAATTTCTAGAAAATGGGTTGAGTAGGGGGCAAGGACGATGGCAAAATGTGGTTCAGCAGGTACAGTGTTGTGAGTACAAGAAAAATAAGTTCTGGAGAATATAGCAAACAATGAGAAATGCAGTGTTTATCAAAAGAGAAGTGTTCAAGTGGAGCCAACATTAAGAAAAGGGAAGTTGAAGGTGATACATACATACATAATTGCCCCACTTTGATCATTATTCAGAATATATGAATCAAAGCTTGCCTTGTACTCCATAAATGTGTTTAAATGTTCTATCAATAAAAATTAAATGAATTAACAATGTTATGGAGGGTCTCCATGTTGACTGCTGATGAACAGAGCCATTCCTAACTGGTAGGGGAGTCTAAGACAATGTTATTTCACTTTCACATCCAGAAAGCATTTCCAAGCCCACCAAAAACTTCATTTTTGTTTTTGAAGACTTCCGGGTAGCCAGGATTTAAGCCACGAAGCTTATGGCAGTTTGTTCTGTTAACAAAGGAAAGCTAACAGTGCACATGATGCTTCTGGAGGCTTAGAATGTTCCCAAAAATGTCTCAGAATGCAGAATGTTTTAGGTAACATTCATTAAAATAAATTCACAAGATAAATGCCACCTTCTAGGTAGAAAATTATGCTATGATAGATGTTATGTTAAGATAGTATCTTTACGTATACAAATGTAGGCCCGTCAACTTGGCAACCATTTAGCTGATGGGCATATTAGTTATATTATTTACAGGGATTCATTCTTCCTTAATACATTTTAACTGAAATTTATCCCTTCAATTTAAACTTAGTAGTTTGTTTTCATGATGCTTGATGAGATGTGAGACTGGAGTTTGGAATCAGAAATGATTTTCCTTCCCTTTCTTGTTTTTAATGAAAAAATGATTCACATTTAATTTAAATCATGACCGAAGAAGGAAGTCACCTGGAGTTTGTGATGAATATATTCCATGGTTTATTAATTAAAAGATTATGTTCCTGAAGAATGTCCATTCTCTCTGAAAGCTTGGGATTAAATTATAAGTGTGTATGAGTTTATGTTTACACATATATTTAATTATACTGAGAGCTGCAGTGTTCAAAGAGAAAAGTAGAAAAATATCCATATAACTTCCAGTTTCTAATTCATCAGTTTTATGAGTTCAAAAAATGATATTCAGTGAAAAAATATAAAATTCAAACAAAAACGGAAAGCAAAGAGGTACTAGACTCCAAACTTCTTTTGAACCGCAGTGTAAAATTAGAGGGTCTGAGACTCAATGAACTGACTGCTCACCATCAAAGACATTTCCCCAACAGATTTTTTTTTCAAACCTTGGCAACTTTCCCCTCCCTCCCTCCCACTTTCTTCTCCTTCCTTCCTTTCTTCTTTTAATCAAGTCTAAGGGAACTGATACGGAGTTCTCTAATAGCAAAGTATAATGGGGCCTCCGACACTGCTGTATTGGAGAGGGCTGTCTAGTCTATTTTTAAAGTCTCCTGGGAGGGAGCGTCTACAACTTCCTTGTGAATCTCTGACTCTGTACCTGGCAATCTTCCCCTCCCAAGGTCCCCAGGCTGGCCTTCCTCCCTTGCTTAAGAATTTATTATAGATCAAATTATTTTAGGGTTCTGAATATATTGTTATATTTAAACGATATATTTCCCCAAAGGGGCTCAATTAAAAGAGTACAGGATGTCTGTGTAGTGCACGCTGTCCTTAAAGACAGGTGTTCAATTAGTACACCAGGGTTAAATCCAGGTGACAAGCACACAACAGATCCTGCCACACGATACCTCCCAACTATTTGGAAGCAAATGGGATGGAGGTTTACCATTTCTCTGCTCTTTCTGGAGCTATGTGCTTTGACTCCAACCCCAAGTCCATGGAACAGAATCTTGGCTATGGTACTTCTGGGACAGAAGGGATGTTGCTGGTAACCCATTTCATACCTTATGGGTGATAGCTAATGCTTTATGGCTTTTTAAATGATGTTGAAATATTGAACCTGATTTAGGTACCACAAGGGCCTGATGCTGGTAAGTTTTTTTTTTTTTTGAGCCCTTGGCCTCCAGCATGTTAGGTAAGTGCTCTACCACTAAACTACACTGTCATCCTTCATGCTGCCGGTTCTTACGGTGGTATCTCTACTGCTCAGTAACTATTCCACAAAATTTCTGGGAAGATAATGAGGGTCTATTCTTGCCTATCATCATGGTTAACATTCAGAAGGTGAAAGTAATCCATCTTTAAAGTTTTTCTGTCTGTTGTACCATGTGGCTTTTATGCTGTCGTTCCATTTCAGGAGAAGAAAGCTTTACAATATTAACAACTGAAAACATATTTACAGTGAAATAGGCATTGGTGAGGTTTTCTAGTTGAAATAGTGAAAGCATTATATTATATACTTGTGTTGATTATTTGTTTAATCTGATGTTGGGAAGGGACATATTCTTATTGCATTTAATAATTATAATTGAGTTTTTATTCTTTCCTTGTTGGAAATACCAATTTATTTTTTTTTGTGTGTATTTGAACTTCTTCCTTAGAATAAAAAAAAAAGTGAAATGTATATCTGGGAAAGTTTCTCTCCCTTTCCTCTAGAGATAAAAGAAAATCTGTCTTTGTGAAGAAAAGTTCATTTTTGTCTATTGATACATGGAAGATAAAATAATAGTTTCTTTCTATAGATTCAGTACCCCTCCCACCCTTTATTTCTCGCTTCTGCAGGGCAGGGCTTTGAAGGTCTGAGTGACTACATGGGATTATTGCACACTTTAGTTCTGTGGGAAGGGACAGCTTTGCTGCCTGGCCTGTCTCTCACACTCTGTCCCTGCCCCAAGTGTTCCATCAAGGGTAGAGTAAGTGTGGCTTTAGCACACAGTGGTTACAGGTGTGATGTAGAGGTAACAGTTGCTCCCTCTTGTCTTATCTACAACCATACTTTCCAAGACCTTCAGATAACATCTAAAGCTGTGAATAGCACCACACTCTACCAATATCATGCTATATTCTCTCTATAGATATAGCTGTAACAAATTCTATTGTACAAATTAGACACCGTAATAAATGAACAATAAACAGTACAAAAGAACAAACACAGCAATAAGTATATTAAAAGTTATGTGAATTAACACAACACTGCAAGATCCAACAGACAAGAGTCAGCAAGACATTAGTCAGTTAATGGACAGGTGATATATAAGGCAAGGACACACTGCACAGAAGAAATGGTTCATGTCCTGAGCAGGATGGAACAAGTTGGCACCAGGTTTTCCCCCATTTCTGAGAATGCTGCAGAATTTAAACCTTATAAACTATTTATTTCTAGAAATTTCCATGGTATCTTTTTAGAGCCTGGCTACTTTGAGGCAAACTGAAGCTGCAGATAAAAAAACAGTAGGTAAAAAGGAGGTTATGGCCTCAAGGGGGGAAAAAAAGAGCCTTTTTCTAGTTCTCTGCCAGTTCTAGATTAAAATCACGGCAGAGCAATGATTCTGATTTGTGAAGAAAAGATTATCCAGATAATTGTTTCTGTTAACCCTTCATATGCAGTGCAGCTCTCTGCAGGCTTCTGGTTGCAGGTGTAACAGTTTCAAGATTTCTAGAGCTGTCTGCTTGTCTGTCTGCCCCTCATCTGCTCTAGACGGGTGGAGGGGAGAATAGGAGTGTGCCTTCTCTCTCTTGGGTTTTAGATGTCTCAGGATGGAAGAGTGTTCGCACTAATATTACAATGCATAAGTAGAAAGGAAGTGTTCATTGCACCAAGCGAAAAGCAAACACAATTACTGACTGTTCTCTAACTGGGTGTAGGGTCTAATGTGTCTCTCATTTTCTTCAACAAAGGACAACTCCAAATATCTGAAATGATTTGATTCTTAACTGAAATGTAGCATTCATACATAAATTCTTCTTACTGTTCATTTGGCCAAGCCACTTTTTGTCTCTGGTTTCTCTTAATATCAATTGATTCAGCATATCCATTTGTTGTTGAAAATAGATTCTTCTCTCATACGATTCAGCCTAACCAAGTTTCCCTTCCCACTTCTCCTCCCAGTCCCTCCCTCCACTGCCACCCTTCTTCCCATTCTCATCCACTCTTTCTCCGTTAGTATTCAGAAAAGGAGAGGCCTCCCATGGATATCAACAAAACATGACATATCAAGTTATAGTAAGACTATATACTTACTTACTACAGTAAGACTAAGCACCTCACCTTATATTAAAGCTGGCCAAGGTGACCCAGTATGAGGAATAGAGTTCCAAAAACCTGCAAAAGAGTCAGAGACAGGCCCTACTCCCACTATTATGAGTTCCACAAGAAGACCAACCTACACAACTGTGCCATATATGCAGAGTGCCTAGGTCTGTCCCATGCAGGCTCCCTAGTTGTTGGGTCAGGCTCTGTGAGCTCCTATGAGCCCAGCTTAGTTGATTCTGTAGGTTTTCTTGTGGTATCCTTGACCTCTTTGGCTCCTACAATCTTTTCTCCCCCTCTTCTGCAGGATTTCTGAGCTCAGTCTAATATTTGGCTGTGGGACAGCATCTGTGTCCGCCAGTTGCTTAATGAAGCCTCTCTCATGACAACTGAGCTGGGCACCAATCTATGAGTATAGCAGAGTATCATAAGGGATCATTGCATTGACTTTTTCTTTCTCCTATCATCTTTGGTTCTAGCCTAGGTCTTTGGGTCATCCAGCCTTTGGGTCCTGACGCTCCAGCAGTGTCAGGGATGGGCTCACTCTCAGGGCATGGGTCTTAGACTGAACCAGTTATTGGCTGGCCACTCCCACAATCTCTGTGTCACCCTTACATCAGCACATCTCATAGGCAGGACAGACTGTAGGCTGAAGGTTAGGTGACTGGGTTGGTATCTCAATCCTTCCACTGGAAGTTTTGCCAACTTTTTCATATGGAGATATTAGTGGAGGATCAGTGGGAGGTAGGCAGAGAGTTTATGTTTTCTGTTACTCTGTTCAGTATGATTTGCTTATGCAGTGTGTGTGTGTGTGTGTGTGTGTGTATTTGTTTGTGTAGTGTGTGTGAGTGTGCTTGTGTGCATATATCTATATTTCTCTGACTATGTGCGTATATCTTTCTGTGTACCTCTCTCTCTCTCTCTCTCTCTCTCTCTCTCTCTCTCTCTCCCTGTATCTATGTTGAGATTATGCTATTTAAAATTACATTGCTCCATACTGAAATCTCAAGTCTCAGTCAATTATTAATTAGGCAAAGAACAAGAGAGATATTATTTTGCTTTACCATCAAGATAGCATCAAAACATATTCTTAGTTCCCATAATTTTAAAATGAGAACATTATTTTATTTGCAATCATGCTGCCATTCTATATCATGACTCTATCATCAAGTGCTACGTTTTGTAGTGGGGTTGGACCCCAGTAATTATATGTATGGTGAAGAAATCCCTCATAATCTTCATTATGAGTCAAAGTCATTTTAAACTTCATTTCTATGTGTCTAAAATAAATAGACACAAAGAATATGGATTCAGGACAAAGAACCTGAACTTCCTTTGGGAAACATCATGCAGATGTGTGAGAGGGGCAGGGATGTCTGGCTGACTCCCTTTGAAGGTAAACAGAGTTGAGCTGGCTGGCATAGTTACTGCCTGAAAGTGTATTGAGGGAACTGGTACAAACACTTTTTTTTTTTTTTAAACAGAAAGCGACTTTTAAATGTTGGGGTTAGAAAACCCTCTCAACATTTTTAACTGCTCTAGCTTTAATTCATAATTACAAGCTTATTCCAATCTCTGCATAATGAAACCACATTTTAGACCAACAGCTGTTATCTGCTTTTGCTCGTAGCCTTGGGGTATGAATATTTTAATATTCATTTTCTATGTGCAGATAAACTAAATACTTCCTACTGGAAGTCTATCAAATTAATCACAAAAACCTTAGTTGCTGTTCTTTCTTCCATATAAGTCATTTTGAAAACACTGCTTACTTTATGTTCCAATTTCTAGAAGAGAGTATGTGGGGACTGAGGGTGGTGGTGACCAGATCTCAGAAAGCAGCCATGTTTTAGTGATCTGCCATTCGTTCCTTTCCATTTTAGGCAAAATCAGTTTAAGGCTTAGAATTTTGCTTGAGGCAATGTTTTAATAGCTCCTCTCCTCTCTTCTCTTCTCTTCTCTTCTCTTCTCTTCTCTTCTCTTCTCTTCTCTTCTCTTCTCTTTTCTTCCCTTCCTTTCCTTCCCTTCCTTCTCTTTTCTTCCCTTTTCTTTTTTCTTTGCCAGAAGGCTTCAGTTTTCACTTATTTAAGTGGTATTTGGTCCTCATACACAGATGATATGGCCTATAGGTAGAATATTTCTTCTATTTTTTCAGGCACAATGTCACAAATACCACTGTATCATGCCATCAAACGTGTGGGCATGTTTTCTTCATGGATGGCAATAAATAGACATAAAAATAGAAGTTCTGTAGTCCAATAAAGTCTAACAGTGTTTACCGTGAATAGTAAATAGAAACACTCTCAAGTTAAATGGAAATAGGTGAGTTTGTAGTTAAGGTTGATGAAGGTTAATATTGTTGGGCATGGTTTCCTTACACTGCTAGGGATTCTATGGGAAATGAAATGAATCTAGGGATTCATTACATTTCGCATGAATTCCTTACATTGCTAGGGATTCTATGGGAAAATGACACCGTGCTCAATGAAATAATACTATATAAATGACACAATAATCAGTATTTTCATAATCAATGATCTCTGCAGAAATCCTTAGTCAATAAGCAACAGTTGAGACACCAGTATTCAGTATTAATAATATAATAATCTAGACCACTGACTGATCATGACCAAAATCTCATGGATGTTAAATCACAACTATTTCGATGTGGTTGATAGATCTGAGACTGAGGATGGACAATAATTATAGAAAAAAAATGTATGTGCTTCAACTGGTCAACACAGTGTTTTCTATTTATGAGAATCAGATTTCTGCAAAGGCTTCTCTTGTTCTAGCAAGTACACCTGTGGCCATACCTGTCAGGATCTTTAACTGACTGCATTCTTGTTCTCAGTTCAGGTAAGAACAAAGCACAGAACCCAGGATCTGTGTCTTTGAGAACTGAATGGCATTCCTCTTTGGTGAAGTTGGGATAGTGCGTAAGTCTGGATAGTGAGAGCACACAGAAGCACTCAATTCTCTTTATTGCCCGTGACTGCTGAAACACTCATGCCCACGCCTTCTTTGCGAATTCTCCACCCTTTTGGACTTTCCCCTTTGTTTCTCCCACTTCTTTTGATTGATACTTATGAAGTCCGTGTTTGATATTAGGGAAATTCCATTTATCTTAAGATTATTTCTCATCCTATTTTTCTCTCATGTGTTTTGATAAAATGTTTCTTAATTGAAATAGAATTGCATCATTTTCTCTTTTTTCCTCTATCCAGCTTTTTTCGGTTACTCTCCTTTGAACTCCTCCCATGACCCCCTCTCAAGTTGACAACCTTTTTTCTTTGATTATTGTACCATAATATATACTTGCAAGTATATTCACGAACATATATAAATACAACCTGCTGAGTCTGTTTTTGTTGTTTATGAGTATCAGATTTCAGTTGCCCTCATGTCTTAACGCTTAATTTTACCATGGAGTCCCAAGCCTCTGATATCACATTCATCGTATTTAATCTTTTTATAATAAAAACTTCCCCATTTCTTACCTTTCAAAGTCTGCCTGACCAGTGACTTATGCTGCCTTTTTAAAGTCTGAGTGGTACCCTGGGTTACTCCCTATATTTGACTTTTATAATCTGAAGAATATTCTATACAGTTCACTGGGGCATTCTTCAGTGCCAATTCTGTGTTGAGCACTCTGCTTTGCTTTCTCCACTTTTATTTGGTTAAAATCCTCTAAGAGGTACTAACATGATGTTTTCATTCTTGAGTGGAACATGACTTTAAGGTCATATACTTTAAATTTACAGGCGTTTTCTGTGTAAATTTATGGCAGCTTACATAGAATTTACACAAAGTTTACTCAGTCATTAAATATATTATTTGATCCTTACAATTTATGGTTTGTTCTGTTATCACCACTACAAACTGAGAAACTGAGGCTCATAATGATCAAGCCCATAGTTGCCAACAGTTAGCAGCTGAATTACGAATAGGAGTCAAGTTTATTGACTCAATTTGATCTTTTAAAAAGAAATCATATATCTGGTAGAGAGAACCTCAACTTTCATCACTGGAATGATACTGGGTTTATCAACTGCATTCAGAGCAGGCCCCATGCTCAGTAATCAGCACAAACTGGATTCCATGTTTCATTTCTCTGTATATTTTTTAAGAATGAAAGAACATGAAGTTGGTAGACAGGTAGAGGAGATCTAGAAGTTAGAGAGGGAAATGAATATGTTTGAAATATATTTATGAAATTCTCAAAACAAGTAAAAACATCAAATATAGAATAAAATCACCTCCCTGTCCCCACACTCTGCCAGTTTGCTTTTATGGTTTGTTTTTCTGTAGCAGCGAACAACGTGCTAGGTCAAGTAGATTTTGTGCATTTGAGATAAAATTTTCCATAACCTTTCTGATCACAGAAGTCCAAGTTGGTTTCCTTACTCTTGTACATAACCCCCATTTTACTTGCGATAGTTTAACATAAACTCTTAACTTTCTCCTCCGCTCTCTTATTTTTCTCGATTCACAATAACTAGTTAAGTATCTGACAGAAATTCATATTAGTTCATGCGACTCTAAAACAAAAACAAAAACTGTAAAAAGAGAGTTCACTTGGGCCACTTAACATCTGTGTTTCTCACAAAGCATCACAACCAGATGAGAAGATTAGCACTGTCTTCCTTTCAGAAGTTTGGGGAATGATTCCTCTTGTAGGCTTTTAGTGACTGTGGGGCTCAGCCCTGCTCCCCTTCAGTCTCTCACTTGATTATCGTTTTTAATTCCTTTTGTGGTTTTCTCATTGAATGAGTGCCATAAACTTTCTGGTTAATGACAGACACCCAGTAGGCAATGGCAGAGGAGGTCTTGAGGTTGGAGATTGGCTGTGATGGCAGACGACAAAGGAGCAGAACGGTGGTGAGGAAAGGGCGGGGCGTCTTCTTTAGGGTTTACTATTGCTGTGAGGAGACACTGTGACCATGGCAACTTTTTTATAAAGTCCTTTAATTGAGGGGTCTCGCTTACAGTTCAAAGGCTCAGCCCATCATGGTGGGGAGCATGGCAGCATATGGGCAGGCACAGTACTGGAGAAATAGTTGAGTGTCTTACATCTTGCAGGCAGCAGGAAATCAGCTGACAGTCGCTCGCTAAGGATAGTTTGAGAAAAAGACCACAAAGCCCGCCCCCACAGTGACACACTTCCTCGAGAAAGACCACACCTACTCCAATAAGGCCGCTCCCTATGAGCTTATGGGGACCAAATCCATTCAAACTATCACACAGGTGTAAGAAATATAGCACTGCAAAGCCTCCTGGGAAATGAGAGCTAAGTAACAGAGGTGTTCGCTGTTGTAGAATTAATGAGGATGGACTGAAGTCTGAAGGGAACGCCCACAATCGGGCTGTGATGACAGGTTCCGTTCCCATGAGAGACCGTGAATTTTAACTTGCCTTCAGGTGGAAGGGGTGTGCTGTATCTCAACCTATGGTTCAGCCTCATCAAGTGTAGAAGAACTGCTATGTTCAGGCCTTAAGATCCCGGTGGCCTTCATTTCTTGTCTTTGGGCTATCATCTAATATCCACTCCCCATTTTGAGAAGAAATGATAGAATTCTTTTCCAGGCTCCCGGGTGAGGGCCCGGCTGACGGCCAATACAAAGCACCAGGTAGATGTGTGAGACAGCATGTAATTCAGTCATCATCTGGTTAGCTGACTTTTCTGATCATGAATATCATCTTAAAGTCTCCTGTTAAAAGACTAGTACCAGGGAGGCATGGTAGATATTTTGTTGTGTTTATAAGGTTGGATCTCATGGGAGGTCTTTGGGTATTTGGACATATCCTTGAAATGATTTGGAGAGACACGCTAGATAGGTTCTCTTTTCTACGTGTCTCGTTGTTTCTGTCTCTCTGTGTGTCTCTGTCTTTCTCTCTGTGAGTCTCACACTTTCATTAAGCATTGAAGCAAGTGGTTTGCTGTCACCTGTTCCCACTCCAGCTGCCTTGACAGAAGCACAAAAGCAATGGGGAAAAAATTGCTCAAGGCCAAAAATGTAAGAACCACAAGATTCAAACTAGATTTCTAGTTTTAAGTTGATTATCTCAGATATTTTTGTAGCATTATTAAAGATTGACTAACACATTCATACTGTTCAGGTTCCCAGGCAGACATGCAGATACTGTGGAAGATACAAGCCACTCTTGAAATATTCTTTCTGGAACCCTAACTTACATAATTCAAGAACACAACAAATAGTGGATATTTTATTTGCTAAGCAGGGAGTGGTGTGTATGTGCTCATCTCTGTGTGTATGTGTGTGTGTGTGTGTTTATCAAAATAACTAGAAAACCATTATCAGGCTTAACTATATCATTATAGTATGGAATAAAACCAGCCTCTCTTAAAGCAGTATTTATCATATGAGAATGCAAGTGTGCATCAGAAAGAATGCCGTGAAGTTTTGGAAAAAAAGCAATTTCCCTTTGGGTCACCACACAACTGTCTTAAAACTCATATTGTATTTCTTTCTTCACAAGTAAACACAGAAATACTTTGCAAGTGTGAGTGGATTTCTTTGATCGTTCCCTGTGATTTTCGCAGTTTGGATCCCATGCTTTCGCTTTCCTAAACATGTTCGATAAGGGACATTTTTAAAATCAGTGGACTGCAGCTTGTGGCTGAGGTCCCCAGATAGCTTCGCCAGCCGGCTTTGAACTCCTTTATTATTGCACAGTTGAAAGAAATTGCTCAGCTTCTTACCAGGAAGGCCTTCTGCCAAATGTCACGTGCGCATTTCTAAATCACATACATATTTTAAAGGATTAAAATTAAAGATCAGATTAAAAACTTTCCCCTCAGCTTCAAAGAGAGAATCAAAACCTCCACAGAGCCTTAATGACAACCTTCTTTGCTGTTTGGAAAAAGAAAGAAAGAAAAAAAAAAACTGCTTGGAGTATTTCTTCAGTTCTTACTGCTTCTCTTTCCCACCCGTGTTGTTCTGAAGTAAACATGGGACCAGTGAGATAAACTGTGCTGTTTACCTTGGCGTTACTCAAATCTACAGTGATATTTCAGAAACTGATTCTCAATCCTTGCCTGTTTCTGAACTTGGCATGGAACCCAGTCCTAAGGAAGGTTGTTAATTTGACATGTTATGGCAGAATTAACTCTGTTGCCAAAACAGTAACTTCTCTCTAATAAATTTCCCTCTCTGGAGATTTCAACACTTCAAAAGGTGATACAGCATACCTTTTGCAAACCAGAAAATGATAAGGTTTCACGCTGGCCATTGAGCCAATGATTACCGCTGCACCCCAACATGTAATTACAGAGCGCCTGCTGGTGGCAGCTCCGAGTTTGGGGAGAAATGTCAGGTTGGGGTTGAGGTTCAAAGTCAGGAGCAGGTTCCTCGCTCTGCAGCTGCTATAATTACACAGCTCTGTACATGGGAGCCATTTATCTTCTGCCAACCTTGGTAATTAATTTTGTCTTCAGTCAGTGGAAGGGGGATTGATCTTCTCTTTATGAAGAGGTTTCTCACGCAAATGCTTTCCCGTGTTGAAATGTCAAATGGCTTTTGCCCTGTTTTGCAGGTATTTACTGGAATCTGAGCTCAGGATTCTTTGACTCCACGACTCATACAAGTCAGAACCAAGTTTATTGGTGACTTCCAGTTTCTTCCTTGGATCAAAGTTTATGTTAAAAGTACATGTTGCCGAGAAGTCTTAAATTAGGGGGAAGTTTATTTGCATGTAATGAAAGCAGCGCCACCCATGGAGGTGAGTGTCTGTTAATTACTCTCACATCGACTTTTTAAATCTTCTTAAAAATTTGCAAAGTTAAGTGACAGCTTTCAGACTTGTTGCTGATCAATTTTGCAGGAATTTCCAGATCATGGGGGCCTTGCCCTCTAACACCTTCTCTGTTGAAGTTATTTACTGTAAGTGCCTTTGGATATAAAACTTTCTCTCCAGAGTTCAGAGGCATCATACCTATTTTTAAATTCTTTTCTTTATTTTTAAAAGTATGTGCATGTGTGTGTAAGTGCATCCATGTGCACCACATGTGTGTAGGTACTCATGAAGGACAGAAAAAGGTGCATTATCCCCTGGAAGTGGATGCTGTGGGTTAGCCCTATATGGGTTCTGGGAGGAAAACCTGAGAGCTCTACAAGAGTCCTGAGCCAGTGAGCCACCTCTCCAGCCCCTTTCTTTTCTTTCTAAAAGAGAACATTTTCGTAAGGCATGAGAACAACGTTAATGAACCAAATTAGAATCTGTAGGTAGGTTTTTTAAAATAGTAGTTTATAGACAACAAATAATTTTCATTTAATCTATTTCTTGTGTCTTCAAAGCCCTTGAGTCCTTCGCTTGTCAGTCTGTTTTGGTTGATGTTACAACAGAGCACAGACTGAGCAATTAATAAACAATAAATGGTAGATATTTTTTTTTTATTTGGAGGCTGGGAAGTTCAGGACCAGTGCGGGGAGATACTTGGTCCTGGGTCACAGCTGCTTTCTGGTTCTTACATCATGCCTTTGTGCTTTATCCTCGGGTGTTGGAAGGGACAAATTCCCTTGGACTGACTTCACAAGGTCACTACTCCCAGTCATAAGGGATTTGCTTTCATATCCTGGTCACTTTACAAAGGCGCCATAGAGATCCAAAGTGGGTAAGACTTCAATATATACATTTGTAAGACTTTGGGGGAACATAAACATTTAAAATTCAGCAACTTGTAAGGGATCACAGTGGTTGAACAAAACTATAATTTACCAGTGAATTTAATGGGGAAAATCAGATAAGCAGTATGTTTGATAGACAATATACAATTGGGCTTGAAGTTCAAAGATTATATTGGAGGTGGCTGGGGATGAGATCAAAGATAATATTGGTGGTAGCAGGAGATTCAATTTGATAGTAGCGAGAAGGTCAAAGCAAGCAAGCGCTCAATTTTACGTTTCTCCTCCTAAAAGTTCCAGCTGATTTTCCTGTCTCCTATCTTCTCTGGAATTGTCTGTTTTAGACCAGGAAGGGAAGTTCTGCTTCCATTTGCACTTATTAAATTCAAAGTGAGTATGAAGGCCCAGGTATGCTTCTTGTTAAAATGCCAGTCCCTGCGGAGGGAGGGAGTGAGGGGCAGGGCTCCTTCCTTTAAGTGCCAGAGATCTACTGACTCATGACTTATTTCTGTTTTATAGAAGAGCATAGTAGGGGCAGGAGGAAATGATTTTGTTGAGGTCACACAGCTGCTTAGTGATGCGGAGGTGAGGGGCTCCTAGAGATGGGAATCCAGCCCAGCATTTTCGATAAGGCACTGGTTTTCTCGTCTTGTTCTTCGAGAAGAAAGCTACCAAAACACCATGGAGCACATTGCAAAAAGAGCCTTGAACATGTCACATTAAAGTGCAGAACCAAATTGTCTCGTATACTGGATTCTAGACACTGAGATTTAATTTCATGCAATGTGCGCATCCATGATTTAATCTCAGCAACGAAGATGTTGGTTAGCCCAAGAATGATCCAGATTTTATGTGACCCAGAGCTTGAATAATTTGTAGAATTTTTTAAAAAACAGTGTTCCAATTTACAAACAAAAATAATATGAAATTCAATATTTATATCAGATAATATTAGAGTGGAGAAATGGAGACCGATGGCTTATCTTCCTGTACCTTTGAGGCGTTTTTTAGTAGAAAGACAAAGGATGCTTCCTGACTGTAACCTGACCTCCCCACCTAGCATGGCTCCCTTCCCAGGGCTCATGAATTGAATGCTTGAGCTCCAGATGGAGACACTATTTTGGGAAGTTCTGGAAATTTTGGGGAGACAGGCATAGTTGGAGGAAATAAGTTAAGGGAGTTGACCTTTGGGGAGTATCGCTAGTATTCCTGAGTTGAATGCTTCTTCTCCACTGAGCCCTTATAGTCATGATGGCCTAAAAACTTGAAAATTGTGAGCTAAAAAAGGCTCCCCCCCATAGCTCTTTTTTAGCAGTTCTTTCATGAAGATGCAAAAGTAAGAAACACCCCACCCATAGTCTATTACAAAAGCTTACGCCAGTGTTTTGAGAATCAGGATTTCTAAGTTTTGAATTTTATTAGTTTTATCTCCTGGTCTTTAGTGAAGTTAAGAACAAAAGTATTTCCATAAAGCAGACGTTCTATAGGTCACTGTAGCCTGGCTATAGTGGCAGAGTTGTTCCTTTGACACCTTTGTACCCATTTTATGAAGGGGACAACCAATTTGCTTCTTATCCTTCAATAGATTATTTCTTTCAAGACTCCAACCCAGAATTAGTACAATGTGTATGTGTGTCTTAACTTTCTCATCCACTGAAAAACTAAGAAAGCCAAATCTATTCAAGACAATGACGTTTTGGAACTCCTTTGGTGGAGTTCTAGCATCTCCCCTGTATCCTTTAATCATATCTGGACCGTTCAGACACTAGATACCAGCTGCATACGTTTGCCATTATCTGGACAGTCTGAATCCTGGATACCCGGCTGCATCCTTTCATCATCCTGTGGACCATAATGATTAAACCCAGCTCTCGATTCTTTGTTAATGTGCAATGCCTTCGGTCAACAGAAGATTTATGAGACTACCTAGAACTGTCTAGTCGCCCCAACAAATAGGACTAGACAGCTGTAAATGCACCTGAGTCCACATTCACAAATCCCATGGCTCTCGAATATTCTTAGAAATGCATACTCTAAATTTAAAACAATGTCAAGTATTTTTTTAATACACAGCACATTTTTTCAAAAGACTCTTGCTATGTGTTATTTTAATATGCTAGACAACCCCCTTACACTGCAAGTTAGTACAATGTCAACACAACAAATAGAATTAAGCTAAATTTAACAGACAACATAATGCATATTAAAAACTGTCTGGGAGCCAAAGTTAAGAACATTATACATTTATTTGGAACTGACTTCATATGGTGAATCATAACACATCTCAAGTCATTAATCTTGTCCATTTGTATTTATTTAACTAGGATATATAGTTTTGCTGTATCCAATGTTTATGCTGATTATTGTAGATGCTATTTTGTATATGTCTAAAATTGGTTTACATATCAGGATGATTTATTTGAACTAGATCAACACCCAAATTCATATGTGCTATGGAAATCAGATCTGATTTTCTTTGTGGCCAAGTTGGAAAAAAAAAATTGGTGAAATCATTTAGTCTCAGAATTTGCTTTATGAGTGATTTTCTCTGGGAAAAGAAGAGGACCTTCTGCTAAATTGGGGACCTGGGTAACCAAGCATCTCTGGGAGGAACAAAGGAAAAGAACAGAGGGGCTAATTGTTTAATTAGTAAATGTCTGCTTGGTTAATGACATATTAATGAGTTTTTAAGACCGTCATATCATTTACCATAAAAGACCCATGTGCCTATCCCTGGATGTACTGTATAATTAAGTAATGTGGCCCAGAGGAGTTCGTCATTTAAAACCTTGTCATCTTTCTCAAGTTTGCAGAGAGAAAAGCCAGAACAGAAGGCACCTGCCAGGTACGGTCAGGGTGGCACATCATTCTGAACTAAATTGTCTCTCTGCAACAGTTGCACAGTCAGGTGTCTGCCTGGAAGCTGGGGGCTTTTTTTTCTTTCTTCTTTTCTGTTTTTTTTTTTTGTTTTTTTTTGTTTTTTTTTGACAACTGAAGGAGTTGCTGCGATTCCACCATTTGCTCCTTGGCAGTCAGTTGCTAGCAGGAGGGTGTGAATTTGCAGAGCGGGCTGGAAGCTGCTTTAGAGTACTTAAAGGAGTGTGGCAGTATTCGAGAATTGTGCTAAGGAATATAACAGTCACTTGCCACATGAAGCTATTTCAATTAATTAAAATCAAATACAATTAATGACTGAGTATTTTACTTACCCCAACCATGTGGCAGGCGCTCCGTGGACATGGCTGACTAGTGACCATCTTTCTGACGGCAGTGATGAAAGAGTTATCCTGGCTCGGGTCGTAGTCACTGGAGATTGCTACTCACCTGGTTAATTCTGCGTCTGCCTTGCATAGGCCAAGGAAAGAAGATGTTTGCAGAATCTTAGACCAACCCAGTCTTAAAGGCAAAACTCATATTCATTTTTAATATACGCCGTGATTCACACCAGAATGTTGGCAAATCTTTGTGTAGACTGGAGAGTGGACAGTCACCTTAGTGCAAGGTACACAATTTGGGGGCAAATTATATGATTGTTGATGAAATAGAAGGATTGATACCACAAATGAGACTATAAAATTGTGAAGCCCAGCTCCTTGATACGCCCTGTATCATCTAAAACCTCTGCATCTGATTTTAGACTCTCCAAAGCGAATTAGACGCAGAAAATTCAGTTTCCAAGCTCCTGTGTGGATCAGCACAGCTAGATTTTCGTAGATGCAAATTCTGTGTCCAAAAATTAAATGTTTTCATATTCTCGGACAGTCTGCTAAAGTAAGTTCTCTAAGTGTGTTATTTTAAAAATGCATTCACCATTTCTCTTTCTTGAGCTCTACCCTCTAGCCTGGCGGATTTTAATATTTCCTGTGTTTTCCCTCTTCTCCATCTCTCTGGACCTCCAGAATGTCTAACTTTACTTGTTAACTTGACACACCTGGGATAAGGAAACCCCGACTGAGGAGCTGCTTCCGTCAGATTGACCTGTGTGCATGTCTGTGGGGCCTCTTCCTGATGATTGGTTGATGAGCGAGGGACAGGTAAATCGCCTTCCACAAGTGTTCATTTTTTCTTATGCATTCATAGGTGACAGTGAGGGAATACTCCTGTGTTGTTTGACTACAACTTGCCTCAAGCTGGTGGAGTGTTGTCCCCTACTTTGATCCAGGGCTTGGATGTGAGTTTTATTTTGATCAAGTGGAAGTTAGCAGACATAATTCAAACAGAGGTATCCACCGTGTTTGCCCTGTTGGATTTGCGTGTTTGGTCTCCTACTTTATAATCATGAAAGGAGCCTACCTTTTGTTGCTAGTTCCAGAGGTTGAGACACGTGTTAGGTAGAACATGATGCGCCAAACCCAACATGGAACAGCTGAAACTTAGAACCTGCATGAGAAATACGTGGTCATGTCTGTGTGAAACTGAGCTTTTGATCTGTCACTTGAAGATGAACCTTCAGCTGCTAGATAGAAAATCTGATGATTCATTTTCAAAGGCACCTCAAGCCAGCTTAGGTTGAGCTATGAATGTATCGAAAACACAGCACCCCTGCTAATGCCCTCAAGTCTAGCTATACAACTATGCCAAGCTATACCCTAGAACTAGAAATTTACGAGTAGAAATTTATTAACAGTCAAACTTGCCTGTAAGCTTATAAGTCTGCTAATCTTTAGCATAAACATAATATAAGGTGGGGATAAGATTCCATGCTTGTTTTTTGTTGAAAAAAATGTAAGAACGAGATGGGCTTGGGAGACTGCACCTCTCATTATTCAGATAATGGGAAATGGGAGAAAGGGTCATGAGTTCAAGGTTAGGAAGATTGTTCTCTGCCTCAGTCAGTATGTATTCCATTCAAGAATCATGACCAACTTTCCAAAGTCATAAGCAACCCACTTCACTTTTGCTCCTCTGTGTCGCCAGTGCTCTGATTGTGGAGTGCAGAGCACGATTTCTCATATCAACTAAAGCCTCCCTTTGAATTCTCAGTAAAGCAGTGTTGGCTTTGCTGGAGCAGATCCATATGGCTATTTGGTTTGAATTGGCAATGTTGTCTTGTCTTTTTTGGGGTTAGTTGTTAAGAGAAATGTGACATCTGGAGCCAGAGGAAGAGAAGAGTTTGCCTCCTCTCTTCTAGCTGAGGAGAGGGCCCAGGGGAGAAGGTCTAAAATAAATAATAAGTAATCAAGTGGTTGCTAAGATAACAAGTGATAGACATAGGAAATCCTGCAAATATCCTGGGCCTTCTCTTTTTACAGTAGTGGTGCTTGAAATGTTTCTGTTGTCCTTGCAGTATCCTTGACTGGTGATTTAGCTCGGACAATGAAGACTGGTGGCAGGTGATGTGCTACATGCTGCTTCTGGATAGATGCCCTAAATCCTTCGGATTGTATTTTCATTCCCTTTGATGCCGAATCCGATCGCTTTCTAGATAGCGCGTGATTATGCTAGAAGTCCATGTGGTAAAAAGCGGAATACCCATTTGCCATCAGAGCTCACTGAAGATGGTTCTATTGCACCATACCTAACCTAGCCTGACTCTTACCATTCTTCATGTGCAAGATGATTGAAATCTAATAGCTACTGATCAGACCCAAGACAACTTGAGAATAGCGTCAAACAAAGGATGCAAAATCGCCTTTTTGGAATTCTGAAAAGAGGAGACCTTGCTTTTGACCATAGTGATCTGAAAAGATGCCATCAAGGTTGAATAACATAATAATTGTCTAAACAGAAAAAGATCTGAAAAGGCAGATTATTGGGCAAGAAATGAGAGGAGAATGGAGATGAGACCTGCAGAGATGTTTCAGAAATGGAATATTGATAGACCCACTAGCAGACAGTGGAGTAGGACACTTCAGTGAAGAACCTTATGCTATGGGCTGGTATAAGTCAGTGGCAGAAACAAGACACATGGGTGTAAGCAGGAGGAAATCTTAAGAATGAACAATATTTGACCAGTCATATCTAGACAATAAAAGTCATTAGAGTTTTATTTGCAAAGCAAGTGTTAGAGAAAAGCAATATTGTCCAGTTGTAGTGACAGATACCTGCAATCCTGATAGGGGAGTTCAGCCAATCACATTCTGTTCGTGGGGCATGTTGCCCTTAGGCAAAAGTTTATCTGTAAACCTGGCGAGTGCGCGTCCCCTATCCCTCTCTCTCACCTGGCTCCTGCATCTGGACGGATCGTTGGGATTCTGGTGTAAGTCTTCCTTCTGTTTATTCAGGCTGTATATTTTGTATTAAGCTAGTCTGGCGGATCTTTTATTACCGATCGCACTGCGCCCCATCACAATCCTAGAATTTGGAAGGTGACAGCAGGGAGATAATCTGAGCTATGAAGCTAATGAAGCTAGTCTGGGCTATATAAGATTTTATCTCAAAAAAGCCCTAAGAACAGCAAAGTGGTATGGGGGAGATGAAGAGGAGGAGGAGAGGAGGAAAAGAAGGAGAGGAAGGAGGAGGTTATTCTGGAAGGGTCTATATGAGGAACCAGGATGTCAACAAGCTGTTTCTAAATTCTAGAACATTCCTTCCTTCTTGATCGGGCTAGAAACTTTTCTAGTAGTTAATCAAGTGATCTGAAGTAAGATTTGGGAGTTGACAATCAAAAGGAGGAAGCAGCAGTTATTACTGGAAGGAACTGGGTGTCTTGTGGTTGTCAGACTCCAAGTTTTGGTTACGGATGTGTGTGTAAACCTAGGAAAATGACCACAAAGCCTCTCAGAGCGTCCATTCCTTTTCAGCAGCTTGGTAATATACCAGACATGTTTTCTAGCCATCTGGAAGGGTGAAAATGATAATCCACTTGTTCTAACAACTTCCTAGGCTACCTAGAACATCAGGCATTTGCTTTCAGCCGAAGATATAGTTACACTTTAGCTCTTCCATTGCTTTCAGCGCCCTGTTTCTGTGCAAAGTTTTCATGTAGAAGGCAGACATTGACAAAATGCTAAGCTGTCAAAATAAAAAGAGGAAATTGTTCAGTTCTCTTTCATTTCAACTGTTCTGTTTCATTGGGCCAGAACCTCCAAGGAGGTGCAGCTATCCAGCTCCACTTTGAGAACTTTGGCCCCTCCTTAGGACCCTGAAGGAGGTTGGTAGGAATGGGCACTGAATGAGGATGCACCCAAGATCCATTTGTGGGAATCCACGGAACAATTTTTGTTTGTGTAAGCAAAACTTTTCTAAAAGCTTGACTTGCTTCTTGCTGACTCCAAATTCAATTAATTATCCTGGGTTCCTATCCTAAAAGGTAAAATAAATGTTCCAAAAGCCAAACAGGTGTTTTAAATATGACATGGAACTGATCATTTTCTGTAGGGCAAGGACTGTCAGCACACAGACTAAAGCTATGCTTCCAGATTGAAATGAAAGTCAGTGTGTTATAGCTATACCTGCACGCCTCATTCTGACAGAGTCCGTCATGTCAATCATATATTCACAACATCAAATTCAGTAAGGCAGTTATGATCTAATCTTACAAATAAAAAAACAGTGGTTAAATAAGTTAACAATCCTGAAATCAAAATGTCACTATTCAATTATTAAGCACAGGTCGATAAACACTTATTTATGACAGTGACTGTTCAAAACAAGGTGATAACCTTGGCCAGGACTCATACTCTAATGTCAAGCATCCAGAAGACTGGTGCTATGAAAAGGCCTGGACAATGAGGAAATAGTATAAGGAGGATTTGGCATGCTATGTCATCCTTCCAGCAGACAGAACTTAACACTGAGGTTCAACATCCACTAGGAAGATAAGACAGGAAGTCAGGTCCTGGAAGGTCCTTATGAGAAACATCTTGAAAATTGATGCACAAACAGGACCTTGGGGATTGAGATTTGCAATACTGGGGATTGGGTATTGGTATTTGGACTTTGCTCCTTTGACTACGTCAGAATCTAGCAAATCCTTAAGGATTTTAGGTCACCTGATGGAAACCATTCTCATTCCCTACTCAGATTACTTCCAGGCTCTTGCTGTGTCCTCTTGTTTCTCCTCCTGACCTCACATCTATCCTCATACCGGCAGCCTCTACCACTTTTTTTTTTTTAGAAGCACTCACTTTGAAAGAGAGTGCTCATCTTGTGTAGCTTTAGAGACCCTCGGCCTTCATCTGCATCCTGGCACCATCGACTCTTCTGATGTCACTTCAGTTCTGAGTGCCCTTTGTTCTGAGGCTCAGAGAGCTCACCATCGCATAGGAACCACAGTTGCCGGGATCTCCCAGTACCATGACCTCCTCTCTGACCTTCTTAACGTCTATCCTCTATATCACTGTTTTGATGAAGTTCCCTCAACATGCTCTTAGGCACCATCTCTTCTCTCACCATCTAACAAATGCAGATTTAATATACTCACCTTACCTGTTGTCTGTCTTCCTCCTGTAGCAGATGAGTTCCACGAGGGAGGGAGGTCTGTTTATTGGTCTATGTCTGCATCTCTGATATCAATTATGGTACCTGCCATGCTTAACTTCCTACTAATGTTTATTGAGAACCTAACAGAGCACATACAAGTACAGCTGGGGCAACTGCCTTCACAGGTGAGCCTGTGTATCCTCAAATGGAAAACCAAGAGAAAACTGAGCTTCTTGGTAGCCTTGTGTGGGAAATACTATTGTACAAGGCAAACACCAAGTAATATTAAATGCTATAATCTAGGGAGAGTCTAGGAAAATCTCAGCAGTTCAGGAGACTTCACCACCATAAAGACTAAAAACAGATGTAAAATACCAAACCACAGGCCAGACAGGTGAGCTCTTTTAGGAAAAATTAAATGACAGGGTTAAGGAAGATCTTTTTTTTCTTTTTTAAATTCTTGGTAGTTTCTTTACTTCTTTCTGATGAGATAAACTTTGCAGTCTCATCAGTAAAACACTAATAACGAAGCTCTTTCAATGAGGCTCTGATACTTTTTGAAGATTGTACTAGCTAAAACTCTTCTTAGTAATTTACCCAGTGGCTTAGGAAAAACTGCAATCATCTGGGTTATTGTCTTAACCGCCATCCGTCTTGTCATTGTGATAGAACGCCTGGCATCAGCAGCTTAAAGGATTAAAGATTCACTTTGGCTCACTGCTGCAGGAGCCCCAGGCTATGGTCACTTAGCTCATGCTCTTGGGAAGAGCATCAGGCCAACAGGAATACACAGTGGAGGAGCAGCTCATTGTCAGGGCAGTGAGGACACAGAGAAAAAAGAAAGTTGATTAACTTCTCCTTTCCCCCTTTCTTGTGTGGCACCCAGCCCATGGTAAGACATCACTTGCCTTTGGGGCAGGTCTTCTCCCTCAGTTGACCCTTTCCGTAAATGCCTTCCCTCCCTGTTCCACACAGAGATGTGCCTCACTGGTCTCCTAGGTTATTCTAAATCCAGGAAAGCTGTTGAAGATGTTGCCACACTCATATCACAGTGGAGCTTACGTTGAGATTAGATATAATCATGAGCCGATCCAGCTCTTCAAATGACGACATCACTTAGTAACTTTCCTTCTTTCAGCTTCGTCTTCCTCATGATTTGACTTCAGTCTCATACTTCATCATAGTGTCAAGATAGCTTCAGAATAAGCCTTAGCTACAGTTAAGTCTACATCAAAGAGGTACGAGGGCTTCCTGAGGCATAGCTTAGAGTCCTTTGATTAGCTTGACTTGCTTGCCATTTTGATTTGTATCTAGGCAAGATGCAGCTGGGATGGGTTCATCCTTTTGTGGCAGATGGATGTGTCAGG
Organism: Myodes glareolus; assembly: GCF_982192425.1. Classification (NCBI taxonomy): domain Eukaryota; kingdom Metazoa; phylum Chordata; class Mammalia; order Rodentia; family Cricetidae; genus Myodes; species Myodes glareolus. The sequence continues at coordinate 55,558,575 of NC_142039.1, forward strand.
CAACAGTGGGCTGTTGTGTTGATGGCTCATGGATTCAGATGTTTTAGTTCATGGTTTGATGCTCTGTTGTTCTCTCACCTGCAACAAGGCAGAAACATTATAGTGGAAGGACAAGGTAAAGGAAAGAGACTTACTTCATGGTGGCCGAAAAGCACACAGGGTAGGGGGTCTGAGGACAAGTCTCTGAGTACCTGTCCCAGTTCCCAGTGCACTACTCTTTTTAACTAGGTCACACTCATCATTTCTTCACCTCCCCCAAAACCATCTAATGGAATATTCACCAATGAGTTGACCCAGCAATCAGGTCCCAGTCCTTCCCCCAAACCAGATGTGTGAACACTGCAGCAGGCTCAAAACTTTTAACACATGGCTTTCCTGAGACATTTCATATCTAATTGATCATAGTGGGCACTGTGTATCATGTAAGCTCTTGTTTTCTTTGGGAAGTCTCTTGAGCTGGTGAGATGATTTAGTGGGTAACGACACTTGACATCTAACCTGACAACCTGAGTTTAAATCTCCAAGTCTACATGGAGAACTGCATCCTCAAGTCATTCCCTAGCTTCCATGTGAAAACTGTGGCATGCTACTCCTACTAATAAAATAAACAACTGTAAAATTTTATTTAAAAATATTTTTGGAGTTCATTCTTAGCAATGTGATAGAAGTCAATAGTTATAGTTAATAATTTTAATATGAAAATGCATGAGGTGATAACATCCATGATGACTCATTTACATTCAGTTCTGCCAGATTTTAAGAAGTGTAGATATTCTGAATTTCCAAGTATACCTACCTGGAACCTAAGCACTGAAGAGATAAAGGAAAGAATATTACTCCAAGTTCTAGGCCAGCCCAGTCAACATACAAGACTCTGTCTCAGCAAACAAGCAAGCAAGCAAACAGACAAACAAAAACAAGTTCCTAAGAACATAATTTAGGATTATTACTTCACATAAATTTAAATTTATATTTTACTCAAAGGCAATTACTCTAATGATGACAATGGTGATGATGATGGTGGTGGTGGTGATATTAAGATGAAGGAGATGATGATGATTGTGATGATGATGATGGTGATGATGATGGTGATGATGGTGACGGTTACGGTGGTGGTGGTAGTGGTGATGGTGGTGGTGATGGTGATGGTAATGATAATGATGGTGATACTAAGATGAAGAAGATGATGCTGATGGTGGTGATGATGGTGGTGATTATGGTGGTGGTGATGGTGATGTTAAGATGGTGGAGATGATGTTAAAATGATGGACATGACAGAAAACACTGAGATAGCAGAGTTGAAAGCAGATCTGTTTGAGGCTTTTTGGGAATGTCGATTTTTTCCCCTTTGGAAAAGAAATTAGGAAGGTGAGCAAAATAGGTAAGAAACTAATAAGAAGAACCAAGCCCTCTTGCAGTCCATTCAAGAAACTGGGGGCACTACCCATTGTGGGCAGAATATTTCACTATCATCATCTCTTCTCTCCAGGGTACAAAATCATGAACAGCAAGTTTTAGGACTATTCCTAAAATCAAGTAGATAATTCTATCAGAGGTGACGATTGTCCCTTCTAGGCACCATTGCAGCCACTTCTGGTGGTCATACAAAGAGAGTACGTTTTGCATACCTTATCTTTCAAGCAGCTTCTATCCTTTGCAGGCATTATGGGTTTCCAAGTGGTCCTGCTGATTAGAGCTCTGGGTGAAATCTGTGCTTGCTGATAACCTGCCTACCTTGGCTTTCCACTGTACTAAGCCCCTTTGGTTGGCTCTCTGTGCCAGTATACTTTCCTGCCTTCAGAAGCCAAGTTTCCTTGCCAAAAGTATGTTCTCGGTCTATCATCAGAAATGTCCTATGTATGCAGTTCGCACTGGCAATATTTTAATTAGAATGTTGCTTTTTGGGAATCCAAATTTTCATTAAACTATTTCAAACTGCATGACTTTGTATTAAATTTCTCAATACTTTAGTGAGGCTTTAATACAAATGTGTCATTATGATCTTAACACATTCAAGGTGGCATACTCCATTTTTTATCCCCACCCCCAAAGGCAGGACATTTTCCTATGTCCTTCAAGATTGGAAGGTGGGGAAGAACAGAAAAATTCTAGTGTAGACCACTCTTGAGAAATGCTTGTAGGGTCATTGATGTCTTAAAATATCATCCAAAAATCTCTCAGCTATCATTTGTCTCCAGAGCCTTCTCTAGTCATGACAGCACTTAACATTCCTCAAACTTAATTTCCACATAGCATGCATTGCGAAATGCTAATATAATGGATGCTTATGTGAGACAGTCCTAGTCCTATTGGGGGATAGTGTGTCTATCATTGTACAAGGGACAAGTACAGTACACGTATAGGCTTGTACTGAGGGCTTCAGGACTGTTAAGTCAATAAAAATGTAGGCCTTTGATCTGCTCCAGAGTCTCAGGAATGTTTTTCTTTGATAGTAAACAGTTTGGGCTATATGGGCCTTACTATCTTTGTCAAAGTGACTCAGTCTTGTCCTTGTGACATGGGAGAAGCTGAAGAAAATATGGGAACAAAAATAATACTAGGTTACAATAAAACATTATTTATTGCTAATAAAATTGCCAAGAATGATTTCCCTTCTTTTGATATGCTTCCAACATTTAAAAATAGGAGATCGGGGCTGTGGGATCTTTAGCAGGTAGAAGGATTTTCAGCACAAGTCTGATGGCTTGAGTTTGATTCTTGGCAGCCTCTCTAGTGATGGGTAGTAGGATAGACATTGCTGTCATAACTGAAGCAGTGTAATTTTTGATCAGATGAACATCTAATTTTTTTTTCATTCCTTCTTTCATTCAATAAACGTTTTGGAGCCTTCTGTATACAAAAACCCAACACTGAAGCTGACCAGTCATTTGCATTTGGAAAACAAAGAGTTCCCCTGGACCTGCTTCTGGTGAATCTGTCCCTGAAACATCACATGGCTGGGCACATCACACCTCTCCTGTCTCCCTTCTGGTCCCTGTGAGGCTGCTGTGATCACTTGAATTGACCTTTAGTTTTCCTTTTCTTCTGCTCTGCCCATGTTGTCTTTCTTATGTGAAACCCTACTAGTAATGTTTCTATGGAATACAACATAACATCAAGGTATTGTTATTTCTCTACTTATAGCCATTGGAAGGTTCACACAGCCTGCTGTTGCCCAACTCAGGATGTGCAAGGCCTACTATGTGAGTAGGTCCCTACATTCCTCTGTCATCTCATTTCTGTAAGGGTCTTATAGGGTTACTGTGACAACCTACTGCATCCTGGGACATAGGGAACAGGTTTATCCCTCAGTCTGAAGTCTAGAGCTCCAGATTAAAGCCTCAGCCAGGAAGATTGAACTTTCCTGTAGTCTCTTCACAACAAGAAGACAGAAGACTCACTGCTTCTTCACATGACTTGTCCTCTCTACACTAGTGTAACATGAGGGGGCAACTTGTTTGTATTTTCTGTCCCGCCCGGTACCCCACTGCCAGCAAGCCCCAAAGAAAATTACACCGAGATCTCTATAAGTTATAAAGCTGATTGCCCCATTAGGTCAGGCTACTTATTAGCTCTTGTAGCTTATATTAACCCATTATTCTGATCTATGTTAGCCATGTGGCTCAGTACCTTTTTCAGTGGGGCAGATCACATCCTGCTGCTTTAGTGATCTGGGCAAGAGTGGGAGGAATCAACTTCCTCCTTCCCAGAATTCTCCTGTTCTCATTGTATCATTTCTACTTCCTGTCTGGTTTTCCCACCTATACTTCCTACCTGGCCAATCAACATTTATTTAAAACATGATTGACAGCATACAGACAATTCTGCACACTAGTCTCCATGACTTTCTATGTGACAGACAGTTTTTCTTAAAGAACAATAGGCACATTGGATTAGGCATCACCATAATGGTCTCATCTTGCTTTTACTACCTCTTTAAAGGCCATATCTTGTCATAAGGTCATATTTGGAAGTATTAGGGGCTAGGATTTTAAAATATGATCTGGGGGGGTGAAATGCTTAGTTCATAGCAGATGGCTTATTTTCCTTCTGTCTAACAGGCGTGGTCACACCCCATGTTTTGTTGATCCAGCAACACCTTTCACGTCTCAAGCTCTGTTAACTTTGCTTTCTTTACACACAAGGATTCTCCTTTAGTTTAGACCTATTTTGTCCAATGAATACTGAAGATATTTCCAGACATAGTTCAACAGAACCCTCTTCTTGTCTTTCATCACCTCCTGGTATCTATGGGACTGTTCAGCTAAAGCATGTGATAATCCCTGAACTCAGTGAAGGTGTGTTGAATGAGTGACATTTTAGTAACCTTTCTTAAGTTTAATTGCTTGGACAAAATACCTTGAGGGGAACACAGTCTCCCTTAGTCACAGAAGCAGATGCGTGAAGATGTTTGTGTTCAACATGCTAACCTAAAAATAAAAGGGCAGCTGAGGACAGCATCAGAGGTTGCATTGCAGTGTCTACATGAAATGCCTCATACATTGAACCAGGAACCTTCAACTTCATTTAAAAAAATTACCTTTATATGTGTGGGGGGATGGGAAGGCCGGTGTGTCATGGTGTTTGTGTGGTGGTCAGAGGACAACTCGTGGAAGTTCTCTTCTTCTGCCATGTTGAGTCCTAAGAACCTGGATCCTCAGCACCAGCAGCAATTGCCTGTATGCTCTGAGCTGTCTCACTGACCTGAAACCTTTGCCTGGAGCTCAACAGTTATTCTTTTAAGTTTATTAGTAATTTAAATAACTTGATTAAAAGTATTGCTTTAAAATTACTTCACAGCTTCTTTGAATCTGTTTTCTGTTACTGATTTTTTTTTTCTTCCAGAAAGAAAAATAGCGTCTATTAAAGTTTTACCTTGGCCTTTGTGAACTGAACTACTAGAGACTATGCTCATAGCAGCTTTAGACTCGGTTTCTCACAATTTAAAACAGATCTTTCTTTGATGAACAGCACCTTCTAGAAGCTGATAGACAAAAGGGAGTTGAAAGAATTCTTATCAAATCCTCATATGTTTTGAACTATTGGTTGAATGTTGTCCCAAAACTACTTGTGCTACAACACATACCCCAGGGTGGCTCTATTCAGAACTGATGAAACTTTAGGAGGTGAAGCCCAGTGAGTAATCCATGTGTCACCGTGAGTGGTGTCCTTGTGGGGTATTGAGGATTCTAGTCTTCCTTCTTTCTCTCCTTTAGTCCCTGTGAGCAGCCGTGTAGTGTCCTGCTCTTCTGCTATGATGCCCCATTTTCCCAAAGGCTTAAAACAATTAAGTCATGGTATGGGAAGTCCTTCTGTATATGTGTTGCTTTTATTGGTTAATGAGCTGTCTTGGCCTATTAGCTCAAGCTTCTTATTAATTAACTCTTACATCTTAAATTTACCCATTTCTATTACTTTATATTTTACCACAAGGCTTGTGGTTTACCGGTGAGGTTCCATCTGGCATCTGTTTCCTTTGGTGGCTACATGGCAACTCCCTGACTCTGCCTTCTTTCTCTCAGCATTCAGTTTATATTTCCCCATCTAGTTCTATTCTGCCCTGACACAGGCCAAAGCAGTTTCTTTATTAACTAATGATACTATTCACAGCATACAGAGGGAAATCCCACACGACTTCCCACACCAGAGTCAAATCACCACCTGAACTGCAAGCCCAAATGAAATTTTAGTTTAGAAGTGAATAATTATCTCAGATATTGTCATAGTGTCAAAAAGTCATCTGTCAGTAATATTAGAAAAATATTTGAGAAATTACTACTGATCCTTTCTCTTGTAGGTGTTAGACAAACAAAGTTGATAAAGATTTATTCTGATAAGAGTTCCTTTGATAGGCCATTCCATCAGTCATTGTTTGGTTTTTCTGTTTGAAAATTTAAACAAAATAATTTCTATATCATCATAACTTATACTTCATCATATACTATACTCCGCTGCAAAGTCAAGACAAAGATGATGAACTAAAGCGATTTGAAGAAGAGTCCCCTGTTTCATTCAACCTGTGTTTCTTGAGAGCTTGCTATATTGGGTAACTTGCCTTACTTATTGACTAAGTAGTACCTTATTGGATATAGTTATTTATACCATTTATTTTCATGAGAAGGTTTCCAAAGAAAACTCTTAACACATCCAGTTTGGGCATTTCCAAGTGAAAAAGTGCCAAGCAGTTAACCTGACTGCAAATGTATCACTACAGTGTTTGGCTTCTGGCATAAAGCAGGGACTCTGTATAAACACATCATAAAAACAGATAAAACAAGAGCAGAGAGCCCAGAAGGGTAAAGCTGTCTTTTAGATACTGCCATGGTGACGACCCAAGCACTGCCAGAGGACAAGGCCCACTGAACCAGACTTCAAGACAACCGACATTTATTGAACTCCAGTTCTGCATCAGACATTGGGATGGTTGCTTTTGGGGATACAAAGACGAGTGAAACACTTTTCCTGCCCTCAAGGAATTGATGAGAGGAGACAGAGACTCACAGGGCTGCCAGACAAGACAGGATACATTATATGTTCAAAGAGAGAAATGCAAGATAAGAGCTTAGGGGAGTCAAGGAAAAGAGTGGCTGTTGTACCATAAATATTTGGAACACTGCATGCAAAGGATGGGGCTTGGAGTACTCCTGCAGCTTTTGATAAGAAAGTAAGAGGTGCTGTTTGGTGGTGGCACATGCCTTTAATCCCAGCACCCAGGAGGCAGAGGCAGGCGGATCTCTGTGAGTCGAGACCAGCCTGGTCTATCAGAGCTAGTTCTAGGACAGGCTCCAACAATACAGAGAAATCTTGTCTTGAAAAACAAAACAAAACAAAAAACAAAACAAAAAAAGAAAAGAAAAGAAAAAGAAAAAAAGAAACAAAAGAAAAGAAAGGAAGAGGAACACTTAAGGATAGAGCAAAAAGCACATATGAACAACCATGAAGAAATCATTATATCAATATATACAGCATTTAGACATTTGGTCAATAAAGCAGACTCACAAGGAATCCTTGTCACTGAAGAATGAGTGCTACCATCTCACAGAATTTATGGATGGAAGTCCTCATGACTAGTGTGACTGAATCTGGGAGTGGCACCTTTGGGAGATACTGTAATTGTTGAATGGGGCAGGGCGGGTGAAGCCCTTGTAATAAGTCTTACAATCTTCCAAGGAGATGAAGATAGCAGAGCTCTTCCTCCATTCTTTGTCAGGGTGCCTCAAGGAAAGAATCATCTAAAAACAAGGAAGAGGTTTCCCAGTTGGAAATATTCTATGTGGTGCATTTCCTGGGTACATAAGAGGAAACATCTTTTCGCCCCAAAGAAATGAGCACACTCAAATCTAGCCTGATAGGCTTATTGGAGTGGACGAGGGGTGACTCAGACAGCTGCATCACTGAACGTCCACCAATCGTGGATGAGTACGCATGAAACCATCACTGGGGCTCCCTGCGCTGATGGCAGGCAGCTCCACGGAGGAGTCTCCACTCTCTCAGAAATTCTTTACTGCTCATATAGCCCCACGAAGGAGAATTTTAAATCTCTCTGCTCTCTTGTGGTTTCTAACAGCCTCCTGGAGGGAATGTTTCAATGTACACTAAATAGATTCCCATGGTTCTAGCAGTTGGTCTGTGATAGTTGCCAAAGCAGCCTGAGCTGAAATCCTATGGTCACCAGGACCTGTGAGGAGGTTGGTTTAGTGTGGGATGCCACAGTCTGAAGTTAGAATGTAGGGAAGCTAGAAGGGAAGAGGATATGAACTACAGACCGTGGACAAGGCCCCTCTGCAGAGCTGATCCCCTTTAAGAACAGACTGGATCACAAGTTAGATTTTACTCAAGCACAGAGGTGCAGTCTGTTTTGTTGAGCCAAAGTCTTTTAGACCCCAAGATGGCCTAAAACTGCTATTGTCAATTTTTCTAGCCAGGTCTGACTGATCACAGAGACGAGCGGCCATACCCCTACCATATTCCTTAGCAATAACACTCTGCACAAACTTCGTTTTTATTAGTTTTTATAATTTATTATATTTTTTTAAAAAGAGAACAAACTATCTTTTGTTTCATTTTACATAACAACCCCAGTTTTCACTCCCTCCCCTCTTCCCATCCCCTTCACCTACCCATCCCTTGCCCACCCATCCACTTCTGAAAGAGGGTAAGGCACATTGCTTTGGGGAAGGTCCAAGGCCCTCCTTACTATATCTAGGCTGAGCAAGGTATCCATTAAAAAAATAGGTTTTCAAAAAGCCAGTATGAGCAGTTGAGATAAATTCTGGTGCCACTGTCAGTGACCCTGCAGTCTACCCTAGCCATACAACTGTCACCTGCATTCAGAAGGTCTAGTTTGGTCCTATGCTGGTTCCTTCCCTGTCTGGCTTGAGTTGAGCTCCCATTAGCTCAGGTAGACTGTTTCAGTGGTGTCCCCATCATGGTCTTGACCTCTTTGCTCATAGTCTCACTCCTCCCACTCTTCAACTGGGCTTTGTGAGCTAAGCCCAGTTTGCACAAATCTTCTAACCTCGGTTTATGGCACAGAATTCAAGACTTGGTTAACTAACTGTTTATGTTTAAGTCTTAAAATTTATATGGAGGACAAGAATAAGAATTAATTAACCAAGTCCAGAGAGAAACAACTTTACGTGAAAAAAGTTTAATAGATAGCCAGGGCTACAGAAGATGGTCTGGCCTCACAACCTTTACAAAAGCAGTTACAGGCTTCCCTCCTTGTGCTTTCGGGCTTCACGCAGGATAAGAAAATGGGTCTTTCTCCATCCCAACTGTCCCATTCCCCCAAGCTCTCCCCATCTTCCCCTTCTCACTTCTCTCTCCCCATCTTCCCTTATCCCCTTCCACCCCCAAGCTCTCAATTTTTGCCTGGCAATCTTGTCTACTTCCAATATCCAGGAGGATAACTACATGTTTTTCTTTGGATTCACCTTTTTATTTAGCTTCCCTAGGATCATGAGTTAATAGGCTCAATGTCCTTTATTAATGGCTAGAATCCACTAATGAGTGAGTACATACCATATTCATCTTTTTGGGTCTGGCTCACCTTCCTAGACCTGGATGGACGGGGGAGGACCTTGGACTTCCCACAGGGCAGGAAATCCTGACTGCTCTTTGGACTGGAGAGGGAGGGGGAGGGGGATGGGGGGAGAAGGAGGGAGATGGGAGATGGGGGGAGGGGAGGAGGTGAAAAATTTTAATAATAATAATAAAAAAAATAAAAGTTAAAAAAGATGTGCAAATATAAAAATAAAGACGGTCAAAAAAAAAAAAGAAAAAGAAAATGGGTCTTTAGACTTGGTATGCTTTTCCAGCCCTTGTCGAAGAGGGTCCAAACAGCCAGCGCTCTTTGCCCCCCACCTATGTGTTGCCATAATAACTGGCTCCGCTCTTTAACATTTACTCAAGAAATGCATTGCGACCCTGAAGAAGTTTCTGTAACCTTCTTATTAAAAGAAGTTTGTTGCTAAGTATGTATATACAACTTCGGTGAGCCAAGAAGCTAGAGGGAATTGGAATGAAAAAATTAGAGCAGAAAAAATTACCACAAAAAATTAGAGAGTTCGAACTGGAGAACTAAGAACTGGAAAGAAAAAGCGCGATGATGTCACCTGCGTGTTGGCCGCTTCCGCTTCCGGTCCGCGGGTGCCCTTCCGCAGCATTTTGTTCTCAGAACAGAAGTTCTACTTTAGGTGGTTCCAAGACTTAGAGACAAAGGAACAAATAAGGATGTTCAGAAGGTGACTCCAATGTGACCACTCACATAAATGAGAGAGAGACAATGTACCATTTGTGGTGCTATGTGAAGATGCAAGAGTTTGATTTTAAATCTCAGAAATGGGATACACTGGTCCTGGGATAAGCTAATATAACTACCAATACTTTCTGGTCAGAGAGCACAGTCTTGAAAGGGCTTTAGATGAAAGATCTTTTTTTTTGATAGAACTGCTATGTGTCCTCTTTATGGACAGCCCAAGTTTTTGATGTGTAAGATGAGATGAAATAAAAATTGTGGCAGAAAATTTATAGACATGTGAAATAATACTCCACAGCAGGGCATTCTTTATAATTATCAGCATAAGTAGCACTATCCACCGACCTTAAATCACCACCAGTGCCGTTTTTACTGTAGAGGCTAAGAGTTATGGTTCGTGGACTGTGTAAATTTCCCGTCTTGACAAAGGTGATCTACCTTCTAGCCTGCCTGTCTCGGTGATCCATAATCACTGCTACTCTGGTGCCGGAAGGATGTGATAGAGGGCTCCTAAAAGGCTCTCTGTAGGAGCAAAGTGTTGTTCACGTCTAACAGGATCCCTGTGGGATTTCAAAGTGTGAGGATGCTAGTTTGAGGCATTCGGAGCCTAATCCAAGTGACAGCACCACTTAAATAGCAAGCATTCCTATCTTGGTTCCTGCAGTTTCTAATTAAGATATTTGAAAGTTAATAGACATATGGATATCCTAGCACCACTGGATTATTTATGACTATGTTACTGGAGTCTGAGCCCATGCCCTCCATGAGTGCTCTGCTACTGAGTTACACTTCTAGCTCATAGCTGAGCTCTCAGTATCGCTCTTTGTCAGTACAGTAAGGTCCTCATCCAGTTTCCCTGGGATTCCAAAATAGGTCCTCAGGTACACAGTGCATGACTTACAAAGGAGCGACTTATCCTTCTGCCATGATCTACTCAGCCTTAAAGTGAGTTTATTTCTTCTTTCCCTGGTCAATTTTCTGTAGCTGGTATCCAGCTAAAACACTAGGCAAACATCCGCTGCTTGGGAGATTTCTCATCTTAGATATGTTATGAATTCAGTTCATACTTCAGATAGTACTGGTCATTCATGTTTTTCCGTTTGAAATTTTTTATGGGTGAGCAATCATTGTATTTCAGGATTTTGTACATTACATCTAAGAGTTACATTTTATTTTTGAAAACACTTTGTTTCTAGAATACATAATAGATTATTAGTCTCGATTATTTCTGATAGGCTTTGTGGTATAAAATGTCCATTTAGACATTTGGCTCTCATTTTTGAATTATGATTGCTCTATCTTAGTCATCCTGATTTATACTTCTGAAAACATTGAATTTGTTCTGACGTTTACAGTGACTGGAACAAAGGTATATCAGAAGGCCAAACATGAGAGATGAAATCGGGAGGCCTTGACGGTGAGTGGGAAAGACACACTGAGTTCAAAGTTGCTTTTCTGGCTCCCTAAGCATCTGAAGCACGAACAAATCCAACAGTGAAGTGGTAGGGATGGCCCCAGGGCCTTGTGTAAACTAGATAAACACCTTACCAACTAAGCCTTATGCAGCCCCTATTTTAATCTTTGTGAAGAAAATGCTAAATTTTATGTAGCTCTTGAGGTATGTAACAAAGTTAGAGCTTTTAACTCTCCCTTTGAGGAGAAGAAACATAGGTTTTATTTCTTTTTCTTTCATCCAAATTCATTTAGGTCTTGATTAAAATATTGTCTGCAGGGTATATGCATATATATAGACTATGTATGCTGTTTCAAAAGATGAAAATAGATGTTTATTCTAGGTCCAGAGTGGTCAACTTTGTCAAAACACTGGACCGTGGAATGCTTTGCCCAGTACAGCTTTAGAATTCTTTCTGTGCCTGCTGCTGCCTCTGATCTTGGTCCTCAGTTTGCAACAACAAAGACACAGCTTGAGAGATTTCCCTTCAAATCCACATCAGCCCAATGTGGATCAAATCCTGCAAGCTGCTTTGATGTTTCACAGTCAATAAACAAGCCTGCCAAATTTGGCTGCTTCTCCCCACATTAACCAACTGGTCTGTTTCGGACTGACTGACAGTTCAGTTTCCAAGGGCGTCTCTGTGTTCACACATGTCAGGCAGTGCACAGCATTTAAGCAATATTTATCCCTTGGAACAGATACATGCCTGTGGTCATCTCACTGGTCACTTCTGCATTAAACATGACCATCTCCCTTTGTGGGGTGACAGTACCTCACATTAATATTAGACCTAAAAGCATTCCTAGAAAGGTATTTACCTGCACTAATAGCTTTACTATAAAACTTTGACTTTTCCCAGCAAGATAATCAAGACTTTTGACTGGCTGAGGTAAGAGCTTTGACATATGACCGGATCAAGGCATGTAGCACATTTGATGTGCACACACATAATGTATTCTTGTGGTAAATACACTTAAATTCCATAATTTTTGCTATTTAAATGTATATAATAGATCAACTATAGTTTTTATATTGTACACTGGGTCTCTTAAGTTTTCTCTCTGCTCAACTGAATCTTTGTGACTTTTGACCTATTTTTCTATCTATACTTCTCCTCCTTGCAGACCCATGCTCAACCATTCTACAGTCTGCTTCCACGAATATGGCTACTTTCAATGCTTCATATAAGTGGAATTTGAGTGATATAATATGAAGATATTGATGTAGTCTTTCTTCCCCACGTATAGGTCAAGCAGGTTATCGCATGGGGAGACATTTCTCAAAATAAGGTAGAGAAATACTTACAGCCTTTTTTCTTACAAAAATCCTCTTAAAAGTCTTAGCTCTTGCTGGACAGTGGGTAGCTCACACCTTTAATCCCAGAACTTGGGAGGCAGAGGCAGGTGGATCTCTGTGAGTCTGAGGCCAGCCTGGTCTACTAGAGCTAGTTCCAGGACAGCTAGGACTGTTACACAGAGGACTGTGTCTCAAAAAATAAAAACAAACAAAAAAGTCTTAGCTCTTAAAAAGCACCTTCTTTTTTGTCATTGATTTTCAGCCAATGATCACTGTAGTAATTTAAGGAGTTACACATATGTCACAATGGTTTTCTCTGTTTCTTCAGAAATGCCAGGTATATTAAATATTATATATCATTAGAGAAATTACTTGTGTTTCTTCTATAGAAAACAACTCGATGGATAGCATTTCATAAAACAATTGTTTGGTATATAATAGATTCAATTACACTTATTAAATTGTCCAGAAATACACCTGTGACACTATAAAAATTAGAAACAATGAATTGAGTTAGCTCTGAGTTGGGAAACTCCTATAACAGGGTGCAGGCCAGTTGTCAAGAAGAGCGCTTTAATAGTAGATAAGTAAGCAAATCACTGTGGAATCCTTGTCCAAGGAGCATAACTCACTAGGGAAAGTGGATTCCAGAAATAGTTACCAACACAGAATTGAAAGATGGGAGAACATTTTTTTTTCTTTAATTCTATAAATAATAGCTTTAACGCACTGAAAGAAAGCAAATCCCATGAGCCATAGGAGTTTTGTAAATAAAGAAACCAGCTTTCCCGGGAGAATAAGGTTAGGATCTAGTTTCAGGTTGGCAGGTTTCCTGGGAATAATGTTTTACTTCCAAAGTTGGCATGTTTGGACTCACTGTGCTCCATTTTTTTTTCAAAGTGGTCACCGAATAATGCCTTAAATACCTCATTGATTAGAAGATGTTCCACCAAATATTTATTTGAATCTCCAAGCAAACATGACCTGAGGGGTAAGGATAGACAAATGTGTCATTTACCATAATGGAAATAAATTTAGTATGTTCTGATGCTATCCAACTGAGCTTCAAGAAAGGAATGGAAGTTATCTGAGGAATAGATAGGGAAGAGTAATACAGCAAGATAACAGATGAGGGAGTCCTCATAGTCCCATCCTAAGGTCACAAACTATGAGGTAATCCTCATAATTCCATCCTAAGGTCACCTAAGGAGAAGTACATGAAGTGGAGCCTGGATGAGTCTATGCTAACAAGTATGTTACTAACTGGGCCTACTTGGAGGGCAGATATATTTCCCTTTGTCTGCTATAGTCTGTGTCCATGGAAGCCCTCCCCAGATTTTCTCCTGTAAGACTCAATACCTAATGCAATGGTATTTTGGAGTGATGTTTTGGGTGTTGATGGATGAGTCTCCATGAATAGAATTATCATTCTTGTAAGACACATGAATGAGATGGGACTCCTTTCTCTACCCTGTGAAGTCATATCAAGGATAAAATCATCTGTGGATGACAGTGTGACTCCATCCATCCCAGATTCCTAGAACCATGACATCATTGTCTTGATTTCCCAACTTCTAGAACTTAGGGAACTATATTTCTGGTATTTATGCAACTCAGCCTATGATATTCTGTTATGGATTACTTATATCAACAAAAAGTCCTTTCCAGTGTAGCCATGATTAAATTATTTCTTTGATCACTTTTCTGTCTCCTCTATCATACTCATTTCCCTCATCATTGCAATATTACATGTTGATATATATTTTGGGGATGGAAGATATGATGGCTAATTTTTATTGTCAGTATGAAGCAGAATAGAATTAACTGGAAAGTGTTTCAATGAGGGTGTAGATCAGATTGACATGTCAGCATATCTGCTGGGGATATCTTTATTGCACTAATCGAAGTGAGAAGACCTGTCTATTATGGGTGGTACCATTTCATAAGATGATGTGGGATTCCTGTCTGTATGCTATGATTATGGTTTTTCACCACTGGTTAATAAAAATCTGCTTTGGCCTATGGAAGGGAAGAATAAAGCCAGCCAGGAAATCCAAACAGAGATATATAGCGAGAAAAGGTGGAGTAAAAGAGATGCCATGTAGCTGCCAAAGGAGAAAGATGCCAGAAACTTACCAGTAGGCCACAATGTTGTGATGATACACAGATTAATAGAAATAGGTTAAATAAGATGTAAGAGCTAGCTAGAAATACACCTGAGCCATTGGTCAAACAGTGTTGTAATTAATATAGTTTCTGTGTGATTATTTGGGTCTGGGTGGCTGGGAAACCAACGTGCAGTCTCTGATTTCAATAAGCAGAGGACCCTGAGCTTTATTGGTGAAGAAAGTGAGCTGAGCCCAGCATACATTAATCTCTCTCTCTCTCTCTCTCTCTCTCTCTCTCTCTCTCTCTCTTTCTCTCTCTCTACTATGGACATATTATGAGTAGGTGCTTTAAGTTGGTGCTGCCTTAACCTCTCTGCAGCGATGAACTACAACTTGGAATTATGAACAAAATAAAACTTTTCCCCATGAAAGTACTTTTGTCAGTGTAGTTTATCACAACAACAGGAAACAAGTAAGTGTAGCACAAATTCTAATAGAAACCTGGAGTCAGCTATCAGGGGTTAAAAGTAGAGAAGCAGAGCAGTCAGCCACTAGTTTTTATATGAAATACTCAGACCAAATGGGGTATCCTGTCTCTACAAGTCCTCAGACTGAATGCCATGAACTCCTGTCTCCTCCTGCTTTATATTCCTCTCTCCACCCAGTTATATCTCTTCTTGTCTCTACTTCCCTAGTGCTGGGATTAAAGGCCTGTGACTCCCAAGTACTAGGATTAAAGGTGTGAGCCACCACTGCTTAGCTCCGAATCTCTTTTAGACTGGATCAATCTTGTGTACACCAAACTGGTCTTGAACTCACAGAGATTCACCTGCCTTTGCCTCCTGAGTGCTGGGATATAAAGGTGTGTGCCACCACTGCCTGGCCTCTATGGCTAACTAGTGGCTAGCTCCACGCTCTGATCTTCAGGCAAGCTTTATTTGTTAAAGCACAAACAAAATGTCACCACAAGTAAGACAGAGGGCTTCTGACTGTAGTCATAATATGAAATAAGCAAAAGGAATGTACTGATAAATTTTATATCACATTGACTATGGATGTTGTATTGGTTTGCTTTTGTTTAATGAATATCTGAACACGCTGCTTTGTAAATATAAGAGGTTTATTTCATAATATCATGTGGCATGTACATCCATAATCAGTATTCTTACTATTTTGTCCTTTTTATGATGGCCACAAGTAGATGGTATGCAGTGACAGCAAGTATAGGAAAGAGAGACAACATTGAAAAAGTCAAGGATTCCACTATTCCCTTCAAGGTAATCTTCTCCACTGAACTAAGGACCTTACACTAGGCCTTGTTTCTTAAAAGTTATCAGATCACCACCGCATCACTACCCCCTGGGGGACCAAGAGTACAGGACAAAGAAGAAGTGTGAATAAGCAGCAAGAACAATCACTGGACAGAACCCAACTCACAGAACGCTGCATCTGCACATTCAGCATCTACGCTCCACCTCCTGCCAGATGAAGAAAATCTGCAAGGTTGTTCAGATTGATAATTCTGCCATTTTCATTCCATTTCCTGAAAGTCAGGGCTGGCCTGTGAAAAGTTGTTAAACAACATCCTCAATGTGAAATGTCAGCCCCCACTCTAAGCTTCTCCCCTTTTTCAGAGCATCAAGAGAGAACTCATCTGGAGGCTCGTTCCCGACTGCCCAGACCTGAAATAATTACACAGAAACTATATTATTTAAAACACTGCTTGGTCAATAGCTTAAGTGTATTTCTAGCTAGCTCTTACATCTTAACCCATTTACATTATTTTATATTTTACCTCAAGGCTCGTGGTTTAGCAGTAATGTTCCCGGGCATCTGTCTCCTTAGGCAGCAGCTACATGGCTTTTCCCTGACTCCACCTTCTCTCTCTCTCCCTCTCTCTCTCTCTCTCTCTCTCTCTCTCTCTCTCTCTCTCTCTCTCCATCTCTATTTGGATTTTCTGCCTGGCTTTACTCTGTTAAACCATTGGCTGAAAGCAGCTTTATTCATTAACCAATAAAAGCAATACATATACAGAAGAACTTCCCACACCACTCATCAGGTTGTATAGTAGCTTTCTAATTTTGGTAGTTGATGCAAGAAGAGCATTTGGAAGTTCTTATATACTATTAATAATTGTCTGCCCAAGTTCTGCCTTGAAAACCATGATTGTTTATGGAAAGTGTCTTTAATAAAGATGATACATTTTGGCTTGTAAAAAAAGATTATAGGACATAAATCTCTGGGCACAAACCATAGCAGATTCTGATCAATGTTCATAGAAGAGTATTGGTCTTCTGAA
Organism: Myodes glareolus; assembly: GCF_982192425.1. NCBI lineage: Eukaryota > Metazoa > Chordata > Mammalia > Rodentia > Cricetidae > Myodes > Myodes glareolus. The sequence goes on from NC_142039.1 coordinate 55,575,494, forward strand.
TACTCATATATAGAGAGTAAGAATAAATTTATTTTCTATAGTTAAAGGCCTAGTTTTATCCTAAAACACAGTGTTTGGCATTAGACACCTTTGAACCAAGCCCAGGGAACTCAGTGGGGGCATGGTACCTGACACATCCTAAGCATTTGTGACATTTTCTCATTTATTTCTGTCCCTAACACTTACATTTTTCCATTTTGAAAGCAAAATCTTGTGTTTATGTAGAGAGTTGTTAGAAAAAAATGAAAATTACAGTGTTGAACACCAACCCTGTAACAAGAGTACTACTCACCTGTGATACTAAAACATAGTATTTTTCTTTTTTTAATTGGTTCCATTGAGCTATACATTTTTCTCTGCTCCCCTCCCTGTCTATCCTCTCTTCTTCAACCCTCTCCCATGGTTACCATGCTCCCAATTTACTCAGGAGATCTTGTCTTTTACACTTCCTATGCATATTAGATCCATATATGTCTCTCTTAGTGTCTTCATTGCTGTCTAGCTTCTCTGGGATTGTGATTTGAGGGAGGTTTTCTTTGCTTTATGTTTAAAAGCCACTTATAAGTGAGTACATATGATAATTGTCTTTTTGGGTCTTAGTTACTTCACTTGATATGGTGTTTTCTAGCTCCATTCATTTTGCTGCAAATTTCAAGATGTTATTATTTTTCTCTGCTATGTAGTACTCCATTGTGTACTTTTTTATCCATTCTTCCATTGAGTGGCATTTAGGTTGGTTCTAGGTTCTGGCTATGACAAACAATGCTGTTATGAATACAGTTGAACACATGTCCTTGTGATATGATTGAGCATCCTTTGGATATATACCCAAAAGTGGTAGTGCTGGGTGATTGAAGAAGGTTGTTTATTAATTTTCTGAGAAATCGTCATACAGATATTCAAAGGGGATATACAGGCTCACATTCCCATGAGCAATGCAGGAGTGTTTCCTTTACCTCACAACCTATCCAGCATAAGTTATCATCAGTGTTTTTGATTTTGGCCATTCTTACAGGTGTAAGATGGAATCTCAGTTGTTTCGATATCCATTTCTCTGATGGCTAAGGATGCTGAGAATTTCCTTAAGTGTCTTTCAGTCATTTTAGATTACTCAGTTGAAAATGTAGAATATTTTTGTTCCACACTAAACAGAAAAATAAGTCAGAATGAAGAAACTAGTCCAAGATGTAACCCTGAGAGTCTGGGAGATTCAATTCTGTTATCATACACTTTTTTCGTTACGTTAGGTGATTGCCTTCTCTCTCCACAATAATTTACAATCTTTATGATACAAGCTAGTATAAAAGAGCATTCAGTGTTTGAAATTGTGAGGAAATGCATCAATTGAAGGACAAATCTAACTATGAGATAAGTAAAATGTTCTAATAAATATTTCTGAAAATCTAAAGCTATCAAAATATCCCATTATTGCCTTTAGACCTACGTATCATAATTTTTGGTGATTTCTTATTTTCATGATTATGTTTTAAGATATGACTAATTAAGAGTTAAAGTGACTCCCTTTTTCAAAACAGTGATTCCATTTTTTTCCCTCTTGCTCATATATAGATATTAGAGGAACAAAGTTCTGTGCTTAGAAAACTGATTTTACTTTTTTCAGTACAGTACTGAAAACATTGGAAGAACAGTGTCAGCCTATAGTGTTACATCCTAAGTGTAAAATGTCTAATTATCCATGACACATTTCTGCCTCTTTGAACTTTTCAGTTTTCATTTTTTGGGTAAATTGCAGTGTGTGACAATCTAGCATTGTTTAAATACTGTAAGAACCATGAATGATGTCTTGGAAGGTAAGCAATACACTCCCACCTTTAAGTTCCACATGAATCAGGATAATCACAAAGTCAAACATATGAAACCAAGATTCTGTTTTAATGTTTAGGCAATTCATAAAAGGAGAAGCAGAGACCTATTGGAGAAGGCAGATTCTGACAATGTCCCGTTTATAAAGTCCTTTGTCCTCCTGACACTGGCAGTTATGGCTTCCTGATATGGTCACTGATGTTAAAACTGATGGGGAAATCCCTCATTTTATTGCCATAACTTGTTTTATTTGGAAGATTTCTTCTTTCAATGGCCTACCAGTGCTAAGAAGTGTTCCTGTACTTTCTATTCTCAGATTAATTCTTGGAGGAAAGTTGAATTTGTAAGTGTTGCCCAATGATGTACCATACAAAAAGTGTCTTTATTCTTTCACAAGTTAGACAATAGGCAGGGGAATAGAATTCAATGAATACCTTCTTTGTTGCTTCTCAAGCTGAGTAAAAAGAATTGACCTTCAAGAAATGCACAGACTTGATGGTGTCCATGAGAGAGAGTAGAATGATCTGAGGATGGGGAGATCAGGGGTCTGTCCCCTAACCAGCTCATGATTTTGGAAGGAAATCTCTTCTTTTTTCTTGTTTCCCAAAATAATTTTCCTATATGAAAATGAGAAAGAAAGCAAGAAACGAAGATATTCTTTCTAGTCCCATAGTGCTGAGTGCCATAGTAGGCAGGATAAGGGAAACGATTTTTAGCCTCTGAGGGTATTAATAAAATTTAGCTCAAAGTTGAGAAGCAGCAGTATGGTAAGGAATCGTATTTATTTTTCCTGACAGACAGATCACTCTCTGCCCTCTTATCATTAATTATTCTGAACTGAAAATTGTATTTCCAGGTAGAGAAGCTATTGCTTAAATAAACATCAGTGTTGCATGGTAGTTCTCAGTGTGGACTCTGGAGGCGAATATTGCTGGGGTCTGGATCCCAGCTTCTCTTTTCTGGCAGGTCATCCTGTGACCATTCCCATGGTCCACCCAAGGATAAGCACTACGAATAAAGAGGCTTCTTTGCCTTGTAGAGAATTAGTAGCTTGAAGGTAGCAACAAATTCACAAAGAACAGAATTCCAGTTCTTTCTGGGTTCAGCATCTAAGGCAGACATGCTCATACTTGCTTGATTTCTGACTAGAATTTAGGGTGTTTGACAAATCCCTCCATGGTACCAATAATGAGAACATATTCTGTCATCCCAAAACAAATTCATGTACCACCCACCTGTCTACACACCTTCTCAGGGGTTGTGTTCTCTCCCTCCTCAGCTTGATGCTTTTAAGGATCAACACTGTAGAACTGGGTTCACAGCAGCCTTGCAATTAGCAAGCTTTTTGAAAAACTACCTCCATTTGTGGCTGCTAATGTATTTGCTATAGATTTTAGTGACAGAAATAGTGATATTAATGTTGTCAACATCTATGTCACTGCTTGCAGGCATCATGTAAACCAAAAGGTTACATTTTAAATTATGAAAGGCTAGGTTTTAAAAAAAAGTCCTTCATTTTTCTGACTTGTCACATTAGAGTTTAAGATTATATTATAGGTACTCAGAATTAATCATAACATGTTAGGCTAGGTGGATATGAAATATACTGTGAGAGGACTATGCGGTGTATTTGAAGTATTTCCATTTGTTATGCTATCAGTTAAAAAACATATTTTATCAATAGTCCCAACATTTAGCCAGCTGTCTGTTTTTACTATCATGTATATCTATTTTTTTCTACACATTTCTTTGCTTTGAAGTTCAATATTAAGTAAGGATGCAAGTGAAGTAGAACGACTATGATTATTTTCCAATTGCTGGTAGCCATACACACACACACACACACACACACACACACAATGCACGCATGCGTGCACACACATACACACACATATGCATGCATGCACGCACACACACATTCACACACTCACAATGCACACATGCACACACACGTACACACACACACACTCACACACACTGCATGTAGAAAGTATTGTATACTGTTAGCCTGGATATTTAACATTGCCCAACCTTATAGAGTTGCCACTATGCCCACTTTATAAATTGAAACCTAGAGATTGAGCAACTTGTTCAAGACCACTGGAAGGCACAGCAGTGTCACCAGGGTAAAATGAAGTGGGTTTGACTTTTAAAATCAACACTTCACCTGTCATTCATACTACATCCATTACCATGCCCACCGCTATAAATTATAGTTACTGTTTCTGTGTTTTTGACACCAGTTTTCCTCTTAAGACAAAAATGATTTTTTTTTCTTTCTCTGGAGAACATGAGAAAGTAGTGCAGATGAATCCGTGGGTGCTCTGTGACCTGGGGGGAGCAGTAACAGGAATTTACTCTGTGAATTACCAGACTGAAATCCCTTCTCTTGGCTTTTGAGACTTAATGATGTTTTCAAAAGATTTGTGTCTAAGTAAAATTCTAAAATTTACCCTCAGGAATCTGGACCCAGTCCGCTGCGTGAGATGCTTTCTTTCTTACATGCCTTTGGTCAACCAGCTTACCTTTTCACATTCAACATGGATGTACACTGGAAGAGCACGGTTTGAAGAATATGGAATTTGAGTAAGCCACCCATCACTTCAGGATGGAGAAAGCTAACCAAAATGTTTGCACAGTGACCTGCTTGGTGTGCTTATACTTGCATCAGATATCTTCCAGGTACTTTTTGCATACAAGCCAGTCTTTCTGCCAGAGGCTGAAAGTAAACAGTACAATAAACAAAGGCATTCATGAGGCCATCTTGATGCCTGCATCTGCTTGGGAGTTTAGAATTGACTTCTGTGCTGTTTCACACAGAAGGGTGTCCTTATCCTTGGGCTGAAACCAAGATCACATGAAGAATTGTGTTTTGATGCATCATTGCAGTGTTACTCAGTCTGCTGATAGGAGCACCTATCACCATATGATAGCATATTCTATCAGAATCTCAAGTTCTTTGGTTGTTTGCATTGTAAAGCTTTAAGCTCAGACCAAAGATGAATTTTCAACTATCCATGAGAAATCAGAAATGCTTTTGTTGTTCAGGGGTGATTACTTTGAGTATTTGTTTCAAGTGAAGCTTGCTGCATGATGAATGCTAGCTATTTAAGCATCTTATTTGGTTCTTGCACTGACTGTGGTTTATTCTTGGTGAGATTATGGCTCTGAATGAGGAGATCTTGGACTTTGGAGGGTGAAGCATTTGAATTCTGTTTATCCTATTGTCATATTAGGGAATTCAGCTATTAAAAGAATGTATGAAACTTTGCACTGTAATCAGTCCAATTTTGGAGAAAATTCATTTGGAGTACACTTTAAATGCCAGTACCATTAGTTTATTCCAGATACACTGAAGAGAAGTAAGAGGAAATGAATGTGATTGTGTCTGTAGACAGAATGCTAAGATTCCTGGGAATGAACAAGAGATCACTGATGTATTATGAATTACTTCCTGAAGTCAGTTAGACAATAATGGTGACTGTAGATTTCATTACATAAATGGTATTAACTTCTGACTGTTGCACCAATTTCCCTAAATTGAAAGATTTTGTTGTTTTTATAGAGAACCTGCCAGAGAAAATTTACACAGTAGAAATAAAGTAGTCATGAAATTTATTTACTGTTTTTTTTCACTCCTTTTGGTCACAAGATAAGTTTAGAAATGCAGAGGTTTGGTTTTGGATGGGGTGCATTTGGTTATGCCACTGGAAAGGCTTTTGTTGTAGGCTGCCTAAATTTCGAAGAATTCAGCCTCATTGCTCTCCATTGATTTATACTCAAATATGGGATTTGATGATCTGCAAAGCCAGACCAATAACTTCACCTAGTTAACTACCTGGGGTTTTTAAATTCATGGATCTTGGAGGAGGACCAACAACTGCCACTTTACTAAAGCAGCTTAATTCTTTACTGCATTCCAAATATTTATCCTTATATGCACAGATAAATGTAGCTCTCATCCCTCATGAAAGAAATTTCTGTTTGCAACAGACAGAGGCCATTACAGAAAATCTCAACCAATCAAAATATAGAGAACAATGATCCTGTGGTGCCCAGCCCCAGCTGATAGCTATATCTACAATACAACTCCTACAACTGAAGTTCCGGGACCATCACAGAAGCGAGGGTTGATTGTAAGGGCCAGTGTAATGAGAACTCTGCCATGAGATTGTTTCCTAGAAATGTCAGGGATGCTACTACTATGATGTCTCAACAACATGGCTGCATAAACAAGACCCGAAGAGAGATTACACCAAGAGATACATTATCATGGAAGGGGAGCATCTCATCAGACCCCAACCCTAGACAAGTAAGTGCAGACAATTAGGAAATGCTGAGGGTGGGAGAAATAGTCTTACCCAGGGGAGAGCACACCAATATTGAACAGTGAGCCCTGAAAACATACATACAAATAACACTATACAGACAAAGAAGGCTGTGCTTTTGTGCTTAGGACTATGTATGTATGTATGTATGTGTGTGTGTATAATATAATAGCAATTAATGAAAAATTAGGCTATGAATTTGAAAGGGTACAAGGGAAGGTACTTGGCAAGGTTTGAAGTTTGCAAAGGGAAGGGATAAATAATAGATGATATGAATATAATATCAAAACCAGAAATATTTTCTCAAAAGCATTCCACATTTCAAGGACTTTGAAGTTCCCAAAGTTCAGATAAACTTAATCCACAGCAAAGTAACTAGATTGTCTAATAAGTACTGAGGATTTTTTGGTTTTTACTCTTCACTGTATAATTTTACACCTTTGTGATTGGTTCCCGTCACCTCTAATTAAATCCCTTGCCTTAATGCCCATGTTAAGAATGAGGCAGGTGCGATCTAACCTTTGGAATTTATAGGTAACTTTAAAAAATGACTCAATGTTTTTGTTAGTTACACTGACTGACCCTTAAATCTTTATAAAAATTGATGTTCTTTTGATTTCAGAAGTAGACTAAAAGAAAAATCCTAAGATATCCACGTGAGCAAGCACTTGTGTGTATGTGTGTGTGTGTGTGTGTGTGTGTGTGTGTGTCTGTCTGTCTGTCTGTCTGTCTGTCTGTCCGCATGCAGGTGTTCTTGCCCCTGGAAGACAGAAGGTGACACTGGGATGTCTACCTCAATTTTTATCCACCTAATTTTTTCAGTGAGAGCCTTTCATTGACTCTGGTGCTCATAGTTTGATTAGCTTAGCCAGACTGTGACACCCATGGATTTGTCTCTGGATCCCCAGTAACAGTGTGATAGGCTTGTGACACCAAGCTCTGAATTTACACAATCTGGAGATCTGAACTCACGTCTGAATGCTTCAGCAGCAAATGCCTTAACCACTGAGATATCTCTCTAGCCCAATGCTTTCTCAACCCTGCTTTTTAGAGAAATTTCTTGCTTTCGCTGGATTTGTTATTTTGTTATTATACTTTGGATAGTACTGTGTGTAAAAAAGGAAACCTTGTTTGTAGTCAAAGCCAATTTCATTTGTTTTGCTATTAATATTACCAGCTTACATGTAAATAGTAGGGATTAAGCTCAGGGTCTTGCCTTTGTTAAGCACATCCTCTACCACTGAGTTACTCCCCAACTCGCATCCATTTTAGAGAGATAGAAGTAGCGAGCATAATCAAGTCACACTAATTGCTGGTTTCACAAAGTGAACCTGCTGAGAGTTACACCATATGGAATCATACCACATGGAGTTACACTATATAGAGGAGTTATATACCATACGGGGTTTCACCATACGGAGGAGTTACACCATACGGAGTCACACCATACAGAGTTACACCATAGAGTTACACCCTATGGAGACTGAGTCCACTGGCATCTTGGAAGCTCTTGGGTCCCCGTAGGATTGCAGAGAAGAGAAACCAGAGAAGCTCCAGAATAGAGAGGGAAAGGTCGTGACCATAGCACCATGAATGAGCCAGATTTCATCAGAATGGAAGGAGAGGAGAGTCCATGATTTCAAAGGGAATCAAAAGACAGACTGACAGGGAACATGAGGCTTATCTCATTCCAATTTGCATGCTTAAGTACCCAGCTCTGCCTGGCATGTTTTCTGCCTTCACCATCACAGTTACTAGAAATTGGAAAAGAAATGAAGGCAAAGGGCGGGCCTGGAAACCCATCCAGTGTGGAAGAGCAGCTGGGTTTGCAACGTCCTGCTTTCCAACAGAACTGAGTAAGCAAGCATCAGTCTTCCTTCTGCTTTTGTAACTGAGAACAGCCATGCTCATTTGAGCAGGAGCCATGTGTGATGACTTCCGAGAGCCTGGGAATTCCCGGGGTAGGCCGAATGCTCCAGATTTCAGTGATTCAGAACTCCAGCGTACGGCTCTCAACCCTCTCACCCTCAATTTGTCTTTCAATAATAAATAATGTAAATAATGCTAAAATTAAATGAAAGGCCATTTCACAAGAAAATAAACAAATCCCTAAACATTAAAATGACAGAGGAGTCCTCAAACAGAGCGGGAGGCCCTGGAGTGGTGGCCTTACTGTGGTAAAACTAAATCATCAGTACCAACAGGGTCTAATAAACCATTCGGCGTGATGAAAGGGTACTATTACGTTATGAAGCCCAGAAGGCTCTGCCTCTGCTAATACCATGAAGAGAATAGGTTAAAAGACTTTAAATGGGATTGCCAGGGCCTTCTGAAAAAAAAAATAAAATAAAAAAAGAAAGAAGGGAAGGAAGGAGGGAAGAAAAAGAGAAAATGCAGGTTACAGGCAATTTGCCTTTATTAATGTATACAATGGGATAGTAGTAAAAATGCGAAGTATCTGTGATAGTAGACAATCGAGTTTGCTCCATTTAGACATTAGAAGGCAAAGGTTAGCGGAAAACAAGTTTTCAGAAAATATTTTTGAGACAATGAATTAAAATTATGGTATTGAATGACAGGTTAGAAATAAAAGGAACTGATACCCTGATGTATACTTAATAGGCATTTTAGAGTAATAATGCGTTAAACATGGGGCAGATCCCTGTCCTGCTCTTTGTTTACAATGCAGCATGCTCTATATCTGGTGCAGTTCTGGGAAGGTGGTTATTGTGTCATTCATGTTATTGGCATAAAAATCCACGAACGCATCCCAGGAAAAATGTTCCTCTTTCAATTCATTATTTTGACATTTGTCTCCCTGTATGAGTCTAAATATTCTCTGGCCTGTAAATATTACCTAATGAACTGATTTAGTAACAATTCTTGAGAGTGAACATTTTTTAAGATGCAAAACTCTCTACTTTTAAATATAATCTTTTGGCAATAGCTCCCTGACACTGTTTTCAATTACCTTGAATGAAGTTTAATGGAAAATGATCCCTTATTCCCACAGTACCCTTTTCTATTGTTCCTTCGCTAGTGTTCAAGAATAAAGATGCAGCATTGAACGGAAAAAAAGTTATTTATGGTATTGTCCTCTTTTCTCTGTGCCTCTCAAGTAGTATAAAGATAAATGCTGTGGGTTCTCCATCTGGGCATGTTTTAGTAGTTGAGAAGTAGTTAATCATAATGACAGACTTTCCTGGTGCGACTCCAAATACTGCCAAGTTTCTCTTATGGTAAAAGTTGGCGCAACTCACTTCTTCCCTGAAGGGCATTGTGACATTTTTTTTTCTCTTGGGGCATCCTAAAGGGCTTGGGTTTTGCAATGGATTGAATGTGTTAATGATTCTGGCCTCATTTGATGAATCTGTGATTAACTCTATACTAATTTATTTTCTCAAATAATAGTGTTTCTGGGCACATGTGTGTAACTCTGTGAATGTGCTGTTATTGGAGTGGAGAAGGACTCACCAGCTCTCAATTCTTTCTCAGAACCAATAGATATTGATGTTGCTGATAGAAGATGATAGTCAAGAGTGATTTTTAAAAATATGTGAGGAAAAACTCCAGGAAAAGATATTTCTATTCCCTTAATCATAAACCTTTAGTTTTGTGGGTTTGGCTGATCGTTGAATAAGATACCTAATGCTCTCAGAGCTAATTCTGCACATAACAACAGCAATTGTATTCAGTCTTTGTGAAATGTTGTGCGTATCTATTGCCACAGCACAGTTTTTGTAGTTTTATGTAGTTGAATTCAAAATGTAAAGCTTTTCAGCACAATTGGACATTTGTGGAATATGAGTATTTCTGTATTTAATCAACCCTAATAAGATACTTGGTGCTGAAGAAAATGGTAAGTCAGCCACAATCCTATCTCAACATTGGTCCATCTAGCCATAACATCTTTCTTTTACAAAACATCTTCCTCATTGAGTGTTTAAGGTACATTAGCTCCTGTTGATCAGAATGTTTACATGAATTATGAAGCCATCAAACAAAAGGATGATGTATCTAACCTGTACGTGTGACAGACTTGTGATCCTGGATGAATGTTGGAGTTTGATGGTTGTGTACTTTCAACATGCAAATACTAAATTTTATGTCCATGGTGTCTTAGGTAGAGATTCTATTGCTATGAATAGGCACCATGGCAACCCGTACAAAGAAAAAAAATTTAATTGGAGATATCTTATAATTTCAATCCATTGCCATCATGGCAGACATGTGCTGGTGAAGGAGATGAGAATTTGACATCCTGATCCTCAGGCACCAGGAAGTGAACTGTGTGCCACATGAGTCATAGCTTGAGCATAGGAGACCTCAAAGCCCACTCCCAGCATGACACACTTCCTCCAGCAATGCCACACTTATTTCACCAAATCTGTACCTCCTAATATTGCTACTCCCTGTGGTGTCATTAAAGCAAAGTTGAAGTGAAATCATAGGGAGAGATGGTGTGGTCTGTTCAAGCTGATGTCCACATAAAAAAGGAAGAGTATAGTTCAAAACAATAAATTTTGTATAATACATATATACTCATGTATGTGTATATATATATTTGTATAATGCTCATTGTAATAGTACTCACAATGTTAAGATATGGAAATAGCTGGTGTGTGTAAACTAATGAATGGATAAAAATAAGTGGTACATATTCACTATGGAATGTTACTCAGTGAGTGAAGGAAGAAGCAGTATTGCTTAACAAAATGAGTTGAACTGGAGACTATTATGTTAAATTAGACTTGGCATGAAGAGATAATCAGTTCATTATCTTACCTGTATTGAATCTAAAACCCTTGATCTGGAACTTGAAAGTAGAAGGGTAACTACCAGATGCTGGAGAGGACAGCAGGGAGGAAGACAATGGCTATTGGGTTACAGTATGCTATAAGCAAGAGGTTTGGATGTGGCACAATATGGTAGAGCCACTGTAGGGAGACGAGTGAGTTGGATGCTGTCCAGAGATAAAAGAAAGGATTTGGAAGGATTTTGTCATAAAGGGTTGGTGAATGTTTGAAGAGATGTGTCGGTTTAACTTAGATAACTTAGATATTATACCATGTATACATGTGTCAAATGTTCCATTAATGTGTGTATTTTTTAATGTTTTCCTGTCAGTTAAGATAAAAACAAAAAATAAAAGCTGAGATGTTCATACCTGTAAGCACAGAATTCAGGAGGCTAAGGTAGGAGGATTACCACAAATTCAAAGCAGCTGGGTTATACTGTGTGCTCAAGGATAACCTGGACTGTTAACCAATCAATAAATTTGTTTCTAAGAAGAGAGGAAGACACACTGAAGTGGGTGCTCAAACCTTAAGCAAACACCTTGGAATGGTTGTAAGAGACCCTAAGAAGGAGACCTCCACCTGAAAGCCAGGTGTTGGACTCTCATCAGTGACTGAATGAGAAGCATCTTGACCTTGAATATCTCTCCCAAGAACTTTGAATGAGTCCTTCATTCTAGAAGGACTAAAAGTCTAAAAGTCCTTCTTTTAGACTGTCTTTTAAGACAGTCTAAGGTGTTTTGTCACAGCAGCCTGAACAGACTGTGTTCATCATTAATATCTTTGCCAGGGCATTTGGAATCTTAACTTCATTTGCCTCAGATGCTTCTGAAGTCTCCAGGCCACATATCTTGAATAAGATCACTAGCCCAGTTCTTGTGTTTGGAGCATGCTGCATGTGATGTCCGCCAGGCCGTAAATTATAAAGCATTGTGTAGTTAACTGAGTGTGCAAAGGTATACAGAGTGGAATGAAACTCCGGACCCCCTTCATCCTCACTTTGGGATGCTGAGTTCCTTTCTTTGGATTCCTCTTGTGCTTGATGAAACTTGTGATTTCTTTCTTATGAGCATCTTAGGAGGATCAAGAGAGCTTATGTATGTGGAACTGCTTTAAAGACTCCCAATATTGTAGAAAATCCTACAGACAGTAGCCTTTAAGTTACCCGCCCACTGGGGCGTGGCCTCCTGTACTATTTATGCCAATGTAAAGCATGCTTCCGGCCTCTTTTCTGGCTGCGGGATTCGGTTGCTGTTCTCTGTTCCAGCAGAGGATTCTGATGTGTGAATCTACCCCTAAATAAATAGTCATCTATAATTCTCAGTTATGAGCTAGTGTGGGATTTCTTTTAAGTGTCCTTCATCACCCCAAATTCTATACAAATTTTATAGAAAGTTCTACTCATAGTCCTGAAAAGGGAAAAGTACCAGTTAAGCAGAGAAAGAATCTTCAAAAGGTCTGGATTGTCTGTTCTGTCATCCCCTCCCACCCCACAGCACTGTGGACAGTCTCTGCTCTGAGATAGAGGAGACATGTCCACCACAGTCCAAATTCCTTCTTATGCTGGTGATAGGGGCACCTGGAAGCATTAGTTCAAAGAGTTGGAGACTCCTTCCAGATCCTGCCTGACCTTCTGCCCCAGGCCCATCTGGAGCTGACCATTCAGAAGTATGCGATTATAAGGGAACACAATAGCATAATAGGGTTAAAGTTTTCCGTGGATGTGTGACATCGGGTGTGACATTTGTCTGCCCTTGTCCTGCTTGCCGAGCTCTGCAAGTGTTATAGCAGGCCTTCATGAGAACTTGGATAAAACCTAACATATCAGCGAGGCGATCTGGGCCTCAGTTTCCTCAAATGAGGAAGTGAGAAAATATTCTTCAGAGTCTGGAAAGATGGTCTTAGGAACTGAAAGCATGTACTGCTCTCACAGAAGACTTGAGTTTGATTTTCAGGCAATCATAGCTGCCTGCAACTCCGGCTCCAGGGTATCCTAAGTCTTTTCTGGCATTAATGGCTACCTCCACTCATCTACACAAGTCTACACACAGACATGTTCACATACACAAATTAAAAATGAAATAAATCTTTTAAAAAGATTGTATGATTTGAAGCTCTGTACAGATTTGAGTGATACTGTCTGTACTTTGTGAACTTTGGGCTTAGTTGTATTTCTGCTGAAGTGTTGTCCTAGTTATTAATTTCTGAAGCATCACTTATAAAATTCATCCACAAGCCAGGTATATTGGTTTTCTAAGATTTCCTCATTACTCATGCTCAGAAACTGTCTTTCCTGCTTCTAAAGGTCTTCAGTGAACTTCCTTAATGATTGTATTTCCCCTGTGCATGACATAAGCTCGCTTTTATTTTCACTTCTAGATTGCATAATTAGTATTGAGACTTCTAGTGTACATATTTTCATGTTTATCAGGCGTCCTTCTACCTGTTTCTTCTGTAACTTGAAAGATGAAATGACTCTTTTTTACTCTCTGCTTAATTTATATTTTCCTTTTCATGTTCTACTTAATATGTTTTATGCTCATGTTTTAATATACTTTATAGCATAGCTATCTTGTGGAACAGATTATTGTAACACGTTCGAAATTTGAAATTTCGACAGGTGAACTTGAAAATTTCAACTGAAGTTGGCTACGAGGATTGATGATATTTCTTGAATAAAATTACCACATAATCAAAAAAGGCTTTAAGTGGGTAACTTTGTTTTAATTTAGACGGCGTAAGGGAGGCTGCAAGCTGGACTACCAGTCACCGCGTATTTCTTCCTCTCAGAGAAACCCCAAGAGGTCACTTCATAAACAAGTAATTATTGAACACACCCAAGAGGATCTGGATCTTATTCCCAGATCTGCCATTAAGCAAATTGCTTAATACCCTTGTCTTCATTGGCACAAGGTTGTGCTGAGGATAGAGTTAGAGAGAACAGATGCCACAATACCCTCGAAAGCCAGCGTGCTCTGTGACTCCAGCTCCTCACGACTATCAGTAATAAACATATTACATAATGCCTACAGTGCGTGCTTTATCCAGCCCCAAACAAAATCATGCTCCCTTTGTGAAAACTCTCCATGAAGCCAAAGCCTTATTGTTTTATATATAGTGGAGGCATTATGGTTTAGTAACCAGTCTAGTAATACAGTCAGTTTATTTTAGGTAAGGATGGGTTTAAAGAAACCACTCTGTCTCCTGCCCATATGGCCGATGAAGACTACACTGCCAGAGTACAGTTGTGTTCTTTGATTTGGTTTTGATGGAATTACAAATTAGAAGACAGAAATGAAAGTGAGATCACATTTCTCAACCGTGTAACCTTGGGTAACGATGATATTGACTCGGGTTAACAATGCTGTTCCCATTTTCCCAGCTCCTGGCCTTCTCACAGGCCCCCTGAGCACCACAGTGATGCTCTCAGCCTTGTCGCCAAGGGTTCTCGAGGCTGGTCTCACTTTACTACTGCTCCCTCCGTTCTTCTCCCAGGAAACCTAGTCTTCTGGTGGATGGAGAGACCTGCCCTCAGTATCCTTGATAGTCTACTCACTCTCGCCTTCTGCAGTACTAGGAGGTTATGAGAAGGTCATCCAATAGAGTCTTGATTCTAAAGGAAACATCACATGGTCCACAGCTGAAGTGAGATCTTTCAGTTTTCAGTACTGGAATCATAGGAAGTGATGATACTGGAGGCACACTCTATGTGAACCACTTCGCTTGGGGAAAACACTTCTTGCTAAAGAACATGTTTTCTTCATCAAAAAAATTCATTTACATACAGATATATGCACATGCCTATTCATGCACATATGATTCATGCATATCACACACACACACACACACACACACACACACACACACACACACACACACACACTTTTCTCCTAACAAGCATACAGAACTTGAAAAGTCTCAACAGCCCACTCTGGTATCGTGTTCACCCAATCACTTGTGATATTTTCAAAATGTGGAGTGAACTGAACGGGTAGATATATTCTTCCAATTTTTGCATAAGCCTCAGGACACGGGTTTCCAAGTACATGTGTTAGTCTGCAACTGTTTATGTCAGAGAGAAGCTTTCTCAAAAGATTGCAGAGATCCCAGGAACATGACTCATGGGAGAAACTCTGGAAAGTACCTTATAATTGAACATCAAGTTCACAGGGATACGTTATGGAATGAGACTGGAACGGTGGTTCTAGGACTGACTACTAACGTACTGACAGATATGTAATAGACACATAGTATGATACTTGTGTCCTAACAAGGTTGCTCTTTTTTATAGCACATTGCATACACTGGAACAGTGAGAAACCTGAAGACGGGAAGATGAGTTGAAAGCCTGGCAGTCACTTGGGTGAGAGGTAATGTCAGTCTGAGCGAGGAAGGTTCAGTGGGTATGAGGAGAAATGGAAAGAGTTGAGAGGCACAAGTTGGTAAAGCCAGAATCTGCTGTTTAACTGTGTATAAAGAAGTTAATGAGCAGTCTGAAGGAGCTAGAAGTGTATCCTGATAGAATTCGTTTGCATGAACATGGGCAAACACTTTTGAGAACAAGAAAGACGTACAAAAGAGTAAGATTAGAGAGAAGCAGGACAGGCACGAGAACTCAGACCCACACTTAACGGGTTTGAGGGACTCATGGGAAGCCCAGCAGGGATTTCAACGTAGCTGATTACAAAACAGGCTGGCTGTTCAGGAGTCAGATCTGACCTAGAGTATAAACTGTGGGTTTCCGTAGGCTCTATGGGAGTCTTCTGAGAGGTTAGCTGCTCAAGGAGAATGGGTCCAATTAGAAGATGGCACTGGAAAGGCTCTGAGCAGCTGGAGAAACGTCTCATTGGTCACCAACAGGCTTCTCCTCACACAGTGGAGCCATCCAGGGGTGTTTTTTGAAATCTTGCAGAGAGTGAACAGACCCAATGGAGATTAATTTCTCAAAGAAAGATGCAGCCAAAACAGTCACTAACTTTAAACCCCCTTGCTTCATCAGATGCGCTAACATGCTTATTTCACACAGTGAATGCAGTATGCACAGGTCCTAGGGAAGAGATGCTTAGAAGTCAGAGGGTGGTGGTGCTGTCTGAGATTTGTCTCTCATTAGCTCTTCTCCTTGAATTCAACCAGGAAACCCCAGTGTAGTCTTATAAGGGTCTGCATTAACAAATGTAAAAACAGACACCTTTCATAATAGTGTTCACTGGGTGGAGATACATTCACCAAGGGACAAGTGTTCATAAAATAGGCAGTATTGAGGCTAGATGCAAGACAGCAGAATCTGACTTCTCTGGGCGAGTCAAAGAAGGAAACGTACCTATTCATCTTGATCTTTCAAATCCTCTAATTTGCTTCTAGTCACATGATGAAGGCAACCTGTATTTGTTGAAGAGAATCAGTATTAATAACTCAGAGAGTGACAATGCTGGATCTAATATTCATCTTCCAGTAACTTGTCTCTTCGAGAGCAATAAAGAAAACCCGTTGCAGGCTTCCCATGCGAGAAGCCCTTTTAGACACGCGGGCATCCCACACAAGGGTCATCTCTTTCAGCAGACGGCCAGAAAATTCCATTCTACTTTTCTGCAGGCATGCTCTGTTTCTCCAGGAAATGAAACTCATGACTTTGCAACACCTACAGTTAAACGATGGCTTCTTACTCTTCGATGAAAGGTGGTCGGCAATGCTCATGTGGATCCCTCTGATTGCACAGTTCCAAGATCACACAGACTATTTCTTCCCCATGTTTTCCAAGCAGTTCAGCTCTTGGCAGACAGACCATAGAAGATAAATGGAAATAGAATTCACATACAGTATTGTACCTCT
The DNA here is from genome assembly GCF_982192425.1 of Myodes glareolus. Taxonomy (NCBI): domain Eukaryota; kingdom Metazoa; phylum Chordata; class Mammalia; order Rodentia; family Cricetidae; genus Myodes; species Myodes glareolus. The sequence goes on from NC_142039.1 coordinate 55,592,271, forward strand.
GCTGTTTTTTTCTTCCTTGAACAATTTTAAAAGTAGGAATCATAGTATCTTACAACTCTGTATTTTAAATTACATTTTTCTAGTGTTTTCAACTTCTCTCTACTAAATTTTTATGAAAACAGAAATTTATGAAGAGTTATAGCAACACTTGAAAGCATTGCATGGTGGGATATGGGAATATATGAAGATAATCCCACTAATCACTCTCTCTCTGTATATATAATATATATGTATATGTATATATGTATACACACATATGCTGTGGGATAATGTTCTTGTACCCTGTAAATATTTATTACTTGTATTAGATTAATAAAATGATGATTGGCCAGTAGCCAGGCAGGAAGTATAGGCAGGGGTGACCAGACTAAGAGAATTCTGGGAAGAGGAAAGGCAGAGTCTGTCACCAGCCAGACACAGAAGAAGCAAGATGAGAGTTCCTTACTGAGAAAAGGTACCAAGCCATGTGGCCAAACATAGACAAGAATTATGGGTTAATTTAAGTTGCAAGAGCTAGTCAATAATAAGCCTCAGCAATAGGCCAAACAGTTCATAATTAATACAAGCATCTCTGTGTTTCAGGGACCGAGTGGGACAGAAACTTCCATCTACACACATACACATGTATGGGCATGTGTGCACGTGAGCACGTGCGTGTGTGCGTGCGTGTGCGTGTGCATGTGTGTGTGTGTGTATGTGTGTGTGTGTGTGTGTGTGATCTGTTCATGGCAGTGCATTTTCACATATGGTCAGACAGGCACTTACTCTTACCACACATTCTATCTTGAACTCCCAGATTCGGAAGGAATGAAGGGGAGAAGGACCAAGAGTAGAAGTGAAGGATACAGAGCACAGTGGTTTTAACCCATGTAAAAGAAGAGAGGGATGGGTGGAGTACCACCTTCACTGCACAATAGTCTGTGGAAGTCTAGGCTGGCATGATGGAAGCCTCGGGGCAGGTTTTCCATTAAAACAGAAACAGCCAGCTGTGGTAGCTGCGCTGTGCTCAGCACTGGCTGCAGTCATGTGGAGAATTTAGCCGTTGGATGGAGCCTCCAGTGAATGCCAAGGCATGGCTGCCCGAGGTTGTCAGCTAATTAGTCCTAGCCACTATTCTTCCTTGACCTGCCATCACTGCCACACAGCTGGAAGCTGCCCCCACTTCATGCTTTGCCTATTTTCCTTTGAGCTGCTGTAGCGTGACTGTGGAGAGTATAAAGAACTATCACTACCAAAGGACATTGCACAGAGCTTTATCACTGACCATGGGGCTGGTATCTATCTAGAACATTCTACTTGACCATCTTTTGTGTGTTGCTTATTGAAAATCTGTTGTATGTGATGTTAAGTAGGCATATAAAACACACATGGTCGTTATTCTCATGCAGTTCATAGTCAAGCACAGGCCACAGACTGTATAAATTAAATAAAAATATATCAGAGTTATCATATAGATTACAAAGAAAACATACAACCTCTTAGAAAATAATAGGGATTATAGACAGAAACTTTATTATGGCTAATTTATTACGATTCAACAAATTAATTATCTAAACATGCCTTTAGTTTCTCTGTCACCCAGATCTGTTGATTCAGTTAACTTGAGGTTGGAAACATTTCTGGAAGATGTGTTTGTACTCAAAATGTTTAGATCTTGCTATTATCTCCAAAAACATTGCATTTATGTCGTGGTAAACATTACGAATAGGGTAAATATGAGTGTGAATGTACAAATGTTATGTGCAAATACGGTGCTATTTTTACGAAAGGGACTTGGAGACTCCTGGAATAAATCATGCATGGATACCAGGAGATGACTGTCTATAATTCTTGTTACTTTGAGTCAACATGCTTAATTGAGTGCCTACAGGACTAGACTGTGGGTCTCGTCAAACTGACTGTGTTTGAGACACAGACAGAGGGAAGCTGAATGATTTACAGTGTTGCACAGCCTCTCAACCATGATTCTACTCTTGAGCCTGACTCTTCAGCCTTTTTCTAAGCAATGACTGGTAGATTGTTTCCTTGCCTTTACCCCATCCCCACCAACATATATGTGTTTATATAGGAATCAGAGCAAAGACCTGGTCTCTGGAGGGAGAATAATTCTGAGTAGCATTTAACTGCTCTCTAAGAATGAGGGAAGGTGCCCAGGCACATGGAAAAGCAGCGTGAGACAAGGAGCACTGCTCACATGAGAGGAGATCGAGACGATTAAACTGATCCATTCTATAGCCATTTCAGTAGAGGGGGGCCTTTTGCATTAAAAAAAAGATGCAATTCCTTATTTGAGATCATATTTCCATCTATTGGTAAACCCTAAATCTGCCTTTCACCCTTTTCCAAAATAGATCCCTCAAATCTTTGAAAACCACTCTCCAATCTACCGCATTGTTTCCCATCCTAATCTCGTACCCAATTTCCATACTTGCATACTTGCTGGCAGGGCACACGGAGCCTTTCCACCATAGTCTTCTTGGGCCATGATTCCATTTATACATGTCCCTCTAAACTGAATGCTTGGTGACGCCTACTCATGGTTTTCCCTTTGAAGATGGCGCCTAAGGAGATATGATGTCTATCATAATGTTTTTAAAATATAAGACAGAGCAGTTCTTGGTTCTCTAAAATTGTTGACAACTTTATTAACATCCATTGAGAGAAACAAACAAGCTTTATTGAATGCCTCCATGGTGTCATCTTTGATAAGATAAACAAATGAACAAAATCAAGCCTCCAGTCATCTGAATCTTCCATTCTTATAGATGAAACAGATGATTGGAAAAAAATGCATTTCTTGTATAGATGATATGTCCCTATTCCTTGAATGAGACAGCTCTGAGGAGCATGCGGTACACTGTCAGAGTTCATTTTGGGGACTGTGCTCCAAACATCTCCAGTAACAAAGCATACTCCAAATCCTGCCAACCAAACACCTCAATCCATTTCCTCACCTAAATAAAATGCTTCTTCAACCATCTTCAGACTTTGGGCATGTATGCACTGGGGAAGTAGGGGTAACCCAAATTAAAATAGCAAGAGAGACATCTAAAATGTTCATGAAGATTTCATGTTATTTTTATAAATATTTTCCATATTGACTTTTACTATAATTTTGGTAAGGGGAAAAATTCACTTGCCAAAATAGTTCAATTGGTAGAGGACATCAGAGCAGGATTTGTGCTCCTCTGCCTGCTTTGCCCTAGTTCTCATTTCTGGGACCTGAGCACTCTGCTAGTAAAAATGCATGAAGAATTAGTCTGTCTCACACCATTGCTGTCTTCTTCATCTGGAGGCCTACCTTGGTCAGAGCTATAAAACATGAAACCCTCTACTTGGGTAAATGATTACATCTGTCCATTCTAACTGGATTTTGAAAAATGGGAGAATATTTTAGTATCTCTGTTTACACTGATGAAAGAGGAACATTCCCTGACCCAATGTTGCAAGGTGACCAAAAAACAGATCCAACACCAGACAGATGAGATTAGTATTGTCTCATTAGTCAAATATTCTCAGAGTATAGGAGGAGTGGGGGCCATGCCAGACATACCAGGTCAAGTGCAGGAGCAGAACAAACAATTGAGGTGTGGAAAAGGAGTTTTCTAGAAGCCAGGCAGTCCCTGGGTCTTTGGGGATGAAATTATTGGATGCTTGAGTCCTTTCACAGGCTGACAGGGTAGCAAAGCCTAGTAGATTGAGTACCAGATGAGTTATAGCTTGTCCCCTGTTAGGGGAAGCAGCCTGGTGATGATTCCTTCCCACTGTGAGTGAGAATGGTATATATAATGAAAGTCACAAAATTCATCTGAGGTTTCTGGGCCCTTGGGAGTATCAAGTGTGTCAAAGTAATATAGAAAGTTTTCAGAGCCATTGAAAGTTTGATAAGTAATAAATAAATGAAAGCATAGCTGTGTTAATATTAGTTAAAAAGCAACAACGTGGCTTCAGAAGCTGACATGAAAAATTAAATCTTCTTCCCACATCTGTTGGAAGGTGCTTGATCACGTTTATAGAGTTTTCTATAACACACGTTTATGTACAGAAAATGAGTTTTACTTAAACGTGTAAATATTTCATACTGTAGGTAATCATGATACTCAGTGCTTTCTAATTTTAGACTTCTGTTCCATAAAGATTAGGGCCTATGACATTGAGAAATAGGAAGGGCCTCCAGGGATGTTTCTGATATAAGGGAGTGTGGTGAGTGTGTCTTTATAACTGATCACACCTCAACTTGGCTGCCTGTCCAGAAATCGATGCCACCAGCAGATACAGTGTCACCGTTTCTGATGAGAAGGGGGAGGAAACACAACAGATACTGTAGATGTTTGGTTGTGCTCATTTTCGGGTCTATACATAACAATTAAATGGGTGGTTCAACAGTCTACATCTGGAAAAATGAACCCCGTGTCCTTATTACATTAATTTATTTGCATTAACAATTTCATTAGTAAAAGAAAATATTTTCCGAAAAATCAAACATTTTTCAAAATTTTTTTCTTACTTTTACAATCAGATGAAATCGAACCTTTTAAAACTGTGTAAAGGGGCCTTGGCAAAAACTGCTGCTGGTTTTAATCACACACAGCAAGAGCTAGTCTGTTAGCAACCTTAAGACCAAGCACAATCAATTCTCATGAAATATTAGTTCCTCCTGCTCTCTCTCTTACCTAGTAGGTTCTGACTCCAAGCGTACACTCTAGTTGCAGGGATCATAGAGTAGCTTTAGAATGTTTGTATCAATTTTATTTTACATAGATTGCATGGAACATCACTTTCAATGTGTATGGGAGCCTAATTCTCCCTAGCCAATGGACTTCTGTGGAGCCACAAATTAAATATATTTTAAAGGCAATCAGGAAACAATCCTTTGAAAACATGCTGTAATGAAGGCTTTTCAGTTCAAGTGTTATGTAAGTGGGTGTTACTGTGGATTGGATTTTCTTAAAATGAAGCATTTGGACAGAGAGAAATAACTCACGTTAGGCTAACAATGTCTAGTAGCAATAACTGGAGTGCAGATTCTTTAAATGCAGAGACGAAACTGATGCCTTTTTAAAGATATTTAAACACTTATGTGTACGAAGAAAACTTAAAGTGGAGTTTGGGACTACAGTCTGTCTTTATGATTTTGAAAATTTATCTTTCCTTTTTGCCGTATGTACAGTACTCTCCAGGCAGGCAGACTGCTTAAATAACTGTCAAAAAGAGTTTTATAATTCATTTTACATAATTTCAGACAAAAGAATGTTTTTGTTTTCTTTTCACACAGGGACACAAAGCCATACACCGACCTCCAAGATGGTGTCCAAAATAGAAAACAGGGGGGGGAAGAAGAGTCATTTCAAGGATATTGTTTTCATAATTTTTTCACCCCATTTTATTGACTAAATTTGTTTTGTTGCAAGTGGATTGCAAAATTCTCTACAAACACGAATATTCTTTTCAGAACTTGGCCACCAAAAGACTGAAAATGATTAACACATAAGAACAAAACCACCATGAAAGACAGACAATTGGTTCAGGGAAGATGAACTTAAAACTCAGCTTTTAGATTTTTTTTTCCACATCTATCTTATTCCTAAAGTGTTATAAGACTTGCCCGTGCTCAAACAAGGTAAAATGCCTGCACAGATGATATTTACAAGTGATGCCTGTTGGGGCAGGGACAATCTGTTCTCTACAATAGAGTGTCACTGGGTCTATCAACCAGTCCAGGTAAGGCCCCTTGCCCAGGACTCCATGTTTTTTTTCTTTTGTTTTGGTATTTTTTTTGTCTTGTCTTCTGTTGTTATTGTTTTGATTTTCATTTTGAGAGAAAGGGAAAAAATGAAATTGGGTGAGCAGGGAGGTGGGGGAGAGTTTGGGGGGAATTGGAGAAGAGGAAAGTATACGATCAAAATATATTGCATTAAAATTTTTTAATTGAAATATATGGTAAATGTGAACAAGTTAAAATGGCAGCATAGACGGGAGAGTTGCAATGGTTCAGTCTGTAAAGATTCTTGCTCCCAAGCCTGAAGGCCTATCCAGGGTTTGCACACAGTAGGGGGAGAAAAGTGACTTCTTCAAGTTGTTCTCTTATGCTATTACATGTTTCTTGGCAAGTGCTCACCTACATGCATGAGTCAGTGGGTGTGTGTATGCACATGTGTGTACACACACACACACACAGAGTAAATAAATAAATATAATTTTAAAAATTGCAATTTAGGGGATTATTTAAAATTTTACAAGTTTAACTTTTATTTCTAGAGGTGAACATATCAACCCATCATCTAACAAACAGTTATTTACATTGACCCTATCCTTTGTTAGGCATTTTATGTCACATGACGGTAACTATCATGACACACTGATTCGCAAAGCATGTTATCCACCAAGAACAAGAAAGCAAGTGTGTTGTTTAATTTTATGTTGTTGGAACCACAAGAAATCACAGAAACAACTTAATGGAAGGAAGGCTTCCTTTGGCTCACTGTTTCAGGGCAGTTTTTGTGGTGGGGTAAGGCTCTTTGTACACTGCAAAGATTTGTCACTCATACTGGTTTAATAAAACACTGATTGACCAGTAGCCAGGCAGAAAGTATAGGCAGGGCAGCCAGACTATGAGAATTTTGGGAAGAGGAACGGCAAAGGGTCAGTAGACAGCCAGATGCAGAGGAAGCAAGATGAGAATGCCTCACTGAAAAGGTCCCAAGCCACGTGGCTAAACATAGACAAGAATTATGGGTGAATTTCAGTCATAAGAGTTAGTAAGTAATAAGCCTGAGCAAAAGCTGAACAGTTCACAATTAATATAAACCTCTGTATGTTTATTTGGGACTGAATGGCTTTGGAACTGGGCCTGACAGAAACTTCTGTCTACAGATTTCTGTTCATCCTGGAGGGAAGGCCAGCAGTATAGTACAGTATGCATAGAATATTTTTCACATTGTAGCCAAGCAGGAAACAGATAGAAGGGCCACCATTAACCATGACTATACTTTTGAAATACCCTTTCCTAGTGATCAGTTTTCTCTAGTGAGTCCTACTCTTAAAGGCTCTGTAGTTTTCTATAGTCTTCTATATCCTACCACCAGCACGGGACCAAACTCTTAAAACATAAGAGGAGTTAAAAGTGTTTCAGATTCAACCCATGACGTCCTGCAAATAAATGTATAAATATCAGTGCTGGGAATATTAGCGCTACACTCGGAATTCCTGAGAAGAGAAACTTTGTCAACACCTGTAGGACATGGGCATCACAATTCTGTTCAGGAAGCATCTGTAATGAAGAACACATTGTGGATTAAGGCTCAGAGTAGGTGGGGAGAGGCCATCTGGAGAGAAGAGGTGTCTTTCATCAGGGCATGTTAAAGGGAAAAGTGGGAAGGAGCCAGAGCAGCTGTGGCCTTGAATTACAGGAAAAATGATTTCATCAGAAGTTTCTATGGAAAGAAATGGAAGGTTTTGAGCAAGAAAGCATTATGATAAAACGAGGTCCAAGAAAGTTAATCTTAGTTTGGTAGGTATATTTGGTAGGGTAGTCTAGAGGAAAACCGAGAGGAAGGAAAGGAGAAGGGAGGAAAGAAGGAGAGAGAGAGACAGAGAAGAGTTATTAGACTGGCTTAGATAATATAAACTGGGTAACCCAGAGATGACTATCTGTAGTCTGGAAGGATTGAGAAACTGAGAGTTACTCAACCTGTGAAGTTGGGTGTCTCAGGGCCTCAGTCTGGCACAGAAGGCCAAGGAGAGTCTTGGAGAGGCTCTGGTATTCAGTCCTCACTGAAGGCCTTAGGAGCTGCAGTTTGTTCCCAGTCAAGGATGACACTACCACTACCGTTTGGAATTTCAGTGGCAATGGGACCAGTAGCACCCGGGTGAACTCATCTAGACACAGATGGAGGCCAACAGACGACCCTGCTTGATCCGGGGACCTCTGAGCCACACTTTAAAATGTACCTCTCACTTAGAGAGTTCGGGTTTCTCCTCTAGTTAATCCTCCCTGGAAACACCCCCACAGTAAGGTTGCATCTACTGGGCAAGTCCAGATCCTGTTGCTGAAAATTAAATACCACCAGGAGCATACAGAACTAAAAGGGAAATTGAGGCAGGGGGCCCAGGACAGGGAACAACAATTCTTGTAGGTGAGAGTAGGGAAAAGTTTGACTAGGAAAGGGCAGGTGTTTCTGGTCTGAGCGTAACGAGCACAGAAAGGTCAAAGCGAAAATGTAGGGTAGAGAGGAGGGAGAAGTCAAAGCAATTTAAGTGTTTCTTCTATACTCTGAGCATAGGTGCTCTGGCGTCATCAGATACAGAGTGATCGCACCCACGAGCAGACTTAAAAGCAAAAAGATTGAACCCTCAGGTAGCATGATGTATGTGCCTCCTTCTGATTTTTTTTGCTCAAACATTTACATCTTCTTGCTCATCAAAAACTTATTTTTAAATATCATAAAGATTTATTGAATTTGTTACATTACAAACCTAGAATCTGGCAGTCTCCAATTATTAAGAACTAATTCTTAAAATGCACTTGAAGCATGAAATAATGGTCATACAGTAGGATAGTCAACAGTATATTATAAAACTAACAAAAGAAAAATAGTAGATTAGTGATAGTCTGGAGATTACATTTTCCTCTTTTTATCCTAAAAGTCACTTCAAACTCTTTCACAATATGATATAGTTACTTTCTAGATATAATCAATACCATATTATTTAGCAGAATATAAAATAATTGCATTTAGAAACAGTCTGAAAAATATGGGATTACTTTTGGTTACTTTCAATGTATCTTCTTACTTTGAGATAATTGTAGATTGCCCATATAAGATATAGTATGTATATATTGACATATATCTATCCATGTCATATATATACTGGCATATCTATACATATCATATGTATATACACACATATAGATACATATATAAATATTTATACTCATAATTCACTTCCCTTGGAGGCATCACCACACAAAATTATGGTGCCTACTTGCCAGCAGAATATTGACATTTATAGTGAAGATAGTGATGTCATAAGCACAGCGATACTTCTGTGCTTCTGTGTTTGTCTGCTACCCCACTAAGCCCTAGGGAATCATTGATAATGGCACTGGTATTGTGACACCATTACCCCAGTAATGTCACAATATTTTATTGTTTAGTGTACAATATATGGCACCAACCGCTGCCCAACCACTGCCTCTTTGGAGAACACCTGGGTTGTTTCCAGGCTACTCTCTTTAATGATATTATGAACAATTGTGCAAACGTGTGTGTGTGTGTGTGTGTGTGTGTATGTGTGTTTGTGTGTGTGTTATGAATGTAATGTGTATGTGAGCATATTCACCTGTGTGGGCATATGTCGAAGCCAGGGATCGGAAATTGACTTTGGAAGGTCTTCCTCAATCTTATTTTGTGAGACATGGTCTCTCGTTGGACCTAGAATTTGCCCCTCTGGCACGCACACTCCTGGGATCCACTTGTCTCCACCCTATCTCTCCTAGGACTGGGGTTAATGTGCGTGTCACTATGTCCAGTGTTTACCACGGGTGCTTGTGACTGAACTGATGGTCATGTAACAAGTGTTTTACCCACTAAACTACCTCTGCAGTCCTGTGTAGATTCACCTTCTCATTTCTCTGCGAGAAATTCAAGAACTTAACTGTTAGACTGTAGATTATACTTACATCATAGAATGGATTATGAAGTATTTTATTGTACTTTCCCTGAAAGATGCTACTGTATAGAATCACCAGGACTTTTCATTCAATATTTAGCAAACTTCTTCAGCTTAATCACCTACATCTGCAGATTGTTGCTTTAGAAGGTTTTTAAATTAAAATTTCTTTTGTTGTAGAAAACTGCAAAGTACTTCATATACATTGAGTCTGATTGTGCCTTTTCACTTTATGTAAGTAACTAAATTTTTGTTCATGGTATTGCCCTTATTAACTTTCTATATCTGCAGCCTGCAGTTGTATTTCCCCTTTTACTTCCTGGCGTTAGTGATTGTATTTTCTTTTCCTTCTTTGTCAATTTTGCTATAAACTTGCCAATTTTATTCATTTTTCTGTAGTTTGAGTTTCTCCAAAAGCACATTTGTAACATTTTAGAACAGATCTGTACCACAGTCTCTCCCAGATGCTGTGATGGTATAATGGGTTTATACACGAAGTGTGCAGATGTGCACTTCACATCAAAATCTAGACAGATGTGTTCACCCCAGGGGAGTTTCTGCAAAGGCACCATACAGACTGGTCCTGAGGATGGTCAACAGCCTCTCCTCTGCAATGGATCCATCATTAAGATATCTATAGCTGTAAAGGTGAATGTTCTATGTGAGCACAACATTAAAAACGCTTGCACACACAAGATAGATTCAGTAGTCGTCACATACACCCTGCCAACAGTATAACAGAGACTGACACTATTGTTTTTATTTATTTTTTTAAAAATCTTTTCTTTTCTCATTTACATAACAATTCCAGTTCCCTCTTCTTCCTCTCCTCCTGCGCCCCCCAATTCCACCTCACTCCCCATCCATTCCTCAGAGAGGGTAAGGCTTCCCATGGAAACTCAGCAATGTGTGGCACATTATTTTGAGGCAGGACCAAGGCCCTGCCTCTAGGCTTAGCAAGGAAGCCCTCCAAAGAGAATGGGATCCAAAAAGCCAGTTCACGCACTAGGGATAAATCCTGGTCCCACTGCCAGTTGCCCCACAACCACATAACTGTCACCCACATTCAGAGGGCCTAGTTTGGGTCTATGGAGGTCCAGAGTCAGTGAGCTCCCACTAGCTCTACGAAACAGGATTCAGATATCAGTGGGTTTGTTGTGGTTTTGATTACTAAAAATCCTTTTTAAAAAAGATTTATTTTATTGTGTATTTCTGTGTGTGTGTGGGGGCTCCTACAAATGCCAGAAGAGTATATCAGGTCCCCTGGTACTGGAGATAGAGGTGGTTATGAGATGCCAGACATGGGTTCTGAAAGAGAAACAAGTCCTCTGAAAGAGAAGCAAATCCTCTTAACCACAGGGCCTTTTTTCCTGACTCTCAAATCCCTTCTGGCTGAGAAGAAAGGTGATGGTGATTTTTTTTTCTCTTCCTTTTGCATGCTATGACCTCCTCATACGTTTGGTTTCTCATCCCACAGTTACTGTCTTTGCATCACCTGTGACCTCTCATGAGACCTGATGCATTAGAATAAGATACCTAGAATGGTCCCTCAGCATACCAGGTCCCTTTTATGGCCCAAGGGATGTGACAATGGACGAATAATCATGGGATCTTCTGGGATAACCTTACCCCATGCCATCTCAGTGAAGGCACAAACCCAGGGTAATTTCCTAGTGTTTTCCTACATCTATGTACAAAATACACGTATGCATTTTAATCTAAAGGCTGATTGATACATGGTGCTGTGGATCCCCCAGTATACTCAATGGGTCCAGAAACCAAGTGGCTGAAATAGGCTTTGTCCCTGTTTCTTCTCTTGCTCAATGACCTTCTTCTAGTATGTATGTCTCTTATCACTGTCCTAGCCTGTTCGGGGTCCTGGTTAGAAAGAGTAGGGGCAAAGTGGAATAAAGACTTACTTGAGGGACAATGGTTGACAATGATTTCATTGGTTTGGAAGTCATGATTACACCTTTATACGTCAAGTTTCTCATGGAGAGAATGCGTAGAAAGGTTTCGTAAACTGATCAGAGTACTTTATTTCGACTACCAAGAAGAACTAGAATTGGTATTATATCACGGAGACAGGAGAACATGTTTGAAAACATGTCATATCCCTTAATACTTCCGTGCTTGCAGAATGACAAAAGCAATGACTGGATCACCTATGACTCAAGTATTGACACTAGTAAGGGTCATGGGAATGAAGAAATTCCCAGGAAAGTAACCTAGAAGAGTTCAAGCTCTGCTTCTGTTGAGGAAAATATAGAAGAGTCATAGAAGAGGGATAAAATTACTATCAGGATTGAGTATTATGGGGGGGCATCTGTCTTGTTTTACTAGCTGTGTGCGGCTAATCCTTGTAGAGATCTGCCTGGTCGGTACCAGTACTGTGGAAAGGATTGTCGTTATAGTGTTGTGAATGAATCTGAGTGGTAGATGATAGAGTATGCTCAAGCCCTCAAATTCTCCTAGCATTCTTTCTTCTTCCAACTAGGCTGTAGTGAACCTAAAAGCCAACCAGTCCTCCAGATTGCACCTCCTAATTCCCATCTCTTCTGCTCTGATTGTCTCTGATGTCTTGGCAGGGCATATTTTAAGAACTTGATATATGTTTATACAAACAGTCCAGCAGAGAGGACGCTGTCACCTGCTAGGATCCCCCTTAAACATCTTTGTTTTTTTCCTAGATTTTTAAGATGTCTCTTCAGAATATTCTGGGAGCTATCCACCAGTCACCTCCACATTTTTCAAGCAGACGAAATATGCTTGACTGACTTCTTTCCTCTCCCTGAGGTCACAGTCCCACCGCAAGCAAACCTTTGTCTTAGGTCTTCCCTGGGGAGCGATTCAAGCTCAGAAAGAAAGGCTTTCTGAGGATGCCTGAAATTGAGCAATGTCATTGCAAAATAGAAACTTCATCTTTCAAAACTACAAACATCCATTTGAAGATTGTTACCAAAACCATCAATAGACTCCCAAGTGTCTGTGGACTGCAATTTTAGAAACAATTGAGGAGAGGGATAGTCTAAAGGCTCCCAGACCAACAAGCCAATGTCAGCATCAGCAGATCAGACAAGTGGCTGCATTTCTCTGTTGGGTCCTGTCGCTACGTCCCTTTCAATTTGGTTCTATGGCTGCTCTGAGAGTTGTCTGATCAACATACCCTCGGATCTTTTTCTAACTCTTTGATATATGGCAGATTGGCAAGTCAAGGACAGGAAATTAGGAGGCCTTGCTAAAGAAACATGGTCAGTGCTGTGTAAACAATTCAGTGACAGATTGCTAGAAGATGAGAGAAGACAGAGAATGAAATTAGGAGGAGGGGGAGGGGGGAGTGGGAGGGTGTTGGGAGGAGGGGCGGAAATGAAAACTTTCATAATTTAATAAACTTTAAAAAAAAAGAAATTAGGTTAATATACACCTGTCCCATTATTCATCAAGGATATATTATAGACCCCTAGGAGATTTCTGAAACACTGGATAATATCTAACCCTCCATACATGATATCATATTCATATCTGTGTACATACAAATACACCTATAAGACTTAATTTATATACTAGGCACAGTAAGAGATTAATACCAAAATCTAACATAAACTAAAAAACTGTAACAACATATTGAAATAAAAGTTGTATGAATTCTCCTTCTTCCTCTTTCAACATGGAAGTTTCCATTTAAGATTTTGTAGCTGTGGTTGATGAAATAACAGCGGAGTGGAAAGAGAAGGCACTGTCTGCGCAGAACTTTCCTTACAACACATTCATCTACAGATGCTATCTAAATATTGCTTCTTTAGTCACATGTGGTACTATTGCTGTTTAAAATGTCACAGTTCTATGCAACTCTGGTTTTACAGTGAGGAGTCCATTGTATACAAAATAACTTAAAATGCAGAAGATTAGAATGTGTAAGGATTTGGTATTTCTCGCACAAAATTCAATTGGGGTGAACACTCTCTCTGAAGCCCAGGCACTCCTGTCTCTTTCATCTTACTGTATGTGGTTTCCATTTTCAGCCATGCCTCGCAGTCCTAAGTGACTGCTGGAGATTCAACAGTCACATCTACTCTGAAAGCACCTGGACGGAAAAACAGGGCAAAGAAAAGCAAACCCAAGTTAAAAACTTAAAGAAAAAGCTGCCTTCCATCTGATCCCTGCCCATTTCTCAAAAGTCTGCCAGTGCCTCCAGACCTATCTATAATCTGGGTACAGGCCAGGGATTAGGCATTCAAAGACATGTGGCTGAGAGGATACAGTGGGACACAGAGGACCTAGGTCACTGAAGGATGATGGGAAGACGGACATTGATGGGTAACTAGCATTTCTGACAATAAGGTTGTCACTGATGTCTTTATTTTTACTTAAGACCAGGCGTGTATACTAACTGGGCCATATTCTGTTAATAGCACATAGACTGTGAGCATAAGTTTAAAGGGAGCTATAAGCATACATTTCAAATCTTATCTGCCTCCCATTTGTTCTAATTTGATGTTTGACAAAGATAACACTGTCTCCTAGTTCTTAATGATTCTCTTGCATCCAATGTAGCAGCATGATGTTTCAATATTAGGAATTAGGAAAACATTAAAAGGCTTTGTGTGTGTGCGTGTGGTTTGCATAAAATAAACTGAGAATATATTTTCCATTGGTTATTGGCCATTGTCACAGCAATTGAATTATTCCACACTTATCCATCATGCAGCATATTTGGATTTATAGGAGAGAATGAACAGACAATGGATAAATGTGAATTTTTGAAGATGAAGAAAATAACAATCACCTGATTGTTATGGGCAATTAGAATAGAGTTTTCTAGAAATTGTTTACTCTGAACAGATTAAAAAAAATGAAATGACTCCCAGTTGGTTAGTAGAAGCACAGTAAGATTTCAATCTTAATCAAATGCTGTTCAGATCTCTGTGGCCAGGGGCTGCTTTCACAGGAACATTTAAAAAGATTTCTGTTGTTGTTGTTTGGTTGGTTGATTTCTGTTTTGTTGTCGTTGTTTTTGTAAAATCCAGGTCTTAAGGACTTCATGTGAGCTACAATTATACTTAATAATCTCATATTGTTTAAGTACAAATTCAAAACCAGAAACAAATATTTTTGTCTTCCTTCTAAATAAATAGTAATATGTTCATGAACTGACAGAGGGATTTTTCCAAGCATGGCCTGTGTGCCTTCAGGCCCTAACATGATGCCTTTCAGCATCTACATGCAAACTTTAGCTGAAATTATGACCCTAATTGACAGAATTTTTAAATTGAGCACCCACAGGCCACATCGCTACACAGCACACCATCATTTTCTTCTCCGTTGAATTAATTTTCAATCAACATTGTTAGAAAAAAATGAGCCCGAGTGAAGCTGGCTACCGATTCTCTGAAGCTGCCTCAAATCCCGAAGCACAAGGATTAATTAAGAACCAATTAATACAGAAGGTAGACGTCAAAGGAAGAGAGGGAAGATATGATGAGGTCAGGGCAAAAGTCGCTGCCGTTTTCTTCCTTTGGTGCTTTCAGTGTTTCAAACTGTGAAATAGAAAAGAAAAGAAGGCGTGCAAAGTGGCAGAATTTGCATTATTTCAAAAAAAAAAAAAGCCCACATGTAGGTGTTCGAGATTAGTAACAATCACCTTAGCGCAAAAGAGGAAGCTCCCAAAACATTCATGAAATGTTACTCTCAATTTCTTAAGGAAATGATGGTTAGATGAGGGCTTAGGATCTGGAGCAAAACCATCTCAATTCCAAGCCTGGCTCTGTTTGTGGGATTTGGAATACACACTCTCCTTTTGTGCTCCATCTTTTTTAACTTGCAAAAATGTGATCAAGTAAAAGAAACCAATAAAACACCACTATTTCAAAAAAAAAATGAAGCTGCAAAAATCCTCACTAAATATCACTTCTGTTAGTTCTGAAGCATGTCTGAAGGGGAACTGTGTGAGGATGGCTTTTGAAGCACCCTTTAGAGGTCTAGGTCTATTATTGCCGTTTAAAAAGATGTCTATTATTTTCTAATTTTTTGCTCTAAAATCTTAAGTATTTTGTTTATTTTTGTTGTTTTTATTGAGTCATACATTTTTCTCTGCTCCCTTCCCTTCCTCCCCACCCCTTCTACCCTCCCCCGTGACCCCCATGCTCCCAATTTACTCAGGAGATCTTGTCTTTTTCCCCTTCCTCTGTAGATCCATGTATGTCTCTCTTAGGGTCCTCTTTGTTGTCTAGGTTCTCTGGGATTGTGAATTGTAGGTTAGTTTTTTTTTTTTTTTTTGCTTTATGTCTAGAAGTTACTTATGAGTGAGTGCATAGTATTTTTGTCTTTCTGGGTCTGGGTTACCTTACTCAGTATGTTTATTTTCTAGATCAACCCATTTGCATGCAACTTTCAAGATGTCATTATAATCAAAACAACTTTGAGATTCCGTCTTACACCTATCAGAATGGCCAGGATCAAAAACACTGATGAAATCTTATGTTGGAGAGGATGTGGGGTAAGGGGAATGCTCTGCCATTGCTGGTGGAAGTACAAACTTGGGCAGCTACTTCGGAAATTAGTATGATGATTTCTCAGAAAATTAGGAAAAAAATCTACCTCAAGACACAGCAATCCTGCTGTTGGGTATATATCCAAAGGATGCCCAGTCATACCACACAGACAAGTGCTCAACTATGTTCATAGCAGCACTATTTGCAATAGCCAGAACCTGGAAACAACCTAGATGCCCCTCAACTGAAGAATGGATAAAGAAAATGCGGTACATATATGCAATGTGTAGAATGTGTGCCTTCTTGTCACACTTACAACGTGGAGGGAAACGGTGAAGGATTGAGAAAATGTTCTTCTGTTGCCTTGAAGTCTAATTTCACAAACTGATGAACTCAGGAGAACCTTCTCAAGCAGCAATGGTGAACATGGAGTAAAGCGGAGAATATGCCTTTGATTGTGGGGGAAAATGATGGAGGAGAAAAAAAACAGCCTTAGTTTTAAAAGATGGAAACAAAAAGAAAAGACTGAGCAAATCTGGATGAAAGGAAGAGTATGCCGTGAAAGAAACTTTTCGCTGATACCCAGCTTTTGAATAAAAAGGACCCAGTCTTTAAACATTAATGGCTATTGCAAACTTATAAGGAGACATCCTGCCTTCATGAGAAATTCTGGCTTCACAGTCTCGGAGGACCTGAATTTTTGTTATTTGACTGGGGTCTTTGTGGGTAAGTTTGCTGTGTGAACCTCAATGTGTTTTTTTTTCTAATATGCAAGTCAAGATTGTTTCACAAAGAAGTTTCTAAGTCTTCACTTGTCCACGGGAGAAAACCCAAAGAGACGATGGTTCTGTGATACACGTCCCTGTGTCAACTTCTGCTCTTCTGCAAAGGCAGAGAAGTCCTGAAGATGATTCTAACGTCAACTATCCTGAAAGCACAGCAGTTGAGCGCTGCAGGCGTGTAGCGGTGTTGATAGGCAGTGAAGTCTTATGGGACATCAGCAGGCATGGTGGTTTATATTGCTGTACTGGTTTTCTATTTCTAGAGAGCTGTGGTCTTGAGTTTAAACTGAGACCTTTACCCTGGGGCAGGCTTAAGCTAACTGCATCAGATAAGCAATGTACCAGATGCACATTCCCATGCCTATTGGGAATATGCTAGGGAGGGCTTTCTCTATCACTTACTTTCTTGTGTTTAAGTCATTGTTTTTTGTTTTTTAATTAATTACTTAATTAATTAATTTAATTTTTTACATACCAATCCCAGGTCCCCCTCCCTCCTCTCCTCCTGCTCCTTCCCCTTCCTTTGGCCCCACCCCCATCTGCTCTCAGAAAGGTTAAGGCCTCCCCTGGGAAGCCAACTAAGTCTTGTTTCTTAACTATAAATCATGCAACTGCATTTCAGAAATACCACATGGCAGGCTACTTTTGCTTCTCTATCTGCAAAACTCTTGGCTTGTGGGCTCGCTAGTTTCATGCCAATTTGATACAAGCTAGAATCATTAGAGAGAGGAGGACTTCTCAAGTGAGGAAATGCTTCCATAAAGTTGGGCTGTAGACAAGCCTGCTGGGAATTTTCTTAATTAGTGATTGATGGAGGAGGGCCCAACTCTATGTTCTTGGTACTATTCTTGGTCTGGTGGTCCTGAGTTCTTTTTTTAAAAAGGAGTCTGAGCAAGCCACCAGGAACAAGCCAAAAAACAGCATTCCTCCATGGCCTCTGCATCAACTCCTGCCTCCAGGTTACTGCCCTGTTTCAGAGCTTGGCTTGTACTGACTTCCTTCAATGATGGACTATGATGTGGAAATATGAGCCAAATAAACTCTTTCTTCTCCAAGTTCCTTTGGTCATGGTGTTTCATCATAACAATTGAAACCCTAAGATAACATATACTTACATCTCTTTTCATCATCCCTAAACCTTTGGGTAACCTAGGATGGATGTTTCAAAGAGAAATGTCCCTCATAGATAGATTCGCATATTTGAATACTTTGTCTCCAGGTAGTAGCTGTGCTCCGGGAAGTATGTACTGGGGGAGGATTCTGGAAGTTCCTAACCTCATTACCCTTCCAGTGTGTTCTACATGCATCTGTCCAGGTGATCTCTCAGGTCCTTGCTACAACTGCCTGCTGCCATGCTGAAAACCTGAGACAAAATAACTATTTTTTTTTTTCTAAGTTGCTTTGGTCAAGGTAAAAAAGTCCAAGGAATTAGAGAATCAACTAAGGTTTTGTCTGGATTTAATTGTCATTTGGTAGCAAAACTAGTTAACCATTTATATTGTATTTAGGATACATTAGGTTATCTTGTATTTATGTCTGTCATGGTCCTAAGAGTGGTGACAAAGCCCAATTTTCTAGACAAAACTTGAAGTCTTGCATTTATCAAATACTACTTGTACAAATAATATACTGTAAGATTGAGTTATAAAGGGGAGTGCACCCAAAGGGCCATCTTGTTTAGATTTTAGTGACATTTAATCTCATGCTCTGTTTTAGAGTACGACATTGCTTTGCAGATAGTTGAGAAATGGTCATTTTTGTCATCTGTGCTGTTGATATTCTGATTCCTACAATTTGATGTGAACATTTTTAGATAATTTTTAATAAGTAAATTAAGGTGGGGTCTTGACCCTTCATTTTAATATCTGCCTTTGTATATGATATTTCTGTCTGTCTATCTACTCTAAAACATACATGAGAACTCTTTTTCTGAGGTTGCATAGGGGATAATTAGGGTGGAAGACACAAGACTGAGAGATGTGGTGTTTCTTTCCTCTGTTAGTGTGGACATAGTGAAATATGTACTGCTTAGTTTATTATTCATGGAGTCTTTATTATGTTCTTACTGTATTTGTATAGAAAAGGAAGAACCTCTCAGGAGCTTTCTGTTATTGGCTTATAATGTTTTCCATATACTAGAATTTTGTATAAAAACTATAAAATTATTGCACTTATACATTTTATGTTCAGATAGGGGTCATCAAAATTACTGATAAGAAGCTACAAAATCTATCAAACTTTTTGTATGTATGACGCCGAGTTGGCATTTGAATTACTAAGGTTAATCATCAAGGCAGGTGGTACTGTTTCGTGTCCAGATGAACAGCATGAGACAGTATCCTAAATCCTGAAGCCGGTTACAGCTGTTAATTGTGATAGTTTGCCCTTCTGTTGATGTAACAAAACACCACAACCCCAAATGACTTATGAAGGAAAAGAGTTTATTTTGGTTTATGGTTCCAGATGTTGAGTCCCTTATGGCAAAGGAGGCATAGCATCAGGCAGCCCCAGGAGTAAGCTGGGAAATCACATTTTCAACAAAAACACAAACCAGAGAAGGAACTGCAAGTTGGGTGAGGCTATAAGCTGTCAGCCCACCTAAAGTGGACTTGGTTAAAGTGATGTTAAGTGACTTTGTTAAAGTGACATACTTCCTCTAATAAAGCTCTACTTCCAAAGGACTCTATAAGCTCCCAAAACAATGCCATCAGTAAGTGACCATGTGTTTAAATATGTGAGACTGTGGGGAACATTTCTCATTCAAACCACTACAATACTGTCTCCCAAGATTGCACTTTTATAAAGTATATGAAATAGCCAACCTTAAGAGCTGGATGATGGTCAGTTGTGCCAAATGGGGAATCATCCATAAGTGGTTATAAATCCCAGCATGCAGATATTTACATGGTTTAATGTTGTGCTCATAGTCAACCATAAGTTTCTTTTTCATTCAAAAACTGCTTAAGAGGATAGATCTCATGCACTGAGGATGATGTTAAAATAAGATGTTTTACTTGTTAGTTGATGGGTTAGTGGAGTGAGAGACAGTGGGGCAGAGAGAGATGGGGTAAAACACTAGACCACTGACCTCCAGTGGCCTCAGCATGCAAGTGGAAGGCGCTGTTCTATACACTGACGTTCACCTGTGGCTACAGGAGGAAAGGAAAGGATGTGGAAACAGATATGAGCAGAGGGTGATGTGCAAGCTGTTGTCGTCCTTGCTTCCATTTCACTGGGATATCTTAGAGCAAGTCCTAGGAGAGGTGGGTTGGAGGAACTGTTGTGTTAGATTGCTGCAATCCGAAGAGAAGATGCCATGCAGTTGTCTAGGGGAGCCTGACAGTAAAGAAGCCAGGATGAGGATCTGGGCTGACAGCTGCGTGGTATTAAAGAGCAAGTTAAATCCTGCAGCCAACTTGTTTTGTGAAGAACCACATAGAATTTGTTAAAGACTGTAAATCATGGGTTCTCTCATCTGCAAGAACCATTTATTAAAAGAAATATATGTATTGGGGAACTTGATCTCATTCTTCTGCATTCCCATTGCCTTCACCATATGATCTGATTATGAATAGAAACTGTATTCACATTACTTTACTGTCTTCTCCACTTACCAGATTGTGAAGTGCATAGTTAAAGCTGAAAATGCTTCAGTAAAAGTTTTAAGTGCATTCTCTCTTCTCTAAATATAATTGGGCATTCCTAATCTGAAAATTCCCCAGCCCCAAATCCCTTACATCCGAAACTTCATAAACACCGTAAGTGGAAAATTGCACAGCTGACTCCAGGTGAGGGGTCACAGCCAAACACAGGTGCACTTAATATATTTCATAATACTATCTTCTGGCTATGTGTATAAAGTACATATAAACACAAACGGATTTCTTGTTCAGACATGGTCATCCCCATGATACTTCATTATGTGTATGCAAAAATTTCAAAATCCCCCAAATAACTCAAGATTTGAAACATTTTCCAAACATTAAATAAATTCGAATCATTAAACCAAAATTCTCTGAGACTCTGGATAACAATTATTCAATAACTATTTTACATGCAATTTTCAGCTTAATAAGCTACCCAGGAGTTGGTCAAGTGTAATACACATAAGTGAGGACCAAGATAGGTGTTTGGGAAGTGACCTCCTTGGACTGGCCTTCAATCTATCTCTGTTTTCTCTTGGTTTAATCAGTCTTGACTTATACTAAAGTCTGCCTTTGATTTCAGTTTTCCATATGCTGGAAATAAAAATCTGTCCATCTCATATTCTCTAGTATTTGTATGTCATAAGTCACTCCACTCTTACTCGCTCCCGAGCTCAGTGGCTTTCCTTCTGATCTGTCCACCTTTTCTTTTCTTTCCTTGGAATCTTTGACTCCTAGCTCTTGCTGTTCATCATCTTTTCTCATTACATCTTGGATCATATGTCACCTCTGCAGTGAGAAAAACTCTTTGCAAAGAGCTCAACCCATCTCTATCTTCTTGTTTTATTTATTCATATCTGAAATTGTCATATTTATTTACCATTTATGGTTAGTCAAGATGTAAGAGTTAGCCAGTAAGAAGCCTGAGCTAAAGGGCCAATCAGCATTATAACTTATAGAGATCTCAATGTGATTTTTCTCTGGGACTAAACATCTGGGGGGGGCGGTGGGCAGGACAGAAAAACCCCCAACAAACAGGCCCTCTCATGTTACACAAACAGTCCAGGCAAGATAAGTTTCTTGCCCAAATGGCTTGCCTTGTCACACTGAATTCTATAATTAGTCATAATTAGTTTCTTCAGTGCTCATCAACCTCTCTTAAGTAATTGATGCTGCCAGAAGCAGACATGTTTCCTTGTAGAGAAAAGCCTAACTTCTTAAAACATTTTAAATGTCATGTTCTATAGGTCTTTGGAGTGTTAAAGATTATCTATATAACTGAAATATATCTACATATACCAAGAAAACCTAACTAACATGACTACAAATTTGACTATTAAAAATGACCTATCAATCTGCCCCATTTTAATTATACATTACATTTTTAAATGAGTTGTCTAAACATAATATCTTAAACAAGAGTAGAAATACATATAGCAAAATTTTCCTTAAATTTGTATCAATAGACCAAGATCCATACCAATGCAAAGTATTCATCTCTATATCATATATCCCATATTTTTTTAAAAAAGAGATTGACTGTGACCATTAACAATTTATACTCAACACCTTTTAAATGAAAATAAATTAATAAACAATCATTTTAGGAATTTGAACTGCTTCCTTATTTTTGTTGGGCAAAGTATGTTTAGGGGTTCACAGAGACCTTTCAAAGGGTCGTGTTCCATCAAACCATTTTAGCCTCTAAGTAATCCATATTCAGATACAGCATTGCAGTTTCACCTGGTAACACATAGTAGCTATGAATACCTGCATAAACTTGGACCCTCCAATGTTCCATCATGGATATAGGAGGTGTATATGAGCCCCCATCCCATTCCCTTCCTAAGGAGCTAATGACTGTGAATGGCTTCTCTCTCTCTCTCTCTCTCTCTCTCTCTCTCTCTCTGTTCTGATTTCCTGCCTGGATTTACCCTGCTAAGCCATTGGCCCAAGCATCTTTATTCATCAACCAATAAAAGCAACACATATACAGAGGGACATCCCACATCATACTGTTCTTGACTATAGGCAAGTTTGATGTATGCTTGAGTTGAACATTAACAATGTCTGATGTACCATATGACTGTTTGAAGCTAAAGAATTTTAAGTAATAAAGAAATAAAGTCACAATCGTGATTTCTTGATTTGATTGTAAGACCTTGTCTCATAAAAACAGATAGATGCAAGAGCAATGTTAGCAAGGGAATTCTATGAATTCTATGAATCAAGAATACAACTTGATTCTATGGAGAATAAAGAGTAATGAGAAATTGGAATGTCCCTGAGATCATTCTATGAGTAGATTGCAACTTCTCTCCCTGAAGGATATGACGATCAACTGTGTTTGCAAATTAGAAAATTAGGATAGTAAGTTTAGTTATTTATTTAGTCATTTATTAGTTTGCCATTCCTCACTGTTGCTTGGTCTGTGACTGTAGGCACTAGTGTTCCACCAGTGAAAAACATAAACTATCTCCACATTCTCCTTCAGTTTACACCAAGTTGCGGGGAGGGCATGTAAAGTAGATAGATAGATAGATAGATACATAGATAGATACATAGATAGATAGATAAACAAACAGACAAGGCTAAGTACCTTTTTTAGCAGGGCAGCTCACATCCTGCTACTTCGGTGACCTGGGCAGGAGTGGGAAGAATCAACTTCCTCCTCCCCAGAATTCTCCTGCTCTCCTTGCATCATTTCCACTTCCTGTCTGGTTTTCCCACCTACTCCTCCTGCCTGGCCAATCAATATTCATTTAAAATATGACTGACAGAATACAGACAATTCTCCCGTACCAGTTTGACAGTATGCTTTATGAACTGGACATGCAGGACCCACAGAAAGGTGACTGCTGAATTTTCCAAAAGACAGGATGATCCTTCAGGGTTCCTGCTTTACAGAAGAAATTGCCAGATATTCTACAGAATACAGAAGACAAACTGCCAATATAGGCAAAGCAGTCTGTCAAATTTCCTGCTGCATTGAAAAGTCTGCCAGATATTACAGGCTATAGGCTAGAGATGAATGCCCCAGTATTACAGAAGAACTTTGGGTAACTGTCCAGGTAGCAAGATGTCTCTGTCAATTCTAGAGTTTTGGAAGTTGCTTACAATGAACTTTCTATTTACTTGATAATATTATATCCTTCTGGGGTCCTTGAAGAGTTGAAGACAGACAGTTAGATTCACTAAGATAGGCTAGATAATAAAGTATTTTCCTTAATTTGTCAAATGTAAATGGACTAAATATTGTAACTGTGATTCTTGTCTGATACCTGTTTTTATATACATAATTTTACTATGTTAAAGTTAAAACCTTCTTTTTTATTTAGACAGAAAAGGGGAAATGATGTGGGATTTCTCCTGCATATGTGTTGCTTTTATTGCTTGATGAATAAAGTTTTGGGGGGCTAATGGTTTAGCAGAGTAAAGCCGGACAGATAGATAGATAGATAGATAGATAGATAGATAGATAGATAGATAGATAGAAAGATAGAAAGATAGAATAGTTGAAATTGAAGAGATGCCATGTAGCTGCTGAAGAAGACCATGCCCTGGAACCTTCCTGATAGGCCAAGCCTTGTGGAGATACACAAATCAACAGAAATGGGCTAATTTAAGATGTAAGATCTAGCTAGGAATACACTGGAGTCATTGACCAGAAAGTGTTGTAATTAATATAGTTTCTGTGTGATTATTTGGTTCTGGGCATCCAGGAAACAAACAAATAGTCTCTGCCTACAACAGTATTTGATAAGTCAAAAGTTTTTCATATTAAGTATATGACTTACTATCCTTTTTAGATCTTCTCCTGTTCTCTCTCCTCTCATCTTCTTTCTTTTTTTTTCACCTCCTTCTTCTTCTGCTCACCCTCTTTACTCCCTCTTCTCTACTAGAAGCTTTATAGTACTCATTGTACCTTGGGAGCATTGTTGAAAACCAGACTATAGTATCTATAGATAAATACCCGAGTCTTTCTCACATTGCTAGATCTACACTATAAAACTTCCCCAGACTTCACTGGAATTTTTATACTCCAAATATCACTGGAGGACAACATTCCAACAAGAATAGTAAAGAAATACTATGTAAGTTTAAGGCCTGTTACCTACCATCAGAAATATTCATTAGCTGAATATTTTTGGATGTTCTCATCTCACTTTTTCCTCTTCTCCCCATGTGTATGATGAAACCAACTTAAATAAAATACCCATACCAATACTCAAGACTTTGTCTCAGGGTCCCCTCATGGGCACATATGAACAGGATACATACCTGCAATCTGAACTTCATTTCCTTCTCCAGGTTAATTTTCCTCAGTCAACAGGCACTTTTGCTTTGTACCAGCCTGTTTGGGGACTACAGTAGTTCCTTGAGTACATCATGCTGTTTCTCACTTCATAAGTCTGCATGCTCTTTCCAGTACTTTAAATATTTCCTCCAGATCC
Source organism: Myodes glareolus (assembly GCF_982192425.1). Lineage (NCBI taxonomy): Eukaryota > Metazoa > Chordata > Mammalia > Rodentia > Cricetidae > Myodes > Myodes glareolus. Next base: position 55,617,314 of record NC_142039.1, read on the forward strand.
TATGGTTAGCCACATGCTTCATTCTAATAGGCGTCCAATGAATGCTGACTCACATGGAGTCAGACATGTATTTTTGCTCATGTAATTCCAAAGGAAAGTAAAAATATTTTAGTTAACTTTGCAAAGTACCATATAAATATACTGATGAAACTATGAGGAGATACATAGGCAGAAATGGTAACATATGGTAACTTTATGATTAGGATTTTATATCTTTCTTCTTTATAACGACTTTGAAGTTACCCACCACTTAGTAATTCTTATCCAGAAACAGTTAAATATATTTGTTTGAGTCAGATGAATTTAGTATGGCAGCAGGAACCTAAAATTTCTGTTTTATAAATGTCATGTTCTTTTTATGGCTGATTATCACACTATTACTTTTCATGCAGCTCTTTTCCCTGCCAGAACTCTTCAGTGAAAGTAGCATTATCTTGGCTTTAGATAAACTTTTAAGTTGTACCAGCAAGAGCTAAAGTGATGATAGAATTCAGCTCATTATCTTTTTATTTTTACCATAATACTCTTAGCAAGAGATGAATACCGTTCCAAACATATAATTACCGTATTTGAGTAATCCATGCTTTAATATGATTTAAGACAATAAATACCTTCTACAGCAACCATCTTACTGCTCCTTTTACTGTTATGGATTTAATTTTTCCACAATGTTTTAATTTTGCTGCTAATCAACAAAAATTCAGTGTTCCTATATACTGTCAGTAGGTATCACCCTGCAAATATTTGGAAAAATATTTTTTTTTTTTGCTCTGGGGTCAAGATCTACTAGCTACATGACTTAACATGGATTTTTATCTTTGCTCTCATGTTTTTACATATTTGGATAATCTCTATTCAATGTCAGATCTCAGAAATTGCCTGTACCCCAGGAACAGAGCTTGCCTGTACCATCGCATGCCTCTGTTTAGATGAACAATTTATTTGGACACTGGACATTGCATCTTTAACAGATTTCTTCTGTACTTATCTGCAGATAAGTGAAGACCCTCACAGCTTCTAATTTTCCAATCTTATACACCTTGCTCTCTAGTATTGCATTTAATATAAGAAAATAATGGTGGAGAGGTTTGGAACTTCCTCCAGGACACATTTCTCACTATTTTTCCATATTAAACCTTTAGTTGACAACTTCCTTCATTTTTTTTGTTCATTCAACTTTATTTAAATGTGTAGTTCTTTCACTAACATAGTTTGATCTCTTAGTGTGCATTGGTAAGTCTTAGGACAGTTATAGAGAATTTAGAATGCTTTTTCTTTTAAGAAAGCAAACAGATCTGCTAAAAATCAACGAAGCAACAGACCTACTAGGATTATTAAGGGAGTTAATATAAATTTTAACCTTCTAACTCAAACTTCTCATTTACCTCTTCAGTTTTCAATGTAGTTCAGAAATAGACAACAGCAATAAGTCACAACTACATCTGACTGAAACAGGAAAAGGAAGAATATGTTACTGAGACACTTGAAAGAAATATTTAGTGACATAATCTAGTCCATGTCTGGAGTCCTCAACGTGGCTTTATTTACTTAGAGTCATGGCAAAGCAGGCCCTGAGGACAGGAAAATTTTTAGAAATGTAAAATGTAAATTTAGAAATGTAAAATGTAAATTTAGAAATGTAAAATGTAAATTTAGAAATGTAAAATGTAAGTTTTAGACCCCTCCCCAGACTTACTATGCTGGATGGTTTTATGCCAACTTGACACAAACTAAAGTTATTTGAGAGGAGAGAGTCTCCATTGAGAAAATGCCTCCATAAGATCAGGCTGTAGGTAAGCCTAGAGGGCATTTTCTTAATTAGTAATTGATTGTGGAGGGTCCATTCCAGTGTGAGTGGCACTATCCCTGGGATTGTGGGCTATAAGAAAGCAAACTGCACAAGCGATGATGAGAAGAAGAACCTCTTTATGGCTGCTGCATCAGTTCCTGCCTCCAGGTTCCCATCCTGTTTGAGTTCTTGTCCTGATTTCCTTTTATTATGAATAACGATGTGGTAGTGTGAACCTGATAAGCTCTTTTTTCTCCAACTTGCCTTTGGTCACAGTGTTTCATCATAGCAATGGCAACCTTAACTAAGATACCTACTAGCCAGAGACTCTGAGAAGGTTCAGAAACCTGACCCCAGGATTCTGAGGGCCACACTCATGCCAGAGGCCACAGATGTTCCCACAATATTCCCCTGTGCAAACGTTTTCCCTAGGAAAATACAGCTCAGTCTACAGTCAAACCTGATTTAGCAGTAGCTCCTAAAGGTTAGGATCTGGTCTGGTGCAGTTTGAATACCATACTTTAGCTGCCTTCTAGGAAAAGTCTAACTCTCTGAGTTCTGGAGTTCTGTTCTGGTTCTCATGATTGTTTTCTATGTTCCTCATAGGTAGACCTAGTCAGGTGAATTTATTTCCATCTTGTGATAAGGAGGGGCGAATCCACTAATTTATAGAGAAGGCATCAGGAATTAAGAATAAATTCGTATTAGATATTTTTACCAAGGAGCAAGTGGATGACAAGCCAAGGGCATGAATTTGTACATAGTCGAGATCATTTCTCCACCTACTTAATTCCATTGTTATTGACTGTAAATATCATTAGTATAGATGTTTTGAAACATTCAACAACAATCAACATGGGAATAAATCAGCAGAGGTTCTTTCTGGAACATCCAGCATGCTTGTCCATGTTCACACTTATACCTATGCGTCCCTTAACACATAGCTTTCTTTTAAAAGTGTAAAAAATTGTTTGATTTGTGTTAGGTAGACTCAAAGTCTTAGCTTCCAGCTAAGGAAAGTTCAGACTTTTTCTTTATTGCTTGTTTTTCTAGAGGTTTGCTGTCTTCCAACTTCAAACAAATAAACACTTTGCATTGTTCTATTCTGAATACCTTCTCAAAAAGCATGTTTGATAGCAGTTCAACTGTTCCTTTTAAGTTTTAATAGTACTAGAAGTACCAAGGAGGAGGAGCTTCACTAAAACCACTTTGTGTGACATTTCTGTGAGCTCCTTGCTCACAACTTGGCTGTTAGCTAAAATTGAAAATTAATGCAGCTACTCCATGAAGAACATAAATGCTCCTGTGTAAATGGTTGGTGTTTTCCAGAAGATCTCAGAGACATTGATATGTCAATGTATCACTCACCAAATGATTTAAAAGTGTTCACTTCATGGACAATACAGGGCCAGACTCCCACGCAGAAGCAGAAATGGTAACGGGATAGCTTATTGTTTGGGAGCTTCTTCGTTTTTGTTTATTTGTTGTTGTTGTTGTTGTTTTACTAAGATGCATTTGAAAATGGAAAAGCTGGGATATTTGAAGCATGCAGTTTGATGGTTCTTCACGTTCACTGTGGTGCTCTTGCAAGAATGGCACTAATTCACTTGCTTAACACTGCAGATGCCACTGTCTGCTTCCTTCATTTGCACATTTTAATTTTCTCTCCTGTGTGTGTGTAGGGGGGGTAGAGGCAGAGTGCGGGGTTGGGCATAGGTGTTAGACAAGTTTCAAACGGTAAAGCATGTTTAAGTCCTATTCATCCAATCTATATGATGTGGAAAAGGAAAAAAAAATCTTATTTCCCTCTTTAAACATGAGGTTGGGGCTGAGTTTTGCAGTCACCAAGTACTTCCTCTAAGACATGAAGTCCTCTTTAGTTGACAAAACCATGCCAAAGACCATGGGATCCTCATGTAGAATTAATACTAGGATTTCCTCGTGTCCTTACTAAACAAAGAGTCTAACACAGCAACTAAGATGTGGTGTGGGATGCATTTGTGAGTTTGATAGGGATGGTTGGGAATTCACTCTATGGAGGAGAGAATGAGGCTTCCAAGCTCAATTGGAAAGACATTGTTCATGGGAGAAATGTACTCAACCAGGAAGGGAGGAAATAGATGTGGGGAGGTCAACCGCAGATGAAGATGTAGGATGGATGAATGTACCCTTGGTCTTTAACAGTCAGCCTGGAAGTGCTTAAACTTAAACATTTGTTGAGATTCTGGTTAGCTGCCAAGGTCCTATGCTTAGAGTGTATGGGCTACATCAACACCGACTACAGCCACCCTCTTCAATACAGCTCTGCTTTCTGTTTTCCTACAGTTAAAACAGGGAGAGAGTGATTCTCAGACAAGATCTTTTCATTCTGTATTCTTTGAGTGATAGTTGGTAATCCAATTTTTTTTTTAAAAGGGGAAGCTATCATAATTCTTTTGCAAGAATTTCTACATGAAGTGTGATTTTGTTCCATATCATTTTATATGACTCTGCACAGTGGGAAAAAAGCCACCTGTCTACGAGCAGGAAAGCAATTGGACCACATTGCCAGTTAGATGCTGAAAAGTCAATCTGTGAAAAATGTTTAGGCCTCCAAGTGGGCTCTGTGTACTGATCTCCTGATTTCTCAGAACACTGGGCCTCTGACAGTAGATGGCAGTGTGAGATGGGGAATTTAAGCCTTGGCAGTGATTTTTCTTGAAATCAGCCCAGTAAAAAAAAAAAAAAAAAAAAAAAAAAAAAGCTGCTTTTTTTTTAAAAAAAAAAAAAAAAAAACTTGGAAGCACTGAATTGAGTTTGCAGGCAGAGTTTTGTCTGGAAGCCAAGATCCCACACTGGAAGGTGCTGGCAAGCTACAGGTAAGGCTGGGCAAGGGCTTTGTTTGAAGTGGGGGCTGTTACCCTGCTCAGAAGCAAGGTGGGAAGTATGTGTGCACAATTTATTGTCACCAAGCCAAGCCAACTGCCACTCAACGGTCTTGGCAAGTCTGTACACCTCCCTGGCAAAGCCAACACCCCTCCCCTTCACCTTTCTCAGAAATTTACGCTGTTTAGACCTAACACATGAAGCTTTGATATATCCAAGTATGAATGCAGCTTGCGGATAAAACTTAATCCTCACTCTTCTAAATCCTTAAAAATCAGAGACAGGGAGAAAGGGGATTTCCAAACTGAAATATGGATTAAACTGCGAGAGAAATACTCACTGGATTTGATATAACCCCCTTCCAGTAGCCTCTCGAGTCGTGGATTCTACTCAGATTGAGAAATCATGAAGAATGTTGGAGTCTTAAAGCTGAGTTTTGCTTCTTGTCTTCATGTTCTTAGTGTAGCTGTAGGATCTGGAATGTACAGTTGCTTAAGTCATGCAGAGCATCAGATGAGATTGCTGTGTTTAGGCAGGAGACTTATAAACTAGTTGACTTGTTAAATGCTTGAATTATGAAAGAGGAAAGTGATCTAACTAAATAATCTGATAATTCCCTGCAGTTTACACAGTAATATCAGAATTTGAATTGTGTACTTCATTCATGTTCCTGACTTTAATCATTGTTATGCTTTTTATTCTGTCAACACTATACTTAATTTTGTATGTCTTCCAGGAGAGTTAAATCTCAGTGTTTGGATGATAAAATACCCATTACTCAGTTATGTTAAGCTCCAGTTTCCCCAACTGTGTGATGGGAATAATGTCATATTTTTTCCACGGAGCTTGGTGTAGAGTACTATCTGTTCTGTCCAGATGTGCAGTAGATATTATCCATGGCATTAGACATAGTTTGAAACATTATCTCTCTTTCATTTTCATAAATGGTAAATACTCATTTATCCTAGATCAAGAAAAATCAAACAAGAAAATTTCTGGGGAAATTTGAGATTATCTTGAGTGGTGTTTTCATATATAAATTTGAAGTGAGAAAAGAGAATGTTATATATGTGGATATGTTAAGTATTTGAATATGAGCAAATATTTGACTCAACTAGTTCAACTAGTTCTTTGGTTAACTTGTGAGGGACAACACTTCCGGAATGAAGGGGAAAATGGAGGTAAGAGAATAATTATAGCCATAAGTCACATCTATCATTTCCTCTTATTTGGTAGATATTTTAATAGGTGAGCCTAGGGGTCAGAGCCTGTAAAAGTAGGAAGACTGGGATGAAGAAACTAATCACTAGTTGATTGTGTAGCACAATCCTGAAATCCCAGCTCAAAGGGAGCTGAGGCAGGATGAATGCCAGGTGTTGAAACCAGCCTGGAATGCAAAGGGAGTTGGAAGCCAGCCTGAGATACGTAGCAAGACTCTGTTTCAGAAAAACAAATCAACCAAAGAGTGCCCCTGGCAATCTATTTTTTTTCTTTTTTTTTCTTTTTGCTTACATGGGACCTGTACATTAACCTGGGTGGATATGTGGTAAGAGAGAGGTTGACAACCATGATCAAACATAGGATGCTATTTCCTAGATGCATCACGTTTTACATTTCTATATTCCCTAAAATTATTCATCTGTTACTTTATTAGCATAAATAAAATGCTTTCTTCATTGTCTTCTTCTTCTTCTTTGACTTTGTCAAATTGCTGCATAGCTCTGCATACTTCTTTGAGAAATGAGGATCAGCATTTAGAGTGTTTCAACGTAAAATTGCATTGTGCTCATAGCACCTACCAGAGTAGTATTGGGCGTATGACAGGCAGGAAATAGAGTTAGGCATGAAAACCGTCTTTCCAGTTGGTTATTGTAGAGCCAGACAGCTATAGAATGCTATGAGTAAAAGAATTGCAGAATTAATCAAATTTCTCTTCCTTATGAATGAGGAAACTAAAGACTAAAAAGGTTAAGTTGAGATTGCTGATATGGGTTGTATTCGAATCTCCCAGGAAAGTAAGACAACAGAAATTTGTGTTAACATGGCAAAAGACCTACTATCAAAGATCAGCTCACACCCTAGTTAGAGGCTGTGCAACCCCAGGTTCTAATGTCAGCAAGTTGAACATATAGAAACCTGATGGCTTAGATCCACTTGAAGACAGTCAAGCCTGAGATCCAGGGAAAGCCAGTACTTTGTTTGCATCAGGGGGCAGGTGGACACCGGCCATCTTACTCAAAGCAGTCATCCATGAAGAATCCCCTCTGACTGACAAGAAGGATGGATGGGAGGGCACCTATTTTGCTCTACCCAGTACATCTACTTCCTGAACAATAGGCTTTTCTTGATCCACTGGTTCCAATGAGAACCCTCTAGAGGTACTCCCCAGGAACATCCTGAGTAATATTTGAGCAGATATTTGACATCCTTGGAGCAGTCTAGTAGACATGAGTTTATGTTACTTTTGCATCAAATCTTGTGATACTGTCACCTCAGCGGAAAGAGAGCCATGGGTGTCCTATGTGCGAATGTAGAATCCTTCTGTTTTCATCCTAAACTAGTTTGTAATTTCCTTTCTTCTGCAGACAGATACACATTCCCAAGCTTTGGGAGTTCTGTTTTGGCAAAAGAGTTCAAGAATTTTTCGTTCATGGTCTTGAAGCAAAACAGATGTATGTGTGAAGGTGTTTCCCTTAAAATGCCCTATCTGTACTGTCTGGGTTTTGTCTCTGCCTTTGAAACTGCATAAGGAGGAAGCAGTGGGTTTGAAAACATTAGGAGAGTTGTTGAGATTTAAATCTGTTTAAGCAAAATATCAGAAACAGATAATGGCTTACATATTATGCAAGATATTGATTTAATTTCCGATATGGACAGCAACTTGTGGCTTAGCACTTGTGTGTTATCCAACTGCTAATCAAGGAGATAGGAAGAGCAAAGGATACCAAGTTTATGGAAGGAAATCACATACTCAGCTAAACCCTGGCTTAACTTCCAGCACTGTTCAATAGATTATTCTAATACACTACTGAGTTTTCTTGAGCTAAGGTTTCAGTAAGGCAAAGAATGGACAGGAGCTCAGTATTTTTATCCATCTTGTTCACCCACTGCTATGTCGCCAGCTCCTAAAATAACACCTAATTCCAAACTGCTGAATCCCTAAAGTAACACTGATTTCCTGAGTGATTCTGGAGTATCAGAAGTCTTAGATACTAGTACATGGATTGAAAGACTAAAGCACTTTCTGTCAGAGAAAAATGTCTCCTTTTTTATGACTAGCACTGATGGCCAGTTTGACAGGATCTGGAATCCCCTATCAGACAGACCTCTGGGGTGTCTATAAAGGAGTTTCTACATTGGGTTAATTGAGGATGAAAGTCCCACTGTAAATTTAGGTGACGTCACTCCATTTGATGGAGCCCTAGATTGAATAAAAAGGAGAAAATGGGCTGAGCAAAGCTCGTGTCTCCCTCTGCTTCCCGACTGCAGACACAACGTGACGCTCCACCTCACACTCACCATGGCTTCCTTGTGATCATGGACTTCAGCCTCCACCTGAGTTAAACGATGCTAGAATTCTTAAGTTCCTTCTTGTTAGGTATTTGTTCATAGCAGCATAACAAATAACTAGTCTGTGTAATATTTCGTAGGTCATTGCTAGCGTTGCAAAAAGTACTGTTAGTGAAGGCGCCTGAGAATGTAGGTGATCTAGAATGACAAATATTGTGAGATGAGATTTAGCTACAGGATGAGTCTTGACTTCAAATATTTGAAAATCTTTCATATAAAATAATGTAGGTGTATGCAGGGCAGTGGTGGTGCACACCTTTAATACCAGCACCCAGGAGGCAGAGGCAGGTGGATCTCTGTAAGTTTGAGGCCAACCTGGTCTATAGAGGTAGTTCCAAGACAGCTAGGACTGTTACACAGAGAAATCTTGTCTCAAAAAAAACAAAATAAATAATTGTTGATGTATTTTGAAGAATAATTTCTGAAGAATACTTCTGGGGTCCATGGGCAGATGTTATAATTGTATTTATGATCTAAGCTTTTTTCTTGTTTATTTCTAATTTATTTAACTATCCAACAGGCTAACTTTGGCTTACTCTCAGTATTCACCTAAGAGTTTGAGGACTACTGATCCTATATAATCAATTCATTCTTTAGAGCACTATCTGATATAGAAGACTCTGAGTCTATCAGAAGTAGGAAGACATGTTGAACTGTTCTAATTTAAGAGAAGAGCACACCCAACTATTAACACTTACAATAAGAGCAAATGGCTTGTTTCAAATCAGTTTAAACCATCAACTAAAGATAATGATCCCTTGTCTTTCTTTCAATGACCTTTCAAAGTCAAAGAAATTACTCAGTTTCAATACTCTCTGCTCTTATGTTTACAAGGAATGAGTCAAGGAAACTTTTCTTTAATTTAAAACAAACAGAATGGTTTTTGCTAAATGGCTGGGCAGTACTTTAATGTTCCCTGAGAACATTAACTGCTGGTCAGGGAACTGTAATGCAAGATAAGCAAGGGGTATTAAGATGGTTCTGTGGGTAAAAGTTGTAAGAGTACGAGGATTTGAGTTAGGGCCTTCAACATCCAGGTAGGCAGTAAGGATGATGGCATACATCCAGGACCTCATTACTCGGGGACAGAGATAGGTGAACCCCAAGATCTTACTGATTCGTCATATCATCCCAAATAGTAAGTCCCACATTTAATGAGAGTCCCTGAATCAAAAAATAATGGGTAAATGACTGAGGAATACACCGGAAGTTCACCTGTGTTCTTCACCACATGGCACAAACATGCATGAGTGGGCATATCTGCACATACATGTACACACACACACACATGAAAAATACAAATTATTTTTTAAAATAAATAAAGGATGGACAGTTTAGTCCCCAGGGTGAGCACTGCTGGAAGGTCCTGAGTGATTTCCTCCACACAAGAGCTCAGCTTTTGTGTGAACAAAGTTTGAATTCTTGACTATTTTCCCTTCTAAAATCCTAATGGTGGTATATGGACAAGGAAACTTTGGTTTCAGTTTTTAGAATTCTTAAGAGGGCTGAACCAGGCTTCTACTTGCATTAATTTCGGTGTCAAAATCAGAATCAGAATCTCAAACCCAAGCTATTAAAGCCGTGAATTCATGGTCAAGGTACTGGAAGGAGCTGGGCGTTTAGGGGTGGGGCTTGGCTTCATATGTGCAAAGCTATAGGCTCAGTTTTTGAAACTAAAAAGAAACGGCTTCTGACTAGAGTTGCACAGATGTACTATAGCAGAGAAAAATAATTTAAAGCCTGCAATCTTTAAAAAATTACATACTTCATGAGCAACATTTCTATAGTTAGAATCTTCACTCATTCACTGCTTTGAATATTCTGCCTGGTATTTTAGATGTCATGCGTGTGTTTGGAGGCTGAATTCTTGTTTTCCACCCTGAAGTGGCTGATAATAGGTCTAGGGTCTACTTTAGGGGAAGGAGGAACATTCTTTACTAAGTAAAGTTTCCCTAAAATTCAAGACTGTTAGTAGATGCTGGCTTCACTATAGCCGAGGGGATCTTAGTGCATTTCAATGTCCTCTCTGTCACTAGCAGTCCAAGTGACAGCATATTAATCACTGCCTCTCTAGACTGGTTTTGTTTTTTCATCAGTAAAATTCCAAAAGTGGATGAGATGGCTTTTAATCTCTTTGCAAATGCAATATCTATGATATTTGCAAAAAAAAAAAAACTAGGATTTTATATGGACACTATTTTCAGGAAAGTCACTTCTTATAAATGTAACGCAGTATACATTATTTGGGAAGAAAAGAAGAAGGTAGTGATACCTCCTGTTTAAACAAATAACATCTCTCTGAGTGTCACAGTGGTAGTCAAAGAGTTTATGTTAGGAAGTATGTTTTCATAGACATTTCTTTTGCTTGTTTTGTGGACTTGTATTCAAAAGCATCTTCAAGACAACACTCCGGCAGGAAAGACGGAGAAAGTTAATGTTATTAATGAAGGGAATGTCCCTTCAGAACATGTTATCTGTCAAAATTAGCACTGAGGCTGGCCAGTTTGCTCACCTTTCCTCCTTTAGCTTCTCCTAGAGAGCATTGTTCTCCTGCTTGTGTTAGAGTTCTTCTCCAAGGCTTTCCATGCTAGACAGGGAACACATAGAGACATTCTGATAACCATCTACATAAAAGGCTTCCCTAGCTCTCCTAATAAATATAGTAGTTTTTTATACACTGTTACATTCTAAAATACATCTTTAATTTTGTATTAGTGATCCATCCTAAACCTCTTTGCTTCTTTTACCATGAAATGAAAAATTCTCACAGTAATCTTTTTCATTGTCTCAAGAATTCCTTTGTATTAGCTGAGGAGACATTGCTTGTTTCTTGTTGCCTCTTGGTGGAGGTCCCCATGAAAAGGTTTATAACAGTTTCACATACTAGGTTGTAGATGGTTTGGTTTGGAAGGACTGTGGCAAACACTATCCCCAGCACACACACACACACACACACACACACACACACTCACACACACACTTTCAGAGTTTTTCCTTGAGTGTTTTTTCTGTACTTCCCGTGTAGTCCTGTTTCCTCTTAAATTTCTATCACACCCTCTTTCACAGGACTTTTGTTCCTCCTGGGTAGTAAATAGCACCCAAAGGCACACATCCTTTGAAAACCCAAGGATCACTTGCACGTTGATGTGGTGTGTTTGAGTCACCTGGAGTCCTGTAAATATCACATCATGTGGCAATCCACAGCCGTTTCTTTGCCTCAGCTCTCCTTCATTCCTTTCAGGGCTCAGCTGCTACTTACTTCATCTGTGTCCCCCATTCCAAAAGAACCTAGTATTAGTTTTGATTCCCACAGGGGTCAATTACCTTCTTGGGGCTCAATATTGTATATTTCATCCTCAATGAAAACTGCCATTTTGCATGTGGCTTTTTTTAATTGCAAAAGAGAAAAGGCTGACAGACTGAGTCAGAGGAGAGTTAAATATTTTGAGTAGATTTATCCAAATCCATCAGTACACCTGGAAAAACTATATAGAAAAGACAGACTTGCTAACATTTGAAACTGGGCTCTGTGATGCACTGACTTTTTCCCTTAAGAAGTTGTGTGGCCACCAAAAGCTCAGTTTCTTCATGTGTTAAATGTAGATAATAATGACGACTTTATTGGATTACTGTATAAAATAAAGAAAATAGATATTATGTTTAAAGTTCTTGGAACTTGAGAGGAAGGGTCACTGAATAAATCATACCAGTTTCTATGACTAACACTACAAGTTCATTCCATTCCTATTAACGAAAGATGAACAGTCTCCTGCACGCAGTTTAACTGTTATTCATCGAACACCATCTGGGTTCACTAGTTAAGGATGGAGGTTGGGGATTATGTGAAGGTGACATAAGTTTTAACTCTTTTAATATTTCCTTCCTCCTCAACTCAGCCTACTGTATAAATTCCAATATTTCAGTACAGTATTTAAAGTGCAATAGTTTTTTTACTTTGTCCTCAGACAGATTTTCTAGACTCTTTGCTTTCTTTCAATATCATAATTTACATTGTTTACAAGTCAGAATATGTGTGTATGTGTACCTGTCTGGTATGTATGCATGTGGGAATGTGTGTGTGTGGTATGTGTATATGTATAGTACATGTAACATGTGATGTGTGTGTGTGTGTGTGTGTTTCCTATGCTCCTTTGGATTGAAGACAGACCCTACTCACTCTAAGACTCGCCATGATACAACTTTCACCCGTAGGAACTTTTTTGCATACCTCCCTACTTCATCCTCACAGGAAGAAGAAAATTCAAGTCCAACTACAAGGTATTGTTCTACTTATCATGATGTTATCCCCAATAACTTCACCATTATTTGAACATGTTATAATTGAAAATTTCTATAGCACAACTAATCTGTAGAAAAGCTGAGGTTTGTAGCATAGATATGGTGGTTTGAGCTGTCTGCTTCCTGGTCCTGGTATATTTTGGGGGTCACAGTTGTTCCCAGCGTTCCCAGAGAGACAAGGACCTTGTAATGTTAGCCTGGAAAGGGACCAATTGAAGACATAAATATGCATTACCTTTGCAGTTAAGTAGTCGTATATTAGAGACTGTATTGTCAGCTGTGTGACTTGGACAGGGTCAGAATGTGGTTGTCTTGATTGTTTGTTGTTTGTCCATAAATGGAGGTTGTTGATGACTTGTGTAACTGAGAGGATATACAAAAACATTTGTAATGTACCAGATTTACCTTTAAATATAATAATATGGTGATTATTCAAAATAATGACTTACATGTAGGTATATAGGTGCCTGCCACTAGATTTGAATTCATTCAGGCTATTCCGTATCTCCATTATTCTCACAATGCCCACCAACTACAGGCAAGACGCATAAATGCCTCTTCGTTTGTCATTCTCAGGACTCCTGTGTATCGAGGAGGCTCCAGCGGATGCAGCAATGTCTCCTGTCTTCCATCTTCAACTCAGAACACACTCTGAGACTTCAAATTGTTGTTAACTCTTTGATGGTCCCTAAAACTAAAGTTTGGAGTTTAGCTACTCCTGTTATTTTCTTTTATTGTGTTCATCTCCCATGAAAGGGTACCTCGTTCCTTGTTTTCTAAGCAGGGCTCCTATGTCTCAATATGTATCTTCCATTTAACGGGAAGCTAATGTTTGGTGTGAGCTAAACAGAACTGGCTGCAACTGAAAAATATTGTGGAAGATAAACGACAGAGCAGGCTACAATAGTTCACCAGGACAGAAAAGCCAATTCAGGATTTCTGAAACAGAAATAAAAGTTAAAAATGAGAAACAAAATTACAAACAAACAAACAAACAAACAAAAACTGCCTTCAGCATTTTGACCTTAACGTATTAAGCTACCGCCTTAGCGTTTTGAAAGGGGGGCAATCATTAGTCTGATGAAAGAACCCCAAGCAATCAAGCCCATTTTTAAAAAGCTATTAAATATATGTCAGGGTCTAAGATGCCCGTTTCTTCATACTAATGGGTTCATGCATTCTTAGGAGAGCAGCACATCTTTCTCATAAGAGGAATCAATCCAAGGAGCTTGCAAACCTCTGGTAGTTTTCACTTGCTTGTTTTTCGTCAAAGGACTTGAATTGATTCAATTAATTATGCCTCCCCACTGAGTTCCATTTTCATCGGAACCCACATGGCAAAGCTGTAAATGATACGTGCAAATAAAGAGTCATCTCCAGGGAGGGCCGTCTTTGAGGACCGTAACTCCAGCTTTGTGAGATGCTAAGAGTGTGTGCAGCTATGCTTCAGGGCTGTGACTATAGAAAAAGATGCTTCTGTCGTCTTCTCGGCTTTTTAGTATTAGTGTCAAAGCATCCCTCTTTCATTGTTGGACAAGGTGAGAAGGTGAATCCTACATTTCCTGTCAGATCAGGAATTTCTATGGAGATATAGTCTGTCCCTTCTTCCTCATGTTGAAGGATGGACTAGACAATCTACATTTACTCAGGTAATATCAAAACTCGGCTACACCTCTGCCAATTTGTTTCCTCTAATACATTTCCAGAGATTATTGCAATTTCTAGATGAAGATATCCAGGTAATTAATGGCTGATAAGAGAGGGAGAAACAGTTCTTCTTCAGGAATGGACCACTTGGTAGGTTACTGAGTTCTAAGTGGTCAGCCCTAAACACATATACATACTATATACAAGCAACACTAAGTGCACTCTTCAGGAAGAGATTATGTATACATATATGTGCCTATATATAATAATATTAATAATTAAAGAGGAGGCCAGAAATTGGAGAGTGGGGGACACAGGAGGAGTTAGAGGGGAAGAGAAAGGGGTGAAAATTTTATAAATACATTATTCATATGTGAAATTTTCAAAAACTGTAGATGAAAAATAATAAAATAAAATAACAAATTTCATAACAAAACTAAGATTAGAGTGTATTTAACATCGAAAGGATTTGTTTCTTTCTATGGGAAAATATTTTTCCAAAACCCAAGTAAGATTTCGCACAAGTTTCACAAAGTAAATGGACTAGTAACCCAATAGGCTTTAGATTGTTCATGCCCTTTTTTTATTTTAAATTTTGGGTGTTAGGTAACACATTCAGTCAAGACAGAGAGGCCATTGCTACTTAATTTTCTTTTGATGCATGCATTTACAAACTGAAGTATCTTTCAAGCAACATAGAGATTACACTGGGGTGGTATCTGCCTAGGCCATCAGTTTGTCAGTAAATGTTGGACTGGAAACTACTTCTGCTCACAGGATGTACCATAACAGACTGTTGGCAAACTAGGCTCTCAACCAGCTCTGCTGCTTGGGAAACGTGTGTTCCTTATTATCTCTGCATTTCATTTTTCCTGTCATAGGTGGACTTACTAATGCCTACCTTAAAGGGTGATTTTGGGGAATTAAGTATGTTATGTTACCTATATTATGATTCATCCATAGCCAGATGTAATTGATATGTTAATCGACTCTAGATCTCAGACCTATAGCATGGGCTTCACCTGAAAACTCCTTAGAATTCTCAACCCCACACAGCTATTGAATATGAAATCTGGGAGCTGATGCCAGATTCATATTTTAACAAGCGTTCTAGGTGATTCTAATACCCATTCAATTCTGAGAGACTGTTACAGAACACAATGAACTGTGGAAGTCTCTTCACTAACTCAATTAAACAGAGATTCAGCAGAATTCTAAAAACTCAATCTACAAAGTGGTTTATGTTTCATTTGTAAGCCAAGGAAAGACAATCATCCCTATAAATATAAAATCTTCAGATATGCCTAAAAATAATTGTTGCTAATGATTTAATTATCCTCTGAGACTTATTGGAGAATAAGTCACTAATATATAATAAAAAATAGCTCACTAGTCATCTACTTTAGTTTTTCTAATAACTTCAAGAGATGGGGTTGTTATTAGCTGTGTTTTCACATGTAACCAGATAATATGACTGAGGGTACCTCAAACAGTGATGGAACTGAGCTCCACAAACATGTTTCAAACATTTTAAGTTTGTACATCTTATGAAATTGAAAGGTTCATAACTATCCTTTTATTTAAACAGGATTAGTGAACAAATAGTGACAACTGTATTAATATATTTATATATTTACATATGTATTCATGTTTGTATCTTGCTTTTACAGAAGAACTATATGTAGGAGAAGGGCCCACTTGTTTGTCCTAGCTGCCCAGCTCGTTTAACCCCAAAATAACCACACAGAAACTGTATTAATTAAATCACTTCCTGGCCCATTAGCCCTAGTTTCTTATTGGTTAATTCTTACATCTTAATGTAACCCATTTCTATTAATATGTGTATTGCCATGTGACAGTGGCTTACTGGGTAAAATTCCCAGCATTTGTTTCCAGCGTATCCATGGCGTCTCTCTGACTCTTCTTTTTCCTCCCAGAATTCAGTTCTGTCTTCCCCAGCTACCTAAGTTCTGCCCTATCAGACCAGGGTAGTTTCTTTATTCATTAACCAATACAAACAACACATAGAAAGAAGGACTTCCTTCCACCAGCTACAAATCCTTATTCTGGGTCACAGTTATCTTTCTTACTTTCCTGTGGAATTTATTATGATTTATAATATGTACCAATACCAAGATGCAGATATAAATTTCATGAGAGAAGAGATTATTTTTGTCTTTTGGGCCAGACACATCACTTGAACTGTATTGTTTTCAACTGAATGAGTGATCACATCTCTCCTTGTGAAGGTAAACATTTCAGATGCATACTTCTGAAACAAGAATATTTTTCTGTTGATCTGAAGAAATTTTGTTCAAGTTTCTACTTAGAAAGCAGATGCACTCATTGGAGAATTGCTTTAATATTAATTTGTCCAACACACTCTCAATTCATAGAGCCAATATGGTATTTCATTCAAACATTAATCATATAATCATATAGCAGTAAAGTTTGGTATTGAAATGAGTTTTGGAGAATATCTAATAGCTACTTGTGTACAAGAAGAATTCAGACCCTGCAGTTAAGTGACTTGTCCAAAGTTAAATGCTAGTTAGGGGCTAGGCTAGAAACCACACTGAAAATCAGTGCTGATTGACTTCTAGTCAACATTTTTCTCACACAAAACTGTCTTCATGTAAGTGGTCTGACTTTGATATCTGAAAGGCAGACATATTCTGCCCCGGAGCAAAACTGGCCTTCATACAACTAAATGAGATTGGAACTCACTTCTCAACTGGTTTTACCGCTAACAGAACTGTAACTTTTGTCAAACGAACACCATGATGCTTCAGTTTCCTTATCTCTGAATTTGGGGGACAAATAGAACTACTTAAAATTTTTATAAGCACAATCTCCATTTGAAATGGTCATCCTATGTAATAGTTTGATTTCTGTTGCTGTGATAAAACATGTTTGAACCACAGCAGACTTGGGGCGAAAGGGTTTATTTTACTGGTAGCATAAAGTCCGATTTCTGTTGCTGTGATAAAACATGAACCACAGCAGACTTGGGGCAAAAGGGTTTATTTTACTGATAGCATAAAGTCCATCATCTAGGGTAGCCAAGGCTGGAACTCAAGGCAAGAGCCTGGAGGCAGGACTTGAAGCAGAGATGATAGAGGAAGGCTGCTGACTGGCTTGATTTCCATGGCTTTTTCATCCTGTCTTCTTATACAAGCTAGGATCAACTGCTGAGGGATGATGATACCCACAGTGGGCTAGCCACTTTCACACCAATAATTAATGTAGAAAATGTCCCACAGATATGACTGTAGTCTGATAGATAAAATTCTTCAATTGAGTTTCTCTCTTCCTAAGTGACTGTATTTTATATTCCTCTGACAAAACTACCCAGTATAACTGACCCCTTTTTTCATTAAACTATAATGTTTCCTTTTTCTTTATCCCCAAGATCTCATATTAGTATTACAATGTAAAGTGCAGTATAATCTTCAAAATCCCACGAACTTTAAAAATTCCATATGCTTTAAGAGTCTAAAAATCCGAAGAATCTTTGACCATTTCAAGTCATCTACTGTGGGTTCCTAGAAAATCACAAGTAAGTTATGAACTTCTTATTTTGAGAGGAAGAATCATGGCAAAGTTACAGCCAAATCAAAGCAAAGCCAACATCCAGAACTGTGAATCAAATCTGGCAGTTCAATGCCTGGCATCTGGGATTCACTGATAATCTTTGGCCTGCAAAGGATAAGGGCAGTTCTACCTCTTCCTTTGCCATCTGTAGCACACATAGCTTGTCTCGTAGGCATAGCTGGCTCTGCTTCCAATTGCTGTTCTTATATGGAGTCAACCTATTGTCCTACCATTTTCAGTATCCCGGGTTATGCACTGAAATTGAGTCTGCCAGTGTCCTACCTATGAAACCATTGATTTACTAAAAGTTGTATTAGAAATACATTCTATAGTTTTTCCCCTATTCTAGAGTTAAATCTAATTTATGTGCTTGAGAGATTATGAAAGTACTTTACATAGAACACATGTAATAATGGGTGCATAATATGCACACACAGTACACATGTATTTTATTTTCACATATCTCTCTATACACAGTAAACACAAACAAATATGCATATAGCTTGTGTTTGTATTTTATAAAAGAATTCCTAATACAAGCTGAGACAATGATTTTATGTAAGCCCCCATCACTGAATGGTTAGATTTATAGAGGACAGAGAGAAGAGTGATCAGAAAGGACCAGCAGGCGGCAGGTTAAAACCTCTTGCAGCATTTGGCATGGCCACTATATTTTCCTAATTAGAGAGTTTTTAAGTAGTTAAGCTATTTGCAGTTTGTTCAATAAAGGCATTCATGTCAGAGGAGCCTCTTGTGGAATGTAAAATACATTTGCTATATAGACCAATTGGCCAGAATGTGTCGTGATTCTCTTAAAAACAAAGAGAGCAAGAGGGGAGAGAAAAAGAAGAGCTTTTCATGTTTGTTTATTCATATTTTAATCCTGTGTGGAGACTTGTTTTCCTTTTGAGAACAAAAAATAAAAATAAAAAAAATAGAGCATACTTTGTTTTATAGGCAAACAGGCCGGGTTTCCTCAAAGGCATATAGGCACAAAGCACACATCTGAGCATTGGTTCTGCAGTTCCCATTGGAAGGACAGAACTGTCAATTACCCATAATTAATATTTACTGGCAGACTCAAGAGGTAGGTAGGAGGGAGTGTCAAACACATCCCCAAAACATTGTACTGGAGGATTTCCCACCAGCATCGTATGTTTTCATTCCTTTAGAAATCTAGCTGTGTCTTTTAAAGAAGGGTTGACCGTATATTCTTTAACTTGCTTCTTTTTCACTTCTCCCTAAGGCAAAAGGAGGCAACAGTAACAAAAATAAAAGTTTTTATGACCTCGCTGAATGGGGATACTAAGACAAGAGTTAAATTAAGGGGGTGGTGGTTTTAATGAAGAAGAATAAAGCTGTTTAAGCATTGCCAGGCGGAAAATGAGACAGTCTCTGTATATGGAAGTGCGGAAGAGGCAGAGGCACATGGATGCCTGTGAAGACAGTTTCTAGTGTCAGGAAATTTTGCTATGGTCTTTGATCTTCAGTCCAATTTTAGTCGTGGTCTAGAAGAATAAAATAAAGAACAAAACGCAAAAAAAAACCCAACTGAAGAGGAAACTCATTATTTGCTTTAATGAAAAAAGTCTCAGTGAACCAAGACTGACAATATGAAGTCAAGGGAAGGAAAGGAATGCTGATTCATGTCTTGAAAACAAAAATCAAGACAATGCAAAGGTCTGTTCTCCTCTTTCTGTCCACAGCCACTGTCACAAACCAACTCTCAGCATCATAGCTGCCCCATACCCAACATGTTCCTCATCAAGGATGACCATATTTGTGGTTCTCTGAGTGTCTTTTCTTCAACGAAGTGTCTTCTTTCAACAAAGCTGAAAGGGACTTGTAGTGAGGGGCTGCAGGGCAGGCCTGCTTTTCTCCTCACCCGGCTCCCGCACGGCTAGCTTAGTCCCAGAAATAATAACACACAAGTTATATTCATTTAAGCACTGCCTGGCCCATTATCTCTTAGAGAGTTAGTTACTGACTAACTCTCATATCTTGATATTAACCCATTTCTAATAATCTGTAGCACCACGAGGTGGTGGCTTACCGGAAAAGATTTAGCATGTCTGACCTGGTGGCTGGTTCCATGGCGTCTGGCTCATAGCCCTCTTCCCAGCATTTTGTTCTGTTTACTCCGCCTACCTAATTTTCTGTCCTATCAAGGGCCCAAGGCAGTCTCTTTATTGACCAATGAAAATAACACAATAGACAGATAACCCTCCTCCATCATTTCCCCTTTTTCTGTTTAAACAAAAAAGGCTTTCATTTTAACATAGTAAAATTACACATAACAAAACAGTTATCAAGCAAGAATTACAGTCACAATATTTATAACTATATCATAATAATGGAAAACTATAACTACTACTATCCATTCTTTAACTCCATCAAAGGCTCCAGAAGGATATATTACCTAAGTAAGCATGAAGTGAGCAACTTCCAAAACTCTAGAAATGACAGAGACATCTCGCTGCCTGGACAGTTACCCAAAGTTCCTCTGTATCGTTGGGGCACCCATCTTCAGCCTTCAGGCCCATAATATCCAGAGACATTTTCATGAAGCAGGAAATTTCAAAGGCAATTCAGTCACTATCTGCTGTGTCCTGCAGAATGTCTCGCAGACTCTTTCATGAATCAGGAACCCCGAAATATCATCTCACCTTTAGGCAAGTTCAGCAGTCCTCTCTCTGTGGGTTCTCTGTGTCCAGTTTATACAACAGTCCAGGCAAGAACAGTTTCTTGCCCAAATGGCTAACCAACTCCATAAGGAGCCTCTTCGATGCCCTTCTTCCTCTTGAAGTAGATTGGTGCTGCCAGGAGCAGACGTGTCTCATTGTCATGAAAAGTCCTAAGTTATTAAAACATTAAATGCCATGCTCTGTAGTCTTTGAAAGATATGAATGTCTATCTGAAATATATCTGTGCACTTCTAGAAAATCAGACTAACATTACTACAAGCTTGACTATTATCGATATTATCCATTAACAACCTATATTTTCTAATTATACATTACATTTTTAAAATGAACTACACAATCACAATACATCAGTCAAGATCAGAAATATATATACATATAACAAAATTGACCTTAAAATCCATACCAATGAAATTATTCATATCTATATCATATCCCCCTTTAAATGTAAAAGAACATTTATAAACAATATTTGGGAATATGGACGTAGTTATTTGTCTCCAAACTTCTTCCTGCTGTATAGGGGCGCAGTTAATCAGGTCTTTCATGGTATAACCTGTCTGCCAGGTTCATCTCAGTCGGCAGTTGAGTGAAGAATTTTTTTGAGGGTGTTCACAGAAACCTTTCAGGAGGGCGTGGTCTATCATACCATATTGGGATAGAAGCAATCCACAGGGTCTCATCCTCTGTGAAAACAAAAGAAGAACCTCCTTTCCAAAGTATCATATTCTTAGATACAAATTCTGAAGTCAAGGTATTTTCAAAATATCTATCTTGGATTAGTTTAGCAGCATTTATAAACAAAAGTCTTTTATCAGCTGTTGCTCCTTCCTCAGCATTCAAACAATTTAAAGAGAGCATAATAGCATACAGTATCAAGATTTTCTGTGTATTTTCCATCTTTATGCAGCTTTATTTTTAACCTCTATTTTTTTTTATTTTTACTTTTACTTTTTGACATAGGTTCTCTGTATATCTTTGTCCTGGAATAACTCTGTAGACCAGGCTGTCCTTGAACTCACAGAGATCTGTCTGTCTCTGCTCCCCAGTGCTGGGATTAAAGGCATGTGCTACCACACCTTGAACTCAGAGATCCTTCTGTCTCTGCCTCCCAGGCATTGGGATTAAAGGTGTGTACTACCACACCTTGAGGTCACAGAGGTCAATCTACCTCTGCTTCCCAAGTGTTGGGATTAAAGGTGTGTACCACCACATCCAACTACTTTCTTTCTTCCTCTTTTACCCTAAGAACTTTAACCTTTAGCCTGCATATATTTTTAACACATAGTAAACCATTTAGAGGTTTTCTTTGTCTTTGAACCTCTCTTTACTGTATCTCTCTCTCTTTTTTATGACCACATGAGTCTAAAACCGTGGCTTTGACGGTTAGACCCAGTCCATTTTTTAGCTTTCCAGACTCATATTAGAGGTACCATTGGAGCCTTTTACTGCCACAACTCTATGGCGTTTCAAGGTCCCTGCCAGCAAACAAGCTGGAGCATTCTGCTCACAGACCACACTCAGTCGGACTGCCTGCCTGAAAGAGTCAGAGTTTGCCCTGGCAGGACGGCCCAGAAAGACGGCATTTTAAAACAGCGCAGCGTTTTTCCTGCTACGACTGAAAACCGAAAAGCATGCGTTCAGCTTTTCATCAATACCATTTAAGTGTTTCGCGGCAGGACCTCTTAATGAGCTACAAAGTTTTGCAGCTAAAGCTGAGTCAGGAAGCCTCTCTTAAATGAGAGCATTGCTTGCCTCTAGCAAGCAGAACAGACCCGAGAAATTGCTGCCACCAAGAAAACATGCTTTACTCTATTCTTTCCCAAACTTTCTTAAGCTTTCTGTGGATTCAGTTATCCACGTTGGCGCCATCTGTAGTGAGGGGCTGCAGGGCAGGCCTGCTTTTCTCCTCACCCGGCTCCCGCACGGCTAGCTTAGTCCCAGAAATAATAACACACAAGTTATATTCATTTAAGCACTGCCTGGCCCATTATCTCTTAGAGAGTTAGTTACTGACTAACTCTCATATCTTGATATTAACCCATTTCTAATAATCTGTAGCACCACGAGGTGGTGGCTTACCGGAAAAGATTTAGCATGTCTGACCTGGTGGCTGGTTCCATGGCGTCTGGCTCATAGCCCTCTTCCCAGCATTTTGTTCTGTTTACTCCGCCTACCTAATTTTCTGTCCTATCAAGGGCCCAAGGCAGTCTCTTTATTGACCAATGAAAATAACACAATAGACAGATAACCCTCCTCCATCAGGGACTGAAGACATGAAGAACATTTTGACATCAAACAGGAGATGTCAGGTTTAGACTTTGTCCAGGTGGTATTTGGTCTTCCTTTGGCTCAGTATTTCCTCAATATGCTCCATTTACTATATTTTGGAATGGTAATGTAGGTTCTGTGACATTATATATTGCAAGTATGGAATCTCTTTTTTGATTTTGATTTTATAGGGGATTGCAGTTAAGAGATTACGTGAACCACAGAAGAGACTTTGAGCTTTGGACCTTTAGACATTGTTGAGACCATGATAGACTATAGGAACTTTTGAAGTTGGACTGGATACATTTTGCATTGCGATATGGCTATAGGCATTTACAGGACAAGGACTCAAATGTGATGGTCTGAGAGAAAATGATCTCCAAAAGTAGGTGCACTGTTAGGAAATGTGGCTTTAGTAGAGGGGATGTGGCATTGGTGGAGGAAGTGCGTTACCATGGAGGTGGGCTTTGAGGTGTCGTATATGTTCTAGCTGTGTCCAGTATTTCAGACCCCTTCCTGTTGCTTGTGAGATTAGATATACAACCCTTGGATACTTGTGGTGCACCATGTCTTCCTGTATGCCACCATGCAGCACCATGATGACAATGGACTAAATCTCTGAAACTGTAAGCCTCCCCAATTCAGTGTTTTCCTTTATTATAAGCATTTCCATGGTCACGGTGTCTCTTCATAGAAATAGAAACCCTAAGACAAGAGGTGTGCCCTTATTGGAAGAAGTGTGTCACGGGGAAGGAGGGTACTTTGAGGCTTCAGAAGCTCAAGCCAGATCCAGTGTCACTCTTGCCTGTTGATCCAGATGTAGAACTCTCAGCTCCTTCTCTAGCACTATGTAGACCTATGTGCTGCCATGCTTCCGTCCACACTTCCTGTAATGATGGCAATGGACTAAACCTCGGAACCTTTAGGCCAGCCCCATCTAAATGCTTTCTTTATAAGAGTTGCCAAGGTCATGGTATCTCTTTATAGTAATAGAAATCCTGACTAAGACATACATCCATAGTAATAGAAACCCTGACTAATACATACATCCTTGAACCCATTAAACTCTGAGTGCCCCACTTTCCATATAGGATAATATAGATGGAAGTTTCTGTCCCACCCAGTCCCACAGTACCAAATAAACACATAGAGACTTATATTAATTATAAACTTTTTGGCCTATTGCACAGACTTGTTATTAACTAGCTCCTACAACTTAAATTAACCCGTAATTCTTATCTATGTTTAGCTACGTGGCTTGGTACCTTTTCTCAATGAGTCATTCTCATCTTGATTCCTCTGCATCTGGCTTGTAACTGCATCTCTGCCTTTCCTCTTCTCAGAATTCTCCTAGTCTGCTCACCCCACTTCTATTTCCTGCCTGGCTATTGGCCAATCAGCATTTTATGAAACTAATGCGAGCAACAAATCTTTGAGGTGTACAAGAGCATTATCCCACAGCAGATTAAGTAAATTTGTAGAAATTGGTTACTTTCAACAATTGCATCCTTAACATTCTATGGATCTTTATTGATTCAAAAAAGATTGGGGGAACTGGAGACATGGCTAGAAGGTAAGGACACTTGGCTTTTTTTTTCCAAGTTTGGTTCCCAGCACCCACATCAGGTAGCCCACAATCACATGTAACTCAAGCTCCAGTATATTTAGTGTTCCCTTCTGACCTCCTTTGCCACTGCACTTGTATTTACGTAGACACACCACACACACACACACACAAAAAAAAAAAATTAAAAAAAAATTAAAAAATAAATATTTTAAAGAGACAAAGTTTTTATGCACCTAAAAAAGATACCCTAGAATTAAGAGTGACAACTAAAGTTTCTGACCCGACTGTAGGAAGTAGATAAGCATTTCCAATGTAGCAAGTCCAACAAGGGCAAGAGAAAATCAATGCCATCACAGGCATAAAGAATGTGAGCATAGTAGTTAAAACAAAAGCAAATGGGCTGCAGAGTCCAGCTCACTGACAGGTCTTTGAATGCAGGAGACACTGCCTAGGTCAGGCTTCTAGCTCTTAACAATTTTTCTATTTCCAAGGTGATCTATTTTCCCCAATTTCCCCAAGACCGAGGCATTCTCTCTTCTTTCATCCTTTAATGCAATGAGAATATGTTTGAGAGCTTACTACTCAAGTGCTTTAGATACTGTTTTTTTTTTGCTCCTTTCTAATAAATAAGATGATGGAAATAGTACAAGTTTCCAGAGTGTTTATGTTCACGTCATTATGTCTGTATTTATGGCAAAGGTCTCGCATTGCTTATTCTTAGGTCTGTACTTCTGTGCATATACAGTTTCCCTTTGTTTTTTCTTCCTTGTTTTATTTGGGACCCAGAGATTGCTTGCACTTCACTTAATAATCACAGGTTCACTTTAAACAACATAATGTCATTTTCCTTGGACATCAATAAATCTGATATATTTTGACTATTTATCTCTTAGGCAATAAAGATCTTTGAACAAAGTGCATTTCATGAATTAGCTCAAATTACATTTTCAGCTGCAGACAAAGGTGCCAAACATTTGATAGTCCACCACATCGGATTTAACTTCAGGGGAGAATAGAACTTTTCATTGTCTCATTAAAAGTAAAGTGAAAATAAAAATCTGTTTTGCTAAAAAACATTGGGCCATTTATTTTAATTTACCTGTCAGTTTTATTAGAGGATTTCATAGTGATGTATGTGTCCTGCAGTTTAGGGATGAATCAAAATGAGCCAATGCACATAAAAATGTACATTTGTCACCTTTAGATGGGTTATTGTGCAGTATTGATTATGAACTATTAAAATGATCATGAAAAATTGGGAAACAGTGATACAGTCTATGCCCCTCCTCACTTCCTGGTGCTGTTGTCTTCATTGTTTAGACATTTTCTGCCCCAGCACAAGACGTTTTAGCCTATGCTGTCTGGATAGAGAAGTAAGCTGGCAACCGGGAACTGAAAACTTATTTTTGTTTTGATTTGTTTTACCACAGATGGACTGTGCCCATCACATTTCCTTTGTTGTCATAAAATGCTGGAGATAACTTGTAGTAAGGAAAGGCTTGTTGGGGTTCATTTTGAGGGGAGACTTTGGTTCGTGGATGGCCAGCCCCCTTGCTCTATGTCTGCGGCAGCGTATTGTGGAGTAGAGAACCTGGGTTAGCAAAGCTGCTCAACTCAAGGCCAAGATGTAAAAAAGGGGTGGAGACTGGATGCATATAGTCTCCTTCCAGGTTAGACCCCAGTGATCCCATCTCTTACAATTTGTGATGCCTCCAAATAACTGGGAATTAAACCTTTAGCAGGTGGACCATAGTTAATTCAAACTGCAGCAAGGCTGTCCAACCCTCTGAGAACCTCTGATGGATAACTTAGCCTCTGAATAGGGGAGAAGCAGGTGAGTGCTGTGTAGTCAGTCAATTTGCTGATTTCCATAGACAATTTTTTTCCCCTAATAACTAAAAGCCGCAAATCAAAAAGTAGACTGAACTTTTCAAAGGCAAGAATTCAAAACTGATGTCTCGCCACAGAGCAGTCAGTCTCTGCAATTCGTGGGTCTTTTATAATCAACATTTCTTCCTCTGGTGGCCCTCAGATATAATGGAAGAATTGAGCAGCGAACGGTGATGTGGGCCAGCCATGTCCTTCTGGGTTTGGAAAGGCACTGGTTTTCAGAAAGAGAGACATGAAGATGGGTCAGCCTTCAGGCAAAGAATTTATTAGAGAGCAGGACAAAGTCATGGGATGAACTCATTCATCTAGAAGAGACTTCCGATAAAGTCCTGTGACGGGAGGGAGGATGAAGGTCTTGGGCCCTGACGAAATAGGCGTGAGGTCAGCTGATGCAGCCTACCTGGACACAAGCCTTCTTCTTTCTTGTATCTCTGGCTAAGTCAGGTATTTTCGAAAGGTCATAAGGATGATGTGCCCAGTTGCTAAGGAATGAGACAGTTGTGTGTACAGCCCTCCTCTGTTTTGGGTTTGTTGTCTGGAAATGCCAGATCCAGGGACTTCTGGGAGATGAGGGGAATAGCTACATGCTTTGAAAAGACAAGAAAAACTACAGCAGGGTGTGGCTGTATCTGTGAGGCTAAAGGGATGTGGCCTAAACATTTGGAATTTTTAAAAATATAAGCATAGAAAGAGACCTTGATTTCAGTATAGCACATTCTAGTTGCATTCTGTTTTTATTTTCAAAGAAATTTAATGAAAGTTTGTTGAGCATACTTGGTGGAAATCGTTGTGCTCTTTGATGAGGAGGATTGAGAGCCATGTGATGAGAGATTGCACCGGCCATCAATATGTCTGGCATGGGTGTCTTCACGTCTTAGACTGAGACTATGATTGGGACATAGGACTGCAAGTATCTATTTAAAAAAATAAACGAGTATCAGGACTAGTGAAAGGACTCTCTGGGTAACTTGTGGCCAACTCCAATCACCTGAGTCTGATGTACAGAATACAAATGCTGGAAGGAGACGATTCTTGCAAGTTGTCTCCTATTTTTATATCCATGTCAAGCAAGGCACGACTTCTGTGGTGGTTTGAATGAGAATGGTCCCCATAGGTTCATATACTGGCATGCTTGGTCATTAGGGAGTAGCACTACTTGAGAAGGATTAGCAGCTGTGACCTTGTGGGAGTGGGTGTGGCTTTGATAGAGGAAGTGTGTCATCAGGATTGGGTTTTAGGGTTTCAAAAGAGCAAGCCCGTTCCGGTGTTACTCTCTTCCTGCTGTCTGTGTATCTGTGTGTAGAACTGTTAACTACTTCTCCAGCACCATGTCTGCATGTGTACAGCCATGCTTCCCACCATGATGAGAATGGCCTAGACTTCTGAAACTGTTAAGCAAGCTCCAATGAGATGTTTCCATTTATAAGAGTTGCTGTGCCCGTGGTGTCTCTTTATAGGAATAAAACACAGAACGAGCGAACTCCCTATTAATAAATAAATGTGAAATGATTTTAAAACACGTAATGAAATAGTGATACGTTCTTGCATCTTTAGCACCCTTTGTGGGTATTCAGGCATCCTCACTGGCCTGCCCTTGGGGTCCTAACAGAATGGGTCCTCAGTTACAGCCACGAAGAGCACCTCCTGTGTGCATTCCCTACTTTCCCTTTTAAAAGGTGGACCTGCCCACCTCCAAACTCTTTCTCTTTCGTTTCCTCTCTCTCTTTCTCTCTCTCTTCCCCTTTTCTTTTCCCACTCTCTTTCTCTCCCTCTCTGTATTTCTCTTCCACCACTTTTCTCCCCAGGGACCAGACCCGTTTCTGCCCCACTCTTGGTCCTTTCTCTGCCCGCTTCTCTCTACTCTTCCAATAAACCTCCTATGCGAGCTTTGTTTCTTGGCCTGACTTCTCTTAGTGGCAATTGTTTTTTTCAAATTACAATGCCCTTAAATGCCATTTTGAGAAAACGTCCTTGAACAAACCAACAGTGAGGTCACCTGCCATTGGTCACCGATGGGCCAAGGCTTTGGGGACTCCTGCCTCTCTCTTGGTGGTTTTTTTTGGTTGTTTTTTTGTTTTTTTTTTTTTTTTCCTGAAATAGTGCTGTAGACAGTACTGAAGAAATTGTTTCCTTTTTCTTCTATCTGGATGGTTTATGCAAGAAAAGGCTGACTGACAAAGATTCCTCAGCCCAGATTTTTCCCCCCAAGGGTAAAACTTCAGTAGTAACCACAATTTCTCTAGTAAATACTGTAACCTTAGAAATCTTTGTTGATGCATAGTAGTTTTTTTAATTGTTGGTTAATTTTCTCAGGAATCTAGTTAATTAAAATGTTAAAAATTGTTTGTTCTACAGGATATGTATCCAAACATCTCTATTCTTGGTGTGTTTTTATTAGGGTGTATCTATTGAGATCTTAAATCTGTTTTTGCACTGAGACTATGTTCATTCTATTTATTATTATTTTCTTTGACTTTCTTTGAATTGAATTTGGTTATACATTTTAGCTTTTCAACATAATATCTAATTAAATTTGGCCTTTTCTTTGGATATCATTTTAAATACAATTACATATTTTATAATTTAATAAAATTTAATAATTGTATTCATTTACCATTTAGTAATTAGGTAATATGGGATTATATTAATTTATTTATACTTACTTATAGTATGTATTTTAATTTATAAATATTCCTATAAAAGTAATTACAACTATATTTTATTATATCTGTTTTTGCCTTATTCAATTCTATGCAATGAATTTATATTTACATCATGAATAATATTTCATGATCCTCTCTTTTCAGATACAGGTTCTTACATAGCCCAGGCTGGCCTCAAGCTCATTTTAAAGTCAAGGATGACCTTGATTCCTGGCTACTCTTCCTTCTGGCTCCCAAGTGGTGGGATCACAAACATGGACCACCATACTTGGTTTATGCTGTGCTGGTAGTGAAACCTGAAGCTCTGTGCATTCCAGGTAAGTTCATCCAAACTACTACTATATTTTTATTTTATGCGTGCATTAAATAGAAAAGACAAAGCAATTATGCAAGCATCTTAATAATTATTAATATAAGACATTTAAGTTGTACAAACTTGCAGAAGGGATTTAAAAAATTTATTTTGAAATACCCTCAGTTGCACAGCAGTTTCTCCTTGGCAATTCTAACCCACGTCTACTCTGTCTTCAAGACAGTGGGCTATTTACCAAGGTCCTCAATTTCTTGGTTCTGAAATATGGTTTCCTATGCTGCCCAAAGCGAAGGGAAACTCCACTCTGACATTTAGCTTTTAACCTCTCTCCTCACAGCTGAAGAGCTGAGAAAGGCCTGGAGCAGAAAATCTACGAAGGCCCTGCTCACTTGTCTGCTTTTCTGTGGGACCTTGGCGGCCCCGGAGACCTCCTGGTGCAATTTTTGTTTCTCCGTTGCTATGCTATGACAGCAGCTCAGGTAGCCTCTTTGGCCTCCTGGCCCAGGACGTGCACTCTCATTTTTATCAATTAACCCAGTGCCGAGGACCAGAAAATGTTCCTGCAGAAAAATGAGTCCAAAAAACAGGTTCATGTGTCCCTGGCTCTCCTCTCTGCGTCACTTCAGCCTGGCATTTCCTAGTAGCTGTCATGGTGTTTGAACTTAATTTCCTAGTTGTTCAAGGCAGGAAATTGCTGAAGTGCATATAGTTATCACAGCTAGAAATGGAGATTATGGTAAAACTAACAAAATCTTTAACCCAGATTTCTCTCTCTCTCTCCTCTTTCTCTCTCTCTCTCTCCCTCTCCTTTCCTCTCTCTCTCTCTCTCTCTCTCTCTCTCTCTCTCTCTCTCTCTCTGTGTATGTGTGTGTGTAGTGCTAAGACTTCTTTGTAATTAAGGTGAATGAGTTATCTGGTGAGTATAATTGTAATTTGGATGACTATGGGGTTCAAACACATATTGTTTTAAAACTAACTTTAAGGTAAATTTCAAGATCTGATATAATCTACTGTTTGGAAGTCTCAAGTCCAGGCACTTGAAGTCATTCTAGTTACAAAATCAGTTTCTTAAAAATCATCTTATAAAGTTTTTGTTCGGGATTGTCTCTTTAAGACATTCCTTTTCATGCCAGCATCCCTCCCATGAACTGATAGGATATTTAAATCAATATGTATTTGTCATACTGATAAACAAATTACATGTTCATGCTATTTTACCATGACAATACGGGAATGAAAAATGCTTCAATCCTTGGTATATATTGTAATAATTAATTAAGTATACTTTGCTGATATGCATGAGATAACTCACTGAAAAAGAAGCCTGATATCTTCAGAAAACTGATAACAGAAGAATCAATCAAATTTTAAGCCACTTAGGTGGGAACCTAGAACCCGAAGAGAAAACCAATGAAAAGATTAAATAGCCCCATGTTTATTCAGCCGTTGTTCAGAAAATATTGATTGAAACTGATTGATGGGCTTCATGGATGAAAGAGAAACCAATTACAGAAAACTGGGTAGATCAACTCACAGAACTAGGCTCATTCATTAGGGAGGCATAATAAATCCGTGCTGTGCATACATGCTGAAAGCTGGGCTTCGAGGATATTTCTATTTTAACACATTTTCAGACTTTCTGTTTTTATGACTTTGGAAGCATTACCTGGATGCACAGTCAAACAGTGTGCAGGAGAAAGCAGCTGTCCATTCAGCTGTCCCTTTATGCTGGATAAATGCACCTAAAGGGACGTGTCCCCATAGGCTACCACTGTAGGCTCGTTCATCAATATACATCTTAATTTGATCATTTCTTGTGATATCATGGGATGGAGAAAACACAAGTAATTTAACTGTTAATATGGCTGCCAATACATTTGGAGTAAAGACAACACTATTATTAGGTATGCAAAGAAGCCACTGACGTGGATTGATTATAGAGGAGAGGGATTTAACAATTGCTGCATGTACTTAGTAGTAATATGTAGCTTTTCTTCCGTCTTGACTCCAAGGAAGATCACAATCTGAAGCTGGGAATTGAATCTGAATGCTTGATTCTTCCCATTCTTTCTTTGCGACACATGGGGTCATGCTTTAATGCCAAAAGAGAAAAGAAAACAGTGCCCGTGAACTGATTACATCTAAATCATAGGGTACATATCATTTGCTGCGTGAGTGTTCCAGCAGCCTAAAAGAGGCTGTTTGGAGAGGGAGCAGGGATCTGCTTCTGAGAAAAGGGCAGAGAAGTTTTACCAGATCCACCACTTTGTAAACAGAGGCATGTGCATAGTGCAGATGACAGACCAAGGCATGACTCACTCTCCATCTGAACTGAGGCTCTGTTTCAATGTCCACTGTAGAGGAGAAGATGATTCTTACTTAGCATGCCACTCCAGCTATTGTAAACATGTGATCTGGTTGGTAAGTAGAAGGGCAAATTAAGAACACCAGAGAGGGGAGTTTCCTGAGAGTTTCTCTCTTCTTGCCTCAATCGTCTTAAGGCCTATCTAAATTTAGGACGACTTTAGACAAAACTCACTGGAAAAGTATGGTTACTCTGTTTGCCAGCTTTTCTTCGTAATCCTAGCAACTGCCTTACAAGTACCCCAGAAAGTCATCCCGCATCTTTAACTACTCCTCAATACTCACTTCCAACCATGCCCCAGCTGTCTGATGCACTGAGATAGAGCTCTGGCCAAGAGGAAATTTGCTAAGCAGATTTAAATACCAGCATACTATCAGAAGCTTGATGGTGACCAGAGTTATTTGGCTCACAGTTTCAGAGGGTACAGTCTGTCTTGGTGATGGAGGTATGGTCACTGGGCAGTTCCGGTCATGACAGTGGGAGTTTGTAGACTAGTTTAATTTCATTTTTGTAGAACAAGGAAGCAAAGAGCTCTGACCTGGATCTTGATGTAGATTTTACCTTCAAGATGTGACTGCCACTTCTGCTAGCTAGGTCTCATGTGCCAAATGTTCCACATGATCAGAAAATAGTGGGGCTGGCTAGGAACCAAATGCTTAAACAATGAGCCAGAGTAGGAGCACGTTTATATTTAAACTATACAGGCCACAGTTCATGGTATTTTATTATAACTTTGCAGACTAAGACAGAGTTCAGCAATGTCTCGATTCAAGAATGGGTCTATCATTTCCTCTAATAAACATGTGAGTAGCACCATTACCACTTTCTGTTTTGAACACAGGTATTAACTAATAACTAGGGAATCAACTCTGGGATTAACTCTGGTTTTATCTCCTTTTGTAGAAAGGGAACTGGTGAGCTGAAGTTAGTTTTAACCAATTGCCAAGAAGTAATAAGAAGCTGCAGGAAGCTACCCCTCGTCAGTTAGTAAGCAAGGACCAAATTCTCCTGCCATGGGTCAGGAGTGACTGTGACCTTGGAAGGCAGCTGTTGGAGCTTAGATTACATATCCATAGTAGATATACACACATATAGATCAGATGTTTCCAACTTGCTTGAATGTGCAGGCAAGTCCCACACAGCGAGCCAATTAGTAAATCATATATCTACATGCAAGTTGTATACTGTAGGGCTATTATGAAGAAAACCAAACAATAAAAGGTTATAATAAACTGTCAGAGAAGAAATAGTTAATTACTTGCTGCAGGAGCTCCTTCTGCTCCTTCAGCCAATAGCTGCTGAGATATCTATCAGCCCACTGGAGCGTGGTCTCTCTCTCTTTAAAAAAGCAGCAGCTGTCCTCCATTCTCTCTCTGGCTTCCGGCTCCTAGACTCCTTTTCTGATCCCTCAGAGGAACTATTGTCTGGGACGGTGATCTGTAAGTTTTTCCCCTTTGAATAAATAACCATTCTATTAATCATAATTTCAAACTGGTGTGGGATTGTTTGTGATTTACACCTTCATTTGGCTGCCCAACGTGGTAACTAACTCCACTTAAAAACCTAACCATTTAACCTTGTGAATTCTTAGTGATTCTTAATCAGTTACTCTGTGAAAGTGTCAAAACTTTGGAAAGAGAGGGCAAACTTTTCTTACATCCAAAGAAAAGTTTTGGAGTTTTTAAATTATTATATTTAATAACTTTGAAGCTCTGAGAATTTATGTCATCTTGTCAGTGACTGTTATCAACCAACTTTGAACAATTCCATTGATCCCTGTTCGCCTTTTTCTCCACTCTAGGAAAAAATACTGAATGATTTAATTTTGACTCAAAGTCTATGTAACCTTTGATCTTCATTCACTGTACAGGTTTGAAGGGGCAGAAAAGAAAGCCCTTCCTCACTGGAAGTAGGAAGAAAAGATCTAAATAAAACTTGAAAAAAACAATTTTTATTTGTAACTTTAATTTTGTGGAACAGAATTTGAAATTTCTAGTCTCAGTTTGCACTTTTATCATATATAAAATTGTATATCATATAATATCATATATTATACAATTATACATATTATACATATCATATAATATACAATTTTATATATATATATAAATTTTTCCCCATTTGGGCTCTCAAATCTGCCTTTACTTCCCGAGTTGAGCTCAGAGGACCTTTGACCTCCTACTCAGAGAACCCTTGACCTCCTGCAGGAAGTAATAAAGGCTGGGAAGCCATCATGGTTCTTTGCTTGATACCCTTTGCCACACAGATTGGCTTCAGGATGGCAAGCCCTTCCTTCTTTTGCTGGTGACCTTGTAGCTCTCCCCCCTCTCTCAGTGGTGTAAAATGACTTTCAAAGTCAAGGTTAGCTTTTTCAAATTGCTTTCAAGCCAACAGTAAGTCTTGCAAATTTTGACGGATGCCTGCTAAGGACAAATGGTAGGCGCAGCACGCAAACGAGGGGATGTTCAAGAGGGGATTTGGCGATTAGCATGAGGTCCTGTTTCTTTCCAGTAAGTAGTAAAAGAGAGAGGCATGGAACAGTGGGGTTTATATCAGCAGATAGCAAGCAGACCTAAATTACGCATTAGAATCTTGGCTTCTATTTAAATCTCGGGGAGATCTTATGCGTTTCCCTTCTGGGCATGGAAAAGAAATGCTTGTTTTCCCAGGCAGAAGCAAAGGCCCAGGTGACTTCGACTTTGCCAGGGGCTCCCTGTGAGGTGGACAGGAGCCAGGCCCATCTCAGGGCACAGAACCCACAGAAGCATGCAGGGCAGAGACAGGGAAGCACAGATTTGGAATCGGCATGCGGAACTGTATCCTTGTAATTATCTCTTGTGCCACTCTGGTTCTTAAGACCCCCATCTTTAAAGGGAGTGGGCCATAACCTCTGACTGGGGCCTGTGTGCTCAGACACCCGCAAAGCCGCTGAATCGTGGAGCCGTGGGGGAGTAAGTGCTATGTTGGTTTTAATAAAATTCTGAAAAAGACTCAAACCTATCCTGCTTCTTCCTTACATTAAGGATCCTACAATTATTAAATTAGTCTGGTAGTCTCTACTTTTGGAATTGTGAGTTTTTGCCAGCAGATAATTTCTATCTTCTATCCTTGGCTACTTTCGGATGTATTTTCAGGCTCTCATCTCTGGCAGAGCTAATCGGTTTTTCCTCAGACACAGTTCTGCTCCTTAATCCTCTCAGAGATTTCTGCATAGTTTCTCCTTGGCTGGGAAGGGCATTGCTTTCAAGGCTACCACGCAACACTCTCAGTAGAACTTGTTTCTGCTTTTCTGTTCCTAGCTACATGCCTGTCCCACCTTGGACAAGCTGACCTGAAATTTCATTTCAAAGTCTGGTTGGGATGACTCAGATGAACATATTTATTCAGTTGATGCACTTACTTTAAAAACTGATTTTTCTTAGGTGGTTATAAATGTATCCACGGATTCACTTTTCTTTTCTCTATGTCTGGTGTGATGCACAGTTTATGTTGGGATCCCAGGCCCAGCAAAAAGGTACATATGATACAATTTCTGAATTCTGCAAGTGCTTAAAGAACCGATAACAATCCTTCCTGGAGTCCAGCCCCCATCAAATATCAGAAAAAAAGGAAATACATCTAACTCATTCTGTGAAGCCAGCAGTGTCCTGATACCAAATGCCATGGAAGATACTATAGGAGAAGCTAGTGATCAACTTCTGCTGTGAACAGAGATGTGGTGCGGGAGAATTGTCTGTATTCTGTCAATCATGTATTTTAATAAAACGCTGATTGGCCAGGCAGGTAGTATAGGCGGGAAAACCAGACAGGAAGTAGAGGTGATGCAATGAGAACAAGAGAATTCTGGGAAGCAGAGAGGTTCCTCTGCCATTCCTGTACAGACCACCGAAGAGGCAGCATGTAACTTGCCCAGCAGAGAAAGGTACGGAGCCATTATGGCTAACATAGATGAGAATAATGGGTTAATATAAGTTATAAGAGTTAACAAGAAGCCTGACCTAATGAGCCAATCAGTTTATAACCTTATGGAGTCTTGTGTGTGATTTTCTTTGTTGCTTGCCGGCTGTTGGGGTACTGGGAGGGACAGAAACCCCAACAAGCCAGCCCTCATACTACAGAGATGCGAACATCTTTGACACCATACTAACAACCTGGTTCACACAGCATATTGAAAGAATTCTACCACATGATCAAGCATGTCAGCATATGAGCACCAATCAATGTAACATCCCATAGAAACAGAAGGAAAAAGAAGGAAAAGAAGGTAAAACAAAATAAACAAAAATAAAACAAAATAAACGCCCGGGCATCCCGTTGAGGAGGATATTTCATGTTTTTTAAAAATAAAACACCTCAGCTGGGTGCAGAAAGAGAGAAAATGACTTTCTATACATTATTGGCAGCAGTAATGAAAGCATATATCTAATTCATACTCAGAGAGGAAGGACTGGACAGTGTCTGCTCAAGGTCGGTAGACAACACCACTCTTCTTACTGTGGGCTGTAGAGACCTAAATGGTGTGGGGTGGGGACAATGGTACATCTACAGGCATTTGGATTTTGATAAAGAGGTTGTGGTCATTCATTAGGAAAGAATAGTCTCCTTCCAAAATGGGTGTCCACATGCTAAACATAAATTTAGTTCTTCTCTTGTATCAGTCACTGAAATTCGTTGAAAGTAGATAAATGGATTAAAAATAAAACTTGAGGATCTGGAAAGATGGCTCAGTGGTTAAGAGGCTACCCTGCACTTGCAGGTGGTTTGAGTTCAGTTTCCGGCACAGAAAGCTCACTACTGTTTGTAACTCCAGCTCCAGGAAATCCCCTCACTTTTGCAGACATCTATGCTCACACGAACATACTCTGACACAGAAACACGTATATGCATGTAATTTTTTAAAAAGCTGATTTTATAAAATTGCAAAAGTCTTAAAGTATCTGGGGGCATCTTCATTATCTTGAGTTTAGCAATGATTATTATTTTTTTAAAGATAGGTCTAGAAAATAATCTCAAGGCCATGTATGCTGAACATATGTTTTACTAACTGAGAAACACTGCCAACTTCTGGATACTATTGCAGAGTTATGACACCAAAAATATGAGCAATAAAATTGATATGTAAAGTGGACTTTTCAGAAGTTACAACCTACTGTATTTCAAATGACACTCTGAAGGAACAAACAGGATGATCAGAGATAATTTCCACTATATAAGGATAATGGTCTCTTGTGAACAATATAGAAAGAACTTTTCTAATTCACAACCAAAAGACAAATGAATCAGTTAAAACTAAGCAAAATCCTGGAACAGACATCTATCCAGAGATATAAATGCTACAGAAAAAGATTCTCAACATCATTAATTGTAGGAGAATGCAAATCAAAACCACATTCATATACCAACTCATAATCATTGGAATGGTCAGCATCAAAAGACTTGATAACAAAAAGTGTTCATGATACAGAGAAAGTAGGGAATATGTGGAGATAAAAGTGGTGCGGCTGCTGTGAAATAGATTGTTGGTACCCCCAAAATTTACAAGTAAGATGATCATGTATTAGGATTCCCTAGGACAAACCTCATCAAGCTGTATACCTAAATGTGATGATATTTTATTTGTTCTCTAACAAATAAAGCTTGCCTGAAGAACAGAGGATGGAGCTAGCCTCTAGTTAACCATAGAGGCCAGGTGGTGGTGGCACACACCTTCGATTCTAGCACTTAGAAGGTCGAAGCATAAAGATCAGAAATTCAAAGCCACATTGGGCTACAGTGAGATATAACCAGTCTAAAAGAGAAACAGAGCTCACACCTTTGATCCCAGCCTTTGGGATCTCACACTTTTAATCCAGTACTAGGGAGGTGGAAACAGGAAGTGATATGGCTGGGTGGAGAGAGAAATGTGTAAGATGGGAGCAGGCAGGGGCTCATCCCCCTTTCCAGCTGAGAAGCTGGTGAAGTAAGAGTTGTCTGTTTCTGTGCTCCTTTGTCTCTCTAATCTTTCAGCATTTACCCCAGTTTCTGACTCTGGGTTTGTATTATTAAGACCAATTAGAATTTGCAGTACTCCTAAGCAGTCCCACATTGAAGGACCATGATGGGATGCTGAAGGAAATTAAGAGTTAGGAGGAAGCTGGCCTGAGAATGAATAGGATAGGTTGAATTATTCTCCAGGATGAAGCAGTACTTAGCTGAAAGATGAAAAGGAAATGGGGGAGACTAATTTTATGTGTAATTGGGCACTCACTGAGCCAAGAAAGGATGGGTATACATGGAATATTTACAGGATGGGTTGGCAAGAACTTGGATACTTGGTTAACAGAACAAATAGGGTAAAATCAAAAGGTGCAGCATCCAAGAAAGATGCGGTAGGTAATGAATCTGAGATGGCTTCTCAGAAGGCAGCCAGTAACAAAGAATGCACGGTGACCAAAAGCCAAATCCAGGATGTCAATAGGTAGCATTGAGATCTAGGCAAGGAACAGGTAAAAAAAAAAATCCCAGGACACAAAGTAGAGAGTTGGAAAGTTTTCTAGAGTGGAGACAGAAGGTGGTCAAGGGAGAGGAGTAGAGGAGTGAAACGTTTTCATTGTCTCA
The DNA here is from genome assembly GCF_982192425.1 of Myodes glareolus. NCBI lineage: Eukaryota > Metazoa > Chordata > Mammalia > Rodentia > Cricetidae > Myodes > Myodes glareolus. Next base: position 55,655,446 of record NC_142039.1, read on the forward strand.
ACACCACTTTCTGATTACAGCTGTGACTCTAATGGAGGGGAAATATTATGTGTATTATTCTGTGGGGACCTAAGTAATCACCTACTCGGCTACATAGGGCAACGATGACAGAGCAAAGTAACCATCCCATAGAAGTCCAACTTGAGGAACCAGTGAGTTCACTGAAGTTATGGGGTACAGATGAGGGGTCACGTTTAGGAGCACAGGGGACTCAGGTAACTACCTCCTTTGAAAAGCTCCCTCCACTCCCAAATGCTAGCTTGGGAAAATTGTATGACTTGCAGGTAACTGGTTTAGTCTGCGATTCTCTTATATGTAACCTAGGGGATGGTCTTCTGAATCTAAATTCCAGCCTTTGTAAGCATAGAACTTCCTGAAACTCCTTGAGTCTCATGGGCCTCGTTCCTCCTTCTAGGAAGGAGTGATTCAGTTTTGAGGAAATTGTTAAGCAACCGAAGTGTGCTAATAGAACAGGTAAGAAACTAAAATTGGCAAAACTCAGTACTTTAGTGAGATATTTCAGAATGCCATATAGGAGGCAATGCTATGGTTTGAATCTGGCATGTCCATCAAAGGATTACATGCCTATCTGTCGTGAGAGCTTTAGGTGATGGGTACTAGCCGGAAGCTTTTGCTCCGTAGGTACAACCCTAAAATAATTGAGGAAGCTCACCCTTGCCACTGCCAAAAGGGCCAGCTCTACTATGTTGCCCATGTGCGGAGCAGGGCCTGCTTTCCTGAATGCTGCAGCTGGTAAGGAGGAGGACCAGCTCCTTCATTTGTCACCAGTGGCAGTGAGGGTCAAGGAGTAAAGAGGAGCAGTTATCCCCTGGCCATGCCTCTGCATGACAGATGAGTAGTGGGGAGAGCTCTCCCCGCCCTCACAACTTTGGTGCTGGCTCACCCATGCCTTCACCAATAGGGTCAACTCTACCCTGCTGCCTAGGTGAGGCGCAGGGCCTGCTCTCCTGAGTTCTGGTGAGGGGCAGGAACATTTTTCCCGCTCTTATGACATTAGGGCCTACTCTCTCACCCACCTCAGGCATGGGGTGGCATTGGTGGTGAAGTGGAACATTTTAAAAGCTCTTGCAGATATCATCCAGAAATTAGTCTATATTTGGTGTAAAGTTTGCAATTAAACTAACGAATTAAATGGTGTATTCATGTTCTCTGTTTGTTCGGTGTATATGTGGTATGTGCACATGTGAGCATATGGATGCTCTTGCCTGTGTGTGAATACGTGTATACCAAAGTTGGCATCCAGTGTCTTCCTCTATGACATTTCACATTATTTTTGGAGGGAAGATCTCTCACTAAGCCTGGAACCTGTGGATTTCGTAGAGTGTTTGGTCAGCAAACAGAATCCGATTATCTCAGCATCTAGACCCTGGGGTTATGGATGTGTGTCATTATACCCTGCTTGACATGGGTGCTTGCCATGTGGCCATGTGCCTTATGCCTGTTCTCTGAACACTTTACGTGTTTAGGAATCTCCCTGTCTCCTAATGCTCATTTTCTATAAATAGAACACCCTATAGACAATATTCTCATCATCCTGATTGGCATGTGATTGACTATGTGAGGAATGACTATTTTCAATCTTGGTAAAACCTTTGTTTATGTCTTTCAAAGACTCAGATAACTTGGCAAGACTGGAAATGGTATTAGAAAATAGTTTTATGTACATGATATGTGATTACTTTTCTTAAAGTCAACTTCAGGTGTCCCGTGTTTCTGACCTGAGCTTGAACAAGGAAAAAGTAAATTTCCGTTTTACTTGTTCCACCAGGTTAATCTCACGGACTCCAAGGGAAGCCAGTATCAGGAATTACTTACTGGAAATACGGGCCTTGTCTACCTCATGTCTAGCAGGGCTATAAAAACTTTATCATACGTGTGACGGCCTCTGAGAGCTTTTAAACTACTTGGTGGTCTGTAGAACAAGATGGAGAGCATACAAAAGATTTTATGGATTAATCTTCTGCCATTCACTTTTTCATTCTCTGCAGCCAGGATGAGCTGAGGTGGCTGGTGGGGTTAACTCCTTGATTGTTGTGTCAGAGATGGGGCTCTGCTACATATACTTCTGTATATGTGAACAACTGTTTTTTAATAACCTGCCAAGAAGCTATAATCTCCCACCGCCGTCCCCCCTGGGATTTAATTAGAATGACTTTCCAAAGTCTGACATGTTTATGGGGCATAGGTAAAGAGACAGTTCATAAAACTGTCAATTTCCTCAGAAATTAGAGAAAAATTGGGCTGTTTAGTGCTTTGGCAATTCTGGGCTGCTGATACTAGCATTGCAAGCAATGAAATCAAAGGTTTCATAACAAGATCCTGGTGCATTAGATATGGGAAGGTTAAGAATGATGTACAAGGGCATTTGTCGATTTGAATGCATAAAGAAGCGAGTGGAGAATGCTCACAGAAACGGGAGTAGCTTGAGTTTGAGATGTTTGGAGTGAGGAAGTGGATACTGAACTTGAGGTTATTTGCATTGGGAAAGAAGTGTTAACATTTTTTATTTTTATAGATAAGATCTAGAAATGAATTCTCAGAAGGCTGCTAGTGCTGTCCTGGGAACAGGTGGTGTGTTGCCATTGAAACTATCCCTTCTTCCTGTAAATTAAAGGTGCCACGCACAAAAAGGACTGTTTTGAGAGAGAGACATTTGCCAAGGAAATGAGTCAACTATGAACTGGTTAGGCTTACTTGTGTGTTGCAACAGGAGCAGTGGGCTGCATCCTGCCGCCCACCTCCTGGCCAGCTTTTCCCGAAATAATTACACGGAAACTGTATTCTTTTAAACACTGCCTGGCCCATTACCTCCAGCCTCTTATTGGCTAACTCTCACATATTGATTAACCCATTTCTAATAATCTGTGTAGCACCATGAGGTGGTGGCTTACCGGGAAAGATCCTAGCCTACATCTGTCTTGGACCAGAGCTCATGGCATCCGCCTCATTTCCCTTCTTCCCAGCGTTCTGTTCTGTCTACTCTGCCTGTCTAAGCTGCTGTCCTATCAAAGGCCAAGGCAGTCTCTTTATTAACCAATGAAAGTAGCACATAGAAAGACACACCTACATCACTTGTGCACTCTGTCCTCATCTTTTGCAGAGCCTGCTCTGTAGGAGCTACACATGGCCATAGCATTGAAGGTGTTGATTACTACACCTTGATTGGTGTAGGAAACAGGGCAAGACAGCAGCACCTCATGATCTTAATATTACTGATAGCCAAGGAGTATTCTTAGAGTTACTGTGAGCAAGGTTTAGTCTATTCCAGCGACTCTATTAGATCAATTATCATGCATCTATTCTTAGAACTCTTCTAACTTTGTTCTGAAGTATATACTACGAATTTCATTTTACATTTTATATGTGAGTAAAAGGACACAGAGATATTATGTAGTCTATTCAAGCTCTTTCAGGCAGTAAGAGGTGGATAAAGATGGTACAAAATAATCATGATTTATGTATTTTAAAGCATCTATAAAATTGTGAACACAAGTAAAAGATGTAGGGTTTGAAGTAAAGGGGATTGAGAAGATGGTTACCTAAATAGCAGAGACTTGGATAATGATAAGCACATCATAATGGTGGATGGGAGAGGTAGGTTTCCTAGAGATGAGTGACAGCACCATCCAGCTGCAGGTCAGTAAAAGGCGGAGCTTGGATAATGAAAGTGAATATGGAGTTCTACTAGGTATCTGGAGTTTTCTGTCTCTATCACAATAACATGACAAAATTCATGGCTGATGAGTTTTATACATCTCTACATTCATTGATTTAGTGTGATTTTCTCAAACATTAGGCAAGGATTTGGAGTTTGGATTTTGAATTTGAATTTGTTGGAATAACTTGCAGGTTGCAGTTCAACAATGACAAGCCGTGAATGGAAAGTTCAAGAATCTAGTAGTTGCTCAGTCCCACAAGGCTGGATGTCTCAGTTGATATTCAGTGTATGCTGGAATCTCAGACAATTAGACTCTAATGCCAGTAAAGGAATAGATGCATTAGCAAGGATAGGTCAAGCAGGCAAAGAAGAAAAAACTTTCTTTTCCTTCTTCTTTATTCTTAAATAGGTTTGCAGAAGACAATGTAGCCTGGATTAAAGGTATATCTTCCTGCCTCAAGTTCTGGATTACAGTGTGTCCTCCATTTCTGGGTTGCAGTTCATTCTAGATACAGTAAAGTTGATAACCAAGAATAGCCATCACAGCATGGAACAGAATTTTAGCACAGAAGAGCTCAGAAGCCTCACCCTGATGCAAGGAACCATTGTTGAAAGCTTTTGGAATAAGGAGAATCATTTTTTTAAGATTATATCTTTTGATAGGTCATCTACATTCTTGTAGATGCCCCATTGAAACATAAATGTGTGACATTAGAATCAGTAGACCATAAATAAAACAGAACTTGAAGAGTTGGGAGGGGTGGCGTAGATCTGCGAGGAAGTAAAGAAATGAGCAAAATAGTGAATTTGATCAAATTTCATTGTATTCATGTATGAAATTCTCAAAAATGCTGTAAAACTATTATGTTATTTTTTTAAGGTAGGAAGGTCTTTTTGGAGGCATACTCCTGAAGAGGAACTGTGCTTTCCTTGTTCTATTCCTTTCACTTTCTGGACAGGATGTGAACTTCTCACCATCCTCACTACCCACCCTCCATGATGTGCCCTGTTGCCCACCAGCACAGAGAAACTGGGCCAACTGATCATAGACTGAGCTCAAATCAGCCTTTTATTTTTATAAACTGCTTATCTTAGGTATTAGTTATACTAACAGGAAACTGAGTTGCATAGAGCCAGAAAAATGAGTTGATTTGTTCCCTGTGATGTAGAAAATGTTTTTATAAAAGAATTGAGTTTGAGAAGCATAAATATACTTTGATATGGTTGTAGAGGAGAAAGGAAGTTTGTGGGTAATCTTGGGAACATGAAGCTCCCCACGTTCTTGAAGTACAGTGTATATGGATATGTGAATGTGATGTGGTGTGTGTGTGTGTGTGTGTGTGTGTGTACATATGTGATTATGTGAGATGGGAATGTGGCACCATACACAAGCATCAGAAGCTCAAGATTGTTCTGGTCCTGAGGAGAGAAGTTCGTGCATGCAAATGCTTCATTCTATTAGAATGGAAGGCTGGGTGTGGTGGTGCATCACTGGGGAAGGGCAGAGGCAGGTAAATCTCTGAGTTACAGGCCAACCAGAGCTGCATAGTGAGACCCTGTCTCAAAAAAAAACCAAAACAAGCAAACAAATAAACAAACAAAAAACCAAGCAAGCAAACAGAAAGAATAACTTAGAATGAAATATTTGTATCTTTTCAACTAATATTTCTGCAGGATGATAATAAAGATTAGTTTTCAGTTACTTATGCATTGATTTCATAAATTACAAAATCTGTGAGAAACAAGTAGTGTGACATCAATGGGTATGAATTAATTAATCTATGAGATATTTCCCACCACAAACCCCTTTGAGTGGTCCAGATAAGAATCTTTTTGGAAAAACATGCTGGATAATGCCTTGTCTAGCAAAACCTGGCCTTGATTTCAAATAATATATGGATTGCTTTTTACCAAATCAAGGACATCATGGCTTGATAAAAATCCATAGCCTGGCAAAACAATTTTGCATAATTTCACCAATCAAGAGGCCTGCCAGCACTGGATATAATTGCTAAAGTTAAGTGAAGTATAATTATAGTTTATGTAAACCCACAATTAATGCAATGCTGTTTTCATAATTTCATAATGGTAATAACTTAGCATGTTGCAACTGCTTTCATCTAAGGGTTAAGAAGTGATTCATAATCATTAACCAATTAAAAATTGTAAAGTATCCCAAGAATAAACCAATAGCCTATACAGTAAAGTCACTCTGCATTTGAGACTGTAGGAAAGTAAATAAGACTAAAGACAGGGAAGATAATTTAGTTTATGATTTAATTGAGATTGATTGAAAGTACTCCTGACTGATTTTGCAAAATGCACTTTGTATATCAAATACAGGAGCCTATGTGTGCCACTTCCAGCAAGAATACAGTGTGTGTTGGACTTGGGAAGATGAGCGTCCCCATGGCACAGAGGCTGGGAGACTAAGAAGGTTGCCCATGTATGTAGCAGAGAGACATGTCCTACCCCAGAATGCTTTGGTTTAAGGTTGGGAGATGGCTCGGCAGGTAAAGGTGCTTGCTACAAATCCTGGTGGCCTGGGCTTGAGTTGCAGAATCCACATGGTTGGAGAAGAAAACTGACTCCTGTAAGTTGTCCTTTCACCTCCGTAAGTGTGCATAAACATATATGCACAAACATGTACACACATACGTAATAAATAAAGTTTACAAAAAGAAAATACTTTGATTTTAGTAAGTGATATGGAAGTAGGGATGAAAGTGTTCATTATAATTATCAGTGAATACAAGAGACCTTGATTCTCGATACACCATTATGGTCTGAGATGACCCTACAAATTCTGATCTATTGAGTATTTACACCAGAATATGCAACCACAGCACTGTAGTTAAGTTTGTGACCTTCCCAACTTACTAAAATAAACTTCTCATAGAATCAACTTATGGTAGTGTGAACAATTAATTTTCTCTTTTGTTTCCTTTCCTGGAGATGAAACTCTAGAATCTGCCTTGTTTGAGTGATTATAGTTTTCTTCCAATGGTAACTTTTCTAGTGCCCCATGGAGCACAGACTTCATTATCATCATCGGTTCTTGCTTTGTCCTAGATTTTCTGGGCTCTTATCTTCTGAGCCTTTGCAATCGTGATTTTTACTCTCTGGGAAAAAATATAAAAATGTCACTAGATGCAGGCTTTGTGTAATTTGTCTTTGGTAAAACATAAATCATCAAAGGGAGAGGCTACTTAAAGCAGCGTAAGGCATTGAATTTTTATTTCTTGGGAGATTATTTAGTTTCTTGTGTTTCGACTTTTTTCCCCCCAAATTACTAAAATCCTTACTGTCTCTTACACATTCATGAAATAAAACCAAGCACATATTGGATCTCTTTTAAAGGGAAAATGCATGTGCACACATGTGTGTGCGTGCATTGCAGAAACTAGGAAGTGGTATTTGTATCAGAAATAGAAAAAAAGAGCAAAGGACAGAGGTCAAAGAGAGATGTGCTAAAAATCACAAAGTAACACGGGGAGAATTCATTCAGATCAGGGGAGCTGGGCGTCATTTGACAGTGTTTAACATGAAGCAGCTGTAATAACGCACCCCCCCCCTTTTATTTTTGACTTGCAGAGTTCTGAGCTGTCTCCAAAGCATTCGATTTATGGAATGAGGACACTGCTTCCTGATTTCCTTGCCTGTCCCATTGAGGAGGCGCGCGGCAGCGTGATGCTCCTGCCCTTGTGAGCGACCTGTCAGGCTCTATAAGCACTGCGTTCCCTGATTCTGAGGGGCTGTGGTACAAAATGCATTTCTGGTGCAGCAACAGATCCTGTTGCCTTTCTTGCACTTCCTAGGGCTGTGGTGGATGGAAAACAATGAATTCCGAATTCTCAAGCTAGCCAGGCCATCTCTGGGCCAGCCTTGCCTCAGGCACCCTAAATATTGCTGCACAAGAGCGATATTTCATGTGTTCTCAAATGTTCACAGCTAACAGCCCCTGTTTGAAAGCTGAACCCTCTGCCACGTAACCAACCTGAGCAGCTTCCGCCACTGCTAAGAAACTATCCATCAGAGTTTGCTGGAATTTATTGCCAGAACAACCCTCCGTTTCACGTGTTGCCATGTGTGAACCCTGGTTTTATCAACTCTTCAAGTAGAGTGATAACTTCTAATCTCTATTTGATAAAACACAAAAACCCATCAATTGGTCAACCAAGGGACTCTCGAGCTCAAAAAGTGATTCTTGAAGATCACGTCTGAAAACTTTAGATATTGTGAAAACTAAGGGAAGTCAGTAGTTAATGCCAGTCTCCTAATTCTTTCTTAACAAACTTCTAACGATTCACTAAGCATGGGTTCTGTTTTTAGTCCCAGACTTCAGAGAACATGACAAATTTAGAGGAAGAGTTTTTTATCTCTTTTCATTTCTTTTTAAATTTTGTTCCATTTTAAAATAAAGCTAATATGTGTGTACGTGTGTGTTTGTGTGTGCTTCTGTATATGTATATGTGTATCTGAATGCAGATACCTGCAGAGGCCATCAGATCCCTTGGAGCTGCAGTCGCAGAGGGTAGTCAGCTGACTGATACAAACGTTAGGAAGTAAACTCCATTCCTCTGCAAGAGCAGCATGTACTCTCCATCACTAAGCCATCTTTCTGTTTTCTTGTATCTTATTTTTGTCATGGTGGTTGTTCTTCTGTGGATCCAAACCAGAACTTTAAATCCCCTGCACATTGGGCAAGTGCTCTTTCCCTGGGGGCACACTCTCCTCACTTCATTTCTCAGAGTCAAAATAGTTAAATGCCTCCTTCCTGGCTTCTCAGGTGGCCTGACTTCTCAGCCAAGAGATGGGCCCACGTTGTCACGGATTCATCCTTCCTGCTCCCATTTCAAGGCACAGATATCCTTTCTCAGTCTGGTGTGCACAAGGCCAATCCCTCCTCCCCTGTGTTGTCTTCATTCTCCCTAATCACTCTGGATTCTTCTTCTAATCCTTATTCTCTTTCCTTTATTTGACTTGTGTTCCCACCAAAGAAAATCAACTTGTACTGCTTGCAGGCCTCTTATCAGCTTTGTGATCTCTGTAATGCTTTCAATATTTGGGCTTGGAAAGATTCATGTGTACACAGACCAGCAGGGAGAATGGAATGATGGGCCCCACTCATTCAACCCCAACTGTCATCATTCCAGGATTAATCATTCCCATTGATACTTTCATGCCGTCTTGCTGTCTGATTATTTTGGAAGAAATCTCACATAAAATAATACCCTAATTTTATGTCATGAAAAGACTCAAGTTTTATGTAATCAATACATCACTATCATGGGTAACATTGTTCAAATACTGTTGAATATCTAGTGTTCAAATGTTCTCTATTGCTTCTGGTACTTCTTATAAGAGTATTGAATCAGGACTCAAATGGAATTACACTTTGTCTTTAGTTGATACTATTAGGGTCCATGAGAAGTCCCACAAAACCCACCAGTCACAAATACAATCAGCAAGAGCATTTAATTTGAGAGCAAAATACCTGGATGCAGGGTTGGCAAAATGGCAGCCCCGAGAGAAGCTGACAGGCTCCTTTTAGGAAAGATTAGGGGAACTCCAGGGAGTGGAGTCTGGGGGATGATTGATCGGTTTAAACATGAAGTTTACCAGTTGCTATAGGTTTGGTTGGTGGCTTAGTGGTTAGGGATTTTCTAGAAGGAGAGTAGGAGAAGCTATCTTTAGCTATCTTGAGCTTGCTCCCGAGTTTCAGTCTTTCCAAGAACTGCTTGTTCAATTCCAGTAAACTGAAACTGAGGCCTGGTTCCTGGCAGGGTTATTAGAAGCCTGTCATGGCACTGGTTTGGCTTGCTAGCTCTTTCAATACATCTCCCGAATCTCTCCTTTATTTCATCAGTTTGTCCTTGGGATGTTTTGTGACACTCATCGTATGGGTTCCTCACCCAATTGATTTTACTGCTTGCATTCTGTGAACATTTAGCAGATCTGGTCCCTGAACTTCCTATGAATTGGTCATTGATTGAGGAGGGTTGATTCAATTCAAGTTTGCTGTGTGTCACAAGAACTGTATTTTAGACACCATCATATATAAAAACTGTTCAAGCAGATGCAACTCCACTGAGAAGTTTTCAAAGATGTTACGAACCTCAAATTTTGAATTTGGATTTTTCCCATAAAGTAGCAAGCTGAAGCCCCAATCAACCCTGAGGTCACAGGGTAAAACAACTGATAGCCAAGTGTGCTATGTGATCCATCTAGGGTGTTTTCCAGGTTAGGTTCATGAAATGTGTTTTTACTTCTGATATTTTTGGTCTACAGTGAATTTACTCACCACCACCACCAGGGAAGGAACATGTCTCTACTGGATTGGTAAGGTAGCTAGCATCTTATTGTCTTCCTTGTGACACTGAAAGTAATTGACCAGACTTAGGAACACGCCTCTGGTGTCAGGTCAGTGGGACAGAGATATAAGCAAGGAATGCTTTGTTTATAGTAATCCAAATCTTAAAAAAAAATTTACAGAAACAGTGATGCAATGTTTTAATATATTGTACATTTAATACATTTGTACTAAGACATTGCATTGTTTGTGGTATTATTCCTAAACACTGTACTTGAAATCTTATATTCATTAAATGCTAAATAACTCTTGTGACTAGTGCCGAACTTGAATAATATTAGTGCCACACTTAGTAAACACAGTGTAATGACTCTTCACCTTTGCACATTGATTTCCTTTTGAAAAACTACATGATTCCTTATCTAACATAATCAATCATACACTGATGTGTGATTATATATATGTATATATAAATCCATATTATATGTAGATACACCCAAATATATGCATATATGTATGTATATATATATACATATATATATATGGATGGGTTGATGGATGGATGGATGTGAAGTCATTATTGTATCTTGTACATGTTTCCACTATTTTAATTTCTTTGCCCAACAATATACAGATGTAAGGAAATGAGTAACTGAACACAAAGAACTTGGGAGAGTGCTCAGCACTTGCCATGAACTATACTTCTAAAGATCATTTCTATTCTCTTCGGCTTTTTCTCTCTTTTTTTTTATGACCCTAACACCCTAATATCTTTATCTGGTGAAACGCAAAGTAGAGACCTTTGTTTTGGGCACATTTTCTTTCCATGTCTCTGTGCACAATGTGGTTTTTCTCAGTTTGACAGAGGGGAATGAGCTCTTTCACCGTACTCTCTGTGTGCCAGTTCATTTTCTTTATATAATATTATAAATATTTTTAACACTTCTCTGTGTGTTTGAATCTATCAGAACTTTAAAACAGCATCTGACACAGCTGAATTCATAGGAAATATTGATCCTTGCTGTTAACATAGTTCTTTATCCACTCATTGGTGTTGCAGTTTTAATTCTTCAAAAGGTACCTTTCTTGGGAAGAGTGGAGCTCAAGAGGTGGTAGTGGTAGACTAGATGGCAATTAGGAAAGTGGAAGACACTGATTATACTCTTTTGTTGGTTGATTTCTCTGATATAATAGAGTTCACAACAACTTTGGCTGTTTTTATCTTTGGAAACTTGAGTCAAATTAAACTGGTCTTAAGTTGCTGCTTCCTGAAGGTAATTTCTGTGATTGCTAGTTATGATGATGAGGAAAAAGTTAATTCTAAAGCAGGGTCTATTCTTAACATGGCCTCCTCCCACCAGCAAATGTTTATTTTACTACTTTGAGATGAGGAGACACATAGTAGAGATGTAATCCGCTTAAATTACTTAACTCTTAGGCTTCGATCTACCCATTTATCCCTTCTTTTTGGAAGTCCTGAGTATTGCTTTAGTTGGTGGAAAGAAAAGCAGCCTGGGGATCACCTACATGGTACAAATGTGATGTCTTCTAGGAGTTATGGTTGATGCTCATGAGTATTCAGATTAATAATAAATTTCCTCACATTGGCAACCAACCCACCCTTGTATAGAAGGCACCAAGTCAGACATGAGCGCAGCTAATCACAAAATTCCTGTGCTCTCCTCTGCTGGACTTGATGGGCTCACAATTTTCCTGCTTAGGGAAAGAGTGGCTGGACTGTAGAGTTGGGGTGACCTCAGACCTCACTCTACTCAGGTTTCTTATTTAACAGAGGAGAAAGTTTCAGTTCAGACAGGAAAAAAGAGAGTCACCTTAACAATCAAATCAGTGGGACTGAAATGTGTTAGGCCGTTTGTGCCTTTATTCCTATACTTTATACTTTCTTTCCAATTTCACAATAAAAATGAGTACCTTCACTTATTTATCTTTAGAAAATTGTCTCTTTTGACATTCAATATTCAAGGAAGGTATATTTTTTCCTAATCTACTCTTTATTTTCTTCTTCCAGCATATCCTGGGATATTGAAAAGATTTTCTTTTCGCAGATAAATCTGTAAGTTTGTAGACATGCTGATCTAAATCCCCCAAATATACTTTATAGAATTTTATAAATCAATTATAAAGAAGTCAACAAAGCAGAGGAATAGTCAAGAATGTATTTAAGTTAGTACTAGAAAAAAATTTATAGAGAAATCAGGATACAATATAAAACAATAGCCAAAAAATCGCGTGGTTTGAACATAAAACAATAAACGAGTAGTATATACTAGATTGTGGAGGAAACAATATGATATCAATGAAGGCTTTTTAATAAACTAATTTGGGTTGTATACTTACAAATGGGTTTCATTGTGATGACTTTATATTTATATATTACAAAATCTAATACCCTAAGTGGTGAAATTTATTTAAACGACTTTCCACATATATTTGGTTAAAAATTTAGAACTCTAACTTATGTGATGAACACACAAAAGTACAATTTTAAAATTATCAAAGTAAAATTTGATAATTTTAGCAATAAAAATAAAATAAAAATGGTCATATATATATATGAAAATTGCAGCCAAATGTCCTTTATAAATTATGTCTGTATATTTGCCTAAAGCAAGAGGAAAGGATGCCATCTATGTGGACAGGAAAGGCTGACACAGTTTTGGTTTTGACTCAATGTGCCAATATAATATATTTTGAATATTTACTTTTGCAATTGTTATGAAAAGAAGTTCAGGCCCAAGTAACCAGTTTCATTCTGACAGGATTTGATGTTTTGCTTCCCAGGATGCATCTCTCTCTGACAACGTTTTGGGGCCAAGAACCTCTAGCGAGACAGGTCATAAAACTTAGGAGAGAACGGAACACTAATTTTCTGTCAAATGGACATGGTACTAATCACTGCCTCCTAGTGATTTATCCTTAAACCCATAGACCAGTGCATGTGCCGGCCCTCATCAGAGATGCTTCTATTTTCAGTGGATGGTGGTTTACACAGAGACCTGTAGCTGGCCAAGGTGCTGTGAATGAGAGACGGTAGAGCCCTCATCCCTGAATGGAATGTAGACACTACACCTCCTCCTGCTAGTGTGCAGGAATTCTCACGGAAAAAGAAACAGGAAGAGTGGATGAGCTTGAGGCAGGATGACTACAAGGAAAGAGTGTCTTCAGATACAGTAGGGTAGCTGAGTTGCACGCACGTCTGAACTCTTGGTGATTACGACATCATGAACAGTACATGTGCAACCCTAAAACAGACTGACTCCCAGAATGAAGAGGTGTACTGGACATAAAAGTCCCATTCTTAGGTGAGAATCTCTTTGGGTATTCACAGCTCAGAGAGAAAAGGACAGTGGCCTCTAAGAGCGTGGTCTCTAGTAAGCTGACCATTCTTCAGTGGAAGGCAACATATCCAAAAACATTTGGGCATCAAAACTGGCTTCGATGGGTTAAAAATAGAACACAAAGTAGGATGAGGGGTAGATTTGGGAAGATTTGGGGGAAGGGAGCAAATAAAGTCTGTCATATAAAATTCTGAAAGAATTAATACAAATATTTGCAAAAAGTTAAGGTCCCCAAATTGCCCCTAATGAGTTGCACATTTTCTAAACTATGTATCAAGTGTGTATCTTTGGTATGTTTTAGAAACCACATCATATTTTGAATTAAGTAAAGGGACTATTGTGTCTACTATGTGTCACAGTAAGGGTTCTTTCTCTACAACCCAGAATTATTGCCTCATCCCACCAGGACTTAGGCTTTAGTGTTCGTCCATCTGGCTTCCTTTCCTCCCGCTTCTTTCTATTTATCCTTGAAATCTGGGTGAGCTGATACTGATTAAACATGCCATGCTGTCTTCTGAAAGGTGGGGATTTTTCTGGACCCTGATATCTGCTTCTGCTTAAACTTCAATCCAATCCAAGCTGTTTTCTACAGCTGAGAAGTCTGTAGACCTCAAGCCCCCTACTTTACAAATGACCCAGTGTATGGGAGAATAATGGAGTTCTCAAGGTTCAAAGACATCTGTTTCCTGTTATGAAAAATGAAAAAAAAATACTGGTTTTAAGAAGTAGATGCTAAATTAATGTAATTAATAGAAGTAACAACAAAGATTTCCATGTGGAAGACCTCTCTGATGCCTTCTAGGCATCAGTTCATGCAATCCTCACAAATGTAAGGTTGATCTTCTCATGAAGAAAATACAGCATAGGGAACTCAGAAACCAGTCCATGTACACTGAGCTCAGAAGTGTTGGCATCAGGATGAAACTCGGGCTATCTGTTTCCTGAAATTATTCTACAAACACAGCCAAGGATGCAGGGAACATTTTTATGTGTTTTCTTACCACCACCTATGCGAAGTGGGTGTGCAATTCATGACTTTTGGTGAACTGGCTACAAGTAACTTCTTACTTCTTTGTATTCTTTCTACACCGTTACTATGAATTTATAGGGTAACTATGGTTTGAATTTTTATTCCCTCATAGCTAGAGAACAGAGAAAGTGCCTGATGGATTTGTCCTGTAGACTACAAGACTTTTTGATTTGTCTGAATGGAATGTGATACATTTTATGAAAATACTGAATTCCTTGTTCTGTGCCTCTGTTCTTTTCTTGGTCCTACATGGAAAGCATGGCACAGTTATGGGACACTTTCCTTCTAATTCACTCCTCCTATCAGCATCTCACATTGATAGGAAGATATTTTCAACACTTTTGTTTTCAGGATTGGCTTAACTACTCACAACCCTTTGACCCTTATATGAACATTGACAAAGGCATTAGGTTCTAGGAAAATCAAATGTGCTTTACACTGTATATATGGGTTGACTCAGGAGAATAGACATCCTGATTTGATCTATCATGTTTCTTCTGAACATGTTAGAAGGTTCAACTAAGATAGTATGTTAAGGCAGAATCATTACTGACTCTTACTGATGTTATGGTAGTTAGCTGCCAAAAGGGATGATCAATTTCCGCAGTACTTTCCTAAGAGCTGTAACGTCTATCACATATCAAATCTTGAACAGAAGAATTTGAAAATGGATTGCTGCTATTAATGACTATTGAGACCTTCTCATACTGTGTTCTAACTGAAGCTGTCGTTGCTGGTTATCAAGACTAATACATGTTACCAATGTCAGGGAACAACTTTTAGACACTGATGGCCACATTATTATTATTATTATTATTATTATTATTATTATTATTATTATTATCATCATCATCATCATCATCATTATTATTTTCCATGCCTCAAGCTGCAGAGTCTCTACTAACTTGTGACTGATTTGATGCTTTTGGGTGATACTAAGAGTCTGTTGAGCAAGTCCAGGTTTCATAAGGCAACATTCCAAAGGCTCAAGGCAGAGTCATCCCAACCAAATGATTACAGTTGAATTTCATTCCTTGTATGAATTCTTTAGGTTACACCTACTTTACAAAATGAGGACCATCTAGTTAATTACAATTCCAGACAGTAATTCTCAAAAGTTATACAAAAATATAGCTTTTGAAATGGCTTAGCTCTACTACCTCCAAAAATCAATGTAGAGAAAAAGATAAACTATGAGTTTTGATGTTTCTTGCTGGAAGAACATAGAGAATATCCCAACTGTTGAGATTACACATATCACCACCCTCCTCCACTAGTTTACCTTGGGCAATGTCTTTCTAAAGCTCTTCCTACCATCTGCTCAGTGCTTTCTTTGGTGTTTCACATCACGTTTCTTCCTTGGTTTTCACAGCAGTCTTACAGACTGCACATATATTTCCATTTTATAGTTGAATAAACCAAGGCCTAGAGAAGTTTGGCATCATAAACTAGTTAGATGCAATAAGGCTGACTTTTAAACAGGGTTGTGTCAAGTTCAGGTCTTGTTTCATATTACCTACTCATTCCTCCATTAGCTAGCAATATTAGAAAAAAATAAACAGATAAAAAATGAGAAAAGTAGTGAATTTTGTGGGTTGATTAATCTTTTAATTATATATAAATAACTATTTTTTCTATTAATTTTTAATTAGTCTACAAATAATGGGTTTCATCCCATCTTTGATTTCTGCCTTTTACTGCCTCTTTTCTTTCTCAAAATACTCTGCTCTGCCTTTTCTGTCATGTGATGTATATGCACATACATGTGTGTGTGAAAGCATGATGCATGATATTTCGTATTTCTTCATGACCATGTTGTTTTCTCTGTCCCCTCCCTTTAGACATCTTTCCCTCACTCCATAACCCCACTCTACTTCAATCTCATGTATATTTGTCTATGTATATGTACATTTGATATCTATTTAATTTTAGATTGTTGACAGAAGTTTCTGTCCTGCCCAGTCCCACAGTCATTCAGTCCCAAAGAAACACACAGAGGTCTACATTAATCATAAACTGGTTGGCCTAGTAGCTCAGGCTTCTTATTAATTAATTATTACATCTTACATTAACCAATAATTCTTGTCTGTGTTAGCCACGTGGCTTGGTACCTTTCATCAGCATTCTCATCTTGCTTCCTCTCTGGATGACGACTGTAGACTGAGCTTTCCTCTTCCCAGAATTCTCCTGTTCTCCTTGCCTACCTCTACTTCCTGCCTGGTCACCTCGCCTATACTTCCTGGCTGGCTACTGGCCAATCAGCATTTTATTAAAATATAAGTGACAGAGTAAAAGACCATTGTCCCACAACATTAGGTCACCCATTTGATATAGGCACGGTTGTGCCTTGGTTCTTTAACTCTGTTCCCTTTGAGTTCCATGGAAGACAGGCACTTACTTTCACTGTGCCTTATCATATTATTTCTGGTGTGCTGCTCTCTCCGAACCCCTGGGATTCTGAACCTAACTGGGTAACAGGATCATGTAAGAGTTAGAGAGCTGAGCATTAGAATATTGAAGGTCCATGTGTTCAAGGCTTGGTCCCCAAGGTGCTGTTCCCAAGAGGTGAGTGAATAAGTGACCTAGTGGGAGGAAGTTAGGGTGCATGCAAATGAAGGGGATATTGGAATACTGCCCCGTATGCTCTCATGCAATATTTTGCTTCCTGGCCATGAAGTGAGTGGTTTTATGCTTCTATATCTTCATGCACTATCTCCCCATGGGTCTAAAAGCAGTAAGTATATCCAGTCACAGACAAGGACTGCATAAATGGTGAGGTAAAGTAAACCATTTGCCTTTATAAACAAACTCTACCAAATGTTAGACATATGGCCAAAAGCTGGGTAACGCAGAGAGGATTAGTAAACCTCAGTGACCCTGACTCCTAGTTTCAAATTAGAAAAATCATAAAACCTCTCTTTAAAGTTAATCTGTAATGACTGTATGTCTCTCACCAAAATTCTCCAGAGAATAATTGATTCTTGTTTCACACAAACAAAAAGGCAGATTTTAATGGACCAGACACTTCTAGACAGACATACCAAATACTGAATATGCAGGTTTCCATTCTTCTGCCATTTGCATATTATGTGGTACAAGGTGAGTCATTTAGGATCTCTGATTTGTTTTCTAACAATAGTCAGTAAAAAGTGTACTCTAAAGAAGCAAATACAAAACCTTACTTGTCTGGTTTGAAATACTGAATTGACAGAAGAATATTATAGCTATCTGCTAAAATAGGAAAGTGATCAAATAACATTGAAGAGACTCACAAAAAGGTACTTCAGACTACAGTAAAATCAAGATGACAGATCATTTCTCATGTGCTTGGACATAACCTCTCCAAGCCCCCAGCCTGCAAAAATATAGAAACTCCTTATAATTATAATAGATAGCTGTAAAATCAATTTGTTCAAGAGCCTCTCAGATTTTATTGCTTCGACTTGCTAGGATATTTTGCTTATACATAGATTTCATATGGAAATTATTTAAAGTCGGAAGATAGACCCTTTTCAGGTTGGCGAGGATGCTAAACTGTATGACTTTCATCGGCTCCTGCTTGTCCCTGACCCCCACTAGAGGCATAATTGGTTTCAGCAGCATATAAATATCTCATGGTTTCAGTATAGACTAGGAAGATTTGACCCGCAGACAAAATGTTTCTATTATTATTATTTTAGTAAGAGCAAATGAAGAAAGGCAGGAATAAATGCAGTTACTATAAACAAGGCAGAGGGAGGCTTACTCAACACAGGATGAAGTCAAGCTCATTAAAGAAGGCGATTATCACCTCTGACATGCGGAATGGGTACTGCATTAAATTAAGTTTCTTAACGAGGCATTTCATTGTGTGTCTTTAGCCGAGTGAGTTTGGAAGGCCGCTTTGTTTTCAAACTCGATGCAAAAGAGAGTTCTACACTCAAGGGTTTGCTGGTATAGAATATTTGCAGAATGACTCAGTCAGGGGTATTAAATGCACAAACGCACGTGAGATTTCAGAAAAGACGGCTAGTGTGTGGAAAGCACACCCAAGCACTGTGTTTCTGCATGGACAATTTAAAGTTTGCCACACCCTAAAAACATGAATTTTCACGCTGGACAGATGACAATTGCCTGGTCCTTGTCCCTTTTCTGTTAATGTAATAAATGAATTTGAATGAGGAATTTGGGGAGAGCATCTTAGATAAACCATAAACCGTTGCTTTCCCCTAGATTACTGCTTATTTCTATGTTGTTGCTCAACAGATTTAGCTTTCTACTTTACATACTAAATTGCTTATAGGATGTGAGACATACTTAACTTTCTCTGAGACTTAAAAAAACTGCTACCCTCCCAAAGATTATTTTCTTGACCACTAAAACCTCTTCATGCCTATCCTTCAGCAGAGCTTGAATAAAAATAGCTATATTATGTACTGATATCCACCTCTTATGACACTCATATTCACAAATGTGTATATTTTGAACAAACTAAATTGCTTTTCACTGAGCACATTTATTTTAAAAAGATCTATTCTGTGGCTCTGCTTTCCTACATTTAAAAATATCTCACCAAACCGCAATGCTATTACAAGAAATGGAACCAGGCTGTTGCTCAAATCTAAAGTTTGCATTCAAACTCTTTCTCCAAGCATATAGCTAAAGTCTGGAAAACCTAGAGCCTATCAGCATGATTTCCCTTGGGATTTTTTTACCTGTTCCATCTAAGAGTAAGTGATGGTATAGCAATTTCGTAGCCTCATTTTCTCTATCTATCAGAAAGGCAGCAGTGTCTACAGAGTACCCAGGAGACAGGCGAGTCCAAGATGGAATCTATGATCTGTATCTACCATGGAGAGAAGAGTCTAAATCTTTCTAAACTTTAGCAGATGAGAGCATTTGCGTGTGACCCATCACCTCACTAATGGGTTAAATTCATTTCCAGTTATATTACAATGAACTATTGTTACGCACATGCATATCATGTGACTTTCAAGGCTTGTTTATGCCCTTGGTAAGTGCTCAAAACCTTCTTTAAGGTCAAATACTCTGTGACAGGCACCGTTACATAAGTACTTGATGTGGCCCCAGCTTCCATTGATGTTCACCATTATGTCATGCTTCAAATATGTGTTTAGTCTGATTGTAAAATAAATACACCATTTTCTGAATTTGCTAAGCACTGTCTTTCTAGTCTCAACAATCTGCACTGCCTTTATTCCTTGTCCCCCCTTTGTGTTATTTACATTTTATATGGGAGATACCTTATCATTTGACCCTTTGGCTTCTACAGTTTATCATGTATAGTCCATGCAATTGAAATTAAGAAAAAAAGGTATCTATGGAAAGCAATGAAATATTAATTTGCCCAGCTGTGATAAACATCCACTAAATATTTGCATAAGAAAACATGGTATATTCTTAATTATATATAAAACAGGGTAAATTAAAATATTTAATAATCAAAACTGAAACTCAGGACAAGATTTTAACATTAAATGTGTTTATGCATACAATTCATTTGATCACTCTAAACACTACCTGCCCTCCACTTCCTTTGACCCCCAACTCCTACACCCTCCTTTCTACAGGTCATCTTCTCAGAACCATGTCTTTCTCTTTTGTTTTAAGGCAACACTGAAGCCTGGTGGGCTCCTCAGTAGGTGCACAGCTGAAGACAACTTCCCTCTCTTAGAATTCGGCAATAGCCAGTGGTTATACAGGAAAGGCTAGGTAGGTATCTAGCGGCCCCTGTCCATCAAATGATGAACTGTTGATAGACCCATCTTAGGTATGTCCATTGCTTAGGTATGTCCATTGCTGTCAACCACAGCTACTCTGGGGCCGTGACTTCATTGGCTGTGTCAGTCCCAGGATACAGCCTTTGACAGCCTTTCTCCCTGTCTTCCTCCTCTTACATTCTCCCCACTCTTTTCCCCATGCTCCCCAAGATTTAGTAGAGGGGCTGGTGTAAAAGTCTGTTTACAGATTAAAATCCAGTGATAATTTATGGTCAGCATCTTGAGCAACCATGTGTTTCCCTCCCCCGCCCCATTCTCTGCAGAGAAGCCTTTCTGATTCAGGATGAGAAGAGCATTAATCTACTGATATAAACCTAAATATTTGTACTTTGGTTTCTGGAGGGTACCAGTGCTGACTGGGATGAGATGAAATTTCAAAGTAGCTTGAATTTGCACTTCCTCAGTAACTAATTGTGATAAGCCCTTTTTAAAAATGTTTGTTGGCTGCTCATATTCATTCTTTTGAGAATTTTCCATTCAGACCCATGGCTTTATTTTTTTTATTTCCGGACTAGGCTGTGTGTCACTTGATGTTTAGCTTCTCTGGTTCCATGAGCAATCTAGCTTAGAGCTGGGCAGATTTTTCTTTCGTTCTGTGGACTGCTTCTTCACTCAGGCCATGTTTTTCCTTGCAGTAGAGAAGCACTTTAATTTGATAGGATCCCAGTTAGCAATCGTTATTCCTGCTTCTTCTGCTGGTAAACTATTTTCAGAAAGTCCTTGCATGTATGGTGATGTATACTTACTACTTTTCATGGAGGAGTTTGGGAATTTTAGGTCTTATGTTCGGATGCCTAATCCATTCATGGTTGAGTACTGTGCAAAGTGAGAGATAAGGATCCAATTCTCTCCCTGTTGACATCCTAGCATCATTTGTTGAAAGGGCTGTCTTTTTACAGTGTGTATTTATGTCATTTCTATTTATCAGATAGCCATGGCTGCATGGACTAAAATCTGGGTCCCTTCATTTATTCTGCTGATCTTTCTACTTTTGGGGTCAGTACTGTGTTTTTATTACTAGGGCTTTGTACTTTTAAACCTGCTATGGTGATACATGTCCACAGCATTTTTTTTTTAATTTAGTGTTGCTAAGGCTATTCTGGTCCCTTTGTGTTCCCACGTATATTTTAAGACTCTTTTCGGTCTCTGTAAAGAATGGCCCAGGGAATTTTTATCGGCAGGACAGTGAATGTTTGGATTGCTTTGGGTAAGGTGGCCCTTTGTCACAATATCATTTCTTCTGCTCCATGAGCACGAAAGGTTTTTCCATCTTTTAGTATTTTCTTTAACTTCTTTCTTCAGTGTCTTAAAGATTGCGTCATAGAGATCTGTTCTTTCTCTGATAAGGCATATTCCCAAATATTTTATTAAATACTTTTGGATATAATATAAATTTTGGAGATAATTTCCATTATCTCTTTTTCAGTGTGCTTGTCATTAGTATATAAAAAAGCTATGGATTTTTTGCTTGCATTCTGTCACTTTTCTGAAAGTGATTATCAGCCCTAAAGTTTTTCTTTTTCTGGTGAAGTCTTGAAATTCACCTATTTCTTTCCTAAAAAAAAAAATCTCACAAATTCCCTTGGTATCTGTTGTACTCGTTCCCCTTTGATCTCTAATTTTATTAATCTGGGTCATTCTTTTGGTTAATTCGTCTAAGGACTTGTCTTTCTTGTTTATTTTCCCAAAGATCCAACTATTCATTTAATTGGTTCTTTGTTTTCATTTCTATTCCATTCATTTCTGCTCTGTCTGCTCTGATCTAATTATTTCTCCTCTTCTACTGTTTTTGTTTGGTTTCTTCTTGTTTATCCCGGGCTTTAAGGTAAACCATTAAGTTATGTGAGTTCTCTGTAATATTTTTTTTTTTTACGTTGGCACTTAGTGATATCACTTTGCCTCTTAGAACTTCCTTTCTGACCATCCTCTACTATCAATTTTGTAGCTTCATTTACATTTACTTCTAGAGATTTATAATTTTTTTCTCTTTTGCATCTTCAATGATCCACCATTATTCTGCGTATTTTCTGTGGTTTCTCTCGTTAGAGTTTACTAGTAGAACAAAACTGATAGAATCAATATATATTTAAAGGAAATTTATTAGATTGACTTAGACCAGATGATCTAAATAGTCCAATAAAGGCTGTCCCATTCTGGAGAGACCAAGAACTTAGTAGTTCTTGATTAGTTATCGATAGCTTTATGTTCATGAGGCTGGCTGCCTCAGTAGTCCTAATTGGAAATGAACGCTTGGAGGATTGCCGAAGAGCTCCCAGTCTTCTGTCCATGCTGCTAGTCCAAAGATGCTTGTTTCTGGTTTTAGTGAAGGAATATAGCAACAGTGGCAGTGACAGTCAAACGGCAGATGAGCTATCCAGTGAGAGTGAAGTCAGGAAGGCTTCCTTTCTTCTTCTATCTCCTTTAATCTGAGCTGTCACCAGCTGAGACCGCCACATTTAGAGTATGTCTTCCCACTTCATGTGACTCAGTTGAGAAAATCTGTCATGAGTCTTCCCAGTGGCTTGTCTTTTAGCTGTCTCCATAACCAGTCAAGTCAACACGCTAGATCAGCCGTCACAGGTTCACTCTGTCAATGTGACAACCAATTACATCTCGTTATATCCTTCATAATTTCCAAGCGAAAACATCAACATTAAAAAGGTCATAATTCAACCTAATATGATACAACTGTTCCATGTACAACTGCAAATGCATCATCATCATTATTATTATTATATTTAATTTTTTTCTTACAGAATAGGTTGCAAATTCCCTCAAGGAACACTTAGACTTTTAGGGTTCCATAACTTACATATAGTAATAGAGGCTTCTATCCCATAAGCACTGCAAATCTCTCAGTTGATGTTATATTACATGATAAAGACAGGGAAGTTAGAGCATTCCGCTATGGACAAATCTTAACAGGTTCCTTTATTCACCCCAGCTTTTATTCCCACGTAAATCACAAGCCTCGAGCTTTTGTGAGACATTTTCTTCACCTGTAAGTTTGAAAGGCTCAAAGGTATCCTTATCATATTTTAGAAAACTGGAGGAGATCCTTTTGAAGGTACCCATATGTAGTATGATTTGAGATGATCACTCACAGGGAGCATCTTGATTTCATGGATGAGAAGGCAGACATTCTGAAGGGTTGAAGTTCAATCCAAAATGAATATCCAATTATCAACACTTGAGGTGAAAGAAGAAAGGCATGTGATTTGAATTTCATAATCCTTTACCTTCTGATTTCTTCCAATAAAGTAAGTCTGTAATTTTGAAAAAAAAATGCCTAGACAATTTGCTACAACCCAATGTGCACTTTCAAAAGCAACATCTTTGACTTATCACAGTCATGGTCCAAGGCTGTTGCCAAGGTCTTTGATGTTTGCATTCGAGTCTGAAGGAAGATTAACTGTTGTAAGATAATTGGGCATTTGAATTTTAAAGATATTCTGAGAACCATTCGACCATTAACTTTAATGGATAATCTAACTAATAAGTTTAATTTTATCTTTTCCTCACTCCCCTGTGTTGCAGTCATCCTATAAAATCTGTGACAAAAAAAAACCCACCCTACAAGCCCTTCCCAAGACTGTCGCTGCTGCACACACAGCTCTCAGCAGAGATAGGCAAAACTGAGTACCCATCTGTACACGTCCTATCAGGACTTCATATGCACACACCTCACAGCCTCCCACACATCCTTCTCTCAGTATAATTTCTTCCATTATCTTGAAGACCAAATGAAATCCTTTTCCTCAATAATCCAATTGCATATGGCTATCAAGGACACAATGAAATGAGCTTTCTTGCCAAATTAAAAAAGTCCCATTGAGTTACTTATTCATTCATTCCTAGATTCAAAAGTTTTTAAAGATGTGTATTAGACAACTGATTCTTGACTGGAGTATTAGAGAGAAATCTGTGAATATCTGGCCCTGCCCTCAAGATACACAGATAAATGTCCTGCCCTTCTTTCTTTCCACGTTGACTATCTTCCTTGTTTATTTAATTTTTATCATAGACAAAAATCGTTTTCTTGTTTCCATTCCCCATATGTTGCCTATGGACAGATTTTACAACAAATTCTTCATCATGATCATGCAGTCTTAATTACAGTCCCTTTGCCTTTCCCGTCATAAGTTTTGGAAAATGCTTTAGAGTCTGACTTCCTTCTCATTGATAAACCCTTACTGGGTAAGGAGGTAGAAATTAGATGATTCTGAATTGTCTTGGCATTTTTGGCCGGGGACCTCCTAATACCAAATGAGATAGAAATTGCCCCAAGTAAACCTCAAGTCACACATCTTTGAGAGCAGAGTAAGCCTGGTGCAAAGGAGCAGGAATACCTGTCTGATAGGATTCTGAGTGCCAACAGGGAGTGGCTGGTGGCAGATGGGAGGCAGAAGGACACTTATTGGGTTATGTGTTCAGCCCCTCTGTGTCTGAAATTTTGAATCGAGCTTCAGATCACCACCCAGACACATATTCATCTTATGCTCGTCTGGAACCAGGCACGGTAACCCTTGCAGCCATGCTGTTAGCTATCTCCCTGGCTTCCTGGGCCAGCACCCAGTCACCTTCTGACAAGACCCTTTGACCTCTGTTGCACTGCCAGCATTCTTAGCAAACAGATGCAACTGATAGCTGGTAGCCATCCTTGCAGTGGTTCTAAAGAGCTGTCAATCTGTAAAATGCTGCAGTGCATTTTTCTGACTGCACCTCCTTGATCTCAAGTCTAAAAAGACTCAGGAAGAAGTTATTCAGTCTTCATTTGGCTGATTTTTATGTCTGTTGACAGGGGTTTTGAATTTAATACTTCTACCTGAGCTTCCTTTTCGGTTTGCTAGTTTCTTGATATTTCTAGATACTTCATGCTCAACCCACTCCAAGCCTAGGGATGCTCTGCTTTGTATTTGCACAGTTTAGTTCGGTCAGTGTCCTATTTCTTGGGCCATCTCTTGTCATTGGCTTTATATGCTGCTCTCTTGCTCTGGTCTATGAGATGTTCTAAAATTGGTAGAAATCAACTTGCTTCCCATTTGGCCGTTGGTGAGTTGAGGGGACAAATTCTTAAATTCATTGTCACATCTCTATCATCTTCTTTTCCTGTGTGCTCTTTCATCTTCTATTATGTTTTCCCCAATGTTTTTAAGTCTGTGGTGTGTTTCTCTTTTTAATCTTTCCTTAATCTTTTTCTTTTGAATGCAGCGTAGTAAGACCTCAAAAATGCATATCTCCATTTAACTGTCTATGATTAACTGAAAGCCCCAATACTCCTTTCTCAAAGGTCAAAAGCAGTTTGTATGTTAATCCTCAATTTCCCCCCCCCCAAAGACTCTTAGCCTGTTATTTATTTTGGGGTTGTGTAATGATAAGTATTTCTTATCTGTCCCATGTGTCTATTCTTTTTTATCACTCTTGTGATGTTAACTCTCTAATATGAAAGTTTCAAAGGCCCTGTTTACAGTCTTCTCACTTCTGAGGATCAAGTTAGGTAAGACACACCCACCACTTATTGCAGAGAGTAGCACAAGGCAGGAACTTGGGAATGACGTCCATGAGTTTTACTTGTCCTTATGATGTTTACTGAGTCAGACTGTGCTCTCTGTGTGATCAGAATCTAAGTTTAATTTGCTGTTCCTAATCTCTAGAACCATATCAGTAATGTTCTGGAAGGTTCAGCTCTACTGATTAGATGTCATAGTTGACGGGTGTTATGCCTGCTACTGTAGGGAAAAAAAGAATCATCACACTTATCTACTTATGAAAGGTGTGAGTTAAGATAATGATGGCCCTGGCAAGATTTGAGTACTGGTACAAGAGTGGCATGTATGTTATTGCGGTAACCAACCACTTTCTTATTGGATCTAATGCCTGCTCCATGAGAAGGAACCCATACTTGACACCATTACTGGGGCTAAGAACCTGTAACTAGATAGGTACATAATAGTAATAGACTATTACTATTATGGCCGCTAAAAGACTTATAAATAAAAAGATTCCTAATGACAAGCATAGCTATACCTATAGATCAATGGATATCTCAACCCTTATAAGGCAAACTTCTTTTTGCAGCATATGTTAAAAAACACAGAGAACTCAGTTCAGCCCTAAATAGGACATCTGTGTCATATCCATTCCCCCAAGGCTTCATGCGAGATAGAAAATATAACTATGGTAACAGCTAGAGACAGCCGAAAACTACAGTGAAAGGGTTTGCATATACGAACCCACAACAATTGTGATAGCAGACACAAGACCTGGTCAAGCGCAGGCAAGGAAAAGTCCTGGCACGGAGGAGGGAGATGTGCATGAAGTCCCACCCCTTGCTGAGAAACTATTGGCATTTAGTAGTTGCTGGGAAAGGAAGAATCTTTAGTCACACTCTTTAAGTGCGACTCCTGGTAGGTTGATTATTATCCAGGACGGGTCTCATGCCTGAGAGTATTGGGGTAACATAAACTGGGATCACTAGCCTTTTAAAAGAGATACAGAACATGAAGTTGTATGGGTATGGGGGTGAGGACAGATCTGAGAGGAGTTGGGAGAGAGGACTAAGTATGTTCACAATGTATTCGAAACTCTCAAAGATGAAAAGCAAATATTTTATACAATATAGATCACAAACTTATTTTACTTCTGCCTTTTCTGCTTAGGTTCCAAGAAGAGAGAGGCGTTTATGCCAATTTTTATAATGCTCACTTTCTCCAGCTTAGTTGATGAAGCTTTGGACTACCAGGTAGACAGCATCTTTTTCAACCTGTTTGTCCACAGGACTTTGATTTTGGAATTGGGTCAAGAGCAGTAGGTCACAGCACTGGCCAGCCTGGACCGGCATCCATGTGTGATGTAGCCAAGGCCACATATTCCTCGGGCAAGGGGCTCAGAACTCTCTCCCGAGGAACTCAACTTCATATCAGGAGAGGTAAAGTGGATACAAGAAAAATGCCATGTGTGTGGAGAGCATTAGGAAAGGTCATATATTTCAAAAAGGAATATTGTTTACAAGGAGTGTTAATAGGTTTCAGGGGAAATGTTAATTTTTTTTCCTGGTTGAAATAGCGACTGTAACTTTTTAATGGTTAATCATTCATTTCTGAATTTTTATATTAAGCATTTCATATTACTTTATTGACTTAACTTTTATGCTCTTCTTCATTTTGACAGTAAAGAATGACCAGGCAATACTCTTAGAAAATTGGAGACCGTTCTGCAGCTGCTCTCTGTTGAGGGAAGTGAATAATAGGGTGCCCTCAAGGAATTTCAAAGGTATCACTCAACGGAAACTTTTGTGTCTGAAGAAAACTAGATCATTTTATCATGGTAGGCATACTGATATGTTTGCTTTAATAAAATGCCATATTTCTGCCTTTAATCTCTTGTCAACCCACTATTAAAAAGCCCCAGAGTGCATGCGTGCAGCACATGTAAACGTTTGTGGTTTTGAAGTTACCATGGAACATACTAATAAAGCATGTAATTTGTGTTTGGTGCACAGACTGTACTAATTTATGGAGTGGTAAGTGGTAGATAGAAGCTAGAAAAGCATTTTCCCTGACGCTAGCCAGTAAGACAATTTAATTGGAGTGCTCCATGCGGGGATGCATGTATGCTTGCATTTGTGTGATGACATCATGTTAAGAAAGAAAAAAAAAACACCAAAGGAGAATAGAGGAGGCAAATCCCCTTCATTCACACTGAGTGGAAAAATAAAAAAAAAAAAACAAAAAACTGTCAGGTGTGCTAATGTTTCTCCTGTCAAAGGTGAGCATGTCATCTCAGAAGGGAGGTGTGTGTGTGTGTGTGTGTGTGTGTGTGCATGTGTGTGTGTGTGCATGTGTGCATTTGTCCAAAAACTGACAATGTGTTAACAGAGTGCAGATCAAGTTAATTCAAGAGGCTTAGACATACCATAACAGCAATGACTTTAATGCTTTATGGACCTTTTCTACACAGCCCCTGGGGAAAGAGGACAGAGAACAACGTCTTTCCCCTTTTTATGTGGAATCACACAGTGTGGAAAGCTTGAGTCACTTCCACGGTGTCCTAGGGGATCTCCTCGGCAGAGTTCAGTTTGACTGTGCTCCTTTATGCAGCCAATTTACACGTTCGTGCGTGGTCCTTGTAGGAAACTGTCCTTCTGTTGGGCATTGCTCATTTTTACTGGCTCCCTTTATCCCTCATAAGACATACTACACACAATAAATCCGCACATGTGGTTTGAGAAGAGAGGACACAGGTCGTGGAAGCATTATTGTTAAATATGCCAATTTCTGCAAACTTCTCTGAAATTCCGTATTTCAGAAATAAAACCACATTTTATTTACTCAGACAAAATAAAGGCAAGTTCAGGTAAGAGAAAATATCTGTGCTCAGAGCAAATGACCACTGGGTATTCAACATGTGCTTGTTTCCAAGAGATGGAAGCCTTCTGTCCTGGGAACTAAGTCACTGTTCTCTGTGTGTGTTCTTAAATGTAAACTCCATTGAATATATATATATATATATATATGTATATATATATATATATATATATATACATATATATATATATATATATATGAGTGTGCATGGACCAAGTTTCAATACACACTTGTATCTGGTGCCACACAGTCACTGAAGCTTGAGGGCTGATGAAAACGAACATTTGTCCTACCTGTGAGTGACCACCTGTGTTTTCATCTTGCTCACTCACCTGTCTCTAATCAGCTGGCTCCAGATTATAGCAAGGGATTAAAAGACATCGAGGCTGCTGGTTTTTCTAAAGCTGCGTGACAATCAGGAAGGAGATACGTGCACAGAAGCACACGCCCGAGTGTTCTTGGGTTGGGAGGACTCTCTATTGAGGATGACTAGTGTTCCTGTCTTGCAGACAGATGAGGGCTGGCTATATTGAAAGGTGGACTGCACTTTCTCGGCCTGTCATTGAACCACTGTTTTTCAAGTTTTCTTCTGTAATAGCAATAAGTGCTCCACCTGCCTTCTCCAAGTCGTATTTGATGCGACCAATTCCTATTAAAGAATCCTTCGAGTGTAGTAGGGCATTCAAGATCCTGCCCTCTGGGATTGACTGAGAAGTGGCCTTGTTAGTAGAAGGTATCTTCCAGAAAAAGCTCCAACTGGCCCCAGGAGAAGCAAAGTCAGCATAGAGAATGATCCAAGTGAAATGTCGCGTGGTCAAAGCAGGCGATTCCGATATAGAAAAAGCATCGCCTCCGGCGTGGCCCCATGGGTTGAGGGACATCAAAAGCAAAAGACAGCAACCAAAAAGAAATGTTTCTGCCTGGCAGAAACACAGCTGTTCATAGTTGTAGCTGAGGGTCACACCACAGGGTGCTAGCAGAAAGCACAGCTTACAGATGGCTTCTTAGAGCCTCTTCTGTCCTGGTGTGCCTGCTACTGCTGTGGCAGACACCAGGATTGGAAACAGCATGGGCGAGGAAGGAGTCTAGTTGGCTTACTTGTCCAAATCACTGTCCATCATCGAGGCAGTCAGGCCAGGAACTGAAGCAGGAGCAAGGGCAGGAACCATGGAGAAATTGACTTGCTTTCTGGCTCAAGTTCAGCAACCCTTTTTATGTCTCCCAGGGCCACCTGTGCAAGATTCACCCACAGTGGGATGGGCCCTCCTGCATCAATCCATATTCAAGAAAATGACCCACAGACGTGTCTACCATCTGATGGAGACGTTTCCTAGAGTGAGGGTCTCTCTTCCCAGCTGACTCTAGTTTGTGACAAGCTAACCGGAAATAACCAGCACAGGCCTCTAGCTCATTCCTTGTGTTTTTCTCCATACAGTATCTTCTGAAACAACAAAAGACAATTTGAAGGAGAGTTACTTGTCATTTGAAGTGGCAACAACTCCCCCTTCCCATAAATATCAGAGCTTGTCCTTGATAGGACATTGTCCTTTTTTGTTTGTTTGTGTTGCTGTTTGCTTGTTTTCTTACTTAACACAAGCTAAACGTATCTAGGAAGAGGAAACTCAATTGAGAAAATGTCCCTATCAGATTGCACTGAAACAAATAGTAATGTACTTTCCTGGTTAATGATTGATGTGAAAGGCCCCGCTCAATGTGGGTACTGCCAGCCCTGGGCAGGTGGGCTTGGGTTGTATAAGAAAGCAGAATGAGCAATGCTGTGGGGAGCAAGCTGGTAAAACCCTCCATGGTTTCTGCATCAGTTCCTGCCTCCAGGTTCCTGCTTGGAGTTCCTGCCCTGACTTCTCTTCATGATGAACTGTAAGCTGTGAATGAAATAAACCCTTTTCCTCCCCAAGTTATTTTTGGCCATGGTGTTAGTTATGGCAATAGAAACATAACTTATAAGAGCAGAAGTTTGTTCCAGATTTATCAGGATTGATGTGACAGACACCACCCTATGATTTTGGTGAGGATAATGAAAATGTTTGAAGCTTTGAGACAAAAAAAGCTACGGAATCGGTTGTTCTGAAACTGAGAAGCTTCTGTAAAGCAAAGGACACTGTCAGTAAGACAAAAAGGCTGCCTTCTGACTGGGAGAAGATCTTCACCAACCCCTCATCAGACAAAGGTCTGATCTCCAAAATATACAAAGAACTCAAGAAACTAGACACTAAAACTCTAATTAACCCAATTAAAAAATGGGGTACTGAACTGAACTGAGAATTCACAACAGATGAACTTCGAATGGCCAGAAGACACTTAAGGTCATGCTCAACCTCCTTAGCAATCAGGGAAATGCAAATCAAAACCACTTTGAGATACCATCTTACACCTGTCAGAATAGCTAAAGTCAAAAACACCAATGATAGCCTATGCTGGAGAGGATGTGGAATGAAGGGAACACTCATCCATTTTTGGTGGGAATGCAAACTTGTGCAGCCACTTTGGAAATCAGTGTGGCGGTTCCTCAGGAAACTGGGAGTCAACCTCCCTCTGGACCCAGCAATTCCACTCTTGGAAATATACCCAAGAGATGCCCTATCATACTACAAAAGTATTTGTTCAACTATGTTCATAGCTGCACTATTTGTAATAGCCAGAACATGGAAACAACCTAGGTGCCCCTCAATAGAAGAATGGTTAAAGAAGGTGTGTGGGACATATACACTTTAGAGTTTTACTCAGAGGTAAAAAACAATGACATCTTGAATTTTGCATGCAAATGGATGGAAATAGAAAACGCTTTACTGAGTGAGGTATCCCAGACCCAAAAAGAGGAATATGGTATGTACTCACTCATAAGTGGTTTCTAGCCATAGTTAAAGGTCTTTGAGTCTAGAATTTGTGATCCTAGAGAAGCTAAATAAGAAGGTGAACCTGAAGAAAATCATATAGTTATCCTCCTGGATAGTGGAACTAGGCAAGATTGCCAGGCAAACTCGGGTGCATGGGGGGTGGGGGTGGTAGTAAGGGAAGATGGTCAGGGAGAGGGGAGAGGGGAGAGGGGGAGGATTGGGAATGGCTTGGGGGACTGGGATGGGGGGAGGGAGGAAGGATGGTTGTGGGAGCAGGGAGGTTTATATCTCAGCTAAGGGAGCCATTTTAGAGTTTGTAAGAGACTTGATTCTGGAGGTGTTCCCAGTAAAAATTAAATAAAAAAATTAAAAAATTTTAAAAAAATAATAATAAGAAAGAAAAGAAAACTCTTTACTGAGTCAGGTAAGCCAGACTCAAAAAGAGGAATATGGTATGTATTCACTCATAAGTGTATTCTAGCCATAATTAAAGGTCTTTGAGCCTATTATTCGTGATCCTAGAGAAGCTGGATAGGAGGGTGAACCTGAAGAAAATTCAGGTAGTTTTCCTCCTGGAGATTGGAAATAGACAAGAGTCCCAGGTAACCTTGGGTGCTTGCGGGGGGGGGGGTGGCGGTGGGAGGGATGCTGGAAGGGGAGAGGGTTAGAGAGAAGGGAGCAGGGGAGGAATGGGGACTGGGATGGGGGGAGGGAGGGAACATGGATGATAATGCTTGGGGCAATGCTCATGTTGGAGACTTGATAAAGGATAAGAGGGAAGTTTGGGAGTCCCCCCAAGACACTATCAGGATAATCGTGTGATGTTTGTTATTGAGAACTGTAGTTTCTGCTCAGTTGGAGTAGGAAAACCAGCTGTGATTCAGAAGTGAATCACTGAGGTCTGCTCCTCACCCCTTTAGAACTACGATGATCGAGGCTGGTGGGTTGGCACTGAGAAATCTTCAGGGATGGAAGAGAGCAGCATCGCTAAGGGAAACTCTTCTGGGAAGGTTTTCTTCATGAATAGCATTCAGAGCTGTGGTCTAGAGGCTGGGAGCTGACTCTGGCAATCTGTAAGAATCTCCCATGTGTTTTGGCACTGTGAGAGTTGGGGGATCTCAACGGGCAGTGGAGAAAAGCTGAGGGTGATTCTGAGAGGCCAGGAGAGTTCTGGCAAAGGCTACAGTCCAGTTGGCAGTAGAGTCCCCAGGATGCTGGAGATGCCAGAGCAATGCAGACAGGTCCCCAGGCTGGAGAAGCAGAGCTTCCTAGGCCCTTTGGAATTCAGAGGACTGGGAGTCTGAGCCTCACACCTTTTTATACTATTGACTTTTGATACTGCTCTGATTTGATTGTGATTGTCCTGGTACCAGTAACTGAGTGAGATCCTGTTGTGAAGGTCCATGGAAGCCTGTTGTGTTTTTCTTTTAACAGATATTTGAAGACCAAGGTTCATTTGGCTATGAGAGTTTCTTAGAGGCCTGTTACCAGCCGTGGAAGAAACGCATGTGTCTGGTGAACACTGATTGACATCATAGAGATGTCACAGCTGGCTGATCACAGTAGGCTATGACCTGCACTGATGAAAGGATCAGACAAGCCTGAAGTGTATCTCTCTCTCTCTCTCTCTCTCTCTCTCTCTCTCTCTCTCTCTTTCTCTTTCTCTCCTGAGAATATTATAAAGAAAACAATACCAGCACTTGGGAGGCAGAGATGGGAGCATCTCTCTGAGTTTGAGGACAGTCTGGTATACAGAGTGAGCTCCAGGACAGGTTCCAAAGCTACATAGAAAACCTGTCTAAAGAAAGAAAAGAAAGAAAAAGAATACAAAAGCAAGCATGGGAGGTCGGGGTGCAGGACTGAGGTTGGGATGTAGGATGGGAGGTCAGGGTAGGCTGCTGCACTGCGCTGCACATCCACTCTGCAGCTAGAAGTTCCTAATAGACTGTAAAATGCTCTTTCTAGGTAACTGCAAGTGCTCACTTCATAACAACCTCAAGGTTAAGCCACAGAAGCCCATCCTCAATACGTGCTCCACAGAGAAGCTGTCTCATTTACCGTAGACCGGTGGGCACAGACAGAGCACATCACCCCAAGTTTGTAACAGATGATGGTAAACATGTTTGAAAATGGTTTATTTCTTTCCCTGACTGCAACTTTAAGGCTCCCCCTTTCCCCTATTGCATTTCTATAAAACGAAAAAGGTAGATTCTTATCTTTCACCTGGGAGCCTTTGGGTATACAAAGCAGGTCAGAGTCATGTGCGTTTGATTTATTGCTTGGGCCATCATAGTGTTCTGCAGAGCTGCTGGAGTTCAGTGTTTAAGTGGTCCTTTCTTCCTAGAGGGACTATTGCATTCTAAGTGGCATTCTTACATTTCTCTTTTTCCGGACTGTGTTTAACCCCAGATTACAAAGGTAACCAGTTGCAGAAAAGGAAGACCGTCCAATGTCCTGGGGAGCTCATAACCTGTCAGGCCTGATGCTATCTGCTCCATCTCAGCCTAGTAAAGCCAGAGTAAAATGCTAGGCTTGGTTTGTGCCGGCCAGAGTGCTTGCCTTTAATTTCACACCAGCATCAGCCCTTTGACATCGGCAATGCAGTGTGCTAAAATAAGAGGAGCCAATTTCTATTAGCTATTATGGGTAAGTCAACCTAGTTTGTTTTATCACAAAAACATGAGGTGCCAGGATCCAGGCTTACTATCAGGAGGTTGCAAATCAAGTTTGGGGATTGTCTTTTCCCCCAATTCTGTAGCTCTGTTGGAGGAAGGCAGTATAGATAGGTTAATCTGGAAATGCCTCTAGGCTAATTCAGTCCTTTTCTAAGTTTCTTCCAAACACCAGGATCATTTTACACCCATGGATTATTTGCCCAATATGTTTCCTCCCTAAGTTAGTTAATGAAACTGAAACCTCTAGAGAAACTACTCTTGTATCTTGTTTCTCTATTGATCCATTTAATATCTTTCCCCATCTTTTTGGAACGTAACCTAGTGTTGGGTGTTTTGTTTTGTTTTGCTATTAAGGTGATGGTGTATTTGAAAGAAATCTGTTTGGTGGGAAGCACAGAAATATCAGGAGACATTATTGCCCACTCATCCCATCTCTACCAGCAATGGGCTATGTGGCATCGAAGAAGCAGGAGGCTTTATCTGCATTTCTCTTCTTCACATACGACTCTTCCTTGTGATTTAGCCATAAGACAGAGGTTATATGTTGCATGTGAGTGATAAAATGTGTTGGCTGTATAACACATTCACCTGCATGCATACCGATCACACGGATGCTCCAGTTTTCTATGTACTTCATTTATTCTTGCTTTCCACAGTTCTTTCTATGCTAATCAGCTACCAAGTCTAGAATTAGGTCCTGAAGATACAGTTTTTCATTTGTCACAATTGCCCACACAAGCTCCCAAGACAAGGAAAGACAAGACCGAAGAGGTAAGAATGATGAGACTTGACAGAAATTGACTGGATTCTTCATTCCTTTTATGATTGCTATTAGTTCAAGTTCCTTATTTTCTTCAACACTCCTGTTCCTGGAAACAGATATAGAGAAGCTATTATCCAGTCCAGCAGACTTATCCATCTGTAGTCTGTACTTGGAGGGAGGAGGGAAATTGAGAAAGAAATGAACAAGATACAATAGATAGAATCATGAGGGCACCTAGTAAATACTGTGATCTGCCTCAAGTTTATTATCCAAAGTTCTTATATACTTCAAAGAGTAAGGGAAGGCAAAAGACTTCCTTACCATGACACAAAGAACAAAGTAATTTCCTCCTCACAACTCAAGACATCAAGTTACCACACTCTAGATCAAACCATCCTTTTGTCAAGGCAATACAGCTTGCATCCACACCTTAGGTCAAACATCTTGTCATATAACCTTGAAGGGATGAGAACAGGTCTGGACTTTCTGACCTTTAGTCAAATAGGAACGGATCCACTTCTGCAAGCTTCCACAAGCTATAGAATAAAGGGAGGCATATCTTATTAGAGACACACAAAATACAAAACAATGAACTGTTAGAGATCTGTACAAAAAACACCAGAGTCATTTCAAAACTCATGGTCTAATCCAGTGGCAAGGGACTTGGGAAGTGCTGGGAATGTCCATTTTTACAGAAAGCTGAAAGATAAAAGAGGTTTAGATCCATGAAAGAGAGAAAGGAATATTTTATATGGAGGACACAGGCTATAGAGAAGAATCAAGAAAGGAGCCCACATTTGAGAGACACAAATCAGAAGAAATTAAGAATGCTTGAGTGGAGCGTGAAAGAGAGTGGAAATAGATGTCGGTGGGGAGAATCCAAAACACCATGACAGCAAGAAGCCTTGACCTGGGAAGAGAGTCTTAATTGTATGTGAGGTTTAGAATGTTGCCTAGGTCCATAGTGTGAAAATAGATTCATGAGCCACACATCTGTAGGACGCCTATATAAGAGACAGGAAAGAATATTTGCTATTGACTAAAGACATCAAAATTTCCACAGAAGGCTGGAGGAGTGGTGGAATTAAAGTGCCTTTAATTCCAGCACTTGGGCAGCAGAGGCAGGTGGATTTCTGTGAGTTCGAGGCCAGGACAAGAGTGAGGTCCAGGACAGGCACTAAAGCTACACAGAGAAACCCTGTTTCGAAAAAAAAATATAATTCCACAGAGAAATCAAAATAGTTGACAGTAAGCACATATCTATGTAGAAGCCGGAGGTGGACATGAGGTATCTTCAGTAATCTCTCACCAACTTATTTTTTTGAGATTTGTCTCTCACTGAATCTAGAGTTTATGAATTGGCTAGACTAAATGGCAGGAAACTCAACTCTGCAATCTAATCACTAGGGTTACAGGCACACACTAATGCACTCAGATTTTGACATGGGTGTTAGGAATCCAAACTCAGGTCTCCATTCTTGCACAGCCGGCTGCGCACTAGTTGAGCCAATGAACCAATCTTTCATTTTTGTCTTTTGTGTTGTCTAAATAAAAGATGCTCAGATAAGCCATATAATTTCCCAAAGACTTTGGAATATTCCTTTACACTGTGTAAGTATATGTCACTATGATTGATTTGATAAACAAGCTGGCTGGCCAATAACTGAACAGATTAAGGGTAGGTGGGAAACCAAAGTAAGAATGCTGGGAGGAAGAAGGGCAGAGTCAGCGGATGCAAAGAGAAACAAGATAAGCATACTGTACTAAGAAAAGGTACCAAGCCACATGGCATAGCATAGAGAAGAAATTTGGATCAATTTAAATTTGAGAGTGAGCTAGTAATAAGCCTGAGCTATCGACTGAGCATTTGTAATTAATATAAGCCCCTGTATGTTTATTTTGGAGCAGCTGCTGGCACAGAAAAACTCTGCCTACAAAGGACAGATTTTGTTTTTTTTTTCCGTTATCGTCATCACCACTGCTTTGATTAGTACCATCATTGTATCTCATACAGTCCCAGAGAGTATTACTCCGTCACTTTGAGAGAATATCCATGATAATCAACTTAAAAAGGGGATGCCTATTTAGGCTCATGTGTTCCGTCTTTGGCTATTTTGTTTCCCGGTGGCTTTGTGTCTGTACTCCCATCAGGGTAGGAGTACATGGCGGAAGATGCTGCTCACCTCTGGGAAGCCAGGAAGTGAAAAATGGCATGAAATGATGAGGTCATAATATTTCCTTTAAGTACCCCATCCACGACACACACACACACACACACATTGCTTTGACTTTGCCCCAGTAGGCTCCACCTCCTAAAGATTATGCCACATCCCCAAAACCGGCAGAAGGGTGATGAAGACTTTAACACATGAGACTTTGGTAGATACAGCCTCAGAGGGCATACATGTTCAAGGGGGTTCCCACGGGGCAGAAATGCTTTAGAGAAAAATAATGTCTGCTGGGTTTTGCTACAGGCATTCTCCCTTTCTGCTTCTTTAATTGGTGAGGCAGGACTTTGTAACTGAGGACAGCAGTGTTACATGTTTGCAAGTGGAGAACAACCACAGACAGCTCCCCTAACAACTTCTCCTTCTCCCATGTGTTTTCCCTGCCACTTCTCCTGTGCCATGTGCTCACCCATTTGTGCACGCAGCATGCTTTGATTTTGAGTTGCCTGGGTAATTCATGTTTTTCAGTTCTCTTTCTTTAAATAGTGTCCTAGTCCTAATGCTGTTTCCAAAAAGCATTCTACTCAATTTTAAAATGCTCATCTGTGGGGTGGGAAGTCAGGGCATCATTTGTATCCAAACTTGATAAAGGTGGGAAATAAAGAGTTAAGAAGTTGGAATGCTAAAACCCAAGCAATATGACCTTTGTGATGTCTGCTTTGTATTTTCTTCATAGCAGCCCAAGATGGTTACGTTCTCAGAGGTTCTTCTATCCAGAGACAGAGGTGAGAAGAAATGCAGACTGGGTATGTGAACACTTAAAAATGAGACTAGTCTAAAAGGGAATGAAACAGAATAAACTGCTCACAGAGAATTTAATTCCTTTTAGCTTCTCTGAAATTTGTCATAAAGGAATGATATTATTCCTAATAAAATTTCCATTAAGAAAATAAAAATTTTAAATGATATTCAGAAACTATTTTATTTTTAAGTTTTATGTCTTGTATATGCTGGAATAAGATTATTTTAGAATTTAAATTAATATAAATTAAAAATTACAATATTGATTTTTTGACTTAGACAGAATGATTTCAATAAAAATTATATATTAACTAATATTATACATCTAAATATCTTTCAATATCTATCTGTCTGTCTGTCTGTCTATCGATCTATCTATCCTGTATCTGTCATCTATCTTTCTGCCATTTAACAGTCATCTAACTTTCTGTTTATTTTTCATCTATGTACTGACCATCTATTTCTCTTGCTATTATATAATAAAGCACATACGTATCTAAAGGCTTCATCAGTTTACAACACAGCAGACTAAAGACATTTTCAACCACATTGCACCTTTCAGATATTTGAATACTCAATTTGTCTGTTTTATGTAACTGTTTTACACACACATGACTTCAGACATCAGCAGAAACAAAATAGTCATTCACTCTAGCCTTACCAGATAGTTGAGCAAACTCTGTGCCAGCCATCAGAGGTTATCCAATTTTTTCCCCCTGCATATACAGCAATGGAAAAGATAGGCAGTTCTTCCTCCTAATGAAGCAATACATATCATTCTACAGTCTGTGAGTCCTTGTCTTTTGCTCCATCACATTACAGAGTAAATTTAATCTCTCTTCTCACTAACCAAAATAGCTTCAACTTTAAGTCTACAGATAATATGTCTAGTCTTCTTCTATCTCACATTACAGGTTCTTACAACTTTTAACTGTTGTTCAGAATTCTCAAACCTGTTGAAGCCAGTCATCCAGAGCTGAGCACACCTGACAAGTGAGGACAGACTAAAGTCACCTTCCACCTTCTATTTGGTTTGAAATAACAAAAGAAATGGTTTTAAGAGTTTTAAAAGAAACATTTTTTAATATCATATAGCACATTAGAGGGAAAATGTTAGTGTTAGATTAACAAATGTCCTTCTGAGCTTTATGGTTCCCTTTATCTCTTACTCAAGTTTGCTCTAGAAAAACATATGCTAAAATGTATATAGAAAAAGGAAAGAGCAGTCAGGAATAGCATCATGGCTCATGTGAAAATATATAAAGAACCACTCATTTTAAACAGCCTTTTAAAGAAGTTTTTCCCCTTTAAATTATTAGATGGAGATTTGGGGAGAAATGTAAAATAACACACATGACATAAATTTCACATTTTTCTTTTGTAATTTTTCCATTTTATATTTCCCCTTTGTTTAAACACATTTTATTATTAATTCAATTTGTTTCTTTAAAGGTAGGTATTCTTTTTATCTTTTTACCTCAACCACAGTCTAATTATTTTTCAAAGTCAAGAAGTATTTTCCAGACTGACTGAACCACACTGCTGTTCTTTAACTTTCTCCTGATTTTTTTCACCTGTGTTTTCCATTCCTTTCCACTTCTGCTTTCTGGCAGATCTTTGACTTTAAGGCCTTTTTTAGCCACTTTCTTCACAGTTTCAAGCTAGATCAGGTTAGATGCTGTGCAGACCTGAGTTAAGAGGGTGAGTAAGCGTGTGCATTCTTTCTCATCACTGGGAATGTGATGTCTTGCTCCCCTTCAGTTTATACTCAAGTTGCCACGGTGAAGCAAAGACAGAACAAATTAAGGGGGCTATCTGTAGTAATATAATGGTTTCTGCAAACATGCGTGGGGTGTTAACACACAGGTAAATTAGCAAGGACAGCGTCCTCGTTTGCTTTCTGTTGCTGTTTCCAAAAAGCAGCTTGGAGAGGAAATGGTTTGTGTGGCTTACACCCCATCACCCAGAGAAGTCCAGCAACAGCTCAAGGCAGGGGCCCGATGGAGAAATCATGGCAGAACTCTACTTACTGGCTTGCTCTCCCTGGCACCTTCAGATACCTTTCTTAAACAGCCCACGCCCACCTGCTCAGGGGTGACATGGTGCACAGTGGGCTAGATTAACTTTTAACAAGTAGCAATCAAGAAAATGTTCCTCAGGTATGCCCACAGGGCAATCTGATGGAGACAGTTGAAGTAAGGACCCCTCCTCCAGGTATGTCTGGATT
This sequence comes from Myodes glareolus, assembly GCF_982192425.1. Classification (NCBI taxonomy): domain Eukaryota; kingdom Metazoa; phylum Chordata; class Mammalia; order Rodentia; family Cricetidae; genus Myodes; species Myodes glareolus. The sequence continues at coordinate 55,695,462 of NC_142039.1, forward strand.
TGTGTGGAAATGACAAACGAAGCAGCACAGCAATGGCTGTATAAAATGGTACAGCCAGCTGAGTGTGCTGGTACAATTCTAGAAATACTAACACGTGTGAAGCGGATGATCATAAGAGTATGGCCGGCCTGAACTAGATGAGACCCCGTTTTGTCGTTACTGTTGTCATCACTGCTTGCTTGCTGTACAGTCATTTATCATAAGGTCTTTTATATAGACTATCTGAAAATAATCACACGGATTTAGTAATGAAAGACAAATCAATAACATTTTATATCTTTTGTATCTTTTATAGAAATAATGGCAAAGAATGTGAAGTTCCATGGGCCCTTAATGTATATCATATTTACTAGGTTATGAAACTACAAGAAAACCTGGTTCAAAGCAGTCTCACATAATTCTTAAATGGTTAGCCATGCTTTTTAAAAATTTAGTGTTTTCCTAATCCTAATAGCTGCTTGTCTATCATCTTGGCCTGACATGGGAAAGGGGCATCAGTTGTTTATTAGTTATGGCTCCTAACATGCCACAATGGCATAATTGCTCTGCTTAAGCCCTGCTTATTACTTTTATTGAAACACTATTAAATAGGACAAAAATATTTTAAGAGATGAATCTGACAGGTTTTTCCTATTGAGCAAAGCTTATGCGTTTAATGCTAGTGGCAGGTCTCTCTAATTATCACCCTATGGAGTCGCCTGACAAGCAACGACTGGAATTACTGTTTTATGGAACTGGCTCATCACGTAATGTGATTAGCACGAGGTTTTGCTTAACAGAGGTGATAAAGGGCAGAAGAGAAAAGAGAAACGGCACACGGCACTGCCATTGTAAATAAGAGGAGCAAATCTCTGCAGACGCCTTGGACACTAAAAGGATATAAGCAATGCAAAGTGTAACTTTGTGACCACAAATACAATAACACTTATGAGGTGTATCAACTTGCAAAAACAATCTGCTAAAAAATGACAGAGGAAAAAGATAACATAATAGCTTGTACTTGTCAAGGAAACTAAATACATAATTGAACTTTCAAGGCAGCAAGTATCAGGCATACATGAGTTTGCTGCTAACTTCTTCCATATATTTGAAGAAAAAAATGTATATTGGTTCCCGACAGTATTTCTCTAAAAGCAGAACCAGATGTATCCCTTCTATTTTACTCTGTGAAACTCAGTATTACTATAAGGTAATATATATATATATATATATATATATATATATATATATATATATATATATTACAAGAACACAACCACAGAACAATATCTCTCCAGGAAATATATTCAAAACATCTTAGATAATATTATTTTCAGTTCAAATTCAACTTTTTGAAAAATACTGTAGTAAGCTAAGATTTATCCTATGTTTGCAACGTCCAACATAAAAGACCAGTTTATATAATCTATCATATCAACAGACTAGAGAAGATTATTAACAAAGTCTGGGAAAAAAGACATTTAACAAAATTCAACATTAGAGGTAAAACAAAAGAAAAGAAAAATAGGATGGCTAACATGGTATCTATGGAGAGACATTCAACTCTTTTCGATTAAAATTACTAACAGGCAACGTTTTCTTCTCTAATCACAATTGCTTTTTTCCATCATTTCAACATGAACAAGAAGGTCTAGCTGATGCAATAAGACATAAAAAGGAAATAAAATGTACGCAGCCATTGAATAAAGAAAGTTTTCCCGTTAAAGAAGACATAGATATCTACGTAGAAAACACAGTAGGTTTGAGCAAAACCAAAAGTCCCACAATTTCCTTAATACCAATAAACAATAATAATCATAGAACAAAAGCTTAACATACAAAAGTCAATCATATTTCTAATGAAGAGCAATGAACATGGCAGAATTTGACATATCTCAGAATAGCTAAATAGTGTTGAAAATAGGAAGAAATTCTCTTGAGAGACTAATTCTATACAACTCCAAGATTATAGCCAACATATAATGACCATGAACATAAAAGAGATATCATGGAACATAGTCAACTGGTCTTCAACAAGGAAGTAAAGATAATACAAAGTCAACAAATTCAAGATAAAGTGCTAGAGTAATTTGATGTTTGTGTGTAAATTGTCAACATAGACCATAACCTATACTCTTTAAAAGCTTAAACACAAGAGATTAGAAACTTATATATAAGACACAAGCCATCGACTAAGCAATAATTTCCTCTAAGTACATCCTCTGAAATATATTCTTGTGGTATAAATGTGAAATTTTCTTCCACAGGCTAGTGCATTGAACACTGGTGTTTCTATTTGGGGGAGATTGGGGAAACACTATGAAATGGGACATAATTTATAGGAATTGATCATTATGATTGTGAAGGATATCTTTGCTTCTAGTTCATATCTAGTTCACATCATTTAAAAAAGCTGTGGTATATGATGACTCTGGTCATTATGCCTTGCCACTGTGAAGAAGGGTAGCAGTTCTTTAAAATCATGAGCCAAAGTAAGTGTAAGTGATTTCTGTCAGGTGTTTGGTTGATGTGGTCTGAAAAGTGACTAAGATGTTTATGAAGAACTCTTGTATAATATCACAATACAAATTACTTGATTATAAAGTGGGCAAAAGATCTGGAAAGACATCTCTTCCAATATTAAAACACAGAGGACAAAGATTATGATATGTTCACTATCATAGTTGTTATGGAAATTCAAATTAAAACAACCATGAGATACCATTATTAGAAAATCTAAATTACCACAGTATTAAATGCTAAAGAGGACATGAAGCAACAGGAGCGTTCATTGGTTGCTCGTAGAATTGTAAAATAATACTGTCAACTTGGAAGACAGTTTGACTCTTCCTTACAAACTTTAACAAGCTCTTAACATACAATCTAGCAATCATTTGGGAATTTGAGCCTGGGAATTTGCTCGAATAGACTGAAGATAATGTTCATTCAGAAACTTGGACAGGAATGTTTATAGAAGTTTGATTAATAATTGTAGAAACTTGAAAGAAAGCAGACTGTTGATCACTAGGTGAAGAGGTAATAAACTATGGTCTATCCACATAATGGAGTAGTGTTTGTTGCTAAAGGGATGGTAGCTATCAATGCTTGAGCAAATGCAGAGATGTCTTCTAAATGCACATTACCAATCTGATCATAGTAGAAAATGGGGGCTTTTTTTAGCAGACTATATGATATATGATGTGATGGTTGCAGGAATGTATAAGTCGATATTTCTTCCAACCCTTAGACTGTATAGTATTAAGGCTTAGCTCAAATGCAAAATATGGACTTGTGTTGCAAGATAGGACAATGTGGGAACACTAGCTGCCAAAAGTCTTCCATTAAGGCACAAGGTGCTGATAGTGAGGGGGGCTGTGCATGTGAGGAGGCAGAAATCTGTTCCTTTTGCTTAGTTTGACTTTAAACCCCAAACTACTCTGCAAAATGAAGTCCATTTAATAGGAAAGAAAACCAAGCATGAACTATTGATCGGCCAACAGCCTGGGTGTATCTCAGTGGCACGGAGTGAACAGCAAAAGCAACTTCCAAAGGTCACGTCTTATAGGATTCCACTTATGTAACATTGCAAAGCACTGGCATGAGAAATCTACGTAGACAAATAACAGGTTTGTCAGTGTTCGGGGATCCACGGCAGGGTGAGGGTTGGGAGAGGGGGATCTCTGTGCTGATGGCAGCTACCTGGGTCAAGGTGTGACAGAGTGGCTTAGAATGTGCACACATGCAGCAAGGTCAATCTGGATTCAATACTGTGAGGGTACTATACTAATGTAAGTAATATCATCGGGAAAACAGAAGAGCCATAAGCCAGGCTTGGCTGAGTAATTTAATTATTGTTATTGTTATTATTATTATTATTATCATTGGTATGTGTGTGTGTGTGTGTGTTATTTGTGTGAGTACAGGCATGTACGTATCACACTGTGAAAGGACAACTTGTAGGGTCTCTCTCTCTCTCTAGACGAGTGGTTTTCCACCTTTCTAATGCTGCAACACTCAGGTTGTGGTGACCTTCTACCAGAAGATTATTTTCACCGCTACTTTATAACTGTAAGTGTGCTACTGTTATGAACCATCCTGACGATATCTGATACGTAGGATATGTGATATGCTTCCCCTAGGAGGGTCACAAGCCACAGGCTGAGAACCACTGCTCTGGACTACAGATCTTGGGAATTTAACGCAGGTTTTTAGGCTTATTTAACAAGCACTTTAGCCACTGAACCATTTTGTTGGCCTGACTGCTAATTTTTCAGCTAATTAATGTATTAAAATAATTTTTATTTTGTTGTTATGATTTTTATGCTGCCCTGCCCTGTCACCTGGGTACCTGTCCCTTTAAGAGACAAGCTCTGCCCATTCCCATTCTCCCTCTGCCCACTGAGGCAAGCCCACCTTGACCCCTTTCTCTCTCTTTCTCTCTCTCTCTCTCTCTCTCTCTCTGCCTGTTTTTCTTCTGAAGAGGCAGCATTCTGTCTTTCTCCCCCTTCCCTTCTTCTCTTTCCTCTCCCCCTCTCTCTTTCTGTCCCTTTATTTCTCTTTCCCTCCCGCTGTGCTCCCCCTACTCCTCCATACCCTCCCAATACCTACTAAATAAACTCTCCATACCTCAATTCTCTCTGCATGACTTATCTTTCTGTCCCTTGCCTACTTTGATCCCTCATTCACATGGGACCCACTAAAGTCCCTCTTGTGCCATAAATCGTAACAGTTGTTGTTGTTGTGTGTGTATGCGCGCCTGCCATGGCATGTGTTTGGAGATCAGAGGAGACGTTGCAGGAATCAGTTTCCTCCTTCCACCCACCATGTGCATTTTGAGAATTGAAACCTGACCCTGATTTTTCAGGCTCAGTGCCGAGCCATCTAGCTGACCTTTGATTAATTTGGGGTTTCTCTGAGTCTGTAAGTTTTAAGGTTTGGGATGGGACTAGAAGGTTTGGGCTTGACACTGGGATGGATTACTTGGGGGAGTATCATGTTTATCAGAAAAGTTATTAACACTATAAACAGAAAGATGGACAAGCGCATGGTGGGAGCTCTGGGGGGCATCAGGATCCCAGCACCTGAGAGAGACTCTGCAAGAAAGGAAATCACGGCCCCTATGGCAGAAACGGGGTCTCATGTTATATCTTTCTTAGGATGGGGGAAGTTTCAAAGAACAAGCTTCCAACTAGTTTTCTGATTCCAAAGAGGGAGGCGGGGAAGGGGTGGGGGGCAGTGTGTCACCTTGACTAGATGCGACATGGAAGGGCTCCCTGAGGAGCATTGATTGGAAGGGATGAGCGATTGAGATGCTGGCTCCCAGGGTTTCTCCCTTGAATAGATCGGGAAAGTCTAACATGCTGGCAAGTCTTTCGGAGGATTGCCAGTCCATTACCGCTGTACCCGGGACTCAGAGCTCTGGTCCTCCAATCGCCTGGCAGAGTATGGAGCGGCACCTGGAACGGTGGCACAGTTCCTTCCCTCCACATTTCCACTGATTTGAGAAGAAGACACTAATTTGTGTGTTCTTGTTCTTCCCTCCCCTTCCTCCTCCTCCTCATCCCTGAAGGAAAGCTAGGTTTTACCTTCATTCTCACAGATTTACCTTATCAAACAGGCTGATGGGCTGCAGAAATCACATGGTTTGGAGCCACGATTCCAGGATGGTGGGAAAAAAAAAAAAAAAAAAAACGTTAAAAATTTGATGGAGAATACAACAGCCAAATCCCAGAACCCAGTACTCAGAAAGCAAGCAAAGTCTCTAAAACATAATTATTAACTAAACAAAGCAAGGCTGAAGCAGTGCTCAAAGAATTCCTGTTTGAAGTAGTGGCTAATCCTATAATTACTACTTCTCGGAGAAGTTCTGTGGGAGAAAGCCGTTAACTAAGTCACGGAACATTGCACTTCAAAGCTAGTCCTGTCAAGGATGTTTAGCGATGTCAAAATGTTCAAAAATTAAAGAAGATGAGACTGGGGACAGAGCTTTCAAATGAAGCTCTGGATGGAAGCAGAGAAAAAGGGATGTCCTTCTGTAGGAGCATGCCCTTTCTTTTGTATCACGAAAGGCATATTTCCTACCGGGAACTGTCTGTGTTGCAGAGGGCCCTTCATTCTTTCCCTGCTTTCATGAATCTACTACACAGCCAGGGGAAGCAGGCCTGAGATCACCAACTCAGTCACACGGTTTATCTCCTTATAGTCCCACAATAGAGTCCACAGTCACTTAACATAGGAGTGCAGACTCCCAGCATGACATACAAACTCAAGCCACCAAGTCTCCCCTGACTTCTCATCTATCTCTTTCAAATTAAACCATTTTAACTCTAAAATTGCCTGCTGCTTTTAGAGATTCTATGTTGTTTACTTATTTCCTGGCCTGCTCAGGCCCTTTGGTCTCCCTCTGGAGTCCTTTCCTCTCCTAAGGCAAGCAGGTACTTGGTCTGAACATAGCTACCTCCTTCCCTGTGTTCCCGACACATTGTGCTTCTGAAGTGGCTGAATGGGCTCAGTAGTCTCCTTCCACCATGTGGGTGTGGGCATTCAACACAGGCAATGAGGCTTGGCACGAGCCTCTACCCACAGGGTCATCTCACTGGCTCTCGCCTCTCATTTTTTTAGCAAGTCAAACTTCAGTCCTTTGGACTACAGGAAACCTTGAGAATCCAACGCATTTAATACACACACACACACACACACACACACACACACACACACTTTATTCGAAGATTCTCCACACAACTCTTAAACTATTATTCCTATGATCTCTGAAACGGACTTTCACATGGCAGCTGAACGTGGGGACTAGTATGTTTGAAGCTCACTGCCAGAGTTGACTTTGGCCTGTGTGCTAAAAATAAAGGTTCTTAAGTTATCAGCTGTCTGCCAAAGACTTGAAAAGATTGCAAAACTCCTCACAACTGTTCATTAAGCTTTTGGATATGTGTACTTTCAATACAAGGAACCAATAGCCTTTTCAGGATGTTTTTTTTTTCTCAAAGTTTATTAAAATACAAAAGTCTCCATTTCCGCCCCTCCTCCCAACACCCTCCCACTGCCCCCACTCCCTCCCCTCCTTCCTCTCCATCCCCAAGAGCAGTCAGGGTCTCCCACCCTGTGGGTAGTTCAAGCTCCTCCCCCTCCCTCCAGGTCCAGGAATGTGAGCATCCAAACAAACTGGATCCCAGAAATCCAGTATATGCAGAGGAAACAAGTCCCAGTGTCATTGTCAATGGCTTTTCAGAAAGATTCCAGGCCAGCCACATTCAGAGAATCTGGCCTCATTCAGAGAATCTGGCTGGATCACGTGCTCGCTCAGTCCCAGTCACTGGCCTTGGTGAACTCTCATTAGATCAGTCCCCTTGTATCAGTGGGTGATCGCAACCCTCGCGGTCCTGATTTCCTTTTTCATGTTCTTCCTCCTGCTCCTCATTTGGACGTTGGGGGACTCCCTCCGGTGCTCCAATGTGGGTCTCCGTCTGTATCGCCATCCATCGTCGGATGAAGGTTCCCTCTGATCTTGCCTTCCTTGCTCACGTTCTCTTTCCTTCTGCTTCTCGTTTGGACCTGGGGAGTTAAGTCCAGTGTTCCAATGTGGGTCTCCGTCTCCATCTCCATCCATCGCCAGATGAAAGATCTATGGTGATAAGCAAAATATTCATCAGTGTGGTTATGGGCCAAGACCAGTACAGGCACCCTCTCTTCTGTCCAGAGAACAATCTGGGGATCTCTCCTTGGACCTGGGATCCTATTTATAATCAAGTCTCTAGTAAACCCTAAACTGACTCCCTTAGTTGAGATATATTCTTCCCTGATCCCATATCTATCCTTCCTCCCTCCCCTCCTCCCAGTCCCCCGAGCATTCCCCATTCCTCCCCTGCTCCCTTCTCTCTAACCCTCTCCCCTTCCAACAACCCTCCTACCCCCCCCCCCCATGCACCCGAGGTTACCTGGGACTCTTGTCTATTTCCAATCTCCAGGAGGAAAACTACCTGGATTTTTTTCAGGCTCACCCTCCTATCCAGCTTCTCTAGGATCACGAATAATAGGCTCAAAGACCTTTAATTATGGCTAGAACCCATTTATGAGTGAATACATACCATATTCCTCTTTTGGGGTCTGGCTTACCTGACTCAGTAAAGCGTTTTCTTTTCTTTTTTTTATTATTTTATTTATTTATTTATTTTTATTTTTTTATTTAATTTTTACTGGGAACCCCTCCAGAATCAAGTGTCTTGCAAACCCTAAAATGGCTCCCTTAGCTGAGATGTAAACCTCCCTGCTCCCACAACCATCCTTCCTCCCTCCCCACATTCCCCCAAGCCTTCCCCAATCCTCCCCCCTTCCCTCTCCCTGACCATCTTCCCTTACTTCCACCCCCCACCCCCCATGCACCCGAGTTTGCCTGGCAATCTTGCCTAGTTCCACTATCCAGGAGGATAACTATATGATTTTCTTCAGGTTCACCTTCTTATTTAGCTTCTCTAGGATCACAAATTCTAGACTCAAAGACCTTTAACTATGGCTAGAAACCACTTATGAGTGAGTACATACCATATTCCTCTTTTTGGGTCTGGGTTACCTCACTCAGTAAAGCATTTTCTATTTCCATCCATTTGCATGCAAAATTCAAGATGTCATTGTTTTTTTTACCACTGAGTAAAGCTCTAATGTATATATGTTCCACACCTTCTTTAACCATTCTTCTATTGAGGGGCACCTAGGTTGTTTCCATGTTCTGCCTATTACAAATAGTGCAGCTATGAACATAGTTGAACAAATACTTTTGTAGTATGATAGGGCATCTCTTGGGTATATTCCCAAGAGTGGAATTGCTGGGTCCAGAGGGAGGTTGACTCCCAGTTTGCTGAGAAACCGCCACACTGATTTCCAAAGTGGCTGCACAAGTTTGCATTCCCACCAACAATGGATGAGTGTTCCCCTCTCTCCACATCCTCTCCAGCATAGGCTATCATTGGTGTTTTTGACTTTAGCTATTCTGACAGGTGTAAGATGGTATCTCAAAGTGGTTTTGATTTGCATTTCCCTGATCGCTAAGGACGTTGAGCATGACCTTAAGTGTCTTCTGGCCATTCGAAGTTCATCTGTTGTGAATTCTCTGTTCAGTTCAGTACCCCATTTTTTAATTGGGTTAATTAGAGTTTTAGTGTCTAGTTTCTTGAGTTCTTTGTATATTTTGGAGATCAGACCTTTGTCTGATGAGGGGTTGGTGAAGATCTTCTCCCAGTCAGAAGGCAGCCTTTTTGTCTTACTGACAGTGTCCTTTGCTTTACAGAAGCTTCTCAGTTTCAGTAGGTCCCATTTATTCATTGTTTCTCTTATTGTCTGTGCTACTGGGGTCCTACTTAGGAAGTGGCCTCCTGTGGGGATGTTCTTATTATATGTTTGGAAAGAAGAAAAGACTAAGAAAGGTGAAACTTCTGAATAATAGTAAAGGGTAAACATTTGTGGTGGAACCAAATGCTCAGAAAGAGTAAAATGTATTGAAAGGATGAAACATAGGCTCAGACATATCTTATCAAGCTGCCTGCTTGCAAATTAGATGCAGAATGGTATTGTGTTCCTCTTAAAAAACATATAATACCCGAGAGCAACAATCTTACCCCTCGTTGTTAACACGGTGCATAAAAGGATATAATACTCAGAACTACAGCATCCTGACCCATGCACATTTTCTCTGTCATAATGTTAATTGCATATTGATATATTTGGATCCTGAGTATCCCACACCCATGTTCAATGTGCTTGACGTTTCTTCCCCACGGTGCCTCTATTAGGATACAGAAGATATTTTGAGAAAGTCAATGGGCACATGCCCTTGATGTTACTAGTGGTATCTTGTATCCATCCTCTGTCCCTGATTTGTTCATTAACATTTAGGGCTTCATTCTTTCATGGATCCCCCTGATGCTGCAACCTATATTAGCTCCCCAGAGGGCCCCAAAAGTGTCTCTGCCCAATTATAAACTGACATTTCTAACATGTGACCCACAATAAAATTTCTATCTTTTTCAGTTAATTATCCTAGACAGTGGTTATAGGGACAGGAGGCTAAATAGCATAGAGCTAGACAGAGGTAAGACTATTTGTGATATTCTTGCTTTTGATCAAAATGAACAAGGGAATGTTATCTCCAGGGAAACTTTTTCACTAAAAAACACACGAAATTAAAACAATAAAAGTTCTGCTTTCCTAGTTAGAAAAATTATTTTTTAGGACAAGGACAAAATCTCACAGCTTTTAAATGAACTGACCATCCAAACCATGAGCCCACGCCTATAACCTGCCTGTTGGAAACCTGTAATGACTGGGTGAGTTTCATTGCCAGAAAGATACCAGTCATAAGGTTTAAAGCGACACTGAAACAGGAAATATAAAACACAATAAAACCCTGAAGCCCATCTTAATTAAACCCTATTAATTATAAAATAAATTAATTCTGAATGAACTGTCAACTTTATCAGAAAATAAAGAGTGTTACAATCCCAACTTTAGGAAGATATAAATGACATCAAGTTCTTTATTCATTCCCCAGCCACAGTTCTCCACTGCCTTGGGATGCTCAACAAGCCTCTCTTTTGGTTGCATGTATGTTGAGGACTTCCGTACACAAAATTCAATTTGCTAGATTCACATATGTGTCATTCATCCAAATCAAGAGGTCAAACAGCAGTATTTTTAAGCAAGCTTTCCTAAGGGGAGCCCCTTAATTTGTTGTTTCGTAAAGGATCGGGAGTGGCGGTGCGAGTTTGCAAACATTCTGATTTTACATGCATTTTTAATAATGAAAATCTTCCCGAGTAGTTACATCTTGTTAGCAACGGTACTTCCTCTCAAGTCCCCCGAGGGCTCTTTATTCTGGGAAAAGAATTTCAGGGCAACCCCCGGGAACTGTTTAGGAGGAAGGACTGTATGATCTTCTACTTTTGTGTCAGTTCGAGTTAAAATATTTTATGGCGCTGTCAAAATTTGGTCAATAGCAAATAACTTATTGTCATAGTCTATTGCACTAACAAGTAAGTATTTGTCAATAACAATGCGAAAAATAGTTTATCCGTCTTGAGTCCCTGTGTGAGGGAAGCTGAGTCAAATGTCTCCTGAAAGGAAAGCAGAGAGTCCATAATGAACAACGGTTCTAGGCAGCATTTGTTATCTCGTCGATGGGAAGATTCATGCTCTTAAGTAACAGAAGAGATCTTCAAAGAATGAAGAGAAATAAGGATTTGACCCAAGATTTTCTTGAGCATAGTGAAGGGGATAGTTTTAAATGTTCCTCAGTAGAGATCTTCCTTGAAATTGTTTACAGAATGGTTTAATGTTTATTGTACCATTCAGACAGTTAATACAGGGATTGTTTTTAAATGACAGCTAGCATGGTTTTGTGCCGCTGTCTGCCAGGGAGGAAGAAGCTTGTCATAGAGTCAGAGGTTCTTGTTATCTTCACGCATGATGCTGCTGCTTTGGCCTCTTCACCTCAGCCAGGAGGAAAACGTGTGCACCTGAGCCACAGCAGGGGCTTCAAGGAACAGAGAAGGTATTTGCATGCTCCTTGCTTCTAGATGTTAAATCCACTTGGCAGTCTGAGCTTCTGAGACTCAGTGAAGTCCTCCAAAGAGCTAATTCCCTGAAGCATGATTGGATCATAAAGTCAGAGAGTTAGAGTGACATGCGGAGCCAACTAATCCCACACCTTTTCTCAAAATAAAACTCTCTGTGACAACCCTGCACTGAGGTAGTGGAGTCTCCAGGAAGGCCGTGCTCACTTCTCTCCAGGACAGTTGTTCCCACTAATGTGAGCACATTAAATATTTCTAGAGTATTCTTTCTCTTAGGGTTGGCTCTGGCCAACAATTTCTTTTTTGCAGCTCTTCAAGAGAACTGTTATCCTCTCCAGAAACTTCCTCCATCTTGGCATCAGAATGGCTTCCTATACCTTGTAGATCCAAACCTGTTCTCCATTTGGTGGCCCTCTATACATGGTTCTTTTTTTTTTTTTCAGTTATCTCTTTATTCAGGGTATTTTTACTTTGGGTAAATTCTGACTATTTAATGTCATATTTAATGTTAAAGACATTTCTGCTTTTATTTATCAAGGTACTAAAACTGTCTTAACACATCCCACATTGTATCTTATTATGGTTATAAATGGCACTGGTAGGCAGGATGTAGCAGTTAGACTCGGCAACAGTGGTCCCGAGATCTTTATTTCTGTTTTGAAGAGCAGGACACCTGGATAGACTTTCAGAATATCCAAAACACAGATACACACTCCCTTAGCAGGAACAAAGCACGCAGTTGGAAAGCTTGAACCCAGGAACCATGCAAAGTCATTGTGCCGGCATGAATCTGCTTCAGTCTGACTAGAAAGCATTTATGTTGTTCACGAGAACAGAGGATTGCCTTTTCTTGTTCTTCAGGAGGAATGCTGCTAATACTTGACTGTTTTTAATCTTTGCAGTCTTGGAACAGGTAAGTTTATTATTACCATCTGATGGATGAGAAAACTTGAGCTGGGGATAGGTAAGTGTATGACCATAGTCCCACCATCAGCAGTGATACTGAGCCTAGCCTGGACTGATCATAAAGGAATTTAGGGTTTCTAATCTATGGCTTCCTTGCTCTGAGATCAACCCAAAGGTCTGAGGAATGCCCTGAGAAAGAGGAAAGAACCCAGTAGCTCAGAAGTAACTAAGAGAATAGACTGTAAGGATCTGACCTGGGAAAGCATAGATTTGTGTAGTTGACCTGCAAGGCAATTTACTGTCATTCTAGTGGAGGTGATCTGTTGAATGGAGGGGAAAACATGAAGGCCTTTGTTCAACACAAGCCATTCTATCACCCTCTGCTCCCCATTTGTCAGATGCAGAATGCTGGCTTCAATAAAGAAGCTTGCCCTCAAATACAAACCGGAAGATGGCATTTTGCTACAGGGAGCTCTCTATTTACACACACAAACACATAGACACATGGACACACACACACACACACACACACACACACACACACAGAACCATATATGCAAAAATTAGAAACATAAATATTCTAAAAAATTACTGAAAATGAGTGACTTAGACCTGCTTTTCAGAATAACAAGAATTATGACTATTCTTCCAGCCGGTCATTGTCTTCCTCTCCTTCTGCTGTAGCTGCTTTTTTCTACTGTTAGTTTTACTTACTCCTCAGAGAACTGTGTGAAATGAGTTTCATTACATCTTTATTTTAAACATGGGGAAACTGAGTCATGGCTCAGTTATGCAGCTTTCGCAGTCAGTCAAAAAGGTGGCACTTGGATCCAGGCACCGTCAGAGCCCTTCTATTCTCCGCTCATAATACAGGTGCGTGGCAATAGTTTCCGACTCCTGTGAGGAGCTCCTGTAGGACAGCAGGCTTCAACATTCACTGAGCTGAGGAACCCCACCCTCTTATGAAGCGCATCCCAGGTCCTTGAATCTCTGGTTAAGTGGGAAAGCCTCAGCTAGAAGCAGCATGGCTTTCACCTGATGGAGGTGGACCACCAGTACAGGTTTGGAAAACATGTTTTAGGGATTACTGCTTGGAAACTACACTGGTCTGTTTTTTCCTCACTCTGATGCAATATTTTAGTAAAAGTATTAAGATGTCATGTTCTTATTACTTCCTTTAGTTCCTTCATGCCGAAACTACCGGTGCTTAAATGATCTTGTACATCTAGACATTTTCAGAGTACTCATCAATTTGATGGCTGATGCTGTACCCTTTTTCCTATAAACCACCTTGCAATCAGAGTTTCTTTGTGTCGCTGTATTTAATTTCTATTTTTAAAAGCAAACTATAATAAAAAAAATCTTCCACAGAAAAACAGTACATCCTCTTAATTTAGATTTCTTCATGATTTGAGCAGTATGAAGAATGATTATGTTGAAGTAATGACAATAATTTCATATCCAGATGAAACCAGCAGGTGTACTGTGCTGGCGTTGGTTTGTTTGCTTTTTCCTTTGCTTCATGTCTCTGCCATGTCCATGTTTATTGAACCCCATAGAATGCCAAGACAGCATTTGTGAAGGGGGATTTATTTAACGCTGGGTGAGTTGAACAAATGCAATAATGCAGCCCAACTCTTGTTTAATTTTGAGGGCTCTCTCCTAGACAACGCCGCTCATAATGGACGGTTCAAGCCAAATTATCCATTATTGTTCCCAAAGTTTACAATTAAACTATCGATCAAATCTGGCAGTGATTCCTCCAATAGCCTGAGCTCAGAAGCTGCTGAATTATATCAGAACCTGCACCCTTAGAGCCAGGAGATGTGACACAGACAGACAGATACTAGACAGACAGACATCTTCCACAAGCCACCCTGGGATCCAGCCTTTGATATTTTTTTCCTCTGAGCCAAGAGATGGGCTCCCAATCCAGCTAGGATTAGTGGGTGAGCCATTTTAATAGGCAGGGGTGCTTGCAATTTGTGACCCCTATCCCTAGCTGTAAAAATTGGAGTTTAACAGGTTCGGCTCCTTAGGGAACCAAACCCAGCTTTTAGGCTCCTTCAGACAATGTGGAATGCATCTTTTCTGGGGAATTCCACAATAAAATGACTGTTATTTATCATTACAAACCTCTTTATCATTTAGTCAATAAAAGGCCTCTCTCTCACACACTTTTTTTCCTGTGGCATGCTCAGAGTCAGAAATCGGTATTAGTCTCTGCTGGCCTGAAGGCAGGAGATGTCAAAAGCTAAATCATGATCTACCCTGGCTTCCTGGCTAAATTGTGTATGAAGGCCCCAGGCAAAAAGGCTCACATGCTCATTATTTGAAACCGATATTTTTTTCATCCCACTTTTAGTTTTTCTTTCTTTTTCTCCTTTTTCTTTTTACATATTGAGACATATAATAGGGGCATGACTTAGAAGACATCAGAAATGACACAAGGCAACAAGAACTCCACATATCCTGTCATAGATCTTATGATCAAGGAGTGACAGAGAGGGGAAAATTGAAAGTAGAAAAGAACAGGCAGTTTCATCTCTTGGAAATTTATGTATATAACTATATCAATATATGTGACTATATATGATATATAATATATATGTATCTCATATATGTGTATATATTTATGTTTTGTGACTGGTACCAGTAGTCAGACAGGCTGTAGGTTGAGCATGAATAGTTCTGTTTTGTTGTTCAGAGAAGTCAGTGTTGAGCCTGCTGTGAACTTGTAAGAGGAAGCCACTTCTGAAACCTGCAAACAAGCTTAGCCTCAGGGTTCTCCACTCATGACCATTTTTCAGTAGTGGCCATGTGACTGGAGGTGTCAGGTCACAGAGGGTCAGAAATGAAAGCCAAGTGAGGATGACAGGTGACAGAGTCATCTGAGGCAGCTCATCAAAGCCAACTGCCCTAGGTAGGTCAGAACTTAGTATTTTAACCCAAAGTAGTATTTGGTGATCCTGGGTCTTGTTTGCATTAAATTGCTCTGGCGATGGTCTCTCTCCTCATTTTCAACCAACTGCATCGGTCTTTGGGGACTCTGGTTTCTTCCTGACTTGTCTTATTTATTTTGTGCATTTTGTGACCTCATCCTAAGCAGCACTGTAATGGGTCTGGCAGAAATGAAGATATTCTAAGGACACTTTCTTGTCTTTCAGTCTGTGACTACTGAAACTTGGGCTCCCCTAGGGATTTTCCCAGGAATCTAGGGATGGGAGAAGAAGGGGCTCCAACCAGAGAGCCAGACAGCCAATTTGTCTTCTGGAAATAGACTTTAAACAATTCTCACAACTTGTCAGATCATCTTCTTGGATGTTGGGAGCAATGAACCCCCAGATCCTGAATTTCTTGTAAACAACTTGTTTTCCCCTGATCTGAGTGCCTACAGCTGCTCTGAGCACAAGACCCTCAGGAGTTCCTGATGGCAGGGGAATGGCCTCTGGTGCGTTTGGCTGGGGTGTGGCTATCCCTATATAAGCTGCCCCTGTACACAATAAAGGGGGGCATTCTTGGGGTATTTTGGCATCAAGGACGACCTATGTCTTTATCTGTGAGTCTTTGTGTGTTTCAATCTCCAGCCCCTTGCCCAATTCACGAACTGTCTGGTAGCACATAGAGTGTAGACAGGCTTCAGGCACCACACTTGGATGAGACTGAAACCCAGATAATAATGAATTACTAGTGGGAAGACTCATGTCTTAATGGGGCCTTTCGGATACACATATTGTTAGCCCTCTCTTTACATTTGGATTGCACTTAAGGACCCTGGAAACAGACTTGAGGATATTTTTGGACCTTTTTGTCCCTCTCTGTGATGTGGCCACATTAAATAAATCTCTTTTCTCTATTTTCACTATTAATTTCCCTTTTTCTATAGGCTTAATCAGAACAAGTAGCCAGACTTGACTTGGAGCATAGATGACGACCCCCACGCTCAATAACAGCAAGTCAGAGAAAGGGACAGAGCTGTTAATAAGGAGGGAGTAGAGAGCCTGTTGACACACGCCTGGGAAAATCTTAG